>NC_142611.1:23863674-25149898 GCF_059453375.1 Lepisosteus platostomus
TCAATGGAGAGGAGGCTGGCAATAAAAGACAGATTGACAACAAGATAGGACAGTATTTACAATGAATGTTTGAAGTTCATGTGTTGTATTAATTATTTCGATACACTCAATTAATTTGTCTACTATTATTCCCCCCAAGATGCTGAAATTCTCCCATAAGCTTCTTGTAAAAGGCGGATTTCCCCTCATTTCAAAACTGAAATTATATTACATTTATATTATATTACATTTAAATAAATATTTAAAATAAAAATAGCAATAATATGAATGAGCCTGCGTATTGTAGAACAAAGTGACACCCTAAGGGAAGCTTAGTCAGTCAGATGTATTCAAAATAGTTTTTTTATTTTTGTATTGTGAACACAGTGTGATCTTTTCAGGTATCTTTCTAGCTCTCTATTCAGTTAAATTCAACAAGCTTTAATGGCATGATGGATGAATTGCAGTGTTGCTAAAGCACAAGACGGTTTTAGTATTGGAGAGTCTTTATTATCCCAAAGGGACAGGAAGGTGAGAAGATGCTGTATTTATTATGCAGTGTAGTATTCATATTATTTATTATATATATTATTAACATCACACTCCCCAATTTAATTAAATTGTTTTATTGTTTTACAATCTGACTATTTGAAACACAACAAATAATCTTTGGAAGAACACAATAAAGTCTGTTAATAAAATTATTACAAATTTGTTTGGTAAAACTAAACTATAGTCTTTGAGGTGCTAAACCATCTATACTGAATTGAAATTGAGGGCTTCTGCTGGTGTTTTCACTCAGTTTATTCCCTCTGCTTTAAACCTAGACATTGCTGCTGTTTTTTGGATCACTTTCCTGAATAAAAAAGGGTCCAAGATCCAAAATGCTCACTGATGACTATGACTTTTCAAAGACTTCATGATCCACAATTTCTTTGAAAAAAAAAAGTGGCCCTGGGCCACTGGGATGTTTGGGCTTTGGTTTGTTGACATATCTATCCTTTTTATGAAACAACATGGCTGCAAACTGTTCCAAAGCCACTGCTATTTCATTTGTAAAAAGCATGTTATTGAATGCCCTCCCCCTCTTCCAACCATTTACAGTAAGTGCTTGCTGGAACATTGTTTTTCTTTATTTCTTACCCTTATCATGGGGCATGTGTTTGTTTTTTATATCTCTATCCAAGACTTCTGCACACTTTTCTTCCCAATGTTGGACTCAGATTCACACCAAGGTCAGCCCACAGTCATCTTTGGACCTGAGAAGCTGGTCCAAAAATAGAAACTTTCCTTTGTGAGTTTGTCAATGGCTAGCACAGCAGGACTTAAGAAGAAGAAAGATTTACAGTTCATTTATTATAAAAATAATTTGTGTAGTTGTGTTCTCATGTGAAAAATATTTTAAATAATGTTATTTACCTATACAACTTCCATAGTTTTGATTCTCTTTGCATCCTCTCTTTATAATGCCTTCTCACTGTGCTTTCAGAAACAAAGATTTCCACGGAATCCAAATGCTCTACAATGTCTCTTGTTGACTTCCTGTTTGCTTTCATCTTCTATTAAAGGCTATTAAATATATAAATCTTCTATTAGGCTATTAAAAGATTGATCAATCAACAGTCTTGGCCGCCTATCTGTTGCCTAGTTTGGAAGTAGCATGAGGCCGGCAACAGAAACTGGCTTTTATTTTTTTATTATTACCTCTATTGAAATTAAACATTCTACAGCTGCTTTAAGTATCTGGATTATTATTCTTTGTATATATTAAAAATGTGCTGCATGACACAGGGTGGAGGAAAATCCTCATTTAACTGTGAGGAAACCTGGAGTCCACAACTGGCAGCTGCCCACTCCTCCACATACACAAATATGTATCTTCTACAATAGATCTACATATATGCAAATTCCTTAGAAAGTTGAAGATTTTTCAGCTAAGACAATTTTCATTAAATGGATTTTGACTAAATTAAAGACCTGACATACAAGAGGTTATCATCAGTCATTCCATTTTTGATTATTACTGTTGCTTGTAACTGGTTTCCTAATCCCCTTGTATTTTTAGAGATTGGCTAAATATATTTACACAAAACAACATTGCTCAAATTAGCCAGCTACTTTTGTCCAATAGAAATAACTCAGGTCCACATCTTTACAGTGTAATCATCTAATCTGTGATCTTCTATTGTTTAAATGCTTAGTTTAAAATAGCACTTGATTAGGTGGCCTGTTTGACTCTGAGTACGTTTGATTTTAGTTCTACTATGTATAGGTTCTAGGTCTGTTTGTATGTTCACATGGATATTGTCATTGATGCTCTGCAAGCAATGAAATGTCAAATTAAAAAAAAAAACACAGTTGTGACCATTTACTGTTCTTAAGTGCAAAGTATGTCTGTATTAGCCACCTAAACACGAACTACAAAACACTAGAATTGTTGCACCACATGAGAATGTTTCCTCTAACATTCTAATCACATATTTATGATTGTGCGCTGCCAGGACCTGTCAGTTATGATCCCATATGTGTGATCTTATGTGTCAAAGGTTTAATTAATATTTTAAATATCAAATATGGTTTGAGATTGGGGGTTTTTAATTTGCTGTAACAATCAGAAATTGTAACAGTAAATCTTGACAGTACGTGACGACTTTTAGGAACCAATCAACCATAATAATTTACGGTCTCACACAGACTCTAAATATACAATATGCAGTTTATTGACATAATCTAACCAAAACATGCATAACTTAAAAAAACAAAATAGAATATATGATTAAAATGATGTGCTGTGAACATGGAATGCTCTTTCTCTCAGGGATTACGAAGGTCAGAGTTAATAACTTCAGAGTTAAACTATGCATCAACTATAATGTGTTGCAGTATAGCTCATACTGTAGGTTCATTCTTTTACTATTCTAAACTAAATATTAAAATGTCTTTGCAATAACAGTTCATGAAAATTATGTGATTAATGAAGTTATACTTATCAAACCACTGGCCAAATGACCTTGATTACTTTAAACTTTACAGTTGTAAACAGCTGGCTGGGTCTCCGTAGCAGCTTCTTGGTACAGGGAGGGTCCGAGTGCAGAGGAGAGAGAGAAAGAGATTTTGTCTTGCTTTGCTTAGCAGCTTGCATTGGCCTCAGGCAGCTCTGCCAAAGCAATGTTTTTGCTGGCTTTGGGTTTGCATGATGACAGAAAAAAAGTCCAACTGTCTACTTTTATTGATCAGCGGAAAATAACAGCAAGTTCACAAGATTTCTTCCCTTTCTTAGCCTGGTGTATTGGAGAAATGTTTAAGCCCTTATTTGGACTGCTTGCAGTCACGTAGTTGTAAAAGTCAGTTTGCAAGTTTAGACGGAGAGATTAAGAAATCCAGTGATAAACTGGTAAGAAAGAACTAGGTTCCGGTTTTTATGAGGCAACATCACAAGTTGGTGATTAGCTGAGATACCGTAACTTTTGGTTCTGATATCCACCCAACAGATCTCCAATAAGTGGATCTTCTTTTGGACGAAGGATAGTGACCTTTGACCTGTGGTTTTGGGAAGAAACCAGCCTGGAGACTCACTGGAGCCCTTCTGTCCTACAGTATACATAATTAATTATACAGCATCGATACAACTTTATGTTGTCTCTTATCAGGGGGGCCTCTTTAGACACATTCTTCTGCATTTAGAGAGAGGCACCAGCTGCTTTGTCAAAAACATAAAGATTATTAGAAATCTTCAACAACACTCAATTCTAAGTGAAATAATAGGCCTTGTTGCTAATATAATGAAATTAAATATACATTTCAATTTAACTCTCATTCCTTATGAAATGTTATATTTACACAGATATTAGTTTGATTGGCTGAGCTAGTTTCCAACACCCAGCCAATTGCTGTCTAAGATGAACATGAATAACAGTTTGCTATAAATAATATTTATTATTAATAAAGGGTTTTTCTTTAATCAAAGACTGAATCCAGTATTCTTACAAGATTCATAATTACAACCTACAGTATTATGAATTCTGATTTTTACTGTATATGGTCTTATGCAGGAATGTTGCTTAAATACGGTACCTGAGAACAGTAATTTTGTGTGCCACAGTAACTGTAATGCAGTTAAAAATGCAGTTAAGTAAAACTCTAACAGAGCCGCTTGTGAGAGCAAGGTGACTTTCTGCTCAATTACATGAGAGCTACAGTACAGTTGGATAGATTTTAAGTTCTTTAAGCAACACTATCCATTTGTCAAATTCACCTGCTTTGCATAGTCATAATGTTTAAACCATTTCCGCGAATACGATTGTTATCAGAGTAAACAAAAGCATACTTTTAGAATTTGATTAATAGGGAATTTAATGTGGAGTCGCGTATCTAAAGAAATGAATAACCATATAATTATAATCATGTACTGATACACACACTCACACTGGAGTTAATTTTGCCAGAAACAGCCTCCCAGTAAGTCCTTGAACTGTGCAGTACTGTACAGTACAATATATGGTTTAACGATTTAAAGTTAAAGTTAAATTGTTGGCTGATTACTGGCTGCTGAAATTCGGATTAAGGCAAAATATTGATTTTCTCATTTCATATGTAAACCTGAAAGAGGCACATCGCGTTCACAAAACTTATGTGAACTATTTTTATATATTCGGCTATGGAAGAAACAAACCAAAAATAGTACTCTGATCGGGCTTTGAACCTCCTGGGTGCAGCACATTACATTACAGTCCATTGCCCATTCCCACTATAAGGACAATAAAGTTTTTTTTTATATAATTGAATGTGATATTTTAACTGCTTAGTTACATGATTCCATATTAATATTACTTTCAAGTGGTATTAAATCAGTACAATTTTTTTTACAATAACAGCAAGTGGTGTTCTTACTATGTATTCTTAGAAAAGGATAAAACATTATAACTATGCAGTACAGTATAAAAACTTTATAATGTTAGAACAAGCACATTAGAACCATTACCCACTGTAAGTCACCAAGTTAAAGACTTTGGTGCATGAAGTATTTTTGAAGAGGTTGGAATACTGTTGTGTACTTTTTTATATTTAGCTACCACTGCTATCTACTGTGTGTAGATTAGGTATGTATAACATTATACTACTTTTTTTTATTTTTGGCTACCAAAATTTACCTTTAAACTTTCTCTATGTGGATGTAAACCTGAAAGAGGCACATCACATTCACAAGCTACATAATAATGATAAACTCTTTTTTATATATTCAACTGAGCAATCTTGCTTTATAAAATAGACCTATTTTTTAATTAGTTCAATATTTAACCTGCTGTAATAGATGGTTTAAAATTAATAAATGTCTAAACAGTATACAACTTAAATTCTATATCTGGAAAAAGATTTTCCCTCTGCTCTGACCAGGATTTGAAAGCAGGCGTTTTCTGGCGACAGCCCAAATGCTTCACACATGATGTTAAACTTTCACTGCTTCACCTGGTGGTTTTACAAAACAGTGCAACTCCACAACTGTGTATTTTAAAAAAGCTGAGGTCTCCCGCAGAACATGAACTAAAAAGTACTGCTGTATCCCTCGCTCATTCTGAATGGCTGGATCTGTAAAAATCTACCAATCCATCTGTTTTTTAACTGTTTTATCCAGGACAGGTAGGGCTGAGACCTACAGTATTATGTTAAATGTTTTACATTTTTGAGAGACTTCAGATCTTCGACTGATGAGTAAAAAATGTAACAATTTGTGCTGTGGTGAAAAATGAGTTTGTGTTATTCTGCTTTATATGGTCAGCTTTATGCTTTATGTGGTAGCATACATACAAATAGTAATTCTTGCATTATGAATTTGCTTACACCTAGGATCTGCTTTATTCAAAATAAAGTTTCTAAAAATGGAACCAGGAAGATGTTGTTTATATAAATAATGTGAGTCTTTAAATGCCTTAGGTTTGAAGGTTCTGTGTTATTTGTTTGCGAAGTTATTGAGATCTGAAGCATCAAAAAAACAGGCGTGTTATTAAGAAAGTGAGGTTGTGAAAAAAGTGACAAATGTCCATGAAATAAACACAAGCTGTTTGAAATTGTTATTATTAATAAATTAATATTGTTAATAATGATAATATATGTACATTTAACATTGGACCCATTTTAGTAATAATATAATAAAATAGTAATAATATAATCAAAATAATAAAATGTCAATATAATGTACATGGTATTTACTATTTTATTGTTTGTTAAAAGAAAAACTTGTGCCCCGACAAAAGAATCAAACACCGACTTCCGGTTTGATAGATATGCACCAAATCCACTGTAGCAAAGTGCTGCTCAGAAATGGACAGGTCAGTATATTTCCAAAGTAACCACGAGTGAATAAGTCAAAGAAATTAATGCAGATGTTTAAGAAAGTGGATTATGATAGTACTATGAGCTATATAAATATATTATATTTAGATCCCTAAATTAATCTTATTAATTCCTTTAGTTAGACAATTCAAAGCAATTGTCACAAGTAACATCACCACAAGTGCCACCTATCGATCGTCTTTGGCCAGTGAATTACATACTGCTGCACACAGCGTGACTTTTACCGTATTTAGAGGAAATACCGTGTGTTCTGAGTGGCTACATCTGTAAGAAACAGTGCACATCGTATGAGAATATACATAGGCAATAGAGACTATAACAGATTCAACTGCCATCCTAACTACAGCTGGCCTGCTACACACAGGGAACACTATTGTGACAGTGGAACACACCTCCCACTGCACTTCCTCCCCAGTGGCGTGTGGGAATGTGCAGCTTCTACACCTGACGCTAATCAGCGCTGCGATTTAAGATCCCCCACGTGCCCGCAGATGGCGTTCACAGTAGAACCGAATGTGTTCCCCTCACCGGCGACACAAACTAATTTCTCTGATTAGAGAAAGATTTCTGTCCTGTACCAGAGAAGCGATACCTCTGCAGACGACTACACACCAGCACACTGCATGGAAGACAACAAGCGGTCTGCCTGTGCTCAGGCAGCCTCCTAACTCTACTGACACTATCACACTTGACTCCCAACGTGGGGCTGCCTGCTTTTGTAGTCATCATGGCTGATCACCTGACCCTGATGGAAGAGGCAATCCGAGCCCTCACTGCCTCTGTAACGGTACAGCGGGAAACCAATGAGTTACAGCGACAAGCCCAGGGCACTCTCCAGACTCAGATCTCCACCATCCAGGAGTCAGCTTCTGCTTATACCAGATATTTACAGGACCAAGTAACTGCTTTACAGGACCTGTGCCGACAGATGGTAGAGAGAATTCAGATTTCACCCACCTCACCCAAACCCGCATCATCGGCACCGGCTCAGGTCCAGCCCAGTCATGTCCTGCAGAAGATGATGCCTGAAGACGATGTGGAGGCTTACTTGAGAGCCTTCGAGCAGACGGCGGAGCACCTGCAATGGGACCGCAACCTATGGGCCAGCATCGTGACTCCCTTTCTTTGTGGCGGGGCCCAGAAGGCATATTACGATCTGGACAGTGTGTCTGCCTCGGACAATACTGACTATGTGGGTCTCCGCCCGCTCTCAGATGTACAACTTGATATATCTGGCCAAAAAATGGCTCGAGCCAGACACCCTGTTTCTGGGTCAAATAGTCGAGCGGGTTGTCCTTGACGTGTACCTGCAGCCGTTACCCCCCGGGCTGTGACGTTCAGTGGCCCATCACTATGATTGTATTCGCTATTCTTGCAAGTACATTTTGTATTCAGTTTGCTTCCGTGTTTTACCTGTTAGGCAAACGTTCGATGTGAAAATTATTCCACAAGGAGTGTACCTTTAAAGCAGAAACGACCGCACCAAACGTTTTCAGCTCTGTATGTTGCTCAAGCCATTTCTCTTTGACACTTTCTTTAGTCACAGAGGTGGGAAAAAGCCTCCCCTGTTCTCCTTCCCTCTTCCTGCCTCACCTGTTCCCATTCTGTGTCCAAATCACAGTGGGTGAGAGAGATTAGGGAGAGACATATGTTGACATGGGTGAATAGTGTAGATCAAGAAATTCTGCTAATGAAAAACACAAATGTGATCCAATGCCCAGATTTATTAATCTGAATCTGTGCAAGTTAAATAAGAGGAGTCAGGAATTAAATATAAAGTTCATATTATGCACAATCTAAAATAATTGTAAAAAAAAAAAATGCATATTGAGAATTATGAAACAGAATAAAAAAATGTGGTATTATCAATCAATCAAGGTTTATTTATCAATGCACGAACAGTACAGCATATACAGCTGTTGTCCGCAATGAAATGCGTTGTCCGCAAGCTCGTTTAGAGGGATAGAAGGACAGGAATTTATAGGGATTTTCATTAACAAAAAAAAATTGGATACAATAAATTACACAATTGCAATTTACAATACAATTTACAGATTGTGCGAAAATAACAGTAGGATAGGAGGTATTTAGCACTCTTCGTATGTGTCCTGAGAGTGCAAGTGACAGGAGGGTGCCGGTGCCAGTTCAAGGAGGTAATTGCAGGCATCTGCTGTGGTTACTGCCTGGGTGAAGAAGCTGTTACGAAACCTTTTGGTCTTGGTCTGTATCCTTTGGTATCGTTTTCCAGATGGTAGTAGAGAGAGCAAGGTGTGGTTAGGGTGACTGGGGTCCCTCAGGATAGACCTGGCCTTCTTGAGGCATCTAACAGAGAAGATATACTCGATGTTCGGTAGCGCGGAGGCGACAGTGTTTTTTGCTAGTTTCACCACCCTCTGGAGTACCTTGCGCTATCGGGCGGAACAGTTACCATACCAGGAAGTTAGGATCCTTTCAGTAGTGCACCTGTGAAAAATTGTTAGGATGTTTGATGGCATGCCGAACTTCTTTAATCTGCGGAGAAAGCATAGGCGCTGCCTGCTGTCTTGGCTACGAGGTTGGTGTGGTGGGTCCAGGTTAGATCTGTTGAAACTGTTGACTCTCTGCACTGCAGACCCGCTGAGTCAGCTTGTACTTCGCCATTTACCCACGGTTTTTGATTTGGGTATGTGCAGACAGTAATCGTGGGGACATCTTCTATGCATTTGCTGATATAGCAAGTAGCATAGCCCGCGTACAGATTAAGCTTCTCAAAAAATCCACTGGTCAGTGGTGGCAAAGCAGTAACTTAGAATAGAGTTCGATTCCTCTGACCAGCGCTGGGTGGTCCTTCTCCTGCTTGCATTTCTGTCTATAGGCTGTAGATAAAAGGATAGAGGTGTGATCAGATTTGTTAAGTGGAGGTTTGGGGAGGGCTTTGTGGCCATCCCGCAAGGGAGTGTAAACATTGTCCAACGTGTTTGTTCCGCGTGTCAGGCAATTTATATTCTGATATAGGTTTGGCATGATTTTCTTCAGGTTCGTGCCATTGAAGTCCCCCACTGTGATGAATGCGCCCTCAGGATATGAATTTTTGTGTCTCCTAAGGTGTTCGTGTAGTTCGGCGGAATATACACCGCTGTGAGGACCACCAATGCAAATTCCCTCTGTAAATAGAACGGGCGACATTTTATTGTCAGGTGTTCAAGGTGTGGAGAACATGATGATGAAATACTCTCCACAGCTATACACCAGGAGTTATTAACCATGATGCACATCCTTCCGCCCCTGATCTTCCCCGAGTCCATTGTCCTGTTCTAACACCGGACAGAAAAACCTCACGGGAGGATAGCGGTGTTCGGAATAGATACGGATGCAGCCATTCAAAACGTGTTTGGTATGCCACAGCATGTTAATTATCAGTCATTAAAAAGTTGGTATATTTTATGAAAGCAAGATTGCTCAGTTGGGCAAAAGTACACAACCTATCTTTATCATAAACATTTTAATTATGCAGAAATATTTTATGCATCAAAGCCTTTACCAAAGATATTACTAATAGTATTAATAATGAATGACCTTGGACAAGCTCATACAATACACGTAAACTCAAAGTATCACGCTGGTCCACATTCTTTGTAACCGTCATTTTAAACTAAAAGACTTTATTTTTTCATTGACAAAAAGTAACACCACAACAAGGACAGGACATTAGCTAGCCAATATGATAAAGGAATAAATGACTTTTTTTGTTTATTTCTTTAGCACTTGGAAACTGTCCAATCCCTGGGTCGTCAGGCATTTTCTTTTACTATAACAGACGTAAAAGCTCCCTTGCTTTTAACAGAGCGTTTCATAATTATTAACAACGAAAATGATTTCAACTGGGACACTTATCATTCAACCAGAGCTAAAAAAATCACAAGGATCCTCAAGAGCACAACAAAGACAACAGAAAAAGATATGTGTATCAGATACAAGAGAATTCAAGCTTTTTTATATACGCTTTCTTATCTATGCTAAGAAGTAGTCTTTAAAATTTATCGCACAGTAAAAAGTCAAATTTATACCAGAGATTATGGCACCACTTCAGAAGGGTGTCAGCCAGTCAGATTCCAGGACCGGAATTATCTGTTTTATAATCGAGAATATAATATGGAATCACGTATCTAAAGAAATTAATAATGATATTAATTTAAGGATCTAAATATCTAAATCTATGTATCTATATAGCTGGTAGTATTTCACTTTCTTTGTAAACACGTTTTTTAACACCCGAATCGCAGGTGGATTCTGTTTTTTGTTATAGTCTGTAGCTTAAATCCTGCTTAACTAAAAATTAGACACAAGAAGAGTATTATTGGACAATGTTGTGAGGCTCTGGCGGAATTCCTCTGTGAACTGAAGAGTTATAGAGGAGACACGTTGTGTATCGCTTCTTTTTACACTTGTTAAAACAAACAGTCCAATGTTAATGCGACACGGAAGATATTGTGCTGTATTGGTCATTAGTGAAAAGATTTAATCATTTAATCTCTTTACCGTGCACATTGTAATCCGCTTAGTATTGAATATATATATGGAATTTTACCACTAAAGGGAAATTTTAGTAGCTAAGCATAAAAGGCAGAGGAGCATAACAAAGGTCATAAAGGTCATAAACGATATTAATTTAGGAACATAAACATATTATGAAAACTGTATGTTGCTGGTATTGGTATTTTAAAGAAAAAATACACACCAATATTCCATTTCTCCCTAAACATTTTAAGCATCAAAGTCTTACATGTGGTTGATCTTCTGATCATATTACTCTGTATCTGTATTGCTGTTTCAGTGTGTGTCACACGACTTGCCTCGGTGGCGTGACCGCTTAAGTGACCAATTTATAGTATAAATGAGATCGGGTGTTCAAATCCAGCAATCGCTATGAGTTTTCTTTTAACAAAAACATGTCTTTGAAAAACTAAAATTGCAAATATTATGGAAACTACAGTATATTGACATTTTTTATATTTCAAAATAACACAAGTTCCTACTGTATGTACAGTACACAGTGGTACCGCAGGTTGAACTGTAGGGCCCAAATCCACCTGAGCCAAAAAGCCTTACTTAGTACTTAGAGTACTTACTTACAGTAGTACTTCTCACGTTAAGAAAGTTAGGTGTTAGCATAAACTATTAGTAATCAATAATATTAAATTTAGCACTGTAATAAATTGTGCTAATAATAAATTCTATTCTACTCTATTCTATTCTGCCCTCCAGCGGCGAGGTCACTGCTTGGCAGCCTCCGGCTGGCCGTGCACTGCTTGGAGAACTGCCCCGCGGAGCGACCGCGACACCACAAACTGCGACCTGACCTCGCCCCTGGAGGGCACCTGCCACCCCCAGCACAGCACCCCGTACCTCTGCGTACTGCCCCGTCACCATCCTCAGGTGCAGGCTGGTGGTTTCCCATCCTGGGGGTCCGGCAGGACACCATGCCGCAGCAGGGTGATGGTTGAACCGGTGTCGAATCGGTGTCGACGAGAGCCTGGCAGGGTCTGCCCTCAATGAGGCAGGGAAAAAATAAGCCCCGGCTGTGGCCAACCCTTCCCGCGGCAGCAGATGGGGTGAAGCGCTCCTTCTGGCTTTCCGGAGCAGGGGTAGCGTCACTCAAGGGCAGCCTTCCCCCCTTTAGTTTCCCGACGGCCTCCGGAGTCCCCGGGGTTCCAGCGCCCAGGACTCCCGGACGATGTTCCCCCTCTCCCAACTGCGGTAGCAGATGACCCGCCGTTGTCTCTCCCCGGGCGTCGCCGAGCTGGCCGTGTCCTCCTCCCCATCTGATTCCCCGTGTGCCCCTCCGTTGGTGCCCACCGGTCTCCTCGAATCAGCCTGCTCAGCCAGAGCCAGAGCCTGCTCCAAGGGGACCGGCGCGGCCAGCATCACATGGCGATGCACCTCAGTCGGCGCCAGGGCCCGGAGAAACTCCAGGAGAGTAGGGTAACCCTGGCAGGCTAAGTAGACCACGACTGCGGCGACCGGACCCAGTGGCTCTCCCGCTAGAAGACGTCATTGGGCCAACCTGGCCCCCAGCAGTCCCGGCGCCTCCCCTCTCCCGCTGAAATGCCTCCGGTGGGCCGACGCCAACACCGCGTAGTTGTACCACTGGTCCCCGGGTCCATTCAGCAACGCCTGGCAGGCCTTCCCCTCCAGAACCGTGGCTAGGTGGCCCACCATCTCCACCTTAGACCAGCCGTTTGCCTAGGCCGCCATCTGGAACCGGGCCTCAAACATTTGCCAGGGGATCTCTCCATTATAACGGCTCGGCCTCACCGGCGTAGGCTGGTGCAGGGGTGGCGGACTGGACCCTGCTGGTGTGGTGTCTCCTTCCCGCCACACGGCCTGAGGCGACCCGGGAAAGGCCCCCCCCTTCCTGTGAGTAGGTCGCCGTTGGGTAGTCCTGATAAGGGCTGTGGCCACTGGCAGTGCTGAGGGGTCATCCCGGCCCCTGGTGGCTGCTGCTCACCCCCAAAAGGCGCTTTAGGGGGTCACTCGGCTGCTGGGGGAACTGGCGCTTCTATGACTCCGATCCAGTTCACTGTCCATCCTCCCACTGCGCTTTATTTCTTCTCTGTCACCACCCGCCAGCACTCCCACACCCAGACGAGAGAGAGACACAAGACAAGCCTGCCAAGAGAGAGAGAGAGAGAAACACCAAGGGGTGCGGAACCAGGGAACTATTTACATGGAAAACAGGTGATCTCCCCAGACTGTACGCCCGTTTCACGGTTACCTGGATACCTCTTGTCCTCTTGGGGGAAATATCCTCTAAGGGGATAAACAACAAGTGATTATAAGACTGTAGCAGCAATGCTTGTTAATAAGACAGAATTAAGTGTTGCTGTGCTTTCCCAAATGAGGCCCCATCTCTCTGTTCATCTCTGAGGTGCAGCCACAGAGAAACTATTCATGCAGGCTGATTTAAAGATGTTTTCTTTTGATAAGGGACAGCTCCCAAAGCGGGATGCACTTAGCTAAGCCTGGCTATCATGATCAATGGTCATCCATTGGCACCTATCTGTCTAGGGAGTGCCAGATGGTCATCTGGACTGCATTCCTAAGTGTCAGGAGTAAGTGACTCATATCTCACCTTGATCAACCAATCAGGGACTGGTAGGGCCGAGTAACCCACGTGGGACTCTGATGCCCATGGAACTTTCAGCCAATGAACGAGCTGAAGTTCCTCCAGGTAAAAACAGGCAACACAGAGAGCCTGTAGTGGACTTTTCTGAAGGGGAGAATCTCAAAGGAGAATTCCAGGGCAGGACGGCCCAGGAGCAGAAAGGCTCCCAAGGGCAGGACATTCTTGCAGCGCGCCTCCTGACCATCCTGAGACTCAGCCCGGACAACCACGGAACGGCCAGTGTGTCCGAGTGCCAGAACTTTCCTCTGTTCTAAGAGTCTAGAGCGGAGGTTGCCAGAGAGTAACCAGAGGATCCACCCGAGGTTAGCACCAGCAGGAAGCCTCGTGAACAGGTCGGAACTGTGGACAGCTGAATCACTATTCAGAACTAGCGCTTCATCAGGAACGAACTGGTCTTCTTCCTGACCTGCTGGGATCCACAGTCATCTTTTCTCCTGTGCACAAACTTTGCTAGTTAAAGCCAACACTAACTAGCCGGTCAGTGAGCATCAGCAGCGCACCGTCGCAAGCCGCAGAGCACAGCCTGGCACGGAGCCAGAGAGCCCGCAGGAGATCTGAATCCCCAGAGATTGGATGAGTATTCAACTTCAATGCATTACAGCTCGAGAATTCAATTGTTATCCCAACCATTTGATATCAATTTAATTCCTTAGAGTTATGTACTTGTTTTCAGTATCTAATGTAGAAGTTGTAACCAAGTTCATTTACGAAACGGTCTTAATGAATGATATACTGAACGTGTGTCCTCTTGATATATGTAACTCTTTGTAACTGAATGAATATATACCTTTTGTATTCTGATAACCCTCTCGATAAGATCTGTTAGGTTTACATGCATATTCTATGTATTAATAAATGTATCCTCGTGTATTAGTACCTGTGTGTGTGCGTTGTTTGAGTTAAATCGCATGGTTGGATTCTAAAGCCATTAAAAGAATCATTTTGTGATTTACTGCTACAATTAATAATTGTCCCAGTAAATGCCCAAACCCTACAGAACTGGTGCCCTCAGAGAGCACACTACACGACGATCTTTCAAAGTGCAATGAAATACGATATGCTGGACAGTACGCTTCTCAAAGCGCTTTACAGGATAACAACAACAATTTAAAAGTTCTGGGAGGAAGAATCTTATCAATATTAATAATAATAAACTTTATTTTATATAGTGCCTTTAAAGGTGGATTCTCAAAGCGTTTTACCGGATAACAATTGATGAAACAACAGTGGCTGGGGGTTGAAAATACCTGTGAAACCGGTTTGTTTGCAAACAGTGTAGACACAGAGACTCAGATAGTAGCAATAAGTAATAGCAAAATAGCAATATTATGGACACTCAATTGACTTTTTTTTTAAAACTTTTTTTTTGACAGCTGGTTTTTGTTGACAGCTGGTACAACACCCCACCGTGCCCGCGCACCAGCATTATATTCTCATGCATGGGTAGAATGTGTTCATTGTTTTCCAATGAAAGACAGGTTCCTTTCGCCGAAGTCGGGAGACATTAGAAGCTTGCCACACCCGGACTGTTACACCACACATTAGCAAGTTAAAGCAATTCCATTTAGGAGCCGGGGGTGATAATTGTTTCGTTCCATGATTTTCTGATCTGCAAGGCCATTTGGCTGCAGCAAATGTGAATTCTGTCCGGCACTGCCAGATTGTGAAAAAAATAAAAGTATTTTAATCAAGATGGGGGTAAGGGAGTCTTCTTTATGACACTCTCCCTTATAAAATTATCATGAAACAAAACAAAAACTAAAAATAAGATACAATCTACAGACATTCACAACATAGACATATCTTAAAACATTTACATATATTGTTAAATTATTACTTTAAATATATACTTTAAGTTACTGAAACAGCCAGTTAATAAAATTGTTGCAATTTTGTTCTTGTTTGGAGGTCTGTCAAAGTGCAATGAAATACAATATTGTTGTTATTGTTGTTTTTATCCTGTAAAGCGCTTTGAGAAGCCATCTTTAAAGGCGCTATATAAAATAAAGTTTATTATTATTTCTATTATTTGCTGGACAGAGAGGTGAACATTATGCAGATATTATATTTATAATATATTTGATATTATATTATGCAGAAGACAAAGATAAAGATTTACGTTGCATTGTCAGATTGTGAATCAATAAAGACATCTAATTAAACACGGATTTGCGATTTAAATGAAAATGGGGGTGACGGGAACTCTTAATCTAAATAAAAATCAAATTTATAAAAACAGGTTTCAATAGTTTCAAAACATGGGTGATTTTTCTTCCTCCTGATCAGCTTAGAAATCTGTGTACACTGTAAGGTTTTTACTTCTTAATTAAACATTTAAAATACACGTTTTGAATAGAAACAACATATTCTGTTGTCTTCCTGGTATGTAGAACAGATCAACAGGTCTTTTTTCCCCAATCAGAGGGGTGTCAGATGGTGTCAGCCAATCACCATTCTGAAGCTGTGCCATAATCTCTGGTATATGCACACCGCAGAAATTTGACTTTTTACTGTGTGATAAATTTTAAAGACTACTTCATAGATAGGAAAGCGTAAATAAAAAAGCTTGGATTCTCATGTATCTGATTCACGTATCTTTTTCTGCAGTCTTTGCTGTGCTTATGAGGATCCTTGTGATATTTTGAGATCTGGTTGAATGATAAGTGTCGCAGTTTAAATCATTTTAGTTGTTAGTAATTATGAAATGCTCTGTTAATAGCAAGGTAGTTTTTATGTCTGTTATAGTAAAAGATAATGCCTGACGAACTAGGGATTGGACAGTTTCCAAGTGCTTGTACAATCGATGGAAATTTTCAAATAAATGTGCTAAAGAAATAAACAACAATAGTCATTTATTCCTTTGTCATATTGGCTAGCTAATGTCCTCTCTTTGCTAGTTACTTGTGGCTGTGTTTCTGCTTTGCGTAGCAACGAGGGACTATATTCTCAGGTGGAGGAATGTAAACAGCTTAATTTTCATGTTAAATACATTTTTTAAATTAAAATTCATTCTATACAGCAATCGCATATTTGGGGACCGTTTCATAAAACTTTGATGCTTAAAATGTTTAGGGAGAAATGGAAGACTAGTGTGTATTTTTTCTTTAAACTACCAAGACCAGCTATATACAGGAACAACTAATAGGTTTATTCCATTGTAGCGGCAATGCTTGTTAATAAGACAGAATTAAGTGTTGGTATGCTGTCCTAAAGGAGGCCCCATCTCACCCTCCATCTCTGTGGTGCAGCCACAGAGAAAGTATTCATGCAGGCTGATTTAAGATGTTTTCTTTTGATAAGGAACAAGCTCCCAGACGGGGATGCACTTAGCTAAGCCTGGCTATCATTATCAATGGTCATCCATTGGCGCCTATCAGTGTAGGGAGTGCCGAATGGACATCTGGACTGCATTCCTAAGTGTCAAGAGTAAGTGACTTATATCTCACCTTGACCAACCAATCAGGGACTGGCAGGGCGTGGTAATACCACGTGGGTCTCCAATGCCCGCCAAACTCTCAACCAATCGGCACACATCTGGGTCTTGGTCAAAAAGGGAGCGCAAGCTCAGATCGGGGCTCTCCTTGGCCATTTTCGCGCATCCTTAGTGACAATCACTTGACAACTGCTGTTGTCTGCAAAGGGACTTGGACTTTGTTCTAAGCGCGAGGCCGAGGATCCCGTACGTACTCAGAATTCTACCAACTTGAATGCTCCGCTTGATCAACGGCAGCCTACAGTTGGACCCTCGTCGACAACCTGAATAGCTTATTCAGAAGCAGCGCTGGACCGGGAACGAACCAGCTTCTTCCCAGGCAAAAGAGTGACTTGTGAGGACTCGCGGTCACACTCTGTGCATAGAGACTTTCTACTAGCCAGCCGGACTGCTGGTAGATCCCCTCAGAGCAACGACTGCCCTGCGCGCCGCAGTCAGATTCCTCCGCCCGTCCTACGCCGAGCTGCACCTCGACTGGTTGGCTGGTAGCCAGAGGATGCCAGGACAATGCCCATTGGACAACCGCTGGAACAGAGGCTGCAACAGAGCCTGTCAGCTGGTTTAGTGTTCGTGCCGGGAAATTTCAAATCCATACACAGTGGATAAGTAAACCCCATGTTCTACATTGCGTCTCGAATATTCAATTGTACCTCAACACAAGTTGTTATCAATTTAATTTATGAGTAATGTAGTTACTTCTGAGTTTAGAGTAACAGTGGGTAATAACACTGATTAGCGATTTGGTAACCGAACAATATATATTGACATATATTCTCTGTTGTGTATCTCTTTGTGTTTGCATCTCTTCGAGATTATATAACTTGTATATTGATAACCCTCACAGTAAGGTCTGCCGCTCGTATCCAGGCAGACTAGTATATGTTTGGTGCACACTTTATATTAATAAATGTATCTCGTGTATTGAACCCGTGTGTGTGCGTTGTTAGTTGTTCTGACGATTGATTTTCTAAAAGCCCCAACGAACAACCTTGTGATTACTGCTACAATTAATAATTGTCTCAGTAAACCCATCAAACCACTACACCATGCTGAAAAAAAGAAGAAAAAGAACACAACATTGTGTTCTCTTTCTTCTTTTTTTCAGCATGGAATAAACCTATTACTTGTTCCTTTGCAGCCTACGCATGCTGACGCAGCTACCCACCTGAACAGCTATATACAGTACAGTTTACATACAGTAATATGTTTATGTTCCCAAATTAATATCGTTTATGACCTTCAGATGCGTTATGCTCCTATTCTTTTTATGCTCAGCTACTAAAATTTCCCTTTAGTTGTAAAATTCAATATAAATATTCAATACTAAGCGGCTTAAAACGTGCACAGTAAAGACATGAAATGATTAAATCTTTCCATGACTGACCAACGCACCACGAGTGCCCCTGTCAGTCATTTTGGCCAGCCAATCACGTACCTCGCTATGATGCGTTATGACGCGCTATGACATAGGGAAATGCCTGCGGTACGTGTTTGTACCGCGAACTTTGAATGGCTGCATCTGTAAGTCAAGCCAGGTTTTGGTACACGCTACCACATTGCAGTTTATAATGTTCCTTTAGAAAGTAAGCCTTACTCTCAGCTCGATGGGTAATCCATCATTATTTTTGGTGCAAGCCTGATCATGTGCAGGTGCAATACTAATCATTATTCCACTTATGGAGTAAAAGTATTTAATAACTAAAGCTATTACCGGCATGTGGAAAGATTTCTGTTTCAAATAAAAAGACATTTTGGAAACAGTTACTTTATTTGATGATTTGCTGTCTCTTTGATATCCTTTCAGATGAGCTTCATGTTTCGCGATAAACTCATCGTTCATCTTCACATGGTAGTGTGCAAAATATATTAAAAAGATAATGTTTCGGTTATCAGTTAATATTTTATTTGGCTTATCTTGAAAATTCAGTAAGATGTTTGAGAAACTTTCAGTCTTTAATTAAATTGGTAGATAGACTTAAATCACAACAACATAAAAAAGCCAGAGTAATAAATATATATTATGTTTCTAGTAAAACCTTAGGCAGAATATTTCTCAGATTATTGGAAGGACTTTTTATTGGAACAGGTAAAGGTTTATTCCATGCTGAAAGGAAAAGAAAAAGACAAAATTTTGGTTGTGGTGCCTTCTTCAGGTGTGAAGTAGTACTTTTCATTGTCATTTGTTCCTTTGGTTGGTAAGATTATATACAGGAAGTGGCCAATTTGAGTTAAACATATGTACATTTTTTGTCATAAAACTCGAAATTTCTAAATATTGGGCTTAACCTGTGAAAACTTTATTTCAGGTCTTCAGTAGCTAATGAATAAAAGATTAAATTAAATTGAAGATTAAAGAAACTACATTATGGTTTATACAATACATTATTAAGTAATGCAAATTGTACAAATACTGGTCAGTGGCATGGTGGAAATTTACTACCAAGATCTTAACAATTAAGAAGAATGTTTGCAAATTAGAAAGTCAATGTTTTTCACAAAATAATTCTTTTTTTTTTAATATCTGAAGTGCTGCATTTGGACCAAACAAAATGGAAGAAGAAGATTATGAAGATGTACCTATAAACAAGACATGGGTTTTATCACCAAAGGTCTACGAAAGTGATGTCACCTTGATCCTGAATAAGTTGCTACAGGGATATGACAACAAACTCAGACCAGATATTGGAGGCAAGTCTATTTATTTACATGTATAGTGTTTTTAGATTTCAACTGCAGTACACATATACAGTAAAACATAGGAAAGTTTATGTTTTTTTCTCCAATCTTTGACAAGAGCACTTTTTGATAGCAGAGCTCATAGAATTTTGAATCAGATAATCATATGAATGAAAACTTTTATGTGTACAATGTAACACATTTAATGTGTTATTTAATTTCTAGATTATTTTTAGCATTAGAGATTACATTTTTGTTATTTTAAATAACTTTTCCCTAATTACAGTTGGGGAAAGTAGTATTAAAATACCTTGTCAAAACTATTCTTAGCAAACTGGAAATATTTTACAGTGAGGCCGACAGTAATTGAGACTGCCGTGTATGTAAACAGCATTGGACCAGTAGACCCCATCAATATGGTAAGTGCATTTTAATTGTCTTTTGTTAATATCAGTAACAAGATTGTTGTAACTGGTAGTTCATTGTTTAAGCATCTTTGAAGAAGATGCTGTGAAAATTGTGGAAATAGGTGCACAGGTGATCAGGCTGTCTGTCTGATTATGTGTTCGTTGAAACGGGCGTTGACAGCACAATGGAAGAGTGACCAGTTACCATGGTAATGTTAGCGCGTCACACTGAGCTGGAGCAGACATAATAGATTAAGCAAAAAAAAATGAAATAGTCTTTGACTGTTAACATCTTTTATAATGTGCTGCATGGAACTTGATGTGCAAGACCTGTGCAGGATTGAGAGTGTAGACAGACAAGTAGTAAAATTAGACTAAGCCATCAAGATATTAGATGTTCTTGTATTTCATATATAGGTTAACATTGTTGTCACTAAACCTCTTGCTGATTTCAGAAAAGCAGGTTTTCATTATAATAATAAATGTACCTCTTGGTCACAACTGATTATTTTACACATCTAGAATACATACAGTACAAACCTTGTTTTGAAAAATAAACTGTGATTCAAAAACCCGATTCAAAAGTTAATGTACATGTTTTGATCTTATTTTAGGAGTATACCATTGATATATTCTTTGCTCAGACCTGGTATGATAGCAGACTGAAGTTCAATAGCTCTATGAAGCTACTCATGCTTAATAGCAATATGGTGGGCAAGATCTGGATTCCAGACACCTTTTTCAGAAACTCAAGGAAATCTGATGCCCATTGGATCACAACACCAAACCGCCTTCTGAGGCTGTGGAATAATGGAAGGGTCATGTATACATTAAGGTAGGTTTATCTTGTGTTTTGGTGTTGGTGTTAATTTGCCTTTCATTGTTAATGTGTACATTTGTGTTCTGGGTGTTGTGATCCTTTTTACAAAAAGTCCACTGTAATGTACACAACTCTATATGTTAACGAATTAGTTTTGTACATTTTTAACTTTAAACGCTGTCCTTTATTTGTATGTTTAACATAACTTTGCTATTCACTTAAGTTTCTATGCATATGGTTTAATTTATAAATTAAAAAATGTATAATGTTAACATCTGTGATTTTATAGATGTTTATAGCCCATAAGAAAAAAAGTGATGGTGTCACAGAATTTGTGGAACAAGCTTCATGAATATAGGCAATGTTGTCTGTAAGAAAATATTTGCTTTTTTTAGTGTCAAAATGTTTGTATTTATAAAAAGTGTATGAAGCATATAAAACATGCTGTCAGAATATAATGTTTACCTTTCTCCTCTTGCTAATTTACCTAAATAATTTTTGCAGGAACATCCAGCACAAGTGTTGCCTTATATTTTCTTTAACATGATTGTTGATGGTTGTTTCTATATACTGTATATGTTCTATAACACAATAATCAAACCTGCAAATTTGTAAGTATAGGTTTTGGATACAATATTGTGTAAGGATTCTGCACATTGTGAATATTTAATGTGAAACACAAAAACTATGCTATGTTAACTACTTGCATTAGCACTACTTCTTGTTGAAATGCATACTTGAATATAGTGTATCAATGCTGACCATTTTACTGATATCATGTGTGTCATCATGATAAGGTGTGATGGAACATATCATTTTGCTTAGAGCATTTGCTGTTTGATACTTTGTTTAACTGATGGCGTTGACTGCTCATTTTACAAATAGTAAGCAAAGTTCTTGGAAAAAAAGGAATGCAGAGATCTTTAAACTCTAGTCATCTCTAGGTAGATAAGAACTGAACTTCTATTTTTGATTCCAAAGTTGTAAATTTGAATCTGTATTTATAAGCTGATTTTTGTAATATCTGTTCTGTAAAATCTCCTAAAGCAACAGGGAATGCTCTCTGCAAACATTAGGAAGGTTTGATCACAGAAAATTATAAGTAGTGCTGTCCAGGAGATCTGTCTTTTCCTATTTACTGAAGTTTAAGATGAAGACCATGAATTTTAATTGTTTAGCCAGTTGAGGATCCTTGAACTTTTTGCTTTCCTCCAGCATGTGAGCCAGCCAGTACTTCTGATGGAGACAAAAGTGGCAACACTGTTATTGAGATCAGCCCTTTTCATGAAGTTCAATCTTAATCTTATGGTATTACTGAATTCTTTATATTAAGATGGTTTCTACCTGTTAGCACAGATAAGTTAATTGTATTAACATTGTATTTATTCTGGTTGTTTTAACTACTAAAGCCTACATGTATTTTTTGTCTGTTTCTTACATTTATAGCTGAATATACAACATAAAAATCACTTTTTTACTATATTTGAATTTGATAAAATTATTTCACAATTTGCATGTATAACATGTATGCATATCTACTTACAATTATGACTTACAAAGTTTTGAAACTTATACTTTATAATCTAATCCTTAGATTTATCATGTACACCTTGATTACCTGCTAGGTATGTGCAATTTCTATTTTTAACTTCCTGGGTGGGTACCTCTTCTAAGATAAAAAAACTGTATGTTATTAACAGCTAAACCTTGTATTCATTAGTCTCATAATGCAGTTGTTCTGCACCAGAAACAAGCAATGGCCAATAAAGGCCAGTTTCAGAGCTCTGATCAAATCAGCATGAAGTCACTCTGATATTTTAATCTCTTAATAGGTATACTATTACATGTTTAAGACTAAACTTTTAACATTTCTGTTTTTATTAGGTTGACAATTAATGCGGAATGCTACCTTAAACTACATAACTTTCCAATGGATGAGCATTCCTGTCCACTGGAGTTTTCAAGCTGTAGGTGCTAATTCTTATGTAATCCATTGACACACTATTACGCTTGTTCAGTAAAATCAAAATGATTTTCAAGCACAAAAAGTATACGTACAGTTCTGGAATCCAGTCTCAATTTGAAATGACTATCTTAAATAGTTGTTAATTTAAGCTTGAAAACTGTATCTAGAAATCTAGAAAATTAAAAATAATTAAGTATGTATTTTAATAGTTAATAGTCTGTTTGTTCCACATTTGAATAATGTGCAAATATTTTATATTTGTGGTATTTTTCTAAGTGTTAAGACAAAGATGCCTGGGGAATGTCATCGTTAAACTACTCATTTTAGTGTAATATCATCTTTCTTTTTTTTTCTTTTGTGTGTAAGTGACTCAAAGTCATACATTCTTGTGTAGAAATTTGGATAAATTGCACTTAGTATAATACTGCAAATTCGAGAATTTTTTTTTCTCGTAGATGGCTATCCTAAAAATGAAATACTATACAGATGGCAAAGAAGGTCTGTGGAAGTTGCAGATCAAAGATATTGGAGATTATATCAGTTTGCATTCGTTGGGCTGCGGAATACATCTGATGTGGCTCACACTCAATCAGGTAAGACAATTAAAACATTAATGCAACATTTTGCTGCTTTTTTGGATTTCAGGACAAATACAGTTTAATTTGAGATGTGTTGGGTGTTCTGGATACATTGACATACTGTTAAGTTCACAGAATGAGGTAGGGACTGGAATGACAGGACATTTATGTGTATGTATTGTAAAGTTCATGGTTTTGTTTTGTTTAAAGACCCAGTATAGTGTTTTTTCTTTCATTATATATAATATTTTCTGGTAACCTTGGAATACATCAGGAGGTTGTTATGCCCAAATGAGCCAGAGCTTGTAGCCCTTGGTCTCCACAGAAAATGGCCACATTTGCATGAGGAATCAAACACCTTCTGGGGCCGTGATGACTTGCTCGAGTTGCTTGTCCCAATCACCTTCCCCCACTTAACATAATTATTTAATTCCATTTAGTCCAGGGTATTTAAACCCTGATCTGCCTATGGTCCAGTGCTCTTCCATTGAGCCTCCTTCAGATAAAGGAAGAGCTCACAGCACAACAAACCTGATTCAGAGAAGGATAACCTGTTCGAACTCAGCCTCGGTATCTGTTCGGTTCTCGAACCATGTTACCAGTCAGTACCCTGTGTATCATCCATTGCCATTATGCCCTGCTTAACACAGACTAATAGCATTGTGCTGCACCTCTTGCCTACCAAACTTGCTTGGCAACACAGCTTCCCTGCTTTGTTCTGCCCTGTAAGCTCCACCCATCAGATCAGTCAGTCTACTACCGCCTATCCTAGCACCTATCCTATCCTAGGCAGTCTCCATCAGTCCTCGCAGCACAATCCTGCCTGGAAATCTATGCCAGCCTTCGCAGCTCCTATCCTGTTCGGTTATCTCCACCAGCTCTTATAACTCCTCATGTCTTCACTGGGATCAAGCACTTGGATTTATCAGCCAGTCCAGCAGAAGCAGATCTTTCATCTACCCATCGCGTCATAGCAGACTTATTTTGATATATGGCCGAATATGTGGCTATGTCTCTAGTAGAGTGCACTACCAACCACTGTGGGGTGTAACAACGCACAAAAGCAGTGGAAAACCTCAACAATCCAGTGGGAAAAGTCCTGTTTTGACAGATTCTGTTCTAGTTCCATAGCGACAAAAAGCTGGTAAGTATTATATTGCCCATATGAAACTCATATAGGGAATAGCATCTTCTGGCACCAGTACATTTCTGAGACGAAGGAAAAACATAAACTCAAAAACACTGTTTAACATGAAATTCTAATTAGTATAAGAACATAAAAATGGTTACGAATGAGAGGAGTCTATTTGGGCTATCTAGCTAGTTTGGAAGTTGATGTTTCAGCTGTTTCTTCAAAGAAGAAGGGTATCAGCCTCAACAACATGGTTGCATAACTTGTTCCATACTCCCACAATCATTTGGTTATAAAAATGAGTGCTGTTTCCCACAGGTTTTTTACTTGTACCCTCTGGTTCTTGGTTCACCATTTAAACTGAAGAGATCTGCGGGGCTAACCTCCTGTAATAGTCTCTTTTAGCTCAGTGTTTCATATTTTGCATTTAATATCATAATATCATGATAGTTGGTTTTCACTGTCTGCATGCAAAATCCTGTAACTGTTTCCATTTAATATCATGGTCCGGGTGTTTAAACAGTCTTGAATTTGATCTTTTTTAATATAATTTGCTGCTTCATGAGTGTTAGCTAATTCTACTAATTTGGTATGATTTGCAATCTTGAAAGATCTTGCCATCTTAACTAATATACGAATTATACCTGAATCTAGATCTCTGATGTAAATTATGAACAGTGGAGCTAGTAAAGGGATGGCATTGTGGCACAGCAGTTAGTATTGCTGCCTCGCAGTGCTGGGGCCCTAGGTCCAATTCCAGACCTGCGGCACTAATCTAGGTGTACTTTGTATGTTTTCCTGTGTTTGTGTGGGTTTCCTCTATGTGCTGTTTTCTCCCACAGTCCAAAAACATACTTGTAGGTTAATTGGCTTATAGGAAAATTGGCCGTGGTCTGAGTGTGCGTGTGTTTCTACCAGTTTGTGCCCTGTGGTGAACTGGTGTCCCATCCATGGTGTATCCAGCTTTTCGCCTGTTCCTAGCTGGAATAGGCTCCAGCTCCCTCAAAACCCTACACTGGATAAAAGAGGTTAGAAATGGATGGTTAGGCACTAGTAAAGATCCCTTTGGAATTCCTCTGATTACAGTATATCGCCCTAGTTTGAGTATTCACCCCTTACTGATACACTCTGTTATATTTAATAACCAGTTCTCAATCCAAATAGTTGGAAGGGTCATGTGTACATTAAGGTACTGCTTGCAATTTGAGAATTGATCATTCATGAGTAACTTTATCAAAAGTCTTTTGAAAATCCAAATACTTTATATTACATGCCAAGTGTGTATCCATTACTTTTTCTGCTTGTTTAAAAAACCCTGACGTGTTGGTAAGGTAAGACCATCTTTTACAGGTGGATTCTGAATACATCTTTTGGTTCCTATAGTACAATTCATAGGGTACCATCAGCCCTTGGGGATTTATTATTCTTGAGTGTATCGAGTACCCAAAACACTTCTGCCATGCAAATTATATTTAGTACAGAACTGTCCTTTCATGTCCTGAGGATGTACTAGTTTAGTACATCAGACTTCTCCCTTTCATTGTTTCCCATTTTTGTCCTTGGTATATTTTACCTCACGCTT
Organism: Lepisosteus platostomus; assembly: GCF_059453375.1. NCBI lineage: Eukaryota > Metazoa > Chordata > Actinopteri > Semionotiformes > Lepisosteidae > Lepisosteus > Lepisosteus platostomus. The sequence continues at coordinate 23,889,824 of NC_142611.1, forward strand.
GACAGACATTTTACTGTTGTACTAAGGGAAGAGCTTTTCATTATTTGTTTTAGCCTCCATTACAATATCCCTTTCAATTTTTCTCTGGACTATTTATTTTGATCTGTTATTGTAAATTACAGTATTATGCTATTTGTCTTAAGCATTTAAGTCAAAATGTGTTTTTATGTCCACTTTGGTCCTCCCTTAGTCTTATCCAAGTCCACTACCTTTTGAATTTTTTATGCCTCCTTCCCCACCATCTTTCATTCTAGTTTAAATGTTTCTGTGTTTCCTTTGTGGATTCTTGTTCAAAGGCAACATGTTCCCTTCTCACTTAGATAGTACTAGATGTGATCTGTAGCATCTGTTCAGATGCCCTGTGCCATGGAAAGGTATCCATAGCCCAGAAAGCTGGAGCCTTTTTCTGCACATTATGTCCACATCCATGTATTATTTTAAATGATTTACATTTGTGATTTTTAATGGTTGCCCGATTCTTGGAGGATTCCTGAGACCTCTGATTTGGCCCTGTTCTTCAGTTTCTTGCCAAGTTGTTTAAGTTTGTTTCCTTCTGGAAAGTGGGATGATTGTAATAGAATGACATTATTAATATTGAAATAACCTTAGGAAGGAATACCAGATTGTGGAATAACAATACTCAAAATCTCTCACCAGTCAAATATAGTCATTCCAAAAGGACAAGGAAGACAACAACAAATTTAATGGAGTCAAATGCCAAAGGAACATGATCTACAAGTAATGAATGGGGATCCAGGTTTGACAGTTGATCAACTCCCAATTTAGATGTGAGCTTTTCCATCAGTGACCAGATATCTTTGGGTTGTAAGTGTTCCATCAACCATTTATGGGCAGAATATATCATAGATTAAACTGAGTTGTCAAGTGCTGCAGATGTTTATCCCACATAAAAAAAATCACTCCAAAAACATCCAAAGAGAGGGCATGAGTAAAATCAAGACTTTCCTCCAATGTAAGTGGCAAATACACCTCTAGTACAGTTCATATAATGGGGGAACACGTGTCAGCGCCCCAAGAACAGCTGGATATGGCCTAGTACTCCCTCACAAAATTAAACCAAGTCATGTTGAATGTTTACTTTCCAGATTGGCAATTTGCTTTGCAGGCAGATAAAAGATGCTCTATATGCACCTTGGCAGATATGCAAGAAGCATGAGTGCATTATAAAAATAAAATGTACATGCATGATATAAAAAAAATTAGAAGCTTTAAACAATAGACCACAATTAATAAATAAAACTGTGTTGTTAGCGAGCGAAATAGATGCCTAAGATACCTGATGAAAATAAATTATAACAATACATTTTTGTGCAAACTGAGCAGGTTAATAGTGGTGGGAATAAAACATAATATCTAAATTGATGCCCTGGTGGATTGAGCTAAAAAATATGTCTGCCAGCTGTAGCTGTGTAGCAATATGAACATTGATACCATGCCCATGAGTTGGGCTAAACACTTTCCACAGTGCTTTGCATAGCCAATTAGTGAGCAGCAACAGGAGCATTATTTTAGGAAAGATAGATAGATACTTTATTGATCCCGTGAGGGAAATTGCAGTGCAACAGCAGCTTAACTCAGACAACACAGCCACAGTGTAACGAATGATACAATAATAATAATAGTACAATACATACAATACAATCAGTACAATGAGGGGTGCACTAAAAGAGTTACTCACAGTCCGGACACACAAAGAACAAACTAGAACAGAACAGTACGCAGACAAATCATATCACACATATGAATATAAATATAGATGTAAATATAGATATAGATATAAATATAAATATAAATGTATTGCACAGGTCCCTGGCATATATTGCACAAAAAACAGTTGTAAACGGAAAAAGAAAAGAAAAAGAGAACAGATGTAGCAGTAGATGTGTAGATGCATTCACAATTAAAGGATGGCGTTGTAATGGTGGTGTTGACCCCTCAACCCAATGACATGGGTTGACATAAGTATTTGGCCTAGTACTCCCTGAGAGTCTAGTGTTGCATAAGCGGGCCACAGAGCCTAACCTTCAGGAACTGACTTACCAGTTGCATGTGAATTCAGTGCTGGATGGTGACACAGATGCCACAAGTAGTGTTGTTTTCCTGTTCACAAGTATCATGGTTAGGATCAAGGCATACAGTGCAAGAGTTATGGTCATCTTCTAGGGCAACATCTTGTCATAAATTCCTCTGTGATAGTTAGGCATGATGAACATATTCCACTAGTATTAAGTATCCTCCTCCAGTCCTGTGAGAGGAATTGAGTTTCGTCCTCTAGTCCTAGGTCTTTATAGACCCTGAAGCAATCCTAAATCATTCTTGGTTAAGCAGCCTTCTCTCATCCCGCACCTCTTCCCAAGATAGACACTCGCTTCCAGCTCAGTAGTCAATTCATGTAAGCTGGAACAGGACGTGAACCTATGCCCTGTTCCAGAAATCACTGGTTAAAGCCATTTTGCTTGCTGGCATACTCTCGTGCCCATATTAGTATGGGCAAATCAGTGAGTAAACTGGTTGATGCTTCAAGGAAAGAAATGTTTTCCAAAGTTTACGCCTCTTACAACATTACATTCTCCTTCCCTCTGATTAAACCTATCAGTCAAAGCAACATCAGCAAGTAGGAAGAACATTTGAGACAAACCATTGGCATTACCCTTGTGTTTTCTTGTGTGATTGCCCACTGTGAACTTATAGGGCTGCTGACTTAGGTTCCTGTGTTATGACTGTGTAACTTCAGTCTTTATTCTTCTTCATGCACATCAGGGGAGCATGGTCTGTCAATAGACTGAATTGCCTCCCCAAAAAATAACACTTGATCACTATAGTGCCTACTTGATTGCCAGAGATTCCTTTTCAAAAGTGGGGTAACCTTTTTCTTTGCAGGTTCGATCTTACAGCTAATGTACAGAACGGGATGCTCCTCTTCATCTGCTTCCTAAGATACGATGGCCCCGAATTCAGTTACTTTAGCATCCGTCTGTATAATCACGGGCTTTGGAGTTCAGATATTTCAACAATGGTTTTGAGCATAGGGTGTCTTTGAAAATAAAAAAAACCTCTTCTGCTTCCAGTATCCACTTGATGCAAACAAGGAGAGAAACCCTAGTCAGGTCATGTAGTGGCTCTGCAGTCAAGGGATATTTTGGAATGGATCTTTTATACAGATGCATCCATTCAAAGTACGCGGCACAGACACGTACCACGGGTAATTGGCTACGGCCTCACGCATCGTGACGCAAAATACTGCGGTACGTGATTGGTTGACCGACAGGGGCTCTCGTGGTGCGTTGGTTGGTCGTAGAAAGATTTAAATGTCTTTACTGTGCCCGTTTTAGTATTGAATATTTATATGGAATTTAACCACTGAAGGGAAATCTTAGTAGCTGAGCATAAAAAGAATAGGAGCATACTGTAACCCGTGTGAAGGCCATAAACTATATTAATTTTGGAAAATAAACATACAGTATATGACTGGTCTCGGTACTTTAAAGAAAAAATACACACGAGTATTCCATTTCTCCCTAAACATTTTAAGCATTGAAGTCTTTAACTAACGTGATACCGGAGTCAACAAGCATACTTTTAGAATTTGATTAAAAGGGAATATAATATGGAATCGCGTATCTAAAGAAATTAATAACGATATAATTATATTCATGTACCGCAACACAAGAATAGTACACACTGTACATTGTCTGTTGATAATGTTTCTGTAGGGCTTTTTCAACACTCCTCATGTGACCTTGCCAGTGGCGCTGTGGGTTAGGTTCCCAACTCACACATCATACGTTGGGTGTTTGAATCCAGCTGGACCCATGACTTTTTTTTTAACAAACATTTCTTTGAAGAAATAAAATTTTTCCCTGGGTCAGAGATTAAATAAAACTTCACTCGCACCAAACAAATTTATATTTCTAAATATCACAACATGATCAAATTTAAGTCATTTTAATAACAATGAATAGTCACTTATGCGTTACAATATAAACATTTATATTGATTTAAATCACGTTTTGATTTAAATCGCAAACGTGGGTTTAAATATATGTGTTTTTTGATTCACAATCAGACAAATGCAACATAAATTGATATCTTTGTCTTCTAAGTATCTTAATAAACTTTCAGCATAGCTTTCTCCCCGTTTAGATTTATTTTTCTTGTAATCTTGGGATCAAACGTGGAAAGATTAGATTTATTTTTTAAAAACATTTAAGAAAAGTGTAATCTATACTAAAAAGCTGTACACCACCTGCTATAAAGATACATATTGTAATACTTTCGGGTTCGGATAGGACAGACACAAGAACTCAGACTTGCGGAGTTAAAGCAAGTTAAAGCCTTGATTTTATATGTCACCTTTAAAAGTGGCATCTCAAAGCAATACAGTAGATGTAAAAACAGTTAAAAGGACCACAGATTACAAAGTAAATACCCAACACTGATTGTACCCATCTCTCATGCTAATAAAGCACCTTGAATTGAATTGAATAGAGAGAGAGAGGGGGGAGGGCGAACGAGAGAGCACAGCCAGGACAGGCAAATAAGATACACTCCAAAGACATTCACAACAGCGACATATCATAAAACTTTTGCACATATTGTTAAATTATTACTTGTTTTTCAGGAAGTTGAAGTGAAAACACTTGAATTACTTATCCAGTCTCTAGAAATAAAATTATTTTTCAAGCAATGCAACTAACGTTGGGCAACGTGTTTTTTTTAATTCAACATTGACAGCCACATCTTAAATCTTGTCAGTCAGCTCTTTTTTCTCTATTTGAATTGTGGCGATTCAAACAACTTGGGATAACAAGTGGTCTCAAAGTCAGCGAGCTCACAGAGCTTCAACAACAGATGACAATTTCCTTAGTCCTTCCTTAGTCTTCCTGAAATTGTCAGATTATGAGTGAATAAAAGCATTTTATTAAAAACATGTTTGCATTTGTTTGGGAGCTATATTATGTATTTTTCATATGTAAGATATAATGATGTGTTCCTGCTTACACATCGCACGACTTTAAAAGCTAGAAAAACAGGTTTCGATTCACATTATCTGGCGAGCCTTGTTTTGTCAAAGGACAGCACATACTTTGAAAAGACCGCAAATGTATTAGCAAGGGTTAATTGCACTATGGACCGCACAAAGAAATTTAAAATAGTCTTCTTTAGGTGTGAGGGCAGGAGTGGATCGCAGCAGGTGATCAGAAAAAGGAAACAATTGTTACGCCCGGGTAATAAAAGCATTTTATTAAAAACGTGTTTGCGTTTGTCTGGGTATTTACTTTGTAATCTGTGGTCCTTTTAACTGTTTTTACATCTACTGTATTGCTTTGAGATGCCACTTTTAAAGGTGATATGTAAAATAATGTTTTTTTTTTATTATTGTTATAGAGAAACATGATCAGATTTTCCCTGGTTCAGAAAAAAAGATCTAAAGTATACTAGTTTGTCACTCTTCTCATTCCCTCTTTGCTAAATGGCTTTTGAAGAGAGTCACATGAAGAGAGAGGTGAAACAGCCCTACACAGCCCTGTTGCAGTACACAAATATAATTATATCTTATTAATTTCTTTAGATACGTGATTCTTTTAATACAGTCTTGGCTGTGCTCTTGAGGATCCTTGTGATATTTTGAGCTCTGGTTGAATGATAAGTGTCGCAGTTTAAATAATTTTCGTAGTTAGAAATTATGAAACGCTCTGTTAAAAGCAAGGGAGTTTTTATGTCCGTTGCAGTAAAAGAAAATGCCTGACAAAGTAGGGCTTGGACAGATTCCAAGTGCATTTTTGCAATTTACGTTGCATTTTGCATAGTGCTGCTGTTATACAGTTTAAAATAATTAAACGTCTAAACAATATCAGCTTTATTTATGGATTGCAATTTTAAAAAAAGTCAAAAACTGCACTCAAAATGCAATTTAGAGCTTTCTGGCAAGAGGAGACACCCAAATTAATAATGTTACATGCCACTGTTTGTGCATGAATAAGGTTATACTGCTATTTCCTTAGATACGCGATTAAAAAAAATAATATTTTTTTGAATCCCCGGCAGAACGGGGCATCCATTAGAATCAAGTAATAGGTTTATTCCATGCTGAAAAAAAGAAGAAAGAAAACACATTCTATAAGAATCAGCGCTTTTGAGGTGGCTTCTCAAAACGCTTTACAGGATAAAAACACTTGCCCTCCACCCTGTGTATTGTCTGTTTAGGGCAAGCGAGGGAGAGAGAGAGAGAGAGAGAGAGAGAGAGAGAGAGAGAGAGAGAGAGAGAGAGAGAGAGAGAGAGAGAGAGAGAGCGGGGGGTAGGGCGAGCAAGAGAGAGAGTTTTTTGCCCTTTGTCAAATAACCCCAAATCACTCAGGGCAGAGACTAAATATCGCCGGGTCTAAATATTAAATGCAGATAATTTGCAGAGGCCGATGAGCGCCCGGCTGGGGTGCGCGGGGAAGAGCAGGGAAGAGCAGTGAAAGTGGTCAGGGCGGGGTTTAGGAAGGCCACTGACCAGTGGGGCTGTCCCACAGTGAAGCGGGCGTACAGTCTGGGGAGGTATCCGTTTTCCTTGTAAATAGTTCCCTGCTTCTGCACCCCTGGGTCTTACTCTCTCTCTCTTTTCTCTCTCTCGGGCGCGCGGGTGGTGTGTTGGCTCGCGCTGTTGGAGGGCGGGGGCGTGGGAGAGACGGGCTAGCAGGTAGTGACGGAGAAGAAAAATAAAGGCTTTCACTTCCTTTAACTCCGCAAGTCTGAGTTCTTGTGTCCGTCCTATCCAAACCCGAATTAGTATTACAATATGTATCTATATAGCAGGTGGTGTACAGCTTTTTAGTATAGATTACACTTTTCTAAAACGTATTTAAAAAATAAAAACAATTACAATCTAATCTTTCCACGTTTGATCCCAAAATCCTAAGAAAAATAAATCTAAACGGGGAGAAAGCTATGCTGAAAGTTTATAAAGATACTTAGAAGACAAAGATACTGTAGCAATTTATCAAACACATATAATTAAACACACGTTTGCGATTTAAATCAAAACGCGATTTAAATCAATATAAATGTTTAAATTGTAACGCATACTGTACAGCCTCCTTATCTCTATAAAAATTTAAAAGATCGTGTGCGCAGCCTAAGAGAGGGGTCTACTGTCAGTGACAGCTGACAATCCTCCATACACCCATGTGAAAAATTAAAAATGCCAATGTAAATGTCTTATTTACAATTTGTTGAAGTTCTCTTAAGCTTTGTGATAGTTGACCGAGGCAGCAAAAGATCAGTTGCACTGGTAAGATGCAACACCGAAGATATGATTAATAACCTTTTAAATCTGAAGGGAGATCTAAAGGGATCCCCCCCCCCCCACACACATGCAATAGAAGCAGGAAGCAGAAGCAGGGACCGTTGTCAGAAGGGAAGAAGGTGACTATTCATTGTTATCAAAAATGACTTAAATTCGATCATGTTGTGATATTTAGAAATATAAAAGTCAATTAATTGTCCATAATATTGCTATTCTATTTTTTCAAAGAAATGTTTGTTAAAAGAAAAGTTGCGGCGCTGGCTGGATTTGAACACACAACCTGTAATCAGGCACGTAGACCAGTGGGCTACTGGGGAAGTCACATGAAGAGAGAGGCGAAACAGCCCTACACAGCCCTGTCGCAGTACACGAATATAATCATATCGTTATTAATTTCTTTAGATTGCTTTTCCATATTGTATTTGCAGAAAAGCTTAAAACTACCACTTTTTTACACGCTATTTCACGTTAGTTAAAGACTTCGATGCTTGTATCAGATGCTGATACAAGTATGTTTTAATACAGTCTTTGATGTGCTCTTGAGGATCCTTGTGATATTTTGATATTTTGAGCTCTGGTTGAATGATAAGTGTCATTTAAATAATTTTCGTAGTTTGAAATTATGAAACGCTCTGTTAAAAGCGAGGGAGTTTTTATGTCCGTTGCAGTAAAAGAAAATGCCTGACAAAGTAGGGCTTGGACAGATTCCAAGTGCTTGTACAAATGTCCTAAAGAAATTAGCAAAAAAAGTCATTCCTTTATCCTATTGGCTAGCTAATGTCCTGTCCTCGTTAGTTAGATCAACGAAATGCTGTGGTGTTTGTCACAGAAAAAACTAAAAGTATTTTCGTTTAAAATGACGGTTAGAAAGAATGTGGACCAGCGTAATACTTTGAGTTTACAGCTTGTCCAAAGTAATTCATTATTAATACTATTAGAAATCTATTTGAAATCTTCTTAATTATTGTTGTAGTCTTCTTATATATTATTATTGTCATCCTGTAAAGCGCTTTGAGAAGCCTTTAAAGGCGCTATATAAAATAAAGTTTATTATTATTATTATTATTATTAGTAGTAGTAGTAGTAATATCTTCGGTAAAGGCTTTGATGCATAAAATATTTCTGCATAATTAAAATATTTCTGATAAAGGTAGGTTGTGTACTTTTGAGCAATGTTGCTTTCATAAAATATACCAACTTTTTAATGACTGATGATTAACATGCTGTAATACACAGTTTAAATTTAAAAGCTCAAATGCTGTACATGAGAAGTTAAGCTTTATTGGCTCCTCCTGGCGGTTTTACAAGGTGATTCCGGATACTTTCCGGCATGATGTCAAATGACGCGATATACTGCGTGATACTGCGTTTCCATGCGACACGCCCACCGCGGTATACTGCCAAATACCCCACGCGTTTTGAATGGCTGCATCTGTAATAACCTGCAAGACCTGGAAAAACTCTCAATGTGTTTCTTATTAACTGGCCTTTAAAAAGTTAGCTTTTTATGGTTTCTAGTTTTCTTTTTCTCTTGAGGCATGATCACTCCCCTTCCAACAATATAATCCAAGTCATTAGCTTCACTTAGCCATTTTTTTTATTCACCATAAGACCAGCTTCTCTTAGACTTTTTGTAATTGCTTTAAAATCCTGAAGATGTTCTTGCCAGGAATGGCTATGAATAACCACATTGTCCAAATAGGCAGCCACCAAATTTTGATGAGATCTAAGTACCGTCTCCATGTGGTCTAAATGGTAAAATACAATATTGATACAGCCTGTCAAGTGCAGTGAAAGCAGTCTTCTCTTAAGAGTTGGTTGCCAATGGTACTTGTCAGTATCCCTTCATCAAATCAATTTTGCTAATGACCTGATCTGTGTGATCAGTTTGTCTACCTGTGTCGGGGCCTGTGTCAGGGGGTAAGCATCAATATCCGAGATCTTGTTGTTGATCCATTGGGCTTGGGCACTAATATCATGGAACTGGGCCATTGGAGAATCTTCTATAATGCCCATGTTCAACATATCCTGGATTTCCTCTCAGATGGCCTCTTGATGACCTTTAGGCAATAAGACCTAAAGCAATATTTTTTTAGGATCTCTGACAGGGTTGTGTTGTATAAGGTAGGTTCTTTGCCCTGACTATGGAGAACACATTTTCTTTTAAATTTTTTATAACCAGGAGGGACTTAAGTCTCCTAAGTGTACTTCTTTGCTAATATCTTCCACAATGTGATCCTGAGTAAGGTGGGCCATCAGCACTTTGTGCCATTTCTTTACTAAATTTACATGGTATATTTGTTCTGGATTGCGCCTGCCCCACTGCCTCATTCTAGAATTTACTGGGCTTGTTACACTACTTTATTCAACTCTTTCCACATGGTTCTGTCATTGAACTTGTGGTAGGAACTAAAACCAAGACCGTCTCACCTGGCTGAAGATTCTGTAAAACAACGTCGATATATAACTTACTTTGTTGTTCGTTTGCCTTTCCCTTATATTCTCTCACAGTGGGCTTTACATCTTCCATTCACTCACTGTCCTGTTCCCCGTGTTCAGTCACCATTCAATAAGGACACAATTATTCTTATGATTATTTGGTGATGTCCAGTAGCCCACATGGTTTTCTACAGTAAAATAACTCAAATGGAAAAAAAACAGTGGAAAATTGAAACAGCTGGATAAACGGTTGAGGTCCTAATTTGGTGGACCCTGAATAATTTACATAACTCCCTCTTAGCCTATGATATCAACACTGTCCTTTGGTTAGTGAGAATCTCTTTCAGGATGCCAGTCCTTGTAAAAAGTAAGACAAACTCCCATGCAATAACTTTAGAAATGGCAGTTATTAAAGTTATAGCTTTTGGATATCAGTTAGTGTACTCCATGATCACCAGAATGTACTTATACTGATATCCCTTAGCAGAATCCACAATTCAACTCTCCTGATCCATTCTGACTCATTTAAATGTGGTACTTATTATGGGTAGTGGAACCCCACACCTATGATAATAGGGTTGAGGAGCAGTCTTCTAATGTTCTCCATACCTCATGCAGTATTCCTCAACTCTCTTAATAATTCCAAAACAATAGAACAATTTCAAAATCTTCTCATTTTGAAGCCCTAAAAGAGTGAGGGCAAGATTGAGAACAGTCTCTTGATACGGTTTGGAACTGTTCCATTACGTCCGATTCTATGTAACAGGCTATTTTTACTGATAACTGCAAAATGGAGATATGAGATATTGCTTTCAGTATCACATGATTTACCTTTGATCACCTAATAAGTGCTCCCATGCATGCTTTTGGTTAGGGTCCTCCAACTGGGCTGTTCCCTACTCCTCTCGATGTTCTTTTCTCTGCAAGTCAGGCACCTCTGGTTGGAGTAATGTCTCCTTAGCTTCATGCTCTGGAATTTTTTTTCTAGGCTGCCTCAGCTTCGCCTAAACATGCTATCATGTCTGTCTTAGACTCCACCATGTATTTCCATAGGGCTTGGAAATATGGGCAGTCTTATGTAGGTCCCTTCTGAACCTAGGAATCCTTCTAAAATTCCTTTGGCTGGGAATTACCTATTGGGAAAATACAAACTTCCACTTTTATAGTGATAGGTCTGGCTAACTTTGGCCCTTTGTTCTGTTGTGCCAAACAAAGGGCTTCAGCCAAGAGTTTGTGTGTTGAAAGTCGTCTTTTTGCATATTTCATATGCATATGGAACTCTTGCTTTTGGACACTAGACTTAAAAGACAACGCTTACAGTGCTCTATTATATAGTGAAACAAACAATACAAAATACACTCCCACATGACTTTCTGCTTGCATTGTGGCTATAAATGGTCATTCTAGAAAGCTGACCAGTACATATAGTTTCTTTACTCCCAGCTTGCGTGACAAGCAGCCCCTTCTGCTAAATAGACTATTTGTTCCAGGAAGGTCACTCGGTCATTACCCTGAGAACTATGCCTGCAATGCGTAAAGACACAATGTGGCTATGTTATCTGTTGAGACCAGACAACCAGAGACGGATTTAGTAAAATATAAGTTAAAAGATATGTAGTCAACAAGATATAATACAAACTTTTAGTAAAATCTTTTAATTACCTCAGTTCCAAGAATGAAGGTAGGGTTTTGGTGTCTACTCTGTCACTGCTCCAGTGTTGTGGAATGACCTTCTTCAGAGTTTACCAGAGACATCGTCTTTAACTCCCTTCAAATCTAAACTTAAAACTGACCTTTTTACCAAGTTCTACGTCTGATAGCCTACAGCCAATCTGTAAAAACCTGTAAGATCTTGTTTTTTTTTCTTCATTTATTTTTATAGATTTTTTTTGTCTTTTTCTTTTTTCTTTATTCATGATGTACAGCATCCTTGGGTTTGGGATTTCACTTTATAAAGAAAAGTTTTTTTTTTCTCACAAATAAAAATTATTAAGAAAAAATTAATTGGATAAACAGGAAAATAAAGTATATTTTAACTCCGTGGCACTGTATTTTACTGACCAGTGACAGTATAGATATTAATGGATAATCCAAAAGATAGTACTTTAATTCTACAACTACAGATGAAGCAACTCGGAAAGCTTGGATTTTTTTGCAGCATGCTGCAGAGAGCATGACACCTTACACTGTGTGGTAATGCCCAACATCTTTTTATTTCTTCAAATAATCTGATGCAGTGCTGCACTACTTTGTTAAACCATGAGATGGCACAGTGAATGCTTAATGTGCCATGTGTCAAGCATACTGAAAATATTGTAGGTTTATTAACCAGTTTTACCGATCTAGTCATACAGTACAGTAAAACTAACATTTTTTAAAATTAAATACAGTAAAATATACTATATATAGTGTATTATAAAACATTGTATTTAAACATTGAATGTAAATGTTTGTAATTTGTATACTTTATGACTGTTTTACAAAGCAAGATTACACAACCTAGATGTATAAAAAATAGTTTACTGTTGTAGATCTTTTTAGAACTGTTTGCCTGGCTAGACTGTTGACTTGTAAGGCTCTTAAGATCCCCAACCTTTGGCTACTGCATCCAACTGTCTGGAGTAATATCCTACCAGCCGGAACCTACCTCCATGGTCCTGGGTCAGCACAGCAGTCCAAAACCCGTTGCGTTCACTTACATATAAGTAGAATGGCCTTTCCTGTCAAGGGAAACCCAAAGACTGAGTCTGTAAGAGAGCTTGTTTCAAATCATTAAAGGCCTCTTGTGCTTTGGTAGTTAAAAAGTAGGCTGGGCAAACGATTTTTAATTTTTTTTTAAAATAAATAAAAAATGAGATATAATGATGTGTTCCTGCTTAACTTAGACATTGCATGACTTTAAAACATATAAAAACAGGTTTCGAGAGTTAAAAACCACTTTTTATGCGCGAAAAATGGGTGATTTTTCTTCCTCGTGATCAGCTCAGAATCTTTGTGTACGCTGTAAGGTTTTTACTTCTTAATTAAACGTTTAAAATACAAGAATTTCATAAACACAACACACGTTTCGAAGAGAAAAAATCCCATTCTTTTCTCTTCCTGTTGTGTGAAACTCATCAGCAGGTCTTTTTTTCCCAATCAGAGGCTCTGAAAATAGCGTACCGTCCACTGCGCTCCGTCAGAGAGGGGCGCGGCACCGAGAGAGGGAGGAGGCGCGGAGCTCAGCAGTACAGACCGAACGTTCTTCTGCCTGGAGCGCTTATGGCAGCGATCGCGTCTGCATTTATAACTTAGTTTTTAAAATTAATCAAGCAATATGAAGCATCTCTTTTTACTTTTAAGTCACTTAATTATCATTAAGCACAGCTTTCTCACCACCTAGACTACTTTTTGATACCATCCTTAGACAAAGCAGAAACGTGTTGTTCTGTCTAATGACATTACAAGTGGAAAGATTACAGATTTTAATCGTCTTTAATTTTGTTACGTTATACATTTTAGAAACGTTTCATCCATACAAACACCACAAAACTATTCTCGATTGTATTTCTGAATGGTATGTTACACTTAGTTCACTGTTTTAAATACATCTAATTAAGAAAGTTAGGTGTTAGCATAAACTATTAGCAATAATATTAAATTTAGCACTGTAATAAGTTGTTGCACTTTCCCCCGCATCTTGTAAAAATATATTTTCATTGTTCAAATATACATTAAACTGACTATTATATAATAAGTTAAATTCAAAACTAAAGAAAAAATAGGGTTAAATATAATTCAAAATATTTTGCTAACAATGTTAACTGTTTATAAATAATAAATTGTATTAACTAAAGAGTAGGATGGCACAGTTGTTAGTATGCTTTTTGTTTTGTTTCTTTTTCATAAATACAACAGTAGTACCTGATGTCTCAGTGGCTTTCAAAATTAAATTATGCATGCAAACCTGTGAACTAGAAAGATAACTAAGATATCCATCCATTTATAATGGTGGCAAAGTGGTTAGCATTGCTATCTTGGAGCACTGGGGTCCTAGGTTCAATTCCTGCCATCCTGTGTGTGTGGGGTTTGCATGTTCTCTCTGGGTTACATGGTTTTTCTCCATATGTGTGATATGACTCTCTCACTCCAAAACATACTGGTGTAATCATAGCCGGCCTAGGGTCGCCAAATAGGTAATGTAGATTGCAAAAGATCACAAAACAATCAAGCACTGCTTAAAGAGCAAGGGGAACTTTTTTCCTTTCGGCTTTCAGCACACTGTATTGTTGTGTATGAAACCCGCGGCGTTTTATATTGAATTATTCCGCTTGGTTGACTCATTTCAGTCTTGCCACGCCCACCCAGGGACGCCAAATATGTAATCATAGCCGGCCCAGGGACGCCAAATATGTAATGTTGCCATAGCCAAAATGTAAATGAAGTGGCTCTCTGAAGGCACCAGTTCTGTAGGGTTTGGGCATTTACTGAGACAATTATTAATTGTAGCAGTAAATCACAAAGTTGATTCTTTTGATGGCTTTAGAATCCAACCATGTGACATAACTCAAACAACGCACACACACAGGTACTAATACACGAGGATACATTTATTAATACATAGAATATGCATGTAAACCTAACAGATCTTATCGAGAGGGTTATCAGAATACAAAAGGTATATATTCAGTCAGTTACAAAGAGTTACATATATCAAGAGGACATACGTTCAGTATATCATTCATTAAGACCGTTTCGTAAATGAACTTGGTTACAACTTCTACATTAGATACTCAAAACAAGTACATAACTCTTAGGAATTAAGTTGATATCAACTGGTTGGGATAACAATTGAATTCTCGAGCAGTAATGCAGTGAAGTTGAATACTCATCCAATCTCTGGGGATTCAGATCTCCTGCGGGCACAAAGAAACAGTTGCAGGCTTGTTGCTGTCCAATCCGCGCTCTCTGGCTCGGTGCCAGGCTGTGCTGTGCGGCTTGCAACGGTGCGCTGCTGATGCTCACTGGCCTGCTAGTTAGTGTTGGCTTTAACTAGCAAAGTTTGCACACAGGAGAAAAGATGACTGTGAGTCCCAGCAAGTCAGGAAGAGGACCGGTTCGTTCCTGATGAAGAGCTAGTTCTGAATAGTGATTCAGCTGTCCACAGTTCCGACCTGTTCACGAGGCTTCCTGCTGGTGCTAACCTCGGGTGGATCCTCTGGTTACTCTCTGGCAACCTCCGCTCTAGACTCTTAGAACAAAGGAAAGTTCTGGTACTCGGACACACTGGCCGTTCCGTGGTTGTCCGGGCTGAGTCTCAGGATGGTCAGGAGGCGCGCTGCGAGAATGTCCTGCCCTTGGGAGCCTTCTGCTCCTGGGCCGTCCTGCCCTGGAATTCTCCTTTGAATTCCCTTTAGAAAAGTCCACAGAATTCTCCTGAATCTTACCGAATCTCCCAGGCTCTCTGTGTTGCCTGTTTTTACCTGGAGGAACTTCAGCTCATTCATTGGCTGAAAGTTCCATGGGCATCAGAGTCCCACGTGCGTTACTCGGCCCTACCAGTCCCTGATTGGTTGATCAAGGTGAGATATGAGTCACTTACTCCTGACACTTAGGAATGCAGTCCAGATGTCCATCTGGCACTCCCTAGACAGAGAGGCGCCAATGGAGGACCATTGATCATGATAGCCAGGCTTAGCTAAGTGCATCCCCCTTTGGGAGCTGTCCTTTATCAAAGGAACCTTAAATCAGCCTGCATGAATAGTTTCTCTGTGGCTGCACCACAGAGATGAACAGAGAAATGGGGCCTCATTTGGGAAGGCTCAGAACACTTAATTCTTTCTTATTAATAAGCCTCGCCGCTACACTGGTAAGTTAATTGGTTTATGGGAAAAATGGCCCTGGTGTGTGTGTGTTTGTGTCTGTCTGTCCTGTGATGGACTGGCGCTATGTCCAGGGTGTATTCTGCCTTGTGTCTGTTGCTTACTGGGATAGGCTCCAAATCCTCTGTACTGGATAAAGAGATTAGAAATGGATGGAAGTAAAGGCACTGTGTGGATGGAACTATACACAGTGTTAGAAACCCACTATGAAATGGCAGCATCTCACTGAGAATAAAATATTTGATAGTGCTG
Source organism: Lepisosteus platostomus (assembly GCF_059453375.1). Lineage (NCBI taxonomy): Eukaryota > Metazoa > Chordata > Actinopteri > Semionotiformes > Lepisosteidae > Lepisosteus > Lepisosteus platostomus. Next base: position 23,905,688 of record NC_142611.1, read on the forward strand.
GCTTAAGGAAACAGCCTTTCCACCTCTCTTGCACATCAGTATCCATACCTAGTTATTTAAACAAATTGCCTCTAATTATAAACATCTTAATATGCTGGCTCTGTGGATCCGCATCAGCTATGTTTGCCCATTCCTTCAATTCATGTGCATCCAACACACAGTTCAATGCCCAATGCCAGCAACTACACATAATCTAAAATACAATCCTTATTTCAGTATCTATGTAAACATATAGTCTGTTAACTTCATCATCTTCATCAAAAGTATGCCTAACCCCATTAGGAAGTGTTCTTGTTATAAGTGTATTCCTCAGCTTTACCCAAATTATCTTCTTCTTACTGTTGTAACAGAAGAAATAAGGTTCTTGATCCCGAGATGAAGTAAAACACATGAGTTTATTGCATGCAAGGAACAATAAAGCCGAAGTCTTGTTTCCCGCAAGAAACAACAAAAGGAAGTGTTCTTGTTATCAGTGTATTCCTCAGCTATCCCAAAATTATCTTCTTCTTACCAACATCTCTAGTCTTTTATCCTGCAATAATTTAGCCAACACTTAAATCTCCAAAAGCTGCTTGTGTTAATTTCTTGAAATCACAAATATCATGTGTAAATACTGGCCATGTAATACTCTGCATTGTGGAATAATAGTTTATTTTAAAGGGAACTAGAGAAACTAAGAACTAGAGAAATCAAGAAAGGCGTTTTTTTCTAGAATTAATAAATGCACATCCTGTTCACTGGGGAAATTAAATCCACACTGAGCAATCTTCAATATGTTCAGAATATGACAGCGAGAATCCTATCAGGGATGCATTACACCTGTTTTCAAGTCCTTGCATTGGTTATCTATCAGGTTTCGAGTCAACTTCAAAATCCTCATCCTCATTCAGTACCTACAGTATATGGCTTATTATCTGTCTACTCCCCACCTTTGTCCGTCTGACTCTGGTCTTCTAGCTGTCCTCAAGAACATCTACATTCTGTGGGTGACAGGGTCTTCTCTAGCTGCACCCCAGAGCTCTCAATTTGTATTCCCAGTGATATCAGTCACGTACCCTGAGTGCATTTAAATCTAACCTCAGAACCTTTCTTTTCAGAAGACTTAGTGTCTGTATCTGCTTCATTTTCTAATTTTGGTAGCACCTCTAACTGCTTGTCTTTCTTATATGTATTTACTTTGTAATCTGTGGTCCTTTTATCTGTTTTTATATCTACTGTATTGCTTTGAGATGCCACTTTTAAAGGTGATATATAAAATAAAGTTTTTTATTATTGTTATAGAGAAACATGATCAGTTTTCCCTGGTTCAGATAAAAAGATCTAAAGCATACTAGTTTGTCACTCTTCTCATTCCCTTTGCTAAATAACTTTTCATACTAATCTGATCAATCTAACTGCTTGTTTTCTGTGCTTTCTCTATCCTGCTAGATTTGCAATTATTCTGAAAATTTTCTTCTTGAAATAAATCATTTCTAAATACCTTTTTTCACTGTTAACATCTTGCAGCAACTCGGCGACAAAATATACACTTAGCACAGTTCATCCTGCTACCAACATTGAATTAAAAAAATCTTATGATTTCTATATTTATGTCTTTATTTAGTGGTTTCATTAGTGACAAAGGCTAAACTTTCTTGGAAAAATGTATTTTATGTGTTGCGGAAAAAATTGACTTGCTTTAACAAAGTATGTTTACAAATCCTTTCACCTGGCAATCTACCTGAATGCCCAACTATCTGAGAAGCCCTCCATGAAACCATGGTTGCTATTAATTCATATAGGGCTCATTGACAGAATTGCTGTTTTTTATGCATGCTAATTTTCTGATTCCTCACTCTGTTTCATGTTTATAGATAAGACTTTATTGATCGCGAAGGGAAATTGATGTACATGTTCATGTACATGATGAACATGTTTGCATGTTCTTTTGTAACATACACCTTTTTGTGATTTTTTTGTATATCTAAGCAAGTGTTCCTGCATCCCTCTTCTGCACTATAGTCATGGCTTTTTTTCTGTTTGTTTATTTCAAAGCAACACCTGCTCCATTTCTAAAACTTTTTGCCCATGTGCATTTTTGTGCACTTTAACGTCCTGAATTTTCATTTGCATTAATTTGTAGAATGAATTTGAGTTTTAGCCTTAAGTTTTCACTATCTTTTGTTTCTTGTCCTACAACTGTTATTATTGATCACCGAATTATTGTACTTGTCATGACTTCATTCAGCCTTTCCTGAACGTCTATGACAGGCAGAGAGAGTGCTGTTTCTGGTGCGATCTTTTGCAGCTGACATTTCACTGTTTTAAACGAACAAGAAATTAGATTATAAATCAGTTATTCTATATAAACACAGCGTAATTGCCCTCCGAAAATCCTCTTTTTCTTGTTCGTTTTAGAGACCTTGATCGAAACTGATTTTAGATGTCAGAAAGGATTTATTTTCTCTGTATTTCCTACATTGCTTTGTCGATATTTTAACTTTATATCTAACTTTATATCTAGGCTCAGATTTCAACCATAAATCGTACAGTAATTAATAGCAGTAAATACTGATGTTTTGCACCCTCTTACCACAAAAATATGTTTTGTAGTTGGGATGAACTTTATTTCGTACGCGTATCTACTCCGATTCGGACACCGAACAGTTAAAGATGGTGGCAAATCAGACACCCAGAGAGGGGGGGGGCGCGTCTTCTCGCCTCCGTAACTAAAATGCCAAATAGGAGTGGCTTAAGCGACATACACAGTCGTGTAACTGACAGTTTGAGGTAGCCTATCGTGTAAATTTCGCTTTGTTGCTGATAGGTTAAGCTTTCGAAACTCTGCCCCAAAGTCATGTGACTGATTTTTCGCCCTGTTTCGTTGGTTAAACGCAATGATCACAAGCACCACCATGGTAACTGGGATGTGTAGTTTTTAATTCCGTTTGAATTATAACTGTACGTACTGTCTTCATATTTGGCCAGGGCTTTAAAGAGAAGGCGCGCCAAAAAATTTCGGTGCCGTCGTCTCCGCTTTTAAAGGTACCCCCGTGCTGGAAGAATTTGACCTCGGAACGTTTGCCCAGCGTATAAAAAGATGGGGTCATCAGACCATCCCCCACCTTTCAACAGGTCTGTTAGAGCCTGGCAAGTTGCATAGTCCTAGGAAGGGAGCTTGTGTCCCCTGCTGGCCAGATGATCTAGTATGAGTAATAACTCTCGCTTGTGGGTTTTCCTTGTCAAGAGCGGCTACCAAAACATCACCAAAATATTGTATGACTACCGATGAGAGTGGGGGTAGTTCCCTCAAATGCTACCCCAAGGCCATATGGTACTGTTGCTCTGTTATGAAACCCCTGCGGCAGCCGTGTCCAGGTATATTGATCCCCGTCAACCACAAATGTAAACCACTCCTGTACATCTGGGTGCAATGGCACCGACAAAAAGCCATTAGCCATATCTATAACTGAGAACACATTGTGGTCAGGCTGCAGTAACTGGAAAATAGTAGCGGGATCTGCCACCAAGGGTGTCAATTTGTCAATATGTTGGTTTGCCACCTGGAAGTTGACAGTGAATCTCCAAGCCCCGCTTGCCTTTCGAACTGGCCAAATTTGGCTATTACTTTTTACTTTGATAAAAAGTTATTTTACTTTTACTTTTACTGAGTTTTCTTGATGATTCCTTATTCCAGCAAGTTCTGTACCACAGGTCATATGCCCTCCTCCGCCTCAGGACTAATCCTATGTGGTTTCTTATAAGGAGGCTAACTCCCTGTAAACATAATAGGTGGCATAACCAAACGCCCACACTCATCCTTGTCTTTTGACCATATAGCATGCCCTTTATTTCATCTTTTTGCAGAGACCAAATGTTTACCTGTACAGTACTTCCTTGTACAAACAACAAAACTCACTGTTAATATTGAAGGGCGTCCCATCCCAGTAAATCTGGTGTGTCACCCACCCACATGGGCAATTGAAACTGTACATTGTCCCCCATACGAATGGTAACAGGTTGTGTTTCTTTCAGACACACCTTCTGCTTCCCTACCCCAGTAGCCTCCAAACTTTTCACAGAACATTGTATTTGACATTGTTTTGCAATTTTAGTAGATAAGCAGGATATTTGAGCTCCGGTGTCCCATAACACCAATACTGGGACATCATTAACAGTACATTCTAACATTTGTTCCCTTTTCCCTAGGCTCTGTGTCAAACTTAGGGAGGCCACAAGGGGGCTGTCTAGTTTAAATTAAGCACGTCTCTCTTAAAGCCCTTTTTCTGCTTCTGTCATATTTTTCAACTGAGACACCAGCCCCTTCTTTCCTTCCCTATCTGTTGGATTAAAAGCTAGGCCTCTATCTTCTCTCCTGCCGTTTTTATTGGCTTCTGCCCTCATTTTGAGGCAATATCTTGCAATGTAACCCGGTTTATTGCAATAAAAGCATACCATTCCTGTGCCCTCAGGGCCTCCTTTGCCCTTACTTTCAGAAGCTGCACTACTATCTCCCATTTGTATAGCCCTCACTTTGGCAAACATGCTCTACTCTGCAGTCTTCCTTGATAACAATTTTGAATTGTTCATCTCTTTCTTTTATATCGGGTAGCGCAAAATAATGGTTTTAGCTATATCTGGCTTCACACCGCTCAGATAAATCCGTTTTATCACTGATAAGATATCGTTATTCACCTCCCCTTCATCTGCTATCCCTGAATATTCTATCTATAATGTAACGAACCTTTCAGTAAAATCCTTCTGTTGACACCCTAAAACCTTTTTTCCAATCTGTCTGGGGTGAGTAATGTTCCTTCAAGAACACCCGCACGATTTCCCACCCCCTTTTATCACTATGATCCTTGCATGACATTCTTAGCTGTCTTGTCTTTTTCTCTCCTACTTGTCTCAATATCATTGCAGCTTCTATTGCTTTGATACCATATGTGTCTTTCAATTCTTGAAGAGAACTCCATGTCTGCTGCATAGCAGATTTAGGGTGTAGAACCTCTTTAGCCCAACACTCTATCTTCATGCTTAGGTTGATATTCTTTAATGTAAGATCCACCCCGGGGATCTTCCGCCTTAGGCATTTCTGCCTCTCCGTCTGATTTCGGGCCCCCCTTCTTGTTGTCGGGAACAATTTTACACAGGGTGACCACGACCCATCCTGGTCCCTGGTGTACGAGGTATCATCCCAATCTGAACCCCCCTTAAGGATAGGGCCAGTCGGCGTATAATTTAGGTGTTATATTTATGTTGCGGCTTTTTTATACTTCCTTATTGAGCTCATCAACTTCTCCCTAAGCCTTTTCCTTTTATGCAAACAGAATCTCATTTCGTTCCGCCATTGTTTTTAACTTTTCTCTCAGGGACTTCTGTTTTATCCCATTCGGTCTTTTACATAATATTCAGTCTACATCTCAGGTGTTTCCTAATATGAGCCCTGACTTAGTTTGCTTATTCTTATTCCAGTTTTCAAACACTTTTCTACACATTCTCTGTGTACACCGTTGGACAAGCCATATTTCTTTTTCAGTTTTTCTTTACATTCTCCTAGTTTCCTTTTCTCTGACACCCAGTCAAAAACCTCCATTAACTTGTTCTTGCACCAACTCATTTTCTCTCTTTTTTCCTTTTCAACAACCATCAGATTCTACTTAATCTGACAACCACCCCTCCCCTGTCCCGCAATCGCAGGCTAACAGGCGGAGGTCCTCTGTCATGCAATCGCAGGCTAACAGAGCTCTGGCAGACACACCAGTACACTTGAGAAAATCTTCTCCGCCCCCCACTGTCCCGCAATCGCAGGCTAACAGAGGTACCGGTGAGGTAACAGAGGTACAGGCTAACCCAAGTTACGACCCTGGGTTTACCGCACGTCCTGAACGGACCCTACGAAACAGCTCTTCTCGCACAGACACACAGGCTCTTTGTTCTTTACTGTAATCGCTACAGTATTGGGAGAGTACCATTCAGCGCCATGGAGTGGAGAAGGGACTTTTTACAAAGAGGAGTCCTTACCTCATCACAAGTGCGACACCTAACTTTTTCCTCAACCGTCAAACAGAGTCACCTCAGCCAGGAGTACCCTGCTCGCAGTGCCAAAATTGATGTGTCATATAAATGACAGAGTCCTGCTGTCTGTGAAAGAAGAGTTGTTTATTCCATATGCATACGGGAGAGCAGCCTGCATCGGCCAGTCTCTCTGAACATTTATAAAGTTAGTTCTTTTTTATAGTGTAACAGACAAAGTTTGGCGTAGACAACACACAACACAATATCCTTAACAAATGTTAACACACAATGTTCTTGAGCTGTGTTAATGGACAAACACAGCTTCAGGAAAAAGGATATGTGGCCAAAGTTTCATAAGGCGTTGTGCTCATGTGATTCTTAGTCGTGAGCCCAAAGGTGAAAAGTTGAATTCTTTGCGGAGAAGCAAGAAAGATTAAAGAAGAGTGGTTTAACATTTCTTAATTCCTCAAAACTCATCTATCAGTAATTAGCAATCACTCCCCATGTCATTTACTCTCCTAAAACACTATAAATACCTACAGTACATGATCCCTTCTTTCCCTAGTGCACGTCTTTTGCATGAACCTCCTTGCTTCGCTGCCTTGCTGCCTAAACTTTGCAATGGATGACCCCCTTGCAAGCTTCTTTTGCATGGGCCTTAGTACGATACTGTCTTGCAGTCTCGCTCTCCACTTTGCAATCGATATTCTTGTGTGCTGCTCCGATGCATGGTTTAATAATAACAATAATAATAATAATAATAATTGCTTACACTTATATAGCACTTTTCTGGACACTCCACTCAAAGTGCTTTACAGGTAATGGGGACTCCCCTCCACCACCACCAATGTGCAACATCCACCTGAATTATGCGACAGCAGCCATAGTGCGCCAGAACGCTCACCAAACGTCAACGATTAGTGGGGAGGAGAACAGAGCGATGTAGCCAACTTATAGATGGAGATTATTAGGATGCCATGATTGGTAAGGGCCAATGGGAAATTTGGCCAGGACGCCGGGGTTACACCCCTACTCTTTTTCGAGAGTCGCCCTGGGCTTTTTAATGACCACAGAGAGTCGGGACCTCGGTTTTACATCTCATCCAAAGGACGGCTGAGTTTGATCTCAGCCAGGAACCTTGTCATTTAGATCTTGTGTTTCCCTGAAACTGCCTTTCTGTCAATACCTCCAACTGATTTTAAATACTTTTCTATCTGGAGTTGCACCTCACACCCTCAGTTGCTACTGGGCTGCCTTGAAAGGTTTTCAATCCTTACACCTTTCCTCCAAGGTACATTAAGTGTAACTAACTGAATAAGTAAGTAAGTTTAAGTCTTACTCCATCAGCTCGTAAGAACGTCTACTCCATGATTAGCAGAATACAAAAGGTATATATTCAATCACGAAAAGTTACAAATACCAAGAGATACATGCATTCAGTGTACCATTCATTTATACTGTTTTGTTAATGAGCTTTTTGATTACAACTTCTACAGTAGATACTCAAAAGCAAGTATACACTCATATGAATTAAATTGACATCAACTGGGATTGAGGTAACAATTGAATTCTGGAGCTGCAATATAGAATGTTGAATACTCATCAAATTTATGTGGATTCAGATCTCCCGCAGACACAAAGGACCAGTGACAGGCATCCTCTGGCTCAGTGCCAGTCAATTCTGGTGCAGCTGGAGGTGGGAGAAGGAGGGAGAGATTCCCGCTGCAGCGCACTGGCAGTGCCTCTCTGAGGACCTGGCTAGTTAGTCTAGGCTGAACTAGCAGAATTTGTGCACATCAAAAGTGACTGCGGGTCCGAGCAAGTTACACTCTTTAGACGGGAAGAAGACCGGTTCATTCCCGATGTAGCGCTAGTCCCGAATACTGAGATTCAGCTGTCGACAGTTCCGATCGTAGTTCACTCGTTTATCAAGCGAGCACTCACGGGGTGTTACCTTCGGTTCACAAGGCTTGCTGCTGGGCTAACCTTGGGCGGATACTTTGGTTATGCACAGGCGACCTCCAGTCTTGACTCTTAGAAGGTAAAGTCTTGTCACTCAGACACACTGGCCGTCAGATGATTGTCCGAGATGAGTCTGAGAATGTCCTGGAAGGGTATCTTCTGGGTCCTGTCCTGCCTCTTTTATCTGGAGGAACTATGGTCGTTCATTGGTTGAAAGTTTCATGGGCATTCGAGACCCACGTGGGGTTACACCACTCTACCAGTTCCTGATTGGCTGATCAAGGTGGAGGATGAGTAACAATGCTCTCTGACCTTAGGGTTGTAAACAACTTGGGATGAGACTATCCCTGGGAATCTCCCAGACAGAAAGGTGCCAGAGATGACCATTCATTAAGGTGGCTGGAGAATCTCAGCCCTGGGACCTGTTCCTTATCAGAAAACTGTATCAGACAGAAAAATACCTTAAATCTGAACCACATGGAATGGCCTCTCTGTGTCCAGCACCACAGAGATCAGGGAGAGAGAGACTGGCAAAGGGGACAGCAAACTTAATTCCTGTATTATTAATAAGCATTGCCGCTACACTTTAGTGCATTGGTCAACAAAAAAATAGTATTTAAAGAGGAGTGGGACAATGGTGGTTTATTTTGCACTCAAAAATAGAGAGCATGTAAGCTTTCAGGTTATTTTCTTTTCAGAGTGTATGAAATGTGTGAAAAATGCCACAGGTGAATTAAAGAAAACTAGTTATGCTGGTTATACTGACCACCAGAGAGTAAGCCAGCAGCTATAACACTCTTTCTTTTTTTCAGAGTTAAATAAAGACTAACTATTCATTTTCTTTGTTTTAATTGTTTTAATTTGAAGCAGAAAAAAATGCAGGGTAAAAGCCAACAAAAAATTAATTAAGGGAGCAGCCAAAAAATGATGAAACAGATAACTCAATAACTTTACTCAATTTGAAATTACTTTGCTTGAGTAATAATTAATTTAGTAACAGACCTCACTGTTTTTATTTGTTAAATACAGAAACAGAAGTTTTTATTTGTTAAATACTTTTTTGCCACTCTTCAAGTTTAAACTGTGTAAATTTGCAAACGTATACTCATGCTCAAGAATATGATTATCAGGAAAAATCTATCGCAACTCTTGCAGATTAAAATGTGCTATTTTCAAAGACTACATACTGAAAATATAATTGCCAAAACAAAACCTTGATAATATGTTTCGAAACATATGTCAGAACAGAGGTATGCCAAAAAAACTCATTTTGATAATGCATTTTTATTTCATTTGGTTTTGAGACTGCCAGACACATGTAACTAGCGAATTATAGACTATCCACATTTTCAAGCCAGACACGTAGACTGCTTGAGGTGTTTTACTAAGATTCATGTTTCCCACAATTGTGCACATGCCATGTGGGTTGCCTAGCTAACAATATTTAGCAACAATAGCTAAAAATCAGCACTGCCCAGCCAAACAGAAGCATGAAAGTGAATGTACAGTACAAAAGAGTGTTCAGGGATTGGTTTCCTTCTAGTTTCTCCTATATTTAGTTAAATGTGGGTTTTGTAAACTCAACCTATGGCTCTTAGGATTGCTGTCACTCTTCCAGTTACAGCAACAGGAGCTCAGAGGAATTTATTAAAACATACTTGAGGTCAACCATGGCACAAGAGCACTGGTGACCTTTCCATCATGAGCATCAGTCATGCAGTAAGTCTACTACTATCATATGAAGATGTAACTGATGATCCTGCCTTCCGAACATCTAGGTAAATTTTTTAATAGAACTGTTTTATAAAAATTTCCCATCTGCTCAGCTTTACTGATCATCCCTTGTTATTGCATGCACTAATTTCTTACTTACATAATTCTTTCTATGATCCCTTTCTACAAAGGATTCAATGCAGTAATTTGTAAGCTATGATTTGCTATATGTCACGCCCTCCACATCTAGAGGACGCTCCAGCTCTGTCCTGTTCCTAGTTTCCCTGTGCTTTACTTTGTTCTTCCGGTGTGTCTTGTTGTCTGGGTTGTCTTATATTTCCAGGTCTCCCTTTCCTCCTCGCTCAGCAATGGGATAGGTTGTCGAGAGGCTTGCCTCACCAGGTCACCCCACGTCTGCTACCTGAGGGCTTATGTCTTGCTCCACCCGATACCTTGAACCCAGACCTAACCTTCGTGTTTGCTCTGTTCCTGCAGCTTCGCATAGGGTCCTCCCGTCTCGCCGGTCTCTCTCCACAGCAAGCCTCCGGCTTCCGTGACACTAAACAGAGATTTTGTTATGAATGATCCTATTTGTTATTTATAGACACTGCCTACATCCGGCTTTCTCTCCAAATTGAACAGCTGGGCAAGGGCGAAATGGTTTATGTATGCCACACTGAAGCTAACAGGAATTTTGAAATACTTACAGTACTTAACAGCAGATATGGGAAAAAATGTCCACGCATCAGCAATGTGCGACATACAACACAATGGGGGTGTATAGAATGGAAATAAAGCATTTCAACTCCAAATAAGCTAAGTGATACTGAAAACGTGTCAAATGTTTTTGTGGCTAGCCAAGACAAAATTTGAATTTTTTGGTCTTAAACCATTACATCTGACAAAAATCCAACACTGTGGGTCACTCAGACAACTGCATTCCTACCGTCACATATGGTGGAAGCATTACATTATAGTTGTGCTACAGATGCAGCCATTCAAAATGCACGGTACAAACCCGTACCACACGCAACTACGCGTGAGCCACTGCGCCGTACCGCGGTATGTGATTTGCTGGCCAAAATGACTGACAGGGGCACTCGTGGTGCATTGGTCGGTAATGAAAAGATTTAATCATTTTATCTCTTTACTGTGCACATTTTAATCTGCTTAGTATTGAATATTTATATGGAATTTTACCACTTAAGGGAATGTTAAGTAGCTGTGCATAAAAAGAAGAGGAGCATAATGCATCTGAAGGTCACAAACAATATTAATTAAGAAACATAAACATATTATGTAAACTGTATATTGCTGGTATTGGTATTTTAAAGAAAAAATACACACCAGTATTCCATTTCTCCCTAAACATTTTAAGCATCAAAGTCTTACATGTGGTTATTTCGGAAACGTATTTACGTGCTCCTTCTGACCATGTTACTGTACCTTTATATACAGTACTTTGTGAGAAAAGTGATAGTATTAAGCTTTTCTGCAAATACGCTCGATACCGGAGTAAACAAAAGAATACTATAATATACATAATATAATATGGAATCACGTATCTAAAGAAATTAATAATAATTAATAATGATGTTCATGCTGTCAGCATGTGTATACAGTTTTATGTACAGGCTGCAAAAACTTTCACAAGTAGAGGTCTTTAAAATTAGGTTGGGCAAACGATTTTTTTAATTCTTAAAAACGAGATAATGATGTGTTCCTGCTTAGACATTGCATGACTTTAAAAGTTATAAAAACAGGTTTCAATAGTAAAAAACCACTTTTAATGATTTTTCTTTCTCCTGATCATCTTAGAATCTGTGTATATTGTAAGGTTTTTACTTAATTACATGTTTTGAATACACAAATTTAATAAAAACAACGCACGTTTCAAATAGAAAAAATATTCTGTTGTCTTCCTGATATGTAGAACAGATCAGCAGGTCTTTTTTCCCCAATCAGAGGCTCTGAAAACAGCATGCCGCCCATTGTGATGTGTCAGAGGGGGAGGTAGCACCGGGAAGGAGGAATCGCAAAGCTCAGTATTCCACAATGGCTTTAAAGCACCAATTGCATCTGCGTTCATAACTTAAGTGTTTAAAATTAAACAACGTAAATCATTTTCTTTGACTTCTAAGTCCCTTAATTATCATTAAGCACAGGTTTGTTTTTTGATACCATCGTTAGACAAAGCAGGAAATTATTTTACTTTCTAATGACATGACACGTGGAAAGATGACAGATTACAGATTTTAATCGTCTTTAATTTTGTTATACATTTTAGAAAAGTTTCATCTATGCATACACCACAAAACTATTCTTGATTGTATTTCTGAATGCTATGTATAAAACAAAACTTGCAGTTTACTCAACGATTCTAAGATGATCACGAGGAAGTGTATTGCATGTCTAATGGTCTAACCCCATTTTCCCCGTTTTGATTAAAATCGCAAACGCGTGTTTAATTAAATGCCTTTATTGATTCACAATCGTATAAGTAAATCGTTATCTTTGCATTCTAAGTCCCTTAATTCACTTTAAGCATAGCTTTCTCACTATTAAAGTTGATTTTTCATACCATCGTTTTTGCCTAAAAAAATCACGCCCGAGAAAGTGAAGTAGCATTAACTAGCAAAGGTGTTTCGCAGATGTAGGCATAGTACGTAATTCTGGCTTTATGAACTCTAATAATTAATAACCCTAATTAATCGAATCCCAGGTGTTCCCAGAGTTCATAAAGCCCTAATTACGTACTATGCCTACGACTGCGAAACACCTGATCATCTCCTCTAAAGATTTCAATGCTTTGTGTATATTCTAATCGCAGTGGGGGCAGGGTGTGTGGGGACAGGTTTGGTTGAAATTGCATTGGGGATCTGTGTTCATTACACCTGAAAACATTTTCTCTGAAAGCATTTTCTTCCCAGTTTAGCTGATCTTTTGCTGCCTACACATGCTTACACAGCTCCCTAGGTAAATTATCATACTTGACTGAGAAAGCTTTAGAGAACTTAACATTTTTATTATCAACAAATTGTAAATATGACGTTTACATTGGCGTTATTAATTTTTCTCTTGAGTGTATGGAGGAGTGTCAGCTGTCAATGAGAGCAGACCCCCCCTCTTAGGCTGGGCAAACGGTCTTTTTAATTTTTAAAAAAGAAATAAAAAATTAGATATAATGATGTAAACATTTACTGCAATACATTTACTTTGATGGGTAGCCGTGTCAGCCTGCAACGTTTCGGCTGTGAATCCTTCTTCAGGTGTGAGGGTTTTCAGCTCAAAATGAAACGCTTGGAGTATGTAATGTAGGGCGCTCTGAACGAGTTAAACTTTAATGCAGGAAAAATGTATTTCCCAAAAGCTATACTGATTCTTACGGAAGCCCGTTTCCGCCAGAGAGTTAAAAAAAAACATGCTATGGTATTCTCTCCGATGCAGTGCAGTTAAAAAAATATCTCTGATGCTGTTCCTAAATTAATATCGTTTATGACCATCAGATGCTTTATGCTACTTTTCTTTTTTCCAATGGATTGAACAGGGAGAGGTATTTCATGATGTTCTTTTCACTGATGAAACAACAGTGGCTCTGGAACAGTTTTCAACCATGTCGTTTTATAAAAAGGGGAGGTATGTGAACAAGCAAAACCCAAAACATCCACTGAAGGTTCACATCTGCGGGGTATATCTAGAAGAGGTCCGGGACCACTTCTTATTTTCGGAGGAATAATAGATCGTGAATTCTTTTAGGAAGTTGTGGTCAAACAGAATGCCACCCCATACATCAGGGAGCATTTTGGATCAAGGCACCGTTACTTTCAGGACAACGATCCAAAACACACAGAAGCAAAGGCAATGCTTAAAGCAGAGGGAGTGAACTGGGTGAAAACTCCAGCTGAATCCCCAGATTTAAATCCAATAGAGATGGTATGACATTCCCTGAAAGACTATATTCGGAAACCCGAATAGACCCCCTGTGTGTTGCTCTCACTCTCACTCTCTCAATTCAATTCAAGGTACTTTATTAGCATGACCGATGGGTACAATCAGCTTAACTTAGACATTGCATGATTTTAAAAGCTATAAAAGCAGCTTTTGATAGTTAATAACCACTTTAATGCACTAAAAATTGGTGATTTTTCTTCCGTGTCATCAGATCTTTCTTGGAAAAATGTATTTTATGTGTTGCAAAAAACTGACTTGCTTTAACAAAATATATTTACAACTCCTTTTGCCTGGCAATCTACCTGAGTGCCCAACTTTCTGAGAAGCCCTCCATGAAACCATGTTCATTGATATTATTACTGACAATAAATATTAGCAACACTATATTGCCATTACAAACATGTATGCCATACGGCGTATGCGTTACTGAAGCTAAAAGTTTAGCCTTTTTCACTAATGTAACCACTAAATAAAGACATAAATATAGAAATCCCTACGTTACAAACTTTATATGTCTGGTATTGGTATTTTAAAGAAAAAATACACGCCACTTTCTCCCTAAACATTTTAAGCATCAAAGTCTTACATGTGGTTAGTTCTGAAATGTTTTTACGTGCTCCTTCTGACCATATTAAGTTTAAGTGCCTGCGGACACTTTTCCTGTCCATGGGGGTTAGGGTGTCTTTCATTAGAAGGTTAGCCTATTCTACTCTGAGAATGTAGAGGGTGTGGAAAGTGCCCACGGTCATTTAATTAGTATTAAAATTCGCACCCTTGCAAAGATATGGACATACAGATGCAGCCATTCAAAGTGCGCGGCACAGACACGTACCGCGGGTAATTGGCTACGTCCTCACGCATCACCGCGGTACGTGATTGGTTGACCAACAGGGGCACTCGTGGTAAGTTGGTCGATCATAGAAAGATTTAAATGTCTTTACTGTGCCCGTTTTAGTATTGAATATTTATATGGAATTTTACTACTGAAGGGAAATCTTAGTAGCTGAGCATAAAAAGAATAGGAGCATAACGCCTGTGAAGGCCATAAATGATATTAGTTTTGGAACATAAACATACAGTATTACAGTATATGGCTGGTCTCGGTACTTTACAGAAAAAATACACACCAGTATTCCGTTTCTCCCTAAACATTTTAAGCATCGAAGTCTTTAACTAACATGTGAAATAACGTGTATAAAAAGTGGTAGTTTTAAGCCTTTCTGCTAATATAATATGGAATTGCGTATCTAAAGAAATTAATAACGATATAATTATATTCATATGCTGTACAGTAGTACCCGCTGTACAATGTCTGTTGATTCTGTATGTGTAGGGCTGTTTCACCTCTCCTCATGCGACCTTGCGGGTGGTACTGTGGTCTACGTTCACGACTTGTAAACCAGAGATTGTGTGTTCAAGTCCAACCAGTACCACAACTTTTCTTTTAACAAACTTTTCTTTGAAAAAATAGAATAGCAATATTATGGACAATTAATTGACAATAAATATAGAAAAGCACATATTAAATTTGGGAAATAGTTTTAATATGTAAATAGTTCCCTGGTTCTGCACCCCTGGGTGTTTCTCTCTCTCTCTCTCTCGCCCTCCCCCCCCCTCTCTCAATTCAATTCAATTCAAGGTGCTTCATTAGCAGGGCTCGTCGTGTGTCTCTCTCTGGTCGGGGCGCGGGAGAGCTCGCTGGCAGGTGGTGACGGAGAAGAAAATAAAGGCAGCTTTTAACTCTGCAAGTCAAACAACAATACTCCATTTCTCCCTTAACATTTTAAGCACCAAAGTCTTACATGTGGTTTTCATCACTCTCTGTGGGAGTGCTGGCTGTGACGAATTAAACCGGTTTCACAGGTATTTTCAAAATAGAAGGGGTCGAGTCTTCAGCGGGAGGGGAGAACAAGCTGCCCAGCGGTGTGGAATGCTACAGAACCCTAAACAGACAATACACATTAGCCGAATATTTGACCAAGATATCCAGACACAGCTGTATGAGCTCCACCAGTAAAACTCAAAGTATTAAGCTGGTCCACACTATTTGCAACCGTCATTTTAAATGAAAAGACTTTATTTTTTCATCGACAAAAAGTAACACCCACCACAGCATTTCGTTGATCTAACTAACAAGGATGGGACATTAGCTAGCCAATATGATAAAGGAATAAGTTACTTTTTTGTTTATTTCTTTAGCACATTTATTTGAACATTTCCATCGATTGTACAAGCACTGAAAAACTGTTCAATCCCTAGTTCATTGGGCATTTTCTTTTACTATAACAGATATAAAAACTCCCTTGCTTTTAACAGAGCGTTTCCTAATTTCTAAACGAAAATTATTTAAACTGTGACACTTTTATCATTCAACGAGAGCTCAAAATATCACAAGGATCCTCAAGAGATCAACAAAGACAACAGAAAAAGATATGTGTATAAGATACTGTCCATGGGAATCCAAGCTTTTTTATCTATGCTAAGAAGTAGTCTTTAAAATTTCTTCATTACACAGTGAAGTCGAAATTCCGGAATGTGCCTATATTAGTACGCTGGGCAAACGTTCCGAGGTCAAATTCTTCCAGCATGGGGGTACCTTTAAAGTGGAGACGATGGCACAGAAATGTTTTGGCATGCATAAAAAGCAGCAATTCTGTCAGTGAGCCCTAAATGAATTAATAGCAAACATGGTTTACATAAAATACATTTTTCCAAGAAAGTTTAGCCTTTGTCACTAATGAAACCACTAAATAAAGACATAAATATAGAAATCTTAAGATTTTCTTTTTCAATGTTGGTAGCAGGATGAACTGTCAGGTTGAGCTAAGTGTATATTTTGTCGCAGAGTTCCTGCAAGATGTTAACAGTGAAAAAAGGTATTTAGAAATTAGTTATTTAAAGAAGAAAACGTTCAGAATAATTGCAAATCTAGCAGGATAGAGAAAACACAGAAAATAGGCAGTTAGAATGATCAGATTAGTATGAAAAGCCATTTAGCAAAGAGAGAATGAGAAGAGTGACAAACTAGTATACTTTAGATCTTTTTTTTCTGAACCAGGGATAATCTGATAATGTTTCTCTATAACAATAATAAAAAACTTTATTTTATATATCACCTTTAAAAGTGGCATCTCAAAGCAATACAGTAGATGTAAAAACAGTTAAAAGGACCACAGATTACAAAGTTAATACCCAGACAAACCCAAAACGCATTTTTAATAAAATGCTTTTATTCATTCTTAACAGACTCACATTCCCGAATGTCCCCCGCCCCAGTCAACAATCCTAGGAAGAACACGAAACAGCCTGTTAATAAAATGGTTGCAATTTTGTTCGGTCAGTTCTTCCTCCCAGAATTTGTAGATCGCATTGATCAGTTCTTGCTTTGTGCTGGGTTTAGCTCGGTGACATTGGAACACAGCGACTCAGACACCCGTTGAATGGAAAGGGACACTTTAATGTTCTGTACGGCTGGCACAGCATCCCACCGAGCCTACGCGCCAGCAGAGAGAGAGAGACAGACAGGTTTTCATTGTCAAAAAGTAATTGTTTTTTTACATTCCTCTTTTTTAACAGGAATGTTTTGTTTCTGGACAGACTGTTAGACTAGAGGAAAAGAGCGCCTCCTTCTTCGGAGCATTTCGTTGATCCGATCACAAATTATTTTCCAGTCGCACGAAGTAAGTGTTGAGAATCTCCGATTCACCATGCTACTAATGGTTTCTCGGAGATTGCAAGGCAAGGCACTTTTGCCTCTGGACCCATCGAAATTTACAGATGTGGTCCACCCCCAGTAAATTTAAAAAGATTTCAGAACACGAGGGCATCGTAGAGGTTGGCTCTCGCTTTCCCATCTATACCGATGCACTGCAAGTACAACCCCCCCTCCTTCTCTTGAGTGATGGGCAACAGTTGGATATCTGGGAGAATTGTTCGTCCCACTGGCGTCTGTGAATTCCACTCTGTAAATGGTGCTTCCTGTGGGGAGATAGACGGCGGGGACAGCATCAGCCAATTCCTGCGCGATGGTGAGCAGAGAGGCTGGGATGGAGTGTCCTGAGCGGTGTGTGCTCTGTGGGGGGCAGAGCTTCCCCCAGGCATTGCAACCTGCGCGCTGGGGAGAGGCACTTATCGGGAGACAGGTGCTCTACCGTTTGACTGCCGGAACATACTGTCTCCTTCTTCTGCATCTTCAGAAGTGTCTATAACCTCCCAATCCTCCCCAGTAATGTGTCGTACTGCTCCCGCCGCTGCCATAAAGTCTCCATACAGGTGCTGCTTCTACAGGTTGGCACCCTGGCCAGTGGACAATAAAGTCACACAGTAGTATTCATCAGTTGCGGAACAGACGTCAAAATAAACTTTTCTTTTTATCCGTCTTACCGCTTTTTTTTTTACTGTCCTTGTGGTAGATTTCGAAGATCGTTTCGCCCGTGTGGTGTTTTCCTGAAGAACAGGCTGCGAAGAAATATTTATAATTGACTGTATAATTCAAAACAGCAATAATACCTTGTAATATGCGCTATAATCGCGTATTTCAGATGAAGCCTGCTGCCTTTGCTTACCCTTCGCTCTTTGCAAGCTGGGGCGGCAGAAGCACCTCGTCTCTTCCCGTAAAAGGTCTTGGTCTCCATACTGTACTATGGTTGCTGTAGTGCAGGCTCAGTTTTTTTTTGTGATGGGAACTCACCCAATCCCTTGGTGTATTTATGCTGTATTCTCATGTACGGCTAGAATGTGTTCATTGTCTTCCAATGAAAGACAGGTTCCTTTTGCCGAAGTCGGGAGACATTAGAAGCTTGCCACACCCGGACTGTTAAACCAATGCATTAGCACGTCAAAGCCCATTGAGGAGCCGGGCGCAATAAGTTTTGTTCCTTGATTTTCTGATCTACAAGGCCATTTGGCTGCAGTGAATGTGAATTCTGTCTGGCATTGCCAGATTGTGAAAAAATAAAAGTATTTAAATTAAGATGGGGGTTAAGGGAGTCGTATCTATGACACTCTCCCTTATAAAATTAATGTGAAACAAAACAAAAAATAAAAATAAGATACAATCTACAGACACTCACAACATTCACAACATACCTGACTGAGAAACACAGTTTAATATCTATATCAACGAATAAGCAGGAATGTTGGAACAGTCTGCGGCTCCTGGTCTCACACTACACGACACAGAAATCAAGTTCCTGTTCTATGCAGATGACCTGGTCCTGCTGTCGCCCACAGAACAGGGGCTGCAGCAGAACCTGGCACTGCTTGAGCAGCACTGTCAGACCTGGACGCTGACAGTCAATCTGGACAAGACCACAGTTATGGTTTTCCAGAAAAAAGCCAGACCTCAGGGAAACAGATACAAATTCACACTTAACAACAACACATTAACACCTAACAACGGGTGCAGGGCCGAATTAGGCCAGTACCCACTATTGTTAAACATACAGAAAAGAATATTGGGTTTAATATTAGCCATACAGAACATTAAAGTGCCCCTTTCCATTCAACGGGTGTCTGAGTCGCTGTTTCCTATCTTCTGACAGTCGCTGTTGTGAATGTCTGTAGAGTGTATCTTATTTTTAGTACTATATTTTTATATTATATTCCCTATTAATCAAACTCTAAGAGTATGTATCGGCTTGTCCCCCCCTCCCGCCCCTCTCTGTGGACATTAGAGCCTCCTGTCCTGGATGGTGGAGCCCATACAGCTGTGTCTGGTGAGAATCCAGAGTGTCAGCTTCAACCACACGGCTGGGCAGCTTGTTCCCCCCTCCCGCCCCACTCTGTGTACTGTAGAGCCTCCTGTACTGGCTGGACAGGGGAGGGGCGGGAACTGTGTGTGTGTCTCTCTCTCTGCTGGCGTTTGTAATCGTTTTTATTTTTATATACATTTTAGCAAAGTAATGTACCATAAAAGTATTGTGAGACATATTTGGGTTAACATGTTCAGTGTTCAGTGTGTGGTAATTTGTTTGGTGCAAGTGAAGTTTTATTTAATCTCTGACCCAGGGAAAAGTGTGGTGTGGACGGCTGAGGAGAGAATGCAGGCTTGCGCTGTGTCAGTTATTCTTTTTGTCTTCTTCTGGCTTGGTCGGATAGTTTTTGTTTTTGTTTTATTAATAAAGTTTGATAATCGGCCATTTAAAGCTCTGTTGTCCTTCACATGAATGCCTGAAACATTGTACCGGACCCAGGATTTTACAGTATTTTTTCTTTAAAATACCAATAACAGCAATATACAGTTTACATAATATGTTGATGTTCCAAAATTAATATCGTTTATGACCTTTATGACCTTCGTTATGCTCTTCGTTAATGTCTAAGCCGGAACACATCATTATATCTCATTTTGTATTTCTTTTTAAAAAAAAATAAAAATCGTTTGCCTTGCCTAACAGTATAGTTGTTATTGTTTTTATCCTGTAAAGCGCTTTGAGGAGCCACCTTTAAAGGTGCCATATACAATAAAGTTCATTATTATTACTATTGTTAATTTGCTGGACAGAGAGGTGAACATTATTACGCAGAAGACAAAGATAGCGATTTACGTTGCATTGTGCATTGTGCTGCTGTAATACAGTTTTAAATAATTAAAAGTCTAAACAGTATCAGCTTTATTTATGGGTTGTAATTTAAAAAAAGTCAAAAACCACACTCAAAATGCAATTTAGAGCTTTCTGGCAAGAGGAGACACCCAAATTAATAATGTAACATGCCACTGTTTGTGCATGAATAAAGTTATACTGCTATTTCCTTAGATACGTTCCATAAGAATCAGCGCTTTTATATAGCACGTTTAAAGGTGGCTTCTCACAACGCTTTACATGATAAAAACAACAATAACAACAACAACAATATTGTATTTCATTGCACTTTGACAGATCGTCCTTAAATCAATTGTTGATTTAGTTTGACACTAACCCTAACACTAACCCTATTTTATTTTTTCAAAGAAATGTTTGTTAAAAAAAAAGTAATGGCTCCAGCTGAATTCGAACACCCAACGTGTGATGTGTGAGTCAGGAAGCTAACCCACAGCGCCACTGGCAAGGTCGCGTGATGAGTGTTGAAAAAGCCCTACAGAAACATTATCAACAGACAATGTACAGCGTGTAATATTCTTGTGTTGCGGTACATGAATATAATTATATCGTTATTAATTTCTTTAGATACGCGATTCCATATTATATTCCCTTTTAATCAAATTCTAAAAGTATGCTTGTTGACTCTGGTATCACGTTAGTTAAAGACTTCGATGCTTAAAATGTTTAGGGAGAAATGTGTGTACTGGTGTGTATTTTTTCTTTAAAGTACCGAGACCAGCCATATACTGTATGTTTATGTTCCAAAATTAATATCGTTTATGGCCTTCACACGCGTTATAGTATGCTCCTATTCTTTTTATGCTCAGCTACTAAGATTTCCCTTCAGTGGTAAAATTCCATATAAATATTCAATACTTAAACGGGCGCAGTAAAGACATTAAATATACATATACATACTGTATACAGTACAGTTTGCATACAGTAATATGTTTATGTTCCTAAATTAATATCGTTTATGACCTTTATGACCTTCGTTATGCTCCTCTGCGTTTTATGCTTTGCTACTAAAATTTCCCTTTAGTAGTAAAATTCCATATAAATATTCAATACTAAGCGGATTAAAATGTGCACAGAAAAGAGATTAAATGATTACATCTTTTCACTACCGACCAATGCACCACGAGTGCCCCTGTCAGTCATTTTGGCTAGCCAATCACATTTTGTACGTGTTCGTGCATTTTGAATGGCTGCATCTGTATGTCTGTTTAAGGGCAGCTATTGCGTGACATTAAAGGGTGTGTCTGCTCGCCTGCTCACGGTGATGTCACCGTCTTTCTCTCTGAATTTCTAGCAGGGACCTGTACCGTGTGGATCCCTTTAGATCTCCCTTCAGATTTAGAAGGTTATTAATAATATCTTCAGTGTCGCATTAACATTGGAATGTTAGAGAATAGTGATTACAAACATTAAAATCATACTTGCTTTATACTGTCCAACTGAACAATCTTGCTTTTATAAAATATACCGCCTTGTTTAATGTGTACAATGCTACAGCAATAATAATAATTAAAATAATTAAAAGTCTAAACAGTATCAACTTGAATTCTTATCTCTATTAAATAACTATCAAGTGGTATTAAATAAATACAGCTTTTTAGTCTAGATTACACTTTTCTAAAATGTATAAAAAAACGATTACAATCGAATCTTTCCACGTTTGATCCCAAAAGGAAGTACAATACGCTCCTGCTTTGTTTCACAATGGTATGAAAAATAAATCTAGATGGTGAGAAAGCTATGCTGAAAGTTAATAGCTTAACATTGGAATGTTCTTCCAAGTGTAAAAAGAGGCGATACGCAATGTGTCTCCTTCATGCATTTTCAGTTTACAGACCGCAGAAGAAATGTTTTTATGAATAATGTCTTCCGTATCACATTAAAATTGGAACGCTTTTTACAGGTGTAAATCCACCTATTTTCTAACCGGTTCATCCAAGTAATAGTTTCACAAGTCCCCCTCCCCCAGCCTGTCTGACTTTTTAACCCTTCTGTGCCTGAATTGTTTTTCGTGCACAAAAAGTGGTCATTAGCTATCGAAACCTGTTTTTATCGCTTTTAAAGTCATGCAATTTCTAAGCTAAGCAGGAACACATCATTACATCTAATTTTTTATTTTTTTTTAATTAAAAAATTCGATTGCCCAGCCAAAGGAGCGTTTATAATATTGTGGCATTATTATATAGGACGGACACAGGACTTCCGCCAGAAATTCTATATTCTATATTGATATGTGTGTTGCATGTTCAGTGTGCATCACATGACTTGCCTTGGTGGCGTGACAGTTTAAGTCACTGATTTATAACCCTGAGGTCGGGTGTTCAAAGCCAGCTGATTTAATAAATTTCATAAAAACAACATGCATTTCGAATAGAAAAAATCATATTCTCTTGTCTTCCTGGTATGTAGAACAGATCAACAGGTCTTTTTTCCCCAATCAGAGGCTCTGAAAACAGCGTGCTGCCCACTGCGCTGTCAGAGGGGGAGGCCGCACCGAGAGAGGGAGGGAGCTCGGAGCTCAGTAATGCACAATGGCTGTAAAGCACCAATTGCGTTCACAATTTAGTGTTTAAAATTAAACAACGTAAATCATTTTCTTTGAGTTCTGAGTCCCTTAATTATCATTAAGCACAGGTTTGTTTTTTGATACCATCGTTAGACAAAGCAGGAACTTATTGTACATTCTAATGACATGACATGTGGAAAGATTACAGATAACAGATTTTAATCGTCTTTAATTTTGTTATACATTTTAGAAAAGTTTCATCTATGCATACACCACAAAACTATTTTCGATTGTATTTCTGAATGCTATGTATAAAAAAAACTTGCAGCTTACTCAACGATTCTAAGATGATCACGAGGAAGTGTATTGCATGTCTAATGGTCTAACCCCATTTTCCCCATTTTGATTAAAATCGCAAACGCGTTTAATTAAATGCCTTTATTGATTCACAATCTGACAGCGCAATGTAAATCATTATCTTTGCATTCTAAGTCCCTTAATTCACTTTAAGCATAGCTTTCTCACTATTTAGATTTATTTTTCATACCATCATTAAACAAAAGCAGGAGTGTATACTACTTCCTCATGGGATCAAACGTGGAAAGATTGGAGTAATCGTTTTTATTTTTAAAATTAATATTAGAAAAGTGTCATTTATACAAAAACGTTGCATTTAATACCACTCAATAGTTATATTAATAGAGATAAGCTCTCTATGAAAGCTCAGATCAAGGATCACACAGCAATATCTCACATACTGGGACTGATCTGTGATCTGTGATGTGGTTGAGTGTGAATTGTAGACACAGACTCAGACAGTGGAGTGAAATTCGGCATAGCCAACACACCAGGTGGGGGGGTTAGGGAGAGAGAGAGATGCTAAAAATGCGCCGTGCCATGTGAATACACAATATTAATGTACAGATGCAGCCATTCAAAACAAGCAGGCGATACCGCATTATTTTGCGGTGCGCTTGACGCAGCCTACCGTGAGTTACCGTATATTCTCGCATAGTACCTCATAATACCACGTGGTACCGCAAGTAAAATAATAGTATCCGGAATTTCCGCAAGGTGGAGCTAATAAACCTCAACCTCACATGTTTGAGCTATCGCCATCAAAGTCTTTAACGACGATATTACTAATAGTATTAATAATGAATGACCTTAGACAAGCTGTGAACTCAAAGTATTGCCCTAGTCCACATTCTTTTTTTCATTGACCGTCTATGTAAAAGTAACACCACAGCATTTCGCAATCACGCATTTGTTTCCAATCATGCAAAGTACAGTAATTTTTGAGAATCTCCGATTCACCATGCCTTTCACATGCTCATAAAAGAGATTGATTTAGGAACATAAACATATTACTGTATGCAAACTGTAGTGTATACTTTTAGAATTTGATTAAAAGGGAATATAATATGGAATCGCGTATCTAAAAATATAATTATATTCATGTACCGCAACACAAGAATAGTACACACTGTACAATGTCTGTTGATACTGTTTCTGTAGGGCTTTTTCAACACTCATCATGCGACCTTGTCAGTGGTGCTGTGGTCTAGGTTCCCGACTTATACATCACACGTTGGGTGTTCAAATGACTTTTTTTTTACAAACATTTCTTTGAAAAAATAAAATAAGGTTAATGTTAGGGTTACTGTCAAACTTTAAATCAACAATTGATTTAAGGACGATCTGTCAAAGTGCAATGCCCGGACTGTTACACCAACGCATTAGCATGTTAAAGCGATTCCATTGAGGAGCTGGGCACGATAATTGATAAAAGCTCTTTGGCTGCAGCGAATGTGAATTCTGTCTGGCATTGCCAGATTGTGAAAAAATAAAAGTATTTAAATCAGGATGGGGGGTAAGGGAGTCGTCTCTATGACACTCTCCCAAAACAAAAACTATAAGATACAATCTACAGACATTCACAACATAGACATATCTTAAAACATTTACATATATTGTTAAATTAATGGAGTTTTTAATGAAAGTTCTGGAGGAATGAAGGCAGCCGCGCTCATTAGACACAGCTGCTGCAATTCTCACTAATCCTGATGTAAGCAACCGGTCTCCATATATATTTAACGTCACCCTCTCCTCTTCCTCATTCGTTTTCTGCATGGTTCATTTTCGCCTAGCTCGAATCCGTGCTCCCTTCTCATGGATCTACAAATCCGCCGCTCCGATAAAGACCTTTTCTGCAGCGCAGGAGACTCTCCTACCCCTCTCGTCCAGTCCTCCCCCCACTGCTCCCCCCACCTCCGTCTCATCGCCTCCTTCAGCCGCCGTGCCACATCAGCACCACTAATCTCCCAGCCAGTCCTCACAAGATCCAACTCCTCGCCAAAGACTGCGTTCTGCCGTCGTAGTCCCTCTCTCATTACAAACCCAGCCTTCCCGTTCCTCCATGACAAAGTCTCCAAATAACCCCCGCTTCTCTCGAGGATGTCCCTGCTGCCTCGCTTCATGCACATCGGCTCCCCCTTCTCCTGGATCATCTCTCGCAATTTCCAACCGGACCGTAGCAAGCCTCCAGAGGATACTTCGAAAACTTGGCGTCCATTTTAAAAGAAACGCTTCCAGAAAAGCTCTGTTTTCCCTGTACTTAACCGCAGTCTACACAAGGAAACATCAGCTCTACAGCTTCTCCCGGCGCCCCCTGATGACATCACTCATCACTCAAATCTTCTGACCCTCACTCTGCTTCAGTCCTTCGAATTTCCGACTTCTGCTTGGCTTTCAGCATTTTCCGCGACATCACGTGCCCCGCCTTTCCCGAACGTCGTCAGGAACTTGACGATTACATGCACAGCATCCCCGATCTATCTGTCCTTTTCGAGGGCTCCCTGTTCTACGATTAACATAAGCAGTTCTCGGCCGAGGCCACTGCCCGCCTACTCCAACCGAACCAGCGCACCTACTGGTGAGCCCTCGACATTGAGCTTTACTATCGCACTTTCACCGGCGTCCGAGCTCTTTCCTGCGACTTCTGTTCCTCTTGGACACATTAATCAATTATTTGCCCAGATACCGTCCGCAAGCTACACCCTGACTCCATCCCTTCTCCCCCACAGCATCTATTCTCCCGCCAGGTCTTCTTCAAACCTTCCCGGTCCAAAGACGTTCGCAGTCGCCCCATCGTGATGATCAGAGGCCAACAAATTTACAACATCTTCAATTCCTCGACATGTACCTCTCCCCTTCGTCGCTTCCTTCACATTTGCAGCTTCTGCGGCAAAACTCATGCTCGCTCTGCCTGCCCCCGCCGGCCCTTCCATGCTCGCTCCACCTTCAGCATTCCTAAAAAGACTACTGGCTTTTCTGTCTACCCCAATCGACATCCCCGCTCTTGCTTCCACCCTGCTCTGTCACCCTGACCCCTCTTCCACCCACATCTTACTCGACAGCCTTTCCTTCGGATTCTCACCAGGCCCGTGCACACTTCCTTCTTCCTCCGTCTTTTGCAAAAAATTGCAATCTGCCACCGCTGATCCCCAGTCCATTGATTCCTTGCTAGCATCCGAAGTCGAGAATGGTTTCATGATCGGCCCATTTGACTCTCCCCCATTCCCTGCATACCACATCAATCCCATTGGTATAGCGGTCCGTCCGGGTGCCTGGCTCGCTAAGGCCGACATCTCCAGTGCCGTTAAATTATGCCTCCTGACCCAGACTTCTGGCACCTCTTCGGAGTTCATTGGTGGAACAAGTTCTTCGCAGTCCCCCTTACCTTCGGACGTAGGAGTAGCCGAAGCTCTCTGCTGGATCCCCTTGAATAACTATAAGCTTCCTTTTCTCGTCCACCTTCTCGACGATTTCCTTACCATAGACTTTCCTCACACCCCACCTGCAAGAGCCTCCTCCACACTTATTTCCGTTTTTAGGAAACTTTGGCAGCTTCTCTTGGCCAACTGGAATGGCATATCTCTCTTCTATGATGACCTCCTCTCTGACACCGAGGATATCCAGCTTTTCACAGACGCAGCCCCCTCAATCGGTTACGGAGGCTATTACAAAGGCCAATGGTTTGCGGCCCCTTGGCCTCCTGAATTCTCTCCAATCCCTCTCGCCAACCAGTCATCGGCTTTGTTAGGAATATTTCCAATTGTCGTTGCTGCTTCTCTTTGGGGCCCAAAATTGGAAACAAAAATCCGTCCTCATCCATTCAGCCATCTATGCAGTAGTTCATAAAATCAACAAAGGAAGGTCTTCACCCCAATCTATCATGAAATTCCTCTGCCGCCTTAAATGGATTTCTCTCACACATCAATTCATCCTCGTAGCTGCTCACATTCCAGGCCACCTTAATGAGATAGCTGACTCTCTCTCTCGCTTTCAGAAATTCAGGAACTTGGCACCAGATGCAAGACCGAACCCGTGCACAGTACCTCCCTATTCAGAACTCACGTTCCTCTGAATCATCCTTTCCATCACTATCTCCAGCTGGCCCAGCAAACTATCTTCTTAGGGATTGCCCCTCGAACTCTCAATTCTTACTGCACTGCCTTACTTCTTGTTAGCCTTCTTCATCTTCCTAAGGTGCTCTGAAATTACCGCTGCTTCCACATCCTTCGATCCTTCTTCTCAACCCTGCTTATCTGACATCTCCATCTTATCTTCCGAGACACTGACCTTCTATCTCAAGAAAAGAAAAACCGACCAACTCAGATCCGCCACTCTCATCTATTATTTTAAACTCTGTTCCTACATAAGCCCTTCCGAGCCTCTATCCCATTACGCACATCTTCCCACCTCTGCCGGAGCTTTGCTACTGACCCTCTACTCGTAAACGAGAAGGGCCGTATCGTGATACCCTCCTGAACAATTCTCCAGGCACTCCTTTAGATCAGGGGCCGCATCCTCCGCCGCTCGCCAAGGCATACCCGAGTATCTCATCAAGCAACTCGGCCGTTGATCCTCCGAGGCTTACCATGCATACATTAAAACTAACCCCTGTATCCTCAAGCAGGCACTTTCTCTCCTCGGCTGAATTGGTCCAATAATCTTTTGTTTTTGTTTTTCTGCACTGGTGACTGGGGTCCCACTTGGTTCTTTTGGGGGTCCTATCCTCCCCGTCCAACGGCCGGAAGGTTGGCCCTCAGCCAAGCGGGTTACGCAGAATCTCCACATCCCAATAAACTATTCTAATTTCTCCCAAGCTTTCGGCTGCTGTCATTCCCCGTGAAATGGAGTTTTTAATGAAAGTTCGGGAGGAATGAAGGCAGCCGGGCTCATTCGACACAGCTGCTGCAATTTTCATTAATCCTGACGTAAGCAACTGGTCTCCATATATATCAAACGTCACCCTCTCCTCTCCCTCGTTAGTTTTCTGCATCCCTCCTCCACCCCCTCTCCACCTTTGCAGCCACCCAATTGGTCGCATGGGGATCCTATCCTCCCCGTCCAACGGCCGGGAGGTTGGCCCTCAGCCAAGCGGGTTACGCCAAATCTCCACATCCCAATAAACGATTCTAATTTCTCCCAAGCTTTCGGCTGCTGTCATTCCTCGTGAATTACTTTAAATATATACTTTAAGTTACTGAAACAGCCAGTTAATAATATCGTTGCAATTTTGTTCTCGTTTGGAGCTGGGGATATTCTGACAACAATTGATTCAAAGACAATCTGTCAAAGTGCAATGCACTCTGCTCTCGGCCGCTGGCAAGGGTGCCAACCTGTAGAAGCAGCACCTGTATGGAGACTTTTCGGCAGCAGCGGGAGCAGTACGACGCATTACACGGGAGGATTGGGAGGTTAGAGACACTGCTGAAGATGCAGAAGCCAGAGACAGTGTGTACCGGCAGTCAAAAGCTTGAGCAGCTGTCTCCCGATGAGTGCCTCCCTCCACCGCACAGGTTGCAATGACTGGCGGATGCTCTGCCCCCCACAGAGCACACACCGCCTCAGGACACTCCATCCCAGCTTCTCTGCTCACCACCACCCAGGACCTGGCTGACGCTGTCCCCTCCGTCTATCTCCCCTCAGGAAGCACCGTTTACACAGCGGAATTCACAGACGCCAGTGGAACGAACAATTCTCCCAGATATCCAACTGTTGCCCATCACTCAAGAGAAGGAGGGGGGGTTGTACTTGCAGTGCATCAGTATAGATGGGAAAGCCAGAGCCGACCACTACGCCGCCCTCGTGTTTCAAAATCTTGTGACTTTTGAAATTTACTGGGGGTGGACGACATTGGTAAATTTCGATGGGTCCAGAGGCAAAAGTGCCTTGCCTTGCAATCTCCCGGAAACCATTAGTTGCATGGTGAATCGGAGATTCTCAACACTTACTTTGTGCGACTGGAAAAGAATTCGTGATCGGATCAACGAAATGCTTCGAAGTAGGAGGCGCTCTTTTCCTCTAGTTTAACAGACTGTCCAGAAATAAAACATTCCCGTTAAACAAGAGGAATGTAAAAAAAATGTACAAAAGTAAAAAACAATTAATTTTTGACAATGAAAAACTGTGTGTGTGTCTCTCTCTGCTGGCATGCGGGCACGGTGGGGTGCTTATCATTATCAGTACATAACACGGAAGATTAATAAACATAAACATAATCTCATGGTTAAATAGTCAAGTCTAGCCATGTGTGAGTCTAGTCTCACAGAGCTTCAACAACAGATGACAACTTGTGAGTTCGATTAAGAATGAATAAAAGCATTTCATTAATAATGCGTTTGCGTTTGTCTGGGTGGTGACAAAGTAAAAAACACTTACTTTTTGACAATGAAGAACTGTGTGTGTCTCTCTCTCTCTGCTGGCGTTTGTAATCGTTTTTATTTTTAAATACATTTTAGCAAAGTAATGTACCATAAAAGTATTGTGAGACATATTTGGGTTAACATGTTCAGTGTTCAGTGTGTGGTAATTTGGTGAGAGTGAAGTTTTATTTAATCTCTGACCCAGGGAAAAGTGTGGTGTGGTGTGGACAACTGAGGAGAGAATGCAGGCTCGCGCTGTGTCCATTATTCTTGATTCTTTTTTTTAACAAGTATTTGTTACTTTTATAAAAAGTTATAAAGTTTAGTTATGGTTTTATTTACTTATAGGAATGTTACTTAGAAACGTGGACACAAAGTGTTTCAGTGGTTTCATGTTGGTTAATGATCTTACATCTAATACTTGTTTGTTCTAGTATTTGTTACTTGTTATAAAGTTTAGTTATGGTTTTATTTACTTATAGGAATGTTACTTAGAAATGTGGACGTTTCTTTTTCCACGGTGGTTCTAATGTTTGACATATTTGGGTTAACATGTTTAGTGTTTAGTGTGTGGTAATTTGTTTTTTGCGAGTGAAGTTTTATTTAATCTCTGACGCAGGGAAAAGTGTGGTGTGGACAGTTGAGGAGAGAATGCAGGCTCGCGCTGTGTCCGTTATTCTTGATGTTTGGTCAGATAGTTTTTGTTACTGTTTTATCAATAAAGTTTGATAATAGGCCAGTGAAAGCTCTGTTGTCCTTCACATGAATGCCTGAAACATTTTACCGAACCCAGGATTTTACAGTATTTTTTCTTTAAAATACCAATAACAGCAACATACAGTTTACATAATATTAAAATTAATATCGTTTATGACCTTTATGACCTTCGTTATGCTCTTCATTAATGTCTAAGCCGGAACACATCATTATATCTCATTTTTTATTTCTTTTTAAAAAAAATTAAAAATCATTTGCACAGCCTAACAGTATTGTTGTTATTGTTTTTATCCTGTAAAGTGCTTTGAGGAGCCACCTTTAAAGGTGCTATATACAATAAAGTTTATTATTATTACTATTGTTAATTTGCTGGACAGAGGTGAACATTATTACGCAGAAGACAAAGATAGCAATTTACGTTGCATTGTGCATTGTGCTGCTGTAATACAGTTTAAAATAATTAAAAGTCTAAACAGTATCACCTTTATTTATGGGTTGTAATTTAAAAAAAGTCAAAAACCGCACTCAAAATGCAATTTAGAGCTTTCTGGCAAGAGGAGACACCCAAATTAATAATGTAACATGCTACTGTTTGTGCATGAATATAGTTATACTGCTATTTCCTTAGATACGCAATTCCATGTTTTTTTTTAATCCCCGGCGGAACCGGGCATCCATAAGAATCAAGTAATAGGTTTATTCCACGCTGAAAAAAAGAAGAAAGACATTCCATAAAATCAGCGCTTTTATATAGCGCCTTTAAAGGTGGCTTCTCAAAGTGCTTTACAGGATAAAAACAACAATAACAACAACAACAATATTGTATTTCATTGCACTTTGACAGATCGTCTGAAGTGGAAGAAGTAAATTGATTCTTAAAATGTAGAGAGCTTTGCAAAAAATATATTGGTGCTTTTAGATAATATATTTCAAGGATGTAATTGCTGTGCTACAGTACGTGCAGAATTTTAGAAAACAGTGCGTCAACAAAGTACACTGTTTAGGTTACTTTAGAAGACAATGTACCAAAACAATATATGCTGTCTGGGTCGTTAGAATTAGCCGAAAGTAACTGATAAGCTTTGAATAACAAATCTAGTGCTTCTTCTCTCGCTCTATGATGTAATCTGCTTTGTCTTAGGGAAAGGGGAAGTTTTAGAAGGGACAAAGCGCTGAGCTTTTTTACAGCGCAACGTCTTATAAAAACCCTGTACTGCTTGTAACAAATTGAGTCTCTGGTTGCACTTTGCGAAGTGGCAGCAGGGCTCCCAATATTGCAATATTGAAATAAAGACCTTACTCAGGTGAGAACTCTCTCTTGTGGCTTCCTTGATAGTTATATTTCCATGACAATTTGGGGGCTCGTCCGGGATCACAAACCTGAACACGAACGGCTGCTGAAACTCCATCCGGACCCGGACAATTTTAGCAAATTGGACAAACCTCGGAGGATAAACTGTTTATCCTTCCAGAGACGCGTCTGGAGAATTGGCAGCTGTCTGACGTCAGTAAGTGATCCTTAAAAATTAATAGTTTGAGAAGCGAGCCAAAGGGGTGTTCTCACGCGGGTTTGATGAGTCTGGGACTCATATAAAGAACTTATCTTAACACAGACGTGTGGTTTTTGCTCTGCGGAGTAGTTAATGTGATAAGGTTCTAAGTAAGGCACCGATCGGTAAAAATGGGAAATTAAAATTCAAAGACGAAAATGGGACCGAGCAGTCCAGCAAAAGTACATGTACGACAAGCAGCAATTGTTGATTTAAAGTTTGACAGTAACCCTAACACTAACCCTATTTTATTTTTTCAAAGAAATGTTTCTTAAAAAAAAAGTCATGGCTCTGGCTGGATTCGAACACCCAACATGTGATGTATAAGTCGGGAATCTAGACCACAGTGCCACTGGCAAGGTCACATGATGAGTGTTGAAAAAGCCCTACAGAAACAGTATCAACAGACATTGTACAGCATGTACTATTCTTGTGTTGTGGTACATGAATATACAGTGCCTTGCGAAAGTATTCGGCCCCCTTGAACTTTTCAACCTTTTGCCACATTTCAGGCTTCAAACATAAAGATATAAATTTTTTATTTTATGTGAAGAATCACCAACAAGTGGGACACAATTGTGAAGTGGAACGAAATCTATTGGATTTTTGAAACTTTTTTAACTAATAAAAAAATGAAAAGTGGGGCGTGCAAAATTATTCGGCCCCCTTGCGTTAATACTTTGTAGAGCCACCTTTTGCTGCGATTACAGCTGCAAGTCGCTTGGGGTATGTCTCTATCAGTTTTGCACATCGAGAGACTGAAATTCTTGCCCATTCTTCCTTGCAAAACAGCTCGAGCTCAGTGAGGTTGGATGAAGAGCTTTGTGAACAGCAGTTTTCAGCTCTTTCCACAGATTCTCGATTGGATTCAGGTCTGGACTTTGACTTGGCCATTCAAACACCTGGATACGTTTATTTGTGAACCATTCCTTTGTAGATTTTGCTGTATGTTTGGGATCATTGTCTTGTTGGAAGATAAATCTCCGTCCCAGTTTCAGGTCTTTTGCAGACTCCAACAGGTTTTCATCCAGAATGGTCCTGTATTTGGCTGCATCCATCTTCCCCTCAATTTTAACCATCTTCCCTGTCCCTGCTGAAGAAAAGCAGGCCCAAACCATGATGCTGCCACCACCATGTTTGACAGTGGGGATGGTGTGTTGAGGGTGATGAGCTGTGTTGCTTTTACGCCAAACATATCGTTTTGCATTGTGGCCAAAAAGTTCGATTTTGGTTTCATCTGACCAGAGCACCTTCTTCCACATGTTTGGGGTGTCTCCCAGGTGGCTTGTGGCAAACTTTAGACGAGACTTTTTATGGATATCTTTGAGAAATGGCTTTCTTCTTGCCACTCTTCCATAAAGGCCAGATTTGTGCAGTGTAAGACTGATTGTTGTCCTATGGACAGACTCTCCCACCTCAGCTGTAGTTCTCTGCAGTTCATCCAGAGTGATCATGGGCCTCTTGGCTGCATCTCTGATCAGTCTTCTCCTTGTCTGAGCTGAAAGTTTAGAGGGACGGCCAGGTCTTGGTAGATTTGCAGTGGTCTGATACTCCTTCCATTTCAAGATGATCGCTTGCACAGTGCTCCTTGGGATGTTTGAAGCTTGGGAAATCTTTTTGTATCCAAATCCGGCTTTAAACTTCTCCACAACAGTATTACGGACCTGCCTGGTGTGTTCCTTGGTCTTCATGATGCTCTCTGCGCTTTCAACAGAACCTTGAGACTATCACAGAGCAGGTGCATTTATACAGAGACTTGATTACACACAGGTGGATTCTATTTATCACCATCAGTCATTTAGGACAACATTGGATCATTCAGAGATCCTCGCTGAACTTCTGGAGTGAGTTTGCTGCACTGAAAGTAAAGGGGCCGAATAATTTTGCACGCCCCACTTTTCATTTTTTTATTAGTTAAAAAAGTTTCAAAAATCCAATAGATTTCGTTCCACTTCACAATTGTGTCCCACTTGTTGGTGATTCTTCACATAAAATAAAAAAATTATATCTTTATGTTTGAAGCCTGAAATGTGGCAAAAGGTTGAAAAGTTCAAGGGGCCCGAATACTTTCGCAAGGCACTGTAATTATATTGTTATTAATTTCTTTAGATACGCGATTCCATATTATATTCCCTTTTTAATCAAATTCTAAAAGTATGCTTGTTGACTCCGGTATCACGTTAGTTAAAGACTTAGATGCTTAAAATGTTTAGGGAGAAATGGAATACTGGTGTATATTTTTTCTTTAAAGTACCAAGACCAGCCATATACTGTATGTTTATGTTCCAAAATTAATATCGTTTATGGCCTTCACACGTGTTACAGTATGCTCCTATTCTTTTTATGCTCAGCTACTAAGATTTCCCTTCAGTGGTAAAATTCCATATAAATATTCAATACTAAAACGGTCACAGTAAAGACATTTAAATCTTTCTACGACCGACCAATGCACCACGAGTGCCCCTGTCGGTCAACCAATCACGTACCACGGTATTTTGCATCATCGCCCGTCACTATGCGCGAGGCCATAGCCAATTACCTGCAGTACGTGTCTGTGCCGTGTACTTTGAATGGCTGCATCTGTAGGGCTTTCGGGCACACGTGAATTTGCGCCTTACACCCTGTGGTACCACTGTGTACTTACAGTACGAACATGTTGTGATATTTAGAAATATAAAAAATGTCAATATAATGCCAATAATATTTGCTATTTTAGTTTTTCAACTAAATGTTTATTTGTTAAAAGAAAACTCATGGTGACAGCTTATAAGTCGGGCACTTAAACCATCACACCACTGATACGGTCACATGACAAGCAGTAAAACAGCCCTACACATATCTATTGTGTGTTTTCTCAAGACTCATCCATTGAAAAGATTTCTTACTATGGCACACCCCAGGTGTCTTACAGTGTTATGTTGACCACATGTTAAGCCTTCTCTATTTTATATTTTCTATACAAAACAACTCTGCAATTGTTTCACAATACTTTCTTTTTTAATGTGGGAATAATATCTTGCACTGACCTCCTGTACCTACAGTATGCAATGCACTGGACTACCATATCTTTGAATCTCAACCCAATTGACATTGTACAAAATACATAATTTATTTCAATCTGTACCATATTGTTTGCATGAATTGTTGCAAATATTGAATTTATTTATTTATTGTTTATTTGTTAAAAGAAAACTCATTGCAATAGCTGGATCTGAACACCCGACCTCAGGGTTATAAGTCAGCTACATAAGTCATCATGCCACTGACGCAGTCACATGACAAGCAGTGAAACAGCCATTCACATATCAATAGAAAGTCTTATACTACTGTTTGTGCTACAGTACATGAATATAATTATATCGTTATTAATTTCTTTAGATACACGATTCAATATTATATTTCCTATTAATCAAATTCTAAAAGTATGTTTCTGTTTACTCCGGTATCGAGCGTATTCGCAGAAAAGCCTAAAACTATCACTTTTCTCACAAAGTACTGTATAATAATAATAACAACAACATTACTTTATTAACCCTTTACAATTTCTTGCATTAGGAATGATCTTTTTGCATACCCCAGCTAACTCTCCATGAGACACACAGATAGAGAGAGAGCCTGGGGTCAGAGTGCAGGGTCTGCCATTTTACAGCACCCCTGGAGCAGTTGGGGTTAAGGGCCTTGCTCAGGAGCCCAACAGAGTAGGATTTCTCTGCCAGCTGTGGGATTTGAACTGGCAACCTTCCAGCCACAGGCGCAGATCCTTAGCTACAGAGCTACCACTCCGCCCCATATATATATATATATGTATACTGTATAAACCTACAGTAACATGGTCAGAATTAGCAAGGAGCACGTAAAAACATTTCCAAAATAACCTATGTAAGACTTTGGTGCTTAAATGGAATGGAATACTGGTGTGTATTTTTTCTTTAAAATACCAAGACCAGCCATATACAGTACAGTTTACATACAGTAATATGTTTATGTTCCTAAATTAATATCTTTTATGAGCATGTGAAAGGCATGGTGAATCGAAGATTCTCAAGAATTACTTTGTATGATTGGAAACAAATGCGTGATCAGATCAACGAAATGCTGTGGTGTTAATTTTTGTCAATGAAAATATAAAGTATTTTCGTTTACAAAGACGGTTACAAAGAATGTGGACCAGGGTAATACTTTGAATTTACAGCTTGTCCAAGGTCATTCATTATTAATACTATTAGTAATATCTTCAGTGAAGACTTTGATGCATAAGATATTTCTGCATAATTAAAATATTTATGATAAAGGTGGTAGGTAGTGTACTTTTGTCCACCTGAGCAATCTTGCTTTCATAAAATATACCAATTTTAATATATAATGAATAACATTAAATTTAAAAGTCTAAAGAGTATACAACTTAAATTCTTAATTGAATAAAGATTGTCCCTTAGCAGTGATCGGGAGTCGAAACCGGGTTTTTTCTGGTGACAGCTCAAACGCTGTACATCAGAGGTTGAGCTTTATTAGCTCCACCTGGCGGTAATTCCAGATACTATTATCTTACTTGCTGTATTATACGGTATGACGAGTTATGACTTGTTATACCGCGACACGCCCACCACGTTTTACCGTGGCATACCCCGCTTGTTTTGAATGGCTGCATCTGAAACTGAGATTATTAAGTATATATTTGTATTTTAAAGCCACTATGTAATACATTTATTATAACTATAATCTAAAATATTTTAATACATACTTGATAATTTTTTAACTTTTTATTCTTAGAAATTGATTGTGGTACATCGCATATGTGTTTTGGTAGCAGCTAGTGACAGCTGTGTGAAGTCATAGGGGTCCTCGTTAACACAGCATAATCAATTAAACCCACTGCATTTGTTAGTGCTCCATTTGTGCTGGATTTAGCCATTGAATGTAGCATTTGTACTGCTTTCGTTCCTAAGAATTCTGTGCCTTATTTTTCAGGTTATCACATGACAGTCGAAAAGGAACTTTACCATTAGCAAAAAACTCTGGATAACGAATCTATCTGGATGTGAGAATAATAAGTACTGCAATTTGGCTTTTCAGTCTACCTGGGAGAGTGGGGGTAGGGTGGTTGTGTTGCATTAGAATAATAGTATTTTCTATGTGTTAGTGTGAATAGTAAAATTAAATTGGATTCACCTGCATTTTCTATAAAAAGATGTAACTAGCATGTCATAATACTTCTTAGCTGTGTTTTTTTTATTCATTCTATCTAATTCTATCCTTTTGCATGTTTAAATTAGGTGGGGGGACACTTAGTTTTTCTTTGAAAAACTAAAAAAATAGGTGCCCAGCATTATCTCTGACATGGGATTTTGCGCCCTGAATTTTAAAATGTGCATTTACTTACAAATTCACTCATCTCTGTGCCAGTTCCTGGAAAATGTTTGAATGTGAATGTCCCATTCAAAGAATAAACCACTCTTCAAATATTTGGGAAAAATGGGAAGATTGGGGATAGGGGAACACAGTCCCCCTAAAGTCCCCTAATTGTGTACTTAGCGCTACAAAACCTGAACAGAGATGTGAGAAAAATGCTGGATCTTGAGTGTGGTCAGGCAGCACAAGTGCAGTGTTAACAATCTTGGTTAAAAATTGTTTAAGTTAAAGCATGTGTATGGTGATAGGGTGAAAAGCTGCCTCACAAACTGTTTGCTAGAATGAACCTTGGTAGTTTGCATTAACATATAAGGAAACAAAAACCCTTCCTGCATCCCATTTACAGATCCAGCCCTTCAAAATGTGTGAAGTATGCTACGTCAAAACGCAGTAGGCATGGCGCATCATACCGCATGTTATGATAATAGTATCTGGAAGCACTTTATAAAACTGCCAGGTAGAGCTAATAAAGCTTAACCTCTCATGAATAGCATTTGAGCTGTCGCCAGAAAGTGCATGGTTTCAAATCCCGGTCACTACTGAGGGACAATCTATTTCCGATTAAGAATTTAAGTTGTATAGTCTTTAGACTTTTAATAATTTAAAACTGTGTATTACAGCATTTTAATCATTAAACATTAAAAAGTCAGTATATTTTATAAAAGCAAGATGGCTCAGTTGGACAAAAGTACACAACCTACCACCTTTATCATAAATATTTTAATTATGCAGAAATATTTTATGCATCAAACTCTATACTGAAGGTATTATTAATAATATCAACAATGAATGACCTTGGACAGGCTGTAAGCTCAAAGTGTTACTGTAGTCCACTTTCTTTGTAACTGTCTGCATCAGTTTAACTGTTGCAACACAAAAATACTTTATTTTTTAATTGACAAAAAGTAACACCACACTCTCTTGTTTAATCAGATTGTGTTGTTGCTGCACAGACCATTGGAAAAGAGTGCCTCTTTCTTCGAAGCATTTCATTGATCCGATCACGTATCCGTTTCCAATCATACAAAGTAAGTTTTGAAAATCACTGATTCACCATGCCTATAATGGTGTCCCGGAGATTGCTCATAAATTATAATAATGTAGAAACATAAATATATTATGTAAACTACTATGGCTGGTATTGGTAGTTTAAATAAAAAATGGTGTGAGAAAGAGAGGGCAGAAAGCAAAGGTATTGTAGCTGGAGAACAAAAGCTGGGAGAGAGGAGCGAGGGGTAGAAGCAGGGGACAGAAAGAGAGACCAATCAGGAGAAGTGAAGTCAGAATAGGTGAAAAGAGGTGTGAAATGAAACCTACAATGAATAAAGAGAATTTAGAAGAAAAGTAGTCTGTAGTTAAGAGAAGGGGGAAGGTTTGATCCTAGTTGTAGGATAATTTTGGTTTCTGTAGTCTTTCTGATGTATGAGTTCAGAAAACCGTCTTTGAGGACACAGATGGAGAGATTAGAGTGGTAATGGCCATCAGAGGTGAAATGAGAAATAATGGGCTTGGAGAGATCTTTGATCTTCACAGCCCTAACATGTTCTCTGAAGCAGTCTGCGAGTCTCCTTTCTGTTTCTCCAATGTAGATGCAAGAGATAGAGTAAATAAGGTTGCTAGAGGTACAATCTGGGTGATCCTGAATTGTCATGAGAGGCTTTAAATGAGCGTGGTGTTAGGTGTGTACAAATGCAGCCATTCAA
Source organism: Lepisosteus platostomus (assembly GCF_059453375.1). Classification (NCBI taxonomy): domain Eukaryota; kingdom Metazoa; phylum Chordata; class Actinopteri; order Semionotiformes; family Lepisosteidae; genus Lepisosteus; species Lepisosteus platostomus. The sequence goes on from NC_142611.1 coordinate 23,944,511, forward strand.
AGTGAGCGGTACAGACACGTACCGGAGGTAATTGGCTGCGGCGTCGCGCATCATGACGCAAGATGACGCGGGGTACCGCGGTACGTGATTGGTTGACCGACAGGGGCACTCGTGGTCCGTTGGTCTGTCGTAGAAAGATTTACAGTACAGTAAACGTCTTTACTGTGCGCGTTGTAGATATTGAATTTTACCACTGAAGGGAAATCTTAGTAGCTGAGCATAAAAAGAATAGGAGCATACTGTAAGGCGTGTGAAGGCCATAAACGATATTAATTTTGGAACATAACCATACAGTACTGTATATGGCTGGTCTTGGTACTTTAAAGTAAAAAATACACACCAGTATTCCATTTCTCCCTAAACATTTTAAGCATCGAAGTCTTTAACTAAAGAGATACCGGAGTCAACAAGCATACTTTTAGAATTTGAGTAATAGGGAATATAATATGGAATCGCGTATCTAAAGAATTTAATAACGATATGATTATATTCGTGTACTGCGACAGGGCTGTGTAGGGCTGTTTCGCCTCCCTCTTCATGCGACTTCCCCTGTAGCCTACTGGTCTATGTGCCCGACTACCAACTCACGGGTTGTGTGTTCAAATCCAGCTGGTGCTGGACTTTTCTTTTAACAAACATTTCTTCGAAAAAATAGAATTGCGATATTATGGACAATCAATTGACTTTTATATTTCAAAATATCACAACATGATCGATTCTAAGTCATTTTTGGTAACAATGAATAGACACCTTCTTCCCTTCTGACAACGGTCCCTGCTTCTGCTTCCTGCTTTTATTGTGTGTGTGTGTGCAATAGAGTATACTGCGTGACACCGCGTGATACCGCGACACGCCCACCGGGGTATGCCGCGAAATACCCCACCCATTTTGAATGGCTGCATCTGTACTTGCAGGTGATACAGCTAGCTCTGTTGCAAGGGAAAGTGCCTGGTGTGGATGGTTGCTGAGGGAGGTCAAGGGAGCTGTGAACAAGAAGGTTATGTAGATTAGTTGGTCGGCGATATGAGATGGTGGGGCGGTTAGAAAAGAGGGCCCCAATGAAGGGATCATCCTGTAGGATGTGAAAGTTGTCGTTAATAGTCCTGGGGATAGGAAGTGTATTTGGGTGTTAGGGAAGCACCAAAGGTATGTGGTTGTTACGGCGGGAATTCCTGATGGTCCGAGGGTTGTTTTTAACACTGCTAGGGTATCCTCTGTTGATGAAAAATGATTACATTTTGAGGGCTTGGTTCTGGAAATCGATGTCGTCGCTACATAATTATCGTGGTCAAAGGAACTGTGAAAAAGGGGGAGAGTTTTTAGTGTGTTTGGGGTGAAATGAGCTATACAGTAGATAGCTGTGTGAATCCGTGGGTTTGTAATAGACCGAAGTAGAGAGCCAGGGGTAGTTAATGGAGAAGTTGATGTCTAGAAATGGAAAAGTAGCTGAAGATATGTTAACTGTATATTTGAGGGATGGGTGGAAGTTGGTGAAATGATGCATAAAGTGCTCAAGCTGGTCATTAGAGCATGTGGCGGCACTGACGCAGTCATCAATGTATCGCTTGTAGAGGTCAGGGACATAGCCATTGTAGGAAGCAAAGAAGTGTTCTTCTACCCAGCTGACAAAAATATTGGCATAGCTGGGTCCCATTCTTGTGCCCATGGCAACTCCACTAACCTGTTGGTAAAAAAGGTTATTAAATGAGAATGCATTCAGTGTGAGAACCAATTCTGCAAGGAGTACCAGGGTGTGGGTGGGTGGATCAAGCACTGTGCGTTTGTCCAGCATGTGCTTGAGGACTGTAAGGCCGTCATTATGGGGAATGACGGTGTAAAGAGATGTGATTCAGGGACCTGAAATTGGAAATCATTAAAAAGTTGGAGTGTGTGGTTGGTGTCCTTGATGTATGAGGGAAGACATTCAACCAGCGGTCTCATGAGGCTGTCAAGAAAGGCAGAGATGTGAGTAGTCAGACAGTTGCATGCTGATACGATGTGGCGTCCAGGGGTGTCCAGTTTATGGATTTTGGGGAGGAGGTAAAATTGAGATACCTGCAGATGTTCAATGATGAGCCGGTCGAATCCTGGGGGAGCTCCTTACTGCTGATAAGAAGGGAGATAGTAGATACCACTTCCTTTTGGTAGTCAGTGTTAGGGTCCTGTTGGAGAGGGAGGTTGGCAGAAGTGTCAGTTAGTTGTCTAGAGGCTTCAAAGATATATAGGTCCTTATGCCACACCACAACAGCGCCTCCTTTGTCCGCTAGTTTGATGATGATATCATCTCTGTTGCGGAATTTATCCTTGGGTGAGGTTGGACATGTGTTTACTGGGTATAGAGAGTGTCTTGGGAGCTTGATTGTTGCATTGGTTAATGAAATAATCGGCTGGTGGAAAATGGCCTAACCCTCTGGCATCTCTGACACCTGCCTTCTTGGGGCAGTTAGGGTGAGAGTGCCAGTAGCAAACAAACCTACCAAAAATAGCAAACGCACAACAGTGGCGTCAGCAATCAGTCCCCCCAAAAGTCTTTTAGGGTGGCTGATCCCAGTCATCTCCTCCTGAGCTGGCGAAGCATGTACATGATTTCTTTCTCAGTATGCCATGTGGTATCCTGTGCAACAATGTCCTGGAAATCTGGGGAGATCTGACGCAGCTGCTGATGCTGCTCCTCCATTTTCAGGGCATCTGCTTTTCTGATCTGTTCATGCCTGTGCTCTAGGAAACCCGCTGGCGGTGGTGTGGTGGTGGAGCCTGCCTGACCCTCGGCTGATTGGTCATCTGGAGCACCTGAGAGAACTGGGATTGTTACCCTGTTCTCACTGTTCAGGTCCACCCTGCACACCTCCTGATTGAGGAATCCCTCTATCCGCATGTTTACAATCATTCGCTGGGGGTGGGGGGAGCTGCCCCAGCACTGGGATAGCTAGTTCACAGTCTTTGAACTCACTATCACTCACCAGGCCAATATCAGTGCGGGCGGGGATTCTGACACCCCCCTTTGCCATGTTCTGCACTAACAGGCGGGTGGCTTGACCAAGTCTGGGTGAACCACTGTTGGAAACCCTGCCATCGAGGCAGGAACATTCAGGTCAGTCTCACTCACTACCTGGCAGGTCTGAGAAATAATGTTACCTAACTGCACGTTCTCTGGGTCACAGCAAAGGGGATTGGCATCTGGAATCAGGTATGTTCACAGCACAGTAGTCCCATTGTCCAGCTGGGCCCCCTGTCTAACCTGTGAATGTTGCACCGGGGGCACCTGGCGGTGGCCCTGTGACAGCTGCTCAAGCAGATCCTCACTAATAGAGGACCTCTCAGGGCTAAGGGTGAGGGCTACATCACCAACCTGCTCTCCTGCCATCTGGATCCCTTCCACCACTGCGGGGTGGGGGTCCTGACCCCAATTGGGTGCCAGGGTGTACAGGGAAAACTCCTTTTCATCACCAGGTGGGGAGATCCGCTCCTCTTTAGGGATGTAAATGGGGTGTGCTTTACCTGGCGGATCAGGTGGCTGCTAGGAGCACCGCTCCTGTGGCAGGGAGGCTATTGGGACCTTGGCCGGGGCTGGACTTCCCTGTATATCCAGGAAACAAGAAAATATTTGTATTTCTTGTCCAGAGGGAACAGAAGGAATCTCCGCATGGGCTACTGTATTTGGTGGGTACTGTGTGAGTCTAGTATGCCTCTTGACCCCCCTCTCACTTAGCCTTTTTGCTAGGTTTGTCTAGCCCTTTCCCTCCCCCGGCGTTCTCATGGCCTTAAGGCCAGGTGCTCCTGGTTGCCTGCTTTGCACCGGGGCTTAGCTTTTCTCACCAACATATCTTTCTCTTGTTCTGTCGCTTCTGGCATACACTGCAGTGTATATTTCAGCTCATCGATATAGGTCTCAACATTATTCCCTGATGCTGTCGGGTCACATCTCTCTATATGTTTCGCTAGCTGTCTCAGGGAGTGTAGCTTAATTTTCACGGCTCCTCCGTTGGCAGGGAGACGGCCAAGATTGGGCCCGGGGGGTCTATGCCTGGATTGAATCGCCCTAGAGTCTTGCACAGAGCTCGGCGATTTACCCCACGCCGACCCAGCTGTAGACCCTGACCGGGAGAACCTTTGGCTATGGGCTGATTGAGCGCTCTGGGCCACCTTGCGGCGAGGCACGCCTTCTCTGCTTGAGATTGTTTACTCCCCGCAGTGCAGCAGCTAATTCATGCTCAAGCAGTTCTTTTTCACCACTCAAGCGACACAAATCTTTGCGTATTTTCTGGCTACGCTCGTGTAAACTCTCAAGTTCATTTTCCTTTTCATGCAGGCTAGCCTCTAGTTCTCTGTTAGTTTCCTCAGCAGCAGTTTCTTTTGCAGACAGGTCCTCCAATTTCACTAAAACCTCTTTGAGTCTGTCTTCACTTTTTTCATTTTCCGCTTTCTTGTCCTTGATTATCTCTAATATATCAACTCGCTTGGTTTTATACTTCTCTAACTTGCCTTGAAGCTTTTGAAACTTTGTCAACTTTGAAGAAGACAATTCCAGTTGTCTAGCGAGGTTTAAGGCTAAACTAGATAGGACTTGAACTGCATTCACAGAAACTCCTGTATTAAGCTGGTTCTCTACCTTAGCTACCAGGTCCATCTGGAGCTTTTCAACTTCATCAAAGGTCAATTTCTCAATACCGTCCCGGTAGCCAGGATTGTGGTCGCTAGAGAGAATACTTATAATCGACACCATTGTTATTATTCAGGAAAAAATTTGAGTATTACGTTTAACCACAAAACAGTTCTATCACCACAAAATACCACAGATGGATCACACATCAGCACACTCTACACTACACATTAAAGAGGAGGGGGATTTTTTTCCAGCACACTATTCTTGTGTATAGAAATTGGGTGCGAGCTGCACGATTTCACTGAAATCACAATTATTCCGCTCGATTGATTCTCATTTCAATCTGAACCATCCTCACACAGGGCATATAGGGGTTTTGTGAATTTACTGTGACTATTAATTGTAGCAGCTATCACTAGGTGGTACGTTATGGCTTTTAGAAAATCAATAGATCAGTAAGGGTTATCAAATTGCAAGGTATATAATCATGAAGAGATGCAAAACACAAAGAGATACAAAGAATATGCTTCAGTTTACCGTTCAGCTATACTATCGTTAATCAGTCTACATTAGCTACTCAATAGCAAATACATTACTCATGTGAATTGAATTGATATCAACTTGTGTTGGGGTAACAATTGAATTCTCGAGATGCAATGTAGAACATTGGATTCGTATTTCCTGGCATAGGCACCAAAAGACCAGCTAGCAGCTGTGTCCAATCGCTGCGGGGTTTGATAGGCATCATCCCGGTGTCCTCTGGCTCCTTGCCAACCAGTCAAGGTGCAGCTTGGAGTTGGACGAATTAGGTGGAGAGATTTCTTCTGTGGCGACACGCCGACAGTGTCTCTCTTAGGAACCTAGTAGTAGTCCGGCTGACTAGTAGAAAGTCTCTATGCACAGAGGGTGACCGCGGGTCCGGTCACTCTTTAGGTGAACAAACATGTCAGTGTGACAAACATGCAAAAAAATAAGAAATCAGGAAGGGGGCAAACACTTTTTCACACCACTGTATAACAATTGGATGATTTCTTTATCCGATTCAGCTAATGAGGGGAATTAAATAACTAAGAATCTCAGACTGCCAATTGTAAAAATAACCCTTCTTCCCTCCTTTGTTTACCTTAAAGACTTTTGCGAAGAAATCCTTAATCCAGAAAACATCACTTAATTTATCTAGATAAATTCAGGCCAGAGCCAACAACAAGCTGTAATATAGCTATTTTTATCTATTCACTATATAAGAAACAAACCGAAAGTAATACTCTGATTGTGCTTTGAATCATTGTGTGCAGTGCTTTGTCCATTACCACTACAAGGACAATAAAAGTTTTTTTTAAAAGAAATGGATGTCAAAATGTTTTCGAAATGTCCACCTGTGATATTTTAGCTGCTTAGTTACACGATTCCATATTCATATAACTGTCAAGTGATGTTAAATCACTACACCATTTATCTTTTTACAATAACAGCAAGTGGTATTATTACTACGTATTCTTAGAAAAGGATAAAACATTATAACTTTTTATGAAGTACAGAATATAAGCTTAGATAATAATGTTAGAACAAGCACGTTAAAAACAGAACTCACTGTAAGTTACCAAGTTAAAGTAACTTAAAAAACTTTGATGCATAAAATATTTATGAATAATTATTTTTTTATAATGAAGGTGGAAGGTTGTGTACTTTTGTCCACTGTCTGACTGGTGCAGCTTGAATAGTAGAGGATCTACCCTGTGTCCACAGATGGCAGATTGTGAACAAGAATTTCCTGCTGTTCTGGTCAGGTTACTGAAAGCTACAGTCCATTTCCCCAGAGGTTTCTGGGTAATGTGGTCCTGACAGGGCTGCTCTCTCACAAGATATATTCAGAAGTGTAGAGTTCAAATCAAGGTACAGTATGTCATGCTAGTGTAATGTAGTGTGCTCTCTGAAGGCACCAGTTCTGTAGGGTTTGGGCATTTACTGGGACAATTATTAATTGTAGCAGTAAATCACAAAATTGATTCTTTTGATGGCTTTAGAATCCAACCATGCGACATAACTCAAACAACGCACGCACACAGGTACTAATACACGAGGATACATTTATTAATACATAGAATATGCATATAAACCTAACAGATCTTATCGAGAGGGTTATCAGAATACAAAAGGTATATATTCAGTCAGTTACAAAGAGTTACATATATCAAGAGGACATCCGTTCAGTATATCATTCATTTAGATCGTTTCGTAAATGAACTTGGTTATAACTTCTACATTAGATACTCAAAACAAGTACATAACTCTTAGGAATTAAATTGATATCAACTGGTTGGGATAACAATTGAATTCTCGAGCAGTAATGCATTGAAGTTGAATACTCATCCAATCTCTGGGGATTCAGATCTCCTGCGGGCACAAAGAAACAGTTGCAGGCTGTTGCTGTCCAGTCCGCGCTCTCTGGCTCGGTGCCAGGCTGTGCTGTGCGGTTTGCGACGGTGCGCTGCAGATGCTCACTGACCGGCTAGTTAGTGTTGGCTTTAACTAGCAAAGTTTGTGCACAGGAGAAAAGATGACTGTGGGTCCCAGCAAGTCAGGAAGAGGACCAGTTGCCTGTTTTTACCTGGAGGAACTTCAGCTCGTTGATTGGCTGAAGGTTCCATGGGCATCAGAGTCCCACGTGGGTTACTCGGCCCTACCAGTCCCTGATTGGTTGATCAAGGTGAGATATGAGTCACTTACTCCTGACACTTAGGAATGCAGTCCAGATGTCCATCTGGCACTCCCTAGACAGATAGGCGCCGATGGATGACCATTGATCATGATAGCCAGGCTTAGCTAAGTGCATCCCCCTTTGGGAGCTGTCCTAGGAAACCTTATCAAAGGAAACCTTAAATCACCCTGCATGAATAGTTTCTATGTGGCTGCACCACAGAGATGAACAGAGAGATGAGGCCTAATTTGGGAAAGCTCAGAAACACTTAATTCTTTCTTATTAATAAGCCTCGCCGCTACACTAGGATTGTATAATCCACCAGTATGGCCACATTACAATTTCTGCTCCATATTTAATTTAATGAAGAGACACCATTTGTATTCTGGGATTCAATAAATTCTTCATTGACAAGCTGAAAGAAGTGAACATTTTAAGTGAGCAGAGAAGACAGATGCAAGTATTCAGTATTCTCAAAGGTGTTAACAGAAGTAAATTCAGTGGACCATTTCAAAATGAACAGTGGAACAAAAAGTGGAAACTACATGAAAGTGCATTTAAAAGTGCAATTGGGGCCTCTTCTTTACTCAAGGTTTTCTTGCAGGATGGGACTTTGTCTTTATTCAGGAAATGGCTGAATGAGAATGTGGATTAATTAAGTATTAACAGCCAAACAGGTTAAATTGGGAAAAAAAATGGTTTCTTCTCATTTGTAACCAGTTTTTATTTTGTAATGATTTCTATTTTAAATGTGATGTTGAGATTTTCTTTTCATATAGATGTATAAGAAGCCTTTTAAAAATGCTATGCTTATGTTTTACTGTTTCAGTTTGAGGCTTGTGGAAATAAGTATGCAGTCTGTTCCAGCCATTTCACTCTTTGAATTAAACACTTATTTAAAAAGAGCTAAAGCAGCCTAAGGGATTGGCCAGAGGCATGAATGACAAAGAATATTTGCCATAACATTTCATTTAAACTAGTAGCCTCCAAACAGTGCACATTTGTCAAGAAAGTCCATTTTTCTGAAATACTTTCTTTAACCATTAAAATCTTCTTGAAATTACTTTAGACAAGGTTTATTACAAGCATGCTAGTCATATGTATATAACATCATAATTGTTTTTTTTATCATACATTTATTTTCTGATTATCTAAATGAACTTATTTGTCATTCCCAATTGTTGTTGTTTTTTTCCTTTTCAGGAAGGTAAACTTTACCATTATTGGAGGTATCATGGCTAATCTATAAATATGAATTGAAGATTTGTTAAGACAATGTGATTTTGAGAAAAATCTGGTCAAAAGTATGGTTCTGAAAATGCAAAAATATAAAGGTCATTTAGAAAATTGAATGTTTACGATTTTGATGCAATGTTGAACAATTTAGGGAGCCATCTTGTTAGTGGATTTATCACATATCTCTGTAAACAAATTAGAGAAGATGTTGCTATTTATACTGATTCAAAACTATGTTTATTTTGTTTTTCAGGAGAATATGTGATCATGACAATATTTTTTGATCTGAGTCGTCGGATGGGCTACTTTACCATTCAGACATACATTCCTTGCATACTGATTGTTGTGCTTTCATGGGTGTCATTCTGGATTAATAAAGATGCAGTGCCAGCCAGGACATCATTAGGTATGGTCTATTTTTAGATACATATTTGCAGTGAAGTAGGCATAATACATTAAAATACTTTGAAATAAACTTAAACCATACTCATTATGTCACTACTGCGCTGCTTCATCAGTGATATTGTTGCATTGATAAATTATACTTTAAGGCTTCAGACTTTGTATTTAATCGTGGTATTTAATAGGTTTATGGAAGGGGCATTATTTTAGTAATGCTGACTTTTTTCACTAAATTTAATTAATACTCCAAGCCTGATTTTCTATTACCAGATAACACTGAAAATACAGTAACCCCCTCATCCTCATTCCTCATTTACAGGTATTACTACAGTGTTGACCATGACTACTCTTAGCACAATTTCCAGGAAGTCTTTGCCAAAGGTATCATATGTGACAGCCATGGATCTCTTTGTATCTGTGTGCTTCATCTTTACCTTTGCTGCACTGATGGAGTATGGAACCTTGCATTATTTCACTAGCAACAGGAAAGCAAAGAAAACAAAAGCAAATAATGCACCAGTAAGTTTTTTACTTAATTTATTCTAATAATTAGTAATTATAAAATGGTTACAAGTTTAGATGAAAAGGCCATTCAGATACCATTGCAAATAGTGTATTGCCTAAATTGTATTATGTAAGCCTGCAGCTTATTACAATTATTTATGTTTGTAATTTAAAACTGTCTTGAAAATGATAAGGTGGACAAACTCATTTTTAAATGTAGAAAATCATATGCATTGAGAAAATCATTTAAGAAAGGAAGAATCAGTATACACTGTTGAAAAATGAAAACATTTTTTCTCAAAAGAAATACAACAGTACAGTTGTACATGATACAGTACATATCATGTCAAAATGCAGATGATACAGACAGATGTCAAAAAAGATGGAATTTAATTTAAATAAGGCTCCTACTTTTCATAACGTACAGAGAGCTGATACTGTAGGTTCACAGGCAGAGCTTCCCGAAGAAGAAAATTGTTCTCTTTTGACTGGAGAAATGGCTGTTATAGGTGGTTAACCAATTAAGCAATATAGATGTATCAGGTCATAACTAAATGTACACTTAAGATATCTATGCAGTGACTTGCAAAAGTACTCAGACCCTACCTATAGTCTCCCATTTTGTGAAATTACAAAATGATGTAAGGTATACACAAGTTTTAAACTTAATAGTTTATTCAAAACCTGAATCTGATATTCACAGATCACAACTTAACAGCATGTCAACATGTCACCCTAAAAAGTTTCATGATTTATTGACCTGTTACTGAGTCTTATGGACAGATCCCTTCTGGGCTCCTAGATGTTCCAGTGGTCCCCTTTCAGAGGAGTCTGCACTGTCCACTGTTCAGTTGTTCTTCTCATAGAGATTTTCAGTAGTAAAGTCACTATAATTGTTCTCCCACTCTTCAGATTAACTTTTTCTTCATCAGTCAATCTTAGACCAGAATGGGAACATGTTTTCTCAGTTACAAAAAGTACTAACTTATCACTGTTATACAAAGAAACTGGGGCTACACCCAGTTTTCCAACTTTCATTTAATCAGCACTAATCACTTTCCATAATTAGACACTGGAAATTTCTAAACAAATACCAGAATATTTTACCCAAATAACTCAGAGCAGCAAAATTATGAGTCTTTCACAAATCAAATTTTGATCATCATAATCGTTCTACAAAGGAGACCATACATTTAATAACCAAATAATCCATCCATTTTGTCTAGACTCTAACTCATGCATTTTTTTATTTTACAAATCCTAACAAACATCATAAACAGTTACAAATTATAAAATATTTCTTAAATACCATAACAATTGATACAATTAAAAGTTTAAACATCAGTTTTAAAACAGTTTAAATCACTAATTAAAAAAATAAAACTTAAATATATAGACCATCCACCTACTGTAAAACAAAAACATCATGAACCTTACTGGCAACAGGTGTCCTACTTACTGGCCAGCAAACCAGCGTTCATCTTCTTCAGATTGAAGACCAACCTATTCTTCTATATACAGAAACAGAACAAAACTAAATACAAAATTTAAAAAAATAGATTCTCACTATAACAGACCACTTCTTTTCTCCTACCAACCAACTCAAATAAATTATTATTCAAGACATTACAACTCTCCACAAAGGCTGTAGGCAAAAAAACAGACTGCACCTTTCCCTATGGCTTATATACACCAGCTCACTAATCCACTGAGACAATTGCACACAGAACCTGTCCAAATGTAGTCAAATCTAATATGGATACAACTAAGTTATTCACTTGCATGAAAAATTGTTTACATTCACAAAATAAAGTCATTACAGACAATATGTTTTATTGTCATTTTGCTGCAGACATTTTAACAGAAAAATACACAACTGTCAGCAAACATATTGTTAAACATATATATAGGAAAACAGAAATATAATATAAGTTTATTACATGCTGAAAAGAGAAAAATAAATCATAACAAATAAACCTGTTACTTGTTCCTTTGCAGCTACCCACCTAAGATATATAATATGACTGGTTTATTCCATGCTGAAAAAAGAAGAAAAGAAACAGTGTTTCGGTTATGTTTCTTTTCTTCTCTTTTCAGCATGGAATAAACCTTTACTTGTTCCTTTGAAGCCTATGCATGCTGATACAGCTACCCACTTGAACATTGTTATATGTCTTTTGCTTTATACTTACCTGTATTGAACTAATCAGTTCAATTAAAGAGGGCATTGAATGGCATTACAAATCTATAAACTGAGTATAAAACATACTTCAAAGTTCTTGACCTGTGTGTGTTAATCAGTGATCACAGCTGTATTATGAAGTGCACCTGTTATTGTCTGAATTATGAGTGCATCTGGAGTCAGATATAGATAGAAATCTGAAGTTATAACTCAAGAAAACAAGCTACTAGAAAATCTTCGTAAGGTAGGAGTTAAGTGGGCATGTAAAAGCAACGTAAATGAAACACAGCTTAATGAACATTATTGTTGATAGAACATATTTCATTTTGAAGGTGTAAGTTATAAATGAAGTTTATTTGGGGATGAGAAACCACCACATGGAAAATGGTGAGCAGAAAGCTTCAAAATAATCATGTAGAAACATACATTTTTTGTCTAAATGTAGTTCTAAGACTCAATCATATCACTACAAAATTGCTTTAACTAGGATTATAAAAATGATCATATCATTAATGTAAATGTGGCTTATTTGAAGGCAGATTTGTGTAATGTTCAATCACAATGCACCAAAACTAATTAAAGATCAATTAAAGCTTTCGTTTGTACTACTAGCAATCCAATAGCATGTTTTAAGGACCTTTATGAAGAAATTTAAAAAAAAATCTTTTTCCAATAGAAATCTACTGTAGTAAACATTCGACCAGGAACTTCCCTAATTCAAATGAACAACATTGCCTCCTACCAAGAAGAGGATGATTATGCATACGAGTGTCTCGATGGGAAAGACTGTGCAAGTTTCTTCTGTTGTTTTGAAGACTGTCGTACAGGAGCTTGGAGAGAAGGACGAATGCATGTTCGGGTTTCAAAAATTGACTCCTATTCCCGAATATTCTTTCCTACAGCATTTGGTTTGTTTAATCTTGTTTATTGGGTTGGGTATTTGTACTTATAAATTTAGGAGGTATGATGCAAAAGATTACAATATCATTAGAAAATCAAAACCATAAAGATACACCTTCACATATTCATGAAATTGTAGGCATTTTATCTAGCATTTGACACAGATTATTATATTTAGTATTACAGAGAACAAAAACTACAATTCATTCATTTGTAAAACCGTTTCTTCACATATTAATTATTTAATCTGTTTGTTTTTTTTTACATTTCCTAAAATAAATATGGCCACCCAAAATGAAGTATGGAGATTCAGCCAAATCTCTGGAATTTTTTGGGAATTTGTCTCTGGAGTTTTTTAACCATACTAAATTACTCCTCATATTCCCATTAAATGCAGCTTAGGCAACATTGCTGCCAAAGGAACATTTTTACTACAGAAACTTTGGAAAAGAGCAAAGGTCCGCTGTGCAATTCTAAAGCAAGAATGCACAAAGCCATTTTAATAGATATTGATGTGCTTTGCTAGTAATGCAAAAATAGATCAGTAACCTGCTGACATATATAGAACTTTAAGGTGTAAATGTGAAAAGAATTTGCCTTAAATGAAGCTACATGGTGAATGAAGCTAATTCACAGTGAGCCTAGTTACAACCCTAAGCATATCTATTGTCTGAGTTATTTAATATTATATGATTTTGACTTCTTGGCACCTTTCATATAATAATAAGAATAATGCAATGTATAGTGAGAAACATGCAAGATCAGTACTAGGAATATCATGAAGGCAAGATAATTTTACAGTGTATTAAAAATAACTCATTCAATTTTCTAACAGCATTGTGCTTCTCTGTGTATCTGGTTGATCAGCTCGTAGTAGAATTAAAATATATCATTAGGCATTATAGAATCTTTTCTGAAATTTCATTTTATACATATCTCGATTGACATAATACGTCATGATAAAGAAGAGTACAAGAGCTACCTATTACTTAGTATTACTTATGTGTTATTTGCATGACAACCATAAGCTCTGCTATGTATTTTGATTATATTTTAAAACTGGAGCAATATAAAGTATGGATCTCTAGGCACTGCGTTCACATTGAACAGAAAGAAAGTTCATTTGATACTTTGTAAGTATGAAACACATAATCCAAATCCTTTTGTAAGCAAGATATAGATAGTAAAATACTATATACATAAAGTAAACAAATAAAGAATTACAAGCAAAAGATGTATATTAAACTGTATATATCAAAACCCAGGCAGCTGATTGAGGCATATTGTAAAAATAACGGAAAAGCAGCTATGCATGTGACGATGCATGTCATTCACTTATGAGATAGGAGGAGGGATTTTATTGTCATGAATTCACTGATATGTTCTAAGAGTCTAATTAAATTGTCAGCTGGTTCATTAAAAAGCTATTAAGAGACATATGGTTAGTAATGTTGAAACTAGATTGATTCCTGCATTTTGTTTAGAGAGAGAAAACTATGTTAGGTAACTTTTGACAAGGACAGTACTTATGCTTTTATGCATAATCCATTAAGAGACATTGGAAATAAACATATTAGGTATAAAGGAAGGCAAAGGCTTTGAAAATAAGTCTTTATATCTCATAGTTTACCTTAAGGTCAAGACCTGATGATTTAGCACAAATTAAGTTTTAAGGTGTTTAAATCACATAGAAGCTCACATTTACTATTATGAAATCTTTGTTCAGTCTCTGCAAGGTATGTGTTATAGTAGCCGGTTCTGACTCCCATGAAATGCATAGTTAAAGACCCTATGCGAGATGGTATAATCCGGAAGTGACTGGAGTAGGACATCAGGGAAGACTCAGCAGGATCAGGTCAGGTAGAAACACAGGGGGCAGTGACGGCAGTGATCTGGTGCATGGGGGGAGCTTGGTGAACGAGTCCAAAAGGAAGTCCAATAGGGGAAATCAGGGCGTAGTCCAAGGTCAAGGTGCCGGGAGATCCATCCATGACGAACACAGGGAACAGGGAACTAGGAATATGGATAGTTAAAACCTTGACGGGACAAGGCACTCCGAGCCCCGGACTCAGTAGGTCACCGTGATGAATCCTATGCCCTCGGGCCACTCCTGTGTAATTTGTTAGAAGTTCAGGAAGGGATGGGAGAAGCACATTCTAGAGGATTATAAATATTCTTACATTTTTAGAATATAATTATTTATCTTAAATTGTTTTATTCATTTAAAACACATTTAAATCATTTAGAGAATGAGTAAAAATTAAAACATTTAGAAAAGTGGAAAATCAATGTGCAATGGTTAGTGCACAAAAATCCAATAAATATATACGCCTAATAAAAAAGTTAGAATCTGTTAAAATAGAAATCTATTGTTTTCTGAGGACCTATACAGCTACAGTAATAACACAGTTGGTCTTATCATCAGTTGTAGACTACGATTGATGGCTACAACATTATTAGGTGAATATTACATATTAGGTGAATAACATTACTTGCAGGACATTTAAAGTTTCACATTGATACCAGGGTTAACATAATTAAAAGAACAATAACAGTAAAGCTATCATTAAAATGAGGTAATTCAGATTGAATGAATTTATATAACTAAAACTGTCTGGTCTGGTTCTGGAGAGTTGCAGTCCTACAGTTTTTTTATGTACCTTTACAAAGTGTTACTTTAACAGTTAAGTCATTATGATCCTAAAGGAATGATATTGTGTGAACTTGTCCTTAATTTATTATACAAACTCATGAATTTATTTATCATGTATTTTAACACTTTCATCATGTTATTACCTTTTCTAATAGTAATAGTAGTAGTAATGTACTTTGCTGTACTACAAAGCAGAAAACATGTTTCTTAAGAGAATGCAACTAAACTAATCAATGGTTTATTCTTGGCCTTGTTATAGTAAAGTACAGGGCATGTTAAAACCATAATAAAACATGTACAGTACATGATTTCCACACCTTCAATACTTGACAGTGTAGAATTTTCCCACAACTCAGTCTTTTTGCATAGCAGATATTGCCATTTTCTAGGGAGTGGTACTGTGTGTGCATGTCACGTTAATTTATTTAATAATATCTAATTAATTATTATATATTATATGATGCCTTAATAATTATTATTTACTAGTTTTATGATTGGTTGATGTGTTATACCCCTCCCCTACATAGAATACACTAAATCTCTAAAAATTATTAAGTACATTTGTAGATATTAAAGTTAAAAAAATACAATTTAGTTTTTCTTTTTTTATATTTGTTTCACATCTTAACTATAATTTTAAAAAGTGATATAATTAAAATCACATCTTTATTATATGTAGTGAATACACACAATATTTTTACTCACTCTGCTTTTCACTTTCCAAGCACAAGTGTTTATTTTATGAAAAAAAATGTTTACCTACACTGATTGCAACTAACCAACTAAACAAACTCTGGCATTCTGATAAAGATTACATTTGGGTAATGGTGTGGGGGTGTACTTTAAAAAAATGTTTATATTTTGCATGCCACCACATATTGGCAATTAACTGATGTCCCTTTGGACTTTTTTTAATGTATCTCTTTTTGATTTCAGAAGCAGTCTCAGTCTTTTGTTATTGACAGTTACAGTAATCCATAACAAAACAAAAGGACTGTTTATAAATACTTTTACATCACATTTTTCATCAAGTTAAGATACTGTAAATCACCTTAAACCAAAGAGAAGGTATACAAAATATCATACCATTATCTGGCATTTGCATAAACACAAGGTTTATTTGAGAAATGTAAGACATTTACTGCCTTAAACAACTGTACCACTCTTTCATTCAATTTTGCTATATCGCTCTTTTCATATACTGTCAGTATAAGAAAATGTGCCAAAAAGCCAAAATATGTTTTCATTATCACTGGAACATTAAAACGCTTGTCCATATTTTAGATCAGATTAAATTATTAAGCATATTTAAAGTAATTGGTTTTACTTGGAAACCTCAGGCTTTGATTATTCTATTGAATCTCTGATAGGAAGTCCAGACTTTGTTAAAAGTGTAAGTAGTGAATTTATATTTCTATTTATAGGTATTTATACACAGTATATAGGGGAGGACTAATTTCTTCAAACATTTATGTACAAAAAACTTTAACAGTACAACAATTAAAATGTTTAATTAAAGAATTGAATTTAATTTAGAATTACTCCTAATTAGGAGTAGCCTAATTAGAATTTTTGTAAATTAATCTCAATTCATTTGTTTGAAATTCCAACGTATTTAATTTTTTCCCCAAAAAAACATAATTCTGCCTATTTTTATCTTTTATGTAAAAACCTAACTTGCCATACAGCTATATAAATCTCTGTTTTAAATACATTGTATTACTGCTGCTAAAAAGGATTGAGAGAAGGGAGTGTTTGATCAAAGTTCGATGCACCTTCTTCCATTATATTGGCCATGGCTGTGCAATAGATAACATCTGATTAAATACAGTTTTGCAACTGTGGTCATCAATGTAGCCATACCAGCTGCCTTTTATGCCTTTTATCCAAAGTAATGTGAACATAAAACCTATGATTGCCTTGAAATGTACCATTTATAAGACTAGCCGAAGGCTGCTTCAGTATATGCAGTTTGAAATTATGTACCACTAAATTGAAAAGAAAAACACTTGTTAGTGGTTTCAGAGAATCTGCTAATGAAATATTTAAAATGCTTTGATGTAAATACAATATTAGGTGCACATTTATGCATAAAGCCAGTTTCAGACAGAGCTTTGATTAAGTTATATAAATGTATTAATTCTGTATCCACATTCACTTTTAATAAATTCTTACTAAAGCATACTGTGAATTTTAAAATTACAATTAAACTCAATCCACAGGCTTGATGATTTATTTAATTCTACTTTCACATATTTAGCAAACCTGTCAGAATGTGAAATGTGGCAAACAGAAGAGTTGCTTATTTTATCATGTCTAAACACCAAATACTAAAGAAATCTTTAATTCCTGTATGTACCAGCTGTGTTTTTTGTGGGTAAACTATACCAGCTTAGTTAAATTTAGAATAAAATACCAGTATGTCACATTTTCTGTGCGATTTACAAACATTTTGAATACTAATGTTTATGAGAAATAGTATGTAAAGTCTGAATTGTGTGCATTCATTTGATTCATTTGTAAATTAATGTAAATGACCATTTGTGCTGGAAACCATGCTTTTTGGTGATTTGTTGTTTGACACAATGATGTCTATTACCTGAATATTTAAAAAACATTTGTTCTAATGCATGTCTTTTAATGTTAATTACAGTATATTAGATGAAAATTATTTACTTTTTAAAATGAATTTGCAATAACTGATATTCAATGAATATATAATCTTTGACCTGAAAGGAAGGACTTTGATGATTGACATACTGTATTTACCTTTATATTAAGAAGGTAACCTATTTGGCAGTCCTGAATATTCATGTCATAGTACTGTCTGTGAATATTTCTGTGTTTAACTGTCTTTCTCCTCAAAAATGTTTACAGTATATCTGTGTGGTTATGTGCTATGTAACTGAATACACTGTGAACAAATAAAACAGTGCCTGCAAAGTGAATAAACAGATTATTTTGTCAAGTCTTAAAATAAAAAGCTCCTATTCTTTAGCAATTTAGTGTTTCTAAAAGAAGAGATTACATTGTGGAGTGACAATGTTGTTGAGAATATATTTAAATATTAACATATTTTCATTATTTGTATTTTTTCATAATACGTTTCATTTTAATAGTGTAGGCAAATGAGAGCATTTAGGAATTATTTACTATCACCACATCCACCTGTGCATATCTACCCAGCCTACCTGTGCCTCTCTGTCAGAGCAGGACAGGAGTAATCTCTCTCTTCAAGAGCGCCAAGCAGCCATACACATAGGCTGATACAGTGCCACGTCTAGCCAGAGAACAATAGAAGCTTGGACTTCGCCTAGATGCAACTTCAGGGTTCAAGTTCAGATCTAGGCAGACTCACTCTGCTTTTAACCCGAACTCTACATACAGTAGCCTACCACCTTGCTCTCAAACTCAAGCCGGTAACAGTCTCAGGAACACCTAGTTATTTTTTATTTAAGTTGTCTCTTAGACAGGTGATTGATTAGTATTGTGATTAATAATGAATAATAATTAAAACAGCATAGTACCATATTTACCGCTGCTGCTTTTTGCTTCTTGATGCCTGGTTGATATTATTTGGACCATTGCAGTCACTGATCTTATTCTATTGATTTTACAGAAAACTGTATATTCTCTCATAAACTGAAATCAGGTCTCAGTGGGGAGATAAAATGAATCCATGTTTCCCAGTATTTCTTAAACCTCCCTGCCTGTCACCTGAGGGAAAAAAGTTATTTTTTCCATTATGAAGATTTCAGTCACAATATTAAACCATTGTTCATGTGTTGGGGATTCTTTTATAAGCCATTTTCTTGTGATTGCTTTTTTACTAGCTGCTAGAAGAATCCCCAATATGCATCTACCCTTTACTTCAATATTATCAAAATTACCCAAATACATAACAGAAAATTCAAATGGTATGTTCACATTTACTATATTGTTAAGGGTTGTATGTATAGATGTCCATTATTGTTGTATTTTTGGGCATGAGCAGAATATGTGTGTGTGAGCCACAACTTGCTCTCCACAAAACCTCCAAACACTGTGAACTGCTGCCTTTTTGTTTGGCTTGAATTTTGGGGCCGATAAAAAAAAAACAGGTCAGATTTTTCCAACAGAAGTCTCTCCAAGTCTGTGAACTTGTAGAGCCTTGTTGAAATCTACATATGAAATTCCACTGATCTACAGAAAAGTAATTTATTTATTATTTTAATATATTCTGTTGAGTCTTTTTCATATATTCGATACTATTGTACAGCTTTGATATTATTTTTCTGAAGTTACCCTGTTGATAAGCAACTATAAAATTATCAAGCAGTTTATTGCCTTCCTTTATATGTAGTTGCTTTCTTTTTTTTTTCTTTTTTATTTATGCTTAACAAAAGAACAAAAATTACAATACAAACGAGTACATATAACAATTCAAAACAAAAATATTGTCAGGGGTACATACTACTATATAAAATTCAAGTTATGAAAAAAGATTAAACAAATTAAATAAAAATAATGTCCGCACCGCTTTCATATTTTTGCACTTCGAAATAGTCTGCAAATACCCCTTTACTTCCATTTTAAAATACTCAAACAGAGGGTACCTCCCAGACCACTTCATTTTATGTATGTGATAACGTGCCAGTATAATAATTAAATTTATTACAAACAATTTTTTTTTATTGTTTTCACTGGGGCTGAAACTTAACATAATATCTTTTTCAACAAAACAAATATTAATATTGGTCTCTTTTTTAATATAATTCTGCAACTTAGTCCAGAACATTTTTACCCTGGGACATAACCAAAACAAATGCTGAATAGTTTCAGGGCTATTGTCACAAAAAACACATTTGTCATCTATATTAATTTTAAATCGTTGGGTATTGTAGTCGCAAGTAAATTATCATTTTTTAACAGGGATCTCAAAAATAGGTTATTACATCCAGAACTCACAATATCCTTTCCTTGTAGTCTAATATGAGCTGTAAATTCTTCCAATGTTTCTAAAGGACTACTATTACAACACCTTAAAAGAGTTAATATTTCCCCAGAAATCACATTACAGTAAAATACTGATCCAAAGTTATAGAAATATTGTATCTATTAACAAACTCGGTGTAACTATATATTTCACCATCTGTCTTGATTAATTGTTTAATCCAAATTATACCATTCTTGACCCAGTTTAAAATAAAAGGTTTTATTTCTAATTTTTATATATTTGTTGTTCCAGATAGTAAATCTATGTGGGGAAAAGTTATGTTTATACATAAGTGACCACATCAGAAGTTACTGTTTATGAAAACTGGCAAGTTTCAAGGGGATTTTTCCAATGTCAAAGTTACACTTTAGTTAAAACTCTAGACCCCCTACTTCTTGAAATATCAAATCGGGGATTATATGCCATATACTTTGCTTATTTTTTAAATAGTTTTGTATCCATTTAATCTTAAAAATAGCATTAGATGTCCTAAAGTCTAAAGCATTTAAGCCCCCTTCTGCCTGTGGACAACAAATAATTTATCTTTTAAGATAATGGGGTTTATTCCTCCAGATACATTTGAAAAGTTTGCAATCAATTTTCCTAATAGTTGCAGGTGGTACATCCAGAACCAGTGAAGCATAAACTAATCTAGATAAACCCTCAGATTTAGACAAAAGTATTCGACCATTTAAAGAAAGGTCTCTTAACAACCATAAGTCAAGTTTTTTTTTTAAATGAATGCATAATTGGAGAAAAGTTTAGATCATTTCTAATTTTTGGATTTTTGGAAATCTTAATACCTAGATATTTAACTACATCTTTTACAGGAATATTACATATGGATGAAACATCACAGTTCCCAAGAGCCATCAGTTCACATTTTTTTTAAATTAAAAGAAAGACCAGAAACAGAGGAAAAAACATTTATACACTTAATTGCCTTCTCAATCTCTGTGTGGTTTCTTAAAAATAGTGTTGTGTCATCAGCTAATTGGGAACACTTAATCTCTCTATCCTGTATTTGAATACCCTGAAACACATTTTTTTTATATGAATAGCCATAACTTGTGTGACCAGCAGGAATAAGAATGGGCTTATGGGACATCCTTGTCGAATTCCCCTACCAATCCTAATCTATGAGAGGTTCCATGAGCCAATTTAACAGAGCTATTACATTGATTGTACAAGGTTCTAATTACCTTTTGAAAATACTCACCAAAGCCAAAAAAATTGAGTTTCAAAAATAATTGAATAAATGTTCAATTGTGTCAAAATCCTTATAAAAGTATATAGATGTTTATATACTGTTTAATTTGAACATCTCTGTAAAAATCATTTTTTCCAGATTGTATTGTTGTTATAGATCTTCAAAGTTTTTCAAATGATTCTGTTTCATCATAGTACACATTGCTGTAATCCCGTTCGTAGCCCAAATCCTAAATTATGTGAAAGTGGCAGTAAACTCCTGCCAGCCAGGTCATATTTTATTTTACATATTAAAAGCCTGAAATTTAAATTAAATAATTTTGATAAATCTTTTGCTAAACATACTCACAAATATGTAATAGATGATGATATCCAATTTAACTATTTTTTTTTACTTCATTTGCGGAACTATAATAATAGCATAAAACATCTGTTTTTTCTATATAGAATTTGTACTCTGATACCTGATCAAATTGTTCCAAAAGATCCATTACTGCATACAACGCGATCTTAAAGATGCAGCCATTCAAAATGCACGGTACAAACCCATACCGGACGCAACTACCCACAAGCCACCGCGTTGTACCGCAGTACGTGATTGGCTGGCCAAAATGACCGACAGGGGCACCCGTGGTGCATTGGTCAGTAGTGAAAAGATTAAATCATTTAATATCTTTACTGTGCACGTTTTAATCTGCTTAGTATTGAATATTTATATGGAATTTTACCACAAAAGGGAAATTTTAGTAGCCGAGCATAAAAAGAAGAGGAGCATAACGCATCTGAAGGTCATAAACGATATTAATTTAGGAACATAAACATATTACTGTATGTAAACTGTATTGTATATGGCTGGTCTTGGTAGTTTAAAGAAAAAATAGACACCAGTCTTCCATTTCTCCCTTAACATATTGAGCATCAAAGTTTTATGAAACGATCCCCAAATATGCGATTGCTGTATAGATTGAATTTCAAATTAAAAAAATTATTTAACACGAAAATTAAGATGTTTGCGTTCCTCCGCCTGAGAATATAGTCACTCGTTGCTACGCAACGCAGAAACACAGCCACAGGTAACTAGCAAAGGGAGGACATTAGCTAGCGAATATGATAAAGGAATACATTTTATTTCTTTTGCACATTTATTCGAACATTTCCATCGATTGTACAAGCACTTGGAAACTGTCCAATCCCCAGTTCATCAGGCATTTTCTTTTACGCTGCGGGCATTCTCCCGGTCTGGCGCCGTTCTGTGTCTTCTAGGATATAATGCCAACGATTTTTTGTTAAATTTGGGTTTTCAATAACGCCGCAGCAAACTCTTGTTTTTATGTCCACTATAACAGACAATCTCCTTTGCTTTTAACCAAGCGTTTAATAATTTCCTAAAATGAAAATGATTTACTTTATTTCCCTCATGGGATCAATAAAAGTATCTATCATCTATCTAAACTATGGGACAGAATTCTGGGGTCTCCCTATACCAGAGATTACGGTAGGGCTTCAGAATGGTGATTGGCTGACACCATCTGACACCATCTGATTGGGGAAAAAAGACGTGCTGATCAGGAAGAGGATTTCTTTCTATTCGAAACGTGTATTTTAAAAGTTTAATTAGGAAGTAAAAACATTACAGCGTACACAGATTTCTAAACTGATCAGGAGGAAGAAAAATCACCCGTGTTTCGTACATAAAAAGGGTAATTAACTATCGAAACCTGTTTTATTTATTTTATTTTTATTTAGATTAAGAGTTCCCGTCACCCCCATTTCCATTTAAATCGCAAACCCGTGTTTAATTTAATATTTTTATTGATTCACTATCTGGCAATGCAATGTAAATCATTATCTTTGTCTCTGCATAATAATGTTCACCTCTCTGTCCAGCAAATTAATAATAAACTTTATTTTCGTCGTCTCCAGTTTAAAGGTACCCCTGTACTATTGTATTTCATTGCACTTTGACAGATTGTCTTTAAATCAATTGTTGTCAGAATATTCCCACCTCCAAACAAGAACAAAATTGCAACGATTTTATTAACTGGCTGTTTCAGTAATTTAAAGTATATATTTAAAGTAATAATTTGACAATATATGTAAATGTTTTAATATATGTTTATGTTGTGAATGTCTATAGATTGTATCTTATTTTTAGTTTTTGTTTTGTTTCACGTTAATTTTATAGGGGAATCTTGATTAAAAATACTTTTATTTTTTCAGACAAATTCACATTTGCTGCAGCCAAATGGCCTTGCAGATCAGATATCAAGGAACAAAACAATTATCACGCCCGGCTCCTCAATGGAATCGCTTTAACATGCTAATGCATTGGTGTAACACTCTGTGTCTACAGTACATTGTAAACAAACCAGTTTCACAGGTATTTTCAACCCTCAGCCACTGTTGTTTCATCAGTTGTTATCCTGTAAAGCGCTTTGAGGAGCCACCTTTAAAGGTGCTATATAAAATAAAGTTTATTATTATTATTTTTATTAATATTGATAATATTTTTCCTCCCAGAACTTGTAAATTGTTGTTGTTATCCTGTAAAGCGCTTTGAGAAGCATACTGTCCAGCTTGTCAGGTGCATTCTCTTGTAAAATAATAAGTAGAGCTTTGGGCTTATTAGTGCTCCACTTACAGCAACCCAATGTAAATACATTTTGTCTCCAAATCCACCACCACTTGTATGAATCATAGCCCTGCCAAACGATGCAAATTCTGTGCAGGAATTATTCAGTATGAATTTTTTTTTACAAAAAGCCACCTTTAAAGGCGATATATAAAATCAAGTTTATTATTATTAATATTGATGATATTCTTCCTCCCAGGACTTGTAAAATTGTTGTTGTTATTGTAGTTATCCCGTAAAGCACTTTGAGAAGCATACTGTCCAGCATATTGTATTTCATTGCACTTTGACAGATCGTCTTATAATCACTTGCTGTTAGAATATCCCCCAAGAGGATATTCCCCCCAAGAGGATATAGAGGATATCCACCAAGAGATATCCAGGTAACAGTGAAACGGGCGTACAGTCTGGGGAGACCACCGTTTTCCATGTAAATAGTTCCCTGGTTCCGCACCCCTTGGTGTCTCTCTCTCTCTCTCTCTCTGTCTCTCTCTGTCTCTCTCTCTCTGGCCCGCGCTCTTGGCGGGCTCGTCTTGTGTCTCTCTCTTGTCTGGGTGCGGGAGTGCTGCTGGTGGGTGGTGACGGAGAAGAAATAAAGCGCAGTTTTTGTTTTCGTCCTCAACGAACCCAAATTCATTACATTGGTGTCAGAAGCGGGAGGATGGACAGTGAACGGCCGATGATGTCAGACTCAGAGAAGCGCCGGTTCCCCCAGCAGCCGAGTGACCCCCTTAAGCGCCTTTTGGGGGTGAGCAGCAGCCACCAGGGGCCGGTACGACCCCTCAGCACCGCCAGTGGCCACAGCCCTTATCAGGGCTACCCCACGGTGACCTACTCAATGGAAGGGGGGCCTTTCCCCGGGTTGCCACAGGCCGTGTGGCAGGAAGGAGACTCCAGCCCGCCACCCCTGCTCCAGCCTGCACCGGTGAGACCGAGCCGTTATAATGGGGAGATCCCATGGCGGATGTTTGAGGCCCAGTTCCAGATGGCGGACTGGGCAAACGGCTGGTCTCAGGTGGAGATGGTGGGCCACCTCGCCGCCGTCCTGGAGGGGAAGGCCTGCCAGGCATTGCTGGATGTACCTGGGGACCAGCGGTAAACCTACGCGGTGTTGGCGTCGGCCATCCGGAGGCGTTTTGGCAGGAGAGGGGAGGTGCTGGGACTGCTGTGGGCAAGGTTGGCCCAACGCTGCTGAGTAGCGGTAGAGCCACTGGGTCCAGTCGCCGCAGACTTGGCCTACTTAGCCCGACAGGGTTACCCTACTCTCCCAGAGCAGGCCCTGGCTCTGGCTGAGCAGGCTGATGCTGTATTCGAGGAGACTTGTGGGCACCAACGGAGGGGCGCACCGGGAATCAGATGGGGAGGAGGAGACGGCCAGTGCGGCAACACGGGGGGGGGGGGGTGACGACGGCGGGTCATCTGCCACTGTTGTGGGGAGAGTGGGCACATCGCCCGGGAGTGCCAGGCGCCGGAGCCCTGGGTACTCTGGAGGCCGTCGGGAAATGGGAGCGGGGCAGCCTAAAGGAGGGAAGGCCGCCCTTGAGCAACGCTACCCCCGCTCCGGAAAGCCTGAAAGAGCACTTTACCCTGCCTGCTGTGGGAAGGGTTGGCCACAGCCAGGGCTTATTTCTTCCCTGCCTCATCGAGGGTAGACCCTGCCAGGCCCTCGTCGACACTGGTTCGACCATCACCCTGCTGCAGCCTGGTGTCCTGCCGGGGACTGAGGCAGGACATTATAAGACGATCTGTCAAAGTGCAATGAAATACAATATGCAAGACAGTATGCTTCTCAAAGTGCTTTACGGGATAACAACAATAACAACAACAATTTTACAAGTTCTGGGAGGAAGAATAACATCAATATTAATAATAATAAACTTTATTTTATATAGCGCCTTTAAAGGTGGCTTTAAAAAAAAAAACTTTTTTTTAAATGCCTTTGCATTTGCACACAGAGCTGTGTTTACTTGAACATGGAGATGCCATACTGAATAATTCCTGCACACAACCATTGCAGCGGAATTTGCATCGTTTGGCAGGGCTATGATTCATACAAGTGGTTGTGGATTTGGAGACAAAATGTATTTACATTACACAGAGACTCAGTAGCAATAGCAATTAGCAATATCAAAATAGCAATATTATGGACACACAATTGACTTTAAAAAAAAAGTCAATTTTTTTGACAGCTGGTTCTTGTTGACAGCTTGACACAAGTTTATCAGTGAAAAGACCACGGGCATTCTTCCTCCACCCTACATTCTCAGAGTAGAATAGAATGTATTATTAGCACAATTTATTACAGTGCTAAATTTAATATTATTGATTACTTATAGTTTATGCTAACACATAGCTTTCTTAACGCGAGAAGTACTACCGTAAGTAAGTATTGTACAGTAAGTACAGTAAGCCAGCAGCCATATCACCCTGCAACTCACAGCTGGCAACCCACTGAAGCTAAGCAGGTGTGAGCCTGCTCAGTACCTGGATGGGAGATCTCCTGGGAAAAACTAAGGTTGGTGCTGGAAGAGGTGTTAGTGGGGCCAGCAGGGGGCGCTCACCCCGTGGTCCATGTGGGTCCTAATGCCCCAATATAGTGATGGGGACGCTATACTGTAAATAAGCGCCATCCTTCGGATGAGATGTAAAACCGAGGTCCTGACTCTCTGCGGTCATAAAAAATCCTAGGGTGTTTCTCGAAAAGAGTAGGGGTGTAACCCCAATGGCCCTTACCAATCATGGCCTCCTAATAATCCCCATCTATGAATTGGCTTCATTACTCTGCTCTCCTCCTTCGTTGGTGAGCGTTCTGGCGCACTATAGCTGCCGTCGCAACATCCAGGTGGATGCTGCACATTGGTGGTGATGGAGGGGAGTCCCCATTACCTGTAAAGCGCTTTGAGTGGAGTGTCCAGAAAAGCTCTATATAAGTGTAAGCAATTATTAATTAAATTATAATTACTTACTGTACTGTACTTAAGAACTACTATTGTAAGCAAAAAAAAAAAGGGGTTTTGGAGGGGGGGAGGTGTCTTTCGCTGGAAGACTCGCCTCCTTCTACTTTGAAAATACCTGTGAAATTCGTTATTTAATGGTTAAATAATGGTTTAATTCGTCACAGCCAGCACTCCTGCAGAGAGTGATGAAAACCGTGCAGCGCCAGGCGAATGCACATTAATATGTTGGGCTTTTGGGTTCGGGTGGATTTGCGCCCTACAGTTCAACCTGCACGAATGTGTTATTTTGAAATATAAAAAATGTCAATATACTGTAGGATAAATTGAGTATTGGTGTGTATTTGTTCTTTAAAATACCAATAACAGCAACATACAGTTTACATACTATGTTTACGTTCCTAAATTAATATCGTTTATGACCTTTATGACCTTCGTTATGCTCCTCTGCGTTTTATGCTTAACTGCTAAAATTTCCCTTTAGTGGTAAAATTCCATATAAATATTCAATACTTAGCTGATTAAAATGTTATACATATATATAGATATTTAGATCCTTAAATTAATTTTATTATTAATTTCTTTAGATACGTGATTACATATTCTCGATTATAAAACAGATAATTCCGGTCCTGGAATCTGACTAGCTGACACCCTTGTGAAGCGGTACCATAATCTCTGGTATACGGACGCCCCAGAAATTTGACTTTTTACTGTGTGATAAATTTTAAAGATTAATTCTTAGTGTAGATAAGAAAGCGTAGATAAAAAAGGTTGGATTCTAATGTATCTGATACAAGTATCTTTTAATACAGTCTTTGTTGATCTCTTGAGGATCCTTGTGATGTTTTGAGCTCTGGTTGAATGATAAGTGTCGCAGTTTAAATAATTTTCGTTGTTAGAAATTATGAAACGCTCTGTTAAAAGCAAGGGAGTTTTAATGTCTGTTATACTAAAAGAAAATTCCCGACAAACTAGGGATTGGACAGTTTTTCAGTGCTTGTACAATCGATGGAAATGTTCAAATAAATGTGCTAAAGAAATAAACAAAAAAAGTCATTTATTCCTTTTTTCCTATTAGCTAGCTAATGTCCCGTCCTTGTAAGTTAGATCAACGAAATGCTGTGGTGTTACTTTTTGTCGTGGTGTTACATAGTCTTTTCATTTAAAATGACGGTTACAAATAATGTGGAAAAGCGTAATGCTTGTCCAAGGTCATTCATTATTAATACTATTAGTAATATCTTCGGTAAAGGCTTTGATGCATAAAATATTTCTGCATAATTTAAATATTTATGATAAAGGTAGTTTGTGCAGTTTTGCCCAACTGAGCAATCTTGCTTTCATAAAATATACTGTAGCGTTTGCAGGTTCTTTTCAGAACAAAGGACGAGTGGAGATGCGATTAACAAACAAGCATTAGCTTTATTCATTAACAACCACACAAAACCAAACACAGGATATACACGCACATGAGGAGACTGACAGAACACGTACACATCGTTAGGGTGGTAATTAACTAACAACACACTATACTTTTACAAGACTACACAGGGCACTCGAACTACTAGGACATTATTTACACAGGTAGGGTCAGCCGCTGGTCTTCGTGCTGACCCTCGGACTCTCCCCGGCTACCACTCCCAGCATGCCCAGCGGTACTACGAGCACTTAGGGGTGCTTCCTCCTCACCACCAGGCGAGGGCGTTACAATACCAACTTCTTAATGATTGATGATTAACATGCTGTAATACACAGTTTAAATTTTAAAGCTCAAATGCTGTACATGAGAGGTTAAGCTTCATTGGCTCCTCCTGGCGGTTTTACAAGGTGATTCCAGATACTTTCCGATATGACGTGATATGACGCGTGATACTGCATCATGCCGCTTTAGGATGCGACATGCCCACTGCATGGTACCGCGGTGTACCTCACGCGTTTTGAATGGCTGCATCTGTATGTTCTTGTCCTTTAATTTCTATTCCTTTAATTTTTAGTCTTGTCTAATCCATTCTGCTAACGGTTCTATATACAGAGAAAACAGAAGAGGTGATGAGACACCCCTGTCTTGTACCTATTTTCAAATAAAATCTATTAGAGAGATGTCCATTGATCTTAATTCGTGCTGTAGGATTTAGGTAAATTGTTTTTATTATATTGATAAATTCATCAGCAAATCCCAATCTCTCTAATGTCCATTATAAACAATTCCCTTTTGACCTGGTCAAAGGCTTTTTCTGCATCTAGACTGACATTTTCTGCATCGCCTTCTTCTTTGATCATCAGTATGCTTCATAATATGAAGGGTGCATCTAATATTGTCTTGTGTTTGTCTGTTCTGAATAAAACTGGTTTGATCTAAATTTATTATCTGACATAATATTTTCTTTAATCTTTTGGCCATTATTGAAGCATAACTCTTGTAATCTACATTAAGTATGGCGATTGGTGTAAAGACCCACATTTAGTTTGATCTTTTCCTTCTTTTGGGATAACAGAAATGATAGCTTCATTCCAAGAGGGTGGTAAATCTCCTCCACCTCTTTTCCAGTTGCAAGTGGACAGGAGCGGGGTAGCCAACTGTTTTTGAATGTCATATAAAATTCACTTGGAACCATCTTTCCCTGGTGCTTTATTAGATTTAAGATCTGAAATAATATTATTCATTTCGTGGGTATGCAGCTAAAGTGTCACTGTTTAAACGACTAAGAAATTAGATTGCTCATAAGTCTAATTACTTACTCTACATAAACACAATGTAATTGCTCTCTGAAAATGCTCTTTTTCCTGTTCGTTTAAAGTTATACTGGGCAGTGGTGGATGGTGTCCTATTTAGTCAGCAACCTGCTAATCTGCTTAACACCTGTAGAAAACATGATTTTATTTCTGTACGGAATGTGTGTTGCATTTATAAAATTAAAGTGTTTCAAATGTTTAATTAATAAGTAAAATAACTTACATCTTACACAAAGACTCAAACTACAGCATGTAAAAAACGATTGTTAAAAAAAAACAGTACATTTGATTGCTGGTTACCTTATATTTATTTTAAAAAATGCTTTTATTTATTTACAATCTGACAATGCAAGACAGAACAAAAGCACCTGTGAAATCACATTCCCGAATGTCCCCCACTGCGCTCAAAAATCTTAGGAAGAACACGGAACAGCCTGTTAACAGCCTGTTTTTTGCCTAATCTGTCTGCTGCTAAAAATACACGCCTGACAAAGTGAAGGCTGTGAAAACATTTATCAGTCTGTCCGTGGGGGGAAGGGGGACTGTCTTTCATTGGAAGGTTCGCCTATTCTACTCTGAGAATGTAGGGGGGGGAGGAAAAGTGCCCACGGTCATTTTTTTCACTGACAAAGTTGTGTTGTGTTCACAAAAATGACAGCATGCTTAACAGCTGTTCAACAGCTGTTTAATTCAAAACACCTTATTCAGTGGGGCAATTTAACAGATGCCTCAAGTCTTAAAATTAAATTATATATATTGTAATTAGACTCGGGAATAACAAATTGGTATTAAAAATACCACTGAAACAATAATAATGTGTCTAGTCATTATTAACAATATTAATTTAATAATAATAATTTCAAGCTTCTTGTAACTTTTTCAGAGTCATTTTTTTATTTTTCAACTGTGGTAAAAAGTTGAAGTTCGAAAACGATTTTGGCACACCTGTAGCGTTTTCACAAGACTTCCTAGAGTTAGGAGACCACTTGCTTTATGTTCATATAGATTGCCAAGCGACAGGATTTGTGCTCTCTCTCTTGCTCTCTCTGGCACTCACTCATTCTCTCTCTCTCAATTCAAATCGATTCAAGTTGCTTTATTAGCATGACCGATGGGTACAATTAGTGTTGCCAATGCAAATAAAAATAATAAAATTAACATGACACAAAACAAAAATTAAAAAAAAATCAACAGACATATTACAGACTTTTACAACAAAGACATATCATAAAATATTTACATATACTGTAAACTTATTGAGCATTATTTGGAGACAGATTCACTGGGGGAATGGGGGACAATGGGGGACATTCGGGAATGTAATTTCATAGATGCTTTTGTTCTGTCTTGCATTGTCAGATTGTGAATAAATAAAAGCATTTAATTAAAAACGCGTTTGCAATTTTAATCAAAATGGGGGTAATGGGGACTCTCTATTATATTATAAATCCCAATTCACAGTAATAAATAACATGTTCTACATTGACCTTTTTATTAAACGATAGACAAAAAGCAGGGCAACGACTTTCTCTGCAAGCTTGTCGAAGAAGTAAGTAGGCGACTCAAAGCTCGAAGCCCAGCGGCAACAATAATTTAAACAGTGTGTATTCCCCTGTCACGGTATAAAATAGAACAAGTATGTAGTGCAGAGTACGTAACGTGGTTATGTATCGGGAATGTTTGCAAATGTTATGATAATTGTGCAGTACATGCTTTTGAGAACGCATTTGTTTTCGAGCAGTCTTCTGCTGCCGTAGAGTGTTTTGGAATCTGGTGGTGACGTCATTGCCTTTCATATGTAGTTGTAATTGTACTCACTGTAGTTCGAGTGGCTGCTTCCCTGTTGAGTGATGCCAGAGGCCTGGCTTCCATTCCCCAGCTGGTAGGGCGCATACCCACGTGTGCCCAAAGGTGCTACATTAGTAATAATATCTTCCATGTCTCATTAACATTGGAATTTTCTTTTTTACAAGTGTTAAAAGAGGCGATACACAATGCGTCTCCTCTTTAACTTCAGTTTACAGAGGAATTCCACCAGAGCCTCACAACATTGTCCAATAATACTCTTCATGTGTCTAATTTTTAGTTTAGCAGGATTTGAGCTACAGTATATGAATATAATTATATTGTTATTAATTTCTTTAGATACTCGATTCCATATTAAATTCCGTATTAATCAAATTAAAAACAAATGTCAATATAGTGTCCATAATATTTGCTACTTAGTTTTTCAAATAATTTTTTGTTGAAAGAAAACACATGGTGAAAGCTGGGCTTGAACATCCAACCTATAGCTAGGAAAGTACACACCTAACCCATTACGCCACAGACATAATCATGTGGGAAGGAGTGAAACTGAAGCAGACATATCCAAAGAAAGTGTACTACTGTGATAATTTGAGCTACAGTACATGAATATAATTATATCGTTATTAATTTCTTTAGATCCGTGATACCATATTATATTCTCTTAATCAAATTCTAAAAGTATGCTTTGTTTAGGAAGAAAGTGGAATACTGGTTTTTATTTTTTATTTAAACTGCCAATACCAGCCATATACAGTTTAAATGATATGTTTATATTCCTAAATTAATATTTATGACCTTCAAACGCATTACGCTCCTCTTCTATTGATGTTCAGCTACTAAAATTTCTCTTTAGTTGTAAAATTCCATATAAATATTCAATATTACACGGATTAAAACATACACAGTAAAGAGATTAAATGATTCAATTGTTTCACTAACAACCAATGCACCACGAGTGCCACTGTTGGTCATTTGGGCCAGCCAATCACGTACTGCGATACAATGAGGTGAACTGTAGATAATTTCACGCTGTATGTACCGTGCATTTGAATGGCTGCATCTGTAAATTGAATACAAAAAACCTGCTGATAAATCTGTGCAATTATCTATCCATCTAGTAACAACAACTAACCCAATCCACATGTGGATTTATGACACATTACTGGAAAAAGGTCGAGATCATCTTTCAGTTATTCCATTGGTTTTTGTATTGGCTTGGTCAAAGCTTGAGTACTTTAGCAATGGTAATTAAGGGACAGGGCCCTAGATGGGTCAATTACAATTTTCCCATTGTTGTGGCTTACAGCATATTGTGCTCAAAACAGAGAGTGTGAAATCTATCAGGTTCAATGTTTTAAACCGTGTTAAAACTGCCTTAGGGGATTTAAAGAAAACTAGATGCAATAGTCATTTGACCACTAGGGATTAAGCCAGCTACTGTATTACCCTTTTGACACCCCACTGGCAGCCCACTGAAGCTAAGTAAGTATAAGCCTGCCCAGTACCTGGGTGGGGGATCACTGCTCTCGCTGAATATTGCACTGCAGGAAAGAACTCAGAGAAGGTGTACCATGTGATCCATTTTCTAATTGTTTATTCAATACAGGATTACAGTAGCATTGTGATCCACACACCCACATGCTCATAACAACTTACTATGTACAGGAGCCAGCAGTAAAGGGGTTGACATGCTGCTCCCACATTCTACAAAATTGATCAAAGCATTATAAGGTTTTTCACCTTCTGTACATGAAGTTTATTTTGTAAAAAAAAGCAAAAAAAAAAGGAAACTAGAAACTATAGATTGTTTAAGTCATGGATTTGTGAAATGCACTCAGTAACATATATCACTCAAAGAGAAAACACCTCACTAATCTAAAATAAGATGCTGCATTGAGATTTGAAACTTCAGCCTATTTGTTCCAACGTTGGGTGTTAAGTGTCATAAAATCTGTATGAATAGAAAATGAGTTATTTACAGTAAGTCTTGTTAATGCATTTTGGTAAAAAATGACATCTCAGTCTCCAAAGTCACATGGAGTATGAAATTTGAGACTTTTTTTACATCAATAATGTATGGAAAGTTACGGTACTAATTCTACTTCTGAAGTAGCATTGTCAGGTTTGGCAATATTTTCACTTTGATTAAGGAACTTGAAAACGAAACCACTTTTATTAACACTTTATTCTTTACCTGATTCTTTTACCATAAAATGTTTCCTTAATGTTGGTGGTTGCTGTGCTTAAAGCTGTGGGTGGACATTTGTAAAACTTTCCCATTCAACATGGGAGACATTCTCTTCAAATGTTGTTTAATTAAGAGTGTTTTACACCAGGTTTCCCTCCCCCCACTGCAAGGACATAGGTGCTAAGTGAGAAAGCTTACTGTACAGTATGTGAAGCCAAGTGATTAGAAGTTGATTACAAATGATATACAATTAGTATATTGTTTGAAGAATTTAAAAACAGTCTGCGAGACTGTTTTGTAACTTATCTGAAGGAGCAGAAAGAGCATTTTGAAGTTCATTTAAGCTCAAGTCTCCTGCCGTTGGTTGTTTTACTGATAACCTTCCTATAGACTTTTCTTTATTGTATATATTATCATAATCAAGAACTGATGTGCTGATTACGTATGTTACAGAGTTACTCCCTGGAAATTAGAAGGGCACGGAGAATGTTGTAGCTGATCATATGTTTAGCTTTTGGGAATTTTTTCCATGAACTGTAGAGTTATAGTGGATTTTTTTCTTGTAAAACTGCCTTCTTCATTTTAACAAACACTGTTTGTTACAAAGGGTGAGATTGTTACTTCCCATTATGTTTGTTAATTAGAATAAGCACGCTTTTTTGGGTTGTGGGTATTTTTGTTTTGTAGGATTGTGTGGGACATGTGTGTTGACTGGCTGGCAAATCGCTTGATTATGTAATTGATCTGTAACTTGTCAGCAGTTTGTTTAAAGGATGCTGCTAGACACCTGAAAAGAGGAGGGGTGGAACTCACCTCTTTAGTTATGGGAGATGCAAACACATTTTTAATTTGGTTTCATAATACCACTAATCTTAAGTGTTTGTTGTTTGTGTTTTTAATGTTGTTTGCGCTGAAACGTCATGGCATTAATGATCATATAAAGTACAGTGATATAAATATAATAAATATATCCAAATACGATATATATATTATTTGATTTAAATATTAAAGAAAGTATTTATTTCTTAAAAGTAGAACTAGCACATTGGTTAGGAAGCAAACGCAACACTTTCTAGCTCATAGGCAATAATACTACCACTGAACCAAACTGTCACTCAGGCTGAATGATATTTTTGAGCAAGCTTTTCTTTTTCCATTGCAACAATCACGACAGGAAATGTAGTTAAAATAAGCACATCAAATTGTTTCCAAAATAACCGCAGGTGACCAAGTTAGTTAGATTAGCAGTTGTTTATGAAGAAAACTGAATACTCTATCACAACCAACTAAATAAATACATTTATTTAACGTTCAACATTCAGAAACTTATTTAATTGAGCTTTCATCTTTTTTCGAAAACGTCCCTTTAGTTACATGGTTCCATATTAATATTAATGTAAGAAATTTTGGTAGCTGAAAATAAAATAGTTTCTGAATATTATTAACAATGTTAATTTATCTACCACTTACATTCTCTCCCTTTTTACTTCTTCAAGGCTTCAGTCCTTGATTTTGTTTCCTATGTATTATGTCTCTGTGAAGGAGTGAGAGGTGGCACATCAGGGAAGGGGCAAAATGAATATGCTTTGAGTGGAACTGGTCACTCCCCTGGACTAATGGGAAGGTGTATACTGTATGAACAGCCTGTAGAAATTCTGTCTAGACACCAGTCTGGGTGGAATCTTGTAATGATTTAGAACAATAATTTGTTTGAGCTCATACTTTAGGATTGTAGGAAAAAATAAACAGTGTGGCATAGGGTGTTTTAAAGAGGAAAGATTTTTGTTCTGTTTCTTTAGTTGGGTATATAGAAATAGAGTGAAAGGAAGGGGTGCTTTTTTTCTTAGTAGTGCCCTGTGGGGTAGTGGTTTCTTTTTCATTGTGAATTAAGGTTGTTTAAAATTCAGCAATTCATCCATAGTGGGAGTTATAAGGCAAAACTGAGTACACTCCACAATAAAGGGTAATGAAGCCCAGGAGGTGAGATTGCATAGATTGGATATTTTCAAATAAAATATTGCAAAAGGAATTGGAATTAAAGTAGCAAATGTAAGCGATTTAATCGTGCTATTTCATAATGGGAAAGAGTCAAATGTAAATTTCAGATTGGAATACCTGACAGAGTATAGTTTGAAAAATATCCAGGAATAAACACAAAATTAGATTTTAATTACATTTGTGGCGCAATCTTTGCCGGATTAATGCTGGATTGTACAATTCGAAAAGTTGTAGTTAAAATGTCCTTTTGTACCACTGTTTCATTAGACATTATTGTTTGGTTAAGGGGATATTGTGCTATATAAATGGTTCCAGTTAAAATAATGGATGATGAAAGAGATATGGACCCTGGCGAGATCTGGTTAAATTAAATAGAGATCTTGAGATATAAAGGACATCTTCCTTCACAAATTGCATTAGGAGGTAGTAAAGGACTCATTATGAAGCCAAAGGTGTGTAGGAAATGTGGAGAACTAGGGCATCTTATAGTTTTGTATACACAACAGAGTTTTAGAAAATGTATGGAAGTTGAGCAAGAATTTGAAAACTGCACAAATAAAAAATTATAACCTTTGTGGAGAGGATTTGCATTTACTGTATATAGAAATCCCAACCAATCCTTCGCTAATTGACTAAAATAATGTGAAAAAGAAGAAGAGTCTAATAGTCTAAAAACAGATAGAAAAAGAAATTCATAGACAAACAAGTAATGGTAAATTTAAGTGATGTATCAGTGATGTATCCTCTTTCCCCTGTAGATGGTGTAAGTCATCCTATTAGATGTTAGGGTATGTTTGTATTGAGGTATGCTAACCAATAAGTCAGCATGCCTGCATCTTTGAATAATGGAAGATTTGTTATTCCCTGTGGCTCCATCAAGGCTACAAGAACTGTGAACCACTCTCTCAAGGAGAGATACTGTCACGCTCTTTGCAGCCATAGGGTGCTCCTACTCTGTCCTTTCCCTAGTTTCCTGTGCTTTGCTGTCCTTCCGGTGTCTCTCTGTCTAGGGCTATATATTTCTGGGTCACTCATTCCTCTTCACTCAGCATTGACGTTCGGATGTCCTGAGACCCACCAAGTTCCAGGTCGCCCCACGTCCTCTGCCTGAGGGCATAGGTTTCTATACGACTCCTGAACTGCTGAGCCCAGGCTAACCCCTATCCCGCCGCTATGCATAGGGTCTTTTTCCACTCTCTTGCCATTCCACGGTTCGTCCCTTCCGACATCCATAACAGAATGCTGAGCCACCTACTGACCCGCTTTTTTTTTTCTCTGAGCTTCTCTTTTTCAGTTCTCCAATTCTAATCGCGGGATGCTTCTCCTGACATCCATGCCTGTGAGTGGGTCTAGTGCCTGGCTTTCCTCAGGTTGTCATTCAGGCATCCGTGACTGAATGTTGAGGTGGCTGTCCTATCCTCATTGCTGGATATCACTCTGGTCATCTGTGCCTGTGAGCGGGCTTTGTTCCTGGCTTTCCTGGGGTTGTCCACTCCGATATCACGATAGGGTGTTGAGCTTCTTTGCTCTCCCATTCTCATTGCTGGATATCTCTTCCGGACATCTGTGCTTGTGAGTGGGTCTAGTGCCTGGCTTTCCTCAGGTTGTCTTCTGCCGATATCAGCGATAGATTGGTGAGCCTTTTTGGCGTTCTTCTATCCTAATTGCTGGATATCACTCCGGTCATCCGTGCCTGTGAGCGGGCTTTGTGCGTGGCTTTCCTGGGGTTGTCCACTCCGATATCACGGTAGGGTGTTGAGCTTTTTTACTCTCCCATTCTCATTGCTGGATACCTCTTCCTGACATCTGTGCCTATGAGTGGGTCTAGTGCCTGGCTTTCCTCGGATTGTCTTCTGCCGATATCAGCGATAGATTGGTGAGCCTTTTTGGCGTTCTTCTATTCTTATTGCTCGATATCACTCCGAACATCCGCACCTGTGAGTGGGTCTAGTGCCTGGCTTTCCTTGGGTTGTCCACTCTGATATCAGTGATGGGTTTTAGTGTTATTTATTTGCTTGGTGTGTTGGTTTTTCACTTCCTGGTTTCCACTTCTCTCTGGTCCGCCTTACCCCTGTGTTTCGGAATTCTTGGTTCCTATCTGTTTTGTGTGGTTTGTTACCCTGGTGTCTCCCAGGTTTATTTTTGTTGTTTGTGCTTGTGTACGAGTGATTTTTTGTTTTAAGTCTCCGGAGCTCTACCCCGCCCCCCCCCCTCCTCTACCCAATAAAGGTTTCTACCCTGGAGGAGGGGGCAACTCTAAGCTGTGGACTCCTGGAGGTTTCCTTTCAGTTAAATTCATTTTTTTCTCCCCCCAGTGCTGTGCAGCTCATTTATTTGATAGGCGTCAGGAGACCCTGGCAGACAAGAGATTGGAATGCCTTTGTCTGAGGATAATTAATAGGGCAAGCCAAGAACCACACCTTGGAAGTTAGGCCCATGAGGTCCGGGAAGTTAGGTGAGGACGGGTCGTCAAGACCCAAGAAAGCCAGCACATGAAGAAAAAGTAGCAAAGTGCTCAAAGGGACCAGGGAAGCAAAGTCTGATATGTTGTTCCATCCTCTCCACCCGGCAGCCCATCTATTTGCACTCCACATCAACGATGAATTGGCTCCTGAGCTCGGTCACAGAAGTCCTCGCCTACCAAATCTCCCTTGATCAGGTGATGCCTACTTCCTTCCTATTCAGAATATAAGCAATAGGAACATATCAAGCTCTCTCATTCATAAACCTCTTAAAGGAATAGATGGCATTCACCTTGTGTTTGGGTTCAGTGCTTGATAGTGTAAAATAGTTATGTTAATGAGAACTTAATGTACCTTCATGCCTTTTACCTTGAATAGAATTTGTTCATTAACATTCTTTTATATCTTAGCAACCTTTTCTTTTTCTAACTTTTCTATTTATTTTAATCTTTTTCCTCATCTCTTTCCATAAGCCTTTGCTTGTATTAATGTTAATTTCTCATAAACTAATCTAATTTAATAAACCGAAGCAGTCCTGATTTGAATTCACACAGATCAATCTCACCTCTATCTTGAATTCAGGTTGTTAAGCATTGTGTTATAATGTGTTAATCATAGTATCACCGTTTTTTCAGAGGATATGGTCATATAAGGGTTGGTGTGGTGATTATCGCTAGATCACGAGGCCTGTTTTATACCTGCTCTTGTTCTCCCCCACCACAATGACATGGGTCTCACCGCCAGCCATGGGAGACTTGAAGGTGGCCCGAACCTGAGATACAGATAACGGGGTGCAAGGTTGTTCCCAGCAACCTAAGGCTGTCTGGGTTCATACAGATGCAGCCATTCAAAATGCACGGTACAAACCCATGGTACGGGAAACTACCCACAACCCACCACGGGGCACCGCGGTAAGTGATTGGCTGGCCAAAATGACCGACAGGGGCACTCGTGGTGCATTGGTCGGTAGTGAAAAGATTTAATCATTTAATCTCTTTATTGTGCACATTTTAATCCGCTTAGTATTGAATATTTATATGAAATTTTACCACTAAAGGGAAATTTTAGTAGCTGAGCATAAAAAGAGGTGCATAATGCATCTGAAGGTCATAAATGGTATTAATTTAGGAACATAAACATCACTGTATGTAAACTGTACTGTGTATGGCTGGTCTTGGTAGTTTAAAGAAAAAATACACACCAGTCTTTCATTTCTCCCTAAACATTTTAAGCATGAAAGTTTTATGAAACGGTACCCAAATATGCGATTGCTGTATAGAATGAATTTTAATTTAAAAAAAATATTTAACACGAAAATTAAGCTGTTTACATCTTCTGCCTGAGAACATAGTCACCCGTTGCTACCCAACACAGAAACACAGCCACTAACTAGAAAACAGAGGACAAAAGCTAGCCAATATGATAAAGAAATAAATGATTATTTTGTTTATTTCTTTTGCACATTTATTTGAACATTTCCATCGATTGTACAAGCACTTGGAAACTGTCCAATCCCTAGTTCATCAGACATTTTCTTTTACGCTGCGGGCATTCTCCCGATCTGGCACCGGTCTGTGTCTTCTAGGATATAATGCCAGCGATTTTTTGTTAAATTCGGGTTTCCAATAATGCCGCAGCAAACTCTTGTTTTTATGTCCACTATAACAGACAATCTCCTTTGCTTTTAACCGAGCGTTTAATAATTTCCTAAAATGAAAATGATTTACTTTATTTCCCTCACAAGATCAATAAAAGTATCTATCATCTATCTAAACTATGGGACAGAATTCTGGGGTCTCCCTATACCAGAGATTACGGTAGGGCCTCTGATTTTGGAAAAAAGACGTGCTGATCAGGAAGGGGATTTCTTTCTATCCGAAACGTGTATTTTAAAAGTTTAATTAGGAAGTAAAAACCTTACAGCGTACACAGATTTCTAAACTGATCAGGAGAAAGAAAAATCACCTGTGTTTTGTGCATAAAAAGTGGTTATTAACTATCGAAACCTGTTTTATTTATTTTATTTTTATTTAGATTAAGAGTTCCTGTCACCCGCATTCCCATTTAAATCACAAACCCGTGTTTAATTAAATGTCTTTTAACGTAAATCGTTATCTTTGTCAACTGCATAATAATGTTCACCACTCTGTCCAGCAAATTACTAATAAACTTTATTTTATATAGCGTTTTAATACTTAATAATAATTCGTTTTAAACAAATAAGTAATTAGATTGCTCATAAACCTAATCACTTATTCTACATAAACACAGCGTAATTGCTCTCTGAAAATGCTTTTTCTTTTTATTTAGGCTCAGATTTAAACTATAGATCGTACACTAATTACTAGCAGTAAATACTGATGTTTTGCTCCCTCTTGCCACAAAAATATTAAAAATAATGTATCGTAGCTGGGATGAACTTTTTTTCGAACGTGTCTCTACCTGCTGCGACTCAGACACGGAATGGTTAAAGATGGCAACAACTCAGGCACCCAGAGAGGGGGGGGGGGCGTCTTTCCGCCTCCATAACTAAAATGCCAAATAGGAGTAGTTTTTAATTCAGTTTGAATTATAACTGTACGTACTGTCTTCGTATTTGGCCAGGGCTTTAAAGAGAGGGCGCGCCAAAATTTTTCGGTGCCGTCGTATGTGCTTTAAAGGTACCCCTGTCGCGGAAGAATTTGACCTCGGAAAGTTCACCCCGCGTAATTATTGTTTCATTGCACTTTGACAGATTGTCTTTAAATCAATTGTTGTCAGAATATCCCCACCTCCAAACAAGAACAAAATTGCAACGATTTTATTAACTTGCTGTTTCAGTAACCTAAAGTATATATTTAAAGTAATAATTTAACAATATATGTAAATGTTTTAATATATGTTTATGTTGTGAATGTCTGTAGATTGCATCACGTGGCGCTGCACCTCAGTCGGCACCAGGGCCCAGAGGAACGCCTGGAGTGCTATCTCCTGGTGGGCCTCTTCCGGGAGAGTAGGGTATCCCTGGCGGGCTAAGTAGGCCACGTCTGCGGCGATTGGACCCAGTGTCTCTCCCGCTAGGCAGCAGCGCTGGGCCAACCTTGCCCGCAGCAGTCCCAGTGCCTCTGGAGGGCCTACGCCAACGCCGCGTAGTTGTACCCCTGGTCCCCGGGTACATCCAGCAACGCCTGGCAGGCCTTCCCCTCCAGGACGGCGGCGAGGTGACCACCATCTCCACCTGAGACCAGCCGTTTGCCCAGGCTGCCATCTGGAAC
The DNA here is from genome assembly GCF_059453375.1 of Lepisosteus platostomus. Lineage (NCBI taxonomy): Eukaryota > Metazoa > Chordata > Actinopteri > Semionotiformes > Lepisosteidae > Lepisosteus > Lepisosteus platostomus. The sequence continues at coordinate 23,985,906 of NC_142611.1, forward strand.
TGGGCCCCAAATATCTGCCATGGGATCTCCCCATTATAACGGCTCGGTCTCACCAGCGCAGGCTGGAGCAGGGGTTGCGGGCTGGACCCCGCTGGTCTGGCGTCTCCTTCCTGCCACATGGGCTGAGGCGACCCGGGAAAGGGCCCCCTTCCACTGAGTAGGTCACCGTGGGGTAGCCCTAATAAGGGCTGTGGCCACTGGCGGTGCTGAGGGGTCGTCCCGGCCCCTGGTGGCTGCTGCTCACCCCCAAAAGGCGCTTTAGGGGGTCACTCGGCTGCTGGGGGAACCGGCGCTTCTCTGAGTCTGACATCATCGTCCGTTCACTGTCCATCCTCCCGCTTCTGACACCAATGTAATGAATTTGGGTTCGTCGAGGATGTCACCACCCACCAGCAGCACTCCCGCACCCAGACGAGAGAGAAACACAAGACAAGCCTGCCAAGAGCGCGGGCCCGGGAGAGAGAGAGAGACAGAGAGAGACAAACACCAAGGGGTGTAGAACCAGGGAACTATTTACATAGAAAACGGGCGATCTCCCCAGGCTGTACGGCCGTTTCACTGTTACCTGGATACCTCTTGGGGGATATCCTCTATATGCCCTTGGGGGGAATATCCTCTTCTAACAAGTGATTATAAGACGATCTGTCAAAGTGCAATGAAATACAATATGCTGGACAGTATGCTTTACAGGATAACAACAATTTTACAAGTCCTGGGAGGAAGAATATAATCAATATTAATAATAATAATAAACTTTATTTTATAAAGCGCCTTAAAAGGTGGCTTTTTAAAAAAAAACTTTTTTTAAAAGCATTTGCATTTGCACACAGAGCAGTGTTTACTTGAACATAGAGATGCCATACTGAAAAATTCCTGCACACAACCATTGCAGCGGAACTTGCACCATTTGGCAGGGCTATGATTCATACAAGTGGTGGTGGATTTGGAGACAAAATGTATTTACAGATGCAGCCATTCAAAGTGCGCGGTACAGACACGTACCGGAGGTAATTGGCTACGGCGTCGCACATCGTGACGCAAGATGATGCGGGGTACCGCGGTACGTGATTGGTTGACCGACAGGGGCACTCGTGGTCCGTTGGTCTGTCGTAGAAAGATTTACAGTAAACGTCTTTACTGTGCCCTTTGTAGTATTGAATATTCATATGGAATTTTACCACTGAAGGGAAATCTTAGTAGCTGAGCATAAAAAGAATAGGAGCATACTGCAACGCGTGTGAAGGCCATAAAGGTATAGGCTTACTTGTAAAATGTATACTGTTGGATTGCAGTTAGTAAATGTAGTTAGTCCATAGTCAGCAATCTTAACTTTATTGTTTAGCTTTAATGATTGATGTTGTACCAGTAACCTTTAGAAATACTATAGTACTTCACAAATGCTTTGTGTGTTTTGGAAATCTTTTGAGTATAAGCCTTATAAAAATAGGTTTAGTTTTTACAGGAGATCACAAAGAAATAGGATGGTATAATTCTTATAATTGCTTAGTGATTGTATTTGGAAGATTATGGACTAAACAGACTTCAGGGATGCCAGTGGATCATTGTGCTATTTGGAATTATTCCAAAAATCAAGTGACCTCTTTGCTGTAGTATTTCTAGTATTATTTATTTAGTATTAATAAAGAATAGATTTATTAAAGTCGTGCGATGTGTAAGCGGGATATGTAAAATAATGTAAAATAAAGTTTTTTATTATTGTTATAGAGAAACATGATCAGATTTTCCCTGGTTCAGAAAAAAGACGATTAAAATCTGTAATCTTTCCACTTGTACTGTATGTCATCGGACATTAACGAGTAAAACCCCCTCTCTGCGGGAGTGCTGGCTGTGACGAATTAAACCGGTTTCACAGGTATTTTCAAAGTAGGAAGTACAGTGTTAACTAGTTAAGAAAGCTAGGCTCCTCAATGAAATCGCTTTAACATGCTAATGCGTTGGTGTTACAGTCCGGGCGTGGCAAGCTTCCAATGTCAACTCGACTCGATTGGAAGACAATGAACGTATTCTAGCCCTTAATGAATTAAAAGCAAACATGGTTTACATAAAAGACATTTTTCCAAGAAAGTTTATAATAATACGATCTATAGTTGAAATCTGAGCCTAAATATAAAGAAAAAGCATTTTCAGAGAGCAATCATGCTGTGTTTATGTAGAAAAAGCGATTAGGTTTATGAGCAATCTAATTACCTATTCGCTTAAAACGCTATATAAAATAAAGTTTATTTAAAGATGAATGATAAGTGTCGCAGCTTAAATAATTATTGTAGTAGGGCTTGGACAGATTCCAAGTGCATTTTTGCAATTTACGTTGCATTGTCCAATGTGCTGTTGTCATACAGTTTAGAATACAGTAAGTCTAAACTGTATCAGCTTTATTTATGGGTTGCAATTTAGAAAAAGTCAAAAACTGCACTCAAAATGCAATTTAGAGCTTTCTGGCAAGAGGAGACACCCAAATTATAATGTAACATGCCACTGTTTGTGCATGAACAAAGTTATACTGCAATTTTCCTTAGATACGCGATTAAAAAAAATAAATGTTTTGAATCCCTGGCGGAACACATTCCATAAGAATCAGCGCTTTTATACAGTATATCGCCTTTAAACACATATATTTAAACATGCATTTACGATTTAAATCAAAACGCGATTCAAATCAATATAAATGTTTATTTTGTAACGCATAGGTGACTATTCATTGTTATTAAATGACTTAAATTCGATCATGTTGTGATATTTAGAAATATAAATTTGTTTGGTGCGAGTGAGGTTTTATTTAATCTCTGACCCAGGGAAAAGTTTTATTTTTTCAAAGAAATGTTTGTTAAAAAATAAAGTCATAGTTCCATGGGATTCAATCACAGACCGTGTGACATGGGAGTCAGGAACCTACAGTGCCACCGGCGCGGTCACATGCTGAGTGCTAAAAAAGCACTACAGAAACATTATCGACAGACAATGTACAGATTTGATAAAGCTATAAAATAATGTAATTAGGCACAGAACAAGTTTACAGCACAGTACAATAATAAATGCTGACCATGACTTTAGAAGCATAAATTACCTTACACTCAATTTAAACACAAGCTGTCTTTAGCCCTCTAAGCTGGTTCATACAGAAATGTAGAGAACCAGGCTCAGAACACACAGCTTCATTAGCGAATACATATGCAGGACAACTGGAGAAGACGTTTTACAGTGGATGGGTTTTTAGAAACATCCCATCAGTGACATCACTGAAGTCAACTCCTAGGTAACTGTCGTGTGGATAGTTTCACAAGAATCAGACAAAGGTTTAAGCATCGCTTGTTCTAGATAAAACTGCAAAAAAAACAACAACCCATAATGTACTTCTTTGCAGCTCTGTTCGCCCAAATCATATATTCACAATGTGAAATTAGAAAATAATATTACGTAACCAAAATCCGCAATATGGAAACAGAACCTGTGTAATTGTTGACAGATGATGTACTCGTAACATTTTTACAAGACGAACTAAAACATTTAAAAAATGACTTGTATGTACTTGATATCTCTAATCAATCCACTGCACTGCATTAAAACAAAACGAAAACTAAAACGCCCTGGGCATACCATTTCGCGCTTCTTATCAGTTGCTCAAAAGTAATTTGACCATATGAAATGCATAATATAAACCTAGAAACATATACGTGAGCAGTATTTACATAGTATCGGTGTCAAGACATACCTCTCAAATACTGTAAATCAAGTTAAAAATATCTCAAGACCGATTCTGGTCATAATGAAACCATGTTTCGTGTATGTTTTCTTTAAAGTACCGAGACCAGCCATATACTGTATTTTTATGTTCCAAAATTAATATCGTTTATGGCCTTCACACGCGTTGCAGTATGCTCCTATTCTTTTTATGCTCAGGCACTAAGATTTCCCTTCAGTGGTAAAATTCCATATAAATATTCAATACTTAAATGGGCACAGTTAAGACATTAAATATACATATACATACTGTATACAGTACAGTTTGCATATGGTAATATGTTTATGTTCCTAAATCAATCTCTTTTCTGAGCATGTGAAAGGCATGGTGAATCGATTCTCAAAAATTACTGTACTTTGCATGATTGGAAACAAATGCGTGATTGTGAAATGCTGTGGTGTTACTTTTACAAAGACGGTCAATGAAAAAAAGAATGTGGACCAGGACAATACTTTGAGTTTACACTTACAGCTTGTCCAAGGTCATTCATTATTAATACTATTAGTAATATCTTCGTTAAAGACTTTGATGGTGATAGCTCAAACAGGAGAGGTTGAGCTTTATTAGCTCCACCTTGCGGAAATTCCGGATACTATTATTTTGCTAGCGGTATTTACCGGTAACTCGCGGTATTTACCAGTAACTCGCGGTATTTCCCGGTAACTCGCGGTAGACTGCGTACAGCGTACCGGAAAATAATGCGGTATCGCCCGCGCATTTTGAGTGGCTGCATCTGTACATTGGTTTGCTGTAAGTGGAGCACTAATAAGCCCAAAGCTCTACTTATTATTTTACAAGAGAATGCACCTGACAAGCTGGACAGTATGCTTATCAAAGCACTTTACAGGATAACAACAACAATATTATCAATATTAATAATAATAATAATAATAATAATAAACTTTATTTTATATAGCGCCTTTAAAGGTGGCTCTTCAAAGCGCTTTACAGGATAACAACCGATGAAACAACATTGGTTGGAGGTTGAAAATACCTGTGAAACTGGTTTGTTCACAATGTACTGTAGACACAGAGTGTTACACCAAAGCATTAGCATGTTAAAGCGATTCCATTGATCAGCCGGGCGCGATAATTGTTTTGTTCCTTGATACAGTATCTGATCTACAAGGCCACTTGGCAGCAGCGAATGTGAATTCTGTCTGGCATTACCAGATTGTGAAAAAATAAAAGTATTTTAATCAATTAACGTGAAACAAAACAAAAACTAAAAATAAGATACAATCTACAGACATTCACAACATAAACATATGTTAAAACATTTACATATATTGTTAAATTATTACTTTAAATATATTCTTTAGGTTACTGAAACAGCCAGTTAATAAAATCATTGCACTTTTGCTCTTGTTTGGAGGTGGGGATATTCTGACAACAATTGATTTAAAGACAATCTGTCAAAGTGCAATGAAACAATAATTTCGCTGGGTGAACGTTCCGAGGTCAAATTCTTCCGCGACAGGGGTACCTTTAAAGCACAGACAGCGGCACCGAAAAATTTTGGCGCGCCCTCTCTTTAAAGCCCTGTCCAAATACGAAGACAGTAAGTACAGTTATAATTCAAACTGAATTAAAAACTACTCCCGCAGAGAGTGATGAAAACCACGGAGCGTCAGGCGAATGCACATTAATATGTTGGACTTTTGGGTTCGGGTGGATTTGTGCCCTACAGTTCAGCCTGCGGTACCGCTGTGTACTGCACATACAGTAAGAACGTGTTATTTTGAAATATAAAAAATGTCAATAAACTGTAGGAGAAATTGAGTATTGGTGTGTATTTTTTCTTTAAAATACCAATAACAGCAACATACAGTTTAAATAATATGTTTATGTTCCTAAATTAATATCGTTTATGACCTTTATGACCTTTGTTATGCTCCTCTGCGTTTTATGCTTAGCTACTAAAATTTCCCTTTAGTGGTAAAACTCCATATAAATATTCAATACTAAGTGGATTAAAATGTGCACAGTAAAGAGATTAAATGATTAAATCTTTTCACTAATGACCAATACACCACATCATCTTCCGTTTCGCATTAACATTGGAATGTTTTTTTTACAAGTATCAAAAGAAGCGATACACAACCTGTCTCCTCTATAACTCTTCAGTTTACAGAGAAATTCCACCAGAGTCTCACAACATTGTCCAATAATACTCTTCTTGTGTCTAATTTTTAGTTAAGCAGGATTTGAGCTACAGACCATAACAGACCAAAAAACAGATTCCACCTGCGATTCGGGTGTTAACAAAACGTGTTTACAAAGAAAGTGAAATACAGTAATACTACCAGCTATATAGATACATAGATTTAGAAATTTAGATCCTTAAATTAATATCATGATTAATTTATTTAGATAAGTGCTTACATATTCTTGATTATAAAACAGATAATTCCGGTCCTGGAATCTGACTGGCTGACACCCTTCTGAAGCGGTACCATAATCTCTGGTATACGGACGCCCCTGAAATTTGACTTGTTACTGTGTGATACATTATAAAGACGTAGATAAAAAAGTTTGGATTCTCATGTATCTGGTACAAGTATCTTTTAAAACAGTCTTTGTTGTGCTCTTGAGGATCCTTGTGATATTTTGAGCTCTGGTTGAATGATAAGTGTCGCAGTTTAAATAATTTTCGTTGTTAGAAATTATGAAACGCTCTGTTAAAAGCAAGGGAGTTTTTATGTCTGTTATACTAAAAGAAAATGCCCGACGAACTAGGGATTGGACAGTTTTTCAGTGCTTGTACAATCAATGGAACTGTTCAAATAAATGTGCTAAAGAAATAAACAAAAAAAGTAATTTATTCCTTTATCATATTGGCTAGCTAATGTCCCGTCCTTGTTAGTTAGATCAACGAAATGCTGTTGTTACTTTTTGTCGATGAAAAAATAAAGTAAAATGAAGGTTACAAATGATGTGGACCAGCATAATACTTTGAGTTTACAGCTTGTCCAAGGTCATTCATTATTAATAATATGAGTAATATCTTCGGTAAAGGCTGTGATGCATAAAATATTTCTGCATAATTAAAATATTTATGATAAAGGTAGGTTGTTTACTTTTGCCCAACTGAGCAATCTTGCTTTCATAAAATATACCAACTTTTTAATGACTGATGATTAACATGCTGTAATACACAGTTTAAATTTAAAAGCTCAAATGCTGTACATGAGAGGTTAAGCTTTATTGGCTCCTCCTGGCGGTTTTACAAGGTGATTCTGGATACTTTCTGGTATGACGTCAAACACCACGTGATACTGCGTGATACTGCGTTTTGATGCGACACGCCCACCGGGGTATTCCTGCGAAATACCCCATCCATTTTCAATGGCTGCATCTGTAGGAGATACAGAGGAGGTCTGGTATACAATGAAGGCAAGTGCTTATCTGTAGTGCACTCCTCCAAGGAATAATAGAAGGAGGACATATCAGGGCCTACACCATCGCCCTTGGACAGACACTTGGCAGGAGAGAGCTTCTCTGGATCACAGGGCACCTTCTGTGTTTGAAAATCCTGTAGTCCTTTATTGGATTTAGATTGCAATAAGAACAAGGTGCCTTAATTTGGTGACATATGCCACCTTCATAGTGTAGTGCTTCATCACAAGCCAAAAGTAAGAAGGAGTATGGACAATAATCAGAGTATTTAGCTGCCTATCGTCTTCCTTCGCATAGGCACTGGGCTAGACATTTTCATCTACTGAATGTTGACTTTCAGTGGATCCCTGAAGTTGGTCTCCTGCAGACTGCTAGCAGGGAGCGTCACAGTAATACACACATCACTTCAAGCTATTGACAGGTGCTGGAGGGCCTCATGGTCAGGGAGTATTACTGCCACTGCTTCTGGTTGCAACCCCGAGTAGGAAGCTACCATGGTCAGCCAAGTCTTTTTTCGTTTTTAAAAAATCGGATAGCTTTGCTATCCCATCCGTGGGCAGTCATTGACCCAAAGGTGAAGTGGTTAAGAAATCTTAATACAACTTATTGTAACACTTATGCAAATTCAACAAGAAAAAATACTTGACAGACAAATAGGATAAAAAAAATTCAAAATAATGACAGGACGGGACAGGACAAATTATAAATGGGAGGTAAAAAAGGGAACTTTATGGTTACATTTAGTACAACTTACTTATCACATGTAAAGGAGGGATAATCAGGTCAGATGAGAGTGGGGGTCGGGGGGGGGATGGTGCTATAATTCAGCGAATTAGAGTAGGAGTAAACATGTACAATGAGTCAAGTCCTTATATAGTTAATAATTGTTGTATTTGGAAGTTTGACAATGAACTGCAGTCTGCTTCTAGATACTGTATATCAGCAGTGTTTTCATGTTTCAGTCCATGAAAATGTTTACTGTACAATTATTGTGAATCACACCCTTGAGTTGATCTTGGCAGTAAGCATACTGTAGGAGGGACAGGTTCATCTGCATTCATATGTCTAGTTGATTCAGTTTTTGTCGGGTTAATTATTACAGTAATATTAATAATGTGGCTCAAGTCATGATAGTCCATAAAATGCAGTTTATTTGCTAATTTCAGCTGGTGTGTGGGTGAGTGTGACCCCTTAAAATTGCAATGCATCATCATAAATCTGGGGCACAAAAAAAGGAAAGAAATTGCTGCAAGGGAACAAAACTCACTCTGTGGTCCATGTGGGTCCTAATGCCCCAGTATAGTGACGGGGACACTATACTGTAAACAGGCGCCGTCCTTCGGATGAGATGTAAAACCGAGGTCCTGACTCTCTGTGGTCATTAAAAATCCCAGGGCATTTCTCAAAAAGAGTAGGGGTGTAATCCTGGTGTCCTGGACAAATTTCCCATTGGCCCTTACCAATAATGGCCTCCTAATAATCCTCCTCTATGAATTGGCTACATAACTCTGCTCTCCTCCCCACTGATAGCTGATGTGTGGTGAGCGTTCTGGTGCACTATGGCTGCCTTCGCATCATCCAGGTGGATGCTGCACATTGGTGGTGGTGACTGTAAAGTGCTTTGAGTGGAGTGACCAGAAAAGCGCTATATAAGTGTAAGCAATTATTATTATTTTTATTTTTATATGCACAATGCGAACATGACATGTTCATGTAGTTTACAAATTACATTATAGTTTTTTTTTCTTTTTTCAATTGCATATACTATACTGAGTGCTATTTACTATAATATTCTGGCTTTTTTACTGTCATAGGCCTACTTTATAAATTTCTGATGGCGTTAACTGTGATGTTTAGATTGTGTGCCGTCATTGTATTCACAATAACACGATTAACACGGTCATTTACTTCATTTTGACATTTATTACACTGGTACAACCAATTTTAAAATCAATTTTCAAACAATGCAGGGGACCCAGAAAGGTTGTCTTCCCTGGGGCCTATGCTGACTCTCAGCGCCCCTGGGGATAATATGGGATGATAGGTATGATAACAGCCACTTAAGAAAAAAAGAGGAAAATGTGCCATATGATGGTGATACACGTTGCATACTTTGAAAGTCTACATGCATTGTTTGTGTATATGTCACTTCATCTGTATACAGTATATGCAAGTGTGCACAATGGATTTACATTATATAGTGCTAATGGACTCTATTGAGTTTTTACTCTGTATATCCCCAAGATAAACGTTCAGTAGTCACTATTCACATCAAAGGCACACATCAAAGGCAGATTCACTAATGAGGGACCCACAGGGCAGGTGCAAGATGCTTTAAAACAACCTCAACCACTCACCAGCTGCCATGATGCACTTTAAAAAGTTTAATTATTTAAGTCAACATGATAGTCATAAATGGTCATGAATCATAAAGTCTTCTAACCATCTTCTTCCATCTGATTAGTTGGTTAGTCGGGGCATGACTTCAGGTCATGCCCCATTGTACTCTGAAGAATGTGGTTCAGACAAGATACTTGTTCAGACAAGGATCTCTATCTGAAAATAAAATCTCACCTCTTCACATGCTTCTGAAGCTCCATCTTTTTGTATGGTTCTACTCCATCTCACTGTACTTAACTGACTTACTGAATTGGTATTACATATGAAACTCACTTTCTGTTTGTTGCACCCAATTCTCATTTTTTCTCTTTATTCTCTGTCATTTACTCCTTAATATGTAACTGCCTCACTGGGCATTGTGTACACTGATACACTTTATAATACTTTTATAGGGTCTGTGCACAATTACCCAGTCCATTTTTTTAGGTTTTCATTTCATTTACTTTGCAGAGTATTTGAGCATTTTTTTTCACTTGGAGGTTGTGTATTTCAATCTGTAAATAAAGTAATTAGAATAAATTCTCATTTAATGTGTCTTGATTTAAATCTGTTAGGTCACAAATGTGTTACTTTGGAAATAGTGTGTAGACTTTCTGTAAGCACTAAAGCTTTCTAATAACTGGAGCCCAAATTTCTTCAAAATGTGTAATTTCTTTTTTAACAGAGACTTTCATTTTCTCCTCTATAAGCTTTCTATAAGAGCCATTGTGTGACATTAAGTGTATTTCTGGTTTTCCAGTTACAGAAAATAACTTTCTTGGTGTCACAAACAGTTCTTTCTTAGCCCTACGCGGACGACACGATCCGGAATTGTGAAGATACAATAGGGAAAATATCATGCAGGAGAGGGTCTGGAGACAGGGGGCCATGTCCAAGGTGAGCACGTGCCCAGGGGAAGTGAGTCCGGGACGAACAATCCAAGCGTATATCCAAAGGGGAAATTCAATACGGGACGCAGAGTCCAAGACCAGGGGATCCATCCAAAGGAACTAAAAACATAAACCGGGTCGGAACCGGCTGGGCTGGGAATCAGGAACAGGAAACTAAAACCGTGACGGAGCCAGACGTGGCAGGACCCCGGGCTCTCACGAAACGGGATTCAATGAGAAGCCTCGGGCAAACGCCTGCGTCTGGCTTTAAAGGTGGAACTAAAGAGGGCCCGGAATAAGAACATAGTCATTGAAAAGGTGTTCTTACAGATATGTGTGAAGTCAGTAATTGGACTGAATAATAGGTCTTATTCCCACTTTACAATTGGTAGGGATATTGTTGAGTCAACAAGTTTGTAAAAATTAAAGGAGATCTTTTTAAAGAGGTGATATTTTATTCATTTTCTCTTTTAACAAAGACAGCTGTAAATTGTTATGTGTTATATTCATTTTTTTATTTAATCACTGATTTCAGCTGGTGGTATTGAAGATATTGTTCTCTCCCAATTTTGTACTTCTGGACCCAGTCCTTTCATGTTCCAGTGGACTGACAATTTTGTTGATTTTCCACCAAGCTGTCAGGGTTGTTGAAATGATATTGTTCTTAAAACAACAGTGATGTTTAATAGTGATATTAAGAAATGGCAAGTTGGAGAGTGAAAGTTCCTTGCATTCTAACTGTTCTATTTCTCTCCAAAGATTGTCTTCTTGGTTAGGATGGAGCCATTTAATTATATATTGTATATATATATATTGTTGGTTTGCCAAATAGTAATTGCAAAAATGAGGTTCTTGAGTTACTTAACAATATTACCATCGGAAAGGACAAATAAAATACTCGTCATTGCATGTTTAATGCCCCAATTTGACAGCCAGCCAAATTCCATTCATAAATTATGTCAGAGTCAGGAATCCAAGCTTCAGTGTTTTATTGAAACAAACATCAAGTATGTAACTTTGCATAAGGAGTAAAAGACAATGTTTTCACCAGCAGGAATAAAGTAGATTGTAGCAGATTGATACACTGGCAGCTGATTGCTGACAATGTGTTTCAGTAATAACATATCTCCTGTTTCCTGGTACAAAGTTACATGAGTTTTGATTTTTGTCTATCGTTAACTACATACAAATGGCCAGCAGGGGGAGCAAAATTATGAAAACTAAAAACTGAAGGCACTATATACTGGTGTATTATTAATAACTAGCCCTTTTTTACGCAAGTTGAAAGACTACCATAGTGTAAGAATAGTCTAAGAGCTAATAGTGTCATGTAAGTATCATGAAGAAGGCTTCACAGCCAAAACGTTGTGTTTTCTTTTTTCTCTTTTCAGCATGGAATAAAACTATTGTTAGTATCATGTTGACAAAGTGACAGCCCTGTACTTCAGGTATGTCACAGTGCTTTTACTCCACAAACATTCTACTGATAATAAATAAGGTCTGCATGCGCTATAAGATGTTGGTGCTGTCAGTTGGCACTGATAATATTTTCTCAGCTCAACACCCAAGCACATAAACAAACTGCATGTAATTAAAAAACGTTTTATTCTGATTGCTATTAAATGTTGTGAAATATACAGTACACAAAAAGCATTTTACAGACTCACTTTAACATTCGGAAAATATTAACAAAAGTTACACTTCTGACAGAACACCATTACAAAGCTGAAAATTTCAATGCAGCACACATAGTGTGATCGACCAACTCTCACATTTTAAAAGAGCAAGTAAAGGTTTATTCCATGCTGAAAAGAGAAGAAAAGAAACACAACATTTTAGCTGTGGAGTAACTTTCTTGTACATTGATCTCTAGCCAAGATGAAAAAATAATATCCTAATACTCATAACTCTTTTCCACATGGAATAAAGCTATTATTTGTTCCTTTGCAGCCTATGCATGCTGAGACACCTACCCACCTGATTTAAATAAGGTTACTACATTATTTAAGTTCATAGTTAGGTGTTAAAACAGATACACCTCTTTTATGACCATTTTGAAATGAGCTATAGAATGTATGTCTATATCCATACTTTTCCAGCTTCTCGTGTTCAGCACTTGATAGGTGCGTTGCTTGTAAGAATATAATATGTACTTTCTTACATTTAATTTTGGCTACTACCTTACTCCTCTTAACCAGGTTATTAAGTCCATTAATATTTAAAGTCGCTACTTTAAAATTTCCATACATAACCGGCACATAAAGATGTAGATGCTGGCAACTTGAGCATATAAATCTGAACAACATGAACAGAAAACAAAGAACAATTTCAAAATAAATGACCTCCATTGATGGGGTCCAACGATGACCCACTTGCTTCCCACGTCCTGCTGGGGCCCCTCGCTAACACAAGCAGGTGAATTATCTCCCCCATTCCATCTAGCTCTGCGAAAAATCAAATTCCACCTTCCCAGTCAGTTTGCAAAGTCACTGTCTTACAGCAGGTCTTTATATATCATGTTTTAACTGAGCAAAAATATTGTTTGTAATCATATTAAATGTATTATCTATTTTTAAAAATATGATTGTTATTCAAACAAAAAGGAAATGAACATCCTTTTATAATTTGCTAATTATTTATCTTAAATATATAACATTTCATTTGTTTTACACTAACGGTAGGTCCTTTTCCATTACTAAAAAAGAAAAATGCATTTAGCCTCATGTTATAAAACAACTCATGTATTCAGCGATTTAAAAATAGCTCTTTATATTCGCTACCGTTTAAATTCTCTGAGCTTTGCCCACACCCATTCATTTTTATCCCCTCCGACCGTCTGCGAGTGTGGAGCTTGAGTGAGCTTCTTCTCCCAAGAGGGGACACTGACACCCTGGAGTTCTTCCATGTTATATCCTCTTTTTTTCAGGTCCTCTGCTGTCTCCTTGGCATTATAATAAATCCCATCTTCCAGTGGATTCGCATATGGTGTTTGGTAGTGGATTTTGTTAGCTTTAAGAATCTTTTTGATCTTCTTGTACTCCTTGAGCTTCACAATTGCCTCTGTTTGATAGTTTTGTGCTAAAGAAACCACCTTGTTCTTGTAGGTAATTTCTTTAGCCCATGCCGTCTTCAGGATGAGTTTTTTTCATGCTGTATCATTGAAAATTAACCACAATGGACCTCAGCGTTTCATTGCCCTGAGGTTTTGGTGCTCTTTGAATCAGTAAATCAATGCCCTCTTGCAACGAGAGCTCAGTCTTCAGAAAGTTTTCTATAAAACTGTACCTTCTGAGGTTCCATTAAAGCTCTGCTTTAATGTCTGTTTTGAATTGGTCTTTGAACTCCTTTAGTTCCTTTTTCATCTCTGTCTTTAGATAATTTCTTTCTTTCCCAAAAGCGTAAATCACCCGTAAGGCTTCACTCGTGTTTTTGACGACATCATGTTCTCTCTCTGGGGGCTGTGGTCATCTTCATCTGTTCTCACTTCAGGAAATTCTTCTGCTTTTTGTTTCAGTAGACCTTTCTTGGACTTTGCCTCACTCATATTTGGATTATTTGGATTATAAATTGATTAAGTTTCTTTTTTAATTGTTGAATTTCATGGTGTTTTACTCTCAATGACCAGAAACTAAAATGTTATGCTGCCATCTTTATTACTACATCACCAGAAGTTCTCAAGGCTTATTATTTCACTTGGAAATAAATTATATTAAGTATTGCTAAAAATCTTTGTGTGCCTGGTCCAAACATCCTGTTGCCTGTCACAGGAATGTAGCAAATGAGATCCCTCTCTGTGGTCAGCCACAGGTTGACCAGGGACGTAGTAATGCTTGGCCTTACTGGAGCTCAAGCTCAGAGCACCCAGGCTTTGAGGGAGGGTAAATTTGGCACCTAGGTATAATTAGGAGATGGCAATAGAATACTGCAATTAATCCACGATTATGAAGTACCAGTACCGTAAATATCTCTCAATAAAATATTTCGTTGGGTCATTTCCCTGCCTACCTCCATTTTGCAAAAAAAAAACTATTGATCGAAAACTTTTTGTGTCATGTGTTTTGTCATCCAATGAATAAAATGATGATCTTCAAACTTTTGAAATGCATGCATTGATAGGCTCATTGTTATGATACATCCTTCTTCATAGTCACTCTATAACATAAATGTCTGTTCTGGTAATCACACCAGTACCAGTGCTAAAGATTTTTTCTATTGTTATTTGTATTCATCACTGGTCAAAATGATTACATTGTCTTGACTAGATTTATCAGCTGGGTTACCAGCCATGGTTCTGAATGTCACTCCCACTGCAGAGGAGTAAAACACCTATTTTAGATGATTTTGTGTGATTTGTGTTACTGTATTTAGCTGCATTCTTTGTAATGGTGCTTGTGTTTTTGAGCGGGCAGTGGTTGAATATGTTGTTCTGGGAATGAGTTTGTTGAGAAGACTGTTTGTGGCGGGGTTAAAAGTGTTTTTGAAGCGTCTGAAATTTGTATGTCAGCCAGTATGCAGGAAAACTATACTTATAGTAGCCTATAATATTGTGCTATTAAGAAATTATATTAATTTGTCTTAAGTTTTGTTTTTGTACAATGTTTTTGTCACGGATGTCGGAAGGGACGAACTGTGGAATGGCAGGAGAGCGAAAAAGACCCTATGCGTAGCGACGAGACAGGGGTTAACCCGGGCTCAACTGTTCAGGAAATGCTGTACAGAAACCGACGCCCTCAGGCCAATGATAGGAGCGTCCTGGTGCTAGACGGGTCTCAGGACATCTGAACCTCAATGCTGAGTGAGGAGCAGAGCAGAAACAGGAAGTAAATAGGCTACACAACAAGACACACCAGAAAGTCATGAATAATTACAGGGAACTGGGAACAGGACAGAAGTAGAGCGCCCTCTAGGTGTACTGGCCGTGACAGTTTTGAACAAGATTTCAACTTTAAATGTAATGACAAGTAGGGCACCGTTGTGTTTGTTGGTTGGGAGTGGTGTGTTATTGTTGAGTGGGGGGCTCCCTGAAAATCTATCGCCCCGAGGCCTATGATAGTCTTAATGCGGCCCTGAAGATGACCTAGTGGTCATTGGGTGTGAGACATTGAGGGAGATCTCTCTGGAACTAGCAGGTCAGAAATGTGATCTAGACACTGCATTCTGGCTCCTGTTTCATGTTGATCATGAGTTACATTAACAGGTTAAGGTGGTGCACTTACCAGGCAGTTAATTTTCACCTGTCCTAACTGAGGGTCGTCCACCTTTTCTGTTTCAATCAATGGTAAACAATCTGGATTGATCACTTTAGTGAGCTCTTGATCTGGACAGATCAGTGGCCAGAGTGACATTGGCACCTACTTATTCAATTGTTGATACCCAATTGTCAACCTGTTGGGTTTCAGCACTGAACAGAATGGGAAATTACAAATGTTGTCACACTCACTCATTATTTGCTGTTTTAGGTGAGAATACACTGTGCTTGTGACTGGCTCATTGCATAGTAAAAGGAATTCTCTGCTGCTTCACAACTGCCAGCTGGGAGCCAAGAGCTGTGGTGCTGTACATACAGTAGGATGAAATTCAGTGAGGCTGCAATCACAAGCATCCCTTGTGAAAACATCTTGGAAACATTGGAAGTTTAGATGCAATTGGAGTTGTTGCACTTCCATTTCCCAAGCATCAACTTTGTGTAGCTATTGGTTTATTTGCTCTTCACACCCGTCTGGAGGTTATGTAGCTATTGCTGGGTCTACCCTGCTGTCTAGGGATTTTCCTGTGCACCTAGGTGACCTGAACTCTTATTGCTTAGGTCTACTTTGCCTACCCAAGGATTGAAGAAACACTTTACCCGCAGAATAGTGGTCATACACTTGGGATCACCTGTTTGCTCCCCCGTTTCCCCACCAGGGGACTAGGAAGCTGTTCCAAGGCTGGAGTAACAAGTTAAAGGTTAGAGAACTTGCTATCCATTGGCAGGCCTACATCTATGTTAGAGATCCTGGCACCCCCTTTTCATTCTACAGGACTTGATCCTGCTGTTCACAGCTAAGGGTGCTGCAGACCATCAGGCTCATGTTGCATCCTGTTTTGAGGGCTGGGAAATTGTCTGTTTTGCCTGCACACTCTATCCCTTGATCTCTAAAGTTGAGAGAGACATTGGCAGTTAATGTGGGGATCCTCAGGTCACCCTCCTTTACTACCTGGCAGGTCTGAGGAACAGTTTGACCTAAATGATGATCGTCTAGGTCATCATCCAGTAGATTTTCACCTGGGTTCACATGTGTCTGTAACATGTTGGTTAAGGTATCCTTCTGGACAGCAGGTCTCACTACCAGGTCATCTAGACAAGCTGAGTGATAAGGCTTAGGGGCTAACTGACTCTCACTGTTATGGCTGGAAGCAGAAAAGGTTCCATTGATTACCATTGGATCATAGAAGGGGCTGCTCACAATGTGTGTGACTGTTGCACCAGATCCACTGGATCATTACTTCGGGACAGGTGTCCAATAAATTCTCCACTAATGTCTGATTTTTCAAGACTTTCAGTGAGCATTGCATTGTCAGGCTGTACTCCTTCCATCTAAACTTCACCTACTACTTGGGGGCAGTAGTCCTGGTCCTCTTGAGGTGCCAGAGGACCTGGAAAGGATTCTCTCTGATAATGAGAAGAAGAAGGGCCCAACTCCTCACTGATGATGGAGAATGGGTGTGCATTACCTGGTTGGTTAAAACCTGGTTACACTCTGCAGAGGGGGGCATGTCTGCCTTTCCTGAAAGAAAAAGCCTGAGCTCATTCATGCTTTGAGCACCCTAAGGAGAAGGTGATCTGTGTTCTAACCTTTCAATAGCCTGTTTGATCCTGGCAAGGTGAGTGGCTGTCAAGTCTTCTCACTTGCCTTTCTGGTTAGTATTACCCTACCATTTTGCACCCCCATTTTCCTCACAGCAACTAGGGTGCTTAGTGCAATCCCATCAACCTGATTTGCATCAGGGCTTAGTTGGCTCTGGAGCTTCTGCTCCTTCCAGCTGGAGATATTTGTCAGCTAGATTGGCTTGTGGCTAAAACACAGACAGCCTAGCAGCCTTTGCTCTCCAATACTGTGGGCCTTACTCTCCCAGGCTTTCTGTGCCAGTTTCCTTATGAGGCAATACCCCTCCCTGAGACACATGCTCTACTTGAGATCTATGATTTCTTACAGTGCAGGGTCTATTTTGTCTTTAAACACATCTCTTTTTTTCAGTTGGATATCTCACACCCCTTCAAGATTTCTGATTATGCTCAAATAAACTCTTCAGTTCTCTTTCCTTTTCATGCAGGCTAGCCTGTAACTTGTCCATGGCATCCTCAGTGACAGTTTTCTCCACAGACAGGTCTTTCAGTTTCGCTAATGCCTCTTTAGTTGCTTCTCACTCTTTATTTTCCAATTTATTTTTGTTGATTATACCCAATAGTTCAACCTCCTCACTTTTATATTTCTGGAGCTTCTGAGCTTTTGACACCTCGGCCAGTGTCAATTCAAGTTTTCCAGTGAGGTTCAACGCAAAACTGGATAAGACCTGGAAGGAATTAATAAGAATAATTCCTTACATTTATATAGTGCTTTTCTGATGCTATGATAAGGTAATGATTCTAGTGAACATCCTGGAGAAGGAAAAATGGCAAGCTCATTGATGATCTACAAATACAGTTGCATTTGTCAGGGAGGGTGAGAAGTGGACAAAGGCAAGGAAAAGTGCCGCATAAGAAGATGTGGTTGTTTTGGTGGGTGTAGGATGCAGAGGATTCCCTGCACAATCATTATGAAGAATATTAACAGATGTTAGCCTCATGCTGGCTATGGAACAGGAGAGAAGAGTTAAGCTAGAGGCCAGGAGGAGATGACTGGTTATCACTGTTGACCCGCCTATGGGCATTGTACTGTAGATAAGGATTGAAATGCCTGATGAAAGCTGGGTTCCATCTGATGACATCAATTCCTGGTCAACAGCAATAGTCAATACAACTATTATCTAAGGAAAGCATCAGTAGTAGCAGACATCTTTGTAGTGCTTGTAGTGTAAGTCATACTGTCTGATATTTGGGATATGTGTGGTGCTCATTGCTTGCTACTAGGTAAGTCTGCATACTTGCATCTCTGAATAATGGGGGATTTGTTCTTCCTTGTGGGTCCTCAAAGGCTAGAAGAACGGTCTCTCTCAAGGAGATATAAAAGTTGCACAGACATGGCATTATAGGAACAAAATAGGCCTGGTGATTCCCAAGTCAAGAGAAGAGACTCCATGCTCCATAGATAAGATCATAAATTTGGGGTCATTACTTAGTGTTTTAAGAAACTGAACAAATATACCTGAAAATCATCCATATATACTGTATATATACCCTATGTACCTATGTATTTATGTATTAAATTAAGAAACCACATGGTTATACTCAAAAGAAACATATCTAGCTGCGTTAAACCTCAAGAAACAAGGGATACCACGTGTTTTGTCTTAAATTAAAGAGCAATTTATGATAAAACAAATGAAACAGTTAGAATTCTGATTGCAACAAAGAATATTGAAAGGATTTAGAAAACTGATTATTATTTATCCTTGGTTAAGGGCTCAGGTTTGGAAAACTGAGTAACCCTCTAGTGGCAAAATGAGGTACAACCGCCTCCCATTGCATGTACAGATGCAGCCATTCAAAATGCGCGGTAAAAACCCGCGGTACGGTAACCTACCCACAAGCCACCGCGGGGCACCAGAGCATACCGCAGGGCAAGTGATTGGCTGGCCAAAATGACCGACAGGGGCACTCGTGGTGCATTGGTTGGTAGTGCAAAGATTGAATCATTTAATGTCTTTACTGTGCACATTTTAATCCGCTTAGTTTTTAATATTTATATGGATTTTACCACTAAAGGGAAATTTTAGTAGCTGAGCATAAAAAGAAGAGGAGCATAACGCATCTGAAGGTCATAAACGATATTAATTTAAAACATTACTGTATGTATGTAAACTGTACTGTGTATGGCTGGTCTTGGTAGTTTAAAGAAAAAATACACACTAGTCTTCCATTTCTCCCTAAACATTTTAAGCATGAAAGTTTTATGAAACGGTACCCAAATATGCGATTGCTGTATAGAATGAATTTTAATTAAAAAAAAATATTTAACACGAACATTAAGCTGTTTACATGTTCCGCCTGAGAACAGTCACCCGTTGCTACCCAACGCAGAATGGTGATTGGCTGACACCATCTAACACCCCTCTGATTGGAGAAAAAAGACGTGCTGGTTTGCTATACCAGGAAGAGGATTTCTTTCAATTCTAAACGTGTATTTTAAAAGTTTAAGAAATAAAAACCTTACAGCGTACACAGATTTCTAAACTGATCAGGATCGTTATCTTTGTCTTATGCATAATAATGTTCACCGCTCTGTCCAGCAAATTAATAATAAACTTTATTTTATATAGCTTTTTAAACGAATAAGTAATTAGAATGCTCATAAACCTAATCACTTGCTTTTTCTTTTTATTTAGGCTCAGATTTCAACTATAGATCGTATTATTAATAACCATAATAACGACCAACCAACAAAAACAACCATATAAACATAATACCAACCAAAAACATAGATAACAACCACAATACAAAATCAAATAATCAAACCATTTTACACTCGCAAGTCCTCCAATTATCATAATCCCGCCCCTTATGCAAAACCAAACCTTCCTCCCATCCCAGTTTATCCTGTTTATCATAAACAAAATCCACCTCAATTTTCAACATAAAGCATTACACAAAATCAATACCTCAACACTCCATACTCAACAACGATAATTCACAAACAGCCAGAACATGTAACTACACATTCCCAAACATACCTACTTTCCATAGCCCCGCCCCTTATGCAAAACCAACATCCCTCCCCTGTTCTCTCTCTCCCCTGGCGGTTGTAATTGTTTTTATTTTCAAATAAATTTTAGCAAAGTCATGTATTTTAAAAATCTTAAGATTTTTCTATATATGTCTTTATTTAGTGGTTTCATTAGTGACAAAGGCTAAACTTTCTTGGAAAAATGTCTTTTATGTAAACTATGTTTGCTATTAATTCATTCAGGGCTAAAATATGTTCATTGTCTTCTAATGAAAGAAGGGTTCCTTTCGCCGTAGTCGGGAGCCTAGCCTTTAACTAGTAAGTACTGTATTTACTGGGTTTTTGAGGGGGGGTGTCTTTCGCTGGAAATCTCGCCTCCTACTTTGAAAATACCCGTGAAACCGGTTCAATTCGTCACAGCCAGCACTCCTGCAGAGAGTTGGGTTGTACTTGCAGTGTATACAGTACACGCGTTATGCTCTTCGTTAATGTCTGTGAAGTTTTATTTAATCTCTGAGCCATACTGATTCTTCTGGAAGCCAGTTTCCGCCAGGGAGTAAAAAAAAAAACACACTATGGTATTCTCTCCAATGCAGTGCAGTTAAAAACATACCTCTGATGCTGCTCCTAAATGAATATCGTTTATGACCATCAGAAGCTTTATGCTCCTTTTCTTTTTCCAGTGGATTGAACAGGGAGAGGCATTTCATGATGTACTTTTCACTGATGAAACAACAGTGGCTCTGGAACAGTTTTCAACCAAGTCGTTTTATAAAAAGGGGAGATATGTACACGTTACTGAAGCTAAAAGTTTAGCCTTTGTCGCTAATGTAAACACTAAATAAAGACATATAGAAATCCCTACGTTACAGACTGTATATGGCTGGTATTGGTAGTTTAAAGAAAAAATACACACCAGTATTCCACTTTCTCCCTAAACATTTTTAGGATCAGAGTCTTACATGTGGTTATTTCGAAAACGTTTGTACGTGCTCCTTCTTACCATGTTACTGTTTACCGTTACTGACCATATTAAGTTTAAGTACGCTGGGCAAACGTTCCGAGGTCAAATTCTTCCAGCACGGGGGTACCTTTAAAGCGGAGACGACGGCACCGAAATTTTTTGGCGCGCCTTCTCTTTAAAGCCCTGGCCAAATATGAAGACAGTATGTACAGTTATAATTCAAACTGAATTAAAAACTACACATCCCAGTTACCATGGTGGTGCTTGTGATCATTGCGTTTAACCAACGAAACAGGGCGAAAAATCAGTCACATGACTTTGGGGCAGAGTTTCGAAAGCTTAACCTATCAGCAACAAAGCGAAATTTACACGATAGGCTACCTCAAACTGTCAGTTACACGACTGTGTATGTCGCTTAAGCCACTCCTATTTGGCATTTTAGTTATGGAGGCGAGAAGACGCCCCCCCCCCCCCCTCTGGGTGCCTGATTTGCCGCCATCTTTAACCGCTTCGTGTCCAAATCGCAGTAGCTACGCGTACGAAATAAAGTTCATCCCAGCTACAAAACATATATATTTTTGTGGTAAGAGGGTGCAAAACATCAGTATTTACTGCTATTAATTAGTGTATGATTTATAGTTGAAATCTGAGCCTAAAAATAAAGTTAAAATCTCGACAAAGCAATGTAGGAAATACAGAGAAAATAAATCCTTTCTGACATCTAAAATCAGTTTCGATCAAGGTCTCTAAAACGAACAAGAAAAAGAGGATTTTCGGAGGGCAATTACGCTGTATTTATATAGAATAAGTGATTTATGAGCAATCTAATTTCTTGTTCGTTTAAAACAGTGAAATGTCAGCTGCAAAAGATCGCACCAGAAACAGCACTCTCTCTGCCTGTCATAGACGTTCAGGAAAGGCTGAATGAAGTCATGGTGATCAATAATAACAGTTGTAGGACAAGAAACAAAAGATAGTGAAAACTTAAGATTTTTAAGGCTAAAACTCAAATTCATTCTACAAATTAAGGCAAATGAAAATTCAGGACGTTAAAGTGCTAGAGGTGTAAAAAAATACAAAAATGCACATGAGCAAAACGTTTTAGAAATGGAGCAAACAGAATAAAAGCCATGCCTATAGTGCAGAAGAGGGATGCAGGAACACTTGCTTAGATATACAAAAAAATCACAAAAAGGTCTATGTTACAAAAGAACATGTAAACATGTACATCAATTTCCCTTCGCGATCAATAGTCTTATCTATAAACATGAAACAGAGTGAGGAATCAGAAATTAGCATGCATAAAAAACAGCAATTCTGTCAGTGAGCCCTAAATGAATTAATAGCAACTATGGTTTCATGGAGGGCTTCTCAGATAGTTGGGCATTTAGGTAAACTGCCAGGTGAAAGGACTTGTAAACATATTTTGTTAAAGCAAGTCAGTTTTTTCCGCAACACATAAAATACATTTTTCCAAGAAAGTTTAGCCTTTGTCACTAATGAAACCACTAAATAAAGACATAAATATAGAAATCTTAAGATTTGTTTTATTTAATGTTGGTAGCAGGATGAACTGTCAGGTTGAGCTAAGTGTATATTTTGTCGCAGGGTTGCTGCAAGATGTTAACAGTGAAAATGGTATTTAGAAATGAGTTATTTCAAGATAAAAATTTTCAGAATAATTGCAAATCTAGCAGGATAGAGAAAGCACAGAAAACTGGCAGTTAGATTGATCAGATTAGTATGAAAAGTCATTTAGCAAAGGGAATGAGAAGAGTGACAAACTAGTATGCTTTAAATCTTTTTATCTGAACCAGGGAAAACTGATCATGTTTCTCTATAACAATAATAAAAAACTTTATTTTATATATTACCATTAAAGGTGGCATCTCAAAGCAATATGGTAGATGTAAAAACAGATAAAAGGACCACAGATTACAAAGTAAATACATATAAGAAAGACAAGCAGTTAGAGGTGCGACCAAAATTAGAAAATGAACAGACACTAAGTCTTCTGAAAAGAAAGGTTCTGAGGTTAGATTTAAATGCACTCAGGGTACGTGACTGATATCACTGGGAATACAAATTGAGAGCTCTGGGGTGCAGCTGGAGAAGACCCTGTCACCCACAGAATGTAGATGTTCTTGAGGACAGCTAGAAGACCAGAGTCAGACGGACAAAGGTGGGGGAGTAGACAGATAATAAGCCATATACTGTAGGTACTGAATGAGGATGAGGATTTTGAAGTTGACTCGAAACCTGATAGATAACCAATGCAAGGACTTGAAAACAAGTGTAATGCATCCCTGATAGGATTCTCGCTGTCATATTCTGAACATATTGAAGATTGCTCAGTGTGGATTTAATTTCCCCAGTGAACAGGATGTGCATTTATTAGTTCTAGAAAAAAAAAGCCTTTCTTAATTTCTCTAGTTCTTAGTTTCTCTAGTTCCCTTTAAAATAAACTATTATCCCACAATGCAGAGTATTAAATGGCCAGTATTTACACATGATATTTGTGATTTAAAGAAATTAACACAAGCAGCTTTTGGGGATTTAAGTGTTGGCTGAGTTATTGCAGGATAAAAGACTAAAGATGTTGGTAAGAAGAAGATAATTTTGGGAAAGCTAAGGAATACACTGATAACAAGAACACTTCCTAATGGGGTTAGGCATACTTTTGATGAAGATGATGAAGTTAACAGACTATATGTTTACATAGATACTGAAATGAGGATTGTATTTTAGATTTTGTGCAGTTACTAGTATTGAACTTTGTGTTGGATGCATATGAATTGAAGGAATGGGCAAACATAGCTGATGCGGATCCACAGAGCCAGCATATTAAGATGTTTATAATTAGAGGTAATTTGTTTAAATAACTAGGTATGGATACTGATGTGCAAGAGAGGTGGAAAGGCCAGCACTATAAAATATTTTATTCTCAGTGAGATGCTGCCATTTCATAGTGGGTTTCTAACACTGTGTATAGTCCATCTATTTCTAATCTCTTTATCCAGTACTGAGGATTTGGAGCCTATCCCAGTAAGCAACGGACACAAGGCAGAATACACCCTGGACATAGCGCCAGTCCATCACAGGACAGACAGACACAAACACACACACACCAGGGCCAGTTTTCCCATAAACCAATTAACTTACTACTATGTTTTGGAGTGCGAGAGGGAGTCATATCACACATACGGAGAAAAACCATGTAACCCAGAGAGAACATGCAAACCCCACACACACAGGATGGCAGGAATTGAATCTAGGACCCCAGTGCTCCAAGATAGCAATGCTAACCACTTTGCCACCATTATAAATGGATGGATATCTTAGTTATCTTTCTAGTTCACAGGTTTGCATGCATAATTTAATTTTGAAAGGCGCTGAGACATCAGGTACTACTGTTGTATTTATGAAAAAGAAACAAAACAAAAAACATGCTAACAACTGTGCCATCCTACTCCTTAGTTGATACATTTTATTATTCATAAACAGTTAACATTGTTAGCAAAATATTTTGAATTATATTTAACCCTATTTTTTCTTTAGTTTTGTATTTAACTTATTATATGATAGTCAGACTTAATGTATATTTGAACAATGAAAATATATTTTTACAAGATTTTACATTAAGCACTTAAAATTAATATGGTTAATAATAGTAAACTGTAACATGCTGTAACAAGATCGGTTAAACTGCTAAGAAAATCCTTTCAGAGAAAATGTTTCAGGTGTGAAGAACAAACCTGTTCCCACACACCCTGCCCCCACTACCATTAGAATATACACAAACATTTTAGCGTTTCATTCTGAGCAGAAGACCCTCACACCTGAAGAGTGCTGGCTGTGACGAATTAAACCGGTTTTACAGGTTTCAATCACAGATTGGGAATCAGTAAAGTAACACACAGCGCCACTGGATTTGATAATACTGTACCTAACCAAAATCCGCAATATGGAAACAGAACCTGTGTAATTGTTGATAGATGATGTACTCGTAACATTTTTTCAAGACGAACTACAACATTTAAAAAATGACTTGTATGTACTTGATATCTCTAATCAATCCACGGGTTCCAGCACAAAACGAAACTAAAACGCATACCGTTTCGCGCTTCTTATTAGTTGCTCAAAAGTAATTTGACCGTATGAAATGCATAATATAAACCTAGAAACATATACGTGAGCAGTACTTAAGCACTGTAGTATCGGTGTTAAGACATACCTCTCAAATACTGTAAATCAAGTTAAAAATATCTCAAGACCGATTCTGGTCGTAATGAAACCATGTTTCGTGTATGTTTTCTTTTTCATCTTGAAATAACTCATTTCTAAATACCTTTTTCACTGTTAACATCTTGTAGCAACTTTGCGACAAAATATACACTCTGACAGTTCATCCTGCTACCAACATTAAATAAAACAAATCTTAAGATTTCTATATTTATGTCTTTATTTAGTGGTTTCATTCGAAGCTTACAATGTTTAGGGAGAAATGGAATACTGGTGTGTATTTTTTTCTTTAAAGTACCGAGACCAGCCATATACTGTATGTTTATGTTAAGATTTCCCTTCAGTGGTAAAATTAGATATGAATATTCAATACTTAAACGGGCACAGTTAAGACATTAAATATACATATACATATTGTATACAGTACAGTTTGCATACGGTAATATGTTTATGTTACGCGATTAAAAAATAAATAAATAAAACTGAAAGGTCCAGCACCAGCTGGATTCGAACACACAACCTGCCAGTTGGTAGTCACGCAACTAGACCAGTAGGCTACAAGACAGCTCGCATAAGCAGGCAGGCGTAACAGCCCTCCCGCAGTACACGGATATAATCATACCGTTATTAAATTCTTGAGATACGCGATTCCATATTATATTCCCTTTAAATCAAATTCTAAAAGTATGCTTGTTGACTCCGGTATCACGTTAGTTAAAGACTTCGAAGCTTACAATGTTTAGGGAGAAATGGAATACTGGTGTGTATTTTTTTCTTTTCATGATAGGTGTCGCATTTTAAATCATTTTCGTAGTTAGAAATTATGAAACGCCCTGTTAAAAGCAAGGAAGTTTTTATGCCCGTTGAAGTAAAACGAAATGCCTGACAAAGTATGGCTTGGACAGATTCCAAGTGCTTGTACAAATGTGCTAAAGAAATTATACTTTGAGTATACAGCTTGTCCAAAGTCATCCATTATTAATACAATTAGTAATATCTTCAGTAAAGGCTTTGATGCATAAATATTTCTGATAAAGTTAGGTTGTGTACTTTTGTCCAACTGAGCAATCTTGCTTTCATAAAATATACCAACATTTTAATGACTGATGATTAACATGCTGTAATACACAGTTCAAAATTAAAGCCTCAAATGCTGTACATAAGAGGTTAAGCTCCCCCTGGCGGTTTTACAAGGCGACGCCGGATAGTTAGTCACGTGACACACGTGAACCGCGTGATACCCCGGTGGGCGTGTCGCGGTATGCCGCGAAATACCTCACCCATTTTGAATGGCTGCATCTGTATAGCAAATTCGAATTTTGATCCAATAAAGTAGTCTTTTATTCTTTTTTGGTAAAAGACTCCATTGGTAAAAGTACTGGTTGTGATGCTATACTTCCTTCTCTTACAAAAGGATAAACTCAATTTATTTATTTAAAATACAATTTAAGGCACCATAATTATTTCAGGAAGAAGTGGGCTGTACTTGTTTGGCATCAAATGAATAGGCAAAACATGAAAATTTCAGAAATCTAAACATCTACAGATCCAGCCACTCAAAAAAAATCACGAGGTACGCTGCATTAAAATGCGGTGGGCGTGGCACAATATACCGCCATCCTAATGCATTTATATTGAAATAGGATAATAGTATCTGGAAGCACCTTGTTAAACCACCAGCTGGAGCTAATAAAGCTTAACGTATCATGTACAGCATTTGAGCTGTTGCCAGAAATTACCTGGTCTTCGAATCCCTGTCACTGCTGAGGGACAATCTTTTTCCAATCAAGAATTTAATGTTAATCATTAAACATTAAAAAGTCGGTATATTTTATAAAAGCAAGATTGCTCAGTTGGACAAAAACACACAACCTTCTAGCTTCATCATAAATATTTTAATTATGCATAAATATTTTATGCATCAAGGTCTTTAACTTGGTAACTTACATCGGTTCTGGTTTTAACGTGCTTGTTCTAACATTATTAAGCTCATATACTTCATTAAAAAGTTACAACATTTTATTATTTTCTAAGAATACGTTGTAAGAACACCACTTGCTGTTATTCCAGGTGGATGCTGCACATTGGTGGTGGTGGAGGGGAGTCCCCATTACCTGTAAAGCGCTATATAAGTGTAAGCAATTATTAATTATTATTATTATTGTAAAAAGATATGTTGAAGGGATTTAATATCGCTTGATAGTTATATTAATATCGAATCATGTTGCTAAGCAGCTAAAGTATCACATTTGGACATTTTGGAAAGATTTTGACATTTGTTTATAAAATGTTTAGAAAAAAAACTTTTATTGTCCTTGTAGTGTTAATGAGCACTGTAATGTAGCGAGCTGCACACAGGCGGTTGAAAGCACAATCAGTGCATTACTTTTGGTTTGCTTCTCATAGAGTCGAATGCATAAAAATAGTCTACTATTATAGTTTGTTGTGAACATCATGTGTCTCTTTCAGGTTTACACCCGAGTTCAGAAAAACTATATTTTGTCTTAATCCAAATGTCAGCAGCCAGTAATCAGCCAACAATTGGACTTGGATTTTTTTTTTAAATGTTTAAACTGTACTATATAATACACTGCCTGGAATTGAACCTGGTCCATCAGCATAATTCAACAGGGAACCAGCTGGATGAATTATTCGATGTGATGGTTTTGTGTTTCAGGATTTCTTCACAGAAATCTTTAAATTAAACAAGGGAGGGGGGAAGGACTGTTTTTTCAAATTGCCAGTAATCAGGGAACAGCTTATCAACACGATGGGCAAAATATTTTTTTATTTTTAAAACTGAAATAAAAAATAAGATACAATGACGTGTTCCTGCCTAACTCAAACATTGTGTGACTTTAAAAGCTGTAAAAAAATGGTTTAGATAGTTAAAAACTATCTAACACTAACACTTTTAATGCGTGACAAACAGGTGATTTTCCTCATGATCAGCTTAGAATCTATGTGTATGCTGTAAGATATTTACTTTTTAATTAAATGTTTAAAATACTTGAATTTAATAAAAGGTGTACTGATTTAATACCTCTTGATAATAATATTAATATGGAGTCGTTTAACTAAGCAGCTAAAATATCACAAGGGGACAATTGAAGAGTTAGACACGTTGAGTCTTGTCTTTTCAGCTTGGAATTTAGCCTTTACATTGATCCTTTTGGCTATATTTTTTACATAGCCGGATGAGTAAAAATAGATTGGATTAATAACTGGTATAACTGGTACAGGGCTGTGTAGGGCTGTTTTCGCCTCCCTCTTCGTGCGAGTTCCCCTGTAGCCTACTGGTCTACGTGCCCGACTACCAACTCACTGGTTGTGTGTTCGAATCCAGCTGGTGCCGGACTTTTCTTTTAACAAACATTTCTTCGAAAAAATAGAATAGCGATATTATGGACAATCAATTGACTTTTATATTTCAAAATATCACAACATGATCTATTCTAAGTCATTTTTGATAACAATGAATAGTCACCTTCTTCCCTTCTGACAATGGTCCCTGCTTCTGCTTCCTGCTTCTATTGTGTGTGTGTGTGTGCAATAGAGTAAATTTTTATAGAGAAATGGAGGCTGGACAGTATGCGTTACAATATAAACATTTATATTGATTTAAATCGTGTTCTGATTTAAATTGCAAACGCGTGTTTAATTATATGTGTTTTTTAATCATAATCAGGCTAATGCAACATAAATTGATACAGTATCTTTGTCTTCTAAGTATCTTAATAAACTTTCAGCATAGCTTTCTACCCGTTAAGATTTATATTTCTTGGGATTTTGGGATCAAACGTGGAAGGATTAGATTGTAATCGTTTTTATTTGTCAAATACGTGATTGTATTTCTGAATGTTATGAGCTTAAAACTACCACTTTTTCACACGCTATTTCACGTGCTAGTTAAATACTTCAATGCTTAAAATCGTTAGAGAGAAATGGAATACCGGTGTGTATTTTTCCTTTAAAGTACCGATTCCTGGAATCTGACTGGCTGACACCCTTCTGAAGTGGTTCCATAAAATCTGGAATACGGAAAAGAAAGCGTTGATACATACAAGTATCTTTTAATACAGTCTTTGCTGTGCTCTTGAGGATCCTTGTGATATTTTGAGCTCTAGTTGAATGATAAGTGTCGCATTTTAAATCATTTTCGTAGTTAGAAATTATGAAACGCCCTGTTAAAAGCAAGGAAGTTTTTATGCCTGTTGAAGTAAAACAAAATGCCTGACAAAGTATGGCTTGGACAGATTCCAAGTGCTTGTACAAATTTGCTAAAGAAATTATACTTTGAGTATACAGCTTGTCCAAAGTCATCCATTATTAATACTATTAGTAATATCTTCGGTAAAGGCTTTGATGCATAAATATTTCTGATAAAGGTAGGTTGTGTACTTTTGTCCAACTGAGCAATCTTGCTTTCATAAAATATTCCAACATTTTAATGACTGATGATTAACATGCTGTAATACACAGTTCAAAATTAAAAGCTCAAATGCTGTACATGAGAGGTTAAGCTCCCCCTGGCGGTTTTACAAGGTGACGCCGGATAGTTTCAGGCATGACGTCAAATGACGCGCGATTAACCACGTGATACTGCGTGACACCGCGTGATACCGCGACACAACTACCGGGGTATGCCGCGAAATACCCCACCCATTTTGAATGGCTGTATCTGTATCACCATAGGATGCATTACAGAGCAGTCTCCCATTACCCAGACTGTAAGCAGGGGAATAAAGCTTTGTTTGATTTCTGAAACCCTTTCTTTTTGTCCTGTTTTCATTCAGGTAAGGGTCAACTATATACATAATACTGCTGACAGCAGGAAAATTCATATTCTTTACTCAGACACTTATTAAAAACAGCTCCCATGATGTTCAAACCGATTTTTTACTCAGAAAACTGACACAGCTTTGTGTTGTGAATGTCTTTTTCTCGTGCTTTTATTTAATGTGGCATAATGCACTGGGATAGGGGTATGCTGTCCAAGAGCCAATAGCATTTAAACCACAGCACCCACAATGCTGCAAGTAAGTGTTTTAAACACTAAGCAGGTCCTCTGACCTTTCCAAGCCTTGCTTTGGCTTGTGAAAGCTCTTTTATTTTTTTATGATTTTTTCAATATGGCATCATTAGACAGGTAATTCACTGGGATTGGGGGGGGGTCTTCTTCATTACTCAATAGCTTTTTAAGCACAGCATTCACAATGCTACAACCAAGTGTTTTACACACCAGACAGCCACCCTCACCTCATATAACCTTGCTTTGGGCTGTGAAACCTTTTTTTAATTTTTTTCAATATGGCACCATTAGACAGGTAATACACTGGGATGAGGGGGGTCTTCTTCATGATTCAATAGCTTTTTAAGCACAACATTCACTATGCTGCAACTAAGTGTTTTACACACCAGGCAGCCCCCCTCACCTCATACAATCTTGCTTTGGGTTGTGAAACTGTTCCTTATTTTTTTATGATTTTTTGAAGATAACACTACAGGTAATACACTGGGATATGGGGGTCTTCTTCATGACTCAATAGCTTTTTAAGCTCAACATTCACAATGCTGCAACCAAGTGTCTTACACACCAGACATCCCCCCTCACCTTATACAACCTTGCTTTGGGTTTGGGTTATAAAAAACGAATTATATTTTTTTTTACTGTAGTCAAGTGTTGTGCACACTAGTGTAGCAGCAATGCTTGTTAATAAGACAGAATTAAGTGTTGCTGTGCTTTCCCAAATGAGGCCCCATCTCTCTGTTCATCTTTGTGGTGCAGCCACAGAGAAACTATTCATGCAGGCTGATTTAAAGATGTTTTCCTTTGATAAGGGACAGCTCCCAAATGGGGATGCACTTAGCTAAGCCTGGCTATCATGATCAATGGTCATCCATTGGCGCCTATCTGTCTAGGGAGTGCCAGATGGACATCTGGACTGCATTCCTAGGTGTCAGGAGTAAGTGACTCATATCTCACCTTGATCAACCAATCAGGGACTGGTAGGGCCGAGTAACCCACGTGGGACTCTGATGCCCAGGAAACTTTCAGCCAATGAACGAGCTGAAGTTCCTCATGGTAAAAACAGGCAACACAGAGAGCCTGGAGGAAGAGATTATTCGAACAATTCTAAGGACTATTTTAAGGAGAATTCTAAGGAGAATTCCAGGGGTGCGAGACAATTCCAGGGCAGGACGGCCCAGGAGTAGAAAGGCTCCCAAGGGCAGGACATTCTCGCAGCGCGCCTCCTGACCATCCTGAGACTCAGCCCGGACAACCATGGAACGGCCAATGTGTCCGAGTGCCAGAACTTTGCTTTGTTCTAAGAGTCGAGAGCGGAGGTCGCCACGAGAAACCAGAGGATCCAACCGAGGTTAGCATCAGCAGCAACCCTCGTGAACAGGTTGGAACTGTGGACAGCTGAATCACTATTCAGAACTAGCGCTTCCTCAGGAACGAACTGGTCTTCTTCCTGACCTGCTGGGACCCACAGTTATCTTTTCTCCTGTGCACAAACTGTGCTAGTTAAAGCCAACACTAACTAGCCGGTCAGTGAGCATCAGCAGCGCACCGTCGCAAGCCGCACAGCACAGCCTGGCACGGAGCCAGAGAGCCCACAGGAGATCTGAATCCCCAGAGATTGGATGAGGATTCAACTTCAATGCATTAAAGCTCGAGAATTCAATTGTTATCCCAACCAGTTGATATCAATTTAACTCCTAAGAGTTGTGTACTTGTTTTGAGTATCCAATGTAGAAGTTATAACCAAGTTCACTTATGAAACGGTCTAAATGAATGATATACTGAACGGATGTCCTCTTGATATATGTAACTCTTTGTAACTGACTGAATATATACCTTTTGTATTCTGATAACCCTCTCGATAAGATCTGTTAGGTTTATATGCATATTTTATGTATTAATAAATGTATTCTTGTGTATTAGTACTTGTGTGTGTGCGTTGTTTGAGTTATATTGCATGGTTGGATTCTAAAGCCATTAAAAGAATCAATTTCGTGATTTACGGCTACAATTAATAATTGTCCCCATAAATGCCCAAACCCTACAGAACTGGTACCTTCAGAGAGCACACTACACTAGGCAGGCCTCCTGACCTTTCACAGTCATGCTTTGTTGTGTGAAACTTTTCATTCTCTTTTTAGGATTTTTTTATCAACTTCCAACGAGATGGGTGGGTGGTTGGTGCTCTTTAATAGCTTTTTCATCGATACACACAAACAGATGTAACCAAGACACTCAGAACCAACAGAATCAACCTGAACCCATAGAAAAACAAGAATGCCCCCGAGACACCTGCACCCCCCTCCTGGTATCAACAGCCCCAAACCAATCCATACCAGCTAACAAAACTCAGAATCAGTGCAACCCTCCAACCTGGACCAACAGCAGGATGGGACAAAAACCTGCACCACACTACGTACCCCTCATCCAGACCAGCAGGACAGCTGGACCACAGACAGCACCATCATGTAACCCCCCTGTTCACTCCAACAGAAAAGCTGAACTGACCCCCACCAGCATGGCTATGCTGCAGCTCTGATCACACCAGCAGGCCCAATGGGCTCGGAGCTGGGGGACAAACGGCACCTCATTGAGCCTTATCTACACCAAGCCCACGAGCTGAACCAACAGTTGTTTACAACACACGTTTGTATTTTTTGGCTGAAGATGAAAATGTCTAACATAAATTAGTTTTGGTTCTGGCAAACAATAATAATTGTTGTTAAAATCCAGACACACATAATGAGATCACTCTCTGTCAGTATGTGTAACATTCTGGGCCTGGGCTCCTCTGTATTTGCGCTGAAAAGAGTTCAACAACATTATTAAATGGACTGACATCATAATCTGACAAGATACATTGTTTAGGGGAGACTTGACCACCCACTGTCCCCCTGGTAATGCGAAGAGCATTACCAAAACCAGAATCACTTGGGGCTCTGGGGGGATCGGTGTATGGAACAAAAGCTTAAAAACTGAACATTTTTGAATTGTCTATAAAAAACAACCAACATCCCTGGGATTTCCCAAACACAAAGTTGGAACAAGTATACTAACCCCATACCCTCAAACTACAAAAGGCCTGCGGCCTAGACAGGGTAAACAACAGCATCATGTTACATAGCAGCTCGGAGGTGTGACAAGCCCAGTTTAAATTAACCCCATCCTGAAGTAAGATGTTTCCCTTTGGCCTGGAATCTAGGACTGATCACATCCCTCTATAAGGGTACAGAGACACCTGACCCTAACAACTGCCAGGGCATTTGTGTGAACAGTAACCTGGGCAAGCTATTCACCAGTATCTTCAATACCCTATTACTGGCGCACCTTACCAAACTAAGTGTCCTGAATAGGAGTCAGATCGACTTCATATGAAGCTGGCACATATCTGACCACATATGCACTAAACACACATTTTTAAACAAACATGTCTGTGAAAACAGAAAAATTGTGACCTGTGCCTTTGATTTCTAAAAATCAATAGGCTCTATTTTGAACAAATGATTAATATAAAAACTTTCAAAGTGGGGTAAGAGGTACAGTCCACAAATGATTTTTTTAGTGTACTCGGAAAGTACAAGCGGTTTGAAAATATTTACATAAATCATTTTAGAAAGACGGTGTTTGTTTTTGTATCGTTTGGGTTTGTGTTGACTCTTATTGAGATCTCCAGTCATCTGCCATTATAGATGTCTCTTTTGCTTATGTGTTGTTAGAAATTGAGCTCACCTGTGTGCATTACTAGGGTTTTTTAGGGAAAAAAATAATAGGTTGGTTTTCTATTTGTTTTGTTCCCTTACCCAGTAACAGTCTACTATATGGGGGATTCTGGGTCCTCTCTCCATACAGTATGTCTCCTTTTGCATTGTTTCCAGACCTGGGGTAATTTGAGTTCTTCATTGTACTGGATTACAAGGGCAGGACTGACAGAAGTCTGCCCAGGCAGAAAGGTAGATACAGTATATAAACAGGTTCTAGCATTAATGTTTTGAATACAATCACCCTTTACAATAGGTGAGATAGCCAGAGAAAACAGGACACATTCTTTCTAGGGACTTTTTTTTCCTACAGTATTTATGGTTACGATGGGTTTTAACGTCTTTGTGGAGATAAGCTATTTTTCTCTTCTTTTCTTTTGTGTAGGTTCATGAATGTATGGGCTTTCTTTTCTTCCATGTCTTGTTCCTTTGTTCAGTTGTTTTGTTTTCTTTGCTTTTCCCTTTTGCTCTTTGATTTCATTTTTTCCTGTCACCCATTTTTCTTTATTTATCTCAATGTGATATTTTGCCCTTCTCCTCAGCTGTTGAGTCTCTTGCACTTTCATCTCTGGTATTAGTATTTTCTGATGTTGGATTGCATTTTAAGTTCCTTTTTTTATTTTAGCAATCCTGTTATTTTTTCCATTTTTACTTTATTCTCCTCTTTTATTGTACTATTGCTGTTATTGCAGTCTTCCCTATTTTATTCTTAAACAACATACTAAATAATATAAGAATACATGTTGTGCTCTTCTCTGTCCTGCCACTTGCACTCCTGATACTGTCTTCGAAATAATTCTAATATTTTAGAGTTCTATATATTCAAGCCTAAAAAGTCTAAACGGTTGTTTTTTAGCCAGCAGCCATATCACCCTGCAACTCACAATTGGCATCCCACTGAAGCTAAGTGGGTGTGAGCTTGGTTAGTACCTGGATGGGAGACCTCCTGGGGAAAAACTAAGGTTGCTGCTGGAAGAGGTGTTAGTGGGGCCAGCAGGGGGTGCTTACCCTGTGGTCCATGTGGGTCCTAATTGAGCAGTGATGGGGACACTACACTGTAAACAGGTGCAGTCCTTCGGATGAGATGTAAAACCGAGGTCGACTCTCTGTGGTCATTAAAAATCCCAAGGCGTTTCTCGAAAAGAGTAGGGGTGTAACCCCCTGTCCTGGCCAAATTTCCAATTTGTCCTTACCAATCATGGCCTCCTAATAATCCCCATCTATGAATTGGCTTCATTACTCTCTGCTCTCCTCCCCACTGATAGCTGATGTGTGGTGAGCATTCTGGCGCACTATGGCTGCCATCGCATCATCCAGGTGGATGCTGCACATTGGTGGTGGTGGAGGGGAGTCCCCATTACCTGTAAAGCGATTTGAGTGGAGTGTCCAGAAAAGTGCTAAGTGTAAGCAATTAATAATTATAATTATTAAAGTCTTTGAATGTGGTGTACTAACTACTGTCTACGATAACAATAACAATAACATACATAAAATACTAATAACATGTCTATAAAAAATAGCCTAGAAATCAAGTATTAAGTAAGGAAATGGCTGCAGCTATGAATCAGAATTTTAATCTATTGGTTTTGGAGTTGGGGGGTTGCACTTGGATCGTTACAGATGGATTTTGCTGTACACAAAACAGGTGAAATAGATGGACAGAATTTCACAAGACTGCCCAAGTTGTTCTTGCCCTTGCCAAACCAGCATATCAGAGTGAAAATTAAAACACATTGATAATAATAATAATAATAATAATAAGGAAGGACCGATAGGAGAAGATCAACAATGAATCATTAACATTACAATGCTTAAGTTGCCTTTATAATAAAGACAATTTTGTCCTTTTGTGAGGATCGTATCCACATTGGACCTGTTTTTGAAGTTGTTTTGAAATTTCTTACTATTTTTTTTTCTACCACCTTAGCTGAATCTCCCCCCATTTATTGTGGTGGTATGGGTTTTTTCCAGAAATATGTTATCATTTCTGTGATGTTGGGCACATTTGTCTTCAGAAAGTTTTATTTACACCTCCTATCATACTCATCTGACATGTCCATTGCTACACTCATTTACTTGCAGCAGACAGACAATGACAGAGTCATCTGCAAATTTTATTAAGTGTCTGGAGTGGTGAGAGCTCTTGAAGGTGTTTGTGTATAGGACAAGGAGTAAAGGAGACAATATGCATCCTTGGGGGACCCAGAAGAACAATACTTGTTGTTGGATAACACATTGTTGACTCTAACACTCTAAGTCTGTTAGGAAATCAGTAACCCCTCTGATGACATTATGATCAAAACCAAAGTTTGATAATAGCTTTGCTGCCTGTACTTGAGGTGGAATGCAATTGATACAGAGGAGGAAGTACAGCACAACAAAAAGAACACAATTCTAAATCTACCACATCAAAAAAAAAACAATGAAAATCACTAAAACCACAGGAGTACACAAACACAACACAAACTAGAACGCCATACAGACAATAACCTGTAGCAGAATATCTGCTTACGTTGTATTTGCTTTGTGAATGTTTTTGGATGTTGTATAGGCCTTGGCAACTCTTGTGGTTTAACAGTCATTGTAATAAAGCAGTTTCAATCTCTATGTGAGTGGAACCTGTTGAATATTTGTTCAGATGGGTAGCTGCATCAGCATGCGTAGGCTGCAAAGGTTCAAGTAATAGGTTTATTCCATGCTGAATAGAGAAGAAAGAACACACATTTTGGCTGTGGAGCCTTCTTCAAGTGTCATAGCTGAAGAAGGCTCCACGTCCGAAACGTTGTGTTTTCTTTTTCTCTTTTCAGCATGGAATAAACCTATTACCTGTGTTGTAACAGAAAGAATAAGGTTCTGGATCCCGAGATGAAGTTAAACAGATGAGTTTATTGCATGCAAGGAACAATAAAGCCGAAGTTTTGTTTCCCGCAAGAAACAACAAAACCGAAATATTGTTAAAAGTGCTGGTACAAACTTTAGGTTTATATATCCTTTCCTTTCTTCTTCTGACGTCACTCGTTATTATGGTAAAAGGGGGGAGGTCATGTGTTTGGCCAGCTTACAACTTTTTGGCCAAATGGTCAGGGATTAAGTCCCCAGGGGGTTCCCTAGCTCTCCTAGCTCGCATCTGGGATCCTTATCAGTTCTCCCTTTCCTGCCATAAACTCCTGTTGCTTAGAAGTTTAATATTCAAGCAGAGAGGACTTAATTTAACCCCCATCTTTACTTTTACTTCACCTGCTAAATATTAGTTACACTTGGATTTCGCAATATAATACAACCAAGAGGTATTGTTATTTTTTTATTTTTTTTGTAAAAACAGCAGTCAAGCTGGCATATTCTGATATCTGAGACACAGTTTAATACAAAATTTTTCTCTTGAACTTTCAATGTGTCATGAACCAGTTCCATCTATTTTTACCTCTCTACAAATCAGCCTTCAAAAGCTTAACTCATGTAGCTGTAATGTACAACTGTACCTGTGTGGCAGGTAGAGTGCTGAGAGCACATGCTCCAAGCAGCTTGCTCCTGTAAGGAATTAACAACTTAAAAATCAAATTGAATGTTAAATAGGCCTCACACAGTACATAGGGAGTTATGGGACATGTTGTGTTTAGAAAGGATTTAAAAGTAAAAAGTAAAGCCTGAAATAAACAAACTGCGCCATGCGAGACCAAGGTAAGGCATGTTTGTTACTGTTTGTTTTGTCTGGTTATTTAAACCATTCCGTCTATTTCACACTTAACCAACTTTGGATTAGAAAGACTACAAACTGTGAAAACTTCCAAATCTGTAACATCATTTCAAGGGTGTATAATAGATCATTCACAAGATCACACGGCTGTTTGTTATTATTGTAAGAACTGTAGTTCACTACTGTTCTTTTGACTCTTGAGCTTACATCATACAGTCGTTGGAGTGCATTTCAAACCTAATACAGATGCAGCCATTCAAAGTGCGCGGTACAGACACGTACCGCAGGTAATTGGCTGCGGTATCGCGTATCATGACGCAATATGACGCGGTGCGTGATTGGTTGACCGACAGGGGCACTCGTGGTCCGTTGGTCTGTCGTAGAAAGACTTACTGTAAACGTCTTTACTGTTGTAGATATTGAATTTTACCACTGAAGGGAAATCTTAGTAGCTGAGCATAAAAATAATAGGAACATACTGTAACGCATGAGGCCATAAACAATATTAATTTTGGAACATAAACATAGAGTATAGAGCTGGTCTTGGTACTTTAAAGAAAAAAATACACACCAGTATTCCATTTCTCCCTAAACATTTTAAGCTTCGAAGTCTTTAACTAACGTGATACCGGAGTCAACAAGCATACTTTTAGAATTTTATTAAAAGGGAATATAATATGGAATCGCGTATCTAAAGAATTTAATAACGGTATGATTATATTCGTGTACTGCGACAGGGCTGTGTAAGGCTGTTTCGCCTCCCTGTTCATGCGAGTTGTCTTGTAGCCTACTGGTCTAGGTGCGTTACTAACAACGCACAGGTTGTGTGTTCGAATCCAGCTGGTGCTGGAATTTTCTTTTAACAAACATTTCTTCGAAAAAATAGAATAGCGATATTATGGACAATCAATTGACTTTTATATTTCAAAATATCGCAACATGATCGATATTTGCGAGATTTTGAACATATCTTCCCTTCTGACAGCGGTTCCTGCTTCTATTGTGTGTGTGTGTGCAACAGAGTAAATTTTTCTCCATTGTTCAGCCTTTTAGACATACTTGGAAAGTTTTAGGCACAGACAATCTTTCTTAATCCCCTTTTATCTTGAGGTGACATCCCAGACAAGCTTTCCACCTGGGAATATTCACTGTGCTCTTCAGGCTTTTTTTCTGATTCTACACAAATTTTTTCTCCTTCAAATATGTCACCACTGTCTGTGCTGCCCATGCATCTTCTGCATCTTCCGATGAACTTTTGAGCTCTGTGTTGCCTTCCAAACTATGTCCCGCACTTTGACTTGAAATATTGACTATAGATTGTGTACTGTCATCTGGTTTGGAATCCTTACCAATACTCTCCTCCTTCTGCGCCCTAAGCGCTTGGGTTCTTACTTTTTTCCTATCTTTATGCCAAATCACTGATAACCATTTCCTGTTGCTGGGGTAATCCTCTCCAAGAACTCTGTTTGACAGTGTTGACCAAATATTGTCATGCCACCTCATTTTTTTTTCTAGCTTAGAAAACTTCAGAACTTCTTTGATCACATTCCCTACTCCACCAGCCCTTGACCACAGGTCTGGCCTCCCACTCCTCTGTCCTCCTTTAACATGTGGCATTGCCAACAATCTGAAAAATTGAGAACACATTTGAATGAAGTGGAAACATAATTGAAATTCAATGCCCAATGAAGGTTGATAGTGTAAGAGTGCAACAGATGTACAAGTCCATTAAATGTTTTTATTTCTGTGTTTAATTTTTGAGGGACCTTATATTTTGATATAGCATCAATCACAAAACAGCATTCTGTCACCACATAAAAAACCTAGAAAAGAAGTATGTGTTTCTTTAAAAAAATACCCCCACATTTTTTTTAAATGTCAACATATCGAGGTTGTCTTTGCAAGATTTGCACAGTTTGTGTGTGTATGATTTTAAAAGAATAAAATCATAACTGAAGAAGGCTCCATGGCCAAAACATTGTGTTTTCTTTCTTCTCTTTTCAGCATGGAATAAACCTATTACTTGTTCCTTGGAGATTACCATGTGCCAATAAGATAAGATATGATCATTTTATTGACCATATACAATTTCTTGCATTAGGAATTTATATTTTGCATACCCCAGCTTGCTCTCCATGAGACACACACACAGGGAGAGGAGCTTGGAGTCAGAACACAGGGTCAGCCATTTATACGGCACCCCTGGAGCAGCTGGGGTTAGGGGTCTTGCTCAGGAGCCCAACAGAGTAGGATTCCTCTGCTGACCATGGGATTTGAGCCAGCAACCTTCCAGCCACACGGGCAGATCCTTAGCCACAGAGCCACCGCTCCGCCTGATGTGCTAAGTCTTTAATATTAGTCCAAAAAGCTGCAATTTTTTTTAAAATAGCTGTTGTAAATAACATCAATGGCTATTGAAAAGTATATACAAAAACAGAGACAAGTTAATGAACTTTGAATGACTACTTACAGCTCTGGAAAGACTGAAGATAGTGTTTCTGGTTGTTGTTTAATTGATCCACCACCAAAACAATCCTCGACAGTCAAACAAGTCCATGTGATGAAAACCCTTATGCTCTTTAATGTTTTTTTTGTGGATTGTGCATCTGTACTAAAATTATTTTCCACTCATCAGCTTTTGGATGAGAGATTCTGACCACTGTATAAGATCAGAAGCAGTAGACGAAACAGGCTTCTTTTCTGCTTTTTTTACACACTCCTAATGCAAACAACACATTACGAATACAATGGAAAGGTTGCACCCAATGGGATCAAGCAACTTAAAACATATGTTCAGGGGACAGGAAAGTTGTTATAGAGATGAATGGTATTCATGAAACAAATAATTTTGCAAAAAACTTTGCCAAAAAGTCAAAACCAGTTTAACATTTGTCAGACAGGTTGAATCAGTTGGATATCTACAGATGCAGCCATTCAAAATGGGTGAGGTATTTCGCGGCATACCCCGGTGGGCGTGTCGCGGTATCACGCGGTGTCACGCGGTTAATCGCGCGTCATTTGAGGCTCTGCCGGAAACTATCCGGCATCGCCTTGTAAAACCGCCAGGGGGAGCTTAACCTCTCATGTACAGCATTTGAGCCTTTAATTTTGAACTGTGTATTACAGCATGTTAATCATCAGTCATTAAAATGTTGGTATATTTTATGAAAGCAAGATTGCTCAGTTGGACAAAAGTACACAACCTACCTTTATCAGAAATATTTATGCATCAAAGCCTTTACTGAAGATATTACTAATAGTATTAATAATGGATGACTTTGGACAAGCTGTATACTCAAAGTATAATTTCTTAAGCACATTTGTACAAGCACTTGGAATCTGTCCAAGCCATACTTTGTCAGGCATTTTGTCTTACTTCAACGGGCATAAAAACTTCCTTGCTTTTAACAGGGCGTTTCATAATTTCTAACTACGAAAATGATTTAAAATGCGACACTTATCATTCAACTAGAGCTTAAAATATCACAAGGATCCTCAAGAGCACAGCAAAGAGTGTATTAAAAGACACTTGTATGTATCAACGCTTTCTTTTCTGTATACCAGATTTTATGGAACCACTTCAGAGGGGTGTCAGCCAGTCAGATTCCAGGAATCGGCACTTTAAAGGAAAAATACACATCGGTATTCCATTTCTCCCTAACGATTTTAAGCATCGAAGTATTTAACTAGCATGTGAAATAGCGTGTGAAAAAGTGGTCGTTTTAGGCTTTTCTGCTAATATAATATGGAATCGCGTATCTAAAGAATTTAATAACGGTATGATTATATTCGTGTGCTGCGACAGGGCTGTGTAAGGCTGTTTCGCCTGCCTGTTCATGCGAGCTGTCTTGTAGCCTACTGGTCTACGTGTGTGACTACCAACTTGCAGGTTGTGTGTTCGAATCCAGCTGGTGCTGGACTTTTCTTTTAACAAACATTTCTTCGAAAAAATTGAATAGCGATATTATGGACAATCAATTGACTTTTATATTTCAAAATATCGCAACATGATCGATTCTAAGTCATTTTTGACAACGGTCCCTGCTTCTGCTTCCTGCTTCTATTGTGTGTGTGTGCAACAGAGTAAATTTTTATAGAGAAATGGAGGCTGGACAGTATGCGTTACAATATAAACATTTATATTGATTTAAATCGTGTTCTGATTTAAATCGCAAACGCGTGTTTAATTATATGTGTTTTTTAATCATAATCAGGCTAATGCAACATAAATTGATACAGTATCTTTGTCTTCTAAGTATCTTAATAAACTTTCAGCATAGCTTTCTACCCGTCAAGATTTATATTTCTTGGGATTTTGGGATCAAACGTGGAAGGATTAGATTATAATCGTTTTTATTTGTCAAATACGTGATTGTATTTCTGAATGTTATGTGACACCTACAGTAGTTCACTGCTTTAAATACATCGAATTAAGAAAGTTATGTGTAGCACTTTAGATCTTTTTTCTGATCATGTTTCTCTATAACAATAATAAAAAACTTTATTTTACATATCGCCTTTAAAAGTGGCATCTCAAAGCAATACAGTAGATCAAAAAACAGTTAAAAGGGACCAAATTAAATACCAGACAATCGCAAACACGTTTTCAATAAAATTAGTTTATTCATTCAGCAGTTTGTGAGAGGGACATCCAGCAGAAAGAGACACACACACCGGTTTTCATTGACAAAATTGTTTTTTTTTTCAATTCCTCTTGTCTAACAGGAATGTTTTGTTTGTGGACAGACTGTTAGACTAGAGGAAAAGACCGCCTCCTCCTATGAAGCATTAATCGCGTATCTAAGGAAAATTGCAGTATACCTTTGTTCATGCACATCATTATACAGTATCTCATTTTGTATTTCGATAAAAAAAATAGTTTGCCCAGCCACTACTGTTGTTATTGTTTTTATCCTGTAAAGCGTTTCCTTTTTCTGCGTTTTCCATTTCCTTTTTCTGATCACTCGCTTTCTGGATACACATCTCACCTGTCCTGTTTTTTGTTTTCCTGGTTTGCTGATTATGCCTGCTGCGGTCCACTCCTACCCTCACACCTAAAGAATACTATTTTAAATTTCTTGGTGCAGTTCATTAACCCTTGTATGTGCTGTCCGCGCCCAAAATGCAATTTAAAAAAAGTCAAAAACTGCGCTCAAAATGCAATTTAGAGCTTAATAAGATACACTCCACAGGCAAAATTAAAGACAAAATTAAAGATGATTAAAATCTGTAATCTTTCCACTTGTACTGTGAGTCATCGGAAAGTTTCTGCTTTGTGTAAGGATGGTATCGAAAAGCAATCTTAAGTGGTGAGAAAGCT
Source organism: Lepisosteus platostomus (assembly GCF_059453375.1). Taxonomy (NCBI): domain Eukaryota; kingdom Metazoa; phylum Chordata; class Actinopteri; order Semionotiformes; family Lepisosteidae; genus Lepisosteus; species Lepisosteus platostomus. The sequence continues at coordinate 24,029,204 of NC_142611.1, forward strand.
GTGCTCAATGTATTTAAGGGGCTTAAAAGTAAAAGGAGATGCTTCATATTGCTTGACTAATTTTAAAAACTAAGTTATAAATGCAGACGCTCCCTCGGTGCGCTGCTCTGGTGCGCCGGCTCTTACACAGTGCCTGTCTGTCGTAAGCGTTACAATATACATACCCAACACTGCTTGTACCCATCTGTCATGCAAATAAAACACCTTGAATTGAATTGAATTGAGGGAAGAGGGGGGGAATACTAAAGCCAATACTGGCTCAATACCCTCAATGGGCTTTGACGTGCTAATGCGTTGGTTTAACAGTCCGGGTGTGGCAGGCTTCCAATGTCAACTCGACTCGATTGGAAGACAATGAACGTATTTTAGCCCTAAATGAATTAATAGCAAACATGGTTTACATAAAATACATTTTTCCAAGAAAGTTTATAATAATACGATCTATAGTTGAAATCTGAGCCTACTGTAAAAATAAAGGAAAAGCATTTTCAGAGAGCAATCACGCTGTGTTTATGTAGAAAAAGCGATTAGGTTTATGAGCAATCTAATTACCTATTCGCTTAAAACGCTATATAAAATAAAGTTTATTTAGAGATGAATGATCAGTGTCGCAGTTTAAATAATTTTTGTAGGAGGGCTTGGACAGATTCCAAGTGCATTTTTGCAATTTACATTGCATTGTCCAATGTTCTGTTGTAATACAGGCTAGAATACAGTTACAGTAGTCTAAGCTTTATCAGCCTATTTAAATTTTTTTTGAATCCCCGGCGGAACACACTCCATAGGAATCAGCGGTTTTATACAGTATATCACCTTTAAACACATATATTTAAACACGCGTTTACGATTTAAATCAAAACGCGATTCAAATCAATATAAATGTATATTTTGTAACGCATAGGTGACTATTCATTGTTATTAAAAAGACTTAAATTCGATCATGTCGTGATATTTAGAAATATAAATTTGTTTGGTGCGAGGGAGGTTTTATTTAATCTCTGACCAAGGGAAACGTTTCATTTTTTCAAAGAAATGTTTGTTAAAAAATAAAGTCATAGTTCCATGGGATTCAATCACAGACCATGTGACATGGGAGTCAGGAAACTAACACACAGCGCCACCGGATTTAATTACGCAATAAAAACGCTATAAAATAATGTGACTAGGCACAGAAAAAGTTTACAGCACAGTACAATAATAAATGCTGACCATGACTCTAGAAGCATAAATTACCTAACACTCAATTTAAACACAAGCTGTCTTTCTGTATGAACCTCTAAGCTGGTTCATACAGAAAATGAAGAAATGCATTAGCCTGATTATGATTAAAAAACACATAATTAAACACGCGTTTGCGATTTAAATCAGAACACGATTTAAATCAATATAAATGTTTATATTGTAACGCATACTGTCCAGCCTCCATTTCTCTATAAAAATTTACTCTGTTGCACACACACACAATAGAAGCAGGAAGCAGAAGCAGGGACCGTTGTCAAAAATGACTTAGAATCGATCATGTTGCGATATCTTGAAATATAAAAGTCAATTGATTGTCCATAATATCGCTATTCAATTTTTTCGAAGAAATGTTTGTTAAAAGAAAAGTCCAGCACCAGCTGGATTCGAACACACAACCTGCGAGTTGGTAGTCACACACGTAGACCAGTAGGCTACAAGACAGCTCGCATGAACAGGCAGGCGAAACAGCCTTACACAGCCCTGTCGCAGCACACGAATATAATCATACCGTTATTAAATTCTTTAGATACGCGATTCCATATTATATTAGCAGAAAAGCTTAAAACGACCACTTTTTCACAAGCTATTTCACATGCTAGTTAAATACTTCGATGCTTAAAATCGTTAGGGAGAAATGGAATACCGGTGTGTATTTTTCCTTTAAAGTGCCGATTCCTGGAATTTGACTGGCTGACACCCCTCTGAAGTGGTTCCATAAAATCTGGTATACAGAAAAGAAAGCGTTGATACATACAAGTGTCTTTTAATACACTCTTTGCTGTGCTCTTGAGGATCCTTGTGATATTTTAAGTTCTAGTTGAATGATAAGTGTCGCATTTTAAATCATTTTCGTAGTTAGAAATTATGAAACGCCCTGTTAAAAGCAAGGACGTTTTTATGCCCGTTGAAGTAAAACAAAATGCCTGACAAAGTATGGCTTGGACAGATTCCAAGTGCTTGTACAAATGTGCTTAAGAAATTATACTTTGAGTATACAGCTTGTCCAAAGTCATCCATTATTAATACTATTAGTAATATCTTCAGTAAAGGCTTTAATGCTTAAATATTTCTGATAAAGGTAGGTTGTGTACTTTTGTCCAACTGAGCAATCTTGCTTTCATAAAATATACCAACATTTTAATGACTGATGATTAACATGCTGTAATACACAGTTCAAAATTAAAGGCTCAAATGCTGTACATGAGAGGTTAAGCTCCCCCTGGCGGTTTTACAAGGCGACGCCGGATAGTTTCCGGCAGAGCTTCAAATGACGCGCGATTAACCGCGTGACACCGCGTGATACCGCGACACGCCCACCGGGGTATGCCGCGAAATGCCTCACCCATTTTGAATGGCTGCATCTGTAGATATCCAACTGATTCAACCTGTCTGACAAATGTTAAACTGGTTTTGACTTTTTGGCAAAGTTTTTTGCAAAATTATTTGTTTCATGAATACCATTCATCTCTATAACAACTTTCCTGTCCCCTGAACATATGTTTTAAGTTGCTTGATCCCATTGGGTGCAACCTTTCCATTGTATTCGTAATGTGTTGTTTGCATTAGGAGTGTGTAAAATAAGCAGAAAAGAAGCCTGTTTCTTCTACTGCTTCTGATCTTATACAGTGGTCAGAATCTCTCATCCAAAAGCTGATGAGTGGAAAATAATTTTAGTACAGATGCACAATCCACAAAAAAAACATTAAAGAGCATAAGGGTTTTCATCACATGGACTTGTTTGACTGTCGAGGATTGTTTTGGTGGTGGATCAATTAAACAACAACCGGAAACACTATCTTCAGTCTTTCCAGAGCTGTAAGTAGTCATTCAAAGTTCATTAACTTGTCTTTTTGGACTAATATTAAAGACTTAGCACATCAGGCGGAGCGGTGGCTCTGTGGCTAAGGATCTGCCCGTGTGGCTGGAAGGTTGCTGGCTCAAATCCCATGGTCAGCAGAGGAATCCTACTCTGTTGGGCTCCTGAGCAAGACCCTTAACCCCAGCTGCTCCAGGAGTGCCGTATAAATGGCTGACCCTGTGTTCTGACCCCAAGCTCCTCTCCCTGTGTGTGTGTCTCATGGAGAGCAAGCTGGGGTATGCAAAATATAAATTCCTAATGCAAGAAATTGTATATGGTCAATAAAATGATCATATCTTATCTTATTGGCACATGGTAATCTCCAAGGAACAAGTAATAGGTTTATTCCATGCTGAAAAGAGAAGAAAGAAAACACAATGTTTTGGCCATGGAGCCTTCTTCAATTATGATTTTATTCTTTTAAAATCATACACACACAAACTGTGCAAATCTTGCAAAGACAACCTCGATATGTTGACATTTAAAAAAAAATGTGGGGGTATTTTTTTAAAGAAACACATACTTCTTTTCTAGGTTTTTTATGTGGTGACAGAATGCTGTTTTGTGATTGATGCTATATCAAAATATAAGGTCCCTCAAAAATTAAACACAGAAATAAAAACATTTAATGGACTTGTACATCTGTTGCACTCTTACACTATCAACCTTCATTGGGCATTGAATTTCAATTATGTTTCCACTTCATTCAAATGTGTTCTCAATTTTTCAGATTGTTGGCAATGCCACATGTTAAAGGAGGACAGAGGAGTGGGAGGCCAGACCTGTGGTCAAGGGCTGGTGGAGTAGGGAATGTGATCAAAGAAGTTCTGAAGTTTTCTAAGCTAGAAAAAAAAATGAGGTGGCATCTGTGACAATTAAGCAATATCCTTTCTCTATCCTTTAGATCACTAATCTGTGCGTTATAACAGAGTACAGATATATACTGTATAATATAATATGTAGTTGTAAGGACAATTAAACAATTTTCACATTTTCTTAGAAACACCAAAGAATACACAAGATAGATACATAGAGTTAGAACAGTTGATCGTTGTATATGGAGAGGAGCAGATGAGAAAGAAAAGCAGTGGCTTCCAGAGTTAAGACAACTTGAGCAGCAGCCAGCTTACTATTATCCTTCTTGCACTTCCTGCCACCCGACCCAATCTGCATTCCTCTCAACTGTACATAAGGCTGAATCTCTTTTTCAGTCAAGGTGGGTCCCAAGCTTCCCCGTCAATTACTTTCCCCCATTTATGTTGAGGGTAATAAATATACTTTTGATCTTTTGGAATTAGTGTTTCAATGTGCCAGTGGCGTTTTAGGTTGAACCTATTTAGGTTTAATTTTCTTATGGATTTTGCATTTAAGACAAAGGCTTTCTCTAATATTATAATTAAGTTTCCAGTATCATCTGAATTATTTCTTAAGTCTCCCAAAAGTACATTTACAAGATTTACTTGAAAGGCAACACTGTATGGAGAAATCAATTTCTCGGTCTGAGTCCAAAATAAAGCCTCTTTTGGACAAAAACAAAATAGGTGAGTTACATCTTCTTCCTCTATATGGCAAATCCTACACATAGGGGAGTTTTCTAAAACCCCATAGATATAGCATTTTTCTAGTAACTAATATTTTGTGTAATAATTTAAATTGAATAATCATAATAGAGACATCTATGGTAGTTCTATATCAAGTTAAAAACTTGATTCCATGTATTTGGCATATGTAACATGTATTCCCAACTATTTTGTATCTTTATTTGACTAGACTTTAACCTTTTACTCTCCATAAAACAGGTGTGGATCTTTTTATTTTTTATATTTTTCAACCACATGTGATTTTTTATATATGGAATGGGTATATATAGTATAGTAAGGACCTATACTATATACTATACTAAGGACCTTCAACTAACCTTAAGAGAAATCAGACTTCACACACAGGACTGCTAAAGAAAACATTTCAGGATTTAGGAATTATAGATGTCTGGCAGTACTCTCATCCTTTAGAGAGGGGCTACACTTACTACTCTGTCCCACACTCAGCGTACTCCAGAATAGATTACTTTTTCATGTTTAATAGAGATAGACATAAGGTGAAAGAATGTACAATTGGAAATACTGATGTGTCAGATCTCTCAGCTGTGTACACATACATATGCAATACATATAATGTAACTACTTCAGGTGGGTAGCTGCGTCAGCATGCGTAGTCTGCAAAGGAACGAGTAATAGGTTTATTCCATGCTGAAAAGAGAAGAGAGAAAACACTTTGTTTCGGCTGTGAAGCCTTCTTCAGGTGTGAGGGTCTTCAGCTCACACCTGAAGAAGGCTTCACAGCCGAAACGTTATTGTGTTTGTGTTATTGTGCCATATGTTGTTTTACCATCAACATACTGTTTGGTGTAAGGGGAGGTATCTAAATAGTGTCCTATTCTTTGGAGTTATTGACCAACCGTCCCTGATGATGGTCACAAAACCAAGTGCAATTTCAATTACTTTTATTCTTATTGAGGTGAATAAAGCAAGCATTCTTGGGAATGTTTCAGAGGAAAAGTCAGCCTCTAGGTAGAACAGAGAGAAAGAACAGAGACAGAAGAAGGAGAAGAACAGAACTGTGATAGGGCCCCTATTTACAGGCCAGACTTTAGAGAATGTTCAGGTAATTTGAGCACTTGATGAGAGTAGTTTAGGAGTTAGTAGGTGATCGCTGGCTAATAATATTTTGTTGATATTTATCTCCTATTTGTGGCATCCAACAGGCTAGAGAAATTTTGATTAGTGATAAATGTTCTCATTCCCAGCATCCATTTTAGAGAGTGATTTAGACTGGAATAGGGTCTATTATTTTATAAGAAACAGGTTCCCACCTTTCCAGATGGTATTTGTTCCTTGTTTGTAGGGCTGATTTCTGTTTCCAAAGGTCCTGTAGAAGGCAGAGCCCTTGCATTCATTGTCTTGCAATTATCTGTATGTAACAGCAGTAAACTGTATACTGTATGTTTGTGCAAAAACTTGTAAATAGTAAACATTTTTTGTTTGTTTGTTTGTTTGTTTGTTTGTTTGTTTGTTAAGTTTACTGCCTGGTTTATTACTTTATATCTCACTGTGCTGAAGAACAAAGGAAACGTGCCTTTAAGTATTCTACTTGGTATTCACTGACAACAAAGAGAATGCAAATGTTATCTTTGTGACAGAGTCTAATGATTTCATAATTTTAATCCTTATCCCTTTGTTCACACCTTAGATTTTTACAATGGGTTGAAACAATTAATTTCACATATGAGATAATAAGCAGCTCTTTCTGGCATTTTGTGTTTCCATGTTTCTTCAGTATATCCTAATGGCCCTCTCAAATATATTGCATACAGTACAATAATACACAGGACAATAAACCTGTCAGTATTTGATGAGCTTCTCAACATCCAAACAATAAGAATGATAAATGCATGTTCCAATCGTTTCCGTTTTCAATTATGAATCTTTGCACCATTCTCTTCAGTGAGACGTAAGCAGGTTTGCTTAAAGCATTCTACTATTACATAGTTTTCTGTTTATTAGTCCCTAAACTGCTATATATTTGCTTTAGCAACGTACTAAAGGCCTAGAATCTACTCCTTGGTCACCAATCCTACCTCTAATTAGATTATCTAATGCCTTCACAACTGTTTTGCTTCATCTCTTTGACATACTGTAATCATTTAAGTTTAAAATGACCGCATTTCCTAAACTACTCTGAGTTAATAACATTGATTATTTGCAGCAGTACTGGCATAATTGGTTATGTTTTGACACCAACAGTAATCTGTCACTCAGAACTGGTTTTACAGTAATAGACCATGTCATTATACAAACCTGGAAAATCAGATAATATCTTTATTTTTTATGTCTTATATCTACCCAAGTGAACTGCTAAAGATTGTCATCCCTTTATGATGACAGGAATGTTTTCTATTCTTTATTTATCATTCATAGATCATCATTTTCAATAGGTGGAAATTCCTCAGCAGGAAGAATAAGTACATTGTTTACCTTTCAATAAAACACGTTGCTTAGACTTGTATCTGGTCACTGTTTGATAATCCACATCCCTACAGGGATCAATGCAACTTCAACCTTTTTATTATCTCCCTCCTGAAACACTGAAACAGTTACAACTTTAGTCTTACTGTCAAGTCAACCTTTTCATCCTTGGCCATTAAATTCACAATATCCTTTCCTCTGAGTTAAACAGCGTAGACTTGCTTTTTAAGAAAAATGATTTGCTCAGCCCGCAGACCACCTGGCGCACACTACTGGGCCACTGGTGGTCCACAGACCACTCTTTGAGAACCACTGCACTAGACAACAAGCATCATTCCATTCACTGACAGACCCTGGAAGCTTCCTCTTCCTGCATCTTAAAAACATCACCTAACCAATTGGCTTTAGACAACAGCTTTGGTGAGAGAGCAGCAGTTCATTCCCCCAGAGGAATCTGGGGGATGTGGTCCCTACTGGGGTGGGGCTCTCACACAATATAAACCTTTCAGCTGCGAAAATCTTGAAAGCTAAAAGTTTGGCGAAAGAAAGGAACAACAGGTGTTCCAAAGAAACCTCCTATTCTTTTTTTGAAGCATGAAATGGCTCGACCATGAATGGTTGCCTTTGGAACTGCTCACTTTTCATTTTTATAACAAATTATGACAAGAGTACAGTTCAAAACGATAATTTGCAGAAATATTTTATATGTTTGTGTAGAAAAATGTCTTATAAAAGTATTGGGCAGTGATACATTATGCACCATGATGTAGGGGTTTTGTGATTTTACTGAGCCAATTATTAATTGAAGCAGTAATCACGAGGTGGTTCGTTATGGTGTTTAGACAATCAATCGTCAGAACAACTAACAATACACACACACGGATTCAATAGACTAGATACATTTATTAACCATAAATTGTGCACCAAACATATACCAGTCTGCCTGGATACAGGCGGCAGACCTTACTGTGAGGGTTACCAAAATACAAGGTATATAATTTCGAAGAGATACAAACACAAAGAGATACACAACAGAGAGTATACTTCAATATACAGTTCGGCTATACCAAATCGCTAATCAGTGTTATTACCCACTGTTACACTAGACTCGGAAGTAAATACATTACTCATGAATTAAATCATGATTAATTCATGATTTAATTCATGCTTCTGAATAAGCTATTCAGGTTGTCGACGACGGTCCAACTGTAGGCTGCCGTTGATCAAGCGGAGCATTCACGTTGGTTGTTGCAGAATTCTGAGTACGTTCGGAATCCTCGGCCTCGCGCTTAGAACAAAGTCCAAGTCCCAGCGCAGACAACACCGCTTGTCACGTAATTGTCTCTGAGGGTGCGCGAAAATGGCCAAGGAGCTTGTGCTACCTTTTTGACCAAGACACAGATGTGTGATAATTGGTTGAGAGTTTCGTGGGCATTGGAGACCTACATGGTGTTACCACGCCCTGCCAGTCCCTGATTGGTTGACCAAGGTGAGATATGAGTCACTTATTCCTAACACCTAGGAATGCAGTCCAGATGTCCTCTGGCACTTTCTAGACAGATAGGCACCAGGGATGACCATTGGTCATGATAGCCAGGCTTAGCTAAGTGCATCCCCATTTGGGAGTTGTACCTTATCAAAAGAAAACACCTTAAATCAGCCTGCAAGAATAGCATGAAGAGAGAGATGGGGCCTCATTTAGGAAAGCACAGCAATGCTTAATTCTGTCTTATTAACAAGCATTGCCACTACAATGACAATGATCCAAAACACACAACCAAATATATTCCTGAGTTCATCAGGAAAAAAAAGGTAACCAAATCAATTCAACTCCAGAATTAGATCCAAATGTGTGAAAGAGCATTTACTCCAAGTGTTAATAGAACAAGCTTGCAAGGCATCTAAGCTGAAGTAAAGTAAATGTTTGCACATAGGTTGGGGAGTTCAATGGGTCACTGCCTTCATGCTGATACGTAATGTTGTCCCAGTTGTGCTGTTTTTAAGAGGTGGAGCCTTTGTTATAGAGACACTTTGGAGCACAAATGAAAAGAGTAGGGGATTTAATTATTTTAAGCTGACAGTGTACTTATATGAACATGTTGAGCACCTCCCAGAGTAGAGATCAAGCCAGGATGTCAGTCCTGTGATGATGTATGATTTCTTCTCCCATAAACTGAGGCTCGGTAAAGTGAGGACTAGGCTGAAGTAAGGCAAGCAGTGGAAGCAAAATGCTATTAGGCTCTGAGTGTAAGGTGAAAATAAGGATGCCAGGGTCACCCCTACTCCTTTTGAGAAACGCCCTTACATTTTTAATGACCACAGAGAGTTAGGACCTCGATTTTAGATCTCATCTGAAGCCTGGCCCCTTTTTTATATCACAGTGTCCCTGCCACTATTAGCATTAGGATCCACACAGACCACAGGGTGAGCGCCCCCTACTGGCCCCACTAAGACCGTTTCCAGCATTTTTCCCAGAAGGTCTTCCATCATGGTATTGTCCAGGCTCACACCTGCTTTTCTTCAGTGGGTTACCAGTTGTGAGTTGCAGAGTGATAGGGATGCTGACAAACTGAGGTTTAGAACACAAGAGAAACCCGAATAAGGGAGTGAATGGAGAACAACATTTCCGGGGGGAGCTGTGTATAGTGAAGGAGAAAAACAATTAAAAAGATCCATGTTAAAAAGCCAGCAGCCTGTTATAGTGTGTCCGGAGAGTCTACTGTAGGTGAGTTTATATGAAGTGTAGTGAGATAGAGTCTGTGCAAAAACATTAGGTGAGGTAGGGGGACTCTTTCCCATGTGATTCGGGTATCAGGGGAAAGAATAGGGTCTATCTAGCTACCAACCTCTAAAGAGTGTTGCCTAATCACTGGTGGCTGGCACCAGCTGCATGAATGTAAAAAGGCAACGATAGACAGGTAAGAGTGAACATGTGTCATCAGCTGTTTGTTCACAGCCTGTGAAAGTGAGGTGTCAGGGAGGCTCTTAAGGTGAGAGTGCGATGAGTTTGAATGTGAAAGAAAAAGGAGGAAAATGGTGCAAAAAAGTTTCCCAACAGGATGTGAGGGGAGTGTCTGGAGCAAAGGACACGTCTGTTCGTACTCACAGTGGTGTCCATAACCCTTATGGCATCACAGTACCTAAATACTGAATTTAGTGTTTAATTTGTAAGTTAAATGTATTCTTAAATATCTTTATATCAATTGATGGAACACAATGTTTTTGTTCTAATATGATCGTAAGTATATGATCGTAAGTATGCATGGAATTACTAAATAGTAAAACATACACTATTTTGTTTTTATCACTCTTATTAATAATTGCATGATCATAAACACAAATCATTTGATTCTTAAGCAAAAATAACTATTGCTCTCCCAATGATTTTAAGAATATCATTCTTCTTTTACTACTTTTCAACTAGTCCATGTTTTTCCTGTAAAATTTGTCCTGTTGGGATGGCATGGTGTTGCAGTGGTTAACATTGTTTCCTCACAGCACTGGGTTCAATTCCTTGGGTGCTATCTACATGAGGTTTGCATGTTCTCCTTCAGTGTGCATGGGTTTCCTCTTGGTGCTCTGTTTTCTTCCCACAGTCCAAAGACATAATAGTAGGTTAATTTGGTTCTGTGGAAAATGTCCCTGGTGTATGTGTATGTTTGTGTCTCTGTGTGTCCTGCCATAGAATGTGTGTCCCATCCAGGATTTACAGATGTAGCCATTCAAAATGTGCGGTTAAACCCCGTACTGCAGGATATGAGCAACAGGCGGCTGCAGTACATGATTCTCTGACCAATGATCGACATGTGGCACTTGTGGTACATTAGTTGTTAGTGAAACAATTGCTTAATTTAATCTCACTACATTTTTAAATCCATTAAATATGGAATATTAATATAGACTTTTACAACTAAAGGGAAATTGTGGTAGCTAAGCATAAAAATAATAGGAACATAATGTCTCATAACATCATATCCTCAAACTATATTAATTTAGGAATATAAATATATTATACATACTGTATATGGCTTAAATAAAAAGTACACAACAATCATAAACATTTTTTGCATCAAAGTCTTTAATTCAGTCACTGTGGTTATTTTGGAAAAGTTTGACATGTTTGTTCTTACTATATTAAGTTTATATACTTTGTAAAAAGCTATAATATTTTAACCTTTTCTATGAATACTTGCTGTCATTATTTCAGTAAAAAACGTGTACTTTTTAGAATCCTCTTAATAGGGAATATAATATGGAATCGTGTAACTAATTAATGAACTATATTAATTTAAGGATCTAAAGATAATATATTTATATAACTGGTAGTATTACTGTAGTCCACTTTCTTTCTAACCGTTTAATTTTTTCTTTGACTCATTCACCATGATTAGTATTCAAACATTTTAAGCTCTTCGTTTCAGCTGTGTTTTCAAGTGGCCCTTGGTGCAGTGACTTTGTCTCATCTAGGATATCAAAGTTCTATTCCCGCTTAGGGCACAAGATGTTCTTCTAACAAAAAAAGTTTTTAAAAACTTTAAAAAATAAAAATAAAAATAAATATTATGTTCACTATATTAACACGTTTCTTGTTTTTTTATATATCACAACGTTTTCAATGTGAAATGATATTAAGAATGAAATAAGCAAATATGAATACTGTCAACAGTGGGGATAAAATCCAGTTCAACTGGTTTAATTCAATTCAATTTGGAACCCTTTATTCATCCCAGTGGGGCAATTTAACACAAGCCTTTACAACAAGCCATAAAATGAAATTGTATATATTATAATTATAATAGAGAATAACAAGGTGGTATTAAAAAAACACTGAAACTACAATAATGTATCTGATCATTATTCACAGTACTAATTTATTAATAGATTATAATTTCAAACATATCTTTTTCAGAGTAATTTGTTTTCTCTGGTTTTCATAACCTTCGCTTTCTATTTATGAGACATTGTTGTTGAAAAATGAAATTCACACCTCAGGTATTTTAAATTCACAGATTTTATTTAAACAATATCTAGTACCTGGTTGCATATTTAGAAACCTTAGTTTGAATAAAGCAGATTCCAGATGTAAGAAAGTTCATACTTTAAGAATACATTATGCTACATTTTTTATGCACTGGTAGAAGCGTTCTGAAGTCTCTCAAAAACCTAGAAAATGTAAAATAATATTGTATGGCACGATGGACTTCTGATACTTTTAATTTTTAAAGAAAATCAAAAATAAGAAACACATTTCACTGCCTAAATTAGACATTTCATGACTTTAAAAACAATACAAAAACAGGTTTATATAGTTAAAAACACCTTTAATGCATGAAAAACAGGTGATTTTTCTTCTGCGTGATCAGATTAGAATATTTGTGTAAACTATAGCTTTTTGTTTACTTTTTAATTGAACGTTTAAAACACTTTAATTTTGTAAATGTAACACACGTTTCATACACAAAAAAGTCACATTCTCCCTTCTCCCTCTCATGTGAAGCAGATCAGAAGGTCTTTTAGTAATAAAATGAATGAAAGATCCTTCAGACCATCTCCAGGATTCTCGAAAAGTAGGGATTGTTTCATGCCAGCCAGCTAGCGCATTGTCACCTTGCAGTAGGGGAAGGGAAGTGGGCTTTAATTTCACTCTCCATCAATACACATTCCCAGTAGTCACTGATGCAGCTTTAGCCAAGTAATTCCTGGTTTAAATTCCTGGTTTTAAGAGAAGAATGTGATTTTTTTGTGTATCTTTGATTTGTTTTTTGCAGCTGATATTTTTTCCTTGGTTCACACATGCTGTACTTGGAGTTGTTTTAGGTTGTTGTGGTTCTTTGTATTACACGTATTACAGTACAACAGTTTGTATTACGGGTAATTGTGGTGCCCATCGTGGCTTTTGGTTTAGAGGATTTTACTCTGCGCCCGACTTTGGAGTAGTCTGAGAAATGTTGCAAGGGAGATGATTTATCAATAGCATGTTTTAGTCTCTCGTTTTATTGGGGATGTATCAGATGTTAAACTGAGGAAGGGATACAACACCCACGTCCCAAACAGACAAAGGTGATAAATATGACAAATATCCATTCAAAAGGGTGCAGTGTGTTAACACAAACTCTAACAGCCATTTCTAAGAGCAAGGTGACTTTCTGCTCAATTACATGTGAGCTACAACGTCAGTCAGATAGATTTTAAATTCTTTAGGAACATTAACTGTTTGTCAAATTCACCTACTTTGGTTTCAAAGCCACCAGAGTACTTTATGTGTGAAATAGTAATTTAAGGATCTAAATATAATAAATGTATATGGCTGGTAGTATTACCGTAGTCCTCAGTATACTACCAGTCCAAATATTTTTCTTAATCAAAATTTAAAGTTAAGTTTCTAGTTGCTGAAATTTGTATTAAGAAAAAGCTATAATAACAATCTATTTTTATACATCCTGCTATTTAAAAAAAAATAAAGCCAAAAGGATCGGTCTAAAGGTTAATTGAAAAGATCTGAAAATCTGAAAAGACAAGACTCAACATGTTTTTTCTGTAACTCTTCAGTTTACAGCCATGGTCGTTCATTATTAATAATATATTCCATATTGCATTTAAATTGGGTATGTTTTTACAAATATAAAAAGAGGCGATACATTATGTGTCTCCTCTGTAACTCTTCAGTTTACAGAATAATTTCTGCAGAGACGCACAACATTGTCACATCAGAGTAAACAACAGTCACTGGCTCACTTAAAGGTGTAACATGTCTGTCTTCACTGTCATAGTATGGTTTCATCATATTGATAAGCTGTTCTCCTGTAACTGGCAAATGTAAAAATAAGTCTGTAATCTGTAAAGAACTGCGATGTCTCACCAATGTTTGGTACCAATAAACAAAGGGACTTCAGAGACCACCTTCTTTGAACTAAACTGCGCTCCAGTAAATAATGTACTGTACAGCATATCACCTTCTGCAATGCTTCTAGTTTAGCAGGATTTGCGCGATAAGCAGATTGTTTAATTGGGGTGATATAACTCACATCTATATCACTGTACGACACAGGTTTGAGTCAGAGTGTCTGTTAATAATACAGAGCATCCTTCTCTAAATTTACCTACTGCATGTTTTCGTTTTCTGTTTCAGCTAAATGAGAGGAATACAAAGACAAATCAATATCTCTAAGTTTAATAATCGAGCGCTTTGGTCTAAAATATTGCACTTCACCATCTAGACAGTGTACATTTGTAAACAGAGTCACTGGCTTAGTTAAAGGTGTTACACGTCTGTCTTCATTGTTATGGTGAGGTTTCAACATATGGATAAGCTGCACTCCGGTTACTGACAATTGTCAAAATAACCCTTCTTCCCTCCTTTATTTAACTTAAAGAAGTCCATGAAGAAATCCTTAATCAAGAAACCATCACTGAAAATAATTAATCCAGATACACACACTCATGCCAGAGCCAACTGTGCTAGAAACAACCTCCCAGTAAGTCTTTGGATTGTGCAGTACTGTACAGTAAAATATACGGTGAAATGCTTTAAATTTAAATTTAAATTGTTGGCTGATTACTGGTTGTTGAAATTTGGATTAAGACAAAATATAGATTTTCTCGATTCAGATGTAAACCTGAAAAAGGCACATTCACAACAAGCAAGAATAGTGGACTATTTTTATATTTTTGGCTATGTAAGAAACAAACCAAAAGTAATTCTCTGATCTGGCTTTGAGCCACCTGGGTGCAGCACATTACATTACAGTCATGACCGTTCCATTTCCCATTACCACTATTAGGACAATTAACGTTTTTTTAAAAAAATTAATGTCAAAATGTTTCCAAAACATCCACTTGTGATATTTTAGCTGCTTAGCTACACTATTCCATATTAATATTATCTATCAATTGGTATTAAATCAGTACAACTTTTTCTTACAATAACAGCAAGTGGTGTTCTTACTACGTATCCTTAGAAAAGGATAAAACGTTATAACATTTTATGAACTACAGTATATTAACTTTATAATGTTAGAACAAGCATGTTAAAACCATAACCCACTGTAAGTCACCATGTTAAAGACTTTGATGCATAAAATATTTATGAAGAAGGTGGAATACTGTTGTGTACATTTTTATATTTAGCTACCACTACAATCTACTGTGTGTACATTAGGTATGAATTATGTTATACTACTATTTTTATTTTCAGCTATCAAAATTTACCTTTAAATTTCCTGTATAAAGATGTAAATCTGAAAGAGGCACATCATGTTCAAAAGCTACAGTATAATAATAAACTCTTTTTTATATATCCAACTGAGCAATCTTGCTTTTATAGAATTTACCAACTTATTAATTAGTTTAATGTTTAACATTCTGTAATATGCAGGTTAAAATTAATAAAATTCTAAACAGTATACAACTTAAGTTCTATGATTGGAAAAGGATTGTCCCTCAGCATTGACCGGGATTTGAAACCAGGCGTTTTCTGGCGTCTAATAAGATGGCTCTGACATGGAAGAGTGCCGTCCTGCGAGCTCCAATTCGTCCTTATCTGTTGCTTTATTTTTTGTTGTTTTTCATACTGCTAACTGCACATACTGTTTACTCGGTGATTAGATATGACCGACAAACACTTCTAGACATAAGATCGAATATTGGCACAGGTAAATCTACACCAATAATTACTGCCGACTTTCTGGACTGTTGTGTCTGCCCTGTACCTGTACTGGGAAGAAGACAGTGTCGTAGGAAGAGGGGTAAACGGGCAGGCGTTCTGGTAAGATTGAGGCAGCGCAGCAATCGTGCCCCGTTCCTGAGTATAATAATAATAATAATAATAATAAACTTTATTTTATATAGCGCCTTTAAAGGTGGCTTCTCAAAGCGCTTTACAGGATGACAATAACAATAAATAAGAAGACTACAACAATAAATAAGAAAATTTCACAAGACAGGACACAATTATAATTACAACAATACAACAATAACAATAGAGGAGACCGTGGAAGATGGTATTAAGAAGAGCAGAGGGGTGAAGAATGGAACCAGTTAAGTAAAGGCTTTTCTGAAAAGGAGGGTTTTGAGTCTGGATTTGAAGGAGTTTAGAGAAGGTGACTCTCTAATATCCTTGGGCAAGGAGTTCCAGAGCTTGGGGGCATAGCAGGAGAAGGCCCTGTCGCCCATACAATGTAGACGGGCTTGGGGGACAGTAAGGAGGGCAGAATTTGAAGAGCGGAGGTTGCGAGGTGGGGAGTAGGGCGATAAAAGTTCAGACAGGTATTGAGGTGCCAAGCCATGTAAAGCCTTGTAGGTGAGCATGAGGATTTTAAAGTCTACGCGGAATTTGACCGGAAGCCAGTGCAAGGACTCCAGGATAGGAGTAATGTGAACACTTGCACTAGATCTGGTCAGGATTCTGGCTGCTGAATTTTGGACATACTGCAGCTTGTTCAGAGTAGATTTAGATACCCCAGGGAGCAGAGCATTGCAGTAGTCAATTCGAGAGAATACAAATATGTTGATCAGCTTTTCAGCCACAGTTAATGATAGCATAGGGCGTAGTCTTGCGATATTTCTAAGGTGAAAAAAAGATGTTTTGACAGTATGCTGTACATGTGGGTCGAATGTTAAGCCAGAATCGAATATAACCCCAAGGTTTTTCAATTTTGATTGGAGCTCAAGTACAGAGCCATCTACAGACAGGGTTACAGGACTGGCTTTACGAAGTTGATGGGGGGTACCAATAAGCATGACTTCAGTCTTGTCACAGTTAAGATGAAGGAAGTTTTGAGTCATCCAAATTTTTATGTCAGAGATGCAATTAGATAGAATAGAGACAGCCACATCAGTGTCGGGTTTGGTATACTTCTTGCTAATGTTCAGTCACTGGACAATAAACTGGATGAACTGAGCGCAAGGCTTGCTTTCCAACGGGACATCAAGAACTGCAATGTGCTGGCGTTCACTGAAACCTGACTTGACCCGTCTGTTCTGGACTCTGCTATCCTCCCGGGAGGATTTTCTATTCACCGTCAGGACAAGACAACGGATTCGGCGGGGTATGCTTCATGGTAAACGATTCCTGGTGCACAGACGTGGATATTATTTCAACATCATGCTCTACACGTCTTGAACATTTGATAATAAAATGTCGCCCTTTCTATCTCCCGAGGGAGTTCACATCGGTAGTTCTCACAGTGGTGTATATTCCGCCACAGGCAAATTACACAAAAGCACTAGATGAACTACACTCTCACCTTAGCAGACATGAGAATACACATCCCGAGGGGGCATTCATCATAGCGGGTGATTTCAACGGTGCGAACTTGAAGAAAACAATGCCTTATCTACATCAACACATCGACTGCCTGACGCGCGGAACAAACACGTTGGACAATGTTTACGCTCCCTTCCGGGATGGTTACAAAGTCCTCCCCCGACCTCCTTTAGGCAAATCCAATCACGCCTCCATTCTGCTACTTCCCGTTTACAAGCAGAAGCTTAAACAGGAGAGACAAACGTTAAGAACCATTCAAAGTTGGTCGGATGAATCAGATTTTATACTAAATCACTGTTTTGCTACCACTGACTGGCAGATCTCCCGCGAAGCTGCTGAAAATAATATCAATCTGTATACGGACTATGTTACTGGCTACATCAATAAATGCATTGAAGACGTGGTTCCCAGGATTACTGTTCGCACATATCCAAAATCAGAAACCGTGGGTAAATGGCGAGATACGCGCCAAACTGAAAGCTGGGACAGGTGCTTTTAATTCTGATGATATGGATAAATACAAAAAAATCCAGATACGACCTCAGGAAAGTTATCAAAATAGCTAAATACAACTACAGAGTAAAATTAGATTCATATTATCACGGCTGCAACACATGGACCATGTGGAGTGGTATACGCACCATTACAGACTACAAAGCGCAACCCAGCTATGTCGCACAACAGTCTGCCTCTCTTCCTGATTACCTTAATTCATTCTATGCTCGGTTTGAGGTCAGTGCGTAGATCCAGTCAGGAAGATTCCAGAAATCCAAGACAGAAACCCACCGATCATATGCAGCTGGCAGATGTCTTCTCGGACATATTCAATCTCTCGCTAGCTCAGTCTATAGTTCCTTCCTGCTTTAAGAAAACCACAATTGTCCCCGTTCCTAAGAAACCCAGAGTCAGCTGCCTAAATGACTGCCGCCCTGCTGCACTCACATCAGTTAGCATGAAGTGCTTCGAGCGGCTGGTCAAAGCATACATTACCTCCTCACTGCCTGACACCCTAGACCCACTGCAATTTGCGTATCGCCAGAACAGGTCAACAGAAGATGCTATTGCCACTGCCCTCCATACTGCCCTCTCACACCTGGATAAGAAAGGAACAAATGTGAGAATGCTGTTTGTTGATTACAGCTCAGCATTCAATACTATAGTGCCCTCAAAGCTTGTCATCAAGCTCCAGGACCTGGGACTGAACACCTCCCTCTGTAACTGGATCCTGGACTTCTTGATAGAACGTCCACAGGTGGTGAGGGTGGGCACCAACATATCCTCTACCCTGACTCTAAACACTGGAGCCCCCCAAGGCTGTGTGCTTAGCCCTGTCCTCTACTCCTTATTTACTCATGATTGTGTTGCCAGGCATAACTCAAACTCCATCATTAAGTTTGTGGACGATACAACAGTCATTGGCCTGATCACAGATGGTGAAGAGTCTGCGTACAGGGAGGAGGTTGAAACCCTGGCAGAATGGTGCCAGGAGAACAACCTCTCTCTGAACATCAGTAAGACTAAGGAGATGATTGTGGACTCCATAAAACACCAGGGAGGAGATCACACACCTATCTACATCAGTGGGACTGCAGTGGAGAGGGTCAGCAGTTTTAAGTTCCTGGGAGTTAAGATCTCAGAAGACTTAACCTGGACCCACCACATCAGCACAGTGGTCAAAACAGCACGGCAGCGCCTATTCTTTCTCCGTAGGCTAAAGAGGTTTGGCATGCCATCACATATTCAGGCCAACTTCTACAGGTGCACTATTGAGAGCATCAAGACTGGTTGCATCACTGCCTGGTATGGGAACTGCTCCGCCCGGGATCCCAAAGTACTGCAGAGGGTGATGAAGTCAGCGCAGCTCATTACCGGCTGTGAGCTACCAAACATCCAGGATATCTACTCAGCTAGATGTCTGAAGAAGGCCAGGTCCATTCTCAAGGACCCCAGTCATCCCAGTCACAAACTGTTTTCCCTCCTACGGTCCGGTAAACGGTACCAAAGCATTCGGTCCAAGTCCAACAGACTACGGAACAGCTTCTACCTCCAGGCAATAAGACTGCTAAATAGCCAACCTGCAGCTCCTTTAGCAAACCACCTGTAATGGCTACACGGACACAGTTTTCACTGTATTCAGCATAACCGCACTACTTGTATATATTGCATACACCATGGAGACATAGCAACTCTATTCATATTTAGTTTTATTCTGTTTCTATTACATCTATTATTATGTAACCTTATTTGCTTAACCTCAATTTTGTGATTTTTGTATTTTTGTGATTTTTGTGATTTCTGTGATTCGCAGAAAAGACATTTCATTGCCAGCAACTACTGCTGCATGCTGTATTGTTGTGCATTTGATAAATAAACTTTGATTTGATTTGATTTGTTAAGCTTTCACTGTTCCACCTAGAGGTTTTACAAAGTAGTCCAGCCCCAGCTGCGGTACCCCGAAACCCCTGAACCGCAGGCTACTGCAGTATCCCCTGCACATTCTGAATGTCTGGATCTGTATCCTACCTTGCACCTATTGCTTGTCGGGATAAGCTCCAGCTCCCCTGCGACTATGTTTTGGACAAAGTAGTTAGAAAATGCATGTATAGACCTTGTTGTATTATACTTCTCATAATAATGTCCTTAACATACCAATATAGATGACAGATTGTCAGGATCTTTTTTGATATTTGTAAGAAGCACTAATGAAAACATGATCACAAAGAGTGTTACAGTACTGCTGCAACATAGTCACCAAAAAAAACTGAAACTTGCCATTCGTGATGGCATAAAAAACATGCCTTTATTGACCCTTTCTGCAGTCACTAGAAGAATATTATTGTTAACATTCTTAAGGCTTAGGCAGAGAATAATTCAAAGTAATCTTTAACAACTAATTAAATTCTGATCAATTAAATAAAATGTGTTGATGTGATGTGATGTGCCTCTTTCAGGTTCAGTGTCAGTGGGTATGCTTACTGTACTCTAATACAGGTGGTATAAGCCCTTCCATACATATACAGTACATGTCACTAATTCATGATAGGGAGAGAATTATGGGATGGAATGTACGTAGATAGGCACTGCACAAAAACACTGACCTAGTACATTTTGGAGGATGTATCTTACAAAATGATTCTTCCAAAGATAGTGTGACTTTAAAGAGGCATTTTATGGGTTTACCAACAACACCTACTGAGCTCATACTTTCCTTACTTCCCATGTGAATAATAATAATTGCTTACACTTATATAGAGCTTTTCTGGACACTCCACTCAAAGCGATTTACAGGTAATGGGGACTCCCCTCCACCACCACCAACGTGCAGCATCCACCTGGATGATGCAACGGCAGCCATAATGCACCAGAAAGCTCACCACACATCAGCTATCAGTGGGGAGGAGAGCAGAGTAATGAAGCCAATTCATAGATGGGGATTATTAGTAGGTAAGGGCCAATGGGAAATTTGGCCAGGACATTGGGGTTACACTCTTTTCAAGAAATGCCCTGGGATTTTTAATGACCACAGAAAGTCAGGACCTCGATTTTACATCTCATCCGAAGGACGGCGCCTGTTTACAGTGTAGTGTCCCCGTCGCTATACTGGGGCACTGGGACCCACATAGGCCGCAGGGTGAGTGCCCCCTCCTGGCCCCACTAACACCTCTTCCAGCAGCAACCTTAGTTTTTCCCAGGAAGTCTCCCATCCAGGTACTGACCAGGCTCACACCTGCTTAACTTCAGTGGGTTGCCAGTTATGAGTTGCAGGGTGATATGGCTGCTGGCTGTAAGGAAAGTCGTGGTAAGTGAAAAAGGATCAGGGTTTGAACCCACAATCTTCAGTTTACAAGACCAAAGCCTTACCACTTGGCCATTGCGTCTACTTTATTTCCAGTAGCCTTTAACAATTCTAACAATGTGAAAATATTGAAGTTATTTAACTTCTCTTTAAATACTCCAGAAGTTAGCCATGAATCTAACTGGAGACAAATGACAACATTGACCTCCAGGTGACAGAAACCTACCTACATTAAAATTAATGCAATTTTTAATACACACATATTAGGGAACATGGACACAACCTGTGAGGTATATGATTTTGAGGACACAAATCGTGTTTTCACATTCTTGAAAGAAGATCCTATTGTATATGTGCAAAGCAGAATTCTTTGGGTTGATTAATCAATGTTTTAGATACGTTTCTCATTATAACTAACAATGGAATTGTTAAAGGCTACAGGAAATAAAGAATAAAGGTAGATCAAGAGAGTTTCACACAAAGCAAAAAGGAAAAGCATAAAATACCTTTAAAAAGCTTCAAAAATCAAAATAAGAAAGCAAAAAAGAAAACGTATAATAGTGCTATGTCAGCTAAAAATTTTGTTACTAATGTATTTTTATTTTTGCTGTCATATTTCCTGCTTCCCTTAACACTTCCTAATGATTATCTTTTGAAAACTCCTGAGAAGCTTCAGAAGAAGTTACAGTTAAATAGAGTCACAATTTAGGTTGAATAATGTAAAAATGACCAATTTAAGAGTGGTAACAAGAGAAACATAAGACAATAATAATTAGTTCTTAATTAATCAGAAATAATATTAACCTAAAAAAATAATTGACTTCTTAAATGTTTCCAAATAAATCAAAGAGTGATAACACAAAAACAACACTCATTTAGAAAGTAATCAGCAGTGCATAATTAGAAAAGACAAAATGGAACATCAGCACAAATGAAACTAAAATTCAGCAGAATATAAAGTACATTAAGACAAAAAAGATGCTGGGGTCACCATTTCCTATAAGATTGTTTCATTTATTGAAGTAGCTACTTTCTGATAAAATTGCAGTAAAAAATTAAAAGTGAAATGTAAAAACCTTTTGAAACAGCCCTAAAGCCATACATTAAAAACAAATAAGCTTACCCAGTCATCTTTTTTCTCTTTCAAATTGATTTTGAGAACAAACATACATTTTCCCCTTATGTATTATTGAGTGCATCTTGTCTTGCTTTTAAAATAATAAATGTTATATCATGTTTTGCAACATTTAATGCACAGAGATTATTCTTATCAGGTTTAACACTGTGGCATGTTTACATGATTCACTAACTGAGTTTCCTACTAAAATGGTGAAGAGACCCTACAGAATTATTTATGCAGTTCAATTTTGTATGATCTTTGCATCCAAAAATAATAATTTCCTTTCCTTTCAGAACTGGCACCACAAAATCACAGCAAGTAATGTTTCAAGCTGAGAAAAATATTTCTATGAACTTAGTCTTAGTGGCTTCTTATATCACTTGTTAAAGAATTGTGTTGACCAAAAATTTTATTTGTAAACAATTTTGTGATAATTGATCTTAAAGAAGGAGTGACTGAGACATGACATCAGTGGTCTGGCTGGTTTGATGAGTTATACAGATGCAGCCATTCAAAATGCGCGGGCAATACCGCATTATTTTGCTGTGCGCTTTACACAGTCTACCGCGAGTTACCGTAAATTCTCCTATAATACCGCAAGTAAAATAATAGTATCCAGAATTTCCGCAAGGTGGAGCTAATAAAGCTCAACCTCTCATGTTTGAGCTGTCGCCATCAAAGTCTTTAACGAAGATATTACTAACAGTATTAATAATGAATGACCTTGGACAAGCTGTAAACTCAAAGTATTGCCCTGGTCCACATTCCTTTTTCATTGACCGTCTTTGTAAAAGTAACACAACTGCACAAATGCAATCACGCATTTGTTTCCAATCATGCAAAGTACAGTAATTTTTGAGAATCGATTCACCATGCCTTTCACATGCTCATAAAACATATTACATAAACATATTACCGTATGAAAACTGTACTGTATACGGTATGTATATGTATATTTAATGTCTTAACTGTGCCCGTTTAAGTATTGAATATTTATATGGAATTTTACCACTGAAGGGAAATCTTAGTAGCTGAGCATAAAAAGAATAGGAGCATACTGTAACGCGTGTGAAGGCCATAAACGATATTAATTTTGGAACTTAAACATACAGTATATGGCTGGTCTCGGTACTTTAAAGAAAACATACACACCAGTATTCCATTTCTCCCTAAACATTTTAAGCATCGAAGTCTTTAACTAACGTGATACCGGAGTCAGCAAGCATACTTTTAGAATTTGATTAAAAGGGAATATAATATGGAATTGCGTATCTAAAGAAATTAATAACGATATAATTATATTCCTGTTGCAAAAGAACTGCAACGGACATAAAAACTCCCTTGCTTTTAACAGAGCGTTCCATAATTTCTAACTACGAAAATGCCAGGTGAAAGGATTTGTAAACATATTTTGTTAAAGCAAGTCAGTTTTTTCCGCAACACATAAAATACATTTTCCCAAGAAAGTTTAGCCTTTGTCACTAATGAAACCACTAAATAAAGACATAAATATAGAAATCTTAAGATTTGTTTTATTTAATGTTGGTAGCAGGATGAACTGTCAGAGTGTATATTTTGTCGCAGAGTTGCTGCAAGATGTTAACAGTGAAAAAGGTATTTAGAAATGAGTTATTTCAAGATGAAAATTTTCAGAATAATTGCAAATCTAGCAGGATAGAGAAAGCACAGAAAACTGGCAGTTAGATTGATCAAATTAGTATGAAAAGTCATTTAGCAAAGGGAATGAGAAGAGTGACAAACTAGTATACTTTAGATCTTTTTTTCTGAACCAGGGAAAATCTGATCATGTTTCCCTATAACAATAATAAAAAACTTTATTTGATATATCACCATTAAATGTGGCATCTCAAAGCAATACAGTAGATGTAAAAACAGATAAAAGGACCACAGATTACAAAGTAAATGCATATAAGAAAGACAAGCAGTTAGAGGTGCTACCAAAATTAGAAAATGAAGCAGATACAGACACTAAGTCTTCTGAAAAGAAAGGTTCTGAGGTTAGATTTAAACTGGCCCTGGTGTGTGTGTGTTTGTGTCTGTCTGTCCTGTGATGGACTGGCGCTATGTCCAGGGTGTATTCTGCCTTGTGTCCGTCGCTTACTGGGATAGGCTCCAAATCCTCTGTACTGGATAAAGAGATTAGAAATGGATGGAAGTAAAGGCACTGTGTGGATGGAACTATACACAGTGTTAGAAACCCACTATGAAATGGCAGCATCTCACTGAGAATAAAACATTTCTAATCTCTTTATCCAGTACAGAGGATTTGGAGCCTATCCCAGTAAGCAACGGACACAAGGCAGAATACACCCTAGACATAGCGCCAGTCCATCACAGGACAGACAGACACACACACACACACACCAGGGCCAGTTTTCCCATAAACCAATTAACTTACCAGTATGTTTTGGAGTGCGAGAGGGAGTCATATCACACATATGGAGAAAAACCATGTAACCCAGAGAGAACATGTAAACCCCACACACACAGGATGGCAGGAATTGAACCTAGGACCCCACTGCTGCAAGATAGCAATGCTAACCACTTCGCCACCATCATAAATGGATGGATATCTTAGTTATCTTTCTAGTTCACAGGTTTGCATGCACAATTTAATTTTGAAAGCCACTGAGACATCAGGTACTACTGTTGTATTTATGAAAAAGAAACAAAACAAAAAACATACTAACAACTGTGCCATCCTACTCCTTAGTTAATACATTTTAATATTCATAAACAGTTAACATTGTTAGCAAAATATTTTGAATTATATTTAACCCTATTTTTTCTTTAGTTTTGTATTTAACTCATTATATGATAGTCAGACTTAATGTATATTTGAACAATGAAAATATATTTTTACAAGATTTTACATTAAGCACTTAAAATTAATATGGTTAATAATAGTAAACTGTAACATGCTGTAACAAGATCGGTTAAACTGCGAAGAAAATGCTTTCAGAGAAAATGTTTCAGGTGTGAAGAACATAGATCTCCAATGCAATTTCAACCAAACCTGTTCCCACACACCCTGCCCCCACTACCATTAGAATATACACAAAACACTGAAATCTTTCGAGCTAATGATCAGGTGACCCGAGAGAGAGCGAGAGAAACACCAAGGGGTGCGGAACCAGGGAACTATTTACATGGAAAACGGGCGATCTCGAAAGACTGTCCGCCCGTTTCACTGTTACCTGGATACCTCTTTATTTAGAACTCACTAACACTGATTTTTAGTTTAGAAGGATTCAAGTAGGGTTTTAGATGAAAGGCAGCGACCTTAATCAAGCCCAAATCATAATTGAACCCATTCAGAGCCTACATTACATTTTAGCGTTTCATTCTGAGCAGAAGACCCTCACACCTGAAGAAGGGGGGAGTGTCTTTCGCTGGAAATCTCGCCTGCTTCTACTTTACAAGTACAACCCACTCTCTGCTGGAGTGCTGGCTGTGACGAATTAAACCGGTTTCACAGGTTTCAATCACAGACCATGTGACATGGGAGTCAGGAAACTAACACACAGCGCCACCGGATTTGATAACGCTATAAAATAATGTGACTAGGCACAGAACAAGTTTACAGCACAGTACAATAATAAATGCTGACCATGACTTTAGAAGCATAAATTGCCTTACACTCAATTTAAACACAAGCTGTCTTTAGCCCTCTAAGCTGGTTCATACAGAAATGTAGAGATCCAGGCTCAGAACACACAGCTTCATTAGCGAATACATATGCAGGACAACTAGAGAAGACGTTTTACAGAGGATGGATTTTTAGAAACATCCCATCAGTGACATCACTGAAGTCAACTCCTAGGTACTGTAACTGTCGTGTGGATAGTTTCACAAGAATCAGACAAAGGTTTAAGCATCGCTTGTTCTAGATAAAACTGCAAAAAAAAACAACAACCCATAATGTACTTCTTTGCGGCTCTGTTTGCCCAAATCATATATTCACAACGTGAAATCTAGAAAATAATATTACGTAACCAAAATCCGCAATATGGAAACATAACCTGTGTAATTGTTGATAGATGATGTACTCGTAACATTTTTTCAAGACGAACTACAACATTTAAAAAATGACTTGTATGTACTTGATATCTCTAATCAATCCACGGGTCCCAGCACAAAACGAAACTAAAACGCATACCGTTTCGCGCTTCTTATTAGTTGCTCAAAAGTAATTTGACCGTATGAAATGCATAATATAAACCTAGAAACATATACGTGAGCAGTACTTAAGCACTGTAGTATCGGTGTTAAGACATACCTCTCAAATACTGTAAATCAAGTTAAAAATATCTCAAGACCGACTCTGGTCATAATGAAACCATGTTTTGTGTATGTTTTCTTTAAAGTACCGAGACCAGCCATATACTGTATGTTTATGTTCCAAAATTAATATCGTTTATGGCCTTCACACGCGTTGCAGTATGCTCCTATTCTTTTTATGCTCAGCTACTAAGATTTCCCTTCAGTGGTAAAATTAGATATGAATATTCAATACTTAAACGGGCACAGTTAAGACATTAAATATACATATACATACTGTATACAGTACAGTTTTCATACGGTAATATGTTTATGTTCCTAAATCAATATCTTTTATGAGCATGTGAAAGGCATGGTGAATCGATTCTCAAAAATTACTGTACTTTGCATGATTGGAAACAAATGCTTGATTGCGAAATGCTGTGGTGTTACTTTTACAAAGACGGTCAATGAAAAAAAGAATGTTGACCAGGGCAATACTTTGAGTTTACACTTACAGCTTGTCCAAGGTCATTCATTATTAATACTATTAGTAATATCTTCGTTATTAGCTCCACTTTGCGGAAATTCCGGATACTATTATTTTGCTTGTCGTATTATAGGAGAATTTACGGTAACTCGCAGTATTTACCGGTAGCTTGCGGTAGACTGCGTACAGCGTACCGCAAAATAATGCGAAATCGCCAGCGCATTTTGAATGGCTGCATCTGTATGTCGTTTTTAAGCCATTTTTTTTACCTGTTAGGAATCCCTGGTGGGAAGATACAGATGCAGCCATTCAAAATGGGTGAGGTATTTCACGGCATACCGCGACACGCCCACTGGGGTATCACGCGGTATCACGTGTGTCACGTGACTAGCTATCCGGCGTCGCCTTGTAAAACCGCCAGGGGGAGCTTAACCTCTCATGTACAGCATTCGAGCCTTTAATTTTGAACTGTGTATTACAGCATGTTAATCATCAGTCATTCAAATGTTGGTATATTTAATGAAAGCAAGATTGCTCAGTTGGACAAAACTACACAACCTACCTTTATCAGAAATATTTATGCATCAAAGCCTTTACTGAAGATATTACTAATAGTATTAATAATGGATGACTTTGGACAAGCTGTATACTCAAAGTATAATTTCTTTAGCACATTTGTACAAGCACTTGGAATCTGTCCAAGCCATACTTTGTCAGGCATTTTGTTTTACTTCAACGGGCATAAAAACTTCCTTGCTTTTAACAGGGCGTTTCATAATTTCTAACTACGAAAATGATTTAAAATGCGACACCTATCATGAAAAGAAAAAAATACACACCAGTATTCCATTTCTCCCTAAACATTGTAAGCTTCGAAGTCTTTAACTAACGTGATACCGGAGTCAACAAGCATACTTTTAGAATTTGATTTAAAGGGAATATAATATGGAATCGCGTATCTCAAGAATTTAATAACGGTATGATTATATCCGTGTACTGCGGGAGGGCTGTTTCGCCTGCCTGCTTATGCGAGCTGTCTTGTAGCCTACTGGTCTAGTTGCGTGACTACCAACTGGCAGGTTGTGTGTTCGAATCCAGCTGGTGCTGGACCTTTCAGTTTTATTTATTTATTTTTTAATCGCGTAACATAAACATATTACCGTATGCAAACTGTACTGTATACAATATGTATATGTATATTTAATGTCTTAACTGTGCCCGTTTAAGTATTGAATATTCATATCTAATTTTACCACTGAAGGGAAATCTTAACATAAACATACAGTATATGGCTGGTCTCGGTACTTTAAAGAAAAAAATACACACCAGTATTCCATTTCTCCCTAAACATTGTAAGCTTCGAATGAAACCACTAAATAAAGACATAAATATAGAAATCTTAAGATTTGTTTTATTTAATGTTGGTAGCAGGATGAACTGTCAGAGTGTATATTTTGTCGCAAAGTTGCTACAAGATGTTAACAGTGAAAAAGGTATTTAGAAATGAGTTATTTCAAGATGAAAAAGAAAACATACACGAAACATGGTTTCATTACGACCAGAATCGGTCTTGAGATATTTTTAACTTGATTTACAGTATTTGAGAGGTATGTCTTAACACCGATACTACAGTGCTTAAGTACTGCTCACGTATATGTTTCTAGGTTTATATTATGCATTTCATACGGTCAAATTACTTTTGAGCAACTAATAAGAAGCACTAAACGGTATGCGTTTTAGTTTCGTTTTGTGCTGGAACCCGTGGATTGATTAGAGATATCAAGTACATACAGGTCATTTTTTAAATGTTGTAGTTCGTCTTGAAAAAATGTTACGAGTACATCATCTATCAACAATTACACAGGTTCTGTTTCCATATTGCGGATTTTGGTTAGGTACAGTATTATCAAATCCAGTGGCGCTGTGTGTTACTTTACTGAGTCCCAATCTGTGATTGAAACCTGTAAAACCGGTTTAATTCGTCACAGCCAGCACTCTTCAGGTGTGAGGGTCTTCTGCTCAGAATGAAACGCTAAAATGTTTGTGTATATTCTAATGGTAGTGGGGGCAGGGTGTGTGGGAACAGGTTTGTTCTTCACACCTGAAACATTTTCTCTGAAAGGATTTTCTTCGGAGTTTAACCGATCTTGTTACAGCATGTTACAGTTTACTATTATTAACCATATTAATTTTAAGTGCTTAATGTAAAATCTTGTAAAAATATATTTTCATTGTTCAAATATACATTAATATACATTAAGTCTGACTATCATATAATAAGTTAAATACAAAACTAAAGAAAAAATAGGGTTAAATATAATTCAAAATATTTTGCTAACAATGTTAACTGTTTATGAATAATAAAATGTATTAACTAAGGAGTAGGATGGCACAGTTGTTAGTATGTTTTTTGTTTTGTTTCTTTTTCATAAATACAACAGTAGTACCTGATGTCTCAGTGGCTTTCAAAATTAAATTATGCATGCAAACCTGTGAACTAGAAAGATAACTAAGATTTTAATACTAATTAAATGACCGCGGGCACTTCCCACCCCCCCTACATTCTCAGAGTAGAACAGACTAACCTTCTAATGAAAGACAGTCCACCCCCCACGGACAGGAAAAGTGCCCACAGGCACTTAAACTTAATATGGTCAGTAACTGTAAACAGTAACATGGTAAGAAGGAGCAAGTACAAACGTTTTCGAAATAACCACATGTAAGACTCTGATCCTAAAAATGTTTAGGGAGAAAGTGGAATACTGGTGTGTATTTTTTCTTTAAACTACGAATACCAGCCATATACAGTCTGTAACGTAGGGATTTCTATATGTCTTTATTTAGTGTTTACATTAGCGACAAAGGCTAAACTTTTAGCTTCAGTAACGTGTACATATCTCCCCTTTTTATAAAACGACTTGGTTGAAAACTGTTCCAGAGCCACTGTTGTTTCATCAGTGAAAAGTACATCATGAAATGCCTCTCCCTGTTCAATCCACTGGAAAAAAGAAAAGGAGCATAAAGCTTCTGATGGTCATAAACGATATTCATTTAGGAGCAGCATCAGAGGTATGTTTTTAACTGCACTGCATTGGAGAGAATACCATAGTGTGTTTTTTTTTTACTCCCTGGCGGAAACTGGCTTCCAGAAGAATCAGTATGGCTCAGAGATTAAATAAAACTTCACAGACATTAACGAAGAGCATAACGCGTGTACTGTATACACTGCAAGTACAACCCAACTCTCTGCAGGAGTGCTGGCTGTGACGAATTGAACCGGTTTCACGGGTATTTTCAAAGTAGGAGGCGAGATTTCCAGCGAAAGACACCCCCCCTCAAAAACCCAGTAAATACAGTACTTACAAGTTAAAGGCTAGGCTCCCGACTACGGCGAAAGGAACCCTTCTTTCATTAGAAGACAATGAACATATTTTAGCCCTGAATGAATTAATAGCAAACATAGTTTACATAAAAGACATTTTTCCAAGAAAGTTTAGCCTTTGTCACTAATGAAACCACTAAATAAAGACATATATAGAAAAATCTTAAGATTTTTAAAATACACGACTTTGCTAAAATTTATTTGAAAATAAAAACAATTACAACCGCCAGGGGAGAGAGAGAACAGGGGAGGGATGTTGGTTTTGCATAAGGGGCGGGGCTATGGAAAGTAGGTATGTTTGGGAATGTGTAGTTACATGTTCTGGCTGTTTGTGAATTATCGTTGTTGAGTATGGAGTGTTGAGGTATTGATTTTGTGTAATGCTTTATGTTGAAAATTGAGGTGGATTTTGTTTATGATAAACAGGATAAACTGGGATGGGAGGAAGGTTTGGTTTTGCATAAGGGGCGGGATTATGATAATTGGAGGACTTGCGAGTGTAAAATGGTTTGATTATTTGATTTTGTATTGTGGTTGTTATCTATGTTTTTGGTTGGTATTATGTTTATATGGTTGTTTTTGTTGGTTGGTTGGTTGTTATTATGGTTATTAATAATACGATCTATAGTTGAAATCTGAGCCTAAATAAAAAGAAAAAGCAAGTGATTAGGTTTATGAGCAATCTAATTACTTATTCGTTTAAAAAGCTATATAAAATAAAGTTTATTATTAATTTGCTGGACAGAGCGGTGAACATTATTATGCATAAGACAAAGATAACGATCCTGATCAGTTTAGAAATCTGTGTACGCTGTAAGGTTTTTACTTCTTAAACTTTTAAAATACACGTTTTGAATCGAAAGAAATCCTCTTCCTGGTATAGCAAACCAGCACGTCTTTTTTCTCCAATCAGAGGGGTGTCAGATGGTGTCAGCCAATCACCATTCTGCGTTGGGTAGCAACGGGTGACTGTTCTCAGGCGGAAGATGTAAACAGCTTAATGTTCGTGTTAAATATTTTTTTTTAATTAAAATTCATTCTATACAGCAATCGCATATTTGGGTACCGTTTCATAAAACTTTCATGCTTAAAATGTTTAGGGAGAAATGGAAGACTGGTGTGTATTTTTTCTTTAAACTACCAAGACCAGCCATACACAGTACAGTTTACATACATACAGTAATGTTTTAAATTAATATCGTTTATGACCTTCAGATGCGTTATGCTCCTCTTCTTTTTATGCTCAGCTACTAAAATTTCCCTTTAGTGGTAAAATCCATATAAATATTCAAAACTAAGCGGATTAAAATGTGCACAGTAAAGACATTAAATGATTAAATCTTTGCACTACCAACCAATGCACCACGAGTGCCCCTGTCGGTCATTTTGGCCAGCCAATCACTTGCCCTGCGGTACCCTCCGGTGCCCCGCGGTACGGTAACCTACCCACAAGGTACCGCGGGTTTTTACCGCGCATTTTGAATGGCTGCATCTGTACAAGGATCCTGTGCAGACGCAGGCACGGGTAATAGATGAGGCAGGCGAACAAACCAAAACGAGAGGCAAGGTCGTAGTCAAAAGGTGAAAGACAAATCGTAATCCAGGAAGATCTCCGGTAGCAAACAGTCCGAGGCGAGAGGCGAGGTGCAAAGTCGAAAAGGCAGAAGGGGAATCCAAAATCCAGAATAAACGAGGTACGGGGAAAAACGCCAGGTAGAGCTCTCAAGGAGTAGACTCAATACCGAGCAGCGGGGAGCAGGTGAAGATGGTATAAATAGCAGTGCACGGTGAGTGTGCTTAGGTGGTTTAACTCGTGCGGCGGCGTTTGTTAATAATCACCCGCTTCTGGGGCTGATTAGCTCGCTTACGAGTTGGTCTTGCCTGCCTGCTGGTCGTGACATTACCACGCTTGAATATTCTTCTGTCTAAATCTTTGGAAGGGAAACACAGAAAGCCTTCAAACCAAATGCATTTTAAAGACCATGACTTGTGAAAATCTTCACAGCCTCCACATAAAACTATCAGTGAGCTATTTCTCTTTTTTGAAACCTCTGGTTTTTCATCGATGCCTAATTATGCACTAACTGGAACCCAGGGGGACCGCTGTGTACACATGTTCACAACGCGAGAAATACTGTTCAATATGGCTTCTTGTGAAAAATCTGTATATCACCATAGGAAGCAGAACAGCGCAGCCTGAAACGGTCGAAACATTGTATTGTATTTCTTCTCTTTTCAGCATGGAATAACCTATTACTTGTTCCTTTGCCGCCTACGCATGCTGTACGTGGCTACCGATCCATATTAAACCTACTTCACTCAGTAGTTTAAAATAAGTGTAAAGTGCTATGAGGAAAAAAAGTATCCGCGGGAACACATCTGCAATAGAAAGCAACCGGTTTGACATGTACAGTAAAATGTGACATCTCTGGAGCGTCAAGTATATATCCAACAGTGTGAACTCATTTGCAAGGCTATAAAGGTTGATTGAGTTACTGTAACAGTCCGGATGTGGCGAGTTTCTACTGTCCCCTGACTGGCTTGGGCAAAAGGAACCTGTCTTTCATTAAAAGACAGTGAACCTATTCTACTCGTACATGAGAATATAATATAAATACAGTAAGGGATTGGGCTGAGTTCACATTACGAAAAAGTATGCTAGCCTGCACTACAGCAGCTATAGTATGGAGACAAAAACCTTTTATGGGAAGAGATGTGGTGCTTCAGCTGACTGTGTGCGTTAAATAAGAGAGTGTGGCATTACTTTTTGTTAATGAGAAAGTGTGTGTGTGTGTGTGTGTCTGTACTCAGCTGTACTGAAAAATAAAGCACCGTTTTTCATTCAACGGGTGCCTGAGTCATTGTGTCTGTCCTATATAATAGTGCCACAATATTATAAACGCTTAGGCTGGGCAATCGAATTTTTTAATTTAAAAAAAGAAAAAAAACTGAGATGTAATGATGTGTTCCTGCTTAACTTAGAAATTACATGACTTTAAAAGCGATAAAAACAGGTTTCGATAGTTAATAACTACTTTTTGTGCACGAAAAATGGGTAATTTTTCTTCCTCGTCATCAGATCTTTATTGGAAAATGTCTTTCTTACCCGCTGCGATTTGGGCACAGAAGGGTTAAAAAGAAAGTCAGACAGGCAGGGAGAAGGGTGAGTTGTGAAACTGTTACCTGTCCTGAATAACACGGTTAGAAAATAGGATGATTTACACCTGTGAAAAGTGTTCCAATTTTAATGCGATACAGAAGACATTACTCATAAATGATCTTGTACGGTCTGTAAACTGAAAATTTACACTTGGAAGAACATTCCAATGTTAATGCGACACTGAAGATATTATTAATAACCTTTTTAATCTGAAGGGAGATCTAAAGGGATCCACACGGTACAGGTTCCTGCTAGCTATTCAGAGGGAAAGACTGTGATGTCACCTTGCAGGCGAGCAGACACAACCTCTAATGTCAGACGTATGCGTTAAATATATTTAGATCTTTGAATTAATATCGTTATTGATTTTTAAGCCTCACAACATTGTCCAATAATACTCTTCTTGTGTCCAATTTTTAGTTAAGCAGGATTTGAGCTACAGACCATAAAAAACAGGATTCACTTTTTTCACATATTGATGATAATGATATCAGTAGTAGTTTGAAACTATTTGTTGTTATTAATAAATGACTTAAATTCGAACGTGTTGTGATATTTAGAAATATTGCTATTTTGCTATTGCTATTTAGTTTTTCAAAGAAATGTTTATTTGTTAAAAGAAAACGCATGGCAATAGATGGGTTTGAACACCCAACCTCACACATATAAGTTGGGCACTTAAGCCATCATGCCACTGATGCACTCACATGACAATCATCATTAATTTCTTTAGATACACGATTCCATATTATATTTCCTATTCAAATTCTAAAAGTATGCTTTTGTTTACATAATATGTTTATGTTCCTAAATTAATATCATTTATGAACTTTTAAATTTTCCTTTAGTTGTAAAATTCCATATATTCAATACTAAGCAGATTAAAATGTGCACAGTAAAGAGATTAAATGATTAAATCTTTTCACTACCAACCAATGCACCACGAGTGCCCATGTCAGTCATTTTGGCCAGCCATTCACGTACCACGGTACGGCGTGGTGGTTAGTGCATAGATGTATGCTGGACGGGTTTGTACCATGAACTTTGAATGGTTGCATCTGTATGAGAAGCAGCTTGTGTATTGCTGCAGTGCCTGGGATGCTTTTTGTCTGTGAATGCTATGGAGGCAGAAATATATCCATTATTCAATAACATCCATCAGGGCTGTGGGAAGGCTGGGACCACAGATGTGTTGTCAGCAATAGGCTGGTGACTGCATTGAGCTTGAAATGTGGCAGGGCTGGATAGCAGGGTACTGGGCCATACAGACCTGTAGGAATGTGTGGCATGCTGGAAGACAGCAGGATGAGGAGACCACACTCTTCTCCAGAAGGGAATTACAATACTATCTAGGAGCCCTGAGGGGTTCCATCTGTTAGCATATAACTCATATAACTCCACAGATGTTCTGGACTGCCTTGATGGAACAGGACTGTCAGAACAGTGGTTCTAAATATATCAAGTTTATATATTTTATATAAAGCTATAATGTTTTTACTTTTTATGAACTTTTTTACTGACATATCATATGTATTGCACGGTACTGTTGTTAAAAAGCCTGCACTTTTTAAAATCCACTTAATAGGTAATGTTAATATGGAATCATGGATCTAAAGACATTTGGTTAGATTAAAATAAAAAAAAGTTTCTGATATTAAATTATAGATCTAAAGATAATATATTTTATAGCTGGAAGAAGTACCGTATTCCATTTTCTTCATAAACATCTCCATCAATTTCTTTGACTTGTTCACTTGTGGTTATTTTGGAAACATTTTGACATGTCTATTTCAGCTATGTTCTGTTGTCATTATTGTTGTAATGTTGTATACTGCGTGATACTGGGTGTTGTATACTGATCTGTATTTTGGTACAGTTATAGAGTGCTTGCTTATCACCAAGAATGTCCCAGGTTCAATTTCCGGTCAAGGCACAAACTTATTTTTAACAAATAAAGACTCCTTCTCTAAAAATAGAATAGTAAATACTATTTACACTTTATTGACATTATTTTTATATCTCGCAGCATGTTAAATATTTAAAAAATGCTACTAAATTAATAACACAAATTAACATGAATAAGTTAGCAAAGGTGAATACTATCAATACTGGGAGTAAAAACCAATTCTACTGGTTTACAACAAGCCTTAAAACTAAATGGTATATTTATATAAAAAAGCACAAGCCTTGATTGTGTTGTTTCTGTTTCTGCTGTCTAATATACAAAACACTTGTAGAAGCAATGCTTATTAATAAAACAGAATTAAGTGTTGCTGTGCTTTGCTAAATGAGACCTCATTTATCTTCCTCATCTCTGTGGTGCTGGCCCAAGGAGGCATTCATGCTAGAATGTTTCTATACTGATAAGGAGCAGCTCCCAGATGGGGATGCACTCAGCCAGACCTGGCTATCATGATCAATGGCCATTCCTGGTGCCTAATCTGTCTATGATATTCTTGGGAACATCTGGATTGCAGTCCTAGATGTCAGGGATCATTGCTACTCATCTCTCACTCAACTAATCAAGAACCTGCAGGACATGGTAACCCCACGTGGGTCTCAAATGCCCACCAAACTCATCCGTTGGTCACTGGATAAAAAGACACTGCAGGGTTCAGAACTTTGCTTCTCCGGCCATTTCCGCACCACCTCAGAGACAAATACTTGGTGGACAGTGTTGTTGGTATAGGGACTGGAACCTTGGAAGCCCGGGGAATGCCCATACATATGAATTCAAATTGCTAGCTGCCAACGTGCACACTTCGCTTGATCACCGAAGTATATGTTTGGATTCTTGTTGACAATCTGAATAAGTTTTTATTCAGCAGTAGTGCCACGCCGGAAGCAAACCAAGTTTTCTCCACCCTAAAGAGTGACTTGCTCGGACCTTTAACAAATAAACATTTCTTTTAAAAAACAAAAATAGTAAATATTATGGACCTGATATTGAATTTTTTGGTATTTCAAAATATCACAACATGTTCAAGGTAAATGATTTATTAATAACAACTAATAATTTCAAACTGCTTGTATTTTTAAATGGTATTTAATTTGCTGTGATTTGTCAATGTTTTCACAACCTTCTTACATCTTATTTGTCACAAAGGCTAGTATTACACCCGGTTGTGTTTGTTATGTAGAATAGATAGTTTTGCTTAGGAGATGGGGATGGAAAACATTCATGCTCTCATAGCAGTGTACTCGGGACCTCACCCTGGATAGACAAAGGTGATAAAGGTGTTAAAAATTCAAAGAGGGTGCCTGTGGCAGAGTTCAGCACGTTTTAAATTACTGAGAGGCTATGAACAGCAGCAGCACCTGTGTTGATGTTAGTGGTTTTATAAAAAAAAATAATCACAAGCGCAAAAACATTTTGCATAACAAAACCGTGAAAGAAGCAGACGTTAAATTTAGATCAGGTTTCTCTGTAGGTGTCCGAACAGATCAATGAAATAAACTTCAATACAGTCAGGCAGACAGATTCTTCAAGCAAATTAATCTATTCAAGGTTTGTCAAAATCAGATTCTTTGCAATCAGTACACGACTTCTCAAAAGAAACCTTGGATGGTATGCCTCAGGGATTCATAGTGTAATCCAAACAAAAGAGCTACTGATCATGACATGGAGGTGTGAAGTAAAATTAACAGCTTCTGTTTTAAAAGATTTTGGATTTGTGTTTAGATTTGTGTCGTTTTGAACTGGAAATACAATGGTGAATATAATTGAGGTTCTACTGCTTAAGGTTTAAGCTTTTAAAGACATGCAATGTCTAAGTTAGGCAGGAACATGCCATTGTTTCTTATTTTTGATTTTCTTTAAAAAAATGTTTAAAAAAATCAGCTTCCCACTTTCACCTTGCTGTAACTATAGTTAACTTTAACTTTTTTTCTCCTGATCATAATTGTTACGGGTTGTCATGTTTAACTTCCTTGTGTCACAATCATAACATTCTCATCCAAACAAAGTTTTTTTTTAAACCCTGGCTGGTATGACTCACGGACTCATTCATAGAGTAATTCATTCACAAAAGAGATGCTGGGTACACCGTGGTTTTGACATGCAGGTGTGAAGAAGAGTTAACAGCTTCAGTTTTAAAAGGTTATTAATAATATCTTATGTATCACATTAACATTGGAACGTTCTTACAAGTGTAAAAAGACGATACACAATGTCTCCTCTATAACTCTTCCATTTACAAGAAAATTCCCCCAGAGCCACTCAACATTATCCAACACTGCCTTTCTTATG
Source organism: Lepisosteus platostomus (assembly GCF_059453375.1). Lineage (NCBI taxonomy): Eukaryota > Metazoa > Chordata > Actinopteri > Semionotiformes > Lepisosteidae > Lepisosteus > Lepisosteus platostomus. The sequence continues at coordinate 24,067,071 of NC_142611.1, forward strand.
TCTCATTTCCAGGGAATAACCCTGTTACAAAAGGGAACAGCACATCAGTCCTTCATTGTGGCTAAACAGTACACAAATGTATGGTTTAGTTTCTGAGTTCACTTTCCTGTAATCTGTAAAGAACTGTGACTTCTCACCAATGTTTGGTACCAATAAGCAAAGGGGCTTCATGGACTACCTTCTTTGAACTGAACTGCACTCCAGTAAATAATGTACAGTACAGAATATCACCTTCTGCAATGCTTCTAGTTTAGCAGGATTTGCGCGATAGACAGATTGTTTAATGGAGGTGACATTACCCACGTCTATATCACCGTACTACACAGGTTTGAGTCAGAGTGTCTGTAAATAATACAGAGCATCCTTCTTTAAATTTACCTACTGCATGTTTTCGTTTCTGCAAAATGAGGTTGAATACAAAGACAAATCGGGATCTCTAAGTTTAATAAGCGAGCGCTTTGGTCTAAAATATTGCACGTCAGCATCTAGACAGTGTACATTAGTAAACAATAGAGTCACTGGCTTAGCTAAAGGTGTTACACATCTGTCTTCATTGTTATGGTGAGGTTTCAACATATGGATAAGCTGCTCTCCAGTTACTGGCAATTGTAAAAATAACCCTTCTTCCCTCCTTTGTTTAACTTAAAGAATTCTGTGAAAAAATCCTTAATCAAAAAACCATCATGTATAGTCATTCATCCAGACACACACACTCATGCAGGAGACAATATTGGCAGAAACAACCTTCCAGAGTAAATCTCTAGAATGCGCAGTACTGAACAGTACAATTTACGGTTTAAAGTTTTAAATTTAAAATTAAATTGTTGGCTATTGGCTATTGGCTGCTGAAATTTTGATTAAGACAAAATATAGATTTTCCCAATTCAGGTGTTAACATGAAAGAGACACATTGTGTTCACAATAAGCTATACAAGTGAACTATTTTTATTTATTCGGCTTAGGAAGAAACAAATTGAAAGTGATTCTTTGATCGGGCTTTGAACTGCCTGGGTACAGCGCACTACATGACAGTCCATTTCCTATTATCACCATAAAAACACAATTTGTTTTTTAAAAACGAACGTCAAAATGTTTCCAAAATGTCCACTTGAGCTCAAATGCTATTTGAGCTGCTTAGTTACATGAAGCCATATTAATATTACTATCAAGTGGTATTAAATCAGTACAACTTTTTTTTTTTACAATAACAGCAAGTGGTGTTCTTACTGTGTATTCTTAGAAAAGGATAAAACCTTATAACTTCTTATTAAATACAGTATGTACAGTAAGCTTTATAGTGTTAGAACATGAACGTTAAAACCACAAACACTGTAAGTTATTTTGATGCAAAAAATATGTATGCATAATTAAAATATTTACAGTATGAAGGTTGTGTACTTTTGTCCAGCTGAGCAATCTTGCTTTCATAAAATGTACCTACTTTTTAAAATCAGTTTAATTTTTAACATGCTGTAATACACAGTCTAAAAATTACGTTATAATGCGTTATAATGCGGTGCTCTTGTCGCAGTATAACTGAAGTTACCTTATAATACCGTATTAATACTGTATATTCTCGCATATTACCGCATGGTACCGCAAATAAAATAATAGTATCCGGAATTTCCACAAGGTCGAGCTAATAAAGCTCAACCTCTCATGATGATGTTATGGTGATGTTGATGTTGAGCTGTCGCCATCAAAGTCTTTACCAAAGATATTACTAATAGTATTAATAATGAATGACCTTGGACAAGCCGTAAATTCAAAGTATTGCCGTGGTCCACATTCTTTGTAACCGTCTTTGTAAACTAAAATATTTTATTTTTACATTGGCCGTCTTTGTAAACGAAAAGACTTATTTTTTCATTAACAAAAAGTAACACCACAGCATTTCGTTGATCCAATCATGCATTTGTTTCCAATCATGCAAAGTACAGTAATTTTTGAGAATCTCCGATTCACCATACCTTTCACATGCTCATAAAAGATTGATTTAGGAACATAAACATATTACTGTATGCAAACTGTACTGTATACAGTACGTATATGTATATTTAATGTCTTTACTGTGCCCGTTTTAGCATTGAATATTTATATGGAATTTTAACACTGAAGGGAAATTTTAGTAGCTGAGCATAAAAAGAATAGGAGCATAACGCGTGTGAAGGTCATGAACGATATTAATTTTGGAACATAAATATACAGTATTACAGTATGTAAACTGTATATGGCTGGTCTTGGTACTTTAAAGAAAAAATACACACCAGTATTCCATTTCTCCCTAAACATTTTAAGCATCGAAGTCTTTAACTAACGTGAAGTAACGTGTATAAAAAGTGGTAGTTTTAAGCTTTTCTGCGAATAAGCTCGATACCGGAGTAAACAAGCATACTTTTAGAAATTGATTAATAGGGAATATAATATGGAATCGCATATCTAAAGAAATTAATAACGATATAATTATATTCATGTACTGCAACACAAACAATAGTATACACTGTACAATGTCTATTGATACTGTATGTGTAGGGCTGTTTCACCCCTCATCATGTGACTGTGCGAGTGGTGCGATGGTCTAAGTGCCCGCCTTCTAAGCGAGAGGTCGGCTGTTTAAATCCAGCTAGTGCCATGAATTTTCTTTTAACAAACATTTCTTTGAAAAAAATAAAATAGCAATATTATGGACAATTAATTGACTTTTTATATTTGTAAATATTACAACATGTTAAAATCTTAGTCATTTTTTATTAACAACGAATAGTCACCATCTTTTCTCTGACAACGGTTCCTGCTTCTGCTTCTGCTTCTGCTTCCTGCTTTTATCGTGTGGGGATCCCTTTAGATCTCCCTTCAGATTTAAAAGGTTATTAATAATATCTTCGGTGTTGCATCTTCCCAGTTTAGCTGATCTTTTGCTGCCTACGCATGCTTACACAGCTCCCTGGGTAAATTATCATACTTGACTGAGAAAGCTTTAGAGAACTTAACATTTTTATTCTCAACAAATTGGAAATACAACATTTACATTGGTGATATTAATTTTTCACTTGACTGTATAGAGGAGTGTCAGCTGTCAATGAGAGCAGACCCCTCTTAGGCTGCACGAACAATTTTTTAATTTTTTATAAAGAAATGGAGGCTGTATGCGTTACAATATAAACATTTACTGTCAAACTTTAAATCAACAATTGATTTAATGATGATCTGTCGAACTGCAATGAAATACAATATTGTTGTTGATATTGTTGTTTTTATCCTTTAAAGCGCTTTGAGAAGCCAATTTTAAAGGCGCTATTTAAAGGCGCTATATAAAGGTGCTGATTCTTATGGACTGTGTTTTCTTTCTCCTTCGGCATGGAATAAACCTATTACTTGATTCTTATGGATGCATTGTTCCGCCAGGGATTAAAAAAAAAAACACACAATCTCGTGTTTCAAGCACCACGTCTCTTCCCGTTAAAAAGAGGAAACACTTTACACTTTAACTCATCAGTTCACAGCGAATTTTCACCAGAGCCACTCACTAGTAGTTTATGCTAACACCTAACTTTCTTAACACACAGCTCCCCCCACCCGGGTTCCAGTTAGTGCGTGATTACAGTATGCATCAACGAAAAACCGGAGGTTTAAAAAAAGAGAATTAGCTCACTGGAGGCTGTGAACATTTTCACAAGTCGTGGTCTTCAAAGTGCATTTGGTTTCAAGGCTTTCTGTGTTCCCCTTCCAAAGATATTGACAGAAGAATATTCGAGCTTGGTAAAAAAACATAGTGAAGGCTGTGAAAACAGTCATAATGTGACACACAAAGCAAGTGTTTTCGTAACTAGGAGGTTTCGCGAAAAAGCTTCAGGCGTGCCAATTATAATCGTTTTTATTTTTAAATACATTTTAGCAAAGTCATCTATACAAAAATTTTACATTTAATGCCACTCGACAGCTGGCTGGCTGTGCCGAAAAAATAGATAAAAACCGGTTTAACAACTCTATTGTTTTTATCCCGTAAAGTGTTTTGAGAAGCCACCTTTAAAGGCGCTATATTAAGGTGTGTATGGCTGGTCTTGGTACTGTATTTTAAAGAAAAAATACATACCAGTATTCCATTTCTCCCTTAACATTTCTTACATGTCTTACATGTGGTTATTTCGGAAATGTTTTTACGTGCCCCTTGCTCCTTCTGACCGTGTCACTGCGCATTTAAAAGCATACTTTTAGAGTTTGATTAATAGGGAATATAATGTAAAAATATAGTACTAAATATAAGATACACTCTACAGACATTCACAACAGCTACTGTCAGAAGATAGGACACAGCGACTCAGACACCCGTTGAATGTAAAAGGGCACTTTTAATTTTCTGTACAGCTGGTACAGCAGCCCACCATGCCCGCGTGCCAGCAGAGAGAGAGACACACACACACACACTTTTTCATTGTCAAAAAGTAATTGTTTTTTACTTTTGTACAAAATTTGTTACATTCCTCTTGTTTAACAGGAATGTTTTGTTTCTGGACAGACTGTTAAACTAGAGGAAAAGAGCGCCTCCTTCTTTGAAGCATTTCGTTGATCCGATCACAAATTATTTTCCAGTCGCACAAAGTAAGTGTTGAGAATCTCCAAATCACCATGCTACTAATTGTTTACCGGAGATTGCAAGGCAAGGCACTTTTGCCTCTGGACCCTTTGAAATTTACCGACGTGGTCCACCCCCAGTAAATTTCAAAAGTCACAAGATTTCGAAACACGAGGGTGGCGTAGCGGTCGGCTCTCGCTTTCCCATCTATACCGATGCACTGCAAGTACAATCCCCCCTCTTTCTCTTGACTGATGGGCAACAGTTGGATATCTGGGAGAATTGTTCGTTCCACTGGCATCTGTGAATTCCGCTGTGTAAACGGTGCTTCCTGAGGGGAGATAGACGGCAGGGACAGCATCAGCCAAGTCCTGGCCGGTCATGAGCAGAGAGGCCGGGATGGAGTGTCCTGAGGCAGTGTGTGCTCTGTGGGAGGCAGAGCTTTCGCCAGGCATTGCAACCTGTGCTGCAGGGAGAGGCATTTATCAGGAGATAACTGCTCTAGCGTTTGACTGCCGCTACATACTGTCTCCGGCTTCTGCATCTTCAGGAGTGTCTCTTACCTCCCAATCCTCCCCAGTAATGCGTCGTACTACTCCCGCTGCTGCCGAAAAGTCTCCATACAGGTGCTGCTTCTACAGGTTGGCACCCTGGCCAGTGGCTGAGAGCAGAGACCCACAGCCTGTAGCAAAATAACATAATTAATGTAAGAAATAAAGTCACACAGTAGTATTCATCAGTTGTGGAACAGACGTCAAAATAAACTTTTCTTTTCATCCATCTTACCTCTTTCTTTTTTACTGTCCTGGTGGTAGATTTCGAAGATCGTTTCGCCCATGCGGTATTTTCCTGAAGAACAGGCTGCGAAGAAATATTTATAATAGAATGTATAATTCAATACAGCAATAATACCTTGTAATATGCGATATAATCGCATATTTCAGATGAAACCTGCTGTATTTGCTTACTCTTCGCACTTTGCAAACCGGGGCAGCAGAAGCACCTCGTCTCTTCCCGTAAAAGGTCTTAGTCTCCATACTATGGATTTTTTTGTGATGGGAACTCAACCCAATCCCTTCGTGCATTAATATTATATTCTCATGTATGGGTAGAATGTGTTCATTGTCTTCCAATGAAAGACGGGTTTCTTTCGCCGGAGTCGGGAGACATTAGAAGCTTGCCACACCCGGACTGTTAATACTAACGCAATAAGCAAGTTAAAGCGTTTCCGTTGAGGAGCTGGGCGAGATAATTGTTTCATTCCTTGATATTCTGATCTGCAAGGCCCTTTGGCTACAAAACTAAAAATAAGATAAACTCTACAGACATTCACAACAGCGACATATCATAAAACATTTCCATATATTGTAAAATTATTAGTATTTATAATTTAAATAAATACTTGAATTTACTGAAACAGCCCGTTAATAAAATTGTCCCAGTTTTGTTCTTGTTTGGGGGCAGGGATATTCTGACAACAATTGATTTAAAGACAATCTGTCAAAGTGCAATGAAATACAATATTGTTGTTGTTGTTATTCTTGTTTTTATCCTGTAAAGCGTTTTGAGAAGCCACTTTTAAAGGTGCTATATAAAGGCACTATATAAAAGCTCTGATTCTTATGGAATGTGTTTTCTTTCTTCTTTTTTTCAGCATTGAATAAACCTATTACTTGATTCTTATGGAAGCCCGTTTCCGCCAGGGATTAAAAAATACACACACTATCTTGTTTCAAGCACCACGTCTCTTCCCGTTAAAAAGAGAAAACACTTTACACTTTAACTCTTCAGTTCACAGCAAAATTTCACCAGAGCCACTCACTAATAGTTTATGCTAACACCTAACTTTCTTAACACACAGTGGTTCCCCTGTGTTCCAGTTAGTGCGTGATTACGCATCAATGAAAAACTGGAAGAATTGGCCATCCAAAATGGAACAATATTGCAAACATACTTTGAAAATCTCTATCAAAAGCTCCCAAATACAGATCAATCAGACCAAAACACCATTTATGAAAAACTCAAAATTTTGGAATTGGCTATCAAAGACAACCAAAACCTCTTTGACTCCCCAATCACTGGGCAGGAGCTACTGGACAAACTCCAGGCCCTCAGACCATGCAAAGCTTGTGGCCAAGATGGAGTCATAAATGAGATGCTGAGACACAGCAGCCCAAAGTTGCAACTAGCCTTGCTCAAACTCCTCAATCTCATCATGACAGCCGGATTTTTCCCTGAGGCCTGGAACCAAGGACTGATCACGCCCATCTATAAGAGTGGAGACAGACTTGATCCCAACAAATACCGGGGCATCTGTGTGAACAGTTACCTGAGGAACGTATTCTGCAGTATCCTAAATACAGGTATACTGGCCTTCCTAACTGAACACAATGTCCTGAGTAAAAGTCAGATTGGCTTCTTACCAGATCACCGCACATCTGATCACATTTACACCCTACACACATTGATAGACAAACACCTCCACCAAAAACACAAAGGAAAAATTTTTGCCTGCTTTGTCGATTTCAAAAAAGCATTTGACTCAATTTGGCATGAAAGAGTGTTTTACAAACTACTCCAAAGTGGGATAGGGGGCAAAGTGAATGACATAATTAAATCAATGTATTCAGAGAGCAAATGTTCAGTGAAAATTGGAAACAAAAGGACCACATTCTTCACCCAAGGCCGTGGAGTGAGACAGGGCTGCAGCCTGAGCCCAACACTGTTTAATATCTATATTAACGAATTAGCAGGAATGTTGGAACAGTCTACAGCTCCTGGTCTCACACTACACGACACAGAAATCAAGTTCCTGCTCTATGCAGATGACCTGGTCCTGCTGTTGCCCACAGAACTGGGGCTGCAGCAGAACCTGGCACTGCTGGAGCAGGACTGTCAGACCTGGGCATTGACAGTCAATCTGGACCAGAGTTATGGTTTTCCAGAAAAAAGCAAGATTTCAGGGAAACAGGTACAAATTCATACTTAACAACAACACATTGGAGCACTCATCCAGCTACACATATCACATATCACATACTGTATACCATCAGCTCATCTGGAAGTTTTGACCTGGCAGTGAAGGCACTCAGGGCTTTCTACACAACAAGAATCTGGCTCCAAATATTTGAAAGTGTAATCCAACCCATTGCCCTATACGGCAGTGAAGTGTAGGGTCCCCTCACAGACAAGGATTACACTCAATGGGACAAACACCCCACAGAAACTCTGCACATAGAGATCTGTAGAAACATTCTCCATGTGCAGAGAAAAACACCTAACAACGGGTGCAGGGCCGAATTAGGCCAGTACCCACTATTGATAAACATACAGAAAAGAATATTAAAGTATTGGCTACACCCAAAAAACAGCGACCAAAATTCCTACCACCACAAAGCCCTGCTGAGCCAAGAGCTGAGCCCAAAAGAGAGCCCCCTGAGCCAGCTGGTCCTGAGGCTCACTCACCTGAGCCACACCGACACTAACAAGCATCAGGACAGCACTGCTACAGCACCACAACTCAGACTCAAGCACATCACAGCACAGATCAAACAGCAAAATCTCACACACCAGGACACACACACACAAACACAACATAAACTGGAATGCTACAGAACCCTAAACAGACAATACACACTAGCTGAATAATTGACCAAGATAAGAAACAACAAAAAGAAACAGACCTTGACAAAGTACAGGCTCAGTGACCACAGCCTTGCCTTTGAAACTGGGCGACACAGGCAGACCTGGCTGCCCAAAGAGGATAGGCTGTGCTCCCACTGCCAGCAGGGAGAAATAGAGACAGAGGTGCATTTCCTACTGCACTGTGACAGATACTCTGGGATTAGAGAAACATTTTCCCTAAATTCAGAAATCTAATCCCAGAGTTCCCACACCTGCCAGAATCACAACAGATCTCAATCCTACTGGGAGAGGGAGGAGGGAACTCAGTGGAACTGGCAGCCCAGTATGCCATCTCCTGTCACAGCCTGAGGAACAGTGAGTCTGTCTCCCAATAACGCTCCTTCTGTCTACATTATATGTAAATATTTTATGCCTTTGTTGTAAATGTCTGTAATATGTCTGTCAATTTTATTTTATTTTTATTTTTTATGTGAAATTCATGTGAATTTCATTATTTTATTTCTTTGGCAACACTGATTGTACCCATCGGTCATGCTTGAATTGAATTGAATTGAATTGAAAAGCCCACGGGCATTCTCAGAGCCCTCGTTAGTCTGGAGGCATGGAAATTCTGACAACAATTGATATGAAGACGATCTGTCAAAGTGCAGTGAAATACAATATTGTTGTTGTTATTGTTGTTTTTATCCTGTAAAGCAGGAATACGGGATATCCCGTAAATGGAATAGATGAAAGGTGGACGCTGTTCTGTATTCTCATGTTGCAGTGGTTCATCAGTATCTTTTATTCTAAATTTTTATGTACATAAGAGGTGGTAAATGAGAGGCGGCTATTAGGCTCACTTGGTAGTTAGTAGTTACTTAAAATACAAGATTCACATACATTTCTAGTGCCTTTAACATACTATATACTATATATAAAAAAAAAAACATTTTTAGACTCACTGATTTAATTCACTCTTGACAAATTTGCTTGTTATAGCAATGCTCACATTGGCTTAATATGGAATGTATAGTCTAAATGAAATGTATTCTTTGATTAAATAGACTGTACAACAAAACTGTGGGATAAAGCACAATAGCAATGATTTTTTAAAGCAAACCCTACTGTGAAGCTTTTGTATAGACACTGACTAAAGAAAATGCAGAATGACCATAGTAGTATAAAGCCACACCTTTCATCAAACTTTTGACATGCCTCCTTTTTTCAGCCAATGGGAGTCCACGGTGGGTGGATGTCCCGCCCCCTTGCCGGCCAATGGCGGGTTGTTATGGGTGCATGTCCCCCCCCCCCAGGAGCCAATGGTGTGTTGTTAAGGGCCTTCCCCCCTGCCGGTCGGGCCGGAGCCTTAGGGTCCAAAAGCCCCAGCGGCCGCATCCCTTGCTTTAGGTGTGTGAAAGCGTGTATTGGTTTGGAAGGGGGACATGAATGCGCTCTATTATAACCCTAGGGAATCGGGTAGGTACGGCGGCGTGGGGAGTCTGGTGAGGGCCGCGAGATCCTGGGGTGTGAGAGGCGCCAGCTGCGGCCGGGTGGCCGAGTGGTTGTCCTGCCAGGCTGCTTATACGCTGCACAAGCCAGTGCGCGTACGTTTTAAGAGTAACAGGACGTTGGTGTCCGAAATGGACTGGCAGTGGCAGGCCGACTTGGTGGACATGAGAGAACAACGTGAGTTCAACGACGGTTTCTGTTACATCTTAACATGTATAGACATGCTGTCTAAATATGCTTGGGCCGTGCCGCTGAAAACGAAGTCTGGAGGGGCCGTGACAGGCACCTTCCGAAATATACTGCAAGAGGGGCGTGCTCCTAAAAAGCTACAAACGGATGAGGGTAAAGATTGCTGAACAGGACCTTCCAAAATTTTCTCAAACGTGAGAATATTGAACATTTCGTTACGGCCAGCAATGTGAAGGCTAGCGTGGTCGAGATGTTTAACAGAACTATTAAAACAAAAATGTGGAGGTACCTGACACACAAAAACACCTTTCGATATATCGACATCCTATCAGATCTTATTTACGCTTATAACCATAGTTACCACACGACTATTAAACGAACCCCAGCTTCTGTTACGTCCGACAACTCCCTTGAGGTGTGGAGAACGGTCTATGACGAACACTTTAAGAGAAAACCGTCAAAGTTTTCATTTAATGTGGGTGATCGAGTGCTGGTGTCCAAAATAAAGGGAATGTTTGAGAAGGGATATGAACAGACCTTCACAGATGAAATTTTCATTGTCAAAGAGCGGACCTCGGCTCTGAGACCCTATTAGAAACTGCAGGACTATGCAGGCGACAACATTTAGGGGTTCTTCTATGCAGAAGAGCTACAGAAGGTAAACCCCGATGTTGAGAACGTCTACCGCATCCAAAAGCTTTTAGCAGCCAGGGGTCGTGGCAAAAACAAACAGCTTTTGGTAAAGTGGCACAGTTGGAGCGATAAATTAAATAGTTGGGTAAAGGCTTCAGAGGTCAGCGACATATAGAGGTGGTGAAAAATGAACCCCAATGGTTTCTATGTTACGCTGGCCAGTAATTCATCCTCAAAGATGTTTCCAAAGAACACCAATGCGTGCTTCACAGAGCATCTGGCAAAGGTGATTGACCTGGACGGGAGCTGGGAAGTGGGTCTGGTCGAGCTGCACTATCCGCACACGCCAAACACGTTTGATGAAGACAACGTTTTTCTGTTCGTCAGCAATGAGCTCAAGACTATATGGACATGTACCTTACCGAGAGGGTACTACAGCAACATCGAGCAGGTCTTGCATGAAATGAAACAGGCTGCGGAAAAATCCAAGTCTTAAATACTACCCCATTAGCCGGTTGGTAAGGATTGTTAGTGATAAACGGTTTGTTATACAGGTGCATAACCGTCTAGCGAGGATGTTGGGTTTCAAAGCGGGTGTCGGAAGTGTAAAATCACCGCACCCCGTCTATATGACTGGTGGATTTAACACCATGTATATATACACCGATATCAAAGAACACCAGTTAACAGGCGACGTCTACGCACCGCTTTTGCGTTGTGTGCCATTCAGAGGCGTGGATGGTGAATTCATCACAGTATTGTACAACAAACCCCATTATGTGCCGGTGAGCATCGATCATTTTAACAACATCTCTATTGAAATTAAGAAGGATCAAACCGAGCATGTGTCATTTGCATTAGGAAAGGTCATTGTCAAGCTGCATTTCAGACCTGTGAAAGCGACAAACATCTAAAAGGATGACGGTCATCAAGAGCTACGGGGATCCTTCTTTGTATACACACTGCTACAAACAACAGGCTGGTTATGGATTACCAGAATTTTCAGGGCTACCGGTTCAGTACGGCGCGGGTATCGGGGGTATTTTCAGAGCGCTATTTAGAAAAGCTGTGCCGAGGGTTTGAAATAGCTAAGCTGCACATGGCATTGGCGGCTAAAAACATCGCAAAAGACGTGGTTAGCAATGTTACAAGCGCGGTCATGTCTAAGCTGGCTGCACATCAGCAGGAAGGTTCAGGTCTAGCATACATCCGCAGGGGTGTCAAGAGAAAAAGACAGATGTCATCATCTCACCATCGTGGGGCCTCCGAAACCCGATAAAAGAACGGCTAGGCGAAGACAGTCAACTCATAAAAGCTTCAGGTCGACCAAGAAGAGGGCCGTGACACACCGCAATCAACGAGATATTAAACGAGATGTATTTTAAATATGGCTTTTGTTCACGGCGGGTCTGCAGAATGCGCCAAGTCGAAGCTGGACATATTTCAATTAGCGCCTACCAAACAAGCATCGAGAAAAGCTTTTACATAGAAGTTCCACCCCTCATGGCCCTAAAAGAAAACGTACCTCTGGAGTTCTACATCGCAGGCAACGGAGAAGATTATTTAGATTTAAACAACACGCTGCTCTATTTGACCTGTAAAATAACGGAAGCAGACGGTCGGGACATTGATGCGGCAGCCCGTGTGAGTCTGGTGAATTACCCCATCGCTGCCATCTTCAGCCAGGTTGGCATCACCGTAGGAGACCGATTGATCAGCCAGAGCAACAACTGTTATCCTTACAGAGCCTATATAGAGTCTGTCCTGAACTACAGTGAAGAGACGCTGAAGACGCAGTATTCAACAGGGCTCTTTTACAAAGACACAGCCGGGCAACACGAGTCCACAATTTTGGATGTTCCAGAAAGGTTCCAAAAAAGAGCATCATACACGATGCAAAGTCGAAAACTGGAGCTCCTGGGTCACATTCACACAGACCTGTTTTTTCAGGACAAACTACTACTGAATGGCGTTGACCGGAAAATAAAACTTACGCGCAACAGAGATGCTTTCTGCTTAATGAACAACGTCAGAGAACACAAACTGAGCATACTCTCTGCATCTTTGTTTGTGAAAAGAGTCAGAGTGTCACCAGGGGTCAGACTGGGACATGCCGAAGCACTCCTGATGGCCAACGCTAAATACCCCATAGACCATGTACAGATGAAAGTCTTCAGTCTGCCTGCAGGGAGCCATGTGTGCAGTTTTTAAACACTACAACGTTAACTTTCTGGCTCTCTACGCTAACGGTGAACAAATCCCAACTAAACCACTCCAACCAGACTTCCAGAATGGCCATTGCGTCCGTGAATATTTTAATCTGGTGGAAACATCCGGGAAGCGTCTGAAAGATAAACCACTTTTGGTGGACCGCAAGGAGTATGCGCGCGGTTACACATTGTTCGCTTTCAATCTAAGCCCTGACGACGAGTGCACAGGTCATTATTCACTTATCAAAACGGGTAATCTGAGAGGTGAAATACGCTTCGCACAACTGCTACCCACTACAGTTAACATGGTTGTGTATGCGCTGTTCGACAACGTGATAGAGCTTGATATGAGACGTCAAGTCATTTACGACTTCAGCTTAAAAGCACGGGAGGCCACACAACCTGCCATAAAGATGAACACCAAACAGCTGGAAGACATTCTAACCCAAGATCGCTACACCCGGGACAGTTTTCTAGGCGTGTTCCCCAGTGATGGCCTACCGAGTGAGTTTAATAGTTAATACTCACCCACACGACCACCCCGGTGAACACTGGCTTGCTATTTACTTACCCAATGACAAGGGAGCAGAATTTTTTCACCCAAAGCCTTTTTCTTTCCCAAGAACATTATTGATTTCTTAAACAGAAATGCCAATTCCATATTTTACAACAACAGACAATTGCAAGATTCTTTTGCGGTGACCTGCGGACTACATTGCGTCTTTTTTCTATACCATAGATGTAAAGGCTTATCTTTTAGAAACATTTTAGAACTTTATTCTACGAATGCAATCCAGAATGACCGCATGGTGGAAATGTTTCTGAAAAATCGATGCTGTGTGAGACGGCGACCCCTGTACCCTTTTAAGCCATTTGAAAATATGAATGTTCAATTATGTGGGTGTTTACAACAATTTAAAACATGTCATAAATGTTAATCGACCGTCTTAAATAAAAATGAAATCGAACCATTTCATTGTCTGTGTGGTTATTATTTTAAAAAGAACACAAAATATTAATTAAAATCAATACAATATTTTTATTATACATTTGCGGTTATAGCACTCAAGCTTTTTTTCATACATGTTACATCCAAGCCATTTTATTACAAACATTTTTAACTATATTGCTCACGCTTTTTAATATACATTTCAAGTCATTTATCACATATCCAGAGAAAAAATGTTACAAAGACAACCATGTGGGTCTAGGTATTAATGATCGTCTCCTTTCTACGGTTATCTTAGAGACCGGGTCGGGCGTCGACAACTCTACCGGTTGTTTTAAAGTTTTGACCGACACTGTACACCCCAGTGGGGCAGCCTTGAGTTTTTCAAGTAGCTCTCGGGTACCAGCATTAGGTAGCAAGGTGCCCACACGTTGATTTCGGCCATAGCCTCCATGAACACATCCCAACCTTTTGGCTTCTTACCGACCGCAACTGCTTGCTGCTGCGTGAGAGCCCTGACAAGATCAATCATGTGAGAGCCCTCAACGGGTGTCCCCTTGTACACAAATTCCCCTTTTTCATTCTATGGTCTTTAACAATATCTCGGCATTTCTCCGGGACCACTGAGACACACTGTCCAAAATATATCCAAAGTCAGCGGCGCTCAATGACGGATGTTGTGCTAACGTGCGTGATAGCTCGGCGGGTGCATTTTCTGGGAGGACAACAGGTAAGTCCCCTTTTCAGAAGTCTCCTGGCGTACTAATGTCAAATACCGTTGTAACACCTAACTGTACAATTTCACTTTTTCATATTCGGCCAGATGTGAGTTCTGAAGAATGTCTCTCATTTCATCATCCAACCAGTGGGTTGTTATTTTTCTTACATCGCTTTCGAGGCCAGACCACTCTCGGAGTCGATCGAGCTGTTTCTGAGGTAGAGGTACATTTTTTCAACATGCTCCATTGTAGAAGCCCCGTAATCAATGGTACTGCAATACTCAACAGGGTCCCGATAAAACCGCCGGACTGGTTCACCAAGAGTCTCTTTCTTTTAAGAGAAAGACCCTTTCGACTCAAAGTCTTTATAAGCTTACACTTTCTCTTCAGGGTCCCAAACTGCTTAGCAGATAACAGTATGTTCCCTTTCAAGGTATTCAAGGCAATTTCAACTATGGCCTGTACAAGATCATTTGTAGCCCCACAGAGAAAAGCTTTCCGCTGATTGGGGGCGGCTTTTACCAGAAAATGTAAGAAAGTCAGGTTTCTCCGAACGCGTGAAGACATGATGACGGTCCGAACGTGTTTTTCGACTGAGTCTATGGTTGCGAGATCACTGACTTTTAGATTTTTTAAATACATAAGCCATGGGTACATCTGGGGGGAAAAGACCTGTTCGCAAGCGATAGTCATCTGGGGTGTCGGCATTTAAATCCACCAACAAGTAACCGAAAGGTTTTTTAGTAGCGTCATCGAACGCTTCCAAAACAAATTGGGGGTACATCTGCCGGAACAGGGTTGTAATCTGTAGTTTATCTCTACGGTTTTTAAACAGCACCATGTTCTTTGTATTTAACGCTATGGTTCTACTTTTCTGGCCTTGACAAAACACATTTTGGATGATATACACGATGCTGAGGTTTCGGTGGTGTACGTATTTGGTAAAAGCTTTTTCTATCTCATTATTTTCACACACAGACTCCATCATATCATCCACTATAATCAAATTTACTCTACCCGGTGGCAGTAGTTGATCATCGGAAAACGACGTCGGTAGTCCTTCTATAAACTGAATGTATGGAAATTTCACAAGCACCTCAGCGTATAGAGGTTGCCAGCAGCTGTAACACCAGACTATGTTTTCGGGTTTACGAGTCATAACAGTATAACCGTTCTCCAAGAGTTGTTTTATAAAATAACTTTTACCGCAATTCGAGGGTCCGGACAAAATGCATGAAAAAGGGTGTTTTAACCTGACATCCATCGTGTTAATATCCGTAGGGCAAAGATGTCAAATTTTCTTGCAGCACCCGCTTGTCGTACACCACCTTCTGGGTTATCTTTAAGGTCCTTGTCTCAGTGTGCCAATCCTTTTTAACAAGCATGATCATCGGCTGTTGAATAGAAATGTGTTTAAATTCCCGGCACTCTGCATAAGGGTTAACGCCACAGTCAAAAACCAAGTCCCACAGACTGTAAAAGTTAACTTTTTCACGATTGTTCACATTGAGCGTAATACCTTTCACCTTTAAACAGGCTTTCCCACCAGACAGCTTGTACCCGTACGACTTGGGTCCTGTTGATACAAACTCGGTGATGTGTTGTCCAGATAAGATAACGGAATCTGTGTCGTGGTACAGACAGCGGCCTTGCAAAGCATTTAGCAGGTTGTATAACTCCAAGCGGGCATAGGCGGTTGTAAAGCTAGCTATCAAAATGTTAGTGTTTGAATGGCATGTATAGTGGTGTTTAGTGTGTTTCCACGAAACACAGGCTGTGTTTTCATCGATAAACCCGCAGGCTGACACCTCATGATATGGCGTAAATAAGTACCTGAACAATTCATCGGGGTTTCTCACAATGGTGGTCTGTGGTAAATTGTCTCTTTGCCCATACTTGCCCCACAAACTGTTCAAGGCAATTTTTGAAAGCTGTCTTTTGGCTGGATTCTTTTTAATGTTGCCGGGGTCCAGCCGGACACCCTCTTTTTCATAATATTTGCTGATATATCTTTGTTGTTTCACGACATCCGTACACAACTCTGGAAACTCCGAAGCTTCCTGTTTCCCTTTCAGATGCAGTTTGATGTAGTCGGAAAAAAGATCGTGTGAGGCCTTTTCGCGATCTCCATCACTGTGCTCGCAGGGAGTGGTCTGTTTTGTTTAAGCACACGTACGACACAGTGTGAAAAACATTTTTTTGTCAATTTTGATTGGAAGAACTGGAAAGTACAAATATCTGGGTGGGTAAACTTTCACCTTCGCTAAACCGAAATACCATTTTAAATCTCTAAAGTTGTTATAAATTATTCGGGGTGCCCCAGTGGGTATTTTTAAGTTTTGTTCAGATACAGATACAGACTGGTGAAATCATAGTAATTAAATTTTTCACTGGGCTGCGCTGTGTAATGCAAACAAATAGCATTTGTTCTCACCTCCAAAAAGCGAATCGCGCAGTTGCAGAGGCTCTGGTAATTGTGCCGCTGTTAGAAATTTACCCAAGTCTCAATTTTCAACAAGCATGTCTCTGAACTCATGCTCACACAAAACATGCACGTTAAAACCTCTCATTTTGAGAAAATTAATTTTCACCATCGTCTTTCTCTACAACCAACCAAAAGTAGTGTTTGTCAGCGGATTAAAATCGTTTTCACAATAACAAACGCTACAACCATAAAAAAAAGCAACTGTTGAACTCAAAGGCTGTCTGCACTCCGTTAATTACAGCATAACCTTCCAGAAAATATGCTCCAACCTTGAACTCACCGGCCGTGGTTAACGCGTGTTGGATTTTAACGTGCTCTGTGTGTTCAATGTACATAAGCCACTGAATGCTGGGTGTAGAAAATCGTTTTTTGCTGGCGGTGGTAATTGTCATGGGGTAGCAACGCTATCGTCTCTTCCTGTAAAAACATAAGTCTGAACATGGCCATGCAGACACTAGCGATGGTCACAAACTGAAAGGAGTCGATGCACACAATGCAGGCTGCCCCTGACTCAGTCAAGCGTGTCTGTCTGGTCACAGTCATGACCTCGTCCCAGAACCTGACACAGCCTTCTCTTAGAATTGCCACATCCATCTGGCAGTAGCGTTTCAACTCTCTCTGTAAGTTAAACACACTTCCCTATCATTCTTCATACCAAACCAAAAAATTTGGCTTTCTCGCTCGGTAGCATATAGTTAACGCCGTAAAGTTCTGGCGGCAGCATCGGACCGACATAATTTTGGTTTTCTGAAGTGTTCATCAAGTGTGGAAAATGACCCTTACCCCCGGGGAACCCCATGGCTGATGGCAGTTTGCTTAATTTCATAGGGAGAAAGTTTAGAGAATCGATAAATCTGATGTTCAGAGCTTTTACGGTCATACACATTATCTTACCACCCTGATTAATTAGTTCAACGTCCATCTTTTCATCTAACAACTGTCTGATTACTAGGTAATTGTCATATCCCTTGTCATTGTGCAATATGAAAGTATGGTTTTTGAAAGGTCTATCGATAAATTTACACACAAAATCCTTTAGACAAGTTTCACCATAAAATTCCCAGCTTCGTTTATTGTTAATATGAAGGGCGTGGATGTAATTTGGTATGTGTGTCCCTGTTTCTTGCATGCATTCAAAGTCGAAAAAAATGTACTTGTTTGAAATTTTGGGGTTGTCCAAAGGCAGTATGTAGCACAAATGTGTGTCGAGGGTGTCGATCACGTTGTTACAACGCGAGCACAGTTTCTCTTTTTATTTGTGACTTGTGAGGTTTAAACCCCACATTTCTCACAAAAGACCCTGCGCTCGCACTTACTAACACCCGTCGCCGCATTCTGAAAGTGTCTCGCCAAACACTGAGAGCTATGACAAAAGACCTTACAGGCCAGGCAATTCTGAATTTTTGCATCAATTTCGCAATACTGGGGATCTAAACAGGTTTTACAAGCTTTAAAACAGGAGTGCATTCTTGCGGATATTCACCGCATGGCAGTTAGTACAAAAACAAACGCTTGATGTTGGCAAGCGGTCGGTCTTTTAAACACTTTTTTGACCGCATGCTTAGTCATTTATCACTGGAGATCTGCACCAATGAAGCAGGAAATATCATCATCAGGTTCTGAAATCCTGAGCTTAGAGCTGCATCCTCTGTAGAAATTATATCTAAGAGGTTAGCGGTGAAAGCCTGGATCGGTTTTGGAAACAAGGCCTGTACATCGGCTACAGCCGCTCTTAGACGCTCTAAAGCTCGTTTTTTAGATACCTCATGAACAAAAGAAGTAACAGTTGCAGTAAGTGGCTCATAACACATCTTGACCATGCTTAAATGATATTAACCTTTGTTTGTTGATTTGAGACGTTTTGAGTTCATTGATCCCGTTAACGTCTTAGCGTTGCGTCACAGTTTATTTTTGAAGGTTCGGGTTTTGCACGGAGAGGGAAAATACCATTGGTGAAAGAACTCAACACTGCAAATTACCAAAAAATAGAAAAACGGTGGGAATTTTTATTATAGACACATTTAAATGTGCATGCCAAAATAATGTTTTATAACACGACGCAGACAATCCTTAATACCGACGTCTTCTCCCAGGCGATCTGATAATATGCTCCGCACCCTCTGGTATAACGTGAACATCTGCATGTGTCTCCACAAGGTTTTGCGGGGGTATTTTAAACCCCAAACGAGTTTTTTTAAACATGAATCGACTTGTCCCTTTGCCCGCATCTGTGAAATAGACACAAACAGATGCAGCCATTCAAAATGCACGGTACAAACCCGTCCAGCATACATCTATGCACGAACCACCACGCCATACCGCGGTATGTGAATGGCTGGCCAAAATGACCGACAGGGGCACTTGTGGTGCATTGGTTGGTAGTGAAAAGATTTAATCATTTAATCTCTTTACTGTGCACATTTTAACCTGCTTAGTTTTGAATATTTATATGGAATTTTACCACTAAAGGGAAATTTTAGTAGCTGAGCATAAAAAGAAGAGGAGCATAACGCATCTGAAGGTCATAAACGATATTAATTTAGGAACATAAACATTACTGTATGTACGTAAACTGTACTGTGTATGGCTGGTCTTGGTAGTTTAAAGAAAAAATACACACCAGTCTTCCATTTCTCCCTAAACATTTTAAGCATGAAAGTTTTATGAAACGGTACCCAAATATGCGATTGCTGTATAGAATTAATTTCAATTAAAAAAAATTATTTAACACGAAAATTAAGCTGTTTAGGGAGAAATGGAATACTGGTGTGTATTTTTTCTTTAAACTACCAAGACCAGCAATATACAGTACAATTTACATACAGTAATATGTTTATGTTCCTAAAATAGTTTATGAGTATGTGAAAGGCATGGTGAGTCGGAGATTCTCAAGAATTACTTTGTATGATTGGAAACAAATGTGTGATCGGATCAACTAAAGAACTGCCTGGTATTAGTGATGATACCTCGCTACAAATAGTAAATATTAACGAAAAACTGTAGCTCAAAAGAGGCATTAAATGCTAGATATTTTAGGTACAGAACATGTCTATTTATTTTGTTAAGCCTTCCTTTTCTTTTTCCTTTAATAGAATAAAGAGGAGGTCGACGCATCAATCTTCAAACTACCATCGCAACTGAATGTTTTGTGTCTATGCTTGTGTGTTCGGCCAAATGTTAATAAAGCTGATGCCCAACCAGGTTTAGCTAACTATGCCCCTAATGAGCCCAATGTTATGGCCCAGATTGTGAAAGCAGTAGTTTATTGCATCTTCAAACACTGTTTAAAGGGGGTTCTGATTGATGACTGCTCGGGCTGTTTGATTGACCACCCCGGTCAGCGGGGTCACACATGCCTGTTTGCCACTTTAGAAATTTATAAGTCTCTCAGTTTAGCCCGAATTTTATCGGTTGTTCTCTACATCGCCAGGTGTCTGGGTTCGTACACCATTACAAATGACACTTAGCAGGGCATAAAACAGTTGCTGAAAAACATTATTGACGACCACTCACCATATGCGCATGCACACACCATACGCCATACTTGAACAGCTGGATGAAAAATTAGTAGACGTGACTTTTGATGCGTTGCAAAAGAAACATTATTCTTACTTTTACAGATGCAAAAAAAAACATCTATGTAAAATGTGAATACAGCTTTCACTCTGTTTTACAGACCCGGGTGTGCCATTGTCTGAAGAATGAAGAATTTTGAATGTATACGTCTGAATTCTTACTAAGAGTGCTTTACACACTTCTCTCTACAAAGCTTGATATGAAAAACAAAGAGTCGAATGCTAATGTCCTTAAATTTGTTAAAGAGATAGAACATGAGGGAAATTATTGCGGTTCTGATGTTTTCAGATCAGAAACGGATGTCTGGGGGGTTCTGCAGTGTGTATTTCAAAATACAGCGTGTTTTGCACAGAACCTGTGGTAATACCATCCCGCTGATTACGCAGGCAATTTTTTTTGCTCTGCTAGATTGGATCACACAGTGTGGTTCACATGGTTTTAGACATGGGGAGGGGAAGGGGATTATGAACGCTTTTTCAGATGCCTCAAAGTTTCTCAGCAATGTTGTGGTGGTGGTTACGTGTACCTAACTAATTTTCCGCACCAACATTTAATTGTTAAATGCAAACAGGAGCCGGTAACGTGTGTGTACTGTGATGTTTCTGTGTTTGAAACCCCACTGTTGAAATAAAGTGGTTCACATTTCACATACTTGCAAACAGGAGTCTGTAACTTGTGTGAAAAGTGTGTTCTGCGATGTTTCTGTTTGAAAACCCACTACTGAAATAAAGCGGTTCACATTTCACATACTTGCAAACTGGAGTCAGTAACTTGTGTGAAAAGTGTGTACTGCGCTGATTCTGTGTTTGAAAACCCACTGTTGAAATAAAGCGGTTCACATTTCACATGGTGTTTGTCCTGCGAGTTCTTTCCGTGAGACTTTACGCAGTCTGTGTGTGTGTGCATGTGTGTCTGTGTGTGTGACTCCTTTTGGCTGAAAAAGGGGGCGTGGTACCTGTCAAAAGTTTGACGAAAGGTGTCACTTCATACTACTACTGACCATATTCTTGTTGCCTTAGATACAAGCCATTCACAATACCTCACATTTTAAATTCTTTACTTGGTACAGTAATAAGTCTTTTTCTGGGGTTTATCTATGCTTATGCATATAAATCATTTGGTTACAATAACATGAATATCAGGAGTGCTTATGTGTCTAATGAATTATATCCCTTTTCACATTTCTTCCTTTCATTCTATATACATTGTATGTGTAATATTTCATCATCAAAAAGATGAAAGAGCGAATTTATTTCATCCATTCACATGACATGCAAATAGCAACAGGAGACTGTTAAAGTCCATATTGCCATCTTTTGGAAAACCTCCCAATTATCTCAAATGCAAGTGTGTCATCCCCCAGGGAAAAAGTCTGCCAACTCCCCTTTGCGTCAGCATTCAGTTTGGCAGAGTGCCAGCATGCCAGCTGAATATTATATGATTTGACAGAAGTTTTAACACCCAATGATTTAAAAAGGTAGCTATTTCTAAACTCATTTCCATTGCTTTCCAACAGGCCACTAATCTAAATAACACCTGAGCCTGCTGACATAAAAAGTATTGTTTTTAAAGTGGTGAACCCCCCCAATGGTTTATGCTAACACCTAACTTTCTTAATGTGAGAAGTACTACTGCAAGCAAAAAAAGGGGGTTTTGGAGGGGGGGCAGTATTTCTTGCGTTGTACAGCTTTTCAGCTAAATATATTTAATGCTTACGCCTGACATTGGAGGTGCCCACCTGCGCGGTGACATCACCGCATTTCCCTCTGAATAGCTACTGAATAGGCAGTGAAAACATTTGTCTGTCTTTCTGTGGGGGGAAGGGGGACTGTCTTTGATTGGACAGCATGACTATTCTACTCTGAGAATGCCCATTGTCTTTTCACTGATAAACTTGTGTTAACAAAAACCACAGTATGCTTAAGTATGCTTAAGAGTTGTTAAACCGGTTTTTATTTATTTTTCGGCAAAGCCAGCCAGCTGTCGAGTGGTCACTTCTCAGGAGGGCATCTCAAATGTCAAGCGTAACTGTTAAATATATTTAGACCTTTGAATTAATATCGTTATTGATTTCTTTAGCGTCACAACATTGTCCAATAATACTCTTCTTGTGTCTAATTTTTAATTAAGCAGGATTTGAGCTACAGACCATAAAAACCACGCTTTTTGACCACGCTCAAATATTCTTCTGTCCATATCTTTGGAAGGGAAACACAGAAAGCATTCAAACCTGTTAAGTTCTCTAAAGCTTTCTTAGTCAAGTATGATAGTTTACCCAGAGAGCTGTGTAAGAATGTGTAGGCAGCAAAAGATCAGCTAAGCTAGGAAGATGCGACACCGAAGATATTATTAATTACCTTTTAAATCTGAAGGGAGATCTAAAGGGATCTTAATACCCTTAATACCCTTTATTAATAGGGATCACGTGAATTTGCGCCCTACCGCTGTGTACATACAGTACGAACATGTTGTATTTAGAAATATAAAAAATGTCAATATAATGCCAATAATAATAGCTATTTTAGTTTTTCAAAGAAATTTTTATTTGTTAAAAGAAAACTGATGGTGATAGCTGGGTTTGAACACTCAACCTCAGGTGTACAACTCAGTTACTTAAGCAATCATGCCACGAAGGCAGTCATGTGACATGTGCATGTATATAGTTACACTGTTATTTCTTTAGATGCGTGATTCCATATTATATTCCCTATTAATCAAATTCTAAAAGTATGCTTTTAAACGCACAGTGACATGGTCAGAAGAAGCAAAGAGCACGTAAAAACGTTTCCGAAATAACCACATGTAAAACTTTGATGCTTAAAATGTTTAGGGAGAAAAGGAATACTGGTGTGTTTTTTTTCTAGAGTTTATATAATATGTTTATGTTCCTAAATAAATATTGTTTATGACCTTTAGATGTGTTATGCTCCTGTTCTTTTTATGCGCAGCTACTAAAATTTCCCTTAAGTAGTAAAATTTAATATAAATATTCAATACTAAAACATGCACAGTAAAGACATTACAGTAAATAATTAAATCCTTCCATGACCGACCAATGCACCACAAGTGCCCCTGTCGGTCATTTTGGCCAACCAATCAACAACAATAACAGAGAAAAAAATAAAAATAAAAAAATCACAAGAAAAGCCCTATGTCTCTTTAACAGATTATACACGTGTCCCTCTAATCACCAAACTTGGAAAGGATATAAAAAGTATGATACTCTGTGGATGTCTATTAAATACTATGCGACCATTCAATAACAAAACATTTTATAATAGTGCACACGGAACACAGCCACATCATAAAAATCTAGCCTTAATCAAATTTACCTCAATAAGATCAAGATTCACACCCTTACATTTCACATCACTAGAATTATATATCATTATCCCTTTTTAAGTAGTCCTTCACGTTCTGCCACATTTTTACAAAGGTGACAAGTTTATCTGACATTATATATCTCAACTCTCCTAAGTACAATAGATTACTAAATTCTCTGAACCAAATCTCAAATGAAAGCACTGTATCTAGCTTCCACCTTTGCAATATCACCCTTCTAGCTATTATCATACAAAGTAGAACTGCTTGTGCCTGATATTTTTCACATAAATCTTCAATTACCCCCAGAATACCTACGAGAAGGGTTTGGCTCGCATTTGATGGAAAACACCCTTGAGATGAAGTCAAATATGCAGCCAAAATGTTTTATGTTTAGCCCACTATAATAGCTTATTGTGAACATGATGTGAGTCTTTTAGGTTTACATCCGAATTGAGAAAATCTATATTTTGTCTTAATCCAAATGTCAGCAGCCAGTAATCAGACAACAATTTAACTTGGAATTTAAAAAAAGTTTAAACTGTACTATATAGTACACTGCCTCGAATTGAACCTGGCCCGTCAGCATCATTCACCAGGGAACCAGCTGGATGAATTATTATAAGTGTAGCGGCAATGCTTGTTAATAAGACAGAATTAAGTGTTGCTGTGCTTTCCCAAATGAGGCCCCATCTCCCTCTTCATCTCTGTGGTGCAGCCACAGAGAAGCTATTCAAGCAGGCTGATTTAAAGATGTTTTCTTTTGATAAGGTACAGCTCCCAAATGGGGATGCACTTAGCTAAGCCTGGCTATCATGATCAATGGTCATCCATTGGCGTCTATCTGTCTAGGGAGTGCCAGATGGACATCTGGACTGCATTCCTAAGTGTCAGGAGTAAATGACTCATATCTCACCTTGATCAACCAATCAGGGACTGGTAGGGCTGAGTAACCCACGTGGGTCTCTGATGCCCATGAAACTTTCAGCCAATGAACAACCTGCAGTTCCTCCAGGTAAAAACAGGCAACAAGGAGATTTTCTAAGGAGAATTCCAGGGGTGCGAGACTATTCTAAAGAATTCCAGGGCAGGACGGCCCAGGAGCAGAAAGGCTCCCAAGGGCAGGACATTCTCGCAGCGCGTCTCCTGAACATCCTGAGACTCAGCCTGGACAACCACGTAACGGCCAGTGTGTCCGAGTGCCAGAACTTTCCTCTGTTCTAAGAGTCTAGAGCGGAGGTTGCCAGAGAGTAACCAAAGGATCCACCCGAGGTTAACACCAGCAGCAAGCCTCGTGAAAAGGTTGGAACTGTGGACAGCTGAATCACTATTCAGAACTAGCTCTTCATCAGGAACGAACCGGTCCTCTTCCTGACTTGCTGGGACCCACAGTCATCTTTTGTCCTGTGCACAAACTCTTGGTAGTTTCAGCCAAAACTAACTAGCCGGTCTTCAGAGAGCATCAGCAGCGTACCGTCGCAAGCCACACAGCACAGCCTGGCACCGAGCCAGAGAGCGCGGATTGGACAGCAACAAGCCTGCAACTGTTTCTTTGTGCCCACAGGAGATCTGAATCCCCAGAGATTGGATGAGTATTCAACTTCACTGCATTACAGCTTGAGAATTCAATTGTTATCCCAACCAGTTGATATCAATTTAATTCCTAAGAGTTATGTACTTGTTTTGAGTATCTAATGTAGAAGTTATAACCAAGTTCATTTACGAAACGGTCTAAATGAATGATATACTGAACGTATGTCCTCTTTGTAACTGAATGAATATATATCTTTTGTATTCTGATAACCCTCATGATAAGATCTGTTAGGTTTATATGCATATTCTATGTATTAATAAATGTATCCTTGTGTATTAGTACCCGTGTGTGTGCGTTGTTTGAGTTATATCGCATGGTTGGATTCTAAAGCCATTAAAAGAATCAATTTTGTGATTTACTGCTACAATTAATTATTGTCCCAGTAAATGCCCAAACCCCTACAGAACTGGTGCCTCGTGAGAGCACACTACATAACTGATGGTTTTGTGTTTAAGGATTTCTTCACAGAAATCTTTAAATTAAACGAGGGAGGGGGGATGGATTATTTTTTACAACTGCCAGTAATCTGGGAACAGTTTATCAACACGATCGGCAAATGATTTTTTAATTTAAAAAAAATCAAAAATAAGATACAATGATGTGTTCCTGCCTAACTCAACAATTGCATGACTTGAAAAGCTGTAAAAACTGGTTTAGATAGTTAAAAAACACTTTTTATGTGAGACAAATGGGTGATTTTTCTTCCTCGTGATCAGCTTAGAATTTTGTGTACGCTGTAAGATTTTTACTTTTTAATTAAACGTTTAAAATACATTAATTTCATAAAAGGTGTACTGATTTAATACCTCTTGATAGTGAAGAAAGATGTGAAGACGGGGGTTTGAATTTAATCTTTTCTGTAGGGGGTTTAGACTTCTAAGTCACAAGCTGGGGTTTATGGCAGGAAAGGGGGTTAACTGATAAGGATTGCAGATGCAAGCTAGGAACCCCCCTGGGTGTAATGTTAAACTGACCATTTGTCCAGAACATCGTAAACTGGCCAAATACCATGAACCCCCCTCTTTACCATCAGACCGAGTGACGTCAGAAACGGAGAAGAAAACACTATATAACCCAAAAGTTTGTAACAGTACGTGGAACAATACTTCAGTTTTGTTGTTTCTTGCTGGAAACAAGACTTCGGCTTTATTGTTCCTTGCATGCAATAAACTCATCTGTTTTACTTCATCTCGGGATCAAGAACCTTATTTCTTCTGTTACAACAAATTTGGCGTAGTCGGCGGATGCTCCAGAAGGCGCAGAACTTCCCATCGGCAGGAGAGACGGTCATCGCGCACATAACTAAGAGGTAAGGACTCCTCTTTTATTTAAAAGTCCCAACTCTCTCTGACCGATTGGGAAATCTCTGCTCTCTGTGAGAATCGCCCGAGATGATGGAGTAAACGTGAGTTTCTGAATTCCTTTGGCCCGGGGAAGGCACCGGTGTATGTAATGGGTTGTTTGCTGTAAGCCCAGAATTTGGTCTGGCAGGGGTTCCGCGGTATTGTGTACAGGCGTTCGAAGCTGGTGTATGCCTTAATTGCGCGTGGAGTTTTGAACGGGTTTTGGACCCTTACCGTGAAGTTCAGGACTGGTGTGGGCCTTAATTGCGCCCGGAGTTCTGAAGGTCAGAACTGGTTTGGGCCTTAATTGCGCCCGGAGTTCTGAGGCTCAGAATCGGTGTGGGCCTTAATTGCGCCCGGGGTTCTAGAGCAAGTGGTGCATTAAATGCACGTAGTTCAGGACTGGTGTGGGCCTTAATTGCGCCCGGAGTTCTGAAGGTCAGAACTGGTGTGGGCCTTAATTGCGCCCGGAGTTCTGTGGCTCGGGATCGGTGTGGGCCTTAATTGCGCCCGGGGTTCTGGAGCTGAGTGGTGCATTAAATGCACGTATAATCCAGGATTGGTGTGGGCCTTAATTGCGCCCGGGGTCCTGAGATTAGCTACGCCTTGATCGTGCACAGATTGGCGTGGCGTGGTTTTTTTTGTTTTAAAGGAAACAGGAGTAGAAGAGATATATATATGTATGTATGTTTTTGGTGTTTTCCTTGTTTGTGAAATACATATACACACGCACGACACTAACATAAACACACCTCATAATAAAAGAGCAAAGCATTAAGTAGCAGGATTTAAAGGACGTTGAGACCCGAGAATCGCCCTGATTGAGCTCAGTGCGTAAGTCCACCCCGGGGCAAAAGCAGTGATGCTGGCGTTCTGGGGATGGTGAATTACTGATCAAGAAAGGGGGTTTTCGAGGTCTCGTTTCTTACCTGTGAACAGTGCGGTGTAAGTCCTCTCTAAAGTCTCGGAGAGGCATTTAGATCTGGAGGTAACAGACGCCCTTAGCTGAATGAATGCAGTAATGCACAGGTTTTTCCAAGTGAAAACATCCCCCTACTGAATGAGCTGTTACCTCACACACGACAAAAGTAAATCTTAAAGAAACCAAACATGTGTGCTAATTGGGTGTTTGAGAAAGTGGTGGAAGTATCTGATTACATATCGGAAAAGTGTAAATTGACTGAAAGGGAAGAGAAATATAGGAAGAAGCTGAGTCTGTCAGAAGGAGTTTGGGGCGAAGATGCCTGTAAAAAAGCGTATGAACATTGGAACAAAAACAAAGATTTAGCTGCAGCCCTGGTGATCGGCCGACACCTGAGGTGGCAGATTAGCATGAAGGAGAAATCAGAATGGGATAAAAAAGAGAAGGAGTTCACAGAAAAAATAAAAGCGTTAAATGAGAGAAAAGATAATTTATTTGCGGCAAAAGAGGTACTAGAAGAAAAGCTAAAAGAGGCAGTACAGGAGAATGAGAAACTAAAGAAGGAATTAACTCCTGGTCACGCTGCACTGGTTAATGTGCTACAGCCGGCGACTAGGTTATATCCTGCTCTCCCACAGGGGAACAAACAGGCAGGAAACGAAAATAATTGGGATCAATTCCCACAGTGGCCATATGGAGATGGGGGGTCTGATTGGGATAACACTTGGTATGAGTGTGATAAAGACGGATCAGGGTCTCCCCTATTAGAGGGAGGGCGTCCGCAGGTCTGTACTCTCACTCGAAGTGGGAAAGGACTTGATGTAGCAGGGGCTGGCGCCGTTGATGACAGCGCCACTCTAACTCCGTCTCGCACCCCGCCGAGGGGGTCCATTCTCGCACCTACCTTCCCTGAACCCCCAATACGATCAAATCCAAAACCGGAGGATATTGACCGGTGGGCTAGAGAAGTACCGCACCCAAAATTAGGGATGCAGCGAACCTGGAGTGCGCTTCAGGAATTAAAAGATACTTATGGTATCTCCCCCCTGACTGCCGCTATGATCCTCAGAAGGACAGGGGAAAAGCGTGTCGGAGAACTTAAACAATTGTGTGAGGATAACGGCAGGGGAGGGCGATGGGAATGGGTTTGGCGATGGCTTAAACAAAATTATCCACCAAAGACAGATTGGAACAAGATATCTGCGTGTCAGCAAAAAGAAAGCGAGGATGTGACTGACTTCACTGACCGCTTCGTCACACTCTGGCTGGAATGCTCAGGACTAAGTGACGATGATGTGAATAGCGACGCCTCTGCTGTGATTAAACAAATTTATTTGGGTGGTCTTAAGCCTGATATAGCCAAAGCCCTTCAGTTAAAAGAGCCCGAAATAGGGCAAGATACGACTAAACAATTTGAGGAAATAGTTAAAATGGCACGGCAAATCGAGAGAAATATGTATGCTAAGGTGCGGGCAATACAAACAGGGTGGACACCCCCCATACTGAAGGGTGGAGCTGGCCCTGACACCCGACTAAATCCAAAAGGCGAAATTACAACTCGGTGCCATTATTGTAAAAATTTCGGACATTGGCAAAAGAATTGCAAAAAGCGATTAGCCAGTGAGGGCAGGATTGGAAGATACCGAGATCCCCCTTTCAATCCCTCGAATCAAGAGGGGCAAAAAAACCTGTTGTCACAATTACAGGATTTGAGCGAAGCAGACAAACGCGCTATCAGGGAGCTTTTAAACTAGGACTCCCCCTAGTGGCCTCCCTACGCCTATCTCAGGAACTGAGTGAAAAAGAGCTCAAATTACAATGCACGATTAATGGGATTCAAATGTCACTTTTATGGGACACTGGGGCTCAATTATCGTGTTTATCTGAACAGTCAGCCAAACGGTGTGGTGTCATGTTCACAAGGAGGGAGCTGGAGGCCACTGGTGTAGGGGGTAATCGAATAACACTCAGAGAAACTCAAAAACTCAAGATTAGACTAAGAGATGGGGAGGTAACATTTAATGCTGTCATGTGGGTAGGATCTACCCCAGATCTGTTGGGATGGGATGCTCTGAAATACCTACAAGGGGTTACATTAACCGTACATGAGGAGAGGGTGGAGGTAAACATCTGGTCCCTCCAAAAAGACGAACTAAAAGGGCATTCAATTTGGACTATGGATAAGGACGAATGCGGGCTTCTGGATATGGAACCCGCCACATTTACTGGGAAATCCCCGCCATACACAAAGCCATATAAAATCAACAAAGAGGCGGAGGAAGGGGTTCGACCAGTAATACAAAAACTATTGACTCAAGGCATTGTACGAAAAACACATAGTACAAGCAACAGTCCAATATGGCCCGTAAAGAAAGCCAGTGGAGCATGGTGATTCACAGTTGATTACTCAAAAGCTAATCAACACATCAACCGTCTCACCCCCTTAGTAGCAGACCCCTCTGCTATTTTTCAACTACTGACCCCTGAGCACCAGGTGTTTTCAGTAATTGACATGGCTAATGGGTTCTGGTCTGTTCCTCTACACCCAGAGGTACAAGATTGGTTCGCTTTTGTTGTAGATGGAGAACAATATACTTGGACCAGGTTACCACAGGGGTTTCATAACAGCCCCACCGTGTATCACATGGCACTTCGGAGGCATCTCCGGGAGCTGTCTCAAGTGTCCTCCGTCGTTATCCAATTTGTGGATGATATTTTAATCGCGTCTCCTGACGAGGAAACCCACAAGAAGGTCCTCCAAATTATTCTCAACCATTTGGTTAAAAAAGGACACAAGGCTAGTTATAGCAAAGCACAGTTATGCCTAGACACCGTAATTTACTTGGGACAAAAGATTAGTCAGGGAAAAAGGGAATTGACAGAAGATCGGGCCCAGGCAATCTGAACACACCCTAGTCCCAATACGGTGAGAGAGCTCCGATCATTTCTGGGTCTGTGCAATTTCAATAGAAATTGGGTTGATGCTTTTTCTGAAAGGGCCAAACCACTTACAGACCTATTAAAGGGGGGAGGGAGGTCCCTTGATCCTATTGCTTGGAGTCCTGAAGCTGAACATGCTTTTAATGATTTAAAACAAGCTCTGTTACAGGCTCCTGCATTGGGGTTTCCTCAGACAGATCAACCATTCTACCTCTACGTAAGTGAAAAGAATGGATTTTGGACAGCTGTACTAACACAGGAACATGGGGGTAGGTACCGCCCGGTAGGGTATTACTCTGGATCCTTGGACGAGGTAGCCAGGGGCTGGGGACCATGTCTACGAGCCGTTCAGGCCGTCTGTCTAGCAGTACAGGCAGTCAATAACATAGTGCTAGATCAACAACTGATTGTTCGATGCCCACATGCGGTACACACCCTCATGTCCCTGAATCGGGTCAGTCAGGTTAATGCGATACGATGGAGCAAGTGGCAGGTCTTGTTAGAGGCTCCAAATATTACCATTGAACGTGAAGGAGCTCTAAATCCAGCCACATTGTTACCTGACCCATCAGAAGCCTACATGTTAGAACACAGCTGTGATGTTTGGGCAATGGGAGAAGATGAGGGCATCAAAATAGCCGAGCAACCACTCCTCTTCACTGATGGAACTTCATTCATAAATTCTAGTGGGGAGAGGAAAGCGGGTTGGGCTGTGACTACAGAACATGATATCCAATGTGGGGGAAGATTTGAGGTACCCACGTCAGCACAGCGAGCTGAACTGAAAGCTTTGGTGGAAGCCTGTAAATTAGCAAAAGGCAAGACCACCACAATATACACAGACTCACGATACGCATTTGGAGTATGCCATGACTTTGGAAGGTTATGGAGTAATAGGGATTTTTTAACCTCTGCTGGCACTCCGGTAAAGAATGCAGATCTGGTGTCTGAGCTGCTTGCGGCTCTCCAACTCCCAAAGCAGGTAGCTGTAGTCAAATGTAAGGGCCACAGCAGAGAGGACACTCCCGAGGCCAGGGGCAATAAGCTGGCAGACTGGACAGCACGTCAAGCTGCCCTGGGGCAATGGGAGGAGTGGGCTATAGAAAAACCTCTTCAGATTATTTCAGTTTGCACAGTGAACATACAGGCACTCCGGACGGAACAGCTCAGCGAGCTCCAGGCCCAGGCTCCAAGGATTGAGAAATGGACCTGGATGGAACGCAATGTGGGGCTGCAGAAGGATGGGACCTGGAGGTGCCAGCGTACAGGCAGACCCGCCTGTCCCAAGCAACTAATGCCCTACCTGGCACAGCAAATACACTCCACAGGGCACCCAGGTGTTAGCCAAATGACTCGACACTTTGCTCAGAGCTGGGTGGGCACAGGCTTCACACCCTTCGCAGCTGATGTGGTACAACGCTGTGGAGAGTGCCAAAAAGCCTCTGAAGCACCGCCGGTTCGGGCTCCTAATCTTCGACGTCCTGCACCCGAGGGGCCCTTTAGACACTGGCAAATAGACTATTGTTCACTGCCACCCTGTAAAGGGAAGACAGGCCTCCTAGTGATGGTGGACCAGTTTTCTAGATGGGTGGAGGCTGTCCCTGTCAAACGAGAGACTGCGCAGACAACTGCCAAATATCTCGTGACAGAAGTAATTCCCCGATGGGGACTCCCGTGTCGCATAGACTCAGACCAGGGCACACATTTTACTGGAAAAGTGTGTCAGGTGGTGGCAGACCTACTAGGGATCAAATGGGACCTGCATTGCCCTCATCACCCGCAGTCCTCCGGCATGGTGGAACGGGTGAACCGGACTTTGAAAGCTAAATTGACAAAGTACCACCTGGGAGGGATCCCCTGGGTGGATGCATTGCCCGCTGTACTGTGCAGCATCCGGGCTGGGACAAATCGAATAGTGGGGCTGAGCCCGTTTGAGGTGATCACGGGGCGTCCCATGAGACTGAGTGACTCTCCAGGACATGACAGAGTAGACTTGAGTATACTAACTGATTCTCTGTTACAGTATTGCAAGTTGCTGACAGAGGCCACCCAAGGAGCCCGCGAGCAGGTCCTGGAGGTGTGGGGACCACCACCTGAAGGAGGGCACGACCTCATCCCAGGAGAGTGGGTGTGGATCAGGAAATTTCCTTCACAGGTTCTCCAGCCCAGGTGGGACGGACCCTACCAGATCCTGTTGACAACCGAGTCTGCGGTTCGAGTGGAAGGAAAAGATCGCTGGATCCACGCGTCACACTGCCGACGAGCCTCATCCCCAGACCCAGAATGAAATCATTTCTGTCAATAATGATAATTGTTGCTGTAGGACTATGTTCCACAGGGATTAATGATCATCTCTCCCACAAAGGAGAACATGGAATTAATTCCTTTTTAGGCCTCTCCTATCTGACAGCTAAGAAAACCAACCAAAGTGCCTGCTGGGTGTGTGCCGCATTACCCAAATATGTACAGGGAGGACTTCCTATGGGGGCCATTCCTTGGCGTCTCGAGGAAGTCATAGGCATGATCATTTGGAGGGATAATTTAGGAGATTTTAATATGACAAACTATGGGGGTTGCCATAACACGACTTTAACCTGCACAACATTACAATATCTACAGGAGCGAGGCTTAGAGCCCACGAGTTTCACAGGCTCTTACGCTCCTAAATATAACAGAAGCCATACACCACCATACCTGACTCTAAATAAGGAACGTGAGGGAAACATATGTTTTCAGCACACTAATGGTCTGCACTTGGTTGGATGGAGTCGTTGCAACCTTACCATCGCTGCAAATATATCCACCTCTACCTTCCAAATTCCAGGATGGGATCGGCACACCCCACAATTCGGTATAAGTTTCTTATTTTCAGAGGCATGGGGAGCGCCAAACGGAACATATTTCATTTGTGGAAAACGAGCCTACCCATGGTTGCCAGCCCAGTGGTCTGGCTCATGTTATTTAGGATATGTGGTTCCTCATATCCGTGTTCAAACCCACAGCCCCTTCGGACCTAACCACAGACCACATAGAAAATTGTCTGATTGGGAATATTATTTAGGTATAATATTTCCACAAGCAGGCATGAACTTTCTGAGTCGAGAGTTAATTCAAATGGCCTCGACTTTAGAAGAATTCGCAAATTCTACCTCATCTAGTCTGAAGGCTGTTAATGATGAGATGGTAGCCCTCAGAACAGTGGCCATGCAGAACCGACTAGCTTTAGATTATGTACTGGCGGCCCAAGGAGGAACTTGTGCAGTAATTGGCACTGAATGCTGCACATATATCCCTGATAATTCTGAGCACATCTCAGATCTGGCCCAACACATTTACAATGAGGGACAGAAATATCAGGACTATTATACTGAAAATTGGGGAATTGGATCTTGGGTAAAGTCTGTGTTTGGGGCCTGGGGCGGAACTTTTTTACAGTGTTTATTTGTAGGAATAGTATTGTTTATATGTATAATTGTAATCATCACGTGCACAAAAACATGTATCACATCTTGCTATAACCGTGGAACGTACAATGTCATGGCAATACATACCTGTTCGCCAAGAAAGGAAAGATCTGCCCTGACATTGTATGTATAAAAATAGGCTACACTGACGTATG
This sequence comes from Lepisosteus platostomus, assembly GCF_059453375.1. Taxonomy (NCBI): domain Eukaryota; kingdom Metazoa; phylum Chordata; class Actinopteri; order Semionotiformes; family Lepisosteidae; genus Lepisosteus; species Lepisosteus platostomus. The sequence continues at coordinate 24,101,280 of NC_142611.1, forward strand.
CCATATTTTATAAGGGGGGAATGAAGAAAGATGTGAAGACGGGGGTTTGAATTTAATCTTTTCTGTAGGGGGTTTAGACTTCTAAGTCACAAGCTGGGGTTTATGGCAGGAAAGGGGGTTAACTGATAAGGATTGCAGATGCAAGCTAGGAACCCCCCTGGGTGTAATGTTAAACTGACCATTTGTCCAGAACATCGTAAACTGGCCAAATACCATGAACCCCCCTCTTTACCATCAGACCGAGTGACGTCAGAAACGGAGAAGAAAACACTTTATAACCCAAAAGTTTGTAACAGTACGTGGAACAATACTTCGGTTTTGTTGTTTCTTGCGGGAAACAAGACTTCGGCTTTATTGTTCCTTGCATGCAATAAACTCATCTGTTTTACTTCATCTCGGGATCAAGAACCTTATTTCTTCTGTTACAACAATAGTATTATTAATATGGAGTCATGTAACTAAGCAGCTCAAATATCACAAGGGGACATTTGACGTTCATTTAAAAAAAAAATATTGTCCTTATAATGGTAATAGGCAATGGACTGTCATGTAGTGTGCTGCACCCAGGCGGTTCAAAGCCCGATCAGAGAATTACTTTGTTTCTTACATAGCCGAATATATAAAAATAGTCCACTATTAATAATAGTATTACAGCTTGTTGTTGGCTACGGTGTGAGTATGTGTATCTGGATGAATTATTATAAGTGATGGTTTTGTGATTTGGGATTTCTTCACGGAATTCTTTAAGTTAAAGGAGGGAAAAGGGTTATGTTAACACGTTGTGTATCACCTCTTCTTATATTTGTAAAAACATTCCAATTTAAATACAATATGGAACATATTATTAATAATATTGTAACAAATTCAGGTTCTTGGGCTTAAGCTGTCACTACTTCTGTCTCTATTCACCACATGGGCTCGAACACTCGTCTCCTGCATTGCTCAACAGAGGTTTTGCAGGCTGAGCTACAGAAGACCTTCTTCAGCCTATGCAGCCAACATCCCTGTTATGATCAGGGGCTGTACTGTCACCGCGCTGTAACCGGCTTGTACCATCTGTATGCCTGCCGTTTGTTACAATATTAATAATGAATGACCATGGACAAGCTGTAAAATGAAGAGTTGGAGAAGACACGTTGAGTCCTGTCTTTTCAGCTTGGAATTAAACCTTTAAAGTGATCCTTTTGGCTATATTTTTTACAAAGCCAGATGAGTTAAAATAAATTTGATTAATAACTGGAATAAGAATGATATTTCACACATGCTTTGAAACCATACAGCTTTGGAACAGCAGGAGGCGAGACCCGGCTGGGATGGGGGATGGTATATTGATTTTCCTGTGTGAACTGTATTCATTTAAAAGAGAAACAGCACTTTTATTTTTCGGATACGCATCCGGCACAGCAAGCACAATCACAGCGCCAGCATGTGAGAGAGCGAGCACAATACACTGGGGTCTATTTGGTTAGTGTTACACAGGTATAGGGTAGCAGTTGAGTTCAAGTATAAAAGCGGTGCGAAACCAGGGAACTGTTTACATGAGTGGATCTCACCTCTCTGTACACCCATTTTACAATGGTCAGCCGCACTGGCCAGTGGCTTTCCTAGTCCCCACCCTGGCTACTACTACTCCTGTCCTGCTTCTCGCCGTGTACCCCAGCTCTTGGGCCGCAGCACCAGGCGAAGGCACTACAATACCAGTCGAAGGTGCTACAATACTTAATGAGTCCCTGCGGCATATCATTCAAATTTTGGAATTCTAAAAAATAAACCTTTGTGTGTTTGCACGAGAGACAAAAGGTACCTTTTGAGAAGTTGCGTACTCCTTGCAAAGTAGCTGATTATGACAAACGGCTAATTTTGCATGAAGAATTTAAAGTCTGTCTGTACTGTAGCTTTATTTAATTGAGCAGAAAGTCACCTTGCTCTTACAAGAGGCTCTGTTAAGCAGTTTGTGTTAACACACCACACCCTCTTGAATGAGTTTTAATCAACTTTGTCTGTCCAGGGGGGATGGGCAGAGTGCTGGAGAGTAAAATAAATGACCGCCGACACTTTTGCTTCCACCCTTGTGTGAGGTCATAATGCGGAAAACAGTTTTTTTATTTTACTGGGTGTGTGAGATTTCTGACATGGATAGTTTTAGTAAATATATTGACAAATATCTGACTTTTTGCTTTCACGTGGCAAGATAAAATTTTATCCAGCTGTGAATCAGCTATGTGATCTTGCCCCCGTGAAATTTGTGGGAAACAGGTTTAGTGGGCAGGGTTACTCACAGTGTAGTGCCCATAGAGTGTTAGTTTTAATACACTGTACACTATAAAGCAAGTATGTTTTTTATGTTGGTAATCACTATTCTTGCAAGTACATTTTGTATTCAGTTTGCTTCTGTGTGTTAGCTTAAGATTAATTTTTATTAATTTTAGATCCTTAAATTAATATAATTATTAATTTATTTAGATAAGCGAATTCATATTATATTCTAAAAAGTATGAGGTTTTTTACTGTGATAACTAGTACAAGTGTTCTCAGAAAAGGTTAAAACATGGAATACAGAGGGAGTTTCGGAAATTAAACAGAGGTCTGGAACACCTTGTCTCAAAAATAGACTTTAATTAATTGAAGTTTGTGAAAACAGTGACAAATCACCCCGAACCAAATACAATTTTAAAATACAAGCTGTTTGAAATTATTAGTTGTTATTAATAAATCACTTTGAAAGTGTTGTGATATTTAGAAATACCAACAAATTCAATATAGTGTCGATAATATTTACTTTTTTAGTTTTTCAAATAAATATTTATTTGTTAAAAGAAAAACCCATGGCAAGAGCTGGGTTCCAACCCACAACTTCCAGCATGCAAGTCACATGCCAAAGCCATTACACCAACACGCCACTTGACATCTTAAGCTATAGCTGAAAAGGGCAAATATTTTCCAAGTAATCACAGGTAAATGAGTAAAATTGAGGCAGATGTTTACAAAGAAAGTCTACTACTGCAGTAATTTGAGTAATATGAATATAATTATATTGTTATTAATTTCCTTAGAATGTGATTCCATATTATATTCCCTATTAATCAAATTCTAAAAAGTATGCGTTTTTTTACTGCGATAATGAGCACAAGTAGTCATAGAAAAGGTTAAAACATTATAACTTTTATGAAGTATATAAACTTAATATAGTCAGATGGAGCACGTAAAACCTTTTCCAGTATGTAACCAAATCAAAGACTTTGATGCTTAAAATGTCTACGAAGAAAGTGAAATACTGGTGTGTATTTTTCATTTAAACTACCATTTAAACAACTCTCTTATCAGAGAACCTCTGTTTATGAATAAAAGGTAAGTTTTTTTTTAAGGTGATGATAATAACTCACCTTGCCTTAGTTATGAAGTTTGATTGGTACACCTGAGCTACCGATGAAGGCTTAAGATTAGTCTTTCTCGTTTGTTTAATGTGGGTCTCCTGAAAAAATAAAATTTCCACATGCAATCTCTTGAGGTGCATAAAAGCTTTACCTCTCTTCACTGCGTTCATTCCGTGCACACTCCAACTTAATATCCCAATTGAGCTGTTACCGTGTGCTTGCTCTAGACTATACGCTGTTTATATACAGAAAAAACAAGTAAGAATGTCTAACAATCAGAAACAATTTGCAACAATTGAGCCTTTCCATAACACTAAAATAAAACTGCTTTTCCCTATACCACAAACAAATAAACTCTACAACCCCTCCACTCTTTGTCTAACCCGAACGCAACGCATTTCCGACTGAAGCACTCTCTGAACCATATATATGCTAACATCAAACTCACCGCTAATGCTATGTTGCATTCCGTGATCCACACTCAGAAACACCGGCTCCCATCCTCTGCATTTAAACAAAATTAAAGCTTAGAACATGACCACTGTTTACAGCAAAAGTGAAACCCAGTTCAAGGGTGAAAACTTTTATCCAAATTAATTCTGTCCCCTTTATCCCAGTGACCAGTTTTGCATATCCTCCGCAAGGTATGCCTCTACTTTTTCAGACCTGTCAAACATCTCTTCTCCCATGGTCCCGATGAATTTGGCAGGAAAACAAAATCCACATCTCACATTGTGCACTCTACATTTCCTCCTAATGGGGTCATACTGCTGCTGTTGTTTCAAGATGTCTGTGATGAGATTGATGAAGATGTACACCTTTTCCCCTTTGGTCTTCTGTCTTGCCAATTGTAGGATCTGTTCCTTAACCTGAAAGTGGTGAACTCAACTATTGCTCTGTATGCATGATTGATTTGAATGGGTTTGTCAAAATTCTCATCACCCATAAGCTTTGGGAGCAAGTTGGCAATGAAATCAGTGGGTCTACCCCGTCTTGAACGTGATTCCAGGTCGCATGTCTGGTCACGGAGATGTGCACATTCCGACTCCAGCTCAGTGCATCGCTTTTCCAATATGGCAATTAGGGATTCATGGCTCTAAGTAGCCCCTTCCACAGTAGACACTCTATCCGTGATTTTGGTCAATGACACTTGCACTTTTGTGTGATAACATCAAACTTAGTGTCCACACACCTGTTCAGTTTGGTTATTGCCTCCATAATATCTGTAGTTGTCAGTTTGGCTGGTCTCAGAAGTGCTCATGCTTGCCGCACCATGTTCACTGTCTCTTTTGTTAATTTTCTCTCCCTTTATTGGCTTAGTTGAGGTGTTTCACATGTTTTCAGAATAAACACTCCTGTGTCTGGGAGCTTGCCCACTTATAGTAAGTGCATTTCCAAGGAAATACTATACCATGAAGACCAAGGAACATTCCAAACAGATCCGAGACAAGGTTCTTGAAAAATACCAGTCAGGGCAAGGATATAAGAAAAGTTCCAAGGCATTGAATATACCTCAAAGCACAGTGAAGTCCATCATTAAAAAGATGAGAAAATATAGAACAACTGTGAATCTGCCCAGAACTGACCATCCTCCAAAACTGAGTGTCTGGACAAGAAGAGCTGTAGTAAGCGAGACCACCAAGAGGCCTACAGTAACTCTTAAGGAGTTACAGTCCCCCATGACAGAGATGGCAGAAACTGTGCATGAGACAACAATAGTATGCATAAATCTGGCTTGTACAGAAGGGTGGCAAGAAGAAAGCCTTTCCTGAAAAAACTCATATCACATCTTGCCTTGAATTTACCCAAAGGCATTTGAGAGACCCAATAGTTTGGAGGAAGATACTGTGGTCTGATAAGACCAAAACTGAACCTTGTGTTTGGCGCAAATCTAACACAGCACATCACACTGAGAACACCATCCCTAAAGTAAAGCATGGTGGTGGCAGCATCATGCTTTGGGCATGCTTCTTTGTGGACTTGAAAACTTATAAAGATAGAAGTAAATAGATTTAGCTAAGTACAGAAAAATCCTGGAGGAAAACGTGCTGCATTCTGCAAGAGCACTGGGAGCACTGGGACAAAGACCCAAAATATACAGCAAAAGCCACACTGGTGTGGCTTAAAACCAAAAAGGTTGATGTCCTGGAGTGGCCCAATCAAGGCCCAGACCTCAGTCCAATTGAGCATTTGTGGAATGACTTCAAAATTGCTGTTCACAAATGGTCCCCATGAAACTTGATGGAGCTTGAGCAATTTTGCCAACTCTGCAAAATCTCTGCAAAACCTCTGGGGGGATGAATAATTAATTATACATTCAATTATTTCCGTTTTTTTATTTTAATTAATTAAGTAAAATGTCTGGATTTTTTTTCACTTTGACATTATACAGTACTTTGTGTTGATAAGTGGCAAAATTTCTCAGTTAATCACAGCAACAAAACATCCCGCAGTAAAGTGCAGCCCCTGTGATGTGTTATGGGGTTTTAATGCACATTCTGAATAGCTTCATTTAGCCTGTTTGATTTCTTGGTTTAATAATAATCTTTCTTGAAAATACAAAATACAATGCCTGGCGGAAGCTCTGCCCCCAGCAGAGCACACACTGCCTCAGGACACTCCATCCCGGCCTCTCTGCTCACCACCGCCCAGGACTTGGCTGATGCTGTCCATTCGTCTATCTCCCCTCAGGAAGCACCGTTTACACAGCAGAATTCACAGATGCCAGTGGAATGAACAGTTCTCCCAGATATCCAACTGTTGCCCATCACTCAAGAGAAGGAGGGGGGGTTGTACTTGCAGTGCATCGGTATAGATGGGAAAGCGAGAGCCGACCGCTACGCCGCCCTCGTGTTTCGAAATTGTGACTTTTGAAATTTACTGGGGGTGGACCACATCGGTAAATTTCGAAGGGTCCAGAGGCAAAAGTGCCTTGCCTTGCAATGAGAAACCATTAGTAGCATGGTGAATCGGAGATTCTCAACACTTACGTTGTGCGACTGGAAAAGAATTCATGATCGGATTAACGAAATGCTTCAAAGAAGGAGGCGCTCTTTTCCTCTAGTTTAACAGTCTGTCCAGAAACAAAACATTCCTGTTAAACAAGAGAAATGTAAAAAAAATTGTACAAAAGTAAAAAACAATTACTTTTTGACAATGAAAAACTGTGTGTGTGTCTCTTTCTCTCTGCTGGCGCATGGAAGCGGTGGGGTGCTGTACCAGCTGTACAGAACAGTGCCCCTTTCCATTCAACGGGTGTCTGAGTCACTGTGTCCTATCTTCTGACAGTCACTGTTGTGAATGTCTATAGAGTGTCTTATTTTTAGTACTATATTTTTATATTATACTCCCTATTAGTCAAACTCTAAAAGTATGCTTTTAAATGCGTAGTGACATGGTTGGAAGGAGCAAGGGGCACATAAAACTTTCCGAAATAACCACATATAAGACATGTAAGAAATGTTTAGGGAGAAATGGAATACAGGTGTGTATTTTTTCTTTAAAATACAGTACCAAGACCAGCCATGCATGCCTTTATATGGCGCCTTTAAAGGTGGCTTCTCAAAGCACTTTACCGGATAAAAACAACAGAGCTGTTAAACCGTTTTTTGTCTATTTTTCGGCACAGCCAGCCGGCTGTCGAGTGGTATTAAATGCAACTTTTTTGTATAGATGACTTTGCTAAAATGTATTTAAAAATAAAAACGATGACAATTGGCATGCCTGTAGCTTTTTCACGAAACCTCCTAGAGTAACAAAATTTCTTGCATTGTACAGCTTTTCAGCTAAATATATTTATCGCTTACGCCTCACCACATTTCCCTCTGAATAGTGACTGAATAGGCAGTGAAAACATTTGTCTGTCTTTCCATGGGGGGAAGGGGGACTGTCTTTGATTGGAAAGCACGACTGTTCTGCTCTGAGAATGCCCGTTGTCTTTTCACTGATAAACTTTTGTTAACAAAAACCCGATACGCTTAAGTATGCTTAAGAGTTGTCAAACCGGTTTTTATTTATTTTTTGGCACAGCCAGCCAGCTGGCATGATAAATATATTTAGCTGAAAAGCTGTACAACGCAAGAAATTTTGTTACTTCTTTTGATACGCAATTCCATGTACTGGTGGAACCGGGCTTCCATAAGAATCAACTAATAGGTTTATTCCATGCTGAAAAAAAGATGAAAGAAAACACATTCCATAAGAATCAGTCCCTTTATATAGCGCCTTTAAAGGTGGCTTCTCAAAGCCCTTTACAGGATAAAAACAACAATAACAATAACAACAACATTGTATTTCATTGCACTTTGACAGATTGTCTTTAAATTAATTGCTGATTTAAAGTTTGACAGTAAATGTTTATATTGTAACGCATACAGCCTCCATTTCTTTATAAAAATTTTAAAAATCATTTGTGCAGCCTAAGAGGGGGGGTCTGCTCTCATTGACAGCCGACAATCTTCCATACACTCAAGTGAAAAAGTAATAACGCCAATGTAAATGTCGTATTTACATTTTTTTTATAATAAAAATGTTTAGTTCTCTAAAGCTTTGTGACAAGGAAGTAGTGGTCAAACAGCATGCCGCCCCATATATCAGGGAGCACTTTGGATCAAGGCACCGTCTCTTTCAAGACAACGATCCGAAACACACAGCAGCAAGGGCGAGGCTTATAGCAGAAGGAGTGAACTGGGTGAAAACTCCAGCCGAATCCCCAGATTTAAATCCAATAGAGATGGTATGGCATTCCCTGAAAGACTATGTTCGGAAAACTGCTAAACCCAGCACAAAGCAAGAACTTATCACTGTCAATATAATGGCAATAATATTAGCTATTTTAGTTTTTTGAAGAAATTTTTATTTGTTAAAAGAAAACTGATGGCACTAGTTGGATTTGAACAGCCGACCTTTCGCTTAGAAGTCGGCACTTAGACCACCTCGCCATTCGCACAGTCACATGATGAATGGTGTAACAGCCCTACACATACAGTATCAACAGACATTGTACAGCATATACTATTCTTGTGTTGCAGTACATGAATATAATTATATCGTTATTAATTTCTTTAGATATGTGATTCCATATTATATTCCCTATTAATCAAATTCTAAAAGTATGCTTGTTTATTCCGGTATCGATAGTATTCGCAGAAAAGCTTAAAACTACCACTTTTTATACACGTTATTTCACGTTAGTTAAAGATGCTTTAAATGTTTAGGGAGAAATGGAATACTGGTGTGTATTTTTTCTTTAAAGTACCGAAACCAGCCATATACAGTTTACATACTGTAATACTGTATATTTATGTTCCAAAATTAATATCTTTCATGGCCTTCACACGCGTTATGCTCCTATTCTTTTTATGCTCAGCTACTAAAATTTCCCATCAGCGGTAAAATTCCATATAAATATTCAATACTAAAACGGGCACAGTAAAGACATTAAATATACATATACATACTGTAAACAGTACAGTTTGCATACAGTAATATGTTTATGTTCCTGAATCAATATCTTTTATGAGCATGTGAAAGGCATGGTGAATCGGAGATTTTCAAAAATTACTGTACTTTGCATGATTGGAAACAAATGCGTGATTGGATCAACAAAATGCTGTGGTGTTACTTTTACAAAGATGGTCAATGAAAAAATAAAATGTTTTAGTTTACAAAGATGGTTACAAAGAATGTGGACCAGGGCAATACTTTGAGTTTACAGCTTGTCCAAGGTCATTCATTATTAATACTATTAGTAATATCTTCGGTAAAGACTTTGATGGTGACAGCTCAAACATGAGAGGTTGAGCTTAGTTAGCTACACCTTGTGGAAATTCCGGATACTATTATTTTACTTGCGGTAGTATGCGAGAATATATGGTATTAATACGGTAACTTGTGTTACACCGCGACAAGCGCATGGCTTTATAGTGCGGTATCGCCTGCTTGTTTTGAATGGCTGCATCTGTAGTAAATTACATTGAGAAACTTTTTTATTTTAATGTACCAACATTTCCCTTTAGTTATATAATTCCATATTAATATTTCATATTAAGTGGATTTAAAAAAGTCATGTCATGTCATTTGCCAAACCGCTTTATACCATACGGTGTCGTGGTAAGCCGGAGCCTACCCGGCAAGCAACAAGCACAAGGCAGGGTACACCCTGGACAGGGTGCCAGTCCATCGCAGGGCAAGTGCTAGCCAATCATACTTGACGACAATTTGAAGGACACGGTAAAGGCCGATGGGGGAATCTGGCCAGGATGCCGGCATAACTCCCTACTCTTATCGAGAAATGCCCAGGGATCTTTAATGACCACTGAGAGTCAGGATCTCAGTTTAACATCTCATCCAAAAGACGGCGCCGCTACAATATAGTGTCCCCACCACTATACCGGGCCATTTAAAAAAGTACAACCACCAATTTAATGTTAAGCTAATGTTTTCACTAACATTTATCGAACCACCTGCAGATCTTATTTGGACAGTATAACATTTTATGTTATGCTGAATAAAGCCATTAAAAAAATAAATCATTTTGATGCCATAATGAATTTTACATGCAATCTTCAAGGCTACAATCTGTAAAAAGAAATAATTATTCAGTTTTTATGTGGATAATTGTTATTTTTATTAAAGCAAAAAGTAAAATGATGAATAAAATATACATTACTATACTGTATATATTAAATAATCTACATAAAATGGTTTAAGTGGCTAAATTTGTATGTTGTTTTAATTGGAGGATTTTAAGACATCACTATTCTACAGAAAAATATTTTGATATGGTGAAAGTTAAAAAGGATTACAGTAGAGTGGATTAGAGTGGCACAATGGATTAATTTTATGATGAAATAATCTATATTCATAGTATAATATGGTCAAATTAGATTATCTAACTCATTCTCAGTTTAATATCTGGTACATCCCTAAAACATTTTTTTTTGGTGAAAAATGTCTGTAGTTTTTTTTAGCAAAGACATAATATTAAAATTCTAGTCATGAATATTTTGCTTATTCCAACTACACCCACGCTCAGTAATTGTAATGCAGAAATGTACTGATATACTGATATACTGTACCCCAAGGGGAAAATGAAAAACAGCGTTTTCTGTGCTCTTTGAAAGTTTTTTTGTTTATTTTTAGAACTTACCATCAAGTATATTTTGTATTTTCATGGTGGCTATACTGTACAATGCCTTGCAAAAATATTGAAACTTGCACAGTTTTCACATTGTTGCTTTAAAGCTTGCAGTCATGACACTTTTATACACACATATTCCACATATTCAAAGCAAACAAAAAAAATTAATGAATTGATGTTAATTAATTTTAATTCATATGAATTAAAAAGAAAAGTAATTAGTCAAACATTTTGCTGTTGCAATCCTAAATTAATTTAGGTGCACACAAGTATCTTAATTAGCCACAGTTCTGTATGAAACAATACATGTTCACATGACTTGAGAATACTGTATATACACAAAATAACATTACGCAGCCCAGAAATGATTATCAAGCAAATATTCAATCATGAAAGCCATTTTGCTTTAAAAAAATTCAGGGATAAAGTAGTATCAAGATACAGGTCAGGCGAAGGTTACTTAAACATTTGAAAAACACTTAACATATCTTTGATCATGGAGAAGTCAATCATTAAGAAATGAAAGGAGGTAACTAGTGGAGAGTGCACTGTGAAGCCAGTGGTGACTTTGAAAGAGTTATAGAGTTAAGTGGCTGAGATAGAAGTATAATGTCTATGGGTCAATAAGACTGCAGTCAATGAAAAATGGCTTCTATGGAACTGAAAAAAAATACTCACTTAAATGAGTACTTGTAAATAGAATGTTAAAGAGGAACAGTTGTACTGGAACAAAAAAAAATCACCATTTCAATGCTACACTGAAGTATCTTAAGAATAACAAAGGTAAATTCCTTGAATGGCCCAGTTAAAGGCCTAGAAACTAGAAACTTGTTGTCATCCCGATGCAACATTGGAGAAAACATAAATGGAAAAAAAACTGCAACTGGTATGCAAAGCTGGTAGAGACCTGCCCAGAAAGACATGAAGCTATACATTCAGTCACAGGTCTGAATACTTATGCAATCAACACATTTCAGTTTTCCTTTTATTTTTTTTTGCCAGTGTTATCTTACCATTATAAATCTTCATCTTGAGCATTCAGGTGGTAAATAAATGTACATTTTTAAAAAATGTTTATGTATCATTTTGTAATAGAACAAAATAAGACACCCTAGGAGAGGTGTGAATATCAAAGGCATTATACATCAGTTCTAAAAATAAACAGAAATCTATTAGGAAAATATTGGAGATTTTTATTATTGTTTTAATAATTACATTTGCTATTAATGTAATAATTTATTAATTAAAATATTTAATTGGAGATCCAGCTTGTATAGACAACACACACAGTCATGACATGCCCTATCATTTCTCAAGAATATATATTTTTAAAATTAGAGTTTTTTATTTGTAAACATAATTTTGACTGCATGAGGTACAGAAGAAGGTTTAGGTTTCTCTTAATAACCTATATTTAAATAATCAGAGTATTTAGAAACAAAATGCATAAGAGAAAAGCTACTGCATTGACTGGCAATCATGACGCTACTGGAATCAAATAAACATGACTAACCCCATAGAAGGTGATGAAAATGGATGAATAATTTGTGGATACACACTCTTTTGGAGAGACAGGAATACCATATAATACCGCAGTTATGATAACAGTCTCCGGAATCACCGCCAGGTGGAGCTAATAAAGCTTAGCCTCTCATGAACAGCATTTGAGCTGTCGCCAGAAAACACATGGTTTCAAATCCTGGTCACTGCTGAAGGACAATCTTTTTCCAATTAAAAATTTAAGTTGTATACTCTTTAGACTTTTAATAATTTTAAACTGTGTATTACAGCATGTTCATCATTAAACATTAAAAAGTCGGTATATTTTATAAAAGCAAGATTGCTCAGTTGGACAAAAGTACACAACCTACCACCTTTATCATAAATATTTTAATTATGTAGAAATATTTTATATATCAGAGTCTTTACGGAAGATATTACTAATAGTATTAATAATGAATTACCTTGGACAGGCTGTAAGCTCAAAGTATTACCGTGGTCCACTTTCTTTGTAACAGTTTTTGTAACGAAAAGACTTCATTGACAAAAAGTTGCACCGCCATAAACGATATTAATTTAGGAACATAAACATATTATGGAAACTGTATATGGCTGGAATTGCTGTTCTTTAGTTTCAAGACTAGTCTTTTTTGAAGCTTCCCATCATTTCTGTGATTCCTCTTTCCCTGACATAAGTTTTCCAATTCACTTTCTTTCCTTTCTTCTCCTTCTCTTCTAAGTTTCCCCTTCTTTAGGAAACTTCTTTTTCCTAATTCCACTTTGCTCTGTCCATTCTGACCACTTACAAAGATCCTTCATAGTTATGGGCCCCTAATTATCATATATAAATTATGTGCAAATTCCCTTACACCTATTACCCTAGCTTTACAGTTCATGAACATAAAACATAACCCGGGGTTAGTGGGACTCTAACCCAGCTACTCCTGCTCTTTATTTTTCTCTGAATTTGTTGTACATGTACTTTGCTGGACCGCCCAGCCCAGCTTTGCCTTTAGAGCTCTCGTTACCCATTGTCGACAATGCCTTACTGTTTCTAGAACACTAGAACACATTAACTACTCCGCAGAGCAAAAACCACACGTCTGTGTTAAGATATGTTCATTTCACGAGTCCCAGACTCGCCAGGTCCCAGACCCGTTATAAGTCCCTGACTTATCGAAGAGAACACCCCTGTGGCTCGCTTTTCAAACTATTAATTTTTTAAGGCTCACTTACAGACGTCAGACAGCTGCCAATTCTCCAGACGCGTCTCTGGGAGGATAAATCCTCTAATCATCTAATGCTTTAGATGTTCCATAATGTTCTAATTTTTCAATGGTCTGATAAGACCATATAACTTTTCGCCATGTATGCAGTACCACTTAAATGCTTTATTGAAAATTCAATGCAAAATGTGATATTTCTCAGTAATGATTTACTTCTTGCCACAGACTAACACTGTGAAGTGGCCAAGGAATTTTAAACTCAAGAACATTTTCTTCTGTCTCTGCCAGGAGAACTCTGAACTTTTTAGTACATTCAAAGTTGACTTTACACATTATGAATGACACATTAAAGGAGATGAATACTTATACAATCAGCATATTTCAAATGTATTTTTCTTGTGTTTTACTAACATTTTACTTTTTCCACCCACAAAATTGTCCAGTCTGAGCATTCAAGTATTAAGTTTATATACTTCATAAAAAGTTATAATGTTTTAACCTTTTGAATGAATTATTGCTCATTATTGCAGTAAAAAATGCATACTTTTTAGAATTTGATTAATCCGAAATATAATATGGAATTGCCTCTTTATCTAATTAATAACAATATAATTATATTCATATAGCTCATTATCACAGTAGTACACTTTCTTTGTAAACATCTGCATCAGTTTAACTCATTCACCCATGATTACATGAAAACATTTTACCTGCCCTTTACAGCTTTAACTTAAGTTGTTAAGTGGCGCATTGGTGTAATGGGTTACATGTGCCTTGCATTACATTACAGGGGTTCAAACCCAACTGTCACTATGAGTTTTCTTTAAACAAATAAATATTTCTTTGAAAAACTAAAAAGGTAAATTCTATCAACACTATATTGAATTTGTTGGTATTTCTAAATATCACAACATGTTCAAAGTTAAGTGATTAACTTTTTCTATGAATACTTGTGCTTGTTTTTTGCAGTAAAAGAAATCTATACTTTTTAGAATTTGATAAAAGGGAATATAATATGGAATCAAGTATCTAACGAAAATATTAACAATATTAATTTAGGTATCTAAATATATGTATTTATATAGTTGGTAGTATTAGATAGATCGATAAGACTTTATTGATCCCGAAGGGAAACTGAGGTATTATAGCAGCCCAGCCCAAGACAAGCAAAGACAGACATCAGAATAGATGAAAATTGACAGCAATACAAAAGAATTATAAAAAAAATGCCCATGGTCATTTATTCACTGACATACAAAGTTAATTAAAATTCATTCAAAGGGGGTCTTGTGTTAACACAAACTCTGTTATAACAGAGCCGTTTGTAAGAGCAAGGTGACTTTCTGCTATGTGAACTATTTTTTACAGCTTTTAAAGTCATGCAACGTTTGAGTAAGGCAGGAGCACGTCATTGTATCTTTTTTATTTAATTTTTCATAATAAATATAAGGCAACCTGCAATCAAATGTCCTGTTTTTTCTCAACAATCGTTTTTCCATACTGTAGTGTGAGTCTTTCTGTAAGCTGTAGGTTCTTTTTACTTCTTAATTAACAATTGAAACACTTTAATTTTGTAAATGCAACACACATTCTGTACAGAAATAAAATAATGTTTCCTACAGGTGTTAAGCAGATTAGCAGGTTGCTGACAAAATAGCGCACCATTCACTAACCATCCACCACTGCCCAGTTATATACATTTAATATAAACAAGATCTAGTACCTGGTGCAGGTTTTTTTTTTAAACTTTTGAATTAATTGAAACCCAGGTGTGAGTTCATAATGCCAGAATAACGTACTATCCCTACATCTGTGAAACACCTGATTATCTACTGTAAAGCTTTCAGTGCTTTGTGTATATTCCAATCACAGCAGGGGCAGGGTGTGTGGGGAAAATGTATGCTGAAATTGAATTGGGGATCTGTATTCTTCACACCTGAAACATTGTTTTCTCTGAAAGCGTTTTCTTTCTTCTTTAGCCAATCGTTTGCTTCCTACACATGCTTAGACAGCTCCCTACATGAATTCTCGTTCTTGACTGAGAAAGCTTTAAGAAACTTTACATTTTTATTTAAAAAAAATGTAAATATGACATTTACATTGGCGTTTTTATTAATTTTTCACTTAAGCGTATGGAGGAGTGTCAGCTGTCAAGGAGAGCTCCCCCCTTCCCCCTAGGGAAGACTGATAAATATCAGAGACTGATAAAGCAATTTTGAAGTGTTAACTAAATGTATACCCTCTGAATTCCCACTTCTTTTTTCTGTATTTGTTTCTATTGTATTCTGCAATCTATTCAACATTATGTTATAACACAGCTTGCTGAAGAAGACAGCCATGTCTTGCTGACAGGCTGGGAATGCAAGAGTAAAGAGCCCAATGTGGTTCAGTGTAAATTGTAGGCTGGTAGAGAGTGCAATTATTAACATTGCAATTTCTTTTTTTAAGGTTCACTTCCACATTAGATTTAAATTTATATTTTGCGTTAATGCAAATTTCAGCAACACATAAATTGTGATTATAAAAATATGTTTCATATATTGTATTGTAGTGGCTTTAAAACCATACAGCATCATACTGTATACACAGTATAGTTATATAGTATAGATCACACTATAGATCATTGACCTGTGTACTGTTTCGGTCTACTGTATCTGTGGATATGACTTAATGTGATTTGTGTGTGTGCCACTTTGGGAGATGAGAAAGCAGTGCTTAAAAAATACTGATTGGGAGAAAAAAGTCCTGTGTACGATTTTTTTTCTCATTGCTGTATATAGCCTAATAATGTGATTTAACAATATGTAATACAAACTATTCCACGAATAAAAAAGGACGTTTAATTTATTGTAACCCCATAAACCACAACACACAACACGCATGTATAATAATTGCAATTCTAAAAGTACACTGTTATTAATTGCAATAATGACTGCAAGTATTCATAGAAAATATTAAAATATAATAGCTTTTTATAAAGTATATAAACTCAATATAGTAAGCACAAGCACGTAAAAAATGTTCAAAATAACCACAGTAAGTGAACTAGTTAAAGACTTTGAAGAAGGTGGAATACTGTTATGTTTCTTTTAAATTAGTCAATAAATAGTAGAGCCTCAATTATATTCACCATTGTATCAACAGTTATAACAGATACAGATCTTAACACAAATCCAAAACCTTTAAAAACAGAAGCTGTTTACTATAATTCACACCTGCATGTCAAGGTCACAGTGTGCCCAATGGCTGTTTTGTTTGGATTATACCATGAATCAGTTCCTGAGGCGTACCATTCAAGGTTTCAAAATTATTTAAAACATCAAACCTTTGTTTGGATGAGAGAAATGGTTCCTTTTAAAAAGTCGTGTACTGCTTGCAAAGTATCTGATTCTGACAAACTTTAAAGAGCTAATTTTGCTTGAAGAATTTAAAATCTGTCTGTCTGACTGCATTGCAGATTACTTCATTGAGCTGTTTGGACACCTAAGGAGATAACCGATCTAAACTTAAAGGCTGCTTCTTTCACAGCTTTGTTAAGTGAAATGTTTATGACCCTTGTTATACTCCGAGATTCTGATTGATTTGATTTTCTATAGCAAGCAGCCATATCACTCTGCATCTCACAACTGGCAACCCACTGAAGCAATGCAGCTGTGAGCCTGGTCAGTACGTGGATGGGAGACCTCCTGGGAAAAATTATTATTATTAAAATGAAAAAAGGTTGCTGCTGGAAGAGGTGTTGGTGGGGCCAGCACAGGGCTCTCACCCTGCAGTCCATGTGGGTCCTAATGCCCCAGTATAGAGATGGGGACACTATACTGTAAACAGCCGCTGTCCTTCGGATGAGATGTAAAACCGAGGTCCTGACTCACTGTGGTCATTAAAAATCCCAGGGTGCTTCTCGAAAAGAGTAGGGGTGTAACCCCGGCGTCCTGGCCAAATTTCCTGTTGGCCTTTACCAATCATGGCCTCCTAATAATCCCCATCTATGAATTGGCTTCATTACTCTGCTCTAATCCCCACTGATAGCTGATGTGTGGTGAACGCTCTGGTGCATTATGGCTGCCATCGCATCATCCAGGTGGATGCTGCACACTGGTGGTGGTGGAGGGGAGTCCCCATTACCTGTAAAGCACTATATAAAGTGCTATATAAGTGTAAGCAATTATTATTATTATTCTATTTTTCCTATATACAGTAGCTGAAACAGAACAAAAAGATGTTCTGTAGTTAATCTTTTTGGAATTTGATTTAGTATATTATTTATTAATAATTATTACATAATTTATTATAAAACCACTAACATCAACACAGGTGCTGCTCTGTTCATAGCCTCTCATTAATTTAAAATGTGCTGAAGGTCCCATAGTTGGGTTTTCTCTTGCAGATTATAAAAAAGATTTAGTTCCTTCAGCCTGTCAGTATAGGACACTCATTTAAGCCTTGGAATCTTGGAATCTGGTGGCTTTTCTCTAAATGATGCCTTACTAGTGCTTAATACAATTTGAACATAACATCCCTTGATTCAAACACTACTTTTACTACTTAAATTATATGTTGTAGCCTTTTGTCTGCCTTTTGCTTCCTCACATTCATGGAAATGTAGTCAGATCCACATAAATATATTTTCATGAGTTGCCTCTTCTATCTTAGCATTTCCTATTTTGTATTTATATTTTGTTTTTACTACCTGCATGACACATTCTTTGCTTGTCTCCATTAAATGTCTTCTGCCCTGTCTTGAATTTAATTTTTTTTCTTCTAATTGTTTGGTAGAACTTTACTATACAGTACCTTTCTGAAATTGAGGGTTTATAAATGCATTATTAATAATGAACAAAGAAGTGCAGAGAGTCATCAAGGAGAAGAAGATGGCGTTCAAGAAGTGGCTACAATTTCACAATGACGTGGACTACCAACATTACAAGACCCTCAGGTCGGCAGCAAAGCAGGCAGTGGCTGTGGCAAAGACCATGCATTGTGACCGGCTGTATGAAGAATTGAACACGCCTGAGGGAGCGAATAAGATCTACCACCTGGCCAGCGCACACCACCGCTCAACACAGGATATCGGCCAAGTAAGGCATGTCAAGAACGACGACCACCAGGTCCTGCAAGACCCGCCCGCCATCCTTCGGCGTTGGAGCGACTACTTCTCGAGGATCTGCAATGAAGAATTTCCCCACCCACCAATTCAAAGCGCCAACCCCATCCTTGGACCCATCCCGCCTGTTACCACCGCAGAAATTGAAGCCACCATCAAGAAGATGAGGAATGGCAAGGCGACTGGACCCAACGATATCCCAGCCAAAGTGTGGAAGATCTTCGGCCATCAAGGAGCCGACATTCTTGTGAGCCTCTTCAACCGAATCACCGACCAAGGCGCAGTACCACCAATTTGGCCAACCAGCACCATGGTGCCCATCTGGAAGGGCAAAGGTGACGTCAGAGAGTGCTCAAATTACAGACCAATTCGCCTTTTGTGCCATGCTATGAAGATCTTTGAGCGGGTCCTCGACGCAAGACTCTGCAAGACAGTCAGTGTCACATTGAACCAATGTGACTTTGTCAAAGGTTTGGGATGACAGACGCCATCCACGCTGCCCGGTTGCTCTTGGAGAAGCACCGGGAGAAGAACAAGTCTGTCCACATAGCGTTCCTGGATTTGGAGAAAGCGTTCGCTCTGGTCCCATATGAGCTCATCTGGCACGCCCTGTGATATGTCATGGAAATATAACTATCAAGGAAGCCACAAGAGAGAGTTCTCACCTGAGTAAGGTCTTTATTTCAATATTGCAATATTGGGAGCCCTGCTGCCACTTCACAAAGTGCAACCAGAGACTCAGTTTGTTACAAGCAGTACAGGGTTTTTATAAGACGTTGCGCTGTAAAAAAGTTCAGCACTTGGTCCCTTCTAAAACTTCCCCTTTCTCTAAGAGAAAACAGATTACATCATAGAGCGAGAGAAGAAAAACTAGATTTGTTATTCAAAGCTTTTCAGTTACTTTCAGCTAATTCTAATGACCCAGACAGCATATATTGTTTTGGTACATTGTCTTCTAAACTAACCTAAACAGTGTACTTTGTTGACGAACTGTTTTCTAAAATTCTGCACGCACTGTAGCACAGCAGTTACATCCTTGAAATATATTATCTAAAAGCACCAATATATTTTTTTCAAAGCTCTCTACATTTTTAAGAATCAATTTACTTATTAGATTTCCACTTCAATTCCCTCCTTTTTATTCTTGAAAATGATTAAAAGTTAGATTCTTCATATGGACTCCCAGGAGGCTATCATACTTCGGATTCTTGCGTTCTTATCAGAGCATACTGATGCGCAAACATATTCATTACCATATTTCAAAGCATTGGAATAATATATTTTGTACAGCAACACAAAAACAGAAAAACAAGTATCACAGCTACTATAATCAGTGTTAGTAACTTAAAGAAAAACATTCCCCCTGGCCCAAACAGTGATTCTAACCAGGAGAGAAATGGGTGAGGCTGTAGAATGAGGCATTAAAGCACATACATAACAAGATGCATTAAATTTCTTTAACTTTACAGTATGATTTATAAATTTGTACCACAAATTACTCATATCCCCCTCATTATCAGTTTCATTCAGCCAGTTTGTATACTGGCTTCGCGTTTAGATTCTTCCTCTTTCTGGGCTTCTGGGTGACAGGCTTCCACATAAAAAGGAAAAAGGCTGTGCACATCAGTCCCAAGCATGTGATCCCCATCTATCCCTCTGGAGACATCACTCCTGCTCTTTGCTCAGTTCGTTTGTGACCTTTTTACAGTGGGAAGCATGAATTCAGGGCACCTGGCACGGCCCCCTCCACCTGAGCGAACACCACCTCTTTTTTCTGTCTTTCACCAGAATCCAGTCTCCTTATTCACGCATTAGTTCTTACAGCAAAGGTAAATCCCAGGCAGCATTTTTCTTAGGGTTTTTTTACAAGATTGGTCAACAGCTGGGTAATAACTCTTAGAAAAATCTACACATTGTTCCACTGCCTCAGCTGTGCCGTTTTGCAGAACAATTCTAGCTGAAGTTGTAAAATTTCTCTTTGGTCCGTTCCTGCAAAACATCTTATTATGAACAAACAAACCATAATAATAATGTGCATCTATGGGAATCACTCCCAAGGGTAACCCCCCTTAAAACTATATTGTTCTACCCATCAGGTTCTGCCACTAGATAGGAGAACCTTTCCCATGAAATCATTTTTTTTTACCTTCATGATCCCTTCAGGGCGTACAATTAGCACAGAAGCAGCAGCTTTAGTCCACATGTTTTTCAAGCAGGATATTAACAGTATGATCATAACGAATAATACCAGACACACAAATATGTATTGAACCAGAGACCCTCTCCAGGTTCCTAGCACAGACTGTAGCCATGCACCAATGCCCCAATCATCTGGATTATAATTATGATATATATTTTTCTTCATCATAGATGTCCTTTGCTAAGTCATTAATTTGCTAATAATTGTCTAGAATACAAGTACTGTTTAGTCTTTGCTCACCTAAACAGTTGTCTATCACCCTAATAGAAAATGGCCTAAAACTGTGATTATAGCGAGGAGCATACAGTTATTTCCATTCTAATTTATCTGAGTTACACTCAGACTAAAAGCAGTGCTATTTACCCATGCCAATAAACCTAAATAATCACCTCTATCAAAGGGGATTACTCCCATGAGCATCTTTAATAGCAATACAATCCCAACATGAGCTCTGATTATTATTTGTGGCTGACTGATAAAGTATTGATTCCATATCCCCATTTATCAAAGTAAAACTCCTTACATTTAACAGGTACACTGTCGCCCCCCCTCAGGAAGCTCAACAAACACAGAAACAGTGACAATATAATAATTAATGTTCACTCAGTCTCTGGTGCAGTGGTTCGGTGTCGGCGCAATGCGTAGATCCAGCGATCTCGTCCTGTCACTCAGATGGCAGAGTCGGTAGTCAGTTGCACTTGATATGGTCCTTCCCAGCAGGGTTGCAACATCTGGCAGGGTATATCTTCCTCACCACACCCACTCGCCAGGTATCAGGTCGTGTCTTCCCTCTACTGGAGGTCTCCAAGCGTCCAGCACCTATTCACCAGCCCCATGCACCACTTCAATTAACAACCTACAATACTACAATAGAGAATTAGCAAATTCAACAATCTATTAGCCAAATTCATCCCTCCAGGAAATTTTGTTGATTGGCTTGTGATGATATCAAACAGGCTCTATTACACAGTTCTGTTTGATCCAGCCCGCATTCCATGGCGTTCCTTCAGTCTGGTGTCTAGTCGATCTTTTAGAGTTCTGTTCCTTCATTCCACTGTTCCAGCAGACTGAGGGTGATCTCAGTCCATCTCACCCCGAATAATCCAGCCACAGCCTGTCCCTTGATCATAATACAAGCGGTAGGTCAGTGCCCACCGAGGGCTTATCTCCATCATCAAGTGTTTGGTAGACACAGAGGCAGTGGCAGCAACCCACTGGGAAAACAGATTATAAGAGCCAAGGTTTCCCTTTACAAATGTAAATTGTAAACATTTGCTACTGCATGAAAGGTTTCTCAGGAGCAGGACTTTTGAGCTGTAGCACCTGCAGCTGAACTGTAGTTGAGTTCCTTTGATAAGCATCACATTGAGATACCACATAAGTGGCTACTGCTTCAAACACGGTCCCCACCCAGGTTTGGGTAACCAGCACACCATTTGACTCACACCCAGGTGTCCGACAGAGTGCATTTGTCGAGCTACAAAGGGCATTAGGCTGTGAGGGCATGCAGAGCGTCCAGTGTGCTGGCAGCACCACACTCTTTTCTAACCATGTCCTTTTCTCTGCTTTAGAGGCCTCAGCCTGAATATCCTGCAGCTGTCCCCTTTTCACCAACAGAGGTCTCACAGGGGTCTCAGACTCCTGTTCTACAAGTACTGCTCACCTGACAGCTACATCTCCAAAGTTGTTCCATCGAGTTACTGGAAACATTTCTTTATTATGTGATTTACACTTTACCACAGCTACTTCAGTCAGCAGCTGCAAAGCTTCTAACAGTTCAGAGACAAACCCAGCATTCTTAACTGGAGTCCCTGCCATGTTGGGGAAATCCCTATTCCTTCACTGCCATCCAAAATTGTGGCATACACCAAATGTATATATACAGTCTATATAAATTGCTACAATTTTCCATTTAGCATGTTTACAAGTTTCAATTAAATCTTTTCATTCGGTCTGCTAGTTCTACACCAGATAATTCACAGTTTATACAGCCAGGCAGGTAGCCTGCACAACACATAAACACGGCCCCTTGGCCACCGCATCAAGGGGTCCTGAATAATAATAACCCACCAGACGATGCCTATCTCCATGCCTCCTGCACCAGCACAACAGCTCACGACCCATTTCTTTCACTTACATACAGATTACATACAGATGATCCGTCTGAGGGAATCCAGTCCAGGGCCAGTGCCTGCAAGAAAGCTTTGTTTCAAAACATCAAAAACGGTTTCTGCTGCAGGGGTCAAGGCAATTTTGTCTTTAGACTGCACTACCCCCCTTAAACCAATACGTCACTAGACAAGCGCGTTCTGAGAAGGCATTCACCCTGGCTTTATCATGTAGTTGGTTTTATACTCCTTTTTTTTCCTCTCAAGATCCAATACTTGGAGTAGCCCGGCCTTATGGATTCCCTCATTAGGTAAAACAATCACAATATCACATAACTCTATTGAGTTAGTTTACATAAATGCTATTTCATGCAGTAATTCCTTATAAAATGCTGCAGTCTGGGCCTAAAATAGGTCTGGGGTGTCCCCCAGTTACATCAGTAGTTGAAACTGTACATATTTTCCCAAGCAGACTGTGACAGCTTATATTTGCTTTAAACACAACCCTTGCACCCCTTCTCCTGTAGCCTCCTGTTACCCGTTAGAAAACATTATATCACATCTTTATGCTGTTTTAGTCTAAAAACAGGACAGCTTTGCTCCTGTGTCCCCCAGTTACTGCACACTGTAAGATTATTTCACTTTTATTTAATCCTGAGATTTAAATAAAAGAATCCCCCAGTCGAGACAAACTGACGAACTATCACAATTCGGGAACACGGACCAGGTTCCAAATCCTGCCTGTAAACACACAGTTGAATCGAGTTACCATTTTCGGCTCTTCTGCGAGTACAGTTCTAGTTACTACCTTCAGCCGTACTGCAGTCGTGTACCAGGATGCAACACCTGGATTTTTTCGCACGGGCAGGGCGAGATGCTATTCCTTCAGCAATCCCTCTTTTTCTACCCCACCTTCACAAAACAGGATTCTAAAACACATACAGATGCAGCCATTCAAAATGGGTGAGGTATTTCACGGCATACCGCGACACGCCCACCGGGGTATCACGCGGTATCACGTGTGTCACGTGACTAGCTATCCGGCGTCGCCTTGTAAAACCGCCAGGGGGAGCTTAACCTCTCATGTACAGCATTCGAGCCTTTAATTTTGAACTGTGTATTACAGCATGTTAATCATCAGTCATTCAAATGTTGGTATATTTTATGAAAGCAAGATTGCTCAGTTGGACAAAAGTACACAACCCACCTTTATCAGAAATATTTATGCATCAAAGCCTTTACTGAAGATATTACTAATAGTATTAATAATGGATGACTTTGGACAAGCTGTATACTCAAAGTTTAATTTCTTTAGCACATTTGTACAAGCACTTGGAATCTGTCCAAGCCATACTTTGTCAGGCATTTTGTTTTACTTCAACGGGCATAAAAACTTCCTTGCTTTTAACAGGGCGTTTCATAATTTCTAACTACGAAAATTATTTAAAATGCGACACCTATCATGAAAAGAAAAAAATACACACCAGTATTCCATTTCTCCCTAAACATTGTAAGCTTCGAAGTCTTTAACTAACGTGATACCGGAGTCAACAAGCATACTTTTAGAATTTGATTTAAAGGGAATATAATATGGAATCGCGTATCTCAAGAATTTAATAACGGTATGATTATATCCGTGTACTGCGGGAGGGCTGTTTCGCCTGCCTGCTTATGCGAGCTGTCTTGTAGCCTACTGGTCTAGGTGCGTGACTACCAACTGGCAGGTTGTGTGTTCGAATCCAGCTGGTGCTGGACCTTTCAGTTTTATTTATTTATTTTTTAATCGCGTAACATAAACATATTACCGTATGCAAACTGTACTGTAAACAATATGTATATGTATATTTAATGTCTTAACTGTGCCCGTTTAAGTATTGAATATTCATATCTAATTTTACCACTGAAGGGAAATCTTAACATAAACATACAGTATATGGCTGGTCTCGGTACTTTAAAGAAAAAAATACACACCAGTATTCCATTTCTCCCTAAACATTGTAAGCTTCGAATGAAACCACTAAATAAAGACATAAATATAGAAATCTTAAGATTTGTTTTATTTAATGTTGGTAGCAGGATGAACTGTCAGAGTGTATATTTTGTCGCAAAGTTGCTACAAGATGTTAACAGTGAAAAAGGTATTTAGAAATGAGTTATTTCAAGATGAAAAAGAAAACATACACGAAACATGGTTTCATTACGACCAGAATCGGTCTTGAGATATTTTTAACTTGATTTACAGTATTTGAGAGGTATGTCTTAACACCGATACTACAGTGCTTAAGTACTGCTCACGTATATGTTTCTAGGTTTATATTATGCATTTCATACGGTCAAATTACTTTTGAGCAACTAATAAGAAGCGCTAAACGGTATGCGTTTTAGTTTCGTTTTGTGCTGGAACCCGTGGATTGATTAGAGATATCAAGTACATACAAGTCATTTTTTAAATGTTGTAGTTCGTCTTGAAAAATGTTACGAGTACATCATCTATCAACAATTACACAGGTTCTGTTTCCATATTGCGGATTTTGGTTAGGTACAGTATTATCAAATCCAGTGGCGCTGTGTGTTACTTTACTGAGTCCCAATCTGTGATTGAAACCTGTAAAACCGGTTTAATTCGTCACAGCCAGCACTCTTCAGGTGTGAGGGTCTTCTGCTCAGAATGAAACGCTAAAATGTTTGTGTATATTCTAATGGTAGTGGGGGCAGGGTGTGTGGGAACAGGTTTGTTCTTCACACCTGAAACATTTTCTCTGAAAGGATTTTCTTCGGAGTTTAACCGATCTTGTTACAGCATGTTACAGTTTACTATTATTAACCATATTAATTTTAAGTGCTTAATGTAAAATCTTGTAAAAATATATTTTCATTGTTCAAATATACATTAAGTCTGACTATCATATAATAAGTTAAATACAAAACTAAAGAAAAAATAGGGTTAAATATAATTCAAAATATTTTGCTAACAATGTTAACTGTTTATGAATAATAAAATGTATTAACTAAGGAGTAGGATGGCACAGTTGTTAGTATGTTTTTTGTTTTGTTTCTTTTTCATAAATACAACAGTAGTACCTGATGTCTCAGTGGCTTTCAAAATTAAATTATGCATGCAAACCTGTGAACTAGAAAGATAACTAAGATTTTAATACTAATTAAATGACCGCGGGCACTTCCCACCCCCTCTACATTCTCAGAGTAGAACAGACTAACCTTCTAATGAAAGACGGTCCACCCCCCACAGACAGGAAAAGTGCCCACAGGCACTTAAACTTAATATGGTCAGTAACGGTAAACAGTAACATGGTAAGAAGGAGCACGTACAAACGTTTTCGAAATAACCACATGTAAGACTCTGATCCTAAAAATGTTTAGGGAGAAAGTGGAATACTGGTGTGTATTTTTTCTTTAAACTACCAATACCAGCCATATACAGTCTGTAACGTAGGGATTTCTATATGTCTTTATTTAGTGTTTACATTAGTGACAAAGGCTAAACTTTTAGCTTCAGTAACGTGTACATATCTCCCCTTTTTATAAAACGACTTGGTTGAAAACTGTTCCAGAGCCACTGTTGTTTCATCAGTGAAAAATACATCATGAAATGCCTCTCCCTGTTCAATCCACTGGAAAAAAGAAAAGGAGCATAAAGCTTCTGATGGTCATAAACGATATTCATTTAGGAGCAGCATCAGAGGTATGTTTTTAACTGCACTGCATTGGAGAGAATACCATAGTGTGTTTTTTTTTTTACTCCCTGGCGGAAACTGGGTTCCAGAGGAATCAGTATGGCTCAGAGATTAAATAAAACTTCACAGACATTAACGAAGAGCATAACGCGTGTACTGTATACACTGCAAGTACAACCCAACTCTCTGCAGGAGTGCTGGCTGTGACGAATTGAACCGGTTTCACGGGTATTTTCAAAGTAGGAGGCGAGATTTCCAGCGAAAGACACCCCCCCCCCTCAAAAACCCAGTAAATACAGTACTTACTAGTTAAAGGCTAGGCTCCCGACTACGGCAAAAGGAACCCTTCTTTCATTAGAAGACAATGAACATATTTTAGCCCTGAATGAATTAATAGCAAACATGGTTTACTTAAAAGACATTTTTCCAAGAAAGTTTAGCCTTTGTCACTAATGAAACCACTAAATAAAGACATAAATATAAAAATCTTAAGATTTTTTAAATACATGACTTTGCTAAAATTTATTTGAAAATAAAAACAATTACAACCGCCAGGGGAGAGAGAGAACAGGGGAGGGATGTTGGTTTTGCATAAGGGGCGGGGCTATGGAAATTAGGTATGTTTGGGAATGTGTAGTTACATGTTCTGGCTGTTTGTGAATTATCGTTGTTGAGTATGGAGTGTTGAGGTATTGATTTTGTGTAATGCTTTATGTTGAAAATTGAGGTGGATTTTGTTTATGATAAACAGGATAAACTGGGATGGGAGGAAGGTTTGGTTTTGCATAATGGGCGGGATTATGATAATTGGAGGACTTTGCGAGTGTAAAATGGTTTGATTATTTGATTTTGTATTGTGGTTGTTATCTATGTTTTTGGTTGGTATTATGTTTATATGGTTGTTTTTGTTGGTTGGTTGTTATTATGGTTATTAATAATACGATCTATAGTTGAAATCTGAGCCTAAATAAAAAGAAAAAGCAAGTGATTAGGTTTATGAGCAATCTAATTACTTATTCGTTTAAAAAGCTATATAAAATAAAGTTTATTATTAATTTGCTGGACAGAGCGGTGAACATTATTATGCATAAGACAAAGATAACGATCCTGATCAGTTTAGAAATCTGTGTACGCTGTAAGGTTTTTACTTCTTAAACTTTTAAAATACACGTTTTGAATAGAAAGAAATCCTCTTCCTGGTATAGCAAACCAGCACGTCTTTTTTCTCCAATCAGAGGGGTGTCAGATGGTGTCAGCCAATCACCATTCTGCGTTGGGTAGCAACGGGTGACTGTTCTCAGGCGGAAGATGTAAACAGCTTAATGTTCGTGTTAAATATTTTTTTTTAATAAAAATTCATTCTATACAGCAATCGCATATTTGGGTACCGTTTCATAAAACTTTCATGCTTAAAATGTTTAGGGAGAAATGGAAGACTGGTGTGTATTTTTTCTTTAAACTACCAAGACCAGCCATACACAGTACAGTTTACATACATACAGTAATGTTTTAAATTAATATCGTTTATGACCTTCAGATGCGTTATGCTCCTCTTCTTTTTATGCTCAGCTACTAAAATTTCCCTTTAGTGGTAAAATCCATATAAATATTCAAAACTAAGCGGATTAAAATGTGCACAGTAAAGACATTAAATGATTAAATCTTTGCACTACCAACCAATGCATCACGAGTGCCCCTGTTGGTCATTTTGGCCAGCCAATCACTTGCCCTGCGGTACCCTCCGGTGCCCCGCGGTGGCTTGTGGGTAGGTTACCATACCGCGGGTTTTTACCGCGCATTTTGAATGGCTGCATCTGTACACCATTAACTCATTTTTCTGTTGTACTCGCTTCAGCTTCAGGAAAACCCTGAACCCACCACAGCAACATGGAGAGGACAAGGGACTTTTTAGAAAAGAGGAGTCCTTACCTCTTCTTAGAAGCGGCCGCCTAACTTTTCCTCTCCATGTCCGTGTGGTTTAATTTAGATGGATACTTCTTCATCATTTGGGTCACGTATCCGCCAATCTGCCTCCTCCTTTTTAGAGGATGTTATAAACCTTTAGGAACAATATGATCTAGCAACAAGGTTATGTCACTGTAATTAGGCTTAAGACAATCAAGAACAAGGCGCTTGCCTTTCTTCTAAATTCTTTACGATCATCAGGCAATTTAGGAAAAGACTTAACTAATGCAAATAATTCAATAGGAGACCAATGTCAATGTACATATGCTGGAGTTCCTTCTGGACCTGGAAAAGTGCACATTGGCATTTCACAAACAAGTGGCTCCGGACCGCTTTCTAATTTCGGTGGAGACTTTTTCTTTTTAGTACGCATGGCCATGACTTTAGCTGCAGCTTGCTGTTCTTTAGTTTCAAGACTAGTCTTTTTTTTAAGCTTCCCATTATTTCTGTGATTCCTCTTTCCATTAAATAAGTTTTCCAATTCATTTTCTTTCCTTTCTTCTCCTTCTCTTCTAAGTTTCCCCTTCTTCAGGAAACTTCTTTTTCCTAATTTAACTTTCCTCTGTCCATTCTGATTCACTTACAAAGATCCTTCATAGTTATGGGCCCCTAATTATCATATATAAATTATGTGCAAGTTCCCTTACATCTATTACCCTAGCTTTACAGTTCATGAACATAATTTTTTTTCCTAACCCAGGCTATAATTGTTTCTCCGAATTTGTCGTACATGTACTTTTGCTGGACTGCTCGGTCCCATTTTCGTCTTTGAATTTTAATTTCCCATTTTTACCGATCGGTGCCTTACTTAGAACCTTATCACATTAACTACTCCGCAGAGCAAAAACCACACGTCTGTGTTAAGATAAGTTCTTTATATGAGTCCCAGACTCATCAAACCCGCGTGAGAACACCCCTGTGGCTCGCTTCTCAAACTATTAATTTTAAAGGATCACTTACTGACGTCAGACAGCTGCCAATTCTCCAGACGCGTCTCTGGAAGGATAAACAGTTTATCCTCCGAGGTTCGTCCAATTTGCTGAAATTGTCCGGGTCTGGATGGAGTTTCAGCAGCCGTTCGCGTTCAGGTTTGTGATCCCGGACGAGCCCCCAAATTGTCATGGAAATATAACTATCAAGGAAGCCACAAGAGAGAGTTCTCACCTGAGTAAGGTCTTTATTTCAAAATTGCAATATTGGGAGCCCTGCTGCCACTTCGCAAAGTGCAACCAGAGACTCAGTTTGTTACAAGCAGTACAGGGTTTTTATAAGACGTTGCGCTTTAAAAAATTCAGCACTTGGTCCCTTCTAAAACTTCCCCTTTCTCTAAGAGAAAACAGATTACATCATAGAGCGAGAGAAGAAAAACTAGATTTGTTATTCAAAGCTTATCAGTTACTTTCAGCTAATTCTAATGACCCAGACAGCATATATTGTTTTGGTACATTGTCTTCTAAACTAACCTAAACAGTGTACTTTGTTGACGAACTGTTTTCTAAAATTCTGCACGCACTGTAGCACAGCAGTTACATCCTTGAAATATATTATCTAAAAGCACCAATATATTTTTTTCAAAGCTCTCTACATTTTTAAGAATCAATTTACTTATTAGATTTCCACTTCAGATAACACAGCGTCCCGAGGCCTACGTCCAATGGGTCCCGCTGCTTTACTGCAATGTCACCAGCATCGTCCAAGGCCCAGTGGGCACTTCACCACCTTTTGCCATCAACATCAGCGTTCACCAAGGATTGTCCCTTTCGCCCCTGCTCTTTGTGCTCTGCATGGACACGGCGACGGCCTACCTCCAGGCACCTCACCGGTGGTTGCTGCTCTGTGCCGACGATGTCTTCTTGGCGGATGAAGAGCACCAAGAGCTCCAACACCAAATGCAGAGATGGAAGATCCGACTGGACGAGCATGGAATGCGGCTGAACACCAAGAAGACCGAGTACATGGAATGCAGCCCTCAAACGGATGGAACTATCAGCATCACTCAAGAAAGTGACGCAGTTTAAATACCTCGGCTCCATCATCAGCAACAATGGCGACACCCTCCCAGACGCCAGGGCCCGAGTGAATGCGGCGTGGATGAAGTAACGCTAGGTCACTGGCATTCTCTGCGATCTCCGGATGCCAATCCAACTCAAGGCCAAAGTTTACAAGACCGTTGTCCACCCTGTCACCCTGTATGGATCGGAATGCTGGCCAGCAACTTCCAGGCATGAGCAGGCCTTTCATGTCATGGAAATGAGGATGATCCGGTGGTTTCTTGCCCTAACAAGATTTGACCACGTCCTCAATGACGATGTCTGTTGATGCATGAGAGTGGCACCAATAACGGAGAAGATGTGAGAAGGAAGACTGGGATGGTATGGACGTGATGAAAAGTGGTGAGCACACGGTGGCAGGGACAGCGATGTGACTGAGCCCGCATGGTCGACGGCTGCGAGGGCGGCCCAAGAAATGGTGGATGGATCAGATCACTGAAGACATGCGGAAAGTGAACATCGCCCCGGAAGACACCTATGACCGCACCAAATGGAGACGGGCGTGCCAACAACCGGACCCTGCCGATGCGGGACTAACGCTAGGATGAAGAAGAATAATGAACAAACAAGGATTTTCATTTCTGAACTAAGTATTAATTAAGGATTAATTAACAGAAGTTTACTTATACCTTTGTTAACTTTGATCTTCATGCTTTGTTAAAATATAACAAGCACATATTCATAGTTTATAAACAACAGATCAACATATAAACAGATGTCAAGTTTTCTTTTGCTATTTTGTATTGTTTATGGTACACCTAAGTGCTTCATAAAACATGCTTTGAAGAAATTGAAAGCTGAACCAACTACAGGATCAGGCCTCAAGGTATAACTGATATTTTGGTCTTGTCCACAACATTATTAATAATCATAACTACATGGGATATCAAGCACTTTTGTTAACATAGATGTCTTGAGGTGTATGTCTATACTATTCCAGGTTGTTGAATCCTTCCATCCAGAGGAAGGATGAATAGGTAGAATTGCAGTATATTCTTATTTGGAACGTGCATTTAGAGTGTTCTGCCACTTACAATCATCAATTAGATTCACACTTAGGCTTTTGAGGAATCTTCATGTTTGCTAACATCACACTGTGTTGCTAGAATTACCAGGCATGTGTAAAGGCTTTATAAACTCATTACACATTCTTTGCAACCCATCTAAAGTGTGAACATGTTACTGGAATAAACAATTAATAGACATTAAATTTTTTTAAAAAAAACACCCATTAATTGTGCTAATATTAGTGTTAATAATGGAGATCACAGCACTAAAACAATACAGCATACTGTAGCAACAAAGTAATCATTACTGTAGAAAAATATAGGTCAAACCAAACAAATTATTTTGAAACTAAAAATACAGTACATGAAGATTGGAAGAATATATTTTATAGAACATCTTTAAATCTGACATAAATATTATGATAGAGTTTATCATGATATAGAAAAAGTGTAATTCTGTAGACTAACTTAAAAACAGTAAAAAAAACTCTTGAACTCTTGAACTACAGCAATACTAATATTCTTCTTCAGAGGAAGCAGCTCTCCTTCCATTTTCATTTGTTTTGCTTCTGAACAGAGCTTTGCTAAATCTATACGTTTTATGCTTCCAGTATAAGACTCTAAAATCTCATTGTAGTTTTCAGGTGTACTTACAGTATTGCTAGCTCAGCAATGGCCTCTGTTAAAACAATTGTGTTTCTATCAACATTCATTCTCTGAAATGCTTTCTCCACGGTCCCCTTTCTTTTGAATAATTTAAGTACATTCTTGTACCATTGCACAATACTGAAAGGACCACTTACTGCAACAAAAGGTTTGAAGGTTGTGAGCTATTTACAGAGTAGGATGGAGAAAGCTTGCAAAGAAGAAAAAAAATATGTGAAAAAAGGAATTAAATCTAGTTTTGAGTCATGACTGTTTCTTAGAGTTGGCAGTGTTACTACAATCAATATAAAATATTCCTTCTTTTCATGATTTTCACAATACCTTTCACAATATTCAAAACTATCCTGAAATATTAAGACTGTTGTAACTGAAGACTACATACAAGTACTCCACACTGACAGAATACAGTAATGCCAATCTGTTGCTACAGAAACCAGAAAATCTCTCTATAGGTCATAATTGAGGTTTTATAATTATTCCTAATAACAGGGCAACTGATGCCTCTGTCTGTTCTAGTGTCTATGTGGTTCAGTTTGAAGGTTGGGAGTCCAAGAAATAGGTGTAGAGTCCAACGTAAGGCAACTGAAATATTGCGATTGCAATGTAGAAATAATTAACTGTGACCTACACATCATCTTTCAATCACTTTTCAATCGTCTTTGAATCATCTTTACCCAGGGAAATGCAACTCTAAACAACCAATTATTTAAAAAGCATTTAAGTTGTAGACAAAATAAATGTATTTTTTAAACATAGTTATCTATTAACTGCTCTTCATACCTTTTAATTCTTTTTTTTTTTGAGAGAATACTTGATACTGAAGAACTTGATGCGTCTTCATCCTCCAGTAAAGACGGCTCATTTGAAAAATACAAGTAATACAGTAGGTTTATTCCATGCTAAAAAAAGGAGAAAGAAAACACAACATTTAGGCCATAGAGCCTTCTTCAAGTGTGTGTTTGAAAAATGTTTGCTGTCAAAAGCACATTATAAACAGGAGTACAAGTTTGGAGCCATAAACAAAAATATTTTTAATACCTGAAAGATAATACATATCAAATACTAATACTGAATTAAATTCAGATTAAATATAAAATTATTTTGATGCATTCATTGAAAATAGACAGATCTTACAAAACAATATGCATTGTTTATATTTATCTTACAACTATATTAAATGTAACTGTGGTTAACATTTGAAAGGCACAAAATGCATCAAAATATTTTAATAATGGTAAATATAGTTAAACAGAAAAAAAGTGTTTATCACATTCCATTAAATGGTCTTGTAGAAAATTACATTCAGCAATCATTTTTTTGTTCTTGCCACTGCAGTTTCATCTTCCAATTCTCCACTTGTCCCATGTAAAGGTTGCCAATAGTGTTGTGGGAGAATCACAATATTTTCCCCTATATAAAGCAGAGAAAAGGGTTTAAGTGTGCATGTTTTCTGACTGAATAACATCAAAACAATAATGAATTTGTACATGCCACAGGACACACATAAGGATGCTATCAAACTGTCAGTATGGTGTCAGCTATACCTTACAATAAATTTATCTCTAAATAAATCTTTTTTTTTTAAGTTGCAATGATTCTCCTAATTACAGGTATGTAGGGACAAGGCCTATTATTACACATAAAATTATGTTATTAGAGATTTCTAACAATGTTTGTGCTGCCTTAACCCAGCAGTTTGGTGCCTCTCTATAAGCAAACAGGAATGTGGTAAAGCTGTATCAATGCTGAACACACTCCATTAAGTCTGTAGTATGTTTTCTTCCCAAACCCAATGGTCTAAAGTCACTGTTCATTACCCAAAGGAACATCCATCAGTTGCAGGTTGGGTACCAGAACAATAGTGTACTTGATGGCACCCTGACCAATCATCATGGTCTGATGTCATGTCTTAAAAACTGTAACCCAGGTAATTTTTGTTTGTTAACTCACTGACTCCTTATATCTCTACAACTAAATGGGCAATCTGACTTTCTCAACCATATGACTACAAGCAGGACTTTAAGTCGGGGATACTCCCAGCACAAACCAGCTGCAAGTCAGTCTAACCAAACCAACACCAAACTCGGTCTTTACAACAGGAATGTAAAATTCATCAAGCAGTCTGAAATATATTGTATAATCAAAATTTAAAGTAAAACTGTTTCCTGAATGCCTAGATATCTACATTGGGGAAACAGGAAGGAGACTCAGAGATCAAGAACATGTTAGGGCTGTAAAGATGAAAGATTTAATCTTTAAGAATTACTAGAATACATCCTGAGGGGGCATCCATCATAGCAGGTGATTTCAACGGTGCGAACTTGAAGAAAACAATGCCTAATCTACATCAACACATCGACTGCCTGACGCCCGGAACAAACACATTGGACAATGTTTACACTCCCTTCCGAGATGGTTACAAAGCCCTCCCCTGACCTCCTTTTGGCAAATCCGATCACGCCTCCATTCTGCTACTTCCCGTTTACAAGCAGAAGCTTAAACAGGTGAGGCCAGCGTTAAGAGCCATTCAACGTTGGTCGTATGAATCAGATTTTATATTAAATCACTGTTTGCTATCGCTGACTGGTAGATCTTCCGTGAAGCTGCCGGAAATAATATCAATCTGTATTCGGACTATGTTACTGGCTACATCAGTAAATGCATTAAAGACGTGGTTCCCAGGATTACTGTTCCCACATATCCAAATCAGAAACCGTGGGTAAATGGTGAGATACATGCCAAACATAAAGCAAGAACAGCTGCTTTCAATTCTGGCGATATGGATAAATACAAAAAATCCAGATTTGACCTCAGGAAAGCTATCAAAATAGCTAAATACAACTACAGAGTAAAATTAGAGTCATATTATCACGGCTGCAACACACAGACCATGTGGAGTGGTATACGCAATGTTACAGACTACAAAACACAACCTAGCTATATTGCACAACAGTCTGCCTCTCTTCCTGATGAGCTAAATTCATTCTATGCTCGGTTTGAGGTCAGTAACGCAGGTCCAGTCAGGAAGATTCCAGAAATACACGAAGGAAACCCACTGATCATATCCAGAGCGGATGTGTGTAACGTTTTTTAAAAGACCAATCCACGCAAGGCTCCTGGCCCTGATGCTATCACAAAATTAAGTTTACGAAAATAAGGTTACATAATACATAGGTTACATAAGGTTGTATACTTTTCATTATTGTTTTGGAATGAAGAACAAATTGCCAAAATAATGAAAAACAATAACACTTCCCAACTAGATTAAAAGCTATGTAGGTGCAGTATTATTTGTGTGTGTTTTTAGCAGTGGATTTTTTTCTCTTGTTTTTTTTTCAGTAATGCATTTAAGAAACATACCATCCTTGCAAAATAACTTACATAAAAAGATAAGTGGCAGCACAACAGAAAGAAAAAAACAAAAATTAATTTTAAAAAGCAAAATGAAATGCCAACTTTGTCAACACAAAATGCATTTGAAGGACAAGAGGAAGAAAACTGTATTTGCCTGGTAAGACCAGCAATGCCTTTACTCTATTGAGTTTTGACTGTTATATTTTTTTTATATACAGTACTATGTGTTATATACTGATTTAATAACATTTAAACATAATGTAACATAATTACATGTTAAATTATATGATGTAAACATAATAACAAATCTAATTGTTTTATATATTTCAATGTTATGTTCTATTTGTATGCCTGTGTGGGTGGGGCTTTGTAGCCCTTGGTTTCCTGTGAAACTGGGAGTATTCCCACAGGATTCTTCATACTGCCCAAAGCAGTTAGGACTCACTCCATTTAACATGTGTTCAACTAATATTGTCTTATTTTTAAAACCCTATTATGCCACTAGAATAGTGCTCTGTCATGGTGCTGCTTTCAGACAAACAGCATTGCACTCTCAGTACTGATCTGCATTCTCAAAAGCTATTCTCTGCCTGAAGACTTCTAATTTGTCCCAAACCTGATGCGCCTGAGTATATCATCCTTTTGCACCAGTTGCTTCCCTTCTACAACCTTCTGTATTTCCCTCATGCACAGTCTTCCAGTCCATTCCTGCTCACATTCCTTCTGTAGTGGTTTGATGGTTTTACTGAGACAATTATTAATTGTAGCAGTAATCACGAGGTGGTTCGTTGTGGCTTTTAGAAAATCAATCGTCAGAACAACTAACAACGCACACACACGGGTTCAATACACAAGATACATTTATTAACATAAATTGTGCACCAAACATAAACTGGATACAAGCGGCAGACCTTACTGTGAGGGTTATCAATATACAAGGTATATAATCTCGAAGAGATGCAAACACAAAGAGATACACAACAGAGAATATATGTCAATATATATTGTTCGGTTACACCAAATCGGTAATCAGTGTTATTACCCACTGTTACTCTAAACTCGGGAGTAAATACATTACTCATGAATTAAATTGATAACAACTTGTGTTGAGGTACAATTGAATTCTCGAGACGCAATGTAGAACATGGGGTTTACTTATCCACTGTGTACGGATTTGGAATTTCCCGGCACGAACACCAAACCAGCTGACCAGAGCTCTGTTGCAGCCTCTGTTCTAGCGGTTGTCCAATGGGTGTTGTCCCGGCGTCCTCTGGCTATCGGCCAACCAGTCGAGGTGCAGCTCGGAGTAGGACGGGCAGAGGAATCTAACTGCTGCGTGCAGGGCAGTCGTTGCTCCGAGGGGATCTACCAGCAGTCCGGCTGGCTAGTAGATAGTCTCTATGCACAGAGTGTGACCGCAAGTCCTCACAAGTCACGCTTTTGCCCGGGAAGAAGCTGGTTCGTTCCTGGTCCAGCGCTGCTTCTGAATAAGCTATTCAGGTTGTCGACGAGGGTCCAACTGTAGGCTGCTGTTGATCAAGCGGAGTATTCACATTGGTAGAATTCTGAGTACGTACGGGATCCTCGGCCTCGCGCTTAGAACAAAGTCCAAGTCCCAGTGCAGACAACAGCAGTTGCCACGTGATTGTCTCTGAGGATGCGCGAAAATGGCCAAAGAGACCCCCGACCTGGGCTTGCGCTCCCTTTTTGACCAAGACAAAAAGTGTGCTGATTGGTTGAGAGTTTGGCTGGCATTGGAGACCCACATGGTGTTACCATGCCCTGCCAGTCCCTGATTGGTTGATCAAGGTGAGATATGAGTCACTTACTCCTGACACTTAGGAATGCAGTCCAGATGTCCATTTGGCACTCCCTAGACAGATAGGCGCCAATGGATGACCATTGATCATGATAGCCAGGCTTAGCTAAGTGCATCCCCGTTTGGGAGCTGTCCCTTATCAAAAGAAAACATCTTAAATCAGCCTGCATGAATACTGTCTCTGTGGCTGCACCACAGAGATGGAGAGTGAGATGGGGCCTCATTTGGGAAAGCACAGCAACGCTTAATTCTGTCTTATTAACAAGCATTGCCGCTATACTTCTTAAAGAGAAGGATGGATATGGTGAAGGGAAATGGCATCTCTTTAAGAGAGTGAAAACCTGTAAAGCAGCTGGCCAAGAAGGTGTCTCCCCTGGTGTCCTTAAAATCTGTGCAAGTCAGCTATCTGTGCAAATGTCATATACACTGACATTTTTAACCTCTCTATGTCCCTGTCAGTTGTACCAGAGTGCTTCAAGAAAACCACAACTGTCCCACTGCCCAGGAAGACTGAGATAGATGTTTAAGGGAGTACTACCAGTGGGAATCACTTCAGTAATCACAAAGTGCCTAAACAGCCTAGTATACTGTATATAAATTGCACTATCCCAGACTTCCTTTACCCACTTCAGTTTTTTTACTACCTAAATAGGTCAGTTGATAATGCCGTACGTCTAGTGATACATACTGCCCTAGAGCATTTAAACAGATGGAGCAGTTTATGAATTTAGACAGTTCAACCTTTAACACATTGGTTCCCACCAAGCTGGTCTCAAAACTCAGGTATCTAGACTTATGCAACTGGATACTGGATTTCCTGATGGGTAGACCTCAGATGGTTAAAATTTACAACAGCATCTCATCTACAGTGATCCTAAACACTGGAGCTTCCCAAAGCTGCTGTCTCAGCCCTAGGCTGCACTGCTTGTTCACCTACAACTGTACAGCCACTTACAGTAGCAAGCACATTATTAGGTTTACAGATGACACCGCTGTTATTGGTCTGGTCAACAACAATGATGAGTCTGCATACAGGAGTGAGGTGGAGCATCTTAAAAGGTGGTGGCTTGACAACAATCTGCCCCTGAATGTCAACAAGACAAAATAACTTATTGTGGACTTCAGGAGACCCAGAGGGAGTCATGACCCAATCAACATTGAGGGTACAGCAGTGGAAATTTCCTCCTGCTTCAGGATTCTTTGACTGCAGATCTCCACCGGCTTTGTCTCACAACACTGTAGCCAGTCTTTGAGTATCCTGCACTTTCTGTGGTCCTTAAAGAAATGAGGTATGGGGAAGCAGTTCCTCATGAACCTTTACTGCAGTACTGTAGAAATTGTCCACAGTGGTGGTATCACAGCGTGGTACAGCAAACTAGAATGCATGGCAGAGATGTACTACAAAGGATTGAGGCAATGGCACAGAGGATTATAGAGTATTATATATGTGATTTACCCTAAATCAGTGAGATTCACACCTTCTGCTGTCTCAATAAAGCCCAATCCATCATTCAAGATCCTTACCATCCCATCCACAAACTGTTTTCCCCCTGCACTCTGGAAAGCGGTACCACACTGAAGAAACATTAAAATGTCAGAGTCCGGGTGTTGGTGAAAGAAGAGCTGTTTATTCGTATGCATACGGGAGATCAGCTTGTAAAAGCTAGTCTCTCAGAAAGATGTTGCTCAGTGCTTTTTATACACAGTAACAGACATGCTTCCTACTTTTAACACAGATTACATAATCCCTTCAAATGAATCATTCGTTTTTTAGTTAAGCTTGGGTAGTGGAAAACAACTCCTTATTAAGACTTTCATTATTGCTTACATTCGAAAAACAAGACATTCAACTTCCCTTTTTACTACATTTAAGACATAAGCTGTACTTTTCCACTGACCAATAGATCCCCCCTGGTATGATTCCACTTGCCAGGTTTATAAGCATTTAGTAAGCTAAAAGACCAGCAGTTTGTTAGCTTTTATAAAATTTATAACATTCCTTCAACACCATTAAAAGACGGCCCACTAGATTCAAGAACAGCTTCTCTATCCTACTGCAGTATGCATCCTCAATGGCTAACTGCAATGCCTCAGACCCGACACAGATATGCACTGTACACTTTTGCATTATCTACCATGCTTTTTTTTCTCTCACTACTATGTATGTATTTTCCCACAACATATTTATTGTTCCTGTTGTAATTATTTGTAATGTAGTTTACATTGTGTGGTGTTGCCTGTTGTACTGTGTATGTCCCGAGAGATCAGCTCAGTTAAGAATTCCAATGTACATGTACATACAGATGCAGCCATTCAAAGTGCGCAGCACAAACACATACCGCAGGCATTTGGCTGCGTCATACTGCGGTACGTGATTGGTTGACCGACAGGGGCACTTGTGGTGCATTGGTCAGTCGTAGAAAGATTTAAATGTCTTTACTGTGCCCATTTTAGTATTGAATATTTATATGGAATTTTACCACTGAAGGGAAATCTTAGTAGCTGAGTATAAAAAGAATAGGAGCATAACACGTGTGAAGGCCATAAATGATATTAATTTTGGAACAT
Source organism: Lepisosteus platostomus (assembly GCF_059453375.1). Taxonomy (NCBI): domain Eukaryota; kingdom Metazoa; phylum Chordata; class Actinopteri; order Semionotiformes; family Lepisosteidae; genus Lepisosteus; species Lepisosteus platostomus. The sequence goes on from NC_142611.1 coordinate 24,141,058, forward strand.
AAACATACAATATTAGAATATATGGCTGGTCTCTGTACTTTAAAGAAAAAATACACACCCGTATTCCATTTCTCCCTAAACATTTTAAGCATCGAAGTCTTTAACTAACGTGAAATAACGTGTATAAAAAGTGGTAGTTTTAAGCTTTTCTGCGAATACGCTCGATACCGGAGTAAACAAGCATACTTTTAGAATTTGATTAATAGGGAATATAATATGGAATCGTGTATCTAAAGAAATTAATAACAATATAATTATATTAATGTACTGCAACACAAGAATAGGATATGCTGTACAATGTCTGTTGATACTCTATGTGTAGGGCTGTTTCACCACTTGTCATGCGAGTGGAGCGATGGTTTAAGTGCCCGACTTCTAAGCGAGAGGTCGGCTGTTCAAATCCAGCTAGCGCCACAACTTTTCTTTTAACAAACATTTCTTTGAAAAAATAAAATAGCAATATTATGCACAATTCATTGACTTTTTATATTTCTAAATATCACAACACGTTCGAATCGAAGTCATTTTTTAATATCAACAAATAGTCACCATCTTTCCGTCTGACAACGGTTCCTGCTTCTGCCTCTGGTTCCTGCTTCTATCATGTGGGGATCCCTTTAGATCTCCCTTCAGATTTAAAAGGTTATTAATAATATCTTCAGTGTCGCGTCTTCCCAGTTTAGCTGATCTTTTGCTGCCCACGTATGCTTACACAGCTCCCTGGGTAAACTATCACAAAGCTTTGGAGAACTTAACATTTTTATTATCAACAAATTGTAAATACGACGTTTACATTGGCTTTATTAATTTTTCACTTGAGTGTATGGAGGATTGTCAGCTGTCACTGAGAGCAGACCCCCCCCTCTAAGGCTGCGCAAACAATTTATTAAAATTTTTATAAAGAAATGGAGGCTGTATGCATTACAATATAAACATTTACTGTCAAACTGTCAAAAAGACTATCTGTCAAAGTGCAATGAAATACAATGTTGTTGTTTTTATCCCGTAAAGCACTTTGAGAAGCCACATTTAAAGGCGCTATATAAAGGCGCTGATTCTTATGGAATGTGTTTTCTTTCTTTTTTTTTCAGCATGAAATAAACCTATAAATCAGCATGGATCAACGAAATGCTGTGGTGTTACTTTTACAAAGACGGTCAATGAAAAAATAAAATATTTTCATTTACAAAGACAGTTACAAAGAATGTGGACCAGGGCAATACTTTGAGTTTACAGCTTGTCCAAGGTCATTCATTATAAATACTATTAGTAATATCTTCGGTAAAGACTTTGATGGCGACAGCTCAAACATGAGTGGTTGAGCTTTATTAGCTCCACCTTGTGGAAATTCCGGATACTATTATTTTACTTGCAGTACCATGTGGTGATATACGAGAATATATGGTATTAATATGGTATTATATGGTAACTTGAGTTACACCGCGACAAGCGCATAGCATTATAATGTGGTATCGCCCGCTTGTTTTGAATCTGTATGGCAATAAACTCCTCTACTCTATTCCTGTACTCTTCCCCTCCTTGGCCTTCTCTGGTGGAGTCTGAACTACACCTATTCAGCAATCTCCTGCAGCCTCTGGAGATCATCAGGCTCCTGCAGTTGGATATCGAGCCTGTCTGGTAAGATTCAGCTGTCGACATCAGCTATCCACATCATAACACTATTGGGATAAGGTGTGTAAGATGACCTGGGATAGGGTCATTTATAACCGGTATTTCCAGAACAAAACACTTAATATACTTGATATAGACCTGAGCAAGATGGCCCCCAAGGAGAACCAGCTGACCCGCTTTTGGAAAAGGCCTACAGATGCAGCCATTCAAAGTTCGCGGTACAAACCCGTACGCAACTACGCACAAGCCACTGCGCCGCACCGCGGTACGTGATTGGCTGGCCAAAATGACCGACAGGGGCACTTGTGGTGCATTGGTCGGTAGTGAAAAGATTTAATCATTTAATCTCTTTACTGTGCACATTTTAATCCGCTTAGTATTGAATATATGGAATTTTACAACTCAAGGAAAAATTTAGTAGCTGAGCATAAAAATAGGACCTTCTGACCATATAACTGTACTGTATGTTTATATACTGTGAAAATGTATAGTTTTAACCTTTTCTGCGAACACACTCGTTATTGGAGTTTTAGAATTGGATTAATATGAAATATAATATGGATTCGCGTATCTAAATCAATTAATAACGATATAACTACATGCATGTACTGTTGCACAAACAGTACTATAAGACTTTCCATTGATATGTGTATTGCTGTATCAGTGCTTGTCATGCGACCGTGGCTATGGCGTGATGGCTTAAGTGACTGACTTATAACCTTGAGGTCGGGTGTTCAGATCGAGCTATCGCCATGAGTTTTCTTTTAACAAATATACATTTCTTTGAAAAACTAAAATAGCAAATATTATGGGCACTATATTGACCTTTTTTATATTTCTAAAAATCACAACATGTTCGAATCTAAGTCATTTATTAATAACGACTAATAATTTCAAACTGATACTGATATTATTACAGACAATAAGTATTATCGACACTATATTGAATTTGATGGTCTTTCTAAATATCACAAAACATTCAAAGTTAAGTGGTTACCATTTTCCATGAATACTTGAGCTTGTTATCACAGCAAAAGAAACTCATACTTTTCAGAATTTAATTATTATTTTGGAAACGTTTTTATGTGCTCCTTCTGACCATATTGTTTATATACTTTGTGAGAAAAGTGATATTTTAACCTTTTCTGCTAATACGCTCGCTATCGGAGTAAACAAAAGCATACTTTTCTAAATTAAATTTTAGTTATTTTATTTAAAGAGCATGTTTGCCAGCACAGTGACGTCATAGCCCTTCCCTCTGAATAGCTCGTCAAATAGGCATTGGAAACATTTGTCTGTCTGTTCTTGGGGAGAATGGGGACTTTCATTGGAATGTATGCCTATTCTACTCTGAGAATGTAGGGGGGAAGGAAAATTGCCCATGGTCTTTTCACTGATAAACTTGTGTAAACAAAAACTACAGTATGCTTAAGAGTTGTTAAACCAGTTTTTATTTATTTTTCGGCACAGCCAGCCGGCCCGAACCACACAGACACTAGCCAGCCTGCTAGAGCACCACAATTCACATTCATCCACATCACTGATCACAGATCAGTCCCAGTGTGTGAGATATTGCTGTTTGATCTGAGCTTTAATAGACAACTTATCTCTATTAATATAACTATCGAGTGGTATTAAATGCAACTTTTTTGTATAGATGACAGTTTTCTCAAATTTATTTAAAAATAAAAACGATTACAATTGGCACACCTGTAGCTTTTTCACAAAACCTCCTAGAGTTACAAAAACACTTGCTGTGTGTACAAAGTACATTGTGACTGTTTTCACAGCCTTCACTATGTCGTTTTTAAGCCAATTTTTTTTACCATGCTCGAATATTCTTCTGTCCATATCTTTGGAAGGGAAACACAGAAAGCCTTCAAACCAAATGTATTTTAAAGACCACAAGTTGTGAAAATTTTCACAGCCTCCTTATAAAGTGAGCTAATTCTCTTTTTTTAAACCTCCTGTTTTTCATCACTGCGTAATTATGTACTAACTGGAACCTGGGGGGACCACTGTGTACACACGTTCACAACGCAAGAAGTACTGCTCAATAGGGCTTCATGTGAAAAACCCGTATATCACCATAGGAAGCAGAACAGCGCAGCCTGAAATGGTCAAAATGTTGTGTTGTCTTTCTTCTCTTTTCATCATGGAATAAACCTATTACTTGTTCCTTTGCAGCCTACATATGCTGTACGCAGCTACCCACCTGTATTAAACCTATTGCACTCAGTAGTTTAAAATAAGTGTAATGTGCTATGAGGAAAAAAAGTCTCCGCGGGACTACATCTGCAATAGAAAGCAACTGTTTGACATGTACAGTAAAATGTGACATATTGGAGCGTCGAGTATATATCCAACAGTGTGAGCTCATTTGCAAGGCTATTAAGGTTGATTGAGTTACTGTAACAGTCTGGGTGTGGCAAGTTTCTACTGTCTCCTGACTGTCTTGGGCGAAAGGAACTTTAATTGTAAGACAATGAACCTATTCTGCTTTTACATGAGAATATAATATAAATACACCAAGGGAGTGGGCTGAGTTCATATTACAAAAAAAATCCCCAAGCCTGCACTACAGCAGCCATAGTATGAAGACAAAGACTTTTTACGGGAAGAGCCGTGGTGCTTCAGCTGCCTGTGTGCATTACTTTTTGTCAATGAAAAAGTGTGTGTGTGTGTCTCTCTCTCTCTCGTGCGCGCAGGCACAGGGGGGTGATGTGCCAGCTGTACTGAGAAATAAAGCGTTTTTCATTCAACGAGTGCCAGAGTCACTGTGTCTGTCCTATATAATAATGCCACAATATTATAAACGCCCTAAGGCTGGGCAATCGATTATTTTTTTATTTTAAAAAAATAAATAAAAAATTAGATTAAATGATTTAGAAATCATGCAAGAAATTGCATGACTTTAAAAGTGATATAAACAGGTTTCGATAGTTAATAACCACTTTTTGTGCACAAAAAACGGGGGATTTTTCTTCCTCGTCATCAGATCTTTCTTGGAAAAATGTCTTTTATGTGTCACAAAAAACTGACTTGCTTTAACAAAATATATTTACTAATCCTTTCACCTGGCAATCTACCTGAATGCCCAACTATCTGAGAAGCCCTCCGTGAAACCAAAAGAAACACAACTGAATGAGTTTTGAATATAAGAGAGAGAAGAGAGAAATAATAAGAGAGTCCACATTAGCCGCATTTTAAATTAAAACATAAACGCATGTTTAATTAAATGCCTTTATTGATTCACAATCTGACTATGCAACGTAAATCGTCATCTTTGTCTTTTAAGTATGTTTATCAACGTTCAGCATAGCTTTCTCTCCATTTAGATTTATTTTTCATACCATCGCTAAACAAAGCAGGAGCGTATTGTGATTCCTCTGGGGATCAAACGTGGAAATATTAGATATCTAAATAAATATTTAGAAAGTGTAATCTGTACTAAAAAGCTGTATTTATTTAATACCACTTGATAGTTTTATTAATAGAGATAAGAATTCAAGTTGATACAATTAAGACTTTTAATAATTTTAAACTGGATTAGAGCATCTTACACATCAAACATGAAAGAGTCGGTATATTTTATAAAATCAAGATTGCTCAGTTGGACAGGGTAAAGGAAGTATGTTTTTTTATGTTTATAATCGCTATTCTTGCAAGTACAAACACAACATTAACTGGAATGCTACAGAACCCTAAGGAGACAATATACACTAGCCAAATATACAGTAGCTGTGTCAGTCTTCTGTGTAAAAAAATCATGGACATCATGATTTGAACATCATAGGGTGATGTTTTTAAAAAGCTGTTGAGTAAAGAACATGAATTTTCATATGTGTACGCTCCAAGTTTCACTTTGTTTTGTTTCTTACCCGCTGCGATTCGGGCACAGAAGGGTTACAAAGAAAGACAGGCAGAGGGAAGGGTGAGTTGTGAAACTGTTAGCTGTCCTGGATAAAGTGGTTAGAAAATAGGTGGATTTACACCTGTGAAAAGCGTTCCAATTTTAAAGCTATACTGAAGACATTATTCATAAAAAATGATCTTGTACAGTCTGTAAACTGAAAATTTATGAAGGAGACACGTTAGGTATCGCCTCTTTTTACACTTGGAAGAACATTCCAATGTTAATGCGACACTGAAGATATTAATAACCTTTTAAATCTGAAGGGAGATCTAAAGGGATCCACACAGCACAGGTCCCTGCAAGCTATTCAGAGGGAAAGACGGTGACGTCACCGCGCAGGCAAGCAGACACACCCCCTAATGTCAGGTTAAATATGTTTAGATCTTTGAATTAATATCATTATTGATTTCTTAAGCCTCACAACATTGTCCAATAATACTCTTCTTGTGTCTAATTTTTAGTTAAGCAGGATATGAGCTACACAACATAAAAAACAGGATTCACTTTTTCATACATTGATAATAATGATATCAGTAGGAGTTTGACTTGCAGTACCAACTATTCATTGTTATTAATAAATGACTTAGATTCAAACATGTTGTTATATTTAGAAATATAAAAAAGTCAATAGAGTTCCCATAATATTGCTATTTTGCTATTTCTATTTTAGTTTTTCAATGAAATGTTTATTTGATAAAAGAAAACTCATGGCAATAACTAGAATTGAACACCCGACCTCAGGATTTTAAATCAGGCACTTAAACCATCACGCCACTGATGCAGTCGCATGGGAAGCAGTGAAACAGCCATACACATATCAATAGAAAGTCTTATACTACTGTTTGTGCTACAGTACAAGAATTAAATTATATAATTATTATTTTCTTTAGATACCCAATTATATATTATATTCCCTATTAATCAAATTCTAAAAGTATGCTTTTGTTAACTCCGATATCGAGCATATTCACAGAAAAGCTTAAAACTATCACTTTTCTCACAAAGTACTTTATATAAATGTACAGTAACATGTTCAAAAGTAGCACGTAAAAACGTTTCCAAAATAACCACATGTAAGACTTTGATGCTTAAAATGTTTAGGGAGAAATGAAATACTGGTTGTATTTTTTCTTTAAAATACCAATACCAGCAATATACAATTTACATAATATGTTCATGTTTCTAAATTAATATCATTTAAGAGCATGTGAAAGGCATGGTGAATCAGAGATTCTCAAAACTTACTTTGTATGATTGGAAAGGAAGATGTGATCGGATCAACTAAATGCTGTGGTGTTACTTTCTGTCAATGAAAAAATAAAGTATTTTTGTTTACAAAGATGGTTACAAAGAATATGGACCAGGGTAATACATTTTTTACAGTTTTTACAGTTTACAGCTTGTCCAAGGTCATTCATTATTAATATTATTAATGATATCTTCGGTAAAGACTTCAATGCATAAAATATTTCTGCATAATCAAAATATTAATGATAAAGGTGGTAGGTTGTGTACTTTTGTCCAACTGAGCAATCTTGCTTTCATAAAATATACCAACTTTTTTATGTATAATGATTAACGTGCTCTAAGACACAGTTTAAATGTAAAAGTCTAAAGAGTATAAAATTTAAATTCTTAATTGACTAAAGATTGTCCCTCAGCAGTGATCGGGATTTGAAACCGGGTATTTTCTGGTGACAGCTCAAATGTTATACATGAGAGGTTCAACTTTATTAGCTCCACCTGGCAGTTTTACAAGGTGATTTCAGATACTATTAACATAATCTAATTTGCATATGGTAGAGTGCGGTATTACGCGAAACGACGCATTAGGACGCGTTTTATTGAGACACACCCACCGCGTTAAACTGCAGCATACCCTGATTGTTTTCAATGACTGCATCTGTATGCAGTGAAACAATGAGAGACAGGTGAGCTACATCAGGAAACAAAATATAAATGACCCTTCCCCTGGTCATCTTACAGGTGCTTATTTATAAACCCTATTTGTCATCAAGAATATGTCAACATTCACAGCAGCATGGAATGACCTGTATGAAATCAGTGTGACATGGATTATTTTTCACGAAATCAAAACCGTTAATTTTTTTACCATTGGTTGTAGACTTTAAATTTTACCGTCACACATATAAACCAAGAGGAAAAACAATGAATGCAGTGAATTCCTAGTTAAAAAAATAAAAAATAAAGCAACAACAATAAAAACTAAAAAATTAAAAATTATCAATAAACACCAAAAAAACAGCATATAATTAATCAAAAACATTTAACATAAATGCTCCTAAAACAATTTCACTTTTTTCTTTAAATATAATCTTTTTCATACGTATCCTCTTCCAGTTGTGTTTCTGTATTTATACAGATGCAGCCATTCAAAGTGAGCGGTACAGACACGTACCGCAGGTAATTGGCTGTGGTGTCGCGCATCATGACGCAAGATGACGCGGGGTACCGTGGTACGTGATTGGTTGACCGACAGGGGCACTCGTGGTCCGTTGGTCTGTCGTAGAAAGACTTACAGTAAACGTCTTTACTGTGCCCATGTAGATATTGAATTTTACCACTGAAGGGAAATCTTAGTAGCTGAGCATAAAAAGAATAGGAGCATACTGCAACGCGTGTGAAGGCCATAAAGGCATAGGCTTACTTGTAAAATGTATACTGTTGCATTGCAGTTAGTTAATGTAGTTAGTCCATAGTCAGCAATCTAAACTTTATTGTTTAGCTTTAATGATTGATGTTGTACCAGTAACCTTTAGAAATGCTATAGTACTTCACAAATGCTTTGTGTGTTTTGGAAATCTTTTGAGTATAAGCCTTATAAAAATAGGTTTAGTTTTTACAGGACATCACAAAGAAATAGGATGGTATAATTCTTATAATTGCTTAGTGGTTGTATTTGGAAGATTATGGACTAAATAGACTTCAGGGATGCCAGTGGATCATTGTGCTATTTGTAATTATTCCAAAAATCAAGTGACCTCTTTGCTGTAGTATTTTAAGTATTATTTATTTAGTATTTATAAAGAATAGATTTATTAAAGTCGTGCGATGTGTAAGTGGGATATGTCAAATAATGTAAAATAAAGTTTTTTATTATTGTTATAGAGAAACATGATCAGATTTTCCCTGGTTCAGAAAAAAGATGATTAAAATCTGTAATCTTTCCACTTGTATGTCATCGGACATTAACAAGTACAACCCCCTTCTCTGCGGGAGTGCTGGCTGTGACGAATTAAACCGGTTTCACAGGTATTTTCAAAGTAGGAAGTACAGTACTTACTAGTTAAGAAAGCTAGGCTCCTCAATGAAATCGCTTTAACATGCTAATGCGTTGGTGTAACAGTCCGGGCGTGGCAAGCTTCCAATGTCAACTCGACTCGATTGGAAGACAATGAACGTATTCTAGCCCTAAATGAATTAATAACAAACATGGTTTACATAAAAGACATTTTTCCAAAAAAAGACATTTTTCCAAGAAAGTTTATAATAATCTGAGCCTAAATATAAAGAAAAAGCATTTTCAGAGAGCAATCACGCTGTGTTTATGTAGAAAAAGCGATTAGGTTTATGAGCAATCTAATTACCTATTCGCTTAAAACGCTATATAAAATAAAGTTTATTTAAAGATGAATGATAAGTGTCGCAGTTTAAATAATTTTCGTAGTAGGGCTTGGACAGATTCCAAGTGCATTTTTGCAATTTACGTTGCATTCTCCAATGTGCTGCTGTAATACAGTTTAGAATACAGTAAGTCTAAACTGTATCAGCTTTATTTATGGGTTGCAATTTAGAAAAAGTCAAAAACCGCACTCAAAATGCAATTTAGAGCTTTCTGGCAAGAGGAGACACCCAAATTAATAATGTAACATGCCACTGTTTGTGCATGAACAAAGTTATACTGCAATTTTCCTTAGATACGCGATTTAAAAAATAATTTTTTTGAATCCCCAGCGGAACACATTCCATAAGAATCAGCGCTTTTATACAGTATATTGCCTTTAAACACATATATTTAAACACGCGTTTACGATTTAAATCAAAATGCGATTCAAATCAATATAAATGTTTATTTTGTAACGCATAGGTGACTATTCATTGTTATTAAAATGACTTAAATTCGATGTCATGTTATATCATGTTGTGATATTTAGAAATATACATTTGTTTGGTGCGAGTGAGGTTTTATTTAATCTCTGACCAAGGGAAACGTTTCATTTTTTCAAAGACATGTTTGTTAAAAAATAAAGTCATAGTTCCATGGGATTTGATCACAGACCGTGTGACATGGGAGTCAGGAACCTAACCCACAGCGCCACCGGCGCGGTCACATGTTGAGTGCTGAAAAAGCACTACAGAAACATTATCGACAGACAATGTACAGATTTGATAAAGCTATAAAATAATGTAATTAGGCACAGAACAAGTTTACAGCACAGTACAATAATAAATGCTGACCATGACTTTAGAAGCATTAATTACCTTACACTCAATTTAAACACAAGCTGTCTTTAGCCTTCTAAGCTGGCTCATACAGAAATGTAGAGAACCAGGCTCAGAACACACAGCTGCATTAGCGAATACATATGCAGGACAACTGGAGAAGACGTTTTACAGAGGATGGATTTTTAGAAACATCCCATCAGTGACATCACTGAAGTCAACTCCTAGGTAACTGTCGTGTGGATAGTTTCACAAGAATCAGACAAAGGTTTAAGAATCGCTTGTTCTAGATAAAACTGCAAAAAAAACCAACAACCCATAATGTACTTCTTTGCGGCTCTGTTTGCCCAAATCATATATTCACAACGTGAAATTAGAAAATAATATTACGTAACCAAAATCCGCAATATGGAAACAGAACCTGTGTAATTGTTGACAGATGATGTACTCGTAACATTTTTACAAGACAAACTACAACATTTAAAAAATGACTTGTATGTACTTGATATCTCTAATCAATCCACGGCGATATAGTTAAAGAGTCCCCGCAATGCATTAAAACAAAACGAAAACTAAAACGCCCTGGGCATAGCGTTTGGCGCTTCTTATCAGTTGCTCAAAAGTAATTTGACCGTATGAAATGCATAATATAAACCTAGAAACATATACGTGAGCAGTATTTTCGTAGTATCGGTGTCAAGACATACCTCTCAAATACTGTAAATCAAGTTAAAAATATCACAAGACCGATTCTGGTCATAACGAATCCATGTTTCTTGTATGTTTTCTTTTCGTGTATGTTTTCTGGTAAGTACCGAGACCAGCCATATACTGTATATTTATGTTCCAAAATTAATATAGTTTATGGCCTTACACGCGTTGTAGTATGCTCCTATTCTTTTTATGCTCAGGATCTAAGATTTCACTTCAGTGGTAAAATTCCATATAAATATTCAATACTTAAACGGGCACAGTTAAGACATTAAATATACATATACATACTGTATACAGTACAGTTTGCATACGGTAATATGTTTATGTTCCTAAATCAATCTCTTTTATGAGCATGTGAAAGGCATGGTGAATCGATTCTAAAAAATTACTGTACTTTGCATGATTGAAAACAAATGCGTGATTGCGAAATGCTGTGGTGTTACTTTTACAAAGACGGTCAATGAAAAAAAGAATGTGGACCAGGGCAATACTTTGAGTTTACACTTACAGCTTGTCCAAGGTCATTCATTATTAATACTATTAGTAATATCTTCGTTAAAGACTTTGATGGCGACAGCTCAAACATGAGAGGTTGAGCTTTATTAGCTCCACTTTGCGGAAATTCCGGATACTATTATTTTGCTAGCGGTATTTACCGGTAACTCGTGGTAGACTGCGTACAGCATACCGGAAAATAATGTGGCATCGCCCACGCAATTTGAATGGCTGCATCTGTATGTGTAAAATCCTGGTCTTCATTAAATATCACCAGCCAGCTGTTTGTCTAGATATGGACTTTATCAAAATCCCTTTGAATTTAATCTTCCATTTAAATTTAATCTTTCTAGTGTCTGTGAACCCTCCTAAATTGGTATAACCTTCAAAACTGAGTAGCTTACTAGCTTTCATTTACTTTTGAATTTTTAGAAAGGTTAGCAATGTTTATAGTTCACAAACTGAATACCTGAACCAGAATTACTGTACAACTAGGTGATATATATTGTTTAAATAAATGTGGTGAAAGTTTTCACAAATCATGATCCTATGGTTTGCCAGTGGTTTGGAGATTGTGTATTCTCCTCACAAAGTTATTGACATCTTAAACTTTGTGAAAAATTCACAAATCACACTTAAAATGCAGTTTGATCTCAGTCGTTTCATTAAGATGAAATTGAAGTTTCAAAAAATGAAAAAGGAATATATGTCAAACTTAGAATTAACTTTACTGAGATGTCACAATAAACACATTTAAACATCCTAAAGACAACCACAGCAGGTTACCAAGTTAAAGAACTTGATTTTAAAAAGTCAATAAAGGCGGCAAAATATTGTTTTTGTTCCTTATTTTTTTTCAGCTACCACTACCAGCTATATACAGTGCCTTGCGAAAGTATTCGGCCCCCTTGAACTTTTCAACCTTTTGCCACATTTCAGGCTTCAAACATAAAGATATAAATTTTTTATTTTATGTGAAGAATCACCAACAAGTGGGACACAATTGTGAAGTGGAACGAAATCTATTGGATTTTTGAAACTTTTTTAACTAATAAAAAAATGAAAAGTGGGGTGTGCAAAATTATTCGGCCCCCTTGCGTTAATACTTTGTAGAGCCACCTTTTGCTGCGATTACAGCTGCAAGTCGCTTGGGGTATGTCTCTATCAGTTTTGCACATCGAGAGACTGAAATTCTTGCCCATTCTTCCTTGCAAAACAGCTCGAGCTCAGTGAGGTTGGATGGAGAGCGTTTGTGAACAGCAGTTTTCAGCTCTTTCCACAGATTCTCGATTGGATTCAGGTCTGGACTTTGACTTGGCCATTCAAACACCTGGATACGTTTATTTGTGAACCATTCCTTTATAGATTTTGCTGTATGTTTGGGATCATTGTCTTGTTGGAAGATAAATCTCCGTCCCAGTTTCAGGTCTTTTGCAGACTCCAACAGGTTTTCATCCAGAATGGTCCTGTATTTGGCTGCATCCATCTTCCCCTCAATTTTAACCATCTTCCCTGTCCCTGCTGAAGAAAAGCAGGCCCAAACCATGATGCTGCCACCACCATGTTTGACAGTGGAGATGGTGTGTTGAGGGTGATGAGCTGTGTTGCTTTTATGCCAAACATATCGTTTTGCATTGTGGCCAAAAAGTTCGATTTTGGTTTCATCTGACCAGAGCACCTTCTTCCACATGTTTGGGGTGTCTCCCAGGTGGCTTGTGGCAAACTTTAGACGAGACTTTTTATGGATATCTTTGAGAAATGGCTTTCTTCTTGCCACTCTGCCAGATTTGTGCAGTGTAAGACTGATTGTTGTCCTATGGACAGACTCTCCCACCTCAGCTGTAGTTCTCTGCAGTTCATCCAGAGTGATCATGGGCCTCTTGGCTGCATCTCTGATCAGTCTTCTCCTTGTCTGAGCTGAAAGTTTAGAGGGACGGCCAGGTCTTGGTAGATTTGCAGTGGTCTGATACTCCTTCCATTTCAAGATGATCGCTTGCACAGTGCTCCTTGGGATGTTTGAAGCTTGGGAAATCTTTTTGTATCCAAATCCGGCTTTAAACTTCTCCACAACAGTATTACGGACCTGCCTGGTGTGTTCCTTGGTCTTCATGATGCTCCCTGCGCTTTCAACAGAACCTTGAGACTATCACAGAGCAGGTGCATTTATACAGAGACTTGATTACACACAGGTGGATTCTATTTATCACCATCAGTCATTTAGGACAACATTGGATCATTCAGAGATCCTCGCTGAACTTCTGGAGTGAGTTTGCTGCACTGAAAGTAAAGGGGCCGAATAATTTTGCACGCCCCACTTTTCATTTTTTTATTAGTTAAAAAAGTTTCAAAAATCCAATAGATTTCGTTCCACTTCACAATTGTGTCCCACTTGTTGGTGATTCTTCACATAAAATAGAAAATTTATATCTTTATGTTTGAAGCCTGAAATGTGGCAAAAGGTTGAAAAGTTCAAGGGGGCCGAATACTTTCGCAAGGCACTGTAAATATATGATTACTTATAAACTAATACCATTAATACCATACAGAAATTTTGTTATATTTTGGTTATTTTTATTTTCAGATACCAAAATTTCCTTTTAGTCACATGATTCTATGTTAAGTGGAATTAACAAATTACGTTTCCAATTCTGTGCTACATCACTGTACTATGTAGTACCAGCATAAACTATTGGATCCAGCCATGTTACATTTTAAAGTGATTTCTGGGCGACGTATTTTATAGGTTATATTTTAAGGAAATATGAAGACTATTTAATATTTTCAATATTTGTAAAGAAAAAATACAATTGTACAATTTCAGTATGATCTAACACAACTGGATTTGATGTTAGCAAATATGAAGGTCCTTCAAAAGTGTAAGTCTGAATTTAGTTGATGGTTGTAAGTGGCAGAATACTGTAACTGCACATTCCAATAAAAACATACTGCAATTCTGCCACTGTCCTGGATGGAAGGAGTCAACAGTCTGTAATTGTATAGATGTCACGACCACTAACCGGCCCAGACCAGCTCCTAAGAGGTCTAATCACTTCCAGCAGCAGGGTTATAATTACAAGTCGCACGTGTTAATGTCTCATCAGATGCTTACTGTGCGGCAGGCTGCATTATTTAAGCCTCCCTTATCCATATACTGCTCGGTATTGAGTTCACTTCGTGTTGCTCTACCTAGCGTTGCTTTCCCTTTTGCCTTACTGGATTTTCTGACTTCACCTTTTTGCCTTCGGACTTTGGTTCTCGTCTCGCCCCTTGGATTGTTTGCTACCTGTTACTATTTTCAGAATTGACCCTGCCGCTCTTGTTTCGACCACGTACCTGTCTCTCGTTCTGGATTGTTCGCCACCAGTGCCTTTACCGGATCTTGACCTACCTTACGCCTTTGGACTACGACTCAGCTCCTGGATTTGCTTTGTTCGCTTACTCACCTCCCGAGGTCTCCTGCATCTGCATCGGAGCCGTTTCACCACAACCTAGCTCCGTTACAATAGACATGCGCTTCAAGATATCTATGTTAACACAAGTGATAGATATCCTACATAGGTTAGTATTACTAAGACAGTATCTGCTGGGGACAGAAGTTTACCTAAAATAGCTAAAATTTCTTCCAGGAACACATCCAAGTTTGGTTTACCCCCCTCTTTCCCACATGCCTCTGGACCCTCTCTTCCAGTTACACTTTCTTGAGGTAAAATTTATTTTTCTAATCCTGTCCTCTTTGATTCAGGTGCAGCACGAAATTTCTTAGACTCCAACCTTGCCAAAGCTTAGAACATTCCTCTCTTGCCTATGAATCCCCCGATTTGCACAAGGGACACCTCTAACCCCTGGTCATATCCGCTGGCAAGCCGCTGCACTCACCCTTCATATCAGTGCCACTCATTAAGAGGATATCCAGCTTTTTCTTATAGAATCTCCATCACATCCCCTAGTTTTAGGTCACCCCTGGTTGCAAGAGCACAGTCCCCATTTCTCCTGGTCCCTGAACGAAATCGTAGAATGGGGTCCTCACTGCCGCTCCAGGTGCTGTCGTCTGCCTATTAGGGTATTAGCGGCTATACACAGACCTCAATACATGGATCTGGAGCAGGCTTTCAATGGCTGACCATGAAATTGGACATTGCAGACTAAGTTAGGGCATGTACCATAAGGTCCCAAGGAAAGATCTTGGGTACCTGAGAAGGACATTCTGCATCCTAATTTAATTCAAGACTTTCACCATGCTTTCCCTAATCGTCCTGTTAGGGCAGGGGTGGGCAAACGTTTTTGGCCCGAGGGCCACATTAAACTTTGAAACTGTATAGCGGGCTACTTCAGGCTGCTGTTACATATAGCCTATGCCCTGTTTAAGTTTAAAATCCAACATAGGCTTATTAGTTCAATTTTAACAATAACCTGAGATAAATACTCTCACCAAAGGCTCCTTGATTAATGAGAGCTATGCTGCTGATCACCTCTTTTTGCGAGAGCATCAAAATCCGTTGAAGGCTGTGTTGTGGAAATCCGCAATACATAGCTCAAGAGGTGGTCACTCAGCTGTGATTTGTGATGTGATTTGTTGATGTTCATCAAACTGAATGTTTGCTCAAACAAGTAACTAGATCCGAATAACACCAGTATCTTTTGTGCTGCTTGTTGAATATAGGGAAACATGGCCTCGTTCAGTGATGCATAGAATTCATGCAGCTTTACAAAATGAAACTTTTCCTTCAGAGTTATGTCACACTGCAGATCGATCAGTTCCAGCTGCAATTCATGTGCTGCTGTCTTGTAGCTGAAAGTCAGAGGACATGACACCAATGTTAGAGACCTCTAAATTTGATCAAAGTCAGCAAATCGATGGGAACATTTTCCATGCAAGTCTGTGAGGGACTTCTTGTAACTTAGTGCTTGAGTGTGTGACACGTCTAGTGTCCCAAGAGTGGGGAAATGTGTGAACAAGTGGGTGATCATCTGTTTTGAGAGCAAAGTGAGCTTAGCTCTGAATGCATTCACATTGAAGTACAGTTCAGGAGCAAAGACACCTTTTCCTTGCAGTTTTACGTTAAGCTCATTCAAGTAAGCGAAAATGTCCACAGCGAACGCAAAGTCGCAGAGCCAGTCTGAATCTCTGAGCTCGGGAAATCCGCTGCTTTTCCCAGGTTCTCCAAAAAGGAGTTGATCTCTCCTCTTGATCGCTCCCACACTCACTTGAATACTTTTCCCAAGCTGAGCCAACAAACATTTGTATAATAAAGTAAGTCATGGTGATCTGTGCCAATATCTTCAAGAACTGACGATGATTAAGTCCCATTGCACGTACGAAGTTTACAAGTTTCACAACAGCTTTCACGACATGAATACATGACACGACTCTGCATTCACTGTCAACTTTCCGTTTCTTCAATCTGCTCATTTTGATGCAGGTTCCCTCACAGTATGATGCACTCACCTGTTGAGAGGGTCTCTGTGAAATATGTACAAACTTTTCTTGCAGAGGATTCAATCAAGGTGGACATTTAAAATTGGTTTGAACTGGATTGGGCACAAAGGCTACTATTTAATTCAATACCACTGTATAGGGATGCGTGCTATAAACCTTAGTAACAAATTGTGTCAAAAGAAGTTATCTTTAGCGAATAGGGAGATAGGAGAATGTGTGTGATTTTGGAACACTGCTAATCTTGTTAGCACTGGAAACTGTGATAGATAACAGAAAAATATTTAAGACCTGTTCTGGTTTAATTACTTTGAGAAAAATACACTGAAAATCTCTGTGTATTTCGCTCCCATGCGCATGAAATAAAAACTTTTAACTTCTGTGACTGACTCCTGTTATTTAACGGGAATCGGGAAAAGAATTCTCCAACACACTGATTCTCCAGCGAATCAAATTGGTATTGGGTCGTGCGCCATCTAGCGGAAAGAATAATGAAATGTAAGAAAAAATAGCACCAAACAAGGTGGAAAATGGAGAATATTGACTCATTTATTTTTTACCTCAAGGGCCGGTTAACACTGGCTGGTGGGCTGTAGTTTGCCCAGGGGTGTGTTAGGGCATCAGGAGCCACCTCTGAAGGGGGGGACTGTCACAGCTCCGCCTAATCAGAATAAACGCCAATGCCAATCCAACACAGCTCCCGACAATCATTATCAAGCACCTGGCGACTCCCACAAATGATGCTGTCTGGATTAAGTACCCATTCACACTCCTCATTCACTACAACACCCCTGAAACTCCAGAATACTTATGAAATCTTAACCCTTATCACAGCTCTATACAGATCTGTATTGCGACTATGACTTCGGATTGTGTTTTTGAACTGTTGCACTTCTGATCTTTTGGCTAACGACTACGGCTTTGGATAAGCACTCACTGTTTTCTCCTTGTCTGTCTTTGCCCTGCATTCCACCTTGGCTGGAAAAACAGCATAGGGTTAATCATTTTTTTCTCTCCCGACGTTACAATATTTTTGTAACAAACTAGTAGGAGAGAGGGAGAGGAAAGATTTAAAATAAATAATGTTACAGCTATAAATTACTATAGAAGTGTTACTTGTTACTATAGAAGGTGTTTTGCTGAGATATAGGGGGTTCAGATCGAGTATGCAACGCAATTGTAAAGTTTACCTTGTGTGTCAATCAACAGTCCAAAAAGACACCACTAATAGGATGGTGGAGCAGTGTGAAAGAAAAAAAGAGATCCTTGCTCCAGATAACCTGGAAAGACCAGATTGGAGCTAAGTATTTGAACCTTTTAAGAAAGCTTGCTATTCTGTGGCTCTTAGGGAACTCTGATGTTCTGTCTAAAGAATCCCTTGGTTAAAAAAGGCCTCTCCTGCTTATTGGGTGCATTTGCAGAATAGAGAGATACATTCCCATTCATTGGTGGCAGGTTTGCAGAGAGAGCGATTTAACCGCTGGTTGTATACTATTTAATTTAAGATACGACTTATTTTTGGCATTTATAGGCATTATATAAGAAATTGAATACTTGGTAACATTCTGTTTTTTTTCTGGATGGATAAGTCATTAGGTCTCTGGACTCTGGACTCTGGACTGGTGTATTATCTTTATTAAAAATATTTGTTAACCAAGTTTGCCTGATCCATTACTCTTTTCACCAAATCTGTGTGAGAGAAAAAATAATTCATACACTTCTGTATAATGTTATATTTAATAACATTAATAATATTTATATAATAATATTTCCCTACGGGATCAATAAAGTCTTATCTATCTATCTATAATGTAAAAAAATACTATGTTAAAAGCTTGAAAAGACAAATACTTGTTAAAAATACAATAACACAAATAAGCAACAGAAAACATTAGCAAAAACACACATATCAATTACTCTACATATCTCAATATCTCAGAGACCTACATTCCATAGACCCAGAAACCTAGAATGCTAGTCCTGTAACATGGAATTTTATATGATAGCTTGGACAGGAAAACAACAGAGATAAAACCTTTGCCGTCAATAAAACAAATACTACACATCATAAATCTCCCTTCCCACAAAATGGATGCCCAAAATAGAATGGGAATATATTTCACTATTCCAGAACTACATTACCAAATTTGTAGAGAATGTTTTAGCCTGAGTTTTCCACAATTAAGGGTATTCTAATTTCCTTAAATAGGACAACAAAACCTTTTTAAAGGTTAATACTGCCTATGCAGTTCCTCTCTCTCTATCTCTCCAGAAAGGATCAAATGTCTTAGCCACAAAGCACTTTATTTAAAGATGTTTATTCTGGATACTCCCAAAATATTAGTGTAGAATAGCAAAAACGTACATACAATAACAAACAAGACAAAAAAGAAAAGAGAACATCACTACACACGCAAAACTACAGCATGACATACTATTCTAGCTGTGATGGTAGGGCTCCTTTTTTCCTGGAAGCCCCTCCCCCTTTGATCATACCAAAAAGGTTTCAAAAGCAAATAAATTAACATACGCTTAACATATTATAACACACAGTTTACAAGCACAGACATTAACAATATGTCTTGCGTATGTGTGTTTTGTCTGCCAAGACATTAAAATGAGTAAGGAGTGAACAAGTGTAATACATGTAGAGTATGAAAGTGGGTAAAAATGGATGAAATATTAGCTTATCTGTGTATGCATTTACAGAAAGGCGGCTAATAATACCTAGAAAAAAATGATAATTGTAGGGAAGGGTATCTACTACTGCTGACGAAACTGGTTAAAGGTTAAAGTGCCAGGTACCACTTTATTACTCGGCCTTTCTGATCCTTCATGGTTTAATCAATGTCAAGGCTCTGTGGTCCATCTCAAGTTTAAACTCTCTGCCTAAGAGATAATGATCCAGTGTCCACTTCATGGCCAGCCATTCCCTTTCTATAGTGGAATACAAAGTTGCTCAAGTCAGAATGTTTCTCTCCCTCTTTACCTTGAGCTATGACAGCACCAATACAACCTCAGAAGCATCCACCTGAACCAGAAACCTTCCTTCAACATATGGGGTCTTCAATAACTGCTTGGAGCAAAGATGGTTCTATAGAGTGATGAATGCCCTTTCATATTCCTCCATCCACTTCTCATGATTACTGGCAGTTTTGGTGGTTAGGGCAGTTAAGAATGATGGTGAACAATCAGATGAACCACCAATACTAACCAACCAGACTGAGGAAAGATCTCACCTGCCACTTTCAATAGAGACATGGGTTATTTCGATGTCTCCACTTTCATTTTTGGTGGGATTGACTTCTTCCTCAGCCATTTCATTGTATTGAGGATCAGATCAGCTGCAGCAATCTTACCAAGACAACGTTGATATGCTGGATGTGGGTTTCCTAACAAAGGGTGAAAATGACCAGATCATCAAGATAATAATAATAATAATTGCTTATACTTATACAGCGCTTTTCTGGACACTCCACTCAAAGTGCTTTACAGATAATGGGGACTCCCCTCCACCACCACCAATGTGCAGCATCCACCTGGATGATGCGATGGCAGCCATAGTGCGCCAGAACGCTTATCACACATCAGCTATTAGTGGGGAGGAGAGCAGAGTAATAATAATAATAATTGCTTACACTTATATAGCGCTTTTCTGGACACTCCACTCAAAGCGCTTTACAGATAATGTGGACTCCCCTCCACCACCACCAATGTGCAGCATCCACCTGGTCATCGTGCGTCACAATGCGCGACGCCGTAGCAAATTACCTCCGGTACGTGTGTGTACCGCGCACTTTGAATGGCTGCATCTGTAAGTGTCAGGAGTCAGTGACTCATATCTCACCTTGATCAACCAATCAGGGACTGGTAGGGCTGAGTAACCCACGTGGGTCTCTGATGCCCATGAAACTTTCAGCCAATGAACGAGCTGAAGTTCCTCCAGGTAAAAACAGGCAACACAGAGAGCCTGTAGGACTATTCTAAAGAATTCCAGGGCAGGATGGCCCAGGAGCAGAAAGGCTCCCAAGGGCAGGACATTCTCGCAGCACGCCTCCTGACCATCCTGAGACTCAGCACGGACAACCACGGAACGGCCAGTGTGTCCGAGTGCCAGAACTTTCCTCTGTTCTAAGAGTCTAGAGCGGAGGTTGCCAGAGAGTAACCAGAGGATCCACCCGAGGTTAGCATCAGCAGCAAGCCTCATGAACAGGTCGGAACTGTGGACAGCTGAATCACTATTCAGAACTAGCGCTTCATCAGGAACGAACCGGTCTTCTTCCTAATCTGTTGGGACCCACAGTTATCTTTTCTCCTGTGCACAAACTCTTGCTAGTTTCAGCCAAAACTAACTAGCTAACTAACTTCAGAGAACATCAGCAGTGCACCGTCGCAAGCCGCACAGCACAGCCTGGCACCGAGCCAGAGAGCACGGATTGGACAGCAATAAGCCTGCAACTGTTTCTTTGTGCCCGCAAGAGATCTGAATCCCCAAAGATTGGATGAGTATTCAACGTCACTGCATTACAGCTCGAGAATTCAATTGTTATCCCAACCAGTTGATATCAATTTAATTCCTAAGAGTTATGTACTTGTTTTGAGTATCTAATGTAGAAGTTGTAACCAAGTTCATTTACGAAACGGTCTAAATGAATGATATACTGATCGTATGTCCTCTTGATACAGATGCAGCCATTCAAAATGGGTGAGGTATTTCGCGGCATACCGCGACACGCCCACAGGGGTATCACGCGGTTCACGTGACTAACTATCCTGCGTCACCTTGTAAAACCGCCAGGGGGAGCTTAACATCTCATGTACAGCATTTGAGCCTTTAATTTTGAACTGTGTATTACAGCATGTTAATCATCAGTCATTCAAATGTTGGTATATTTTATGAAAGCAAGATTGCTCAGTTTGACAAAAGTACACAACCTACCTTTATCAGAAATATTTATGCATCAAAGCCTTTACTGAAGATATTACTAATAGTATTAAAAATGGATGACTTTGGACAAGCTGTAAACTCAAAGTATAATTTTCTTCAGCACATTTGTACAAGCACTTGGAATCTGTCCAAGCCATACTTTGTCAGGCATTTTGTTTTACTTCAACGGGCATAAAAACTTCCTTGCTTTTAACAGGGCGTTTCATTATTTCTAGCTATGAAAATGATTTAAAATGCGACACCTATCATTCAACTAGAGCTTAAAATATCACAAGGAAAAATACACACCGGTATTCCATTTCTCCCTAAACATTGTAAGCTTCGAAGTCTTTAACTAACATGATACCGGAGTCAACAAGCATACTTTCAGAATTTGATTAAAAGGGAATATAATATGGAATCGCGTATCTCAAGAATTTAATAACGGTATGATTATATCCGTGTACTGCGGCAGGGCTGTGTAGGGCTGTTTCGGCTGCCTGTTCATGCGAGCTGTCTTGTAGCCTACTGGTCTAGGTGCGTAACTACCAACTGGCAGGTTGTGTGTTCGAATCCAGCTGGTGCTGGACCTTCCAGTTTTATTTATTTATTTATTTTTTAATCGCGTAACATAAACATATTACCGTATGCAAACTGTACTGTATACAATATGTATATGTATATTTAATGTCTTAACTGTGCCCGTTTAAGTATTGAATATTCATATCTAATTTTACCACTGAAGGGAAATCTTAACATAAACATACAGTATATGGCTGGTCTCGGTACTTTAAAGAAAAAAAAACACACCAGTATTCCATTTCTCCCTAAACATTGTAAGCTTCGAAGTCTTTAACTAACGTGATACCGGAGTCAACAAGCATACTTTTAGAATTTGATTAAAAGGGAATATAATATGGAATCGCGTATCTCAAGAAATTAATAACGATATAATTATATTCATGTTGCAAAAGAACTGCAACGGACATAAAAACTCCCTTGCTTTTAACAGAGCGTTCCATAATTTCTAACTACGAAAATGCCAGGTGAAAGGATTTGTAAACATATTTTGTTAAAGCAAGTCAGTTTTTTCTACAACACATAAAATACATTTTTCCAAAAAAGTTTAGCCTTTGTCACTAATGAAACCACTAAATAAAGACATAAATATAGAAATCTTAAGATTTGTTTTATTTAATGTTGGTAGCAGGATGAACTGTCAGAGTGTAAAGTTGCTGCAAGATGTTAACAGTGAAAAGGGTATTTAGAAATGAGTTATTTCAAGATGAAAAAGAAAACATACGCGAAACATGGTTTCATTATGACCAGAATCGGTCTTGAGATATTTTTAACTTGATTTACAGTATTTGAGAGGTATGTCTTAACACCGATACTACAATGCTTAAGTACTGCTCACGTATATGTTTCTAGGTTTATATTATGCATTTCATACGGTCAAATTACTTTTGAGCAACTAATAAGAAGCGCGAAACGGTATGCATTTACTTTCGTTTTGTGCTGGGACCCGTGGATTGATTAGAGATATCAAGTACATACAAGTCATTTTTTAAATGTTGTAGTTCGTCTTGAAAAAATGTTACGAGTACATAATCTATCAACAATCACACAGGTTCTGTTTCCATATTGCGGATTTTGGTTAGGTATTATCAAATCCAGTGGCGCTGTTAGTTTACTGAGTCCCATGTCACATGGTCTGTGATTGAAACCTGTAAAACCGGTTTAATTGGTCACAGCCAGCACTCTTCAGGTGTGAGGGTCTTCTGCTCAGAATTAAACGCTAAAATGTTTGTGTATATTCTAATGGTAGTGGTGGCAGGGTGTGTGGAAACAGGTTTGGTTGAAATTGCATTGGAGATCTATGTTCTTCACACCTGAAACATTTTCTCTGAAAGCATTTTCTTCGCAGTTTAACCGATCTTGTTACAGCATGTTACAGTTTACTATTATTAACCATATTAATTTTAAGTGCTTAATGTAAAATCTTGTAAAAATATATTTTCATTGTTCAAATATACATTAAGTCTGACTATCATATAATAAGTTAAATACAAAACTAAAGAAAAAATAGGGTTAAATATAATTCAAAATATTTTGCTAACAATGTTAACTGTTTAACTGTTAACCTCACCGTGCCAGGCCACCACTGCATCATACAGCTGCCAGGGCACCTCACCATGCCAGGCCACCACTGCGTCACACCACACAGCTGCCAGCGCACCTCACTGTACCAGGCCACCACTGCGTCACACCACACAGCTGCCAGCGCACCTCACCGTGCCAGGCCACCACTGCGTCACAACACACAGCTGACAGTGCACCTCTACATACCCGACCACCACTGCATCACACAGCTGCCAGCGCACCTCACCGTGCCAGGCCACCACTGCGTCACAACACACAGCTGCCAGTGCACCTCTACATACCCGACCACCACTGCATCACACAGCTGCCAGGGCACCTCACCGTGTCAGGCCACCACTGCGTCACACATACTGTATTTCAGCGCCAAATATTTCATGGATATTATGGAATATAATGGATGGATATCTTAGTTATCTTTCTAGTTCACAGGTTTGCATGCATAATTTAATTTTGAAAGCCACTGAGACATCAGGTACTATTGTTGTATTTATGAAAAAGAAACAAAACAAAAAACATACTAACAACTGTGCCATCCTACTCCTTAGTTAATACATTTTATTATTCATAAACAGTTAACATTGTTAGCAAAATATTTTGAATTATATTTAACCCTATTTTTTCTTTAGTTTTGTATTTAACTTATTATATGATAGTCAGACTTAATGTATATTTGAACAATGAAAATATATTTTTACAAGATTTTACATTAAGCACTTAAAATTAATATGGTTAATAATAGTAAACTGTAACATGCTGTAACAAGATCGGTTAAACTGTGAAGAAAATGCTTTCAGAGAAAATGTTTCAGGTGTGAAGAACATAGATCTCCAATGCAATTTCAACCAAACCTGTTCCCACACACCCTGCCACCAATACCATTAGAATATACACAAACATTTTAGCGTTTCATTCTGAGCAGAAGACCCTCACACCTGAAGAGTGCTGGCTGTGACGAATTAAACCGGTTTTACAGGTTTCAATCACAGACCATGTGACATGGGACTCAGTAAACTAACAGCGCCACTGGATTTGATAATACCTAACCAAAATCCGCAATATGGAAACAGAACCTGTGTGATTGTTAATAGATGATGTACTCGTAACATTTTTTCAAGACGAACTACAACATTTAAAAAATGACTTGTATGTACTTGATATCTCTAATCAATCCACGGGTCCCAGCACAAAACGAAACTAAAACGCATACCGTTTCGCGCTTCTTATTAGTTGCTCAAAAGTAATTTGACCGTATGAAATGCATAATATAAACCTAGAAACATATACGTGAGCAGTACTTAAGCACTGTAGTATCGGTGTTAAGACATACCTCTCAAATACTGTAAATCAAGTTAAAAATATCTCAAGACCGATTCTGGTCGTAATGAAACCATGTTTCGCGTATGTTTTCTTTTTCATCTTGAAATAACTCATTTCTAAATACCTTTTTCACTGTTAACATCTTGCAGCAACTTTGCGACAAAATATACACTCTGACAGTTCATCCTGCTACCAACATTAAATAAAACAAATCTTAAGATTTCTATATTTATGTCTTTATTTAGTGGTTTCATTAGTGACAAAGGCTAAACTTTTTTGGAAAAATGTATTTTATGTGTTGCAGAAAAAACTGACTTGCTTTAACAAAATATGTTTACAAATCCTTTCACCTGGCATTTTCGTAGTTAGAAATTATGGAACGCTCTGTTAAAAGCAAGGGAGTTTTTATGTCCGTTGCAGTTCTTTTGCAACATGAATATAATTATATCGTTATTAATTTCTTGAGATACGCGATTCCATATTATATTCCCTTTTAATCAAATTCTAAAAGTATGCTTGTTGACTCCGGTATCACGTTAGTTAAAGACTTCGAAGCTTACAATGTTTAGGGAGAAATGGAATACTGGTGTGTATTTTTTTCTTTAAAGTACCGAGACCAGCCATATACTGTATGTTTATGTTAAGATTTCCCTTCAGTGGTAAAATTAGATATGAATATTCAATACTTAAACGGGCACAGTTAAGACATTAAATATACATATACATATTGTATACAGTACAGTTTGCATATGGTAATATGTTTATGTTACGCGATTAAAAAATAAATAAATAAAACTGGAAGGTTCAGCACCAGCTGGATTCAAACACACAACCTGCTAGTTGGTAGTCCCGCACCTAGACCAGTAGGCTACAAGACAGCTCGCATGAACAGGCAGGCGAAACAGCCCTGCCGCAGTACACGGATATAATCATACCGTTATTAAATTCTTGAGATACGCGATTCCATATTATATTCCCTTTTAATCAAATTCTAAAAGTATGCTTGTTGACTCCGGTATCACGTTAGTTAAAGACTTCGAAGCTTACAATGTTTAGGGAGAAATGGAATACTGGTGTGTATTTTTTTCTTTAAAGTACCAAGACCAGCTATATACTGTATGTTTACGTTCCAAAATTAATATCGTTTATGGCCTTCACACGTGTTACAGTATGCTCCTATTCTTTTTATGCTCAGCTACTAAGATTTCCCTTCAGTGGTAAAATTCAATATCTACAACGGGCACAGTAAAGACGTTTACAGTAAGTCTTTCTACGACAGACCAATGGACCACGATTGCCCCTGTCGGTCAACCAATCACGCACCGCGGTACCCCGTATCATCTTACCTGCGGTACGTGTCTGTACCACTCACTTTGAATGGCTGCATCTGTATATGTAACTCTTCGTAACTGACTGAATATATATCTCTTGTATTCTGATAACCCTCACGATAAGATCTGTTAGGTTTACATGCATATTTTATGTATTGTGTGTGTGCGTTGTTTGAGTTATAATGCAAGGTTGGATTCTAAAGCCATTAAACAAATCATTTTGTGATTTACGGCTACAATTAATAATTGTCCCCATAAATGCCCAAACCCTACAGAACTGGTGCCTCGTGAGAGCACACTACAAGACGAACAACTTAAAAATGTGTGTAAAGTAATCATGCGGGACTGAGTTAAGTTAAAAATAAAACGTGTGTACAAAGAAAGTGGATTACAGTAATCCTACCAGCTATATAAATACATATATTTAGATCCTTAAATTAATATTGTTATTAATTTCTTTAGATAAGCGATTCCATATTATATTCCCTATTTAGCGGATTCTAAAAAGTATGAGTTTTTTTACTGCGATAACGAAGTTTCCATAGAAAAGGTTCAAACATTGCATAGTTCCAGAAATTAAACAGAGATCTGGAACACCCTTTCTCAAAAATAGACGTTTAATAAATTGAAATTATTAGTTGTTATTAATAAATCACTTAACTTTGAACTTGTGATATTTAGAAATACCAACAAATTCAATATACAGATGCAGCCATTCAAAATGGGTGAGGTATTTCGCGGCATACCGTGACACGCCCACAGGGGTATCACGCGGTTCACGTGACTAACTATCCTGCGTCACCTTGTAAAACCGCCAGGGGGAGCTTAACATCTCATGTACAGCATTTGAGCCTTTAATTTTGAACTGTGTATTACAGCATGTTAATCATCAGTCATTCAAATGTTGGTATATTTTATGAAAGCAAGATTGCTCAGTTGGACAAAAGTACACAACCTACCTTTATCAGAAATATTTATGCATCAAAGCCTTTACTGAAGATATTACTAATAGTATTAATAATGGATGACTTTGGACAAGCTGTATACTCAAAGTATAATTTCTTTAGCACATTTGTACAAGCACTTGGAATCTGTCCAAGCCATACTTTGTCAGGCATTTTGTTTTACTTCAACGGGCATAAAAACTTCCTTGCTTTTAACAGGGCGTTTCATAATTTCTAACTACGAAAATGATTTAAAATGCGACACCTATCATGAAAAGAAAAAAATACACACCAGTATTCCATTTCTCCCTAAACATTGTAAGCTTCGAAGTCTTTAACTAACGTGATACCGGAGTCAACAAGCATACTTTTAAAATTTGATTAAAAGGGAATATAATATGGAATCGCGTATCTCAAGAATTTAATAACGGTATGATTATATCCGTGTACTGCGGCAGAGCTGTGTAGGGCTGTTTCGCCTGCCTGCTTATGCGAGCTGTCTTGTAGCCTACTGGTCTAGGTGCGTGACTACCAACTGGCAGGTTGTGTGTTCGAATCCAGCTGGTGCTGGACCTTTCAGTTTTATTTATTTATTTTTTAATCGCGTAACATAAACATATTACCGTATGCAAACTGTACTGTATACAATATGTATATGTATATTTAATGTCTTAACTGTGCCCGTTTATGTATTGAATATTCATATCTAATTTTACCACTGAAGGGAAATCTTAACATAAACATACAGTATATGGCTGGTCTCGGTACTTTAAAGAAAAAAATACACACCAGTATTCCATTTCTCCCTAAACATTGTAAGCTTCGAATGAAACCACTAAATAAAGACATAAATATAGAAATCTTAAGATTTGTTTTATTTAATGTTGGTAGCAGGATGAACTGTCAGAGTGTATATTTTGTCGCAAAGTTGCTACAAGATGTTAACAGTGAAAAACGTATTTAGAAATGAGTTATTTCAAGATGAAAAAGAAAACATACACGAAACATGGTTTCATTACGACCAGAATCGGTCTTGAGATATTTTTAACTTGATTTACAGTATTTGAGAGGTATGTCTTAACACCGATACTACAGTGCTTAAGTACTGCTCACGTATATGTTTCTAGGTTTATATTATGCATTTCATACGGTCAAATTACTTTTGAGCAACTAATAAGAAGCGCGAAACGGTATGCGTTTTAGTTTCGTTTTGTGCTGGAACCCGTGTATTGATTAGAGATATCAAGTACATACAAGTCATTTTTTAAATGTTGTAGTTCGTCTTGAAAAAATGTTACGAGTACATCATCTATCAACAATTACACAGGTTCTGTTTCCATATTGCGGATTTTGGTTAGGTATTATCAAATCCAGTGGCGCTGTTAGTTTACTGAGTCCCATGTCACATGGTCTGTGATTGAAACCTGTAAAACCGGTTTAATTCGTCACAGCCAGCACTCTTCAGGTGTGAGGGTCTTCTGCTCAGAATGAAACGCTAAAATGTTTGTGTATATTCTAATGGTAGTGGGGGCAGGGTGTGTGGGAACAGGTTTGTTCTTCACACCTGAAACATTTTCTCTGAAAGGATTTTCTTCGCAGTTTAACCGATCTTGTTACAAAATGTTACAGTTTACTATTATTAACCATATTAATTTTAAGTGCTTAATGTAAAATCTTGTAAAAATATATTTTCATTGTTCAAATATACATTAATATACATTAAGTCTGACAATCATATAATAAGTTAAATACAAAACTAAAGAAAAAATAGGGTTAAATATAATTCAAAATATTTTGCTAACAATGTTAACTGTTTATGAATAATAAAATGAGTAGGATGGCACAGTTGTTAGTATGTTTTTTGTTTTGTTTCTTTTTCATAAATACAACAGTAGTACCTGATGTCTCAGTGGCTTTCAAAATTAAATTATGCATGCAAACCTGTGAACTAGAAAGATAACTAAGATTTTAATACTAATTAAATGACCGCGGGCACTTTCCACCCCCTCTACATTCTCAGAGTAGAACAGACTAACCTTCTAATGAAAGACGGTTCACCCCCCACGGACAGGAAAAGTGCCCACAGGCACTTAAACTTAATATGGTCAGTAACGGTAAACAGTAACAAGGTAAGAAGGAGCACGTACAAACGTTTTCGAAATAACCACATGTAAGACTCTGATCCTAAAAATGTTTAGGGAGAAAGTGGAATACTGGTGTGTATTTTTTCTTTAAACTACCAATACCAGCCATATACAGTCTGTAACGTAGGGATTTCTATATGTCTTTATTTAGTGTTTACATTAGTGACAAAGGCTAAACTTTTAGCTTCAGTAACGTGTACATATCTCCCCTTTTTATAAAACGACTTGGTTGAAAACTGTTCCAGAGCCACTGTTGTTTCATCAGTGAAAAGTACATCATGAAATGCCTCTCCCTGTTCAATCCACTGGAAAAAAGAAAAGGAGCATAAAGCTTCTGATGGTCATAAACGATATTCATTTAGGAGCAGCATCAGAGGTATGTTTTTAACTGCACTGCATTGGAGAGAATACCATAGTGTGTTTTTTTTTTTACTCCCTGGCGGAAACTGGGTTCCAGAGGAATCAGTATGGCTCAGAGATTAAATAAAACTTCACAGACATTAACGAAGAGCATAACGCGTGTACTGTATACACTGCAAGTACAACCCAACTCTCTGCAGGAGTGCTGGCTGTGACGAATTGAACCGGTTTCACGGGTATTTTCAAAGTAGGAGGCGAGATTTCCAGCGAAAGACACCCCCCCCCCCCTCAAAAACCCAGTAAATACAGTACTTACTAGTTAAAGGCTAGGCTCCCGACTACGGCAAAAGGAACCCTTCTTTCATTAGAAGACAATGAACATATTTTAGCCCTGAATGAATTAATAGCAAACATGGTTTACTTAAAAGACATTTTTCCAAGAAAGTTTAGCCTTTGTCACTAATGAAACCACTAAATAAAGACATAAATATAAAAATCTTAAGATTTTTTAAATACATGACTTTGCTAAAATTTATTTGAAAATAAAAACAATTACAACCGCCAGGGGAGAGAGAGAACAGGGGAGGGATGTTGGTTTTGCATAAGGGGCGGGGCTATGGAAATTAGGTATGTTTGGGAATGTGTAGTTACATGTTCTGGCTGTTTGTGAATTATCGTTGTTGAGTATGGAGTGTTGAGGTATTGATTTTGTGTAATGCTTTATGTTGAAAATTGAGGTGGATTTTGTTTATGATAAACAGGATAAACTGGGATGGGAGGAAGGTTTGGTTTTGCATAATGGGCGGGATTATGATAATTGGAGGACTTTGCGAGTGTAAAATGGTTTGATTATTTGATTTTGTATTGTGGTTGTTATCTATGTTTTTGGTTGGTATTATGTTTATATGGTTGTTTTTGTTGGTTGGTTGTTATTATGGTTATTAATAATACGATCTATAGTTGAAATCTGAGCCTAAATAAAAAGAAAAAGCAAGTGATTAGGTTTATGAGCAATCTAATTACTTATTCGTTTAAAAAGCTATATAAAATAAAGTTTATTATTAATTTGCTGGACAGAGCGGTGAACATTATTATGCATAAGACAAAGATAACGATCCTGATCAGTTTAGAAATCTGTGTACGCTGTAAGGTTTTTACTTCTTAAACTTTTAAAATACACGTTTTGAATAGAAAGAAATCCTCTTCCTGGTATAGCAAACCAGCACGTCTTTTTTCTCCAATCAGAGGGGTGTCAGATGGTGTCAGCCAATCACCATTCTGCGTTGGGTAGCAACGGGTGACTGTTCTCAGGCGGAAGATGTAAACAGCTTAATGTTCGTGTTAAATATTTTTTTTTAATAAAAATTCATTCTATACAGCAATCGCATATTTGGGTACCGTTTCATAAAACTTTCATGCTTAAAATGTTTAGGGAGAAATGGAAGACTGGTGTGTATTTTTTCTTTAAACTACCAAGACCAGCCATACACAGTACAGTTTACATACATACAGTAATGTTTATGTTCCTAAATTAATATCGTTTATGACCTTCAGATGCGTTATGCTCCTCTTCTTTTTATGCTCAGCTACTAAAATTCCCTTTAGTGGTAAAATCCATATAAATATTCAAAACTAAGCGGATTAAAATGTGCACAGTAAAGACATTAAATGATTAAATCTTTGCACTACCAACCAATGCACCACGAGTGCCCCTGTCAGTCATTTTGGCCAGCCAATCACTTGCCCTGCGGTACCCTCCGGTGCCCCGCGGTGGCTTGTGGGTAGGTTACCATACCGTGGGTTTTTACTGCGCATTTTGAATGGCTGCATCTGTAGTGTTTATAGTGTTACAGCCATTCAAAATGTACAAAATGTACGCTGGCTGGCCAAAATGACCGACAGGGGCACTCGTGGTGCATTGGTTGGTAGTGGAAAGATTTAAATAATTTAATCTCTTTACTGTGCATGTTTTAATCCACTTAGTATTGAATATTTATATGGAATTTTACAACTTAAGGGAAATCTTAGTAGCTGAGCACAAGAGGAGGAGCATAACGCATCTGAAGGTCATAAAGGATATTAATTTAGGAACATAAACATATTATGTAAAATGTATATTGCTGGTAGTTTAAAGAAAAAAAACACACCAGCATTCCATTTCTCGCTAAACATCAAAGTCTTACATGTGGTTATTTCAGAAACGTTTTTACGTGCTCCTTCTGACCGTATTACTGTATGTTTTTATATACTTTGTGAAAATGTATTGTTTTAACCTTTTCTGCGAATAAGCTCGTTAGGGGATTGAACAAAAGCATACGTTTAGAATTAGATTAATAGGGAATATAATATGGATTCACATATCGGTATAACGGTATAACTACATTCATGTAATGTTGCACAAAAAGTAGTATAAGTAGTATAAGACTTTCCATTGATATGTGCTTGTCACATGACTGCCTTGGTAGCATAATAGCTTAAGTGACTGACTTATAACCCTGAGGTCGAGTGTTCAAACCCAGCCGTCGCCATCAGTTTTCTTTTAACAAATAACACTTCTTTGAAAAACTAAAATAGCAAATATTATTGGCATTATAGTGACATTTTTTATATTTCTAAATATCACAACTTGTTTTTACTGTATGGACACAGCACTACCGCATGGTGTAGGTCGCAAATCAACGTGAGCCCGAAAGCCCTACATTAATGTTGTGCATTCACCTGGCGCTGTGCGGTTTTCGCATCTCTCTCTCTTTCTCTCTGTGTCTACATTGTTTGTAAACAAACCGGTTTCACAGGTATTTTCAAAGTAGAATAAGAGCAAGTCCACCTTCCCCCACTGACATGTTTTCTTAGAAAAATAATCTTCTGTGTAAAAAAAAATCAGTTTGAACACCATGGGTGCTATTTTTAATAAGCTGCTGAGTAAAGAATAGGAATTTTCCTGCTGTCAGCAGTATTGTGTATATAGTTGACCCTTACCTGAATGAAAACAGGACATAAAGAAAGGGTTTCTTTAACAACTAAATGCTGTGGTGTTACTTTTTGGCAATGAAAAAATAAAGTATTTTCGTTTACAAAGATGATTACAAAGAATGTGGTCCAGGCTAATACTTTGAGTTTATAGCTTGTCCAAGGTAATTCATTATTCATTCATTATGCATTATATTATCATTCATTATTATGATTATTATCATTCATTATTAATACTATTATTGATATCTTCGGTAAAGACTTTGATGCATAAAATATTTCTGCATAATTAAAATTTGTGTTAAAGGTGGTAGGTTATGTACTTTTGTCCAACTGAGCAATCTTGCTTTCATAAAATATATCAACTTTTTAATGTATAATGATTAACATGCTGTAATGCAGAGTTCAAATTTAAAAGTCTAAAGAGTATACAACTTAAATTCTTAGTTGAATAAAGATTGTCCCTCAGCAGTGATTGGGATTCGAAGCTGGGTGTTTTCTGGTGATAGCTCCACCTGCCGGTTTTACAATGTGATTCTGGATACTATTAACATAATCTAATTCAAATCTAATTTGCATATGGTTATTGTGGTATTTTGCGATACGCCCACCGTGTTGTACCGCAGCGTACCCCGCTTGTTGAATGGCTGCATCTGTATAGTGTTATGTTTATTTCTTAAAAGAAAACTCAGGGTGAGACTTTGGGTTGAACCCCCGACCTCCAGCATGCAAGAGAACTTAAGCTATAAATGAACAGGGCAGGCAAAAAGTTTCCAAGTAATCGCGAGTGAATGAGTCAAATTGATGCAGATGTTTACAAAGAAAGTGTACTACTGTAATAATTTGAGCTATATGAATATAATTGTATCGTTATTAATTTATTTAGATACGCAATTTCATATTATATTCCCTATCAATCAAATTCTAAAAGTATGCATTTTCTTTACTGTGAAAATGAGTGCAAGTATTCATAGAAAAGCTTAAAACATTATTATTATTTACTTTTTACAAAGTATATAAACTTAAAATATTCAGAAGGAGCACATAAAAACGTTTCCAAAATAACCACAGTATGTAATCGAATGAAAGACTTTAATGCTTAAAATATTTATGAAGAAAGTGGAATACCGGCATGTATTTTTTATTTAAGCTACCAATACCAGCCATACACAGTTTACATAATATGTTTATGTTCATATATTAATATAATTTATGACCTTCAGACACATTATTCTCCTCTTCTTTCTATGCTACTAGTATTCCCTTTAGTTGTAAAATTCCATATAAATATTTAATGCTAAGAGGAATAAAACATGCACAGTAAAGAGATTAAATGATTAAATCATTTCACTAACAACCAATGCACCACGAGTGCTGATTGTAGGTCATTTTTGCCAGCCAATCACGTACTGTGGTATAACGCTGTGAACTGTAGATAATTTTGCGCGGTATGGAGTTTTACTGTGCATTTTGAATGGCTGCATCTGTAGCTAGTAGTATTACCATATTCCACTTTCTTTGTAAACATCTGCATCATTTTCTTTGACTCGCTGACTAATGATTACTTTGGAAACATTTTGCCTGTCCTTTTCAGCTTTGTTTCTGAGTGGTTTGTTGGTACAGTGGATTTGGCACATTCCTCTTATACAGGCAGTCCATAATTGATTCCCACTGAAGGCACAAGGTTTCTTTTAACAGATAAAGACTCCTTTTTTAAAAGTAAAATATAAAATATAATATACACTATATTGACTTTTTTTTACTAGTTTTAAATATAACAATGAGTTGAATGACAAATGATTTTAATTAAAAAATAAATGAGCAAATGTGAATACTATCAACAATGGAAATAAAAACTAATTCAACTGGTTTAATTCAAGTCAATTCAAAATACTTTAATCATCCCAGTGGGACAATTAAAGACAAGCCTTTACAACAAGCTTTTAAACAAAATTGTTCAAGTTCAAGTTTCAATTTCAAGTTCAAGTTTATTGTCATTACACTCATATACATGGTATATGGTATAACGAAATGCTATTTAGCTAGCTCTCAGACATACGTAGTACAAAGAGAAAAAACAACAATAACAATACAATTGTG
Organism: Lepisosteus platostomus; assembly: GCF_059453375.1. Lineage (NCBI taxonomy): Eukaryota > Metazoa > Chordata > Actinopteri > Semionotiformes > Lepisosteidae > Lepisosteus > Lepisosteus platostomus. The sequence continues at coordinate 24,175,969 of NC_142611.1, forward strand.
TAGCAAAAGAAAGACAGAGACAAAAGGCAGTGTGCAAAAAACAACAACAGACGATGTGCAAAAAAACAACTACAGGCAATGTGCAAAAAACAATGTAGTGTGCTCTCTGAAGGCACCAGTTCTGTAGGGTTTGGGCATTTACTGGGACAATTATTAATTGTAGCAGTAAATCACAAAATGATTCTTTTGATGGCCTTAGAATCCAACCATGCGATATAACTCAAACAACCCACACACACAGGTACTAATACACGAGGATACATTTATTAATACATAGAATATGCATATAAACCTAACAGATCTTATCGAGGGTTATCAGAATACAAAAGGTATATATTCAATCAGTTACAAAGAGTTACATATATCAAGAGGACATACGTTCAGTATATCATTCATTAAGACCGTTTCGTAAATGAACTTGGTTATAACTTCTACATTAGATACTCAAAACAAGTACATAACTCTTAGGAATTAAATTGATATTAACTGGTTGGGATAACAATTGAATTCTCGAGCAGTAATGCATTGAAGTTGAATACTCATCCAATCTCTGGGGATTCAGATCTCCTGCGGGCACAAAGAAACAGTTGCAGGCTTGTTGCTGTCCAATCCGCGCTCTCTGGCTAGGTGCCAGGCTGTGCTGTGCGGTTTGTGACGGTGCGCTGCAGATGCTCACTGACCGGCTAGTTAGTGTTGGCTTTAACTAGCAAAGTTTGCGCACAGGAGAAAAGATGACTGTGGGTCCCAGCAAGTCAGGAAGAGGACCAGTTCGTTCCTGATGAAGAGCTAGTTCTGAATAGTGATTCAGCTGTCCACAGTTCTGACCTGTTCACGAGGCCTGCTGCTGGTGCTAACCTCGGGTGGATCCTCTGGTTACTCTCTGGCAACCTCCGCTCTAGACTCTTAGAACAAAGGAAAGTTCTGGCATTCGGACACACTGACCGTTCCGTGGTTGTCCGGGCTGAGTCTCAGGATGGTCAGGAGGCGCGCTGCGAGAATGTCCTGCCCTTGGGAGCCTTCTGCTCCTGGGCCGTCCTGCCCTGGAATTCTCCTTTGAATTCCCTTTAGAAAAGTCCACAGAATTCTCTCTCAGGCCCTCTGTGTTGCCTGTTTTTACCTGGAGGACCTTCAGCTCGTTCATTGGCTGAAAGTTCCATGGGCATCAGAGTCCTACGTGGGTTACTCGGCCCTACTAGTCCCTGATTGGTTGATCAAGGTGAGATATGAGTCACTTACTTCTGACACTTAGGAATGCAGTCCAGATGTCCATCTGGCACTCCCTAGACAGATAGACGCCAATGGATGACCATTGATCATGATAGCCAGGCTTAGCTAAGTGCATCCCCATTTGGGAGCTGTCCCTTATCAAAAGAAAACATCTTTAAATCAGCCTGCATGAATAGCTTCTCTGTGGCTGCACCACAGAGATGAATGGAGAGATGAGGCCTCATTTGGGAAAGCACCACAACACTTAATTCTGTCTTATTAACAAGCATTGCCGCTACACCAGTTTAATTAGTCACAGCCACCACTCCCGCAGAGAGTGATGAAAACCATGCAGCGCCAGGCGAATGCACATTAATATGTTGGGCTTTGGGCTCGGGTGGATTTGCGCCCTACAGTTCAACCTGCGGTACCGCTGTGTACTGTACATACAGTACGAGCATGTGTTATTTTGAAATATAAAAATGTCAATATAATGTAGGAGAAATTGAGTATTGGTGTGTATTTTTTCTTTAAAATACCAATAACAGCAACATACAGTTTACATAATATGTTTATGTTCCTAAATTAATATCGTTTATGACCTTTATGACCTTCGTTATTCTCCTTTGCAATTTATGCTTAGCTACTAAAATTCCCCTTTAGTGGTAAAATTCCATATAATTATTCAATACTAAGCAGATTAAAATGTGCACAGTAAAGAGATTAAATGATTAAAACTTTTCACTAACGACCAATACACCACATTATCTTCCGTGTCGCATTAACATTGGAATTTTTGTGTCAAAAGAAGCGATACACAACCTGTCTCCTCTATAACTCTTCAGTTTACAGAGAAATTCCACCAGAGTCTCACAACATTGTCCAATAATACTCTTCTCGGGTCTAATTTTTAGTTAAGCAGGATTTGAGCTACAGACCATAACAGACCAAAAAACAGAATCCACCTGCAATTCGGGTGTTAACAAAACGTGTTTACAAAGAAAGTGAAATACAGTAATACTACCAGCTATATAGATACATAGATTTAGATATTTAGATCCTTAAATTAATATCATTATTAATTTATTTAGATACGTGATTACATATTCTCGATTATAAAACAGATAATTCCGGTCCTGGAATCAGACTGGCTGACACCCTTCTGAAGTGGTACCATAATCTCTGGTATATGGACGCCCCTGAAATTTGACTTTTTACTGTGTGATAAATTTTAAAGACTACTTCTTTGCGTAGATAAGAAAGCTTAGATAAAAAGCTTGGATTCTCATGTATCTGGTACAAGTATCTTTTAAAGCAGTCTTTGTTGTGCTCTTAAGGATCCTTGTGATATTTTGAGCTCTGGTTGAATGATAAGTGTCGCAGTTTAAATAATTTGTTGTTAGAAATTATGAAACGCTCTGTTTAAAGCAAGGGAGTTTTTATGTTCATTACAGTAAAAGAAAATGCCTGACAAAGTAGGGCTTGGACAGATTCCAAGTGCATTTTTGCAATTTACGTTGCATTGTGCATTGTGCTGCTGTAATACAGTTTAAAATAATTAGAAGTCTAAACAGTATCAGCTTTATTTATGGGTTGCAATTTAAAAAAAGTCAAAAACTGCACTCAAAATGCAATTTAGAGCTTTCTGGCAAGAGGAGACATCCAAATTAATAATGTAACATGCCACTGTTTGTGCATGAACAAGGTTATACGGCTATTTCCTTAGATACGCGATGCCTGTCTGTCCTGGCTGTGCTCTCTCTCTCTCTTTCAATTCAATTCAAGGTGCTTTATTAGCATGACAGATGGGTACAATCAGTGTTGGGTATTTACTTTGCTTTGAGATGCCACTTTTAAAGGTGATATATAAAATCAAGGCTTTAACTTGCTTTAACTCCGCAAGTCTGAGTTCTTGTGTCTGTCCTATCCGAACCCGAAAGAATTACAATATGTATCTTTATAGCAGGTGGTGTACAGCTTTTTAGTATAGATTACACTTTTCTAAAATGTATTTAAAAAATAAAAACGATTACAATCTAATCTTTCCACGTTTGATCCCAAGATCCCAAGAAAAATAAATCTAAACGGGGAAAAAGCTATGCTGAAAGTTTATTAAGATACTTAGAAGACAAAGATACCAATTTATGTTGCATTTGTCTGATTGTGAATCAAAAAACACATATATTTAAACCCGCGTTTGCGATTTAAATCAAAACGCGATTTAAATCAATATAAATGTTTATATTGTAACGCCTAGGTGACTATTCATTGTTATTAAAATGACTTAAATTCGATCATGTTGTGATATTTAGAAATATAAATTTGTTTGGTGCGAGTGAGGTTTTATTTAATCTCTGACCAAGGGAAACGTTTTATTTTTTTAAAGAAATGTTTGTTAAAAAATAAGTCATGGCTCCAGCGGGATTCAAACACAGAGTGTGTGACGTGGGAATCAGGAACCTAACACACAGCACCACCGGCAAGGTCACATGGAGAGTGCTGAAAAAGCACTACAGAAACATTATCAACAGACAATGTACAGCGTGTACTATTCTTGTGTTGCAGTACATGAATATAATTATATCGTTATTAATTTCTTTAGATACGCGATTCCATATTATATTCCCTTTTAATCAAATTCTAAAAGTATGCTTGTTGACTCCGGTAACACATTAGTTAAAGACTTCGAAGCTTAAAATGTTTAGGGAGAAATGGAATACTGGTGTGTATTTTTTATTTAAAGTACAGAGACCAGCCATATACTGTATGTTTATATTCCAAAATTAATATAGTTTATGGCCTTCACACACGTTACAGTATGCTCCTATTTTTTTTATGCTCAGCTACTAAGATTTCCCTTCAGTGGTAAAATTCCATATAAATATTCAATGCTAAAACGGGCACAGTAAAGACATTTACTGTAAATCTTTCTACGACCGACCAACGGACCACGAGTGCCCCTGTCGGTAAACCAATCATGTACCGCAGTATTTTGCGTCATTGCGCGTCACGATGCACGAGGCTGTAGCCAATTACCTCCGGTACGTGTCTGTACCGCGCACTTTGAATGTCTGCATCTGTAATGTAGCGTGAGAACAAAGGCTGGGAGGGAGGAGGAGTGAGAGGCGGGAGCAGGGGACAGAAAGAGGCCAATCAAGAGGTGTGAAGTCAGAATAGGTGTAGAAAGGTGTGAAATGAAACTACCAATGAATGGAGAAAATTTAAAAGAAGAGTAGTCTGTCGTTAAGAGAAGGGGGAATGTGTGATCCTAGCTGCAGGATAATTTTGGTTTCGAAAGTCTTTCTGATGTATGAGTTCGGAAAACCGTCTTTGAGAACACTGACTGAGAGATTAGAGTGGTCGTGGCCGTCAGAGGTGAAATGAGAAACAATGGGCTTGGAGAGATCTTTAATCTTCACAGCCCTGACATGTTCCCTGAAGCGGTCTCCGAGTCTCCTTCCTGTTTTTCCAATGTAGATGGCTGGGCATTTACTGCAAGAGATATAGTAAATAAGGTTGCTCGAGGTACAAGATGCCATCTGGGTGATGTAAAATCGTCCTGAGGGGCCTTGAATGAGTGTGGTGTTGGATGTATACTTGCAGGTGAAACAGCGAGCTCTGTTGCAAGGGAAAGTGCCTGGTGTGGATGGTTGCAGAGGGCGGTCAAGGGAGCTGTGAACAAGAAGGTTGCGCAGATTAGGTGCTCGGTGATATGAGATTAAGGGGTGGTCAGGAAAGATTGATTGATTTTAAAAGCTCTGCTAGCTAATGTTACTTTTGGCTGTGTTTCTGCGTTGTCTAGCAACGAGGGACTATATTCTCAGGCAGAGGAATGTAAACAGCTTAATTTTTGTGTTAAATACATTTTTAAAAATTAAAATGCATTCTATTCAGCAATTGATTTATTTTTCAAAAATTAAGAAAACCATTTGCCCAACCTACTGGTAGTGGGAGCACAGACTGTCCTACAGCCCATTTGAGCTACAGACCATAAAAAAACAGATTTCACTTTTTTGGTCACTTTTCTCACCCACTACAATTTGGGCACAGAAGGGTTAAAAATAGATCAGACAGGCAGAGGCAAGGAGGAGGGGTGAAACTGTTTCCTTTCCTGGATAAAGCAGTTAGAAAATAGGTGGATTTACACCTGTGAAAAGTGTTCCAATTTTAATGTGATATGGAAGATATTATTCATAATAAATTATCTTGGACGGTCTGTAAACTGAAAATGTATAGAGGAGACACTGAAGATATTATTAATAATTAGGGTGTTAAAAAAAACATTTTTACAAACAAAGTGGAATACAGTAATACTACCAGCTATATAAATACATATACAGTATTTAGAAGCTTAAATTAATATCATTATAATTTCTTTAGATACGTGATTCCATATCATATTCCCTATTAATCAAATTCTAAAAGTATGCTTTTGTTTGCTCAATGCATAATCAATACAATTATGCATTGATTGTTTACACATATCAATGGAAAGTCTTACAATACATGAAAATACTTATACCATTATTAATTTATTTAGATACATGAATCCATATTATATTCCCTATTAATCCAATTCTAAAAGTATGCTTTTGTTTAATCCTATAATGAGCATATTCGCAGAAAAGGTTAAAACATTATGACTTTTCACTATATATATAAACTTAATATGGTCAGAAGGAGCATGTTAAAATAACCGAAATAACCACATGTAAGACTTTGATGCTTAAAATGTTTAGGTGTGTATTTTTTACCAATAAAGAAAACAACCAATACCAGCCATATACAGTTTACATAAAATGTTTATGTTCCTGAATTAATATTGTTTATGGTCATCAGACGTGTTATGCTCCTCTTCGTTTTATGCTCAGCTACTAAAATTTCCCTTTCCGTATAAATATTCAATACTAAGCGGGTTAAAATGTGTACAGCAAAAATATTAAATTATTAAATCTTTTTACTAATGACCAATGCACCACAAGTGCCCCCTATTGGTCATTTTGGCCAGCCAATCATGTACCGCGGTATAACACAGTGGCTTGTTGGTAGTTTCGTGCGGTAAGGGTTTGTAATGTGCATTTTGAATGGCTGAATCTTTAGATTTTCTTAATTTGCATATAATGTGCAGGGAAATTCAGAGAAAGTAGGGGGGTGAAAGAGGGGGTGGTAAAATAATACACCATGCATTTTTAATATTCAGTCATGGGTATTATGACCCCAAGTGTCTAGGCATAAAGGGGTGTAACATATAGGATAATTTTGGATGCAGGTGGGTTCTGGTGAGGGACAGGAAGCGTGATAACAAGGTTTAGTGCAAAAGTGATTTATTCTAAGGTAAATAAGTGACTGGTACAAAATAGGACACAATAACACACAAGGGTAGGGAACTAGAGTGGTACCAAAGAAAAGAAAATAACAAACAAAATGGAGCTGGCTAAGAAAGTGAGGGAAAGCTGACCTAACTACAAAAGAAAACCCGAAACACACAGTCTTTGGCGTCTTCAAACACCCTAACTAACCTCCACTGACTACCCAAAACCATACAAGACAAACGGCACTCATCTGTACTAATTAGTGTGACTAATACAAAAATCAACTACTTGTGTAAAGTGTACCCAACAACCTCAACTAACCCAATACACAAAAGTTCACACAAATACATAAGTGAACTACGAATACAAACGAGAGTAGACAAGTAACAGGGTACAAAAGAACACAGAGGTTGAAACAATATGTCTGGGCAAGGTAATGGTGAAACAAAGATAAGCACAAACAAATGAAAGTACAAAGAGACAAACATAAACCAACAAAAGCCAAAGCTATACGAAAACACACACACACACACACACACACACACACACACACACACACACACACACACACACACACACACACACACACACACACACACACACACACACACACACACACACACACACACACACACACACACACAAAGCAAAACAACAAATCAAACGAAAAGCTCTTCCTTCCGAAAGCCTCCATGTTATATAGTGAATAAGATGAGTTCTGATTGGTTGAGAAGCTGATTGAAGATGATGTCACACAGAAACAATGATATAATGGGACCAATGCTGGAGGGAGAACAATCAAGGTCAGGAAGTGGGGAACAGCAACAAAACACACATGACATGATAGTTAAAACCACTATCATTGACATAGGAGCAGGACTACTGCAGTTCATAGCCTCGCATTAACTTACAAATGCACTGAATTCTGTGACACTGCACCTTTTTGTCTGCATACAGATGCAGCAGTTCAAAATGCATGGAATACGTTGCGATAAAACGCGGTAGGCATGGCGTGTCACAACATGTCATACCGCATTTATGATAATAGTACCCGGAATTGCCTTGTAAAACCGCCAGGTGGAGCTAATTACACTTAATGTCTAATGTGCAGTATTTGAGCTGTTGTCAGAAAACGCCTGTTTTCGAATCCCGGTCACTGCTGAGGGACAATCTTTTTCCAATTAAGAATTTAAGTTTTATTCTCTTTAGACTTTTAATAAGTTTAAACTGTGTATTACAGGATGTTAATCATTAAACATGAAAAAGTCAGAGTATTTTATAAATGCAAGATTGCTCAGTTGGACAAAAATACACAACCTTCCACCATTATCATAAATATTTTAATTATGCATAAATATTCTATGCATCAAAGTCTATAGGGAAGATATTACTAATAGTATTAATAATGAACGACCTTGGACAGGCTGTAAACTCAAAGTATTACTGTGGTCCACTTTCTTTGTAAACTTCTGCATCAGTTTGACTCATTCACCCATGATTACTTGGAAGCTTTTTGTCTCCCCTTTTCAGTTCTAGCTTAAGATGTGAAGTGATGCATTGGTGTCTTGGCTTTGGCATATAACTTGCACAGTGGAGGTTGGGGGTTTGAATCCAGCTCTTGCCATGTGTTTTTTTTTTACAAATAAACATTTCTTTGAAAAACTAAAATAGTAAATGTTATTGACACTATATTGAATTTGTTGGTATTTCTAAATATCACAACACATTTAAAGTTAAGTGATTTATTAATAACAACAAATAATTTCAAACTGCTTGTATTTTAAAATTGCATTTTGTTCAGGGTGATTTGTCACTGTTTTCACAAACTTCAATTTATTAAACGTCTATTTTGGGTGTTCCAGACCTCTGTTTAATTTCTGAAACTCCCCCTGTATTCCAAGTTTTAACTTTAATGATTACTTGTGCTCTCTGTCGCAGTAAAAAACCTCATACTTTTTAGAATCTGTGGTTCTGAGCAGCCTGTTGTACAGCTGGTTTGCTGATAAGAGTTCTGTCTAGGTGATCTGAGTTCAGTACCTGGTTAGGGCACAAGTTTTTTGTCTAACAAAGACTTTTTAAAAAATAAAATGGTAAATATTATCTACACTATATTAACATTTTTTTGTGTTTTTTAGATATTATAACATATTCAATGTTAAGTGATATTAATAACAAAATAAAAACGTGAATGACACTGTAGGCCTGCAACCTACAGATTTAAAGATAGCGATCTGTGAAACATTTCACAGCTTTTATTTAAACAATGTCTAGTATCTGGTTGCATTTTTAAAAACCTTAGTTTGAATAAAGAGGATCCCAAGTGCGAGAGACTTTATAATGTGAGAAGGCATTATGCTATATTTTTTATGCATCAGTTGAAGCCTTCTGAAGTCTCTCAAAAACATAAAAATGTAACATAATATTGTGTGGCACGATCGGCAACTGATTCTTTAAATTTGAAAGAAAACCAAAAATAGCAAAGGGTTTAGTTAAAAACATGAAATCCACGAAAAATTGATGATTTTTCTTCCTTGTGATCAGCTTAGAATCTTTGTGTAACCTGTAAGTTTTTTTAACTTTTTAATTAAATATTTTAAACACTTTAATTTTGTAAATGCAACACACATTTCCTACAGCTACAGTACAATCATATTCTCCTGTCTTCCCGTGGTGTGAAGCAAATTAGCAGGTGGTAGAGAAAACAGCACACCACCCACTGAACTCAGTCAGAGAAGAGGTGGCACCATAAGGAGACTGTTCTGAAGCTTGTAGTGTTTCTGGTACTGAGCATGTCTGCCTTTAAAACGTAATAATAAAATGTAAATAATTTATTTTCACTTGAAATCTTTTAATCATCATTAAACATAGCTTTCTCACCAGTTAGTTTTATATTTGAAACCATCTTTAAACAAAACAGGGGCTTATTGTACTTTCTATTGACATTACACATGGAAAGATTATACATTTTAATCGTTTTTAATTTTTTAAAATAAATAAAAATAATAAAATAAATTTTAGAAAAGTTTCATCTACACAAATATCACAGACTATTTTCATTTGTATTTCTGAATTTTATATCGCATTTCAATATTTTACATACACCTAAATAAAGTCAGGCATCAGGTGCATAAACTATTAGTAATCAATAATAAGTAAAAAAACATACCTGCTTTATACTGTTATACTGTATAGTGTATTAAAACTAACACTCTATGGGCACTACACTGTGAGCAATGCTGCCCATTAAACCTCTTTCCCACAATTTTACGGGGCAAGGTTACATAGCTGATTCACAGCTAGATAAAATTTTACGGTTCACGCAAGGAAATCAAAATACTGCCCCCCCTGCCAGTCGGGACTTGTCACCCGCTGTTCCAAAGCTGTATGGTTTTAAAGTATGTGTGAAATATATTTTCTTACTCCAGTTATTACCAATCTATTTTTACTCAAGGATCGCTGTAAACGTTCAATTCGGAGCTGAAAAGACAAGACTCAATGCGTCTTCTCTAACTCTTCAGTTTACAGCTTGTCCATAGTTATTCATTATTGATATTTTAATGAATGGAAGGCATACAGATGCAAGCTGGTTGCAGTGCGGTGTCAGGACAGCCCTCTACTCCCCTGCGCATAACAGGGATGTTGGCTGCATTATTTATGAAAGTCTTCTGTAGCTCAGCCAGCAAAACCTCAGTTGAATGATGCAGTAGACCTGGGTCTGAGACCATGTGGTGAAAAATGAACCAGAACAGGAGCAGCGAGAGCACAATCCCCAAAAACCCGAATTTCTTATAATATTATTAATAATATATTCCGTATTGTATTTAAATTGTAATGTTTTTACAAATATAATAAGAGGTGATACACAATGTGTAAATTTAACCTTTTTCCCTTCTTTAACTTAAAGAATTGCATGAAGAAATCCTAAATCACAAAACCATCACTTATAATTCATCCAGATACACACACTCACACCTTCGCTTTCCGTGAAGAAATCCTAGAACACAAAACCATCACGTATAATAATTCATCCAGCTGGTTCCCTGTTGAATGACGCTGACCGACCAGGTTCAATTCTAAGCGGTGTACTATACAGTACAGTTTAAACATTTTTTTTTAAATTCCAAGTTAATTTGTTGACTGATTACTGAATGCTGACATATGGATGAAGACAAAATATAGATTTTCTCAATGCGGGTGTAAACCTGAAGAAGACCCATAATGTTTACAATAAGCTAAATAATGGACTATTTTTATGCATTCCACTACAAGGACAATAGAAGTTTTTTTTAAAGAAACAAATGTCAATATGTTTCCAAAATATCCACTTATGATACTTTAGCTGCTTAGTTAATTGATTCCATATTAATATAACTATTAAGTGATTTTAAATCGCTACGACATTTATCTTTTTACAACAACAGCAAGAGCTGCTCTTACAACGTATTCTTAGAAAAGGATAAAATGTTACAACTTTCTATGAAGTACAGAATATAAGCTTAATAATGTTAGTAATAATGTTAAAAGTTTAAAGAGTATACAACTTAAATTCTTAATTGGAAAAAGATTGTCCCTCAGCAGTGACCGAGATTCAAATGGGCATTTTCTGGAGACCGGTCAAATGTTGTACATGAGACATTAAGCTTTATTAGCTCCACCTGGTGGTTTTACAAGGTGCTTCCAGATACATTTATCATATTTCAAAGAACATGCAGTATGATGCGGTCTATAGAGATCTCTATAGAAATCTATAGAGAAATGAATCCAGTCTGTACTTGAGAAAATACAATACTACATTTTACTACAGTTTTCAGAATGGTGCTATGGCTCTGTAAGCTGCACTGTAAGAATGTAGCAATTAATTTGTACATCATTATTATTACTATTGATTACCATCAGGTATTTTTCACACCAGAAGAGATATTTAATTATAGGGATACTCTATTTGTTTTGAGAGTAGCTTAAACTTTACTATACAAGATAAAAACAATTGTTTTTTTCAAATAGAAATTATATTTAAATGTATTGCATTTCATTGCAATTTAAAATGGAAGTTGTGTGCCACAGACATCTCTTTAATGAACTATTTGATCAATGTTACCTAGGAAACATATCTGTACCAAGAAGTAACACAGTACTTTAATCTCTATTTGAACCAAGAAAGTGGAAATGTTTAGCTTCAGTCAGCCTCTTGAGAGAGAACAGATTGCTCTAATCAAAATGCGTTTCATAATATTCTGGGCATGAATAAATGCAGCAGGTCTTATAAAACTGGATTTTATTGCCAAGTGGTAGTTGCTAAATGAGGTTGCCATGGCAACATATTACATTAGTTTTTTTGCTTCTTTAGAAATTGCCAACAGTTTGATCATTTTTAGAATTGATATGTTAGTCTGCACTATACTACATCATGCATACTTGCCATTTTATTGCACTAAATTGACCACAATGTGTATCTTCTTTATGGGCACAATGTATTTCAAATTAATTACAAAGGTAAAACTAGTAGAATGTCAGAATTCACTTGACTACTTGAATTGTATTTGTAAAGTATGAAAATGTACAACTAAATTATTTTTTCCAGTTTTGTGAGAATGTTTTATGAAGTAGGCAAAGAATGTGTTTTTTTTCTAAAAGATTTGCATGTAACTTTGTCTTTTTTTTCTTTCATGTAAAAAAACCTCTGCTCTGTTCAATTAATTTGGTTAATATTGAGTTATTAATATATTTTTTAATATTAAGTTATATTGACAGAAAAGGATGAAATGTCTGGGGTCTTTTAATTGGAACTGAACATTGATCACATGAACAGACTTTTTAAAAGTTACAGTATATCTGCAGTTTTCAGGACATAACCATTTACTCTTTATGGTAAAACTAGTCAAAAAATATCCTGTGTTTAGAATTTTTTGATAAGTGCTGTAGGCACTAGTTCTTAGAATCAGTCTCATCTTTCTGGCCATCTTTACAGCAAAAAATACTTTTGTCAGTGTGTCACTGTAAAAGATCTGCATTAACACGTGTCATGTATGCCACATGCCCATTCTAATTTTGTGCTTTTGGCCTTTTAAGAAAATCAACCCAGAAGTATATTTTAAAATATGTAAAATATTTCAGTAACAATAAACAACGGAGAAAAAATTGCTTCATTCACAAAAGCATAAGAATATAGCTGAAGAAAGCCTCCTCTTAATTGTAAACTCTTAAGCTTCATCTAACTCATTTGGTTGCTAGGAGCTAACTGAGCCTATGGTCCATCCACCAATATGGGTGGGTATGTAGTTCCAGACCCCCAGAGTTTTTGATTGCAGGTGGCATTTTTAAAAGAGTTTAAAATGCACTTCTCCACTGACTTTTTTATTTAATTGAACTTGAACTTGAACATTGTTGATTCTAAAGACATTTGTTGGGTTGGTTTTTCAAAGTACTTTAAAATTTTGAATGAGATTCAGTTATTTATTTGTGTTAGTGATGTGTGTTTAAGATTGTAGATTGTAACATTCCTTTAAGACCAGAAATGATACAGCTTTGTATCATAATCATTTTGGCTCCTCTTTTCTCCCAGCTTTTGTTCTCCCACTATATTACCTTTGCTTACTGCCCTGTCTTTCTCACACCTGAATAAGGCTCCACGGCCGAAACGTTGTGTTTTCTTTCTTCTCTTTTCAGCATGGAATAAACCTATTACTTGTTTCTTTTAAATCTGAAGCTAAGTTGTTAACTCTACTTCACACCTATTTGTCAAGATCACAGTTTCAAAATAAAAAAAAACACAAAACCTTTGTTTGGATGAGATCATCATGATTGTTTTGCAAGGATGTGAAATGTGACAATTTGTTACAGTTACCATAAGGAGAAAAAGTTATTTATTTGTGGCTGCTACAGTTAAACCCTTTGCAATGGCTGGATAGTTGGGAGCTCTCCTTGACAGTTGACACTCCTCCATTCTCTTAAGTGAAAACTTAACACTATTATAAATGTCATATTTACAATTTGTTGTAAATAAAAATGGTTGTAAAGTTCTCTAAAGCTTTCCCAGTCAAGAACAAGAATTCACATAGGGAACTGTGTAAGCATGCACAGGCTGCAAAAGATCAGCTAAAGGGGGAAAAAATGCTTTGTTCTGTTTCAGGTGTGAAGAATACAGAATTCAATTGCAGCCTAAACCTTTCCCCACACACTTTGCCCCCTCTGTGATTGGAATATACACAAACAAAGCACTGAAAGCTCTACAGTAGATGATCAGGTGTTTCACAGACTCAGGGTTAGTACTTAATTCTGCCTTTATGAACTCACACCTAAGATTTGATTAATTCAAAATATTTTTTTTAATTGCACCAAGTACTAGATCTTGTTTATATTAAAGTTATATCACTGGGCAGAGTGAAGGAGACTGAAATAAATGACAAACACTACCAGCCTTTTTCCCTTCCCTCTGGTGCAAGATGATAATGCGCAAAACATTCCCTCCCATTTTTAATCATTCTGTGTCTGCTAACACCTGACTTTCTTATTTAGATAAAATATTGAACTAAGTGTGACATTCAGAAAAAACAAACGAGAATAGTCTGTGGTATTTGTATAAATGAAACTTTTCTGAATGTTTTTTTTTAATAGAAGCTGTAGAACGGTCTTTACGGTTAGTGGACAGTGCTCTATTTTGTCAGTAATCTGCTGATCTGCTTAACACCTGTAGACCATATGATTTTATTTCTGTATGGAATGTGTGTTGCATTTACAAAAAGTGTTTAAAATGTTTAGGAAAAAACACCACCCATTTTTAGTGCATAATTGACTTTTGTGTTGATTTAAGTGTCCTTCTTTCAGTTGGATTGCATGATTATTGTTATGATTTCTCTATTATTATCATCAAATCCCTTAACTCAGTCACTTTTTATTTCGAAAATATTTTTAATATTTTCTTTTTAACTTTGTAATGTAGGGTGCTCTGAACATGTTAAGCTTTGAAGCAGTACAAATAAATGGATTTTCCACAATCTATACTATAGTGGCTTTAAAACTATACAATATCACACTGTTTGCATGTGGCATGTCTTTGGTCAAATTTTAAAACTACAGTATGGACAAATGAATGATAAAAAAGAGGACATTTGATTGCTGGTTGCCTTATGTTAAACAGCAACAATGGTTACAGTGCATGCTACTGACAATTCCTTTCCATCCCCCAGAACTCTCTATTCTACATAACATTACACAGCGGGGTTTTAACACTCCTAACCTTTGTGAGAAGTACAGAGCCGCATTACATAAAGAGGCCGCAACGGAATATACTAATAGGTAAAAGTTAATTTCAATCTGGAAAGAAAAGACACAACGTGTCTCCTCTATAAATATTCAGTTTACAGCCCTTCCAAGGTCATTTATTATTAATAATATCTTCTGTATCGCATTAAAATTGGAACGTTTTTTACAAGTGTAAATCCACCTGTTTTCTAACCTCTTTATTCAGGACAGGTAACAGTTTCACCAATAATATTTGGCAACATTTTTTTATGATTTTGACAGAATGCTTAGACTAATGCTTTAAAAATGTAACAGTGCATACCAATGTAAAAGCATCTTTCCGCCTGTGAAAAGATTTGCATATGAAGGTTATTCTTATCTGTGTGAAAACAGGAAATACAGAAGGAGTTACAGAAATTCCAAAAAACTAATTGCGAGAGCTGGGTTCAAACCTCACCCCTCCAGCATTCAAGTCATACGCCAAAGCCATTACACCAACACACCACTTGACAACTTAAGCTGTAACTGAAAAGGGCAGGCAAAAAGATTCCAAGTAATCGCAGGTGAATGAGTCAAATTGATGCAAATGTTTACAAAAAAATGGACCACAGTAATACTGCCAGCTATATAAATATATTATATTTAGATAGTTAAATTAATATTGATATTAATTTCTTTAATTACGTGCTTCCATATTATATTCCCTATTAAACAAATTCTAAAAAGTATGCATTTTTTACTACAATAACTACGATAAGTATTCATAGAGTAAGAAGGAGCACGTAAAACCTTTTCCAAAATAACCACAGTATGTAACCATACTGTATGTACAGATACAGCCATTCAAAATGCGCGGGCGATACCGCATTATTTTCCGGTGCGCTTTACGCAGTACATGCGAGTTATGGGTAAATACCGCTAGTTACCGTAAATTCTCCTATAATACCGCAAGCAAAATAATAGTATCCGGAATTTCCGCAAGGTGGAGCTAATAAAGCTTAACCTCTCATGTTTGAGCTGTCGCCATCAAAGACTTTAACGAAGATATTACTACTAGTATTAATAATGAATGACCTTGGACAAGCTGTAAACTCAAAGTACCGCCCTGGTCCACATTCTTTTTTTTTTGACCGTCTTTGTAAAAGTAACACCACAGCATTTCGCAATCACGCATTTGTTTCCAATCATGCGTAAAAGTAAAGTAATTTTTGAGAATCGATTCAACATGCCTTTCACATGCTCATAAAAGAGATTGATTTAGGAACATAAACATATTACCGTATGCAACCTGTACTGTATACAGTATGTATATGCATATTTAATGTCTTAACTGTGCCCATTTAAGTATTGAATATTTATATGGAATTTTACCACTGAAGGGAAATCTTAGTAGCTGAGCATAAAAAGAATAAGAGCATACTGCAACGCGTGTGAAGGCCATAAACGATATTAATTTTGGAACTTAAACATACAGTATATGGCTGGTCTCGGTACTAGAAAACATACACACCAGTATTCCATTTCTCCCTAAACATTTTAAGCATCAAAGTACACGAATATAATTATATCTTATTAATTTCTTTAGATACGCAATTCTTTTAATACAGTCTTTGCTGTGCTCTAGAGGATCCTTGTGATATTTCGAGCTCTGGTTGAATGATAAGTGTCGCAGTTTAAATAATTTTCGTAGTTAGAAATTATGTAACGCTCTGTTAAAAGCAAGGGAGTTTTTATGTCCATTGCAGTTTTTTTGCAACATGAATATAATTATATCATTATTAATTTCTTTAGATACGCGATTCCATATTATATTCCCTTTTAATCAAATTCTAAAAGTATGCTTGTTGACTCCGGTAACACGTTAGTTAAAGACTTCGAAGCTTAAAATGTTTAGGGAGAAATGGAATACTGGTGTGTATTTTTTCTTTAAAGTACCTAGACAAGCCATATACTGTATGTTTATGTTCCAAAATTAATATCGTTTATGGCCTTCACACGCGTTATAGTATGCTCCTATTCTTTTTATGCTCAGCTACTAAGATTTCCCTTCAGTGGTAAAATTCCATATAAATATTCAATACTACAACGGGCACAGTAAAGACGTTTACTGTAAATCTTTCTACGACAGACCAACGGACCACGAGTGCCCCTGTCGGTCAATTAATCACGTACCACGGTACCGCGCATCATCGTGCGTCACAATGCGCGACACCGTAGCCAATTACCTCTGGTACGTTTTTGTACCGCGCATTTTGAATGGCTGCATCTGTATGTATTAATTCATGCAGATATCAATGAAATGCAGCCATTCAAAATGCACTGTACAACTCCGTAAAGCGCGACATTATCTACAGTTCACTGCTTTTGTGTAGTACATGATTCGCTGGCCAAAATGACCGTCAGGAGCACCCATGATGGTTGTTAGTGAAACGATTAAATAATTTAATCTCTTAACTGTGAATGTTTTAATCAGCTTAATATTGAATATTTACTTAAACAATATTAAATTAGAGACAAATACTTAGTATGTAAACTGTATATGGCTGGTATTGGCTTTTATAAAAAATACACACCAGTATTTCACTTTCTTCCTAAACATTTTAAGCATCAAAGTCTTTCATACTGCGGTTATTTTGGAAAAGTTTTTATGTGCTCCTTCTCACTATATTAGGTTTATATACTTCAGAAAAACTTATAATGTTTTAACCTTTTCAATGAATATTTGCACTTATTATCTCAGTAAAAAAGTGCATACTTTTAGAATTTGATTAATAAGGAATATAATATGGAATCGCGTACCTAAAGAAATTAATAATTATATAATTATATTCATATAGCTCAAATTATCACAGTAGTACACTTTCTTTGTATATTTCTGCATTAGTTTAACTTATTCACCTGTGATTATGTGTGTGGTGTAATGCCTTATATGTAGGAGGTCAGGGGTTCTAACCCAGCTGTCACCATGAGTTTTCTTTTAACAAATAAACATTTCTTTGAAAAACTAAAATTAATAACTAAAATATTATGGACACTTTATTGACATTTTTTATATTTCAAAATATCCCAACATGTTTGAAGCTAAGTGATTGACAATGAATAATTTCAAACTGCTACTGTACTGCCACAACAGTATAGCTTGTGGGAAATACATTTATTTGTCCTGCATTAAAGTTTGACTCGTTCAGAGCGCCCTACATTACATACGCCAAGCGTTTTATTTTGTCTATTGCTACAATATTGACATAATGTAGTTTAAAGAAACATGTCAATATGTTTCCAAAATAACCACAAGTGAACGAGTTGAGGGATTTTATAATAGAGAAATCATAACAGGGATAAATAAATCCCTGTTGCAAAACATAAAACATAAAATGACCCTGTGTTGCTAATCATGCATACCCAACTGAAAGAAGGGCACTGATGGTTTTGTGTTTAAGCTTTTCTTAATGGAAATCTTTAAGTTAAACAAGGGGGGAAATGGTTATTTTTTTTACATTTGCAATAATCGGAGAACAGCCTATCAACACGATGGTTAAGATAGTTTTGGAAACATTTTGACATTTTTTTTTTTAAAGCTTGTACTGTTCTTTTAGTGGTAAGAGAGAACGCACTGTACAGTTATAAAATTGTTATATGCGCATTGGGATAACGGTATAGGCGTGTGCCTTGCATGCTGGAGGCCTGGGTTTTGAACCCAGCTGTCGCCATAAGTTTTCTTGTAACAAACATTTCTTTGAAAAACTAAAATAGTAAATATTATCGACACTATGTTGAATTTGTTGGTATTTCTCAATATAACAACGTTCAAAGTGTTCGTATATTAAGGAATATAATATGGAATCGCGTATCTAAAGAAATTAATAACAATATTAATCTAAGGATCTAAATATAAGTATTTATATAGCTGGTAGTATTACTGTAATCCACTTACTTTGTAAACACATTTGAGTTTTAATTTGACTCATTCACGCACGATGTATTGTGAGAGAATGATAGATGGAGACAAGATGGAGGTTTTTGTCAAAACTACATTCCCCAGAATGCAGTGTGAAATAATGTGCTACACTCAGTCACCTGACCAGCTGATGCACTGCATTAGAGAGAATGACTGAAGGATTAGCCTATTAATAGCGAGTTTTTTTTAAACGACATGGGAGGAAGGAAAAGTGCCCGCGGTCATTTTTTTCACTGACAAAGTTAAACTCTGTTTAACAGAGCCGCTTGTAAGAGCAAGGTGACTTTCTGCTATCTAAACCATTTATTACAGCTTTTAAAGTTGTGCAATGTTTGAGTTAGGCAGGAACACATCACTGTATCTTAGTTTTTTATTTCATTTTTAAAAATAAATAGGTAACCAGCAAATATCCTGTTTTTTCTTAACACTCATTTTTCCATACTGTAGTTTGAGTCTTTGTGTAAGCTGTAAGTTATTTTAACATCTAAATTAAACATTCGAAACACTTTAATTTTGTAATCGCAATACGCATTCCATACAGAAATAAAATAATGTTTTCTTCAGGTGTTAAGCAGATTAGCAGGTTGCTGACAAAATAGCAGATCATCCACTATCCAGCCACCACTGCCCAGTGATATAACTAATATAAACAAGATCTAGTACCAGGTGCAGTTTTTTTTTATTATTTTGAATTAATTGAATCCCATGTGTGGGGTCATAAAGCCAAAATTACGTACTATCCCTACGTCTGCGAAACGGTCTACACCTGATCATCTACTGTAAAGCTTTCAGTGCTTTGTTTGTGTAGGGACAGGGTGTGTGGGGAAAGGTTTAGCCTGCAATTGAACTGGAGATCTGTATTTTTCACACCTGAAACTGACTCACCTTTTGACTTAGAAAGCTTTAGAGAACTACAAATTGTAAATATGACACTTACATTGGCCTTTTTCTCCTGATGGTAACTGTAACAAATTGTCACATTTCACATCCTTGCAAAACAATCATGACGTTCTCATCCAATCTAAGGTTTGATGTTTTTTTTTATTTTGAAACCATGATCTTGACATGCAAGTGTGAAGTAGAGTTAACAGCTTCAGATTTAAAAGGTTTTTAATAATATCTTCAGTCGCAGTAACATTGTAATGTTCTTACAAGTGTAAAAAGATGCGATACATATAGTGTGTCCTCTATAACTCTTCAGTTTACAGAATAATTCAGCCAGAGCCACATAACATTGTCCAATAATATTCTTCTTGTGTCTAATTTCTAGTTAAGAAGTATTTGCGCAATAAGCACATTGTTTAATGGGGAAGACATTACCCATGTCTATATCACTGTACAACACAAGTTTGTGTTGGAGTGTCTGTTAATAAAGTAGCCTTCCAATACATATAACTACTGCATGATTTCTTTATCCGTTTCAGCTAAATGTGGGGAATTAAATCAGTCAGAGTCTTGGCGTGCCAATGGTAAAAATAACCCTTCTTCCCTCCTTTGTTTAACTTAAAGAATTTCGCGAAGAAATCCTTAATCACAATACCATCACTTAATTTATCCAGATACACAAATTCACACCAGAGCCAACAACAAGCTATAATAGTGTACTATTTGTATGTATTCACTATATAAGAAATTACCAATACAAGGCCAATAAAAGTTTTTTAAAAAGAAACAGATGTCCACCTGTGATATTTTTGCTGCTTAGTTACACAATTCCATATTCATATAACTATCAAGTGATGTTAAATCACTACATTTATCTTTTTACAATAACAGCAAGTGGTGCTCTTACTACGTATTCTTAGAAAAGGATAATAAGTTATCTTTTTTATGAAGTACAGAATATAAGATTAATAATGTTAGAACAAGCACGTTAAAACCAGAACCCACTAAGTTACCAAGTTAAAAACTTTTATGCATAGAATATTTATGAATTATTAAATTATTTATGATGAAGGTTGAAGTTTATGTACTTTTGTCCAACTGAGAAAACTTGGTTTTATATAATATACCAACTGTTTAATGTTTAATGATTAACATGTTGTAATACAAAGTTTAAAATTATTAAAAATCTAAAGAGTATACAACTTAAATTCTGACCGATATTCGAAACTGGGCGTTTTCTGGCAACAGCTCAATGGTGTACATGAGATGTTAAGCTTTATTAGCTCTACCTGGGAGTTTTACAAGGTGCTTCCGGATACTATTATCATAATTCAATTTCCATGCGGTATGATGTGCCACACCTACCGCATTTTAACACAGAGTACTTCGTACTTTTGAATGGCTGGATCTGTACATCCTGAGGAGGACCACTACCCTGACCCTAATGATCGTCACATTTCACAGGGAGACCATTTTCAATTTCCTATGCATGCCATCTCTGAGCTTCCCTCTTGTCCTGGGGTTCTCCTGGCTCCAGAGACATAACCCTTACCTGAACTGCTCCTCCAAGGAGTTGCTACCCTGGTGGTCAAACTAGCTGTCTGCTGCCACACTGCACCTGCTTGCCAACTCATATCTTGACACCTCTTGCCTCCCAGAAGCACACAGGTTCTGATGGATATCTATTATAAGAAAAGGACCCCATTGACTCACTGACCCCCCCACACCTCTTTGGCCTCTCCCAACAGAACCAAGTCAATGAATAAATATGTTTAAGAAAACCTGTGGACTGGCTTCATCCACCTGTCCCCTTCACCTGCTAGAACCGGATTTTTCTTTGTCCAAAAAGGATGGTTTCCTATACCACTATATTGATATACAGGGCTGAATAAGATGACAAAGACGAATCCGTATCCCATGCCACTTATCCTATCACTGCCAGAAAGGGTCCAGAAAAGCCTCAAAATTAAGAAAAGATATACATAAGGTGTAGTAGTTCAGGTGGGTAGCTGCGTCAGCATGCGTAAGCTGCAAAGGAACAAGTAATAGGTTTATTCCATGCTGAAAAAAATAAGAAAGAAAACACAACGTTTCTTCAGGTGTGAGGGACCTCCTCACAGGCTCACACCTGAAGAAGGCTCCACGGCCGAAACTTTGTGTTTTCTTTCTTCTTTTTTTCAGCATGGAATAAACCTATTACTTGTTCCTTTACACAAGGTGTGCCTAAAATGTGGTCCAGATCTGGGAGTGCAATGAATGGAAGATGGTATTCAACACCAGTCTGGTCATGCCATTGGGACTGTGTAATGCCCAAGCTATCTTCTTACTTACTTAATCTTTTACTTTTCTTTTGCAGTTATTGAAAAAAAATATTTTAGAATCAATTGAAATTTTCTTTCTTTTTGCATTTTTATACTTTTTTCCTTATGTTTTGCGGCCAACTATTTTAAAACATTTTATAAAGATATTTCCTTCTCCATTTAAGTTTCATAAGTGATTTATTAAATTAACTGTACTACTACTTTTTAGCTTTTGATTGCCTTTGTAACAACAAGGGTTATTATTACACTGGAACAAGTAATAGGTTTATTCCATGCTGAAAAAAAGAAGAAAGAAAACACATTTTGGCCATGGTGCCTTCTTCAGGTGTGAGGGCGGTTAAGGTTGACATTGGTCTGAGGGTTGTCCAGCTTCTTGGGAACTGGTACAAAACTGAGGCCTTTGCTGAGGAGGGATCGCTCATCCTGTGAAAAGGAAAGTTCAGAAGGTATAGTGACAACAAGGTTAGGATTGGTGAAGATGTTTGGGGTGTTGACGGTTTTCTTCTTTAGAAGATGACTGAGTTTTTTGTCCTTCTCTGTAGTGAGAAACTGGTAGAGTTTAGAGTTGAGAGATCTAATGAGGTTAGTTATAAAGGGAAGATGATCTGGAGCTGGGAGCCACAGAAATTCCTTAGCATCTTTGATGTTGTTGTCGGAAAGGATAATCTGGTTTTTGAGGGAGAAAATGGTAGAGAGCATTAATTTCCTAGAAAATTGTTTTAGAAGTCTCGGAGTGTTACACTGGGTGGTATCAGAGTCTAAAGAAAAAGTATTAAACTTCAGGTGAAATCCTTTAGAGATGTTATTATGTCAACGACATCTGTAAAGGAGTAGAAGGTGGTTAGAAAGCCTGGTCTTGGAACAGATAGCTGTGAAGAGACTGAATGCTGGTTTAGTGAGAGAAGCGGTCAAGTGGCCCAGGGAGGAAGAAAAGATATGACGAAGAGTTTTAGAAAAAGATTTGGAGGAAGGCATAGTGGGTCGCAGCATATATAGGCTGTAGTAGTTCAGGTGGGTAGCTACGTCAGCATGCGTAGGCTGCAAAGGAACAAGTAATAGGTTTATTCCATGCTGAAAAAAAGAAGAAAGAAAACACAACGTTTCGGACGTGGGGCCTTCTTCAGGTATTTCAACCCCGTTTTCTTTCTTCTTTTTTTTCAGCATAGAATAAACCTATTACTTGTTCATTTGCTGCCTACGCATGCTACCCACCTGAATTATTATTACACTGTTAATTAAGTATTAAAAAGATTTTTAATAACCTTTCTGTTGCCTTCAACAGACTTATTATTATATAATTATTATACCGAAGCTTAACCTTCTGCTATTTCCAGACTTTTGGAATGTGTCTCATATAAGGCTCTCTGTTATGCATATGATATATTCTCTGATATCACAAATTTGGTCCATGCTGCCACCCCCAGTGATGTGCCCAACACTCAATCCCTTGCTGTGAATCCTAGAGGAGGACTCATCTGGAGTGAGTCTCGAGCTGGAGATCACTGGACATTCATCCAAGGATAATCAACAAATTAGGAACCTGTGGGGGGATGCTAAACCTGATGATATAATAACCAACCATAATTACTAGACCTGAAAGCCATTGTGCAACAATGACATCTAACTCATGCTGTCTCACTTGAGGCCTGGCACCTGACAACCACATAACCACGGGAACCATTATCTAAACTTCTACATAAACATAATCAAAATTCTGCCCAAGACTTGTCAAGAGAAATCTTGTGATTCATGAACCAAATATTTAATTAATTAATACAATCAGCCTTTGTTAATATGCCTGAATATCAAATTATATACAGTAGATTAATCTAAAAGGGTTATATATCTAAAAGGATAAAGTTATTACACAACCAAGGCAGACAGGGAAGAGTCTGTCTCTGACAGTGAAAGAAAAGTGGGAGTGGTCCCTAGCCTGTACCTAGATAGGGGAAGAAAAAGAGGGGGAGAAGCTGTCTGACCATATCCTGTCCAAAAAAGAATGAAAGGAGGAGATTTTATCTAAAAAATATGTTTATAAAAAAATAAAACTACTGCAATGATGTAAAGGCTGAATTATAAATTGATATTCTAATGTTAGTCCTAAAATTTTTTTAGCTATGAAATTTAATGAACATTTTGTTGATCCAAAAGTTTTTTCTTTAAAGAATAGGCATATTCTCATTTACAAAACTAATATTTGGTTATATGGTTAGAATTAGTATAGTTTCAAGTTAATGAATGCTGCAGTTCTGCAGTACAACTTTATTTTTTCAAGTGACATTTCACAGAATGTGGCCAGTGATCCCTGACAGTTTCTTAAACATAATCAGGAGGAGGATAGAAGAGGTTGCAGTGTTGTTACAAAACAAAGCAAGAAGCATTAGTCTAGAGTGCTTGCACCACATATTGGCTGGATCTATTTCCAATCTATTGAGAAATACAACCTAGAAGATTAATAAGCTTAATTTTTAACAGGTCTAAATGAAAGACAGAAGCAATAATCATTTTCAACATTAAAAAATTCTTTTTATAAGTTTTTCTATTCTGTATTTGTTATTTGTAGCTCATTATGCTCTCTACAGATGCAGCCATTCAAAACAAGCGGGTGAGACCGCGTTAAAACGCGGTGCGCTTGTCGCAGTATAACACAGGTTACCGTATAATACCATATATAATACCACATGATACCGCAAGTAAAATAATAGTTTCTGGAATTTCTGGAATTTCCGCCAGGAGGACCTAATAAAACTCAACCTTTCATGTACCTTTCATGTACAGCGTTTGAGCTGTTGCCATCAAAGTCTTTACCGAAGATATTACTAATAGTATTGATAATGTAAAGGAAAAGACTATTTTTCATTGACTGTCTTTGTAAACGAAAAGACTTTATTCTTTCATTAACAAAAAGTAACACCACAGCATTTCGCTGATCCAATCACACATTTGTTTCCAATCATGCAAAGTACTTCTTGAGAATCTCCCATTCACCATGCCTTTCACATGCTCATAAAATATATAAATTTAGGAACATAAACTTCTTTAAAACACAATATGCCAGGAAATGTGTTTGAGGCATTTGCAAGTTAAAGCGAATCCATTGAAAAGCCAGGCGCGAGAAAGTTTTTGTTCCTTGATTTTCTGATCTGCAAGGTCATTTGGCTACAGCGAATGTGAATTCTGTCTGGCATTGCCAGATTTTGAAAAAATAAAAGTATTTTAATCAAGATTGGGGCAAGGGAGTCTTCTCTATGACATTCTCCCTTATAAAATTATCGTGAAACCAAACAAAAACTAAAAATAAGATACAATCTTCCTGCTGTCAGTCTTTACCAAAGATATCACTAATAGTTTTAATAATGAATGACCTTGGACAAGCTGTAAACTCAAAATATTACCCTGGTCCACATTCTTTGTAACCGTCTTTGTAAACGAAAATACTTTTTCATTGACAAAAAGTAACACCACAGCATTTAGTTGATCCAATCACACGTTTCCAATCATACAAAGTAAGTCTTGAGAATCTCCTATTCACCATTCCTTTCACATGCTCATAAACGATATTAATTTAGGAACATAAACATATTATGTGAACTGTACTGTATATTGCTGGTCTTGGTAGTTTAAAGAAAAAATACACACCAGTATTCCATTTCTCCCTAAACATTTTAAGCATCAAAGTCTTACATGTGGTTATTTCAGAAACGTTTCTATGTGCACCTTCTGAGCATGTTACTGTTTACTGTTACTGACCATATTACCTGCCCTGCCTGGGGGCACTTTTCCTGTCCTTGGGGGAGGGTGGACTGTCTTTAATTAGAAGGTTAGCCTATTCTACTCTGAGAATGTAGAGGGGGCGGAAAGTGCCTGCGGTCATTTAATTAGTATTATAATTAGCACCGATTCCCTTGCGAAGATATAGACATAAGAATATTCGTGCGTAGTAAAAAAAAATGGCATTAAGCACTTGAACTTAATATGGTCAGTAACAGTAAACAGTAACATGCTGTAGCAAGATCAGCTAAACTGGGAAGAAAACGCTTTCAGAGAAAATGTTTCAGGTGTGAAGAACATAGATCCCCAATGCAATTTCAACCAAACCTGTCCCCACACACCCTGCCCCCACTGCGATTAGAATATACACAAATCACTGAAATCGTTCGAGCAGATGATCAGGTGTTTCGCAGACATAAGCATAATACGTAATTCAGGCTTTATGAACTCACACCTGGGATTCGATTAATTAGGGTCATTAATTATTAGAGTTCATCAAGCCTGAATTACATACTATGCCTAAGTCTGCGAAACACCTTTGCTAGTTAATGCTACAGTACTTCACTTTCTCTGGCGTGATTTTTTTAGGTAAAAACCAGGCTAACAGGCTTGTTTTGTGATCTTCCTAAGATTGTTAAGCGCAGTGTCAAAATGTTTCCATATGAAAGGATTCATATGAAAGGCAGTGATGTCACTGTCCTGAGGCATGTGTGGCAGATCTGTGATGTGGTTGAGTGTGAATTGTGGTGTGCCTCTGATTGGGGAACTGTTGATCTGTTCTACATACCAGGGGAAGACAACAGAATATGATTTTATCTCTTTGAAACGTGTATTTTAAATGTTTAATTAAGAAGTAAAAACCTTACAGCATACACAGATTTCTTAACTGATCAGGAGGAAGAAAAATCACCCGTGTTTTGTGCATAAAAAGTGGTTATTAACTATCGAAACCTGTTTTTATAGCTTTTAAAGTCGTGCTATGTCTAAGCAGGAACACATCATTATATCTTATATATGAAAAATACATAATATAGCACCCAAACAAAGGCAAACGTGTTTTTAATAAAATGCTTTTACTCATTCATAATCTGACTCACATAACTCACATTCCCGAATGCCCCCACCCCGCTTAACAATTTTAGGAAGACTAAGGAAGGAATATGTCTGTATTCAACAAGTGTCTGTGTCCGTTCTATATAATAATGCCACAATATGTCTTTTATGTGTCGCAAAAAAATGACTTCCCACGGCAGCAGGTGGGGTGAAGCGCTCCTTCTGGCTTTCTGGAGCGGGGGTAGTGTTGCTCAAGGGCGGCCTTTGCCCCTTTAGGCCACCCCCCTGTTTCCCGATGGCCTCTGGAGTCCCTGGGGCTCTAGCAATCGGCACTCCAGGGCAATGTGCCCCCTCTCCCCACAGCGGTGGCAGATGACCCACCGTCGTCGCTCCCCTGACGTCACTGCGCTGGCCATCTCCTCCTCCCCATCTGATTCCCCTTGCGCCGCCTCCGCTGTCCGCCAGGGAGTTGGTGCCCAACTCTGTTGGTGCCCACTGGTCTCCTCGAATACGGCATCAGCCTGCTCAGCCAGAGCCAGGGCCTGCTCGAAGGAAACTGGCGCGGCCAGCATCACGTGGCGCTGCACCTCAGTCGGCGCCAGGGCCTGGTGGAACGCCTGGAGCGCTGTCTCCCGGCAGGCCTCCTCCGGGAGAGTACAGTAACCTTGGCGGGCTAAATAGGCCATGTTTGCGGCGACCGGACCCAGTGGCTCTCCCACTAGGCGGCAGCGTTGGGCAAACCTCGCCCGCAGCAGTCCTGGCGCCTCCCCTCTTCCACTGAAACTCCTCTGGACTGCCGACACCAACGCCGCGTAGATGTACCGCTGGTCCCTGAGTACACCCAGCAACGCCTGGCAGGCCTTCCCCTCCGGGACCGCGGTGAGGTGGTTCACCATCTCCACCTGAGACCAGCCGTTTGCCCAGGCTGCCATCTGGACCTGGGCCTCAAACTTTTGCCATGGGACCTCCCCATTATGACGTCCGCCTCACCAACGCAGGCTGGTGCAGGGGTGGCGGTCTGGACCCTGCTTGTCTTGTGTCTCCTTCCCGCCACACGGCCTGAGACGATCGGGGAAAGGGCCCCCCTTCCGCTGAGAAGGTCGCCGTGGGGTAGCCCTCATAAGGGCTGTGGCCACTGGCGGTGCTGAGGGGTCTTACCAGCCCCTGGCGGCTGCTGCTCGCCCCCAAAAGGCGCTTTAGGGGGTCACACGGCTGCTGGGGGAATAGGAGCTTCTCAGAGCTGATTCATTTTTTTATGGTCTCAAAGTCACTTGTTGTCATCTGTTGTTGAAGCTCTGTGAGCTCGGTGACTTTGAGACCACTTGTTATCCTAAGTTATTTGAATCACCACAATTCAAATAGAGAAAAAAGAGCTGACTGACAAGATTTAAGATGTAGCTCCATAAAAAAAATGAATTAAAGAATGTGCAATTAAGATTTTTTTTGCCTGAAAGATTTTCATCATCACCATTTCACTGATTCCCAGTTTTAGGTGCTCTGGGATATGTTCACACACAATCAAGTTACAGATGCAACTATTCAAAGTGCACGGTACAGACACGTACCGGAGGTAATTGGCTACGGCGTCGCGCATTGTGACGCACGATGACGCAAAATACCACGGTACGTGATTGGTTGACCGACAGGGGCACTCGTGGTCTGTTGGTCGGTCGTAGAAAGATTTACAGTAAATGTCTTTACTGTGCCCGTTTTAACATTGAATATTCATGTGGAATTTTACCACTGAAGGGAAATCTTAGTACCTGAGCATAAAAAGAATAGGAGCATACTGTAACGCGTGTGAAGGCCATAAACGATAACAATTTTGGAACATAAACATACAGTATATGGCTGGTCTCGGTACTTTAAAGAAAAAATACACACCAGAATTCCATTTCTCCCTAAACATTTTAAGCTTCGAAGTCTTTAACTAATGTGATATCGGAGTCAACAAGCATACTTTTAGAATTTGATTAAAAGAGAATATAATATGGAATCGCGTATCTAAAGAAATTAATAACAATATAATTATATTCATGTACCGCAACACAAGAATAGTACACGCTGTACATTGTCTGTTGATAATGTTTCTGTAGTGGTTTTTCAGCTCTATGCACGTGACCTTGCCGGTGGCGCTGTGGATTAGGTTCCTGACTCCCATGTCACATGGTCTGTGATTGAATCCTGCTGGAGCTACGACTTTTTTTTTTAACAAACATTTCTTTGAAAAAATGAAACGTTTCCCTTGGTCAGAGATTAAATAAAACCTCACTCCCACCAAACAAATGTATATTTCTAAATATCACAACATGATCGAATTTAAGTCATTTTAATAACAATGAATAGTCACCTATGCGTTACAATATAAACATTTATATTGATTTAAATCGCGAGGGCGAGCGAGAGAGCAGAGCCAGGACAGACAGGCAAATAAGATACACTCCACAGACATTCACAACAGCGACAAAACAAAACGTTTGCACATATAGTTAAGTTATTACTTGGTTTTCAAAGTGCAATGAAATACAATATTGTTGTTGTTGCTGTTATTGTTTTTTTTATCCTGTAAAGCGTTTTGAGAAGCCACCTTTAAAGGCGATATATAAAAGCGCTGATTCTTATCTAAGTATCTAAGGAAATAGCAGCATAACCTTGTTCATGCACAAAAAGTGGCATGTTACATTATTAATTTGGGTGTCTCCTCTTGCCAGAAAGCTCTAAATTGCATTTTGAGTGCGGTTATTGACTTTTTTAAAATTGCAACCCATAAATAAAGCTGATACTGTTTAGACTTTGAATTATTTTAAACTGTATTACAGCAGCACAATGGACAATGCAACGTAAATTGCAAAAATGCACTTGGAATCTGTGCAAGCCCTACTTTGTCAGGCATTTTCTTTTACTGCAACGGACATAAAAACTCCCTTGCTTTTAACAGAGCGTTTCATAATTTCTAACTACGAAAATTATTTAAACTGCGACACTTATCATTCGACCAGAGCTCGAAATATCACAAGGATCCTCAAGAGCACAGCAAAGATTGTATTAAAAGAATCGCGTATCTAAAGAAATTAATAAGATATAATTATATTTGTGTACTGCAACAGGGCTGTCTAGGGCTGTTTCACCTCTCTCTTCATGTGACTCTATTCAAAAGCCATTTAGCAAAGAGGGGATGCGAAGAGTGACAAACTAGTATACTTTAGATCTTTTTTTCTGAACCGGGGAAAATCTGATCATGTTTCTCTATAACAATAATAAAAAAACATTATTATACATATCACCTTTAAAAGTGGCATCTCAAAGCAATACAGTAGAGCGTTTCATAATTTCCAACTACGAAAATTATTTAAACTACGACACTTATCATCCAACCAGAGCTCGAAATATCACAAGGATCCTCAAGAGCACAGCAAAGACTGTATTAAAAGTATACTAGTGAAAAACTAGTATACTTTAGATCTTTGTTTCTGAACTGGGGAAAATCTGATCATGTTTCTCTATAACAATAATAAAAAACATTATTTTACATATCACCTTTATGTGATATCACCTTAAGGACAGCACATACAAGGGTTAATTGCACAATGGACCATGCAAAGAAATTTAAAATAGTCTTCTTTAGGTGTGAGGGCAGGAGTAGATCGCAGAAGGCATAATCAGCAAATTAGGAAAACAAAGAACAGGACAGGTGAGAGGTGTATCCAGAGAGCGAGTGATCAGAAAAAGGAAAAGCTGTTACGCCCAGGTTTTACGCTCTCTCTCTGCTGAATGAATAAAAGCATTTTATTAAAAACGCGTTTGCGTTTGTCTGGGTATTTACTTTGTATCTGTGATTTACATCTACTGTATTGCTTTGAGATGCCACTTTTAAAGGTGATATGTAAAATAAAGTTTTTTATTATTGTTATAGAGAAACATAATCAGATTTTCCCTGGTTCAGAAAAAAGACGATTAAAATCTGTAATCTTTCCATTTGTATGTCATCGGAAAATACAAGAAGTTTCTGCTTTGTGTAAGGATGGTATCAAAAAGTAATCTAAGTGGTGAGAAAGCTGTGCTCCTCAAAGCGCTTTACAGGATAAAAACAATAACAACAATAGTGTTAGGCTGGGCAGACGATTTTTTATAGAAATACAAAATGAGATATAATGATGTGTTCCGGCTAAGACATTAACGAGTACAACCCCTCTCTCTGTGGGAGTGCTGGCTGTGACGAATTAAACCGTGATTAACCCCGCGGTACTGCGTGATACTGCGACACGACCACCAGGGTATACCGCGTAATACCCCACCCATTGAATGGCTGCATCTGTAGTATGTGCCAGAAACCCAAAACTATTCTCTGAAGACATGTTGGCAGTGCACAAAATGTTGTAGCTAAAAATCATTTCTAGCATTCACGAGCCGAGAAGCATAACATGAAATAGGTAAGTATTTAGATCTGCATTTGTTCTGAAAGTTAATGCTAATTGGCATTAAATAAAATTTATTCCTTTTTTAAAAGCATTTTCAGACAGATTTAGTACAGCCTCAGAAAAAAAACTACTGTTAGCTGTACTTAAAATCAGCACTGTTCAGATTTTGTTCACAGAGGGAATCTTCACAAGAGGAAATGGCTCTGTCTTCGCATGAATGTGAGTGTTTTGCATCAGGGAAGATGAATACGCACCTATTTCCCTTTGAAACTCATCAAAAAAGACACACTCACCAGAGCTTGGACAACTAAACCCACATTTGTGGGCATTTATGTACAAGTTTCCCGTTCCGTGTCCTCCTAACCCTGGTGTCTGCGTAGTTTTCTTGCAGCAGAGCACCTGATTATTTAATTTACCCTCAAATTGAACTAATGTAATGTGACACAATTTAGACTGTATTGAGTTCTGGAACTGACAGAGATGATAGTTTATTAAAAAAGTAAAACCGTGGCTTGTATGATAACGGAAAATAATTAAAAAGGTCTAATCAATCAAGGTACAGTATTAGAAAGGAAGAAAACCAGCAACACTCAAGTCCAGGTTTGAAAGCTCTGGTGCTGGCTGGCTGTTCATGTTGCTGAGTGTGTGCCTCCCTGCAGTGTTTCATACAATCAGAAGGACACAGTGAGGACAGCAAGATATGAGGGTAGTGTCTGCAGGGAAGGCCTCATACCCTGTTCTGTTGTTTTAAAAACCCATGCTCCCATTTTCATCATGGGCACAACCTCTTCACTGTGTGAAAATACAATCTTTATAAGTTTATGCAGGTAAATAATTGCTATTAGGAATGATTTTTTAATCTATCAATGTTAGATAAAAAAAACATTACTTGACGTTAGAAAGCATCTTCCATTATCTTGCTTGAAAAATAATTTTATTTCGAGAGACTGGATAAGTAATTCAAGTGTTTTTTAACTTCCTGAAAAACAAGCCAAGCTATGAGTCATCTTTACAAGACATATTAAGAAAAGAAATCATGTTTTTGGATGTTGATGTAATGTGATTGGAAAACAGCAAGTGAAGTAAAATGTATTTTTCACATTCTCTGACAAGCCTTGTTTTGTCAAAGAAGCAGAGATTATCTTGCTTTCAAAAGACTGCAAAGATAGACTTTCAAAAGACCCCAAAGATACTAGCAGAGGTTAATTGCACTATGAACCGCATAAAGAAGTGTAAAATATTCTTCTTTAGGTGTGAGGGCAGGAGTGGTTAGCAGCAGGAATACACAGCAAATAACAGGAAAACAAAGAGCAGGGCAGGTGAGAAGAGTATCCAAACAGTGAGTGATCAGAAAACCAAGGAAGGAAACAATTGTTACGCCCAGCTTTTCAACGCAATTTTTTTTAACTTGCTAATGCGTCAAACACATTTCCTGGCGTATTGTGTTTTAAAGATGGGAGTGTCTTCCCTGGTATAAGCTCATCAATATAGTACATGTTTATCTGTACCATACTGTATACCGGTACAGACAACAAGCTGCACTACTGTATAGCTTTGGTAAGGAGACGGACTATGGCCAAAATCACGAAGACTCTCTCAGACCAAATAATGAAGATGAAAAGAAACGGGAAGTCAACACGAGACATTGCACAGCATTTGGCTTTCATGGACATCTTTGTTTGTGAAAGCACAGTGAGACTACATTATAAAGGGGAGAGGAGGCAAAGAGAATCTAAACCGAGGATGATTCAAAGGTAAATAACTTTCTAAAAATACTTTTATTACATGTAAATACAACTAGACACATTATTTTTATAACTAACTAACTGTTGATCTGTTTTTTTTCGAGTCCCATCGTGCGAGCCATTGTCAGACTGACGGATGAAAATGATGAGCTATCGTCGATGCAAGTTCAAAGACAGCTATGGGCTGACCTCGGTGCGAGTGTGAGTCCGACCTCAATAAAAAGAGTGCGCAGAAGGCTTGGATGGAGATATTAAAAAAACAACACATGCCCCATGATAAGGGTAAAAAACAAAGAGGAAAGGCTCAAACAAGTGCTTCAATGGATTGAACAGGGAGAGGCATATCATGATGTACTTTTCACTGATGTCATTTTGTAAAAAAGGGAGATATATGAACAAGCCAAGGCCCAAACATCCACTGAAGGTTCACGTCTGGGGGGGTATATCTAGAAGAGGCCTGGGACCACTTCTTATTTTCGAAGGAATTATGGATCGTGAATTCTTCGAGGAAGTCGTGGTCAAACAGCATGCCGCCCCATATATCAGGGAGCAGTTTGGATCAAGGCACCGTCTCCTTCAAGACAACGATCCGAAACACACAGCAGCAAGGGCGAGGCTTATAGCAGAAAGAGTGAACTGAGTGAAAATCCCCAGATTTAAATCCAATAGAGATGGTATGGCATTCGCTGAAAGACTATGTTCGGAAAACTGCTAAACCCAGCACAAAGCAAGAACTGATCAATGCGAGTTCTGGGAGGAAGAACTGACAGAACAAAATTACAAGATTTTATTAACAGTCTGTTTCATGTTCTTCCTAGGATTGTTGAGCGGGGTTGGGGGCATTTGGGAATGTGAGTTATGTGAGTCAGATTATGAATGAATTAAATAATTTTATTAAAAACGCATTTGCGTTTGTCTGGGTGCTGTACCAGCTGTACAGAAAATTAAAGTGCCCTTTTCCATTCAACGGGTGTCTGAGTCGCTGTGTCCTATCTTCTGACAGAAGATATCTTCTATCTGTCGCTGTTGTGAATGTCTGTAGATTGTATCTTATTTTTAGTTTTTGTTTTGTTTCACGTTAATTTTATAAGGGAGAGTGTCATAGAGAAGACTCCCTTGCCCCCATATTGATTAAAATACTTTTATTTTTTCACAATCTGGCAATGCCAGACAGAATTCACATTCACTGCAACCAAATGGCCTTGCAGATCAGAGAATCAAGGAAAAAAAAATCTTGCGGCTTTTCAATGGATTCGCTTTAACCTGCTATTGTGTCAAACACATTTCCTGGCGTATTGTGTTTTATAGAAGTTGGGAGGTTTTTTTTTTAAATGCATTTTAGAAAAATGTAATCTATACTGAAAAGCTATATTTGTTCAATTCCACTTGATAGTTACATTAATGGAGATAAGAATTCAAGTTGATACTGTTTAGACTTTTAATTATTTTAAGCTATATTACAGCATCGAGAGAGAGAGATTTCCAGTTAAATCTCAACGCATGTTTAATTAAATGTCTTTATAGATTCACAATATGACAATGCGACGTAAATCGCTACCTTTGTCTTCTGCATAATAATGTTCACCTCTTTGTCCAGCAAATCAACAATAGTAATAATATTGAACTTTATTGTATATAGCGCCTTTAAAGGTGGCTTCTCAAAGAGCTTTAAAGGATAAAAACAACAATAACAACAACAATATTGTATTTCATTGCACTTTGACAGATCGTCTTTAAATCAATTGTTGATTTAAAGTTTGACAGTAAATGTTTATATTGTAACGCATAAAGCCTCCATTGCTCTTGAGAGCCGGCTTACCAGCACGGTGACGTCACCGCCCTTCCCTGGTTCTAGCAGGGACCGCAGCCACCAGGCTGAGAGGAGATTCCCCTTTGGCTCAAGAGGCTGGGTCCCTGTTGAGTGATGCCGGTGGCCTGGGTTTGAGTCCCTGATGGTGGGGGGCTGACCTGATATGGCAGCGGCAAGGGTGCCCATGTGAACACTGTAGTGTTACAATATCATTATATCTAAATTTTTTTTCTTTATAAAAATTTTAAAAATCGTTTGCGCAGCCTAAGAGGGGGGGTCTGCTCTCATTGACAGCTGACACTCCTCCATACACTCAATTGAAAAATTAATAACGCCAATGTAAATGTCGTATTTACAATTTGTTGATAATATGTTAAGTTCTCTAAAGCTTTCTCAGTCGAGTATGATAGTTTAACCAGGGAGCTGTGTAAGCATGCGCAGGCAGCAAAAGATCAGCTAAACTGGGAAGATGCGACACTGAAGATATTATTAATAACCTTTTAAATCTGAAGGGAGATCTAAAGGGATCCCCACACGATACCGGTTCCTGCTTCTGGAGCAATTCAGAGGGAAAGACGGTGACTATTCGTTGTTATTAAAAAATGACTTAGATTCGAACATGTTGTGATATTTAGAAATATAAAAAAGTCAATTAATTGTCCATAATATTGCTATTTTGTTTTTTCAAAGAAATGTTTGTTAAAAGAAAATTAATGGCGCTAGCTGAATTTGAACAGCCGACCTCTCGCTTGGCACTTAGACCATCACACCACTCACACGGTCACATGACAAGTGGTGAAACAGCCCTACACATATCAATAGACACTGTATGTGTACAGTATATACTACTGTTTGTATTGCAGTACATGAATATAATTATATTGTTATTAATTTCTTTAGATATGCGATTCCATATTATATTCCCTATTAATCAAATTCTAAAAGTATGTTTGTTTACTCCGGTATCGAGCATATTCTCAGAAAAGCTTAAAACTACCACTTTTCTCACAGAGTACTGTATACTGTATAAACGTCCAGTAACATGATCAGAGGGAGCAAGGAGCACGTAAAAACATTTCTGAAATAACCACATGTAAGACTTTGATGCTTAAAATGTTTAGGGAGAAATGGAATACTGGTGTGTATTTTTTCTTTAAAGTACCGAGACCAGCCATATACAGTTTACATAAAACTGTATGTTTATGTTCCAAAATTAATATTGTTTATGACCTTCACATGCGTTATGCTCCTATTCTTTTCATGCTCAGCTACTGCAATTTCCCTTCAGTGGTAAAATTCCATATAAATATTCAATACTAAAACGTGCACAGTAAAGACATTAAATGATTAAATCTTTCCACGACCGACCAACGCACCACGAGTCCCCCTGTCGGTCATTTTGAAAGAGGATGAAATGTAGGAAATTAGGAGGAATAAGATTCATGCCTGTGGTGGGCTCCATTAAGACACAAAGCATTAAGCATTAAGTCACAAAAAACTGTGGTCAGTCAATAATCTGATTGACGGCATTTAAGAAACATATGTTCTACATACAATATTAGCAGGTCAAATTAAATGATTAATGTTACAAAGTATACTGTAGATAAATCTCAAGGATTATCCAATAATGTATCAATATTAAATACTGACACCACAGAGTCGGACAATTTCAGAAAAAGAAATAAATATTTAGTTGCAGGTACTTTCATTTAGGTACTGCAACAGTGACTGCCCATCCATGAATTTCATGAATATATGGAACAAGGAGTTAGCTGTGATAAACATAACAAAGCCAACATCAATGGGGTATGCTGTCCGCTACAGTTCCTTCCTTTTATGAAAAAACAGTACAGTAGCTCTGTCATAGAATTAAATCTCATCATACTGTACATACAACTGTTACGATCCCTGCCTCCCGGCAACGGAAGAGGCAGAAGAATGCATAGCCTTACTTCATTAGTCTACCTATCAGTTTACTTATTCACCACCACACCCCCGTCTCATCTTGTACTTAAACACCAGTCTTTTCCTACCTCCTCGCTCAGTATTGGTTTTCCTTTCGAGCTTCCTAGTTGCGCTACGCCTTCTTCCTCTTTGTGTCTTTCTTGGTTTTCGGATTACTGTTTTTCCCCCTTTGACTACGGTTTTTCGGATCACGGCTTGGCTTCGGTACTAACTCCCTGTTTTGGATCTCTGGCTTCCCCTGGACTCTCGGATTGCTCTATCGTCTTCGGTTTCGGATCACGGTCTGGCTTCAGTAACTCTTTCCCTGTTTGGATCTCTGGCTTCCCCTGGACTCTCGGCTCGTTTCTTCGACTACTGTTTTTTTTGGATCACACCTAGACTTTATCAGCTTCTGCAAGTGGGTTCATTAATTGGTTTCGGTTTCCCTTACTGAATCCCTAACAACACCTTAAACAAGGAAACTGAGTAAAAACAAAAAAAAACAAGCTGAATAACAGCATCAACCTTTAATTTCACAACCTTATAGTATAAGAAAATGTAAAAAAGTGCTAATGCATTGGCAATTTATTGAACGTTTTTGATTCAAATTAAATTAATTAAACTGTTTAACATCTGTTATTAGCAGTGGACCTACTGTGAAAGTCCCAGGGTTGTAGGGTGTATGTCATCCATTGGAAACAATGCAAGCTGTACAAGCTGTACATCTGCCATGCATGCCTTACTCCAGGTTGCTGATGCTGTCTTGTAGGATTTTGTCCCATTTCACTCCTACAGCTGAAACAAGAATGCAAATATTCACTAGTATCTACGTATTGGATATCACATTTTATTATAGATCATTCCACAGATGTTCAGTGGGTTCCTAGTTTGGTAAATTGGGCATCCGTGGCATAACTGTCACATTTCATTTTGTCTCAGAAGAAAGCCAATGCTACGCGAGCAATGTGGAAGTACATTGTCCTGCTGTATTGTTGTCACATAAGGATGAACTTGTGGGAAAGGCAAACAAGTATCTAATGTCTGCTGCAGTCATAACACAAATATCAATTAAAACAGGCAAACTTATCAAGTGTATAACAAACACTGCCTAAATACCTGCTACAAAATTACCAGTAGATCTTGTATTCCCTGTAAGGAAACAAGGAACAATATCAGTTATTTTGTAAATATAGAAAAATCAGAAACCAAAAATCAGCAACACTTTTTTGGGAGAGGATGCTGGTGCATCTTGGATGCTGCTTTACCACCATTTGCTTCTTTTTTCAAAAGAAAATAAATAAACATTAATGGTTTATTTGTTTTTATATTCATGTTTCTTATGCCTATCTACTTAAATGTTTTTTTTTTATCCCTACATTCTATATGCATTGGTGCTCCTGGGATTGTGACCAGTTGTTCTTGCTTTCTCATCTCACATTGGCTTGTCCTTGTTCTTTTGGCCAGCATGTTACATTGATCTTGTCATTGTCTGAGTCAATATCTCACAATCTGTCACAATCTGAATCAATGGCTTGGGCAGGCTGAAGTATGTTACTGCTGGACTGCTTGGTGTGTGTTGCATTCCGAGGTCCTTGTCTAGATGGACTTTGATTTTGTTATTCTGATAATGAACACTTTGGGATAGTGTGGAGTGGATGAGAACTACCAACTTGATCCTTTACCCATTACTGCTTTGTATAAACCTGTCCTACAGAGCGACTAACCCCGGGAAGTGTTTTCTGCATCATGAGAGTACTAATGGCTAGATCTGTTATGCTCACAAATATCTGTTGTATCACTGGGAGTGATCATTTCAAGCAGGATTGTCTGGACATCAGAGAGGACCTATTGTATCTGGCAGTGACTGTGGAATACTATACCATGATGATTTGCAAAACCATATTGCTGACCTTTCAATATGGCTTACTTAATGTCTCAGTTGTTATGTTTCCAATTTAAAATAAAATTATATTTCAAATACCAATAAATGAAATGCTACATTCCTTTATTTCTATTCCCACTACTCTGCTGTATTCAAATGTAATTGTTATAAATGAAACTATATGATCTGGATTTGCTCCCTCTTCCCTTAATATTGCAAATACTACTCATCTGTTAAAAGAGCAGGATTTCAACACCAACAAGTGTAATTATCAGACAATACCTAACTTCCCTTTTTTGGCAACAGTTCTAGAATAGGCTGTTAATGGTCAGTTACAAGCCTGAACAGTTACAAACCCAGTTTTCTGCCAATAAGGCCTGTGATCCTTTTCAATTTGGATACAGATCAATACTTATAACAGAAACAGCTCTTGTTAGGGTTTCTAAGGGTCTGCTGATGCCTGTTGACTATTTGTTATTCACTATTGCCACACTGTATCTTCAAGTTGCCCTTGACACTGTTGATCATCCTGGCTTGCTGAATAGATCACCAGTAGAGGGTTTTTGAAGTATTACATTAACTGCTTTATTATGGTATAGATATTATCTACAGTAAGTGACAGAAAACAATTAGCTTACATCAGCTGTTGTGCTTCATCAGTATAATCAGTCACATTTTCTTTGCTCTTTTCTTGGTTCAATTCTTTTAATATCAATTTGTTATGAGTGGTGACAGATTTGCTTTTTATATTTGGCATCAGCTATCCTTTCCATGCTGTTGACACCCAAATTTGCATGAAAATTAATTATTATCTGAGCCTGACAAATCTCATGCTTTGATATCAATATTAACTCCACAAATATAATAGCTTTAGCTTGGTTATTAATTGTCCAGAAATAAGTACAAGTATTCATTTTAGGAATCTTGGGATCATTTCTGACCTGAGTTATAACTCACATAATACAGTGGACTCTGGAATTATTGACACTCCTTGATAAATATGAAGAAAGAAAATAATAAAACAATGAGTTCATTAAGCACTGAAATGTATTTCCAACATAATTAAATTAATTATCCTGAATTAATGATTCAATGGAATCAACCAAGACAAAAAAATATCACATTATAAATGATTTCCCCCCCCAAAAAAAGAAACACAATTATTGGCACCCCTGTTTTTAGTACTTGATGGAGCCTCTCTTGGCAAGGATAATGGCATCCTAGACTATTCCTCCATGCAGAACCTTTCCAGATCCTTGAGGTTTGTAGGTGTGCTCTTATGGACAACCCTCTTCAGCTCAGACCACAGGTTTTCAATAAGGTTCAAGCCAGGGGATTGAGATGGCCATGACAAAAAGATGATATTTTTTCTGTCAGTCATTTCTTTGTTGATTTTGAAGTGTGTTTCAACATTGTCATGGTGTAAGATCCATCATCGGCCGGAGGCAGCCAGGTTTTTGGCCAAAATATTGTGGTACTTTTTAGAATTCATGATGTCATCGATCTTAACAAGGGCCTCAGAACCACAAGCAGCAAAACAGGCACAGAGCATCAAAGATCCCCAACCATAATTTACAGTACCTATGATGATCTTTTCGAGATATGCATCCCTCTTCTTATGCCAAACATACCTGTGATGACTGTGGCCAAAATGTTCAATTTTGGTCTCATCTGACCACAGCATACACTTCCAGTCAAAGTGCCAATAGCATTTGGCCACCCCCAGGCACTTCAATTTTCTCCTCTGCAACAGTAGGATCTTTTTCTGACAACCCTTCCAAATTACTAGTTAGCATGAAGGTATAATAATAATAAACTTTATTTTTTATAGCACCTTTAAAGTTGGATTCTCAAAGCGCTTTACAGGATAACAATAACAATAAATAAGAAGAATACATAAGACAAGACACAATTACAATATACAATTACAACAATAAAACAATAACAATAACAAGGAGAACATGGATGGGGGTACTAAGAAGAAGAGAGGGGTGAAGAATGGAACCAGTTAAGTAAAGGCTTTTCTGAAGAAGAGGGTTTTGAGTCTGGATTTGAAGGAGTTTAGAGAAGGTGACTCTCTGATATTCTTGGGCAAAGAGTTCCAGAGCTTGGGGGCATAACAGGAGAAGGCCCTGTCACCCATACAATGAAGACAGGCTTGGGGGACAGTAAGAAGGGCAGAATTTGAAGAGGTTGCGGAGGTTGCAAGGTGGGGAGTAGGGCGATAGTTCAGACAGATACTGAGGTGCCAAGCCATGCAGAGCCTTATAGGTGAGCATGAGGATTTTAAAGTCTACATGGAATTTGACCAGAAGCCAGTGCAAGGACTCCAGGATAGGAGTAATGAGAACACTTGCACTAGACCTGGTCAGGATTCTGGCTGCTGAATTTTGGACATACTGTAGTTTCTTCAGAGTAGATTTAGATACCCCAGCGAGTA
This sequence comes from Lepisosteus platostomus, assembly GCF_059453375.1. Taxonomy (NCBI): domain Eukaryota; kingdom Metazoa; phylum Chordata; class Actinopteri; order Semionotiformes; family Lepisosteidae; genus Lepisosteus; species Lepisosteus platostomus. The sequence continues at coordinate 24,216,955 of NC_142611.1, forward strand.
GAGCATTACAGTAGTCAATTCGAGAGAATACAAATGTGTTGATCAGCTTTTCAGCCACAGTTAATGATAGCATAGGGCTTAGTCTTGCGATATTTCTAAGGTGAAAAAAATATGTTTTGACAGTATTCTGCACATGTGGATCGAATGTTAAGCAAGAATCGAATATAACCCTAAGGTTCTTCAATTTTGATTGAAGCTCAAGTACAGAGCCATCTACAGATAGGGTTACAGGGCTGGTTTTATGAAGTTGATGGGGGGTACCAATATGCATGATTTCAGTCTTGTTGCAGTTAAGATGAAGGAAGTTTTGAGTCATCCAAATTTTAAATGTCAGAGTTGCAATTAGATAGAATAGAGACAGCCACAGTATTAAGCCCTGAGGGACACCAGACTTAACAAGACCAATTTCAGACCTGTACCCATTGAGAGAGACAAAGTGACAGCGATCAGTGAGGTAAGATTTGAACCATTTGAGGGCAGTGTCAGAAACTCCAAACACAGTCTCAAGATGAGAAAGTAAGATGTTATGGTCAACAGTGTCAAAGGCAGCACTTAGATTAAGAAGGATAAGTATAGAAAGAGAACCAGAATCAGAAGCTATTAGAAGATCATTGGTGACTTTGACCAAGGCAGTTTCTGTGCTGTGAAGTTGATGGAAGCCAGATTGGAGGGGTTCGAAAAGGATGTTTGTCATGAAGTGGTTATGTAACTGAAGTGTGACAGCACGTTCTAGAATTTTAGAAAGAAAGGGTAAGTTGGAGACGGGGCGAAAGTTGTTAAGATTGTCGAGAGCCATGTTAGGCTTTTTTGGCATGGGGGTAATGGCAGCAGTTTTGAGGATCGTTGGTACAACGCCAGTGCTCATGGATTCATGCATAATATTGAGGACAATGGGATACAGAGAAGAGAAACAGGACTGGAATAAAGTTGTGGGAATGGGATCTAAAATAGATGTGGTGGATTTCATGTGTGTAACTAGTTTGTTGAGGGATGCTGAGTCAAGAAGAGAGAAGCTGGAGAGACGGGAACCAGAGAAGTTGGATGAGGAGGGAGGAGGTATGGAAATGATATGCATAGTGGAGAGAATGTGATGCCAGATGCTGTCAATCTTAGAACTAAAGAAATCTAAGAATGTGTTGAAAAGTTGTGATGAGGCAGGTAATGTGGTAGGGCAGTTTGGCTTGAGCAGTCTATTGATGGTGGAGAAAAGATGTCTGGGGTTGTTTTGGTGATTTTCAATCATGTGAGAGAAGAAGGTGGATCTAGCAGACTCTGTAGTAACCTTATATTCAGATAAGTTATCTCTCCAAGCCTGATGATGTACATTTAGGCCGGAAAGACGCCACCTAAGCTCAAGTTTGCCAGAGGCTGCCTTCATGGATCGCAGATGGTCATTGTACCAGGGGGCAGGGCGAGAGAAGGAGATGGTTCGAGTTTTTAAAGGAGCAAAGATGTCAAGGGTAGATAAAAGAGCACTGTCAAGTAACTGTATTTTGTCCTCTAGAGGGTCAGAGGAAGAGAAACAGGATAAGGAGGACAGAACAGAATTTGCAAACCTTGGGTGATCAATTGATCGCCAGTTGCGGAAATTTACAGAGCGTGGGGGGGGGGTGTTAGAAACAGGTAATTCCAGATTGAAGAGAATGGCTAAGTGGTCAGAGAGGCCTAGATCAAGGGGAGAGCAGGGAGACAAAGGAGTCATTTGCAATAATTAAATCTAAGGTGTGTCCGTTGTTATGTGTAGGGGTACAAACAAACTGAGTAAGGTCAAAGCATCCCAAAAGAGGAAGGAAGTCTTTAGCCAGACTGGAAGAGGTTGAATCGATGTTTATATTAAAGTCCCCTAGAATAAGGATCCTTTTAAACTTAAGGCATAAGAATGAGAGAAAATCCTCAAACTCACCTAAGAAGGCTCCACTTGGTTTGGGTGGTCTATAAACTGTGGCAATAATAGTAGATTGGGGGATAGAAACATTGAAAACAAGACACTCAAAAGAAGAGGGTGGAGGTATAGTAATAGGACTTAGACTGTAAAAAAGGTTGTAAATAACAATGATGCCCCCGCCTCTGCCTGAAAGACGCAGAAGGTCAAACAAACCATATCCAGGAGGAGCTAGTTGGTTGAACAGGAGTCCATCGTTTTGTTTGTGCCAGGTTTAAGTTAAGCACAGAAGGTCCAGTTTTTTTCTTTGATAATGTCACATAAAAGAAGAGCCTTGTTATAAATGGAGCGGGTGTTGAGTAGCGCTGATCTGGCCAGTCTCGGGGATTCAGGGGGAAGCGGAGTGCGCTCCAGGTGCGGTAGTGAGAGGAGATTGTTTAGATCGGTGCCGGTACGTGATGGACTTACAGACATGCACCGAAAGGCAGGGATAGAGACTCCGCTGGCAGACGAACGAAAAAAAACGGCGTCCTATGCTGCGATGGAAGTAGCGACTCAGTCGTAAAATCCCAGTAAAATGGCATTAATCGAATGTGTCTTCCACCAGGAAGTAGCTTTGTTTTAGTTGAAGAAGTTGCAGTGCAGTGTACCTCAGAGACATGATCAATGAATCAAGACGGGAAGGAAATCCAGAGAAGGCGGTAGCAAGTGGTGAAGGTCTTCAGTTGAGCAAATTCACAATGCAAGTGGAAGTCACATTTGTTAATTTGTAACATGAAGCGGATAACGTGAAGCGGATGAAAATAGATAAATTAGAAATCAGTGTCATCGAGAAGAAAAAGGACAAAAAACTACATAAAAAAGTAGATAAAAATGAAAAACTGGTGAGAGGAGCGGCACCCAAACGCGCCAGCGTTCCCTCTCGATTGGAACCAGAATAAATCATCTAATAGTTGTTTTTGAGATGGGATGACTTTGGGTTTTTCTTTGCTGTCCTCACCATCCATCTCACTGTGCGTGGGGACAAGATGGGCTTACGTCCTTTTCCTGGCAAATTAACCATTGTTCAATTTTTAAATTATTGCTCTGGCAGTCAATATGGGTATTTTTAAGTTTTTACTAAATTTTTTGTATCCATTATTTGCTTTGTGAATGGTTTGCATCATTTCTGTTCTTTGACTTTCCCAATGCTGATGGATGACTAAAGGCTTTTCTGTGAGTGTTTCATCATTTTTATACCCTAGGGAAACATGAAGTCACTAAAGTACACACATTAGTTCCTTAAGACAAAAATGAACTCAAACACGTTTAAATATATTATTTTTTCAGATGTGTTTGATTTAACTGTGTTTTCCTGTGAAATTAACCACCTTGATCTCTAGATTCTTCCTCTGATGCTCAGTATCCTTTGGGGCCTCATCCCTCCCACTCAGCTGTCTGATCAGTTTGGTTTACTTTTGTTAGATATTGTTCAGTTCAGCATTTTTCTTGCTGGTCTGACTTAGTCTGACTGGTCGCCCAATCAAATAAAGGGTGAAGGCGAAAGAAAAAATTAGTTTGTGACAAAATGTGGATATGAGCTGTGCTTTCCAGTGGCTCTATATATCTCTGGAAAAGATAGACTGCCAGTGCGGAATGATCCTGCTGATAATTGGAATTTTCCTATTTAGATCGAAAGAAAAGTGATAAGGCTCAGTAAAATTAATAGTTTTCTGGATCACAGAGAAAAAAAGCACCAGAGCTGAGGAGATTTTGGGATTACATGGAGTTGCCATGTAAGTATTGAATATAGGAGGTTCAATTAGGACAGCAGGAGTAATTAGTTTAGCTAATTAGTTTAGTGAATTACTGCAGGTTCACGTGGCAGTCAGGGAGGAGAGCAAGAGGGCCTTGTCTTCTTAGGCCCTCAAGTGGGGGGTTATGGTTAGGTAACAATGTGGTTTACATTATATAGAGCAAAAACAGAGAGCTCAACTGGTTTATGGTTATGGTGACAGAAAACTAGTTATGGGTAGAGAGTGAAAATCAAACTCCCTCTAGAAACCTGTGAAGCTTGGGATATAATCTAAGACTGGGAGTCTGATCCTGGTGGTTAGAGTGGTTCTGTACTTCAAATAACAGATTGAGGGTTACAATCTCCTGAAGCAGTGAATTCTCAGAACCGTAGATGTCAGTCCAGCTAAAGGTGAGCTAAAACACAACACTTAAAATTAACATAGCTGGGAAACTACAAGCTGTAGGTTGTGAGTGACAGATAGGTGTTAATAAATACGATGAGCATGCACAGTGTTAACATGATGTTTACACAGAAATTGTGGCAACTTTTAGAAACAGGAGAAGACAGGGTGTTACTTATTATGACAATCCTACAATTGAAAGACTTTTGTATGTTCTCAGACTGAGTTTAGTTTTCAGCAGCTCCATCAAATGTTCAAGCCATTACAAACACATTAGTTGTTGATACTCAACAGCTATGAGGCTCTAATGCTAATCACTATTCCACTTGCCTCTGATCATGTAGTGCTATCAACAACTAATGTGTTTGTATGTTCTCAGACTGAGTTTAGTTTTCAGCAGCTCCATCAAATGTTCAAGCCATTACAAACACATGAGTTGTTGATAGCACTACATGATCAGAGGCAAGTGGAATAGTGATTAGCATTAGAGCCTCATAGCTGTTGAGTCACAGGTTTGATCCTTACATGTGCCACCTTTTAGATGTGGTCTGCATCATCTCCTGATGACAGATTGTTTCTAGGTGCCCCACTTTCTAAAGACATGCTAGTTAGGTTAATTGCTGTCTCTAATTGGCCTGTGTATTTCCCATTTGATGAACTACTCCAATCCAGGGTATATTTCCACTTTATGCTTATGCAGCACTTTATGCTTTTACATGGGCTCCTAGTTTCTGTGACTCTTATCAGGAATAAGCAGCTTTCTGAAAATTGATTGATGCACTACAAAAACTCTGGCAAATAGAGCTATTTCTGTCATGCTCTTATTTTTAATAATATCTCAGTATCACTTCAGTGTAGGTTTCTGTAATACTGAATTATAGGTAATCTATTGTACATAGAATGAATGACACCACTTATTCACAGGAAAGTTCTTCCTGAAACACCTCTTTTTTATCTCTTGTTACTTATTGAGCCCAATACACAGATCCAGCCATTCAAAATGAGCGAGGTATGCTGCATTAAAACACGGTAGATGAGGTGGAATATACTCCAGTATCCAGAAGCACCTTGTAAAACCGCCAGGTGGAGCTAATAAAGCTTAACGTCTCATGTACAGCATTTGAGCTGTTGCTAGAAAACACTTGGTTTCGAATTCCGGTCACTGCTGACGGATAATCTTTTTCTAATTAAGAATTTAAGTTGCATACTCTTTAGACTTTTATTCATTTTAAACTGTGTATTTCAGCATGTTAATCATTAAACATTAAAAAGTCGGTATATTTTATAAAAGCAAGATTGCTCAGTTGGACAAAAGTACACAACCTTCCACCTTCATCATATATATTTTAATTATGCATAAATATTTTATGCATCAAAGTCTTTAACTTGGTAACTTACAGTGGGTTCTGATTTTAACATGCTTATTCTAACATTATTAAGCTTATATTCTGTACTTCATAAAAAGTTATAACATTTTATCCTTTTCTAAGAATACGCAGTAAGAACACCACTTGCTGTTATTGTAAAAAGATGAATATTGTATTGGTTTAACATCACTTGATAGTTATATTAATATGGAATTGTATAACTATGCAGCTAAAGTATCACAAGTGGATGGTTTGGAAAATTTTTGACATTTGTTTCTTAAAAAATATATATATTTTCCTTGTATTGGTAATGAGCACTGTAATATAGCGAGCTGCACTCAAAGCGCTCAGAGTATTACTTTCGGTTTGTTACTCATATAACCAAATGCATAAAAATAGTCCACTATTATGGCTTATTGTGAACATAATGTGTCTTTCAGGTTTACATCCAAATTGAGAAATCTACAGTATATTTGTCTTAATCCAAATGTCAGCTGCACCCACGCGGTTCAAAGCATGATCAGAGCATTATTTTCGGTTTGTTTCTCAGATAGCCGAATGCATAAAAATAGTCCACTATTTTGCTTATTATGAACAGTTTACACCCGAATTGAGAAAATCTTTATTTTGTCTTAATCCTAATGTCAGCAGCCAATAATCAGCCAACAATTTAACTTGGAATTTAAAAATAAGTTTAAACTGTACTATGTAGTACACCACCTGGAATTGAACCTGGTCCGTCAGCGTCATTCAACAGGAAACCAGCTGAATGAGTTATTATACGTGATGGTTTTGTTTCAGGATTTCTTCACGGACGAGGGAGGTGGGAAGGATTATTTTTTACAATTGCCAGTAATTGGGGAACAGTTTATCAATATGATGGGCAAACGATTTTTTTAATTTTTAAAAATGAAATAAAAAATAAGATACGATGATGTGTTCCTGTATACCTCAAACAATGCATGACTTGAAAACCACTTTGATCCTCGTGATCTTCTTACATAGTAATATTACTATGGAGTCAAGTATCTAAGCAGGGGACATTTTGTAAAAATTTGATGTTTGTTTTTTTAAAAACAAATATTATTGTCCTTATAGTGGTAATAGGCAATAGATTGTGTGAGTGTGTGTATCTGAATGAATTATTATAAGTGATGGATTCATGATTTAGGATTTCTTCACGGAATTCTAGGGTTATATTTACACATTGTGTAAACCTCTTCTTATATTTGTAAAAACATTCCAATTTAAATGCAATACAGAATATATTATTAATAGTATTGTAATGGATTTAGGTTCTTGTGCTCTCAGTTGCTCCTGTTCTGGCTCATTCTTCACTACATGGACTCGAACACAGGTCTCCTCCATCGCCCAATAGAGGTTTTGCCAGCTGAGCTACAGAAGACCTTTATCAGCTTATGTAGCCAACATCTCTGTTTTGCGCAGGGGAATACAGGGCTTTACTGTCACCATGCTGCAACCGGCTTGTACCATCTGTTACAATATTAATAATGAATGACCATGGACGAACTGTAAGCTAAAGAGTTAGAGAAGACGTGTTGAGTCTTGTCATTTTAGCTTGAAAATTAGCCTTTACAGTGATCCTTTTGGCTATATTTTATACATAGCCGGAAAATAGATTGGATTAATAACTGGAGTAAGAAAAGATATTTCACACATACTTTAAAACCATACAGCTTTCGACAGCGGGAGACGAGTCCTGACTGGCAGGCGGGGCAGTATTTTGATTTTCTTGCACAAACCGTATTTGCTAAAACACTATAGTGAGTCCCTGAGGCATATCTTTCAAATTTCAGAATTATAAAAAATAAAACTTTGTTGAGTTTGCACGAGAGACAAACGGTACCTTTTGAGAAGTAGTGTACTGCTTGCAAAGTAGCAGATTTTGACAGCTAATTTTGCTTGAAGAATTTAAAATCTGTCTGTACTGTAGCTTTATTAATTGAGCAGAAAGTCACCTTGCTCTTACAAGTGGCTCTGTTAAGCAGAGTTTGTGTTAACACACCACACCCTTTTGAATGAGTTTTAATCAACTTATTGAGGGGGTTGGGCAGAGTGATGGAGAGTGAAAATTCTTCCACAGTGAGTGTACCTTTAAAGCAGAGAAGATGGCACCAAACGTTTTTGGCTCTGTATGTCGCTCAAGCCATTTCTCTTTGGCATTTTAGTCATAGAGGTGGGAAGATGCCCCCCCCCCCCCTGCCTGCCTGACCTGTTCCCATTTTTTACCATTTTGTGTCTGAATCGCAGCGGGTGAAAGAGAATAGGGAGAGACAGAAAAAAGTTAACCCTGGTTTAATTTTAAATTATATTTAACCTGCATTTTGGATTTTATAAATTTGTATTTTACTTATTTTTTGATAGTCAGATTTAACATATGTTTTGCAAATTAATGTTTTTACAAGATGTCGAAGTGCAACAATTTATCACAGTGCGAATTTTAATACTAATTATTGTTTACTAATAGTTTATGCACCTGACATCTGACCTTTTTAAGATGTATATAAAATATTGAACTGACATAACATTCAGAAATACAATCGAAAAAGTCTATGATTTTTGTGTAGATGAAACTTTCCTAAAATGTATTTTTTTTAAATTAAAAACGATTAAAATGTATAATCTTTCCATGTGTATTGTCATTAGATAGATAGATAGATAAGACTTTATCGATCCCAAAGGGAAATTGATGTGTTACAGCAGTCCAGCCCAAGAAAGCAAAAAAGCAGACATCAGAATAGACGAAAAAATAGAAAACATACAGTAATACAAAATAAATAAAAATAAATACATAGGTGTGTGCAAAATATGATCATAGTCACTTTAAAAACAATAAAATATGTGAAAATGTGTATAGGTATATACAGATTGAGTGTCCAAAAAAAAGTGCAATGGAGCAACATGCTGGCCATAGAGAAGCAAATGAAGGGCTAACAGTCCTAGCCTAGGACAGCGTTATACACCCTGACAGCTGCCGGAAGGAAAGACCTGCATAAATGTTCCCTTGAACACCGTAGCTGGAGCAGTCTGTTGCTAAAAGTGCTCCGCTGCCCAATAACAGTCCCATGAAGTGGATGAGAGACATTGTTCATGATGGCTGAGAGCATGGTCAGCATTATCCTCTCAGCCACCACCTCCAGGGGATCAAGGCTCTTCCCCAACACAGAGCCAGCCTTCTTGATAAGATTATTGAGCCTATTTGCATCTGTTGTCATGATGCTGCTGCCCCAGCACACAACAGCGTAGAAGATGGCCGCTGCCACCACTGATTCAGTAGCAGTGTTCCACACACACCAAAGGATCTGAGCCTCCTAAGAGGGCTTCAGTGTTAACAGACCACTCCAGCTTATCATCCAGCTGTACCCCTAAGTACTTGTAGGACTGTACCCCCTCTATGTCCTCACCCTGGATGGAAACAGGGTTCAGCGGAAACTTATTCCTTCAAAAGTCCACGACCATTTCTTTGGTCTTGCTGGTGTTTAGCTGGAGATGGTTAAGATGACACCACTCCACAAAGTTGGTAATCAAGCTCTTATATTCCTCGTCTCTCCCCTCTCTAATACACCCCACAATTGCAGAGTCATCAGAAAACTTCTGCAGATGATATGCCTCAAAGTTGTACCTGAAGTCAGAGGTGTAAAAGGTGAACAGGAATGGAGCAAGGACAGTCCCCTGCGGAGCCCCAGTACTGCTAACAACCTGTTCGGACACACAGCTCTGTAGCCGTACATACTGTGGCCTGCAGGTCAGATAGTCTCCACAACTCCCTTCAGACCTGGTCAGCTGTGATGGATAGGCCGAGGAGGGCAGGGGAAGATGGAGTAGGAGTAGGAGGGATCTCATGATGGGGTGACTGAGGACATGAAGAGGGTGTCTGTGGTGAAGGCCTGTGAGGTGAATGGACAATGGACCGTGTATCGAATCTGTTAAAGAAAAGATTCAGCTCACTGGCCCTCTACAGGCCTTCCTCACTTTGTTGGCCGCTGGACAACTTGTATCCGGAGATCTTCCTCATGCCATTCCATACTTCTCTCACATTGCTCTCCATCAGCCTGTCCTCTATTTTCCTCCCGTAAGCCACCTTGCTATCCCTAACTCTCACCTTCAGCTCTTTCTGCACTCGCCTCAGCTCCTCCTTGTCACCTGCCTGAAAAGCCCTCTTTTTCCTATTTAGGACGGCCTTCAGATCACTGGTGACCCAGGGTTTATTATTGGAAAAGCAGCACACTTTCCTGGTGGGCATTGCACTGTCAACTCAGAAGTTTATGTAGTCAGTGATGCAGTGGGTAAGACCATCAATGTAATCTCCATAAGGCTCACAGAGTATCTCCTAGTCTGTTGTTTCAAAACAGTCTATAAGTGCATCATTAGCCTCAGCTCAGTGTAGTACTGTGATAATTTGAGCTACACTATATGAATATAATTATATTGCTATCAATTTCTTTAGATACGTGGTTCCATATTATATTCCCTATTAATCAAATTCTAAAATGTATGTGTTTTTTACTGCGATAATGAGCGCAAATATTCATAGGAAAGGTTAAAACATTATAACTTTTTATGAACTATATAACTTAATATAGTCAGAAGGAGCATGTAAAAACTTTTCCAAAATAACCACAGTATATAACTGAATGAAAGACTTTGATGCTTAAAATGTTTTTGAAGAAAGTGGACTAATGGTATGTATTTTTTCTTTAAACTACCAATACCAGCCTTATACAGTTTACATAATATGTTGATATTCCTAAATTAATATAGTTTATTACCTTCAGACACGTTATGCTCAGCTATCAAAATGTAAATTTATTTGTAAAGTTCCATATTAATATTCAATATTAAAAGGATTTAAACATGCCCAGTAAAGAGATTAAATAAAGCAATCGTTTCACTAACAACCAACTCACCACGAGTGCCACCCATCAGTCACTTTGGCCAGACAATCACGTACTGCAGTAAAACGTGCCAAAATGCAGATAATTTAGTGGAGTAAGTAAGTAATGCAGTAATTTGTGCGCATTTCAATTGGCTGCATCTGTATTGTTAGAAAATTATGAAATATCTCAGCATCATAGATGAACAATGTTTTTGTATAGACAAATATATATATATATTTTAAATGACATATGAATCATTACGGAACACATTTTAATTATTAATTACATTCAGGTCTTTTCCATATTGCAACTACTTCTATTTTCATATCAACATACAATGTAAATGTGTATTGACCCTAAGGTTATGTTTGTATTTTATTCATTGCGAGACTTTGTAATGAATCCTTCAGAAGGAGTCTGAAGGGTGCAGAATAGATAGGATGCACTAATTCAGTTTGGGGTCTGTAAATTCAGTCATAATATGAGTACATCCATACTAATGAAAATACCAATTTTCTCTTCTTATGAGTACACCCATCTTTGAGTCTGGAAGCATATTACTGGATCTGAGATGAATTTGTGCATTACCTAGTTCGTTCCTTTTTGGACTGTAAATAACTGAATTCTATTTATCCAGTTATGTAGTCATCGGAGAAAGGAAACATTCATAAAACTAAAAGATTGATCATTTTCCTGCATAGATATAATACCTTCTGGGCATGCTGCTACCTAGTGCCACAGGCTACTAAGTCATTGTCATCAGAATGATGGATGGGATTCATTACTAGTTTGTGTCTAGTACTGATACTTCCACTGAATATCTGATATATGTATTTATGTTATATGGATTATTACTCTGCTAAAATGTTTCTTCAGAAAACAGATGACCCAGGTTTTTAACATTTCTGTCACAAAGGATTTATAACCATTTTGTGATATCTAAATGGCACAGGATCACTCATCAATTGATCAAGACAAGCCCCTGAAGAGACAATTAGTATAATTTATATGAAACTATTACATCAAAGATTTTTTGTCTTACATGCTATGATTCAAATAAATAAAAGGATATGAACAATATCCAATGAGATATTGCAAGATGAAGTATTCTATCCACATCCAAGTGCAATTACTAGTTTTAGATCTACACCTGTATAATACTCAAGAGTTTTGTCTTCCTGCTTCCCATTGTCAATTTTTAGGAAATGTCACTTCATCTGTACAGGCCTCTTACTGCTAGAAGTGTGTCATTCAAGTAGAAAGCCTCCACTTAAACTGCTTGTCAATGCCCATACTAATTGCTCTGTAAAAAAACCTCTTAACATAAACCTTCCCTGGGTTCAAATCCCGCGGCCTGCAGAGGAATCCTACTCTGCTGGGCCCCTGAGCAAGGCCCTTAACCCTAACTGCTCCAGGGGCGCCGTACAATGGCAGACCCTGCGCTCTGACCCCAAGCTTCTCTCCCTTTCTGTGTGTCTGTGTCTCCATGGAGAAAAGCTTGGGTATGCGAAAAGACGAATTCCTAATGCAAGAAATTGTATAGGGCTAATAAAGAAACATTATTATTATTATTATTATTATTATTATTATTATTATGTATTATTATTTTTTAAATAACCATAAATCCTTTTCCAGATGCTCAACCTGATAATATTCACATTGATAGCTAAAGGATTACATACTGTATTCCCAAACCTAACTCAATCCACATGATGAAGCTATGGCAATGCAACTCAGACTACTAATATGTCCCCCCTTATACCCATATGAACCAGATAGGCTTTTAAGTTAAGGGATCTTATAAACCTTTACTTAACCTTTAACTCTTAGTTTATAATCCAGACTTGAGCAATAGGCACTGCAAGGATATAAACCTGGACTGAAGCAATCATAGCAAGCGGGATACAACCCCCAATTAATCTTAATTATTATTCTTTACCAGATTATGTTGAAACATGCTTCAGAAGCTTTAATTATTGATTGTGTTTTCCTTCACCAAAAAATATAGTGTTACCATTGACTTTGATTTTCACTTTGAAAGTATTAAACTATTTAAAATCCTCAAAAATACAGAAAAGTGAACCCATTCACTTCTCCGAAAAGTGAAACAAGAACTAAAAGTCACAGGTGGAAACTAAAGGGGGAACAGAAGGAAATTATTTACACAAGGGTTGTGGGATATGGAATGAACATCACAGACATGCTATTGAGGCTGATATCCTAGCAGTATATACAAGTCTGTGACACAAACCTTGCCATTGTCTAATTGGGTCCGTCCTCAATCTCCTCAATGATGAAATGCTCAACAGGGCTCTTCTGGTATCCACAAAGAGTCTCTTAACTATGACAATGTATCAGAGGATGCAGTCAATTATTCAAAGTTTGACCAACCAATCCTGTTCTGAAGAACCTGTTTTGTGAACAGAAAGACTAAACTTAATGACATCACAACAAAAATCCAAATGTAATTTTCTGTTTTAAAAGGTACTCCACAACTTAAGTACTGCTCATGTTCTTCTTTTAATCAAAACTTTCAATCTGTCAACAAAACCACATAATTGCAGCCACTGTTGTCCAAGTCTCAGGACTTAAACCTTTGTCAAAGATGCCAGCTTAGGAGTGGGGCCATATGTAATCAGAAACATTATTATACTTCAGTTATCTCTTATTTTTAACTACCAAAATGTCCCTTAGTTATATTAATATTCCCTATTAATTGAAATGTAAGGAAGTAATCTGTTTCATTACTGTAAATCATGCCATCATTTTAGTAACATCTAAACACCACAATGCCATCTATCAGTCTTCATTGGCCAGAGAAAAGTTAAGTTTGGTGTCCTGAATGAAATTGCACTAAATGGCTATATCTGTATATTCAGTAATAAATCTTTAGCCTGGACAAACAGGTTTTCCCACCCATCTCACTTGTGACTGGACCTCAGTTGAACAATTTGTAGACTCTTCTTCACCAAAATGAACCTCTGAAGAGATGTTGTAAACAAATTGAATTCCAACATTGCAGTTCAGCAAAGGTTTTAAATCAGTTTAAATTTCTTACAAAAAAACACATGGTTCTCTGAATTAATGTCATTTTAGGGGAAAATTTATAGTTTGAGTGCATCTTACCATATTATTACCATAAATGGGTGTTTAGAAATGATTGTTGCATATGATTAGAACTATACAAAAGAATTTGACACATGGCACAATGGATATTTCTGATAGGGTTGAACCCATGCCTTTCAACTATTCCAAAAATATCACATATTCAGGTAAGATAAGGAATGACCCCAGGTCAGGTCTGGTTCTGATCAGGTCTGAATATGTTTGTTATCCCTGAGTAAATTATGAAACTAATATTATCATATGAATGGTTGCATTATAGATTTATATTTAAGATTCATGTGTTAGGGTCTTTGTTGTTGTGTTTGAGTCCTAACAGCCATTAATTGTAATTGTTTCTGACAATATAAAACCCTCACATTACTACAACACCTTAGTTCTCAATTATGCCAAATATTTATTATACAAGTAACCACATAAACTCTCAGACTTCCACCACAATAATCCCAATTTACTGCCTTAAGAATCACTCTATATTTACTGTAATACACTCCTTATTTATATTTCTGCTGGTAGAGCTGTATCTAGTTTCTTTACCAATAGGGCAAGGAGAATGTACATCCCAGGAAAAGAGTAAAATCCTGTCTGTCTAGCTTAGGAGGTGATAAAAACAAATGTTCTCACCTCTGTTTAATCTTACACAGGTCCTGGTGCACCAGCCTCACCCAGCTTGTAGTAGATCATATTTATATACATTTTATAAACCATCTTTATAATATTTAGCAGCCATATCACCCTGCAGCTCACAACTGGCAACCTACTGAAGCTAAGCAGGTGTGAGCCTGGTCAGTACCCGGATGTGAGACCTCTTAGGAAAAACTAAGGTTGCTGCTGGAAGAGGTGTCAGTATGGCCAGCAGGGGGGGGGGGGCTCACCCTGAGGTGTATATGGGCCCTAATTCCCCAGTATAGTGATGGGGACACTATACTGTAAAAAAGCCACATCCTTCAGATGAGACGTACAACTGAGGTCCTGACTCTCTGTGGTCAATTAAAATCCTAGTGCTTTTCTTGAAAAGCCTGGGGGTGTAACCCTGGCGTCCTGGCCCTTACCAATCATGGCCGCCTAATAATCACCATCTATGAATTGGCTTCATCACTCTGCTCTCCTACCCACTGAGAGCTGGTGTGTTGAGTGTTCTGGGGCACTATGGCTGCCGTTGCATCATCCAGGTGGATGCTGCACATTGGTGGTAGTGGAGGGGAGTCTCCATTACCTGTAAAGCGCTTTAAGTGGAGTGTCCAGAAAAGCCCTGTATAAGTGTAAGCAATTATTATTATCTTTCCAAACCAACGGCACTGTATAAGCTGACAAAAAGTACAATGATAAATAAAATAAAAACAAGTACTGTACATAAAAGACAAACTATAAGACACAGGCACAAGAAAAGAATCATTCTCTCAAAGAGTGAGAGGAAGAGCTTACAAGTACCATGAAACAGAAGAAAAAGTGACAGAAAAAGCATGGTTATCAGCAGTCTGACATTTAGTTTAACATACAACGTTACAGTTGAGGGCCAGCCTCAACTGAATGGAGTGAATACATGAAGGAGTTCAGAAATATATGATGGAGCCTGATTATACAGAGCATTATTAAGATCAGTAATAAGATCTTACATGACAGTATTTAGTTGTATAAACCCAAACTGTCCTATTACTGATATTCTTTATAACTTATTATGTCTCTGGTTTGGTCAGATATTCCCCTTTTTTAGATGCTGGATCAATGCAGCCCTCTTTGTTTCTGACGGATAGAGCAAAATATGCAGCACATACTAAAGGATTGCCCAATCCATAGTCTCAGTGAAGAACCGCACAACCTGAACACATCCAGAGCAGAAGATATTGCTTGGCTCAGGTACTTTGAATTTGGTAAATAAACTCTGGTTTGGTCAGCCAGATACCAGAAATTCTGTACAGATTTTTCACAAAATATATTCTTTTTTTCTTCTTTGCTAAAATATAAATTCTGAAGGCTATTGCTAGGTAGAATACTACATTATACAACTATTTCCAGTACTGGAAATAGCTATATTTTAGCAATATAATGTTACCAATGTTATTAGAAAGAAATAGCAACATATATCTAGTTTAAGTAGGTAGCTGCGTCAGCATGTGTAGGCTGCAAAGGAACAGTTAACAAGTTTATTTCATGCTGAAAAGAAAAAGGAAACACAATGTTTCAGCTGTGCAGCCTTCTCAGGTGTGAGAAAGACAGGAGAACAGGAGAACATAAGGGAGATGGTAGAGGCAGGGGGGCCACTCAGGAAGTGCAAAGTGGACAGGGGTGGAGAAAGGTGTGAAGTCAACCTGCATGAGAATAGAGAAGTTTACACAAAAATAAGTCTGCCATTGAGAGAATGGGTAAGGTGTGGACCTAGTTTCAGGATGAGTTTAGTTTCTGTTGTCTTTCTGCTGTGGGAGCTGAGAAACCCTTCTATCAAAAAAGAGACAGTAAGATAATTATGATCATGACCGTCTGAGGTGAAATGAGAGACTATGAGCTTGGAGAAATCTTTCATCTTCACAGCCTTAACATGATCTCCGAAGCAATCTCCTAGTCTCCTTCCGGTTTCCCCAACATAGATAGATGGGCATTTTTTGCAAGAGATACAGTAAATGAGGTTGCTGGAGATACAGGATGTTGTCTAGGTGATCTGGAATTGACCTGAGAGGCCCTGAATGTGCGTGTTATTGGATATGTATTTGCAGGTGATGCAGCAAGTTTTGTTGCAGGGGAAGGTGCCTGGTTGAGATGACTGCCGAGTGCGGTTGAGGGATCTGTGAACAAGAAGTTTACATAGATTAAAGATGATTTGGCGGTCGGAGAAAAAGGGTACTGATTGAGGGATCATCCTGTAAAATGGAGTATATATACAGATGCAGCCATTCGAAACAAGCGGGCGATACCGCATTATTTTGCGGTGCGCTTCACGCAGTCTACCGCGAGTTACCGTAAATTCTCGTATAGTACCTCATAATACCACGTGGTACCGCAAGTAAAGTAATAGTATCCGGAATTTCCACAAGGTGGAGCTAATAAAGCTCAACCTCTCATGTTTGAGCTGTCGCCATCAAAGTCTCTCACGAAGATATTACTAATAGCATTAATAATGAATTTTACCACTGAAGGGAAATCTTAGTAGCTGAGCATAAAAAGAATAGGAGCATACTGTAACTCGTGTGAAGGCCATAAACGATAGTAATTTTGGAACATAAACATACAGTATATGGCTGGTCTCGTTACATACACATACACACCAGTATTCCATTTCTCCCTAAACATTTTAAGCATCGAAGGCTTTAACTAACGTGATACCGGAGTCAACAAGCATACTTTTAGAATTTGATTAAAAGGGAATATAATATGGAATTGCGTATCTAAAGAAATTAATAACGATATAATTATATTCATGTACCGCAACACAAGAATAGTACATGCTGTACGATGCTGGTGGGGCTGTGGGTTAGGTTCCTGAATCCCACATCACACGTTGGGTGTTCGAATCCAGCTGGAGCCGTGACTTTTTTTTTTAACAAACATTTCTTTGAAAAAATGAAACGTTTCCCTGGGTCAGAGATTAAATAAAACTTCACTCGCACCAAACAAATTTATATTTCTAAATATCACAACATGATCGAATTTAAGTCATTTTAATAACAATGAATAGTCACCTATGCTTTACAATATAAACATTTATATTGATTTAAATCGCGTTTTGACGGGCACAGTAAAGACACTTAAATCTTTCTACGACCGACCAACGCACCACGAGTGCCCCTGATGGTCAACCAATCACGTACCGCGGTATTTTGCGTCATCATGATGCGCGAGGCCGTAGCCAATTACCTCCGGTATGTGTCTGTGCCGCGCACTTTGAATGGCTGAATCTGTATAGTATATATATAGTTCAGGTGAGTAGCTGCGTCAGCATGCGTAGGCTGCAAAGGAACAAGTAATAGGTTTATTCCATGCTGAAAAAAAGAAGAAAGAGAACATAACGTTTCGGCCGTGGAGCCTTCTTCAGGTGTCAAGCTTCAGGTCTTCTTCAAACCTGAAGAAGGCTCCACGGCCGAAACGTTGTGTTCTCTTTCTTCTTTTTTTCAGCATGAAATAAACCTATTACTTGTTCCTTTGTAGTATATATATAGATATATATCTAGGTTTGAAATTGAGATTTCTCACACAGAAACTATAACTATTCTACCAAGTCCATAGTGATCACACACAATATTGTGTCTGACTCTTTACATTCAAATCTAGGGAGGCATGGTAGCTCAGTAGTGAGACATTCTGCATCACAGCACTGAGGTCCTTGGTTCAGTTCTTGGGGTTGTTGTGTCATACAAATGACAAAGTTCAGGTGTCTGTGAAGCAGAAGTCTCTTTATTTCATATGAATATGGAAGTCCGGCTTGCAACCAACAGACTAAAAATAAGTCGCTGAAGATGGTCCTTTATACCTCAAAAGAAACCAGTTACTATGACACATTCCAAACAAATGATAAGACAGCAACACATGCCAATCTTAGTCCGGATCGTGGTCACCAATGCCCACGTTTCCGGAAAAACCTGCCTCAAAAGTACCATCTCACTTCATTATTTTATATCACCAAAACCACAAAACCTTTACACAAAACCTTTTATTAATCAAAAAGTGTAAAAATTGTTTTTCACAAAACCACTTTTAGAAATTGCATCCATAAGGCCACACGTATGCTATCCTCAGCGTGGTCGCGCACGTCCGTGGTGTAAATCAATATCTACCTTTGATTCCTTTATAATTTTAATTATTTTTTACCAACAAAACTACAAAACCATGCTATCAATCGAAAAAGGACAACAGGAGCTTTAAAAAAATCATGACAATCGATCCAAAAGTCACTTTTTATCTGATGATGAACTTCCAAACTTCCAATATGCATCGATAATGCAATCAATAAGCCTGCGAAACAAGACCGCAAAAGCAAAAACCAGCAAAAAAATTATATATCCCATGTTTTTACCTTATACTGAAGCATAACATATATCCACAGTAGCCCACAACTAGCTTATCTCCAGACCTGGAGGCTATTGAACGTTATTGACTTTGTAGTAAATCTTTGAAGCAGGACAGCCAGAAATATGGCGATCTGATTGGTAAAAAGCGCCGTCATTCATTGTATTTTCAGCCATTCAGAGCCCTTAGGGGGTAAGACTTCCTCTGGAAGCCTCAGGCTGTATTCCGCCTGCCTTTTAGCTGTCAATCATTGACTCAGAAGGGGTAATCAATCAGTTGTTTTATCAGTTTCTTATCAGTGCTCCTTTTTTTCACACCAGAAGGCAACTCTGAGGTTGCATAACAGCAGATAAAGACTCTCTAGCAGTGTCTAAAGGTTTTTATAGCAATTGCAATGGTTATTATTCTTATTATTTTCAATATTTTTATGATTTTTTTATTATAGGCGTGGAATTTCATTCCAGGTCCAGTCTTCACAAAACATGATGCAGAATTTTTTCTAATTGATCAATTTGTCCGAGATTTTTATCCAAGCTAGTAGTCACCTAGAACAAGGTGTCCCAGGCCTTTAGTGCATATAGTTGAAAAATCTGACCTCTGAAAACCCCAAAAACATTTTTTTTCATATGTTTGTCTGCTGAGTAGACACATTAAGAAATATAAGACATTTGTTCACATTCAAAGCCAAGGGGGTTAGTTTCAATTTAAGACCTGAATCAGTCTCCTGCTATGTTCTGCTGCAGAGATATAACAAATTGTTTAAGGGGAGGAAACTCCAGTCGGACATTGGCTAAATGTGTCACTGGGAGTAAGAGGTAAATTATATTTAAGTTGCAGACTAGACAACAGTTAACTCTTTTCACTGGGCGTATATATACTCTTTATCTTACTGACCAAGGACAGACATAATCCTTATATATTTGGGCGGAAAACCAACTTCAAGCCACTAGACTGCATAGCTTGCAAAAATTCAAAAACAAGAAATGATATTATTATCTCAGTTCCCAGGTGACTCTTTTATCTCTTCAGGGTATTATCTGCCTGGAGTTTGCATGTTCTCCCCTTCTACACAAGGGTTTTCTCTAGGTGCTTTAGGTTCCTCCAAGAGTCAAACTCATGGATTAATTGGACCTGGTGTGAGTGTGTGCATGTTTTGTCTATGTAAGCCCTGTGATGGATTGGCATCCTGTTCAGAGTGTATCCTGCTTTATCCCCATTGCTTGCCGAGATAGGCTCCAGCTCCTCTGCCACTCTGTACTGGACAATGCTGTTAGAAAATGGATGAATGCATGGAAATTCATTGAATAAGATGGCTAATACAAAGAAAATCTTTTCTTCTCAACATACAGTAAGAGTTTCCTAATCAAACCTTTTACTGAATCCCTTAAAATATGAGAATCATTGAGTTTTTGAGAAAGAAATTTACCAAGTTAGTCAAATGATTCATGCTGCAATAGATTAGCATTTATAGCATAATTCTGTGGCTTTATTAAAAATATATACAGATGTGGCCAAAGATGATTGACAGGTGGCACTTGTGGTGCATTAGTTGTTAGTGAAACAATTGTTTAATTTAGTCTCTCTACTGTGCATGTTTAAATCCACTAAATATGGAATATTCATATGGAATTTTACAACTAAATTCAATTCAATTCAATTTATTTTTATATAGCTCCTTTCACAACAAGGTTGCCCCAAGGTGATTAACAATGCAAGTGACCATACATGTCGTGAATGCAAAACAGAAAAGACCAGAAGACAACGGGGGAGAGGAACCAAAAACTCCTTAGTAAGGAGTAAAAAACCTCTAGGGGTTTAAGGTCAACTGGCTATCCAACGCCTTTTGGCATGCTAACATTATACAATTAAAAAAAGAAATGAATGAGAGTATTAATCCATCCATCATGTCTTCTGTATGTCAGTACTCCATACAGATCTCTGTAGACCAGCAAAATCATCCTAAACGATAGTTATGTCCCTCTTGGATCCATGGCATTGATGCAGCATCCAACTAAGATGGTCCCCAGCCCAGGCGCCATCCAGACATCTGGGGAGGAGAATAGGATAGTTTGGTCAGAACAGATGTATCTACCTGGTGGGCCAACACAGAGACACATAATGGCATGTACAGCAGCACCAGCAGCCGTGGTTGCAGCAGGCTATACTGTAAGGTGTGAGTAGGCTAGGCTGAAGTAATACAGATGCAGCCATTCAAAACAAGCGGGTGATACCGCATTAATGCGGTGCGCTTGTCGCAGTATAACTCAAGTTACCATATAATACCATATTTATACCGTTTATTCTCGCATAATACCGCATGATACCACATGATATCGCATGATACCGCAAGTAAAATAATAGTATCCAGAATTTCCGCCAGGTGGAGCTAATAAAGCTCAACCTCTCATGTACAGCATTTGAGTTGTCGCCATCAAAGTCTTTACCGAAGATATTACTAATAGTATTAATAATGAATGACCTTGGACAAGCTGTAAACTCAAAGTATTACCCTGGTCCACATTCTTTGTAACCGTCTTTGTAAACGAAAATACTTTATTTTTTCATTAACAAAAAGTAACTCCACAGCATTTCGTTGATCCAATCACGCATTTGTTTCCAATCATGCAAAGTAATTCTTGAGAAACTCCAATTCACCATGCCTTTCACATGCTCATAAAAGATATTGATTTAGGAATATAAACATATTACTGTATGCAAACTGTACTGTATATGTATATGTATATTTAATGTCTTTACTGTGCATGTTTTAGTATTGAATATTTATATGGAATTTTACCACTGAAGGGAAATTTTAGTAGCATAAAAAGAATAGGAGCATAATGCATGTGAAGGTCATAAACTATGTTAATTTTGGAAAATAAACAAACGGTATTATGTAAACTGTATATGGCTGGTCTCGCTACTTTAAAGAAAAAATACAAACCAGTATTCCATTTACTGTCAAACTTTAAATCAACAATTGATTTTAAGACGATCTTTCAAAGTGCAATGAAATACAATATTGTTGTTGTTGTTGTTTTTATCCTGTAAAGTGTTTTGAGAAGCCACCTTCAAAGGTGCTATATAAAATAAAGTTTATTATTATTACTGTTATTAATTTGCTGGACAGAGAGGAGAACATGCAGAAGACAAAGGTAGCAATTTATGTTGCATTGTGCATTGTGATGCTGTAATACAGTTTAAAATAATTAAAAGTCTAAACAGTATCAACTTGAATTCTTATCTCCATAAATGTAACTATCAAGTGGTATTGAATAAATACAGCTTTTTAGTATAGATTACACTTTTCTAAAATGTATTTAAAAAAACTCCCATCTTCTTTAAAACACAATAGGCCAGGAAATGTGCTTGACGCATTTGCAAGTTAAAGCGAATCAATTGAAAAACAACAATAACAACAACAACAATATCGTATTTCACTACACTTTGACAGATCGTCTTTAAATCAATTGTTGTCAGAATTTCCAGGCCTCCAAACTAACAAGGGCTCTGAGAATGCACGTGGGCTTTTCACTTATAAACTTTTCTTAACAAAAACACAAGTTTGCTTAAGAGTTGTTAAACCAGTTTTTATCTATATTTCAGCACAACCAGCTGGCAGTCGAGTGGTATTAAATGCAACTTTTTTGTATAGATGACTTGACTAAAATGTATTTAAAAATAAAAACGATTACAATTGGCACGCCTGTAGCTTTTTCACGAAACCTCCTAGAGTTACGAAAACACTTGCTTTGTGTCACATTGTGACTGTTTTCACAGCCTTCACTATATTCTTCTGTCCATATCTTTGGAAGGGAAACACAGAAAGCCTTCAAACCAAATTCATTTTGAAGACCACAACTTGTGAAAATGTTCACAGCCTCCACATAAAACTATTAGTGAGCTTATTCTCTTTCTTTAAACCTCCGGTTTTTCATTGATGTGTAATCAAGCACTAACTGGATACTGGGGGGACCGCTGTGTACACATGTTCACAACGCAAGAAATACTGCCACCCCTCCAAAAACCCTTTTTTTTTTGCTTACAGTAGTACTTCTCACGTTAAGAAAGTTAGGTGTTAGTATAAACTATTAGTGAGAGTCTTTTTAACGGGAAGAGATGTGGTGCTTCAAACAAGAGAGTGTGGCGTTACTTTTTGTCAATGAAAAAGTGTGTGTGTTTTTTTTAATCCCTGGCGGAAACAGGCTTCCATAATAATCAAGTAATAGGTTTATTCCATGCTGAAAAAAAGAAGAAAGAAAACACATTCCATAAGAATCAGTGCCTTTATATAGCACCTTTATATAAACGCCTTTGAAGGTGGCTTCTCAAAGCGCTTTACAGGATAAAAACAACAACAACAACAACAACAATATTGTATTTCATTGCACTTTGACAGAACGTCTTTAAATCAATTGTTGATTTAAAGTTTGACCATAAATATTTATAATGTAATGCATACAGACTCCATTGCTCTTGAGAGCTGGCTTACCAGCGCGGTGACGTCACCGCCCTTCCCTGGTTCTAGCAGGGACCACAGCAACCAGGCTTAGGGAAGATTCCCCTTTGGCTCAAGAGGCTGGGTCCCTGTTGAGTGATGCCGGAGGCCTGGGTTTGAGTCCCTGATGGTGGGGGGCTGACCTGATATGGCAGCGGCAAGGGTGCCCATGTGAACACTGTAGTGTTACAATATCATTATATCTAAATTTTTATTTCTTTATAAAAATCAAAAAAATCGTTTGTGCAGCCTAAGAGGGGGGGTCTGCTCTCGTTGACAGCTGACACTCCTCCATACACTCAAGTGAAAAATTAATAAGGCCAATGTAAACGTCGTATTTACAATTTGTTGATAAAAATGTTAAGTTCTCTAAAGCTTTCTCAGTCAAGTATGATAGTTTACCCAGGGAGCTGTGTAAGCATGCGTAGGCAGCAAAAGATCAGCTAAACTGGGAAGATGCGACACTGAAGATATTATTAATAATTTTTAAATCTGAAGGGAGATCTAAAGGGATCCCCACATGATACCGGTTCCTGCTTCTGGAGCGATTCAGAGGGAAAGACGGTGACTATTCGTTGTTATTAAAAAATGACTTAGATTCGAACATGTGATATTTAGAAATATAAAAAAGTCAATTAATTGTCCATAATATTGCTATTTTATTTTTTCAAAGAAATGTTTGTTAAAAGAAAATTCTTGGCGCTAGCCGATCTCTCGCTTCTAAGTCAGGCACTAAGACATTCACACCACTCGCACGACAAGTGGTGAAACAGCCCTACACATATTAATAGACATTGACTGTGTACAGTATATACTACTGTTTGTGTTGCAATACATGAATATAATGATATCGTTATTCATTTCTTTAGATACGAGATTCCATATTATATTCCCTATTAATCAAATTCTAAAAGTGTCCTTGTTTACTCTGGTATCGAGCGTATTCGCAGAAAAGCTTAAAACTACCATTTTTCTCACAGAGTACTGTATACTGTATAAACGTCCAGTAACATGATCAGAGGGAGCAACGAGCACGTAAAAATGTTTCTGAAATAACCACGTTATTTCACATGTTAGTTAAAGACTTTGATGCTTAAAATGTTTAGGGAGAAATGGAATACTGGTGTGTATTTTTTCTTTAAAGTACCGAGACCAGCCATATACAGTTTACATAATACTGTATGTTTATGTTCCAAAATTAATATCGTTTATGACCTTCACATGCGTTATGCTCCTATTCTTTTTATGCTACTAAAATTACCCTTCAGTGGTAAAATTCCATATAAATATTCAATACTAAAACATCCACAGTAAAGACATTTAATGGTTAGATCTTTCCATGACCGACCAATGCACCACGAGTGCCCCTGTTGGTCATTTTGGCCAACCAATCACGTACCTCGGTATGACGCGGTGTTATGACATAGCCAAATGCCTGCAATACAAGTTTGTGCCGCGCACTTTGAATGGCTGCATCTCTAGGTCTTCAGTCTGGATTTGAATACTGAGATTGACTCGGCATCCCACATATGGTATGGGAGACTGTTCCATAAGCTAGGGGCCCTGTAACTAAAGGCTTTACTGCCAACTGCTTTTTTAATGCATGGAATATGAAGAAGACCTGCATTCTGTGATCTACGGGCAACTTGGATGGTATACATTAATAAGTTCTATTAGATAGACAGGTGCCTGACCTCTGAGAGCCTTATAGGTAAGTAGAAGGATTTTGAAGTCTGTCCCGTACTTGATATGAAGCCAATGAAGAGAGCTAAGTATGGGTGTTATATGGTCGTACTTTCTGCTCCTAGTTAACAATTCTAGCTGCAAGGTGTTGAGAGAATGGTGGGTGCTCCCTGATAGTAGGGCATTGCAGTAGTCTAACCTGTTATATACCAGAGCGTATAGAGCGTTTAGTGGAGAGAAGGTGCCTTTTTTTTTTTTTTGCAATATTTCTTAACTGTAGGAAGCATGTTTTTGATACTGTTTTAACATGAGAGTTAAATGAGAGCCTTGTGTCTAATATGATCCCTAGGTTACATGCTGAGTCTTTATGGCAAATTTTTAGATCCCCTGAGCTGGGTGATGAAGTTATAATAGTTCTATCAGTATTGTTGCCTCCAAACAACACAACCTCAGTTTTATCAGAGAAACAAAAAGTTTTCACAAATCCAAGTCTTTACTTCGTTAATGCAATTAACTAAAGTGATAATAGATGAGTTGTCGTTAGGTGTAAATGAAATGTATATTTGAGTGTCATCAGCATATGAATGAAACTTAATATTAGGTTTTCGTATTATCCTACCTAGCGGCAGCATGTAGAGAGAGAACAATATTGGTCCCAGCACTGATCCCTATAGTACCCCAAAATGAACTGGTGACATTGACAAAGCAGTACAATTATTAAATATTTAAACATAATGAAAATGATTAGTTAATTATTAAGTAAACCACTTAAGGACGGTTCCACATAAGCCAACCTCAAACTCTGTGTAACAAAACAGAGTGGCAACTGTGTCAAAGGCAGCACTAAGATCTCGAAGCACAAGCACTGTTGCATTCCCCGTGTCAGTAGCTAACAGAATATGATTTACGACTCTTGTTAATGCAGTTTCAGTGCTATGGCCCGGGCGGACACCAGACTGGAATTTCTCAAGTATATTATTTGAGTCCAGATACGACTGAAGTTGGGCCACAACTATTCTCTCAAGAATTTTGAGAAATTCAAGAAATAGGATATTTCAGACAGGCCTGTAGTTGTTAAGAACTTGTGGATCGAAATTTGGCTTCTTAAGGAGCGGTCTAACAGCCACTACCTTAAATTGATCAGGTTCAACGCCTGATGCAAGGGACATGTTCGTTATACTAATTATAGCTGCAATTTCCCTCACGGGATCAATAAAGTATCTATCTGTCTATAGGTCCTGCCAGTACTTCGAGGGAATCTATGACTAGCTGAGTGGGGATGGGATCTAGCGGACAAGTGGTTGACTTTGTCTTAATAATTAATTTAATATTAATAATAATTATATTAATATTAAATATAAACACTAAAGAGGTGCTCATATTGTTTCTGTACCAGACTTATTTGCGGCATATTTGATTGGGTTTGAAGTCTGATGGTGTTAATTTTATCGTTAAAGACGTTCATGAAATCGTCACCACTAAAGTTATATGGTGCTATAGAATCAGTCTTATTTGCAAAAGTAACTATTGTCTTAAGTAGGTAGCAAGGGTTATTTTTATTAGTTTCTATAAGTTCAGAGTAATAAGCTGAATGATCTATATATAGGGCTTTCAGATATTGCTGCAGGCTATCGGTTCATGTCCGACTTGTAGACCAGTAGACCTCCATTTGAGCCCTAGTTTGCGGCACTCCTGTTTAAGGGATCGTGTGTGATCATTATACCATGGAGAGTGTCTAGTGGTTTGACCACCTTAGTCTTTAACGGGGAAATGTAATCAATGGCCTGTATGACCACTGTATTATAGGTATGTGTGATTTTGTCAACATTATTACTGGAGATAAAGCTAGCATTGTTCATCGTGTTCATAAAATTTAATGAAGTGTAGAGGCAAGGCTTATTAAAAATACAGGAATTAAGTTTGCTGCTCCCTTGCCAGTCTCTCTCCCTCATCTCAGTGATACTGGATACAGAGAGACCATTCCATTTGGTTCACATTTAAGATGTTTTTCTAGCTGATAGATTTTCCTGAAAAGGAACAGCTTCCAAGGCTGAGATTCACCAGCCACCCTAATAAATGGTCATCAATGGCGCCTTACTGTCTGGGATATTCCTTGGGAGAGTCGCATCCCAGGTTGTTTACAACCCTAATGTCAGAGAACATGGTTACTCATCCTTCACCTCGATCAGCCAATCAGGAACTGGTAGGGCAGGTTAACACCACGTGGGTCTCGAATGCCTGCGGAACATTTAACCAATGAATGACCGTAGTTCCTCCAGATAAAACAGGCAGAACTGGGCCCAGAAGGGGCCCCTCCAGGACATTCTCAGACTCATCTCGGACAATCACATAACAGCCAGTGGGTCCGAGTGCCAGGACTTGCTTTGAAAGTATCTAGTATAGAAGTTGTAATCAAAGCTCATTAACGAAACGATATAAATGAATGGTATATTGAATGTATGTCCCTCTTGGTTTGTAACTCTTTGTGATTGAATATATACCTTTTGTATTCTGCTACCCTTCATTCTTAAGATCTGTTATGTTTATATGCACATTTTATGTATTAATAAATGTATTATCGTGTATTAGTATCCGTGTGTGTGCGTTGCTGAGTTGTCCCGCAAGGTCGGTTTTCTAATAGCCATCAAAGAATCATTTTGTGACTTACGGCTGCAATTAATAATTGTCCCAGTAAATGCACAAAACCCCTACAGAAGTCCCCCGTTGATGTGTCATGTTGTAATAGTCTTGTCGTTGGCAGCTATCTAGGGCAGTCGAATCTTAAAAGTAATTAAAGAGTGGTCAGAAAAAGAGTTATTGATGGGAAGGACTAGTATATGATAAATATCAGCTCTATGAGTGATAATTAAGTCTAGTGTATGATTATATGCGTGTGTTGGTCCTGTTATATGCTGACTACAACCTACAGAGTCAAGGAGAGACAATACATTTTTACTGAAGGTTTCTGTCTGTATGTCCATATGTACAGTGCCTTGCGAAAGTATTCGGCCCCCTTGAACTTTTCAACCTTTTGCCACATTTCAGGCTTCAAACATAAAGATATAATTTTTTTATTTTATGTGAAGAATCACCAACAAGTGGGACACAATTGTGAAGTGGAACGAAATCTATTGGATTTTTGAAACTTTTTTAACTAATAAAAAAATGAAAAGTGGGGCGTGCAAAATTATTCGGCCCCTTTACTTTCAGTGCAGCAAACTCACTCCAGAAGTTCAGCGAGGATCTCTGAATGATCCAATGTTGTCCTAAATGACTGATGGTGATAAATAGAATCCACCTGTGTGTAATCAAGTCTCTGTATAAATGCACCTGCTCTGTGATAGTCTCAAGGTTCTGTTGAAAGCGCAGAGAGCATCATGAAGACCAAGGAACACACCAGGCAGGTCCGTAATACTGTTGTGGAGAAGTTTAAAGCCGGATTTGGATACAAAAAGATTTCCCAAGCTTCAAACATCCCAAGGAGCACTGTGCAAGCGATCATCTTGAAATGGAAGGAGTATCAGACCACTGCAAATCTACCAAGACCTGGCCGTCCCTCTAAACTTTCAGCTCAGACAAGGAGAAGACTGATCAGAGATGCAGCCAAGAGGCCCATGATCACTCTGGATGAACTGCAGAGAACTACAGCTGAGGTGGGAGAGTCTGTCCATAGGACAACAATCAGTCTTACACTGCACAAATCTGGCCTTTATGGAAGAGTGGCAAGAAGAAAGCCATTTCTCAAAGATATCCATAAAAAGTCTCGTCTAAAGTTTGCCACAAGCCACCTGGGAGACACCCCAAACATGTGGAAGAAGGTGCTCTGGTCAGATGAAACCAAAATCGAACTTTTTGGCCACAATGCAAAACGATATGTTTGGCGTAAAAGCAACACAGCTCATCACCCTCAACACACCATCCCCACTGTCAAACATGGTGGTGGCAGCATCATGGTTTGGGCCTGCTTTTCTTCAGCAGGGACAGGGAAGATGGTTAAAATTGAGGGGAAGATGGATGCAGCCAAATACAGGACCATTCTGGATGAAAACCTGTTGGAGTCTGCAAAAGACCTGAAACTGGGACGGAGATTTATCTTCCAACAAGACAATGATCCCAAACATACAGCAAAATCTACAAAGGAATGGTTCACAAATAAACGTATCCAGGTGTTTGAATGGCCAAGTCAAAGTCCAGACCTGAATCCAATCGAGAATCTGTGGAAAGAGCTGAAAACTGCTGTTCACAAACGCTCTCCATCCAACTTCACTGAGCTCGAGCTGTTTTGCAAGGAAGAATGGGCAAGAATTTCAGTCTCTCGATGTGCAAAACTGATAGAGACATACCCCAAGCGACTTGCAGCTGTAATCGCAGCAAAAGGTGGCTCTACAAAGTATTAACGCAAGGGGGCCGAATAATTTTGCACGCCCCACTTTTCATTTTTTTATTAGTTAAAAAAGTTTCAAAAATCCAATAGATTTCGTTCCACTTCACAATTGTGTCCCACTTGTTGGTGATTCTTCACATAAAATAAAAAATTTATATCTTTAGGTTTGAAGCCTGAAATGTGGCAAAAGGTTGAAAAGTTCAAGGGGGCCGAATACTTTCGCAAGGCACTGTATGTTAAAGTCACCTAATATTACAACTTTGTCTAAATAAGCAGTTCACCAAATTCGGCAAGAAACAATGCATAAGGTCCCTGGGGTCTGTACACTAAAAGAATGTATTTAGATGATTTGGTGCTATTTTAAGAAGCATTGCTTCAAATGTGTGAAAGTCATTAATAGTTTTTAATTCAATTCTCAGAGACTCACCGAAGATGGCTGCTAGGCCACCTCCACAACCTGAGCAATGAGCTTTCTGTAAGAAAAGTATAACCAATAGGTAAGGCTTCAACTGAAGGAATAGTGTCAGTTGGCCTAAGCCAAGGTTCTGTTAGTAGGCACAGTTCAGAGTTGGTGTCAAGCACCAGAACCAGAACTAATTTGTTGCCTAGTGAGCGAACATTTAACAGTGAGCATTGTATGATAGTTTCATGTTTTAACTGATTTAGGTTTACCAGTGGAATGGAGATTAATTTGTCAACAATTATCAAGAGCCCCTAAAGGAACATCTGAATTCTAATCTATGTCTAGTGATAGTTGCAATACTCTGTCTGTTCAAACTCATATCTGGTTCTGAATAGTAATGTTATTGATGGGATGCCATGTGGTACAGAACCTGGGTTGGTACAGGAGGTGAACTACATGTGGGAGTATAGACAGCACACGATTTAAGATCACATGGCTGAGGCCTGGGTGGTGCTCTTTGTAGTCATACAAGCAATTTGTTTGCTATATTTTGGGATAGAATTA
Organism: Lepisosteus platostomus; assembly: GCF_059453375.1. Classification (NCBI taxonomy): domain Eukaryota; kingdom Metazoa; phylum Chordata; class Actinopteri; order Semionotiformes; family Lepisosteidae; genus Lepisosteus; species Lepisosteus platostomus. The sequence continues at coordinate 24,246,932 of NC_142611.1, forward strand.
ATGATCCTTGTTGTTAAGGTGGGGACCATCCCATTTATAAAAACCAGGCCATTCCCAAAAAATGTCCCAATTATTAATAATGGTTAATCTATTGGATGCACACCAAGGTTCTAACCAGCAATTTAGGGAGTATAGCCTACAATAGGATACGTCCCCTCTGTATAGGATTGGTATAGGATCAGACACAATTAAATTCCGACATTTTCTTTGAGCTCTTTTGCACATAGAAATAAAGTTGCTGTTTAACACCTCGGATTGTTGGTACTTTATATCATTAGTTCCAGTGTGAAGGTGGAGACTTCATTGCTGGAAAATTTGTCTAGTTTTCCCTCAATGTCAGAAACCCTGGCCCCAGGGAGGAATTTTACAAAGATCGCTGCTTAGTGATGGTTAGGAATTGTAACATTCCTGATTATCGAGTCACCGATTATGAGAACCTCATCCTCATCGAAAGATGTGCTGCCTAAAGCAGAGAACCTGTTGCTAAGTCGGTTTGGTGACTGGAGTGAAGGGGGTCTAGTCTTTGAGCTCTTAGACCCCTGTATGACCGTGACTTAGGGCTTGCTATGGTAGCTGCTGATACTGGCACCGAGCTGAAGACAGCTAGGCCAGAAGGGACTGCAGCCAATTCCAAATTGACTGAGTGCTCCGACTGAGCTGAATCTATCCATCCCTCAGTCTGTTTAATATCTAATAGTGTGTTAAAGCGCCCCTTCAAAATCCAAATTCTGTCCTTCAACTGTACTATAACTTAACATTTCTGGCATTTAAAAGTATCTATATTGTTGGTGGAACAGTCTACGCTGTACATGCCGCAGCACTCACAAAATACAGGAATACTCTCGGCAGAAGACATAATCACCACTCACCCTTTGTAAGATGCACTGTAGGAAATTGTCCTTATCCTGCCCAAGCCATGTGGTTAGTCATCTGGTTTTGGAGTTTGTTTTGCGGGGAGACACTGAATGCCCAAGCCGGTCACTAAAAAACTGAGCTTACTCTCTGCAGTCAGCGTAGTTAATTGACAGCATCGTAGTTAATCTAAATTTAAGTTAATCGAAAAGGTGAAGTAAAACTTTATGTAAAGAACTTTAGTTGTTGTATAAGTATAGTTATTATAGATATATTATGAAATGTTTGTAATTCAGAAGTAGCAGTAGCGGTGTGCATGGTCCTTATCACTCTCACTCTGATATCACTTCCTGACCAATAATTTTGGAAATTTTGGTAGCTGAGCACAAAAATAACAGGAGCATAATGTCTCTGTATGTCATAAACTATATTACTTTAGGAATATAAATATATCATCAAACTGTATATGGCTATTAGTAGTCGTTTAAATAACAAATACACAACTATATTCCACTTACTTATATAATACTTACTTATAATATTTTATGCATCAAAGTGTTTAATTCAGTCACTTACTGTGGTTATTTTGGAAAAGTTCTGAAGTGCTCGTTCTGACTATATTAAGTTTATATAGTTTGTAAAAAGCTAGAATGTTTTAACCTGTTCTATGAATACTTGTTGTCATTATTGTAGTAAAAAAATGTGTACTTTTTAGAATCTGCTTAATACGAATATACTATAGAATCTCGTAATTAAAGAATAACAGTAATTATTACTGTAGTGGCAAGGCTTATTAAAATACAGGAATTAAGTTTGCTGCTCCCTTGCCAATCTCTCTGTCTCTCATCTCAGTGGTGCTGGATACAGAGAGACCATTCCATTTGGTTCACATTTAAGTGTTTTTCTAGCTGATCGAGTGTCCTGATGATGAACAACTCCCAATGTTGAGATTCTCCAGCAATCCTAATAAATGGTCATCTCTGGCGCCTTACTGTCTGGGAGATTCCAAGGGAGAGTCTCATCCCAAGGTTTACAACCCTAAGGTCAGAGTGCATTGTTACTCATCCTCAGCCAATCAGGAACTGGTAGGGCAGGTTAACCCCAAGTGTGTCTCGGATGCCTACGAAACTTTCAACCAATGAACGACAGTAGTTCCTCCAGGTAAAACAGGCAGCACAGGGCGCCTCCGGGCCTCCTCAAAATTCTCAGACTCAGCTCGGACCACCACGTAACGGCCAGTGTGTCGGAGTGCCAGGACTTTCCTTTGTTCTAAGAGTCAAGAACCGAGGTCGCAAACGCTTAACCAAAGGATCCACCTGAGGTTAGCCCAGCAGCAATCCTCCTGACCCCATCGCGAACGCTCACCTGATCAACAAGTGAACTACGGTCGGAACTGTGGACAGCTGAATCTAAGGATTCAGGACTAGCGCTACATCAGGAACGAACTGGTCTACTTCCTGTCTAAAGAGTGTGACCTGCTTGGACCCGCAATCACTTTTCTCTTGTGCACAAACTCTGCTAGTTTCAGCCAACACTAACTAGCTGGTCTTCAGAGAGCATCAGCAGCACATCGCAGCAGAAATCTCTCCAACTTCTCTCCAGTGGCACCGGCCACCGCTTGGCACCGGGCCAGAGAGCCGATTGGACACAACAAGCCTGCCACTGTTTCTTTGTGCCTGTGGGAGATCTGAATCCCCACAGATTGGATGAGAATTCAACCTTCTGCATTACAGCTCGAGAATTCTGTTGTTACCTCAACCTGAGTTGATATCAATTTAACTCCTATGAGTGATGTACTTGCTTTTGAGTATCTAGTGTAGAAGTTGTAATCCAAGTTCATTTACAAAACGGTCTGAATGAATGATATACTGAATGTATGTCCCTCTTGGATTGTAACTCTTCGTGATTGAATATATACAGATGCAGCCATTCAAAGTGCACGGTACAGACATGTACCGGAGGTAATTGGCTACGGCGTCGCGCATTGTGAGGCATGATGAAAAAGACTGGAACGGACATAAAAACTCCCTTGCTTTTAACAGACCGTTTCATAAAATCCAACTACGAAATTTATTTAAACCGCGACACTTATCATTCAACCAGAGCTCGAAATATCACAAGGATCCTCAAGAGCACAGCAAAGACTGTATTAAAAGTATACTAGTGACAAACTAATATACTTTAGATCTTTTTTTCTGAACCGGGGAAAATCTGATCATGTTTCTCTATAACAATAATAAAAAACATTATTTTACATATCACCTTTATGTGATATCACCTTAAGGACAGCACATACAAGGGTTCACTGCACAATGGACCACGCAAAGAAATTTAAAATAGTCTAGGTGTGAGGGCAGGAGTGGATCACAGCAGGCATAATCAGCAAATTAGGAAAACAAAGAACAGGACAGGTGAGACGTTTATCCAGAGAGCGAGTGATCAGAAAAAGGAACAGCTGTTACGCCCAGGTTTTACGCTCTCTCTCTGCTCTGCTTTGAGATGCTAATTTTAAAGATGATATGTAAAATAAAGGTTTTTATTATTGTTATAGAGAAACATGATCAGATTTTCCCTGGTTCAGAAAAAAGATTATTAAAATCTGTAATCTTTCCACTGGTATGTCATCGGAAAATACAAGAAGTTTCTGCTTTGTGTAAGGATGGTATCAAAAAGTAATCTAAGTGGTGAGAAAGCTGTGCTCCTCAAAGCGCTTTACAGGATAAAAACAATAACAACAATAGTGTTAAGCTGGGCAAACGATTTTTTTATAGAAACACAAAATGAGATATAATGATGTGTTCCGGCTAAGACATTAACGAGTACAACCCCCCTCTCTGCGGGAGTGCTGGCTGTGATGAATTAAAGCGGTTTCACAGGTATTTTCAAAGTAGAAGGGGGCGAGATTTCCAGCGAAATACACCTCCCCCCTCCAAAGCCAAGGAAGTACAGTACTTACTAGTTAAGAAAGCTAGGCTCCTCAATGAAATCGCTTTAACATGCTAATGCATTGGTGTAACAGTCCGGGCGTGGCAAGCTTCTAATGTCAACTCGACTTGATTGGAAGACAATGAACATATTCTAGCCCTAAATGAATTAATAGCAAACATGGTTTACATAAAATACATTTTTCCAAGAAAGTTTATAATAATACGATCTATAGTTGAAATCTGAGCCTAAATAAAAAGAAAAAGCATTTTCAGAGAGCAATCACGCTGTGTTTATGTAGAAAAAGTGATTAGGTTTATGAGCAATCGAATTACTTATTAGTTTAAAACACTATATAAAATAAAGTTTATTATTAATTTGCTGGACAGAGCGGTGAACATTATTATGGATAAGACAAAGATAACGATCCTGATCAGTTTAGAAATCTGTGTACGCTTGAAGGTTTTTACTTCTTAAACTTTTAAAATACACGTTTCGAATAGAAAGAAATCATCTTCCTGGTACAGTATGTATAGCAAACCAGCACGTCTTTTTTCTCCAATCAGAGGGGTTAGACGCTCGGTTAAGGGAGTTTTTATGTCCATTGCAGTAAAAGAAAATGCCTGACAAAGTAGGGCTTGGACAGATTCCAAGTGCATTTTTGCAATTTACGTTGCATTGTCCATTGTGCTGCTGTAAAACAGTTTAAAATAATTCAAAGTCTAAACTGGATCAGCTTTATTTATGGGCTACAATTTAGAAAAAGTCAAAAAACGCACTCAAAATGCAATTTAGAGCTTTCTGGCAAGAGGAGACACCCAAATTAATAATGTAACATGCCACTGTTTGTGCATTAACAAAGTTATACTGCTATTTCCTTAGATACGCGATTAAAAAAAAATTGAATCCCTGGCGGAACACATTCCACAAGATTCAGCACTTTTATATATCGCCTTTAAAGGTGGCTTCTCAAAACGCTTTACAGGATCAAAACAACAATAACAGCAACAACAACAATATTGTATTTCATTGCACTTTGAAAACCAAGTAATAACTTAACTATATGTGCAAACGTTTTATGATATGTCGCTGTTGTGAATGTCTGTGGAGTGTATCTTATTTGCCTGTCTGTCCTGGCTCTCTCGCTCGCCCTCCCCCCCTCTCTCCCTCAATTCAATTCAAGGTGCTTTATTAGCATGACAGATGGGTACAATCAGTGTTGGGTATTTACTTTGCTTTGAGATTCCACTTTTAAAGGTGATATATAAAATCAAGGCATTAACTTGCTTTAACTCCGCATGTCTGAGTTCTCGTGTCTGTCCTGTCCGAACCCAAAAGTATTACAATATGTATCTTTATAGCAGGTGGTGTACAACTTTTTAGCACAGATTACACTTTTATAAAATGTATTTAAAAAATAAAAACGATTACAATCTAATCTTTCCATGTTTGATCTCAAGATCCCAAGAAAAATAAATCTAAACGGGGAGAAAGTTATGCTGAAAGTTTATTATGATACTCAGCAGACAAACAGGCAAAAATGTTTTTTGGGTTTTCAGAGGTCAGATTTTTCAACAATATGCATGTCAAAGGCCTGGGACACCTTGTTCTAGGTGACTACTCGCTTGGATAAAAATCTCGGACAAATTGATCAATTAGAAAAAATTCTGCATCATGTTTTGTCAAGACTGGACCTGGAATGAAATTCCACGCCTATAATAAAAAAATCATAAAAATATTGAAAATAATAAGAATAATAACCATTGCAATTGCTATAAAAACCTTTAGACACTGCTAGAGAGTCTTTATCTGCTGTTATGCAACCTCAGAGTTGCCTTCTGGTGTGAAAAAAAGGAGCACTGATAAGAAACTGATAAAAAACTGATTGATTACCCCTTCTGAGTCAATGATTGACAGCTAAAAGGCAGGCGGAATACAGCCTGAGGCTTCCAGAGGAAGTCTTACCCCCTAAGGGCTCTGAATGGCTGAAAATACAATGAATGACGGCGCTTTTTACCAATCAGATCGCCATATTTCTGGCTGTCCTGCTTCAAACATTTACTACGAAGTCAATAACGTTCAATAGCCTCCAGGTCTGGAGATAAGCTAGTCTGGGCTACTGTGGATATATGTTATGCTTCAGAATAAGGTAAAAACATGGGATATATTTTTTTTTTGCTGGTTTTTGCTTTTGCAGTCTTGTTTCACTGGCTTATTAATTGCATTATCGATGCATATTGGAAGTTTGGAAGTGCATCATCAGATAAAAAGTGACTTTTGGATCGATTGTCATGGTTTTTTTAAAGCTCTGGTTGTCCTTTTTCGATTGATAGCATGGTTTTGTAGTTTTGTTGGTAAAAAATAATTAAAATTATAAAGGACTCAGAGGTAGATATTGATTTACACCACGGACATGCGCGACCACGCTGAGGATAGCACACGTGTGGCCTTATGGATGCAATTTCTAAAAGTGGTTTTGTGAAAAACAATTTTTACACTTTTAGATTAATAAAAGGTTTATGTTTTTCCAGAAACGTGGGCATTGGTGACCACGATCCGGACTAAGATTGGCATGTGTTGCTGTCTTATCATTTGTTTGGAATGTGTCATAGTAACTGGTTTCTTTTGAGGTATAAAGGACCATCTTCAGCGACTTATTTTTTAGTCTGTTGGTTGCAAGCCGGACTTCCATATTCATATGAAATAAAGAGACTTCTGCTTCACAGACACCTGATTTTTGTCATTTGTATGACACAACAACCCCAAGAACTGAACCAAGGACCTCAGTGCTGTGATGCAGAATGTCTCACTACTGAGCAACCATGCCTCCCTAGATTTGAATGTAAAGAGTCAGACACAATATTGTGTGTGATCACTATGGACTTGGTAGAATAGTTATAGTTTCTGTGTGAGAAATCTCAATTTCAAACCTAGATATATATCTATATATACTATACAGATGCAGCCATTCAAAGTGCGCAGTAGCACAGACACGTACCGGAGGTAATTGGCTACGGCCTCGCGCATCATGATGACGCAAAATACCGCGGTACGGGATTGGTTGACCGACAGGGGCACTCGTGGTGCATTGGTCAGTCGTAGAAAGATTTAAGTGTCTTTACTGTGCCCGTCAAAACGCGATTCAAATCAATATAAATGTTTATTTTGTAACGCATAGGTGACTATTCATTGTTATTAAAAAATTCGATCATGTTGTGATATTTAGAAATATAAATTTGTTTGGTGCGAGTGAGGTTTTATTTAATCTCTGACCAAGGGAAACGTTTCATTTTTTCAAAGAAATGTGTGTTAAAAAAAAGCCATGGTTCCAGCAGGATTCGATCACAGACCGTGTGACGTGGGAGTCAGGAACCTAATCCACAGCGCCACCGGCATGGTCACATGCAGAGTGCTGAAAAAGCACTACAGAAACATTATCAACAGACAATGTACAGCGTGTACTATTCTTGTGTTGCGGTACATGGATATAATTATATAGTTATTAATTTCTTTAGATACGCGATTCCATATTATATTCCCTTTTAATCAAATTCTAAAAGTATGCTTGTTGACTCCAGTATCTCGTTAGTTAAAGACTTCGATGCTTAAAATGTTTAGAGAGAAATGGAATACTGGTGTGTATTTTTTCTTCATATACTGTATGTTTATGTTCCAAAATTAATATCGTTTATGGCCTTCACACGCGTTACAGTATGCTCCTATTCTTTTTATGCTCAGCTACTAAGATTTCCCTTCAGTGGTAAAATTCCATATAAATATTCAATACTAAAACGGGCACAGTAAAGACTTGTAAATCTGTAAATCTAAATCTGTAGATTTACTGTAAATCTTTCTACGACAGACCAACGGACCACGAGTGCCCTTGTCGGTCAACCAATCACGTACCGTGCGTCATCGTTTGTCACAATGCGCGACGCCATAGCCAATTACCTCCGGTACGTGTCTGTACCACGCACTTTGAATGGCTGCATCTGTATATGTTATTTGTGTCATTTGTAGCTTCTAGATTTATTTTAATAATGTAAATTTTCTTTCTCCATCATTCCATATGCCAAAAACAGTCAGTAGGTAGTCTAATGCAGAAAAAAGCACCTCACTGTTAGCAGAAAAGCCAACTATCTGCATATTAGAGGAATGTAAATTATTTACATTCTAAGATTATACATTTATATTTATCATTAGAATCAAAGACACTAAAAACAAATAATCTTATGTAGATTGGAATAGAGAGATAAATATAGATCATATGAGTATAATTTATTGATCCAGAGAAGAAGTTAAATGCAGAAACAATGCAGATGGGGTCCTCACATAGGTTGCCAGTGGAAATCAGAACACTACACAACGCACTGCCTCATCAAATAATCTAAAACAAACATCTAAAGGTAACTGGACAATGCATCTGACCTCACCCCAATTCCTATAATACTGCAGCACAGAAAAGCATTTTTAAAATAATGAATAATGGTGGGAATTGTATTTATATTTAGACATCATACACTCATTTCAAAATAAATGCTAGGATTAACCATTTAATTCAAAATAATTCATTTCTGTAGATATAAAAAAAGTAATCTAAATCAACCAAAAACCTTTTCAGTATTTTGGTTAATGCACTTAGTTTTCATTGCATTTTTAATTTAATGTATTAAATTTAACTTTAGTAACTTTCACAAGTTATTGCAGTAGAAATGTTTATTGCAGCAGAAATGTGGAATATACATTTCTTTCCAATTTCCTCTTAATGGTTATTAGAAATTCTAAAGAGCTCATAAAGAGACATAATCTGCATATGATTATCTTTAACCAGCAAAGGTAATGCATACAGTTCTTTTGACTTCAAAAATCAGAAACATACCTTCAATTTAGATTTAGAATCTGTCTTATTGCAATATGTCTACTTAACTGTAAACTGTAATTAACTGTAAATTAATTAATATGCTTCTGGCCTACAATAAATGATCAGCAGCGATGATTTATGAAATATATCTAGTATGGAATGTATATCCCACAAAAAAGAAAATTTATATGAAAACTTTGCTTTAGATCATTTAAAAGAAAAGAAATTTACTATCCTTTGGGCAGACTTCAATGCTTTTTTTTAATTGAGTGAGAATCAATTACAGGATCATTAAAACTTGAAATAACTTGAAATAGTGAAATGTAAATTCAGCATGCTATTAGAAAGATGACAAAAGGAACTTTTACTATTTCAATTATTTTTCCATTGTGATGTTTTGTGTGCTACTACAGGAAAGTTTCTTTTATGCAGTGCCTTACAAAAATATTAATATTTTTCCAATTTGACAGTTTCACAGTTTGTCTTTCCAATCCTTGCTGATGAGAAGCATGCCCATATCATAGGGATGGTGTTGAGTGGGTAATGTGCTGTGTTGAAGATGCAAAAAGACATTACACTTTTTGTTTTTATACCAAAAGGTTTTATTTTTCTGATCTGAATATTTTGTTTTTTTATTGTTCTTTGCAATTTAAGTTCATAATTAACTTTTGTCATTCAATACACTCTTTGATCATTTACATTTTAAAAACATTCACTTTAGAAAGTATGTATGCATTTGCAGTCAAGCAAAATGGACAATGTTAAAGCAAATTAATACTTTGGCAATATATGGCAATATATAAAGCTCAATGTCTGTGTATTTGTTTGTCTATCCTTTATCACTAAATACTGCTTAACTGAATTTTACCTAATATACGGGCACAAATTTGCCCACATGGATGTAGGCTAATTTGTTAATTTAATCTGGTATGTCTTCTTTCTGAAATAAAGGCTGAAATTTGAAAAAGACAGATAAATGAGAAGAACCAAATTTGCAAGCGGGGGTCTACAAAACAATGCAGTAAATGCTTAAATCTTATTAAATTCTTTATGATCTAAGGGTTAGCAGTCTATAACTGTTTTCCCAGCAAGATCCCCAACACTTCAAAGGGTATTATATATTGTATTAAATCTTTTCCTAACTTGTGGGCCAAGAAGGAAGTAAACACGGATGATAAATGATTGTTTCAGATTGTTTAATTGTTTTCTAAGGTTAATTAACTTAATAGAAAATGATTAGGGCCATAATAAACAATAAACATCCAACAGTAATAGAGGACAACATAAAGAAACAAAAGAGAAAAGGCAAAGCAAAACAAAGGAGAGAACATAAAGATCCAGACATTCTGAAACATAATGCAACTATTCGCGATGCACACACAACAGCTGACCATACCGCACTACACTTTTTAAAAATATTGAGTTTTTGGGTTTTTTCCCACTATTTTGTAAAATTGTCAGATGGTGCAGTGAATGCTTAATGTGGCATGTGGAATCATTTGAGCTGTTGCTAGAAAATATCTGGTCTTGAAGCCCAGTCAAAAACAAAACCACTCAATTGTATATATAAAAAATAGTTTATTAATATACTATAGCTTGTTGTGAATGTGATGTGCTTTTTTCAGGTTTACATCTGCATTGAGCTAATCAATATCTAGTCAGGAAACACAGCAATAGTTTTTAATTCTGCCTTACAATGTAAGCTTCAAAAATAAACTTAGCTTGCTTTCACCTTTGCCAGGATATGTGACTTACTGAATGGTTCAAAATACTAACACATCACAGTAGTTGTGAATATATCAAATGATTTGTTAAACCACTGGGTTCCCCATTCAGGGCAAAGAGGAAATGTGCTATACAATTTAAGAAATACATTCCAGTATTTCCGGTAAAGTAAGATTTACGTATTTAAAAAAAGGATTTCTTTTGTGATCAGAGAAAATGCTCCACAGTGAATGTGTGGCACAAATTTAGTCACTTGAACACATTTATAGAGATCACATACAGTATCTTAGCTATAAGAGATCTTGGGGAATAAAACTAAACTTTGTTTAGTTTAGTATATTGTTAGTATATTGTTACAAATGGGAGGGCTAGAAAAATGATGAATATCAGGAATGGACCAAACAGTTAATCGATGTTAAATAATTAATTATAACCCCCAACTTGTAAGTGATGTTTTTCCAGAATATACCCAAGCGGTCGATATGGTTAGAGGCATGTAAATTCTTTGTTCTCTGACACAGCTTTGATGAAAAGAGTAAAAATGTGCAGACTTGGTTACACAAATGTACAAACATTCCATACAACATAAAAATACATTTCACTAGTTCTCTATATTTCTATATTTCGCTACTATATTTACAGTGAGTACAAACAAGGCTTTCCAGAGGTCTAACATTCTAATCACCCAGAAAACTCCAGACTGCTACCAAGTACTTGACTCTTAAAGCCTACAGAGATAAAAGTAAGAGATAAGCTGCCTTCTACATGATGCAATACCACCTGGAGTTAAAACTCTTTCTCTGCAAACCTGGATGCCATTAATTATTTGGGAGTTATCTTCCCAGTCTACAAATGCACCCACAAACATGAAAAGCTATCTTTAACAGAGGTATCTTTTACCCAGGAAACCCAAGTTACTTAAAAACAAATAATAGCAAGTTCTCTCTAGCAAGCTTTAAATACATAGCTCCAAACTGGTTTTGTCAGGATTATCATGAAGTAGGGGCTCTCGCCTGGTGCAAGCTTCAAGTTTCAAATCCTCCTGTCGCCTTTCTGTCTTGTGATCTTCCTTCTCTTATCTTCTTTCCTCTACTCTACTTCTCCTGTGGTCTTAATGAGATCTTACATGGTGTGTTTCTGGACTGATCATTGACAGTCATGCACCTACAATTTAATTAATTAGGTAAACTATGGTAAACTTTATGTTCTCCTTTAATTGTTTTTGATCACAGGATTCGGACCCACTATCATTGCTAGGTGTTACACACTTTATCTAAACTCTTAGAGATACTTCCTAGTCACCTAAAGCTGTAACAATACTTCACCTTTAACGATACCTTACCTTTAAGATTAACATCTCTATAACTGACTATAGGTTAATTAATATAGCACAGAATATAAGATTATCTGACTATAGGTAATTAGTATAACACAGAATATGTTAAAATAACATTTATTGCCAGGTTGCATACAAGAGGGAATATTACTCATTTTTCCTGTAATGAAGAAAAGGTGTTCATACAGTCTCTACCATTGAACATCAATCAATATCCTCTGGCTGTGCTCTTGCCTTTTTTACAGCTTGCCACTCTTGCCTGATGCACAGGTGGACATATAAATCCAAATTGATGCATTCCAAGTTTACCAATCAAAATCTGACAACATTTAGTTTAGTGCATTATATCGCAGTGTGTGATTGTCTGCCCAAAATGACCGACAGGCAGCACTCGTCATGCAATTGTTGTTACTGAAATGATTGCTTCATTTAATCTCTTTACTGTGCATGTTTACATCTGCTTAGTATTGAGTATTTATCCGGAATTTTACAACTAAAGGGAAATTTTTGTAGCTGAGCATGAAAAGAAGAGGAGCATAACATGTCTGAAGGTCATAAACGATATTAATTTAGGAATATAAGCATATTATATAAAATGTATATGGCTGGTATTAGTAGTTTAAATAAAAAATACACACCAGTATTCGACTTTCTTCCTAAACATTTTAAGCATCAAAGTCTTTCATTCGGTTACATGCAGATGCAGCCATTCAAAGTGTGCGGGACAGACACGTACCGCGGGTAATTGGCTACGTCCTCGCGCATCATGACGTGCGATGACGCAAAATACCACGGTACGTGATTGGTTGACCGACAGGGGCATTCGTGGTGCGTTGGTCAGTCGTAAAAAGATTTAAATGTGCCCATTTTAGTATTGAATATTTATATGATATTTTACCACTGAAGGGAAATCTTAGTAGCGGAGCATAAAAAGAATAGGAGCATAACGCGTGTGAAGGCCATAGACTAAATTAATTTTGGAACATAAACATACAGTATTACAGTATATGGCTGGTCTCGGTACTTTAAAGAAAAAATACACACCAGTATTCCATTTCTCCCTAAACATTTTAAGCATCGAAGTCTTTAACTAACGTGAAATAGCGTGTATAAAAAGTGGTAGTTTTAAGCTTTTCTGCTAATATAATATAGAATCGCGTATCTAAAGACATTAATAACGATATAATTATATTCATATACTGCAACACAGTAATACAGTATAGTCACTCGTTGCTACGCAATGCAGAAACACAGCCACAGGTAACTAGCAAAGAGAGGACATTAGCTAGCCAATATGATAAAGGAATAAATGATTATTTAATTTCTTTTGCACATTTATTTGAACATTTCCATCGATTGTACAAGCACTTTCCAATCCATAGTTCGTCTGCATTTTTTTTTACGCTCCCACTGGTGCCGGTCTTTGTCTTCTAGTATATAATGCCAGCGATTTGTGTTAAAATTGGGTTTCCAATAATGCCGCAACAAACTCTTGTTTTTATGTCCACTATAACGAACAATCTCCCTTGCTTTTAACTGAGCGTTTCATAATTTCCTAAAATGAAAATGCGACAGAATTCTGGGCTACCCCTATACCGAGATTATGGTAGGCTTCAGAATGGTGATTGGCTGACACCATCTGACACCCCTCTGATTGGAAAAAAAAAAACTTGCTGATCTGTTCTACATAGAAGGAAGACGAGCATATGCTGCTTCTATTTGAAACGTGTATTTTAAAAGTTTAATTAGTAAGTAAAAACCTTACAGCGTACACAGATTTCTAAACTGATCAGGAGGAAGAAAAATCACCCGTGTTTCGCACATAAAACGTGGTTATTAACTATCGAAACCTGTTTTATTTATTTTATTTTTATTTAGATTAAGAGTTCCCGTCACCCCCATTTCCATTTTAATTGCAAACCCGTGTTTAATTTAATATTTTTATTGATTCACAATCTGGCAATGCAATGTAAATCGTTATCTTTGTCTTCTGCATAATAATGTTCACCTCTCTGTCCAGCAAATTAATAAGAAACTTTATTTTCGTTGTCTCCGCTTTAAAGGTACCCCCGTAATATTGTATTTCATTGCACTTTGACAGATTGTCTTTAAATCAATTGTTGTCAGAATATCCCCACCTCCAAACAAGAACAAAATTGCAATGATTTTAACTGGCTGTTTCAGTAACTTAAAGTATATATTTAAAGTAATAATTTAACAATATATGTAAATGTTTTAAGATATGTTTATGTTGTGAATGTCTGTAGATTGTATCTTATTTTTAGTTTTTATTTTGTTTCATGTTAATTTTATAAGGGAATCTTGATTAAAATACTTTTATTTTTTCAGACAGAATTCACATTCGGTGCAGCCAAATGGGCTTGCAGATCAGATATCAAGGAATCAAACAATTATCGCGCCCGGCACCTCAATGGAATCGCTTTAGCATGCTAATGCGTTGGTGTAACACTCTGTGTCTACAGTACATTGTAAACAAACCAGTTTCACAGGTATTTTCAACCCCCAGCCACTGTTGATTCATCGGTTGTTATCCTGTAAAGCGCTTTGAGGAGCCACCTTTAAAGGCGCTATATAAAATAACGTTTATTATTATTATTATTATTATTATTATTATTATTATTATTAATAATAATAATATTGATCATATTTTTCCTCCCTGAACTTGTAAATTGTTGTTGTTATTGTTTTTGTTTTCCTGAAAAGCGCTTTGAGAAGCATACTGTCCAGCTTGTCAGGTGCATTCTCTTGGGCTTACTAGTGCTCCACTTACAGCAACCCAATGTAAATACATTTTGTCTCCAAATCCACCACCACTTGTATGAATCATAGCACTGCCAAACGATGGAAATTCCGCTGCAATGGTTGTGTGCAGGAATTATTCAGTATGGCATCTCCATGTTCAAGTAAACACTGCTCTGTGTGCAAATGCAAATGCATTTAATTTTTTTTTTAAAAAGCCACCTTTAAAGGCGCTATATAAAATAAATTTATTATTATTAATATTGATGATATTCTTCCTCCCAGGACTTGTAAAATTGTTGTTGTTATTGTTGTTATCCCGTAAAGCTCTTTGAGAAGCATACTGTCCAGCATATTGTATTTCATTGCTCTTTGACAGATCGTCTTATAATCACTTGTTGTTAGAATATCCCCCAAGAGGATATTACCCCCAAGAGGATATAGAAGATATCCCCCGAGAGGTAACTAGGTAACAGTGAAACGGGCATACAGTCTGGGGAGATCGCCCGTTTTCCATGTAAATAGGTCTCTCTCCAACATCATCGGGCGTTCACTGTCCATCCTCCCACCTCTGACACCAATGTAATAAATTTGGGTTCGTTGAGGAAGAACACAGAGACTCAGACTTGTGGACTTAAAATCTGCGCTTTATTTCTTCTCCGTCACCACCCGCTAGCAGCTCTCCCGCACCCAGACGAGAGAGAGACACAAGACAAGCCTGCCAAGAGCGCAGGCCCGAGAGAGAGAGACAGAGAGAGACAGACAGAGAGAGACAGAGAGAGAGAGACACCAAGGGGTGCGGAACCAGGGACCTATTTACATGGAAACAGGCGATCTCCCCAGACTGTACGCCCGTTTCACTGTTAACTGGATACCTCTTGGGGGATATCCTCTATATCCTCTTGGGGAATATTCTAACAACAAGTGATTATAAGATGATCTGTCAAAGTGCAATGAAATACAATATGCTGGACAGTATGCTTCTCAAAGTGCTTTACAAGATAACAACAATAACAACAACAATTTTACAAGTCCTGGGAGGATATCATCAATATTAATAATAATAATAAACTTTATTTTATATAGCATCTTTAAAGGTGGCTTTTTTTTAAAAAAAAAACTTTTTTTAAATGCATTTGCATTTGCACACAGAGCAGTGTTTACTTGAACATGGAGATGCCATACTGAATAATTGCTGCACACATCCAGTGCAGCGGAATTTGCATCGTTTGGCAGGGCTATGATTCATACAAGTGGTGGTGGATTTGGAGACAAAATGTATTTACATTACACAGAGACTCAGTAGCAATAGCAATTAGCAATATCAAAATAGCAATATTATGGACACAAAATTGACTTTTTTTTAAAAAAAACTTTTTTTTGACAGCTGGTTTTTGTTGACAGCTTGACACAAGTTTATCAGTGAAAAGTCCACGGGCATTCTTCCTCCCCCCCCATTCTCAGAGTAGAATAGAATTTATTATTAGCAAAATTTATTACAGTGCTAAATTTAATATTATTGATTACTAATAGTTTATGCTAACACCTAGCTTTCTTAACGCGAAAAGTACTACCGTGAGTAAGTACTGTACAGTAAGTACTTACTGTACTTACTGTACTGTACTTAAGTACTACTACTGTAAGCATAAAAAGGTTTTTTTAAAGGGGATTCTTTCTCTGGAAGACTCGCAGCATTCTACTTTGAAAATACCTGTGAAACCGGTTTAATTCGTCACAGCCAGCACTTCCGCAGAGAGTGATGAAAACCACGCAGCACCAGGCGAATGGACATTCATATGTTGGGCTTTTGGGTTCGGGTGGATTTGCGCAGTACAGTTCAACCTGCGGTACCGCTGTGTACTGTACATACGGTACAGTACGAACGTGTTATTTTGAAATATAAAAAATTTCAATATACTGTAGGAGAAATTGAGTATTGGTGTGTATTTTTTCTTTAAAATACCAATAACAGCAACATACAGTTTACATAATATGTTTATGTTCCTAAATTAATATCTTTTATGACCTTTATGACCTTCGTTATGCTCCTCTGCGTTTTATGCTTAATTAATAAAATTTCCCTTTAGTGGTAAAATTCCATATAAATATTCAATACTAAGCGGATTAAAATGTGCACATTAAAGAGATAAATGATAAAATCTTTTCACTAACGACCAATACACCACATTATGTTCCTTGTCGCATTAACATTTGAATGTTTTTTTTACAAGTATCAAAAGAAGCGATACACAACCTGTCTCCTCTATAACTCTAAGAGAAATTCTGCCAGAGCCTCACAACATTGTCCAATAATACTCTTCTTGTGTCTAATTTTTAGTTAAGCAGGATTTGAGCTACAGACCAAAAAACAGAATCCACCTGCAATTCGGGTGTTAACGTGTTTACGAAGAAAGTGAAATACAGTAATACTAGCAGCTATATAGATACATAGATTTAGATATTTAGATCCTTAAATTAATATCATTATTAATTTCTTTAGATACGTGATTACATATTCTCGATTATAAAACAGATAATTCCTGTCCTGGAATCTGACTAGTTGACACCCTTCTGAAGCTGTACCATAATCTCTGGTATAGAAATTTGACTTTTTGCTGTGTGATAAATTTTAAAACTAATTCTTAGCATAGATAAGAAAGCATAGATAAAAAAGCTTGGATTCTAATGTATCTGATACAAGTATCTTTTAATACAATCTTTGTTGTGCTCTTGAGGATCCTTGTGATGTTTTGAGCTCTGGTTGAATGATAAGTGTCACAGTTTAAATAATTTTCGTTGTTAGAAGCAAGGGAGTTTTTATATCTGTTATACTAAAAGAAAATGCCCGACGAACTAGGGATTGGTTTTTCAGTGCTTGTCCAATCGATGGAAATGTTCAAATAAATGTGCTAAAGAAATAAATAAAAAAGTCATTTTTTCCTTTATCCTATTGGCTAGCTAATGTCCCGTCCTTGTTATTTAGATCAACGAAATGCTGTGGTGTTACTTTTTGTCGATGAAAAAATAAAGTCTTTTCATTTAAAATGACGGTTACAAATAATCTGGAAAAGCATAATGCTTGTCCAAGGTCTTTCATTATTAATACTATTAGTAATATCTTCGGTAAAGGCTTTGATGCATAACATATTTCTGCATAATTGAAATATTTATGATAAAGGTAGGTTGTGCACTTTTGCCCAACTGAGCAATGATGCTTTCATAAAATATATCAACTTCTTAATGACTGATGATTAACATGCTGTAATACACAGTTTAAATTTAAAAGCTCAAATGCTGTACATGAGAGGTTAAGCTTTATTGGCTCCTCCTGGCGGTTCTACAAGGTGATTCTGGATACTTTCCGATATGACGTCATATGACGCGTGATACTGCGTCATGCCGCGTTAGGACACGCCCACTGCATGGTACCGTGGTGTACCTCACGCGTTTTGAATGGCAGCATCTGTACTGTGGTTATTTTGGAAAAGTTTTTACGTGCCTGTTCTGACTGTATTAAGTTTATATACTTCATTAAAAGTTAGAATGTTTTAACCTTTTTGAACCTAACCAGTAAAAAAACGCATACATTTTAGAATTTAATAGAGAATATAATTTGGCTCATGCTCAAATAATCACAGTAGTACACAATGTTTTAACCTTTTCTATGAACACTTGTGATCGTTATCACAATAAAAGAAACTTTTTGCCTGCCCTTTTCAGCTATAGCTTAGGTTGTCAAGCAGAGTGTTGGTGTAGTGGCTTTGGTGTGTGACTTGCATGCATAGGCCGGGGATTCAAACCCAGCTCTTGCCATGAGTTTTCTTTTAACAAATAAACATTTCTTTGAAAAACTAAAATAGTAAATATTATTGACACTATATTGAATTTGTTGATACTTCTAAATATCACAAAACGTTCAAAGTTAAGTGATTTATTAATAACAACTAATAATTTTTAAATAATATTTTATTTAGGGTGATTTGTCACTGTTTTCACAAACTTCAATTTATTAAAAGTCTATTTTTGAGACAGGGTGTACCAGACCTCTGTTTAATTACTGAAACTCCCTCTATATACCACGTTTTAACTTTTTCTATGAATACTTGTCCACACCTTTATACTTTTAAGAATCTGCTTAATAGTGAATATAATATGGAATCACTTATCTAAAGAAATTAATAACAATATTAATTTAAGGATCTAAATATAGTATAACTGTAATCCACTTTCTTTGTAAACATGTTTTATTTTTAATTTCTCTCCCTCCTTCTCCCCCACCTCACGCCGAACCAGGATGGCCTGGCACCGGGCCAGAGGACGCTGATTGGACGCAGCAACAGCCTGTCGCTGTTCCTTTGTGTCTGCGGGAGATCTGAATCCCCACAGATTGGATGAGTATTCAACCTTCTGCATTACAGCTCGAGAATTCAGTTGTTACCTCAACCTGAGTTGATATCAATTTAATTCCTATGAGTGACGTACTTGCTTCTGAGTATCTAGTGTAGAATTTGTCCTCAAAGTTCATTAACGAAACGGTATAAATTAATGGTATACTGAATGTATGACTCTCTTAGTTTGTAACTGTCCGTGATTGAAAATATACCTTTTTTCTTCTCTCCCTACTTTCTATCAACCGCTGCGATTTGGACACAGAATGGTTAAAAATGGGAACAGGTCAGCAGGCAGAGGGAAGGGGGAGGGGGGAGGCATCTTCCCACATCTTTTATGACTAAAACGCCAAACAGAAATGGCTTGAGTGACATACACAGCCAAAAACGTTTGGTGCCATCTTCACTGCTTTAAGGGTATGCTCCTAACACACAGAAGCAAACTGAATATAAAATGTACTTGCAAGAATAGCGATTATAAACACTAAAGAACATACTTGGTTTTTACTGTTATACTGTACAGTGTTTTAAAACTAACACTCTATGGGCATTACGCTGTGAGTAATGCTGCCCATTAAACCTCTTTCCCACAATTTCACGGGGCCAAGGTCACATAACTGATTCACAGCAGGATACAATTTTATCTTGCCTTGGGAAAGTAAAAATTCAGATATTTGTCAGCATATTTACTAAAACTATCCATCTCAGTAATCTCACTGTACACCCACCGGTGTTCACTCAATGTTCACACTTCCAGTAAAAAAAAAACATTTTCCACATTATCACGGCACACCAGGGGGGAAGGAAAAACTCTGCCCAACCCCCCTGGACAGACAAAGTTGATTAAAACTAATTCAGAAGGGTGTGGTGTGTTAACATAAACTCTGCTTAACAGAGCCACTTGTAAGAGCAAGGTGACTTCTGCTCAAATAAATAAAATACAGGACAGACAGATTTTAAAATCTTCTAGGACAATTTGCTGTTTGTCAAAATCAGCTACTTTGCAAGAAGTACACAAGTTCTCTAAAGGGATCTTTTGCCTCTCGTGCAAACTCAACAAAGGTTTATTTTTTATAATTCCAAAATATGAACGATATGCCTCAGGGAGTCATTATGGTATTGTAGTGAAATTGGTTTGCGCAGGAAAATCAAAATACCACTCCCCCTCCCAGCTGGGTCTCGATTCCTGCTGTTCCTAAGCCATATTGTTCCAAAGTATGTGTGAAATATCTTTTCTTACTCCAGTTATTAATCCAATCCATTTTTACTCATCCGGCTATGTAAAAAATATAGCCAAAAGGATCGCTGTAAAGGTTATATTTCCAAGCTGAAAAGACAAGATTCAACGTGTCTTCTCTAACTCTTCATTTTACAGCTCGTCCATGGTAATTTATTATTAATATTATAACGAAAGGCAGGCATATAGATAATACAAGTTGGTTGCAGTGTGGTGACAGTACAGCTTTCTCCTCCCCTGCGCATAACAGGGATGTTGGCTGCACATGCTGAAGAAGGTCTTCTGTAGCTCAGCCGGCAAAACTTCTGTTGAGCATCAGAGGAAACCCAGGTTCGAGGCCATGTGGTAAAGAATGAACCGGGAGCAGTGAAACCACAATCTCAAGAACCCAAATTCATTACAATATTATTAGTAATATATTCCGTATTGCATTTAAATTTAAATGTTTTTACAAATATAAGAAGAGGCAATACATCATCCAAATACAAACACTCACACCGTAGCCAACAACAAGATATAAAAGTGGATTATTTTTATATATTCGGCTATGTAAGAAACAAAGTAATTCTCTGATCGGGCTTTGACTCGCCTGGGTGTAGCGCACTACATGACAGTCAATTGGCTATTACCACTATAAGAACAATAATATAAAAAAACAACGAAAGTCAAATGTTTCCAAAATGTACCCTTGTGATATTTTAGCTGCTTAGTTTCATGACTCCATATTAATATTACTAGAGTTCAGATGGATAGCTGCATCAGCATGTGTAGTCTGCAAAGGAACAAGTAATATGTTTATTCCATGCAGAAAAGAGAAGAGAGAAAACACATTTCGGCTGTGAAGCCTTCTTCATGTTGTTCACACCTGAAGAAGGCTTCACAGCTGAAACGTTGTGTTTTCTCTATTCTCTTTTCAGAGAAGAACATTTTAATAAGCTCGTTAAAACCAGAACCCACTGTAAGTTAAAATGAATTAGAGTATACAACTTAAATTCTTAATTGGAAAAAGATTATCCCTCAGCGTTCTCTGTCGACAGCTAAAATACTGTACATGAGACGTTAAGCTTTATTAGCTCCACCTGGCTGTTTTACAAGGTGCTTCCGGATACTATTATCCTTTTTAAAAAAACATACGGTGTGATGCGGTATAGTGTGCCATGTCCACTGCGTTTTAACGCAGCATACCTTGTTTGTTTTGAATGGCTGGGTCTGTATGTGGTTTCTATCAATTTTGGTGACTACACAAAATGATCTATACATTAGGCATTGGGCGGACTAATTGCAACTCATGCGAAACTAAATAACTGGAAAATTGATCAAACAATCAAAAAATCCAAGTAATTTAGCTAAATGCATAAGAAGCAATCAGTAACTAAATAAAAGATAAATATTGTAAAAACACAAGGTGTTAAAAGTTAACAGTTAAAAGTAAAAAGTACATAATAACTGAAGTATTAGTTTTCAAGAAGTTAAAGTATTGATTTTAAAAACTGCATTATACTGTGTGCAAATTGTGAGCAAATACAGATGAAGCCATTCAAAACGCGTGGGGTACGCCACGGTACAACGCGGTGGGCGTGTTGCATCAAAACGTGGTATGATGCAGTGTAACGCGTCATGAGATGTCATACCGGAAATTACCATATGTAAATGAGATTATGTTAATAGTATCCGGAATCACCTTGTAAAACCGCCAGGAGGAGCCAATAAAGCTTAACCTCTTGCAAATGCAGCCATTCAAAGTGCGCGGTACAGACACGTACCGGAGGTAATTGGCTACGGCGTCGGGCATTTTGACGCAAGATGACGCGTGGTACCGCGGTACGTGATTGGTTGACCGACAGGGGCACTCGTGGTCCGTTGGTCTATCGTAGAAAGATTAACAGTAAACGTCTTTACTGTGCCCGTTGTAGTATTGAATATTCATATGGAATTTTACCACTGAAGGGAAATCTTAGTAGCGGAGCATAAAAAGAATAGGAGCATACTGCAACGCGTGTGAAGGCCATAAACGATATTAATTTTGGAACTTAAACATACAGTATATGGCTGGTCTCAGTACTTTAAAGAAAACATACACGAAACATGGTTTCATTATGACCAGAATCGGTCTTGAGATATTTTTAACTTGATTTACAGTATTTGAGAGGTATGTTTTGATACCAATACTTCGTAAATACTGCTCACGTATATGTTTCTAGGTTTATATTATGCATTTCATACGGTCAAATTACTTTTGAGCAACTGATAAGAAGCGCCAAACGCTATGCCCAGGGCGTTTTAGTTTTCGTTTTGTTTTAATGCAGTGCGGGGACTCTGTTTTAACTATATCGCTGTGGATTGATTAGAGATATCAAGTACATACAAGTCATTTTTTAAATGTTGTAGTCCGTCTTGTAAAAATGTTACGAGTACATCATCTGTCAACAATTACACAGGTTCTGTTTCCATATTGCGGATTTTGGTTACGTAATATTATTTTCTAATTTCACGTTGTGAATATATGATTTGGGCAAACAGAGCCAAAAAGAAGTACATTATGGGTTATTGTTTTTTTTTGCAGTTTTATCTAGAACAAGCGATGCTTAAACCTTTGTCTGATTCTTGTGAAACTATCCACACGACAGTTACCTAGGAGTTGACTTCAGTGATGTCACTGATGGGATGTTTCTAAAAATCCATCCACTGTAAAACGTCTTCTCCAGTTGTCCTCCATATGTATTCGCTAATGAAGCTGTTTGTTCTGAGCCTGGTTCTCTACATTTCTGTATGAACCAGCTTAGAGGGCTAAAGACAGCTTGTGTTTAAATTGAGTGTAAGGTAATTTATGCTTCTGTGTATAATGTTTGTATAATGTAGTGCTTTTTCAGCACACTGCATGTGACTGCGCCGGTGGTGCTGTGGGTTAGCTTCCTGACTCCCGTGTCACATGGTCTGTGATCGAATCCCATGGAACTATGACTTCTTTTTTTAACAAACATTTCTTTGAAAAAATGAAACGTTTCCCTTGGTCAGAGATTAAATAAAACCTCACTCGCACCAAACAAATTTATATTTCTAAATATCACAACATGATCGAATTTAAGTCTTTTTAATAACAATGAATAGTCACCTATGCGTTACAAAATAAACATTTATATTGATTTGAATCGCGTTTTGATTTAAATCCTAAACGCGTGTTTAAATATATGTGTTTAAAGGGGATATACTGTATAAAAGCGCTGATTCTTATGGAATGTGTTCCGCCGGGGATTCAAAAAATTTATTTTTTTTAATTGCGTATCTAAGGAAAATTGCAGTATAACTTTGTTCATGCACAAAGGGTGGCATGTTACATTATTAATTTGTGTGTCTCCTCTTGCCAAAAAGCTCTAAATTGCATTTTGAGTGCGGTTTTTTACTTTTTCTAAATTGCAACCCATAAATAAAGCTGATACAGTTTAGACTTACTGTATTTTAAACTGTATTACAGCAGCACATTGGACAATGCAACGTAAATTGCAAAAATGCACTTGGAATCTGTCCAAGCCCTACTATGAAAATTATTTAATTTTTCTACATAAACACAGCATGATTGCTCTCCATTTATAGTTCATTGCAGTTGATGTCTCCTAGAGGTTCCTAGATTCTTATTGTAAATAAAAGGAACAGCATACGGGGAACAAATTTCAACATCCAACTGCACCGAGCACACAAATATTGGTTCTAGGCTCCTGAATCACCTTTGGTCCCTGGATCATTGCTTTTAACCATTTACAGAAGGTTTTTACTGTAAAGCACTTTCACAGCTCAACATAAATGGACCTTCTGGGGCACAGGCTTTAAAGGAGCTTTTTACAAAAAACAGACTTTGCCTTTCCTGTTATAAGCTATTCTTTTAGCATATGACAAGCATGCCCTTATTATGGCGATATCCTCCTAAACATTGGAGAAATAACTCTAGAAGTTCAATTAAAACAGAAATGCTTCAAATCACTTGGGATACAACAAAAAAGTGGTGTATTATAAAGTGTGTTAAAAATGTACCTAGTTTGATTTCATACCTAAGATTATAATAAAACCTCACCATTTAACACCAACAGGTGTTTTCTTGAAGTCTGCTAGCTTCAAAGTTTATGGTTTGGCTATACAATAAGTTTCTGCTTTGTGCTAAGACATTAACAAGTACAACCCCCCTATCTGCGGGAGTGCTGGATGTGACGAATTAAACCGGTTTCACAGGTATTTTCAAAGTAGGAAGTACAGTACTTACTAGTTAAGAAAGCTAGGCTCCTCAATGAAATTGCTTTAACATGCTAATGCGTTGGTGTAACAGTCCGGGCGTGGCAAGCTTCCAATGTCAACTCGACTCGATTGGAAGACAATGAACGTATTCTAGCCCTAAATGAATTAATAGCAAACATGGTTTACATTAAAGACATTTTTCCAAGAAAGTTTATAATAATACGATCTATAGTTGAAATCTGAGCCTAAATATAAAGAAAAAGCATTTTCAGAGAGCAATCAAGTACAAGTACCTGGGAGTGCACATCGACGATAGACGATAGACTGGAATGGTCTAAGAACATCGAGGCCATCTATAAGAAGGGACAGAGCCGACTTCAATGTGTGTAGTAAGATGCTACACATGTTCTATCAGTCGGTGGTAGCGAGTGCCATTTTCTACGCAGTGGTGTGCTGGGGCTCTGGGATTAGAGCAGTGGATTCTAAAAGGCTGAACAAGCTCATCAGGAGAGCAAGCTCTGTCATTGGGTCTGACCTGGACCCCTTGGAGGTAGTGGCTGAGAGGAGAATGATGTCCAAACTAGAGGCCATCATGGACAACTTCTCCCATTCCCTCTATGACTGGCTTGCAGGAATGAAGAGCACATTCAGCAATAGACAGATTCATCCACGGTGCGACAGGGAGCGCTACAGGAGGTCATTCTTGCCTTCTGCCATAAGATTGTACAACGCATCCACCTTGCGTCTTGGCAGAGGCAATATCGACAGTGACCTGTTTCTGGACTAAACGCATCTACACATCTACTGCTACATCTGTTCTCTTTCTTTTTCTTTTTCTTTTTCCCATTTACAACCATTTTTTGTGCAATATATCCCAGGGACCTGTGCAATACATTTATATTTATATCTATATTTACATCTATATTTATATTCATATGTGTGATACGATTTTTCTGTGTACTGTTCTAGTTTGTTCTTTGGGTGTCCGGACTGTGAGTAACTCTTGTATTGTATTGTATGTATTGTACTATTATTATATAATTCGTTACACTGTGGCTGTGTTGTGTGTGTTAAGCTGCTGTTGCACTGCAATTTCCCTCACGGGATCAATAAAGTATCTATCTATCAATCACGCTGTGTTTATGTAGAAAAAGCGATTAGGTTTATGAGCAATCTAATTACCTATTCGCTTAAAACGCTATATAAAATAAAGTTTATTTAAAGATGAATGATAAGTGTCTCAGTTTAAATAATTTTCGTAGTAGGGCTTGGACAGATTCCAAGTGCATTTTTGCAATTTACGTTGCATTGTCCAATGTGCTGCTGTAATACAGTTTTAAATACAGTTAGTCTAAACTGTATCAGCTTTATTTATGGGTTGCAATTTAGAAAAAGTAAAAAACCGCACTCAAAATGCAATTTAGAGCTTTCTGGCAAGAGGAGACACCCAAATTAATAAGTTAACATGCCACTGTTTGTGCATGAACAAAGTTATACTGCAATTTTCCTTAGATACGTGATTAAAAATATAAATTTTTGGAATCCCCGGCGGAACACATTCCAAAAGAAACAGCGCTTTTATACAGTATATCGCCTTTAAACACATATTTAAACAGGAGTTTACGATTTAAATCAAAACGCGATTCAGATCAATATAAATGTTTATTTTGTAACGCATAGGTGACTATTCATTGTTATTAAAAAGAATTAAATTCGATCATGTTGTGATATTTAGAAATATAAATTTGTTTGGTGCGAGTGAGGTTTTATTTAATCTCTGACCAAGGGAAACGTTTCATTTTTTCAAAGAAATGTTTGTTAAAAAAAAAATTCATAGTTCCATGGGATTCAATCACAGACCGTGTGACATGGGAGTCAGGAACCTAACCCACAGCGCCACCGGCACGGTCACATGCTGAGGGCTGAAAAAGCACTACAGAAACATTATCGACAGACAATGTACAGATTTGATAAAGCTATAAAATAATGTAATTAGGCACAGAACAAGTTTACAGCACAGTACAATAATAAATGCTGACCATGACTTTAGAAGCATAAATTACCTTACACTCAATTTAAACACAAGCTGTCTTTAGCCTTCTAAGCTGGTTCATACAGAAATGTAGAGAACCAGGCTCAGAACACACAGCTTCATTAGCGAAGACATATGCAGGACAACTGGAGAAGACGTTTTACAGTGGATGGATTTTTACAAACATCCCATCAGTGACATCACTGAAGTCAACTCCTAGGTAACTGTCGTGTGGATAGTTTCACAAGAATCAGACAAAGGTTTAAGAATCGCTTGTTCTAGATAAAACTGCAAAAAAAACCAACAACCCATAATGTACTTCTTTGCGGCTCTGTTTGCCCAAATCATATATTCACAACATGAAATTAGAAAATAATATTACGTAACCAAAATCCGCAATATGGAAACAGAACCTGTGTAATTGTTGACAGATGATGTACTCGTAACATTTTTACAAGACAAACTACAACATTTAAAAAATGACTTGTATGTACTTGATATCTCTAATCAATCCACGGCAATATAGTTAAAGAGTCCCCGCACTGCATTAAAACAAAACGAAAACTAAAACGCCCTGGGCATAGCGTTTGGCGCTTCTTATCAGTTTCTCAAAAATAATTTGACCGTATGAAATGCATAATATAAACCTAGAAACATATACGTGAGCAGTATTTACGTAGTATCGGTGTCAAGACATACCTCTCAAATACTGTAAATCAAGTTAAAAATATCTCAAGACCGATTCTGGTCATAATGAAACCATGTTTCGTGTATGTTTTCTTTAAAGTACTGAGACCAGCCATTTACTGTATATTTATGTTCCAAAATTAATATTGTTTATGGCCTTCACATGTGCAACGGCAATGCTTGTTAATAAGACAGAATTAAGCGTTGGTATGCTGTCCTAAATGAGACCCCATCTCACCCTCCATCTCTGTGGTGCAGCCACAGGGAAAGTATTCATGCAGGCTGATTTAAGATGTTTTCTTTTGATAAGGAACAGCTCCCAGACGGGGATGCACTCAGCTAAGCCTGGCTATCATGATCAATGGTCATCCATTGGCGCCTATCTGTCTAGGGAGTGCCGAATGGACATCTGGACTGCATTCCTAAGTGTCAAGAGTAAGTGACTTATATCTCACCTTGACCAACCAATCAGGGACTGGCAGGGCGTGTTAATACCACGTGGGTCTCCAATGCCCCCCAAACTCTCAACCAATCAGCACACATCTGTGTCTTGGTCAAAAAGGGAGCGCAAGCTCAGATCGGGGCTCTCCTTGGCCATTTTCGCGCATCCTCAGAGACAATCACGTGACAACTGCTGTTGTCTGCAAAGGGACTTGGACTTTGTTCTAAGCGCAAGGCCGAGGATCCCGTACGTACTCAGAATTCTACCAACGTGAATGCTCCACTTGATCAACGGCAGCCTACAGTTGGACCCTCGTCGACAACCTTAATAGCTTATTCAGAAGCAGCGCTGGACCGGGAACGAACCAGCTTCTTCCCAGGCAATAGAGTGACTTGTGAGGACTCGCGGTCACACTCTGTGCATAGAGACTATCTACTAGCTAGCCGGACTGCTGGTAGATCCCCTCGGAGCAACGACTTCCCTGCGCACCGCAGTTAAATTCCTCCGCCCGTCCTACTCCGAGGTGCACCTCGACTGGTTGGCCAATAGCCAGAGGACGCCGGGACAACGCCCATTGAACAACCGCTGGAACAGAGGCTGCAACAGAGCCTGTCAGCTGGTTTAGTGTTCGTGCCGGGAAATTCCAAATCCATACACAGTGGATAAGTAAACCCCATGTTCTACATTGCGTCTCGAGAATTCAATTGTACCTCAACACAAGTTGTTATCAATTTAATTCATGAGTAATGTATTTACTTCCGAGTTTAGAGTAACAGTGGATAATAACACTGATTAGCGATTTGGTAACCGAACGATATAAATTGACATATATTCTCTGTTGTGTATCTCTTTGTGTTTGCATCTCTTCGAGATTATATACCTTGTATATTGATAACCCTCACAGTAAGGTCTGCCGCTCGTATCCAGGCAGGCTAGTATATGTTTGGTGCACAATTTATATTAATAAATGTATCTCGTGTATTGAACCCATGTGTGTGCGTTGTTAGTTGTTCTGACGATTGATTTTCTAAAAGCCCCAACGAACAACCTCGTGATTACTGCTACAATTAATAATTGTCTCAGTAAACCCATCAAAACTCTACATTTAATGGCGAGTTTAGAATGAAATGAGAATCAATCGCACAGAATAACTGATGTTGCTGTGAGTTCAAGTTCAGCACAGCACCGCGGCTTCTATATGTGAATACCGGGTGTGCTGATAACTGCGTAAAGAAATCCCCCTGTTTTCTAGCGTTTAGTGTAACGTATGCTGATTGGAAATCCATCTGCTCGGGTGTTTAGATTCCATACTGTATTTTGGTAAAAGGAAAA
Organism: Lepisosteus platostomus; assembly: GCF_059453375.1. Classification (NCBI taxonomy): domain Eukaryota; kingdom Metazoa; phylum Chordata; class Actinopteri; order Semionotiformes; family Lepisosteidae; genus Lepisosteus; species Lepisosteus platostomus. The sequence goes on from NC_142611.1 coordinate 24,275,733, forward strand.
AAAGTAATACTCTTAAAGTTTCTCTGACGTAATGACAATGGCTGCTAAAATGTCTGAAGTGGAGTCGCTTATAAGTACTATTTCTAGCGACGACAATCCTGGTTACTGGAGCGGTATCGAAAAGTTGAACTTTGATATTGAGAAGCTGCAAGTAGATTTAGTAGCTAAGGTAGCGAACCAGCTTAACACAGGAGGGTCTGCGAACGCAGTTGTAGCGGCGAGGCTTATTAATAAGAAAGAATTAAGTGTTCTGAGCTTTCCCAAATGGTCCCATCTCTGTTCATCTCTGTGGTGCAGCCACAGAGAAACTATTCACGCAGGCTGATTTAAGGTTTCCTTTGATAAGGGATAGCTCTCAAAGGGGGATGCACTTAGTTAAGCCTGGCTATCATGATCAATGGTCATCCATTGGCGCCTATCTGTCTAGGGAGTGCCAGATGGACATCTGGACTGCATTCCTAAGTGTCATGAGTAAGTGACTCATATCTCACCTTGATCAACCAATCAGGGACTGGTAGGGCCGAGTAACCCACGCGGGACTCTGATGCCCATGGAACTTTCAGCTAATCAAAGAGCTGAAGTTCCTCCAGGTAAAAACAGGCAACACAGAGAGCCTGAGAGATTCAGTGGAATTCTGTGGACTTTTCTAAAGGGAATTCAAAGGAGAATTCCAGGGCAGGATGGTCCAGGAGCAGAAGGCTCCCAAAGGCAGGACATTCTCACAGCGCGCCTCCTGACCATCCTGAGAGTCAGCCCGGACAACCACGGAACGGCCAGTGTGTCCGAGTGCCAGAACTTTCCTTTGTTCTAAGAGTCTAGAGTGGAGGTTGCCAGAGAGTAACCAGAGGATCCACCCGAGGTTAGCACCAGCAGCAGGCCTCGTGAACAGGTCAGAACTGTGGACAGCTGAATCACTATTCAGAACTAGCTCTTCATCAGGAACGAACTGGTCCTCTTCCTGACTTGCTGGGACCCACAGTCATCTTTTCTCCTTTGCGCAAACTTTGCTAGTTAAAGCCAACACTAACTAGCCGGTCAGTGAGCATCTGCAGCGCACCGTCACAAACCGCACAGCACAGCCTGGCACCTAGCCAGAGAGCGCGGATTGGACAGCAACAAGCCTGCAACTGTTTCTTTGTGCCCGCAGGAGATCTGAATCCCCAGAGATTGGATGAGTATTCAACTTCAATGCATTACTGCTCGAGAATTCAATTGTTATCCCAACCAGTTAATATCAATTTAATTCCTAAGAGTTATGTACTTGTTTTGAGTATCTAATGTAGAAGTTATAACCAAGTTCATATAAGAAACGGTCTAAATGAATGATATACTGTACTGTAACGTATGTCCTCTTGATATATGTAACTCTTTGTAACTGACTGAATATATACCTTTTGTATTCTGATAACCCTCTCGATAAGATCTGTTAGGTTTATATGCATATTCTATGTATTAATAAATGTATCCTCGTGTATTAGTACCTGTGTGTGTGTGTTGTTTGAGTTATATCGCATGGTTGGATTCTAAAGCCATCAAAAGAATACTTTTGTGATTTACTGCTACAATTAATAATTGTCCCAGTAAATGCCCAAACCCTACAGAACTGGTGCCTTCAGAGAGCACACTACACAGTTCAGGTCCTATCTAGTTTCGCCTTAAATCTAGCTAAACAGCTGGAACTGTCTTTGTCCGAGCTGACAAAGTTTCAAAATCTTCAGGGAAAGCTAGAAAGATATAAGGCGGAGCGAGTTGAGTTGTTGGATATAATCAGAGAAAAGAGAGTGAAAAATGAGGAAAGTGAAGACAGACTCAGGGAAGTTTTAGGTAAATTAGATGACCTGTCTGCTAGAGAAACTGTGGCTGAGGTAGCTAGGAGAGACCTGGAAGCGAGCTTGAAAGAAAAAGAAAAAGAAATTGAGAGTTTAAATGAGCTCAGCCAGGAAAGCCAAAAGGAGTTAGATGCTGCCGTACTGGAAGCAAAACAGGCTAGATCCCACTTGCATGCCAGCCCACCTAGCAGCCCAGAGCGCTCACCCAGCGCGCCGGAGGAGGTTTCTCCCGGTCAGGGTCTGTGGTCGGATCGGCATGGGGGAGATCGCCAAGTCCTGCACAAGACGCAAGGGCGATTCAATTCAGGCATAGACCCCCTGCTCCTGATCACGGCCGTCTCCCTGCCCGCGGAGAAACCGTAAAAATTAACCTCCACTCCCTGAGGCAATTAGCCAAAGATGTAGAAAGGTTTGACCCGTCAGTGTCAGGGAATAATGTGGAGACCTACATCGATGAGCTGAGATATACTTTGCAGTTTATGCCCGAAGCGTCCGAACAGGAAACGGCTATGTTAGTAAGGAAAACTACCAGCCGAGCAGTCCACGAGTGGATGTCTAGACAAGGACCGGAGGTCTGTAATAGCTTTGAGGAGCTGTGTCAGGCAATGATCGGAGAATTTTCGGCTTTTATCGATCCCATAGCTGCCGTGGCCGCTGCGCACCATATTAAGCACGAAAAAGTTGAAGCCCCTCGCGACTATTATGAGAGGCTTAGGCGCACTTATTTTGCAGGGCGGAATGAAGAGGGGTTCGAAGAGTACGTGAATTTCAAAGGTTTATTCATTGCTAATCTGCATCCCTCATTCAGGAAAATGATTGTGATGCACACTGATGCAAAAGCGATGAAAATGGCTGACATTAGGTTGGCTCAAAAAGCCTGGGGAGCTGAAGTCTCTGCTTCCTCAGAGCGAAAACCTGCTAAAACGGCCGTGTTCACCACTAAAGCCAGCAGGGTTGACGACTAGCCTCAGCTCAAGTTGGGCGCTGACCCCGCCCCTGAAGTCAAAGAAAAGGCAGGCTTCCAACAATTCTTAGGGAATCTCAGCCAGAAAGGCAAAGCAAGGCGTATTTATATCAAGGTTTCTCTTGAAAACGTCTTAGATAGAGAAGCACTGATTGACACTGGGGTTGAAATTAGTTTGATGTCAGCCGATCTACTCAGCGAGCTCAAACGAGTAGCGAAAGGAAAAGGCATCAGACTTAAGGAAGAACCGTGTAAGGTAGATATTTCCAGCTATACCCAGGATCATGCCAGGATCACACACCGAGTGTGGGTGGCACTTAGGTTCGGGCCAATGAACGTGGTGCATCCTGTTTACATCTCTAGGTTTAAAACAGAGCCACTACTCATTGGCCAAGACCTGCTTGACAGGCTGGAGCCTCTGGTGGACTGCCAGCGTGGAAAATTGTAGGCTCAGGTCAAAAACCCTAAGCCTGTCGCACAGCAGAAAGGGGGGTTCAGTGGTTATGCTGTGCTCACAGAGTGCCCACTGAACACTATAGCTGAGTTGGAGGTTCCTCCTGGTTCCTCTGGACGAGAAATAAATGTCTCTTCTTGCTTTACAAAACTACAGGGAAGTCCTGCCCAGGCCAGCACTCCCACGGTCTCCCAACTACAGGAGCAGTGCTCCGAGCAGCTGCTTGACCCGCCAGGTGAAGCACACCCCTTTTTCATCCCTGAAGAAGAGTGGATCTCCCTGTCCGGTAATGAATGGGAGTCCTTTCTGTGCACCCTGGTACCTCAGGGGGACCAGGACTACCACCCCATGGTGGTGGGAGGGGTCCAGGTGGCAGAAGTGCAGGTTGATGATGTAATTCTTAGCTTCAGCTCTGAGAAGTCCATAATCAGTGAAGGTCTGGAGGAACCTCCAGCGAAGCCGTCAGGGACCCTGGTGACACAGTCACAGGTTCTGTGGTGGGCACCCCCACCTCATAGGTCCATTTGGAGCAAAGGAAGCTGTGTAGCTTCCATCTCCATCGGAAAAAGGAAGTTTGCTCACTACTTCCAGGTCGCACCTCAGCTGACCCATTCGGTCTGTATTGGTGCAGACCTGTTGGTTTGACTGGGCACCCAGCTGGACACAGTAAACAGTGTACTGTGGACACGGGTGAACCCAAATGCCCACTCTCTAAGCGGCGACCCCGAGAACATTCAGTCAGGTCAGACGATTCCTCAGGCCTGCCAGGTAGTAAACGAATCGGACCTGATCGTTCCTGCGTCAACAGCAGGGTTTCCGGTACGCCTTGTCCTAAAGAAGGGACAGAGAATGGATGCTGAGATGGGTTTCTTCCAACCATCAGCTCAGTTTATCAGACTGAACCTAGCAGTCTGTGGTACCCCCAGACTGGAATGGAATGGCCGAGCCACCTGCCTGTTGGTGCAGAACATAGCAAAACAAGATGTCAAAATCCCTGCTCGTACTGACATGGGACTGGTAATTGACAATGGTTTCTATGATTTCGAACTGGCCATCCCAGTACTGGGGTAGCTCCCTGGTCCCTTGGCCAGGGAGGGGGGAACCGAGCAGGTGTACTTCACCTACCCCCGGCGGATGATTGCAATTATGCCAATAGAGGGATTCTGCAACCAGGAGGTGTGCAGGGTGGACCTTAGCGATAAGGATGAGATGGTTGTGTACACAGTACACGCAGGTGTTCCGACAGACCACTCAGCCGAGAGTGCGACCCGGGATACCGCCATGCCGTCAAAAGCGGGGTTCCTAGAGCAGGTACAGGAACAGGTTGGTAAGGCAGATGCCCTGGAAACGGAAAGCCAGCGTCAGCAGCTGCGTCAGATCTTCCAGGATTTCCAGGAAGTGTTTGCACGGGACGCCTATGATTGCGGGGTGACGGATTTGCACACAGTGCGCATTCCCACGGCCCCTGGCGCCCGCCCAACCTATGTCAGGCAGTATCGCATTCCCCTCACGGCATACGAGTCCATAAAGCAGACGTTGGATGCTCTACTAGAGTGTCAGATCATAAGGGAGTGTAACTCCACTTATAACTCCCCACTGTGGCCGGTGCTGAAACCCAATGGTAAGTGGCGTCTGACCATTGACTACCGGCAGCTGAATAAACAGGTTCCTTTGTCACGATGGCCAATGATCTACCTAGATCAGGAGTTAGCCAAGGTGACAACAGCGAAATATTTCACCACAGTGGATGTGGCCAATGGGTTCTGGACCCTTAAGGTAGAACCGACAGACCAGTACAAACTGGCCTTTTCCTTTGGAAACAGGCAGTTCACCTGGAATCGATGCCCCTTTGGGTATTCCAACTCCCCAGCGGAGTTCAACATATTTCTGCACAAAGCCATGAGTGATGCAGCCGCCAGGGGCAACCTGGTCTATGTGGACGATATTCTGATGCGGAGTCAGACCTGGGAAGAACACATGGCCGAGATCAGGCATGTGTTGACCCAGCTCTCCCGTGCAGGGGCCAAACTGTCCCTGGCTAAGGGACAGTGGTGTAGGACCCAAGTGGAGTACGTGGGACTATTGGTTGGAGCCCAAGGCATACAGCCACAGTCCAGCAGAGTCCAAGCTATCCAGAATATGAAGTCGCCCACTAACCTGTCTGAACTGCGCAGCTTTCTGAGAGTATGTAATTATTCCCGGCAGTTCATTGAGGATTACGCTGAAATAGCAAGGCCCCTCCACAAGCTGTTGCAGAAAGACGTGCCCTTTGAGTGGGGACCTTCCCCAGAACAGGCTGTGATGGAGCTGAAGCGCAGACTCGGTAGTGCGCCTTGCTTGGCCTACCCTGACAAAAATAAGGTCTTCTACCTTGAAGCAGGGTTCTCAGAGCACTGCCTTGGGGCTGCTCTGAGTCAGGAATATGACCAGGAGCGAACGGTGGTGGCGTATGCCAGTCGAGCCCTGAGCCCAGTGGAGCAAAAGTTCTTGGACTGCGAGAAGGCCCTGTTGTCTACGGTCTGGTCGGTAGAACACTTCCGTAGTTATGTTGGGGGACAAAAGATCATCATCGAAACCTGCCACCAACCTGTGACATTCCTGCATAGCCAGAGACTGAAAGCGGGCAGGGTGTCAAATAGCAGGATTGTGGCATGGATGATGGCCCTACAAGGCTATTAGATAGAGGTACGTTATGCACAGAGCAAGAAAATGTACCTGGGACAGGGCCTGGCTTTGGGCCAAGTGTGTCACGGCTGTGACACTGACATGGAAGCTCCAGAAATGATTCCCGCTGCTGAGCTACCGAACAATCATCGGTACTACGATGAGAACGTGGGCCAGGGCTGACCCATGGCCTATGTTGACGGTTGCTCTTTTCGCCACAAACAGCAGGTGCTAGCAGGGGTAGGAGTAGTCTGGCAAGACAATACTCCCTGTGGGCCGACCCGCTATAATTAGGACCAAAGACTAGTCAGTATGCGGAAGTAGCTGGGGTGCTGATCACCCTCCAGCAGGCCCTGACAAATGGCCTTAAACAATTTGTCATCTGTAGTGACTTGAACTACGCCCGACATAGCTTAGTGTCCCACCTTCCGTATTGGAAGGGTAATGGCATGAAAAATGCCCGGGGCAAGGAAGTAAAGAACAAAGAGTTGTTCCTGGCCAGTGACAAGCTCACGACCGAGGCTGGAATGATGGTTTACTGGAGGAAGGTGAAGGGACACTCCCAGGTGAAGGGACCCGACGAAGAAGGGAATGATGAGGCCGACCGGCTGGCCAAATCTGGCGCCTTAGAGGGTGAACCCTGGCAGTTCCAGCAGGAATGGCTACCCCCAGAAACCGTGGCTGAGGTCAAGGCGGTCACCCGAAGCAGGGCTAGACAGGATGTCGGAGCTGGCCCTCAATCTGTAGTGCTTGGGTCACAGGGTTTTAACACCGATCTTGCGGAAATGCAGAAACAGGACCCAGCAATTGGGCAAATATATCAGCATATCACTGACCCAGTGCGTCAACCTCTTTCGGAGCAGGTGCTGAGCCAGTCTCCGGAGCTGAAGGAGCTGGCAGAGGTGAAAGACAACCTAAAAATTATAAAGGGGTTGTTGGTTTGTGTACCAGTTGCATAAGGTGTCCCAAAGTGGGTAGTTCCCTGCTGTCATCGGGGGGTCATGATCCAACAAGCTCATGACGAACCCTGTGGGGGTCACCGGGGAATCAAGGCCACGTACGACACTATCCAGCAGGTGGTATTCTGGCCTCACATGGGCCGAGACATCGCCGGGTATGTAAAGGGGTGTCTAACGTGTAGCCAGTTCCAACCATCACGGCCCTTGCACCCTGCACCACTCCAGAAAAAGGGCATGACATTCCCCTGGTCCAATCTACAAATGGATTGGGTGGGGCCGCTGGTGAGGTCATCCAGAGGGAACAAATATTTCCTCACTGTTACGTGTGCATTCACAAAATGGATTGAGTGCCTCCCAGCACCCAACGACACTGCAGAGACAACTGCAGTGCTGTTGGTGAACCATGTGTTCAGTCGATGGGGACTCCCCCTGACCGTGGACTCGGATCGGGGAACCCATTTCACAGCTACAGTAATGGCAACCCTGTGGAATATGCTTGGGGTCAAGGCCCAGTTGCATATCTCCTACCACCCTCAATCCTCGGGCCAGGCAGAAAGGGCAAACCGAACAGTGGTTAATATGCTCAAAAAGTTTGTCTCCACCAGCAGTAGGGACTGGGACATTAAGCTGCCCCTGGTTCTGATGGCCATCCGAGCTACGCCCCATTGCTCTACGGGGGTCCCAGCTTTTGAGATGATGACAGGTCGGAAGATGACTCTTCCCCTACACTGTCTTTATGGGCTGGAGGACCTGAGCACGACAGGGGCTGCTACGGCCCATCAGTATGTGTCAGACCTGCGAGCACATCTGCAGGCAACCTTTGCTTTTGCCCAGAACAATCTGGGAAGGAGTGCAGAGGGTAGGAAGGCATACTATGACCGAAAGGCAGTTAACCAGGAACTCCAAGTAGGAGACAAGGTCCTGTACTTCCAATTTGCCAAACCCACAGGGGTGGCCCGGAAGTTGGACAGGACCCCACGAGATTGTCGATAAGGTATCACCGGTAGCTTATCGAATTCGGATTGAAAAGGGAAGGCAATCTCTGGTCTACAAGTGGGTGCATCGCAACCACCTTCGGTTGTATCGCCCACCTCAAATGGCGCCGGAGGACACAGAATAGGGTTAAAAGTCTAAACCCGATCAAAGAGGGGGGTGCCCCTTTGTAGCTGCAGGTAGTTACAGATGCAGCCATTCAAAGTGCGCGGTAAAGACACCGCAGTACAGATACCGCAGGTAAGATGACACGCGATACCGCGGTACGTGATTGGTTGACCGACAGGGGCACTCGTGGTCCGTTGGTCTGTCGTAGAAAGACTTACTGTACTGTAAACGTCTTTACTGTGCCCGTTGTAGATATTGAATTTTACCACTGAAGGGAAATCTTAGTAGCTGAGCATAAAAAGAATAGGAGCATACTGTAACGCGTGTGAAGGCCATAAACGATATTAATTTTGGAACGTAAACATACAGTATATAGCTGGTCTTGGTACTTTAAAGAAAAAAATACGCACCGGTATTCCATTTCTCCCTAAACATTGTAAGCTTCGAAGTCTTTAACTAACGTGATACCGGAGTCAACCAGCATACTTTTAGAATTTGATTAAAAGGGAATATAATATGGAATCGCGTATCTAAAGAATTTAATAACGGTATGATTATATCCGTGTACTGCGGCAGGACTGTGTAAGGCTGTTTCGCCTGCCTGATCATGCGAGCTGTCTTGTAGCCTACTGGTCTAGGTGCGTGACTACCAGCTGGCAGGTTGTGTGTTAGAATCCAGCTGGTGCTGGACTTTTCATTTTTATTTATTTATTTTTTAATCGCGTAACATAAACATATTACCGTATGCAAACTGTACTGTATACAGTATGTATATGTATATTTAATGTCTTAACTGTGCCCGTTTAATTGAATTTAAAAAAAATATTTAACACGAACATTAAGCTGTTTACATGTTCCGCCTGAGAACAGTCACCCGTTGCTACCCAACGCAGAATGGTGATTGGCTGACACCATCTGACACCCCTCTGATTGGAGAAAAAAGACGTGCTGGTGTGCTATACCAGGAAGAGGATTTCTTTCAATTCTAAACGTGTATTTTAAAAGTTTAAGAAGTAAAAACCTTACAGCGTACACAGATTTCTAAACTGATCAGGATCGTTATCTTTGTCTCATGCATAATAATGTTCACCGCTCTGTCCAGAAAATTAATAATAAACTTTATTTTATATAGCTTTTTAAACGAATAAGTAATTAGATTGCTCATAAACCTAATCACTTGCTTTTTCTTTTTATTTATGCTCAGATTTCAACTATAGATCGTATTATTAATAACCATAATAACAACCAACCAACAAAAACAACCATATAAACATAATACCAACAAAAAACATAGATAACAACCACAATACAAAATCAAATAATCAAACCATTTTACACTCGCAAAGTCCTCCAATTATCATAATCCCGCCCCTTATGCAAAACCAAACCTTCCTCCCATCCCAGTTTATCCTGTTTATCATAAACAAAATCCACCTCAATTTTCAGCATAAAGCATTACACAAAATCAATACCTCAACACTCCATACTCAACAACGATAATTCACAAACAGCCAGAACATGTAACTACACATTCCCAAACATACCTACTTTCCATAGCCCCGCCCCTTATGCAAAACCAACATCCCTCCCCTGTTCTCTCTCTCCCCTGGCGGTTGTAATTGTTTTTATTTTCAAATAAATTTTAGCAAAGTCATGTATTTTAAAAATCTTAAGATTTTTCTATTTATGTCTTTATTTAGTGGTTTCATTAGTGACAAAGGCTAAACTTTCTTGGAAAAATGTCTTTTATGTAAACCATGTTTGCTATTAATTCATTCAGGGCTAAAATATGTTCATTGTCTTCTAATGAAAGAAGGGTTCCTTTCGCCGTAGTCGGGAGCCTAGCCTTTAACTAGTAAGTACTGTATTTACTGGGTTTTTGAGGGGGGGTGTCTTTCGCTAGAAATCTCGCCTCCTACTAAATACTAAATACCCGTGAAACCGGTTCAATTCGTCACAGCCAGCACTCCTGCAGAGAGTTGGGTTGTACTTGCAGTGTATACAGTACACGCGTTATGCTCTTCGTTAATGTCTGTGAAGTTTTATTTAATCTCTGAGCCATACTGATTCTTCTGGAAGCACACCAGTATTCCACTTTCTCCCTAAACATTTTTAGGATCAGAGTCTTACATGTGGTTATTTCGAAAACGTTTGTACGTGCTCCTTCTTACCATGTTACTGTTTACCGTTACTGACCATATTAAGTTTAAGTGCCTGTGGGCACTTTTCCTGTCCGTGGGGGGTGGACCGTCTTTCATTAGAAGGTTAGTCTGTTCTACTCTGAGAATGTAGGGGGTTGGGAAGTGCCCGCGGTCATTTAATTAGTATTAAAATCTTAGTTATCTTTCTAGTTCACAGGTTTGCATGCATAATTTAATTTTGAAAGCCACTGAGACATCAGGTACTACTGTTGTATTTATGAAAAAGAAACAAAACAAAAAACATACTAACAACTGTGCCATCCTACTCCTTAGTTAATACATTTTATTATTCATAAACAGTTAACATTGTTAGCAAAATATTTTGAATTATATTTAACCCTATTTTTTCTTTAGTTTTGTATTTAACTTATTATATGATAGTCAGACTTAATGTATATTAATGTATATTTGAACAATGAAAATATATTTTTACAAGATTTTACATTAAGCACTTAAAATTAATATGGTTAATAATAGTAAACTGTAACATGCTGTAACAAGATCGGTTAAACTTCGAAGAAAATCCTTTCAGAGAAAATGTTTCAGGTGTGAAGAACAAACCTGTTCCCACACACCCTGCCCCCACTACCATTAGAATATACACAAACATTTTAGCGTTTCATTCTGAGCAGAAGACCCTCACACCTGAAGAGTGCTGGCTGTGACGAATTAAACCGGTTTTACAGGTTTCAATCACAGATTGGGACTCAGTAAAGTAACACACAGCGCCACTGGATTTGATAATACTGTACCTAACCAAAATCCGCAATATGGAAACAGAACCTGTGTAATTGTTGATAGATGATGTACTCGTAACATTTTTTCAAGACGAACTACAACATTTAAAAAATGACTTGTATGTACTTGATATCTCTAATCAATCCACGGGTTCCAGCACAAAACGAAACTAAAACGCATACCGTTTGGCGCTTCTTATTAGTTGTTCAAAAGTAATTTGACCGTATGAAATGCATAATATAAACCTAGACACATATACGTGAGCAGTACTTAAGCACTGTAGTATCGGTGTTAAGACATACCTCTCAAATACTGTAAATCAAGTTAAAAATATCTCAAGACCGATTCTGGTCGTAATGAAACCATGTTTCGTGTATGTTTTCTTTTTCATCTTGAAATAACTCATTTCTAAATACCTTTTTCACTGTTAACATCTTGTAGCAACTTTGCGACAAAATATACACTCTGACAGTTCATCCTGCTACCAACATTAAATAAAACAAATCTTAAGATTTCTATATTTATGTCTTTATTTAGTGGTTTCATTCGAAGCTTACAATGTTTAGGGAGAAATGGAATACTGGTGCGTATTTTTTTCTTTAAAGTACCGAGACCAGCCATATACTGTATGTTTATGTTAAGATTTCCCTGCAGTGGTAAAATTAGATATGAATATTCAATACTTAAACGGGCACAGTTAAGACATTAAATATACATATACATATTGTATACAGTACAGTTTGCATACGGTAATATGTTTATGTTACGCGATTAAAAAATAAATAAATAAAACTGGAAGGTCCAGCACCACCATTATGTTTATATGGTTGTTTTTGTTGGTTGGTTGTTATTATGGTTATTAATAATACGATCTATAGTTGAAATCTGAGCATAAATAAAAAGAAAAAGCAAGTGATTAGGTTTATGAGCAATCTAATTACTTATTCGTTTAAAAAGCTATATAAAATAAAGTTTATTATTAATTTGCTGGACAGAGCGGTGAACATTATTATGCATGAGACAAAGATAACGATCCTGATCAGTTTAGAAATCTGTGTACGCTGTAAGGTTTTTACTTCTTAAACTTTTAAAATACACGTTTAGAATTGAAAGAAATCCTCTTCCTGGTATAGCACACCAGCACGTCTTTTTTCTCCAATCAGAGGGGTGTCAGATGGTGTCAGCCAATCACCATTCTGCGTTGGGTAGCAACGGGTGACTGTTCTCAGGCGGAACATGTAAACAGCTTAATGTTCGTGTTAAATATTTTTTTTTAATTCAATTAAACGGGCACAGTTAAGACATTAAATATACATATACATACTGTATACAGTACAGTTTGCATACGGTAATATGTTTATGTTACGCGATTAAAAAATAAATAAATAAAAATGAAAAGTCCAGCACCAGCTGGATTCGAACACACAACCTGCCAGCTGGTAGTCACGCACCTAGACCAGTAGGCTACAAGACAGCTCGCATGATCAGGCAGGCGAAACAGCCTTACACAGTCCTGCCGCAGTACACGGATATAATCATACCGTTATTAAATTCTTTAGATACGCGATTCCATATTATATTCCCTTTTAATCAAATTCTAAAAGTATGCTGGTTGACTCCGGTATCACGTTAGTTAAAGACTTCGAAGCTTACAATGTTTAGGGAGAAATGGAATACCGGTGTGTATTTTTCCTTGTGATATTTTAAGCTCTAGTTGAATGATAGGTGTCGCATTTTAAATCATTTTCGTAGCTAGAAATTATGAAACGCCCTGTTAAAAGCAAGGAAGTTTTTATGCCCCGTTGAAGTAAAACAAAATGCCTGACAAAGTATGGCTTGGACAGATTCCAAGTGCTTGTACAAATGTGCTAAAGAAATTATACTTTGAGTATACAGCTTGTCCAAAGTCATCCATTATCAATACTATTAGTAATATCTTCAGTAAAGGCTTTGATGCATAAATATTTCTGATGAAGGTAGGTTGTGTACTTTTGTCCAACTGAGCAATCTTGCTTTCATAATATATACCAACATTTTAATGACTGATGATTAACATGCTGTAATACACAGTTCAAAATTAAAGGCTCAAATGCTGTACATGAGAGGTTAAGCTCCCCCTGGCGGTTTTACAAGGCGACGCCGGATAGTTAGTCACGTGACACAGGTGACACACGTGATACCGCGTGATACTGCGTGATAGTTTGACACGCCCACCGCGGTATGCCGCGAAATACCTCACCCATTTTGAATGGCTGCATCTGTAGGTACTGTAGTGTAGGTCCTGCTAGGAAAATATATTCAAAATTATAGTGGAACTGTACCATGTGCCTCATCTGTGTTCCAGAATGGGAATCCTAAAACTGCCATGGCTGGTCCTGACAGTACTGTGGATCGCCTCGACACAGCCCCTTCAAGTTGTGGAACCCGGTCCTCCTACCGGCATCGTCCTGCAGGACGCTCCCGGATTGTTGTTAACAAATTGCAGAACATATACTCAGCGAGCGTATGTACGGCTGGACCCACATGATTTGTTTCGGAAGCACATCAACATGAACAGTAGGGTGTCCTATCATGGTAGGCAGTGGGCTGGGGATACTATATGGCATGCCCAGCTAGACACTATACACATGGTCCGCCAGCTGAGGAAGGCAACAGTCACCCAGGAGGAGATGACAGGCCTCAGCCGCCCCAAAAGGTTCTTGGGGGGTCTGATTGCTGCGGCCTCCGCCGTGGGTTCGCTATTTTCAGCTGGTCTATTTGCTGCTAACACTGTCACCCTGACCACCCTGAGAAGGCAGGTGTCTGGGTTACGTAAGGAAATGCCAGAAATTTATGACAAGCTGTATCAACAGCAGCAGCGGCTGGAAAGCCTAGGGAAAACCTTACAGGGCACGATTTTATCAGTAAACCTTCATGCAGCAGTGTTAAATAACACCCTCCACACCGTGGGCAGGATTGTCGACGTGTTACAGTGGGACTATGCTTATGTGCAACAGGTCAGAATGCTGATGCAGGATCTGCTTAGGGAGCTTAGTGCCACGGTAACTAGCCTAGCCATGGGACAGATTCAAACCTACTTGGTTCCACTGTCCTTAGTAGAAGAAGTACTGGGGACAACCACTTCCAAGATGGTGCAGCCATTGCAAGTACATCTTTCATACAGTCTAGGCAGTGCCATTCCCATACATGTCAACCCCAAAGCCAAGGAAATAGGTTTCCTGTTGAACCTTCCCATCGTGAGTAGCAAGGATATCTATAGACTCAAGTCTATATCGAACGTTGGCTTCTGGAGGGGGGACATGCATGTGAAGTTGACCACCCCACCACTCGTAGCTTACCAGGAGGATGATCCGAATTTGTACCTTGTTCCAAACCTGGAACTGTGTATATCAACCAAGGATATCCACTGGGTATGCCCAAGTAAGCCATTCCTTAGGGACACAACTCAGAGGTTGTGTGGTATCAGAAAGGAGGCTGCCACTGAAAAAGGTAAAGCCACAGTGATGAGCAAAAGTGAGGTTAACGAACCCCAGGTTGAGCAGGTGGGAAAGAAATGGCTGGTCAGCACACCACAGTTAACTGTTACAATAACCTATGACAGACATGATACAGCTACCGAAGTGCAGCTACCCAACCAAACAGTTTTTCTACAAGTTCCTGAAGGAGCTATAGTGCATCTCAACGATTTAGCACTATATCACCAGGAGTCAGAACTGTATGAAACGGAACTCGAGATTGTGGACGCTTTAAGAGGACACAGCGTTGACTTGGATGAGAGAATCCAAGAGACAGTAAGTCTTGAGGGTGTACAGGTAGTCGAATTTGTTCTCAATGACACAAACTTAAAAACTACACTGGTAGGTCCCAAGCACAGTCGTTGTGGATTCTCTGGGGCGCTAGGAACAGTAAACGTAGTCATCTTGACACTGCTACTGGGTAGCTGGATCATGGCTGGGGTAATGTGTTGGATGCTGTTCTCTTGTATCAAAGCCTTGCGGGGTAGTTTGAATGAGACAAAGGGAGCAATGGTGTATCACCGAAATCAGGTAACCACTCCCAAACGTCTGCCTGCTGCAGAGCTATCCGATACTGATAGTGAACTGCCGGAAGTTTAAGGTCTAGGGCTAATGATGATGCCCGATGCCTCATTTCTATGTACCTTATAACTGAGAGCAGGTATACGCAATGTTCTTTCCAACACTATTTCCTGTACAAATTCTCGAGAGGTAATGTGAATATTGGGTGGTAGAATCCACCGTGGTACAACAAACATCAATTAACTCTGTTTTTGTTTTGAAGGCAACAACGCCTCAAAACCTCGTGACCTTCAAAAAGGGGGGATATGTAGCGGCAATGCATGTTAATAAGACAGAATTAAGCCTTGGTATGCTGTCCTAAATGAGGCCCCATCTCACCCTCCATCTCTGTGGTGCAGCCACAGAGAAAGTATTCATGCAGGCTGATTTAAGATGTTTTCTTTTGATAAGGAACAGCTCCCAGACGGGGATGCACTTAGCTAAGCCTGGCTATCATGATCAATGGACATCCATTGGTGCCTATCTGTCTAGGGAGTGCCGAATGGACATCTGGACTGCATTCCTAAGTGTCAAGAGTAAGTGACTTATATCTCACCTTGACCAACCAATCAGGGACTGGCAGGGCGTGGTAATACCACGTGGGTCTCCAATGCCCGCCAAACTCTCAACCAATCAGCACAAATCTGTGTCTTGGTCAAAAAGGGAGTGCAAGCTCAGATCGGGGCTCTCCTTGGCCATTTTCGCGCATCCTCAGAGACAATCACGTGACAACTGCTGTTGTCTGCAAAGGGACTTGGACTTTGTTCTAAGCGCGAGGCCGAAGATCCCGTACGTACTCAGAATTCTACCAACGTGAATGCTCCGCTTGATCAACGGCAGCCTACAGTTGGACCCTCGTCGACAACCTGAATAGCTTATTCAGAAGCAGCGCTGGACCGGGAACGAATCAGCTTCTTCCCAGGCAAAAGAGTGACTTGTGAGGACTCGCGGTCACACTCTGTGCATAGAGACTTTCTACTAGCCAGCTGGACTGCTAGTAGATCCTCTCGGAGCAACGACTGCCCTGCGCGCCGCAGTTAGATTCCTCTGCCCGTCCTACTCCGAGCTGCACCTCGACTGGTTGGCCGGTAGCCAGAGGACGCCGGGACAATGCCCATTGGACAACCGCTGGAACAGAGGCTGCAACAGAGCCTGTCAGCTGGTTTGGTGTTCGTAACTGGAAATTCCAAATCCATACACAGTGGATAAGTAAACCCCATATTCTACATTGCGTCTCGAGAATTCAATTGTACCTCAACACAAGTTGTTATTGTAGCGGCCAGGCTTATTAATAAGAAAGAATTAAGTGTTCTGAGCTTTCCCAAATGAGGCCCCATCTCTGTTCTGTTCAACTATTCATGCAGGCTGATTTAAGGTTTCCTTTGATAAGGGACAGCTCCCAAAGGGGGATGCACTTAGCTAAGCCTGGCTATCATGATCAATGGTCATCCATTGGCGCCTATCTGTCTAGGGAGTGCCAGATGGACATCTGGACTGCATTCCTAGGTGTCAGGAGTAAATGACTCATATCTCACCTTGATCAACCAATCAGGGACTGGTAGGGCCGAGTAACCCACGTGGGACTCTGATGCCCATGGAACTTTCAGCCAATCAACGAGCTGAAGTTCCTCCAGGTAAAAACAGGCAACACAGAGATTCGTGGAAGATTCAGTGTGGAATTCTGTGGACAATTCTAAAGGGAATTCAAAGGAGAATTCCAGGGCAGGACGGCCCAGGAGCAGAAGGCTCCCAAGGGAAAGACATTCTCGCAGCGCGCCTCCTGACCATCCTGAGACTCAGCTCGGACAACCACGGAATGGCCAGTGTGTCCGAGTGCCAGAACTTTCCTTTGTTCTAAGAGTCTAGAGCGGAGGTTGCCAGAGAGTAACCAGAGGATCCACCCGAGGTTAGCACCAGCAGCAGGCCTCGTGAACAGGTCAGAACTGTGGACAGCTGAATCACTATTCAGAACTAGCTCTTCATCAGGAACGAACCGGTCCTCTTTCTGACTTGCTGGGACCCACAGTCATCTTTTCTCCTGTGCACAAACTTTGCTAGTTAAAGCCAACACTAACTAGCCGGTCAGTGAGCATCTGCAGCGCACCGTCGCAAGCCACACAGCACAGCCTGGCACCGAGCCAGAGAGCGCGGATTGGACAGCAACAGCCTGCAACTGTTTCTTTGTGCCCGCAGGAGATCTGAATCCCCAAAGATTGGATGAGTATTCAACTTCAATGCATTACAGCTCGAGAATTCAATTGTTATCCCAACCAGTTGATATCAATTTAATTCCTAAGAGTTATGTACTTGTTTTGAGTATCTAATGTAGAAGTTATAACCAAGTTCATTTATGAAACGGTCTTAATGAATGATATACTGAACGTATGTCCTCTTGATATGTGTAACGCTTTGTAACTGATTGAATATATATCTTTTGTATTCTGATAACCCTCTTGATAAGATCTGTTAGTTTTACATGCATATTCTATGTATTAATAAATGTATCCTCGTGTATTAGTACCTGTGTGTGTGCGTTGTTTGAGTTATATGGCATGGTTGGATTCTAAAGCCATCAAAAGAATAATTTTGTGATTTACTGCTACAATTAATAATAGTCCCAGTAAATGCCCAAACCCTACAGAACTGGTGCCTTCAGAGAGCACACTACATTACCAATTTAATTCATGAGTAATGTATTTACTTCCGAGTTTAGAGTAACAGTGGATAATAACACTGATTAGCGATTTGGTAACCGAACGATATAAATTGACATATATTCTCTGTTGTGTATCTCTTTGTGTTTGCATCTCTTCGAGATTATATACCTTGTATATTGATAACCCTCACAGTAAGGTCTGCCGCTTGTATCCAGGCAAACTAGTATATGTTTGGTGCACAATTTATATTAATAAATGTATCTCGTGTATTGAACCTGTGTGTGTGCGTTGTTAGTTGTTCTGACGATTGATTTTCTAAAAGCCCCAACGAACAACCTCGATATTACTGCTACAATTAATAATTGTCTCAGTAAACCCATTAAACCTCTACACACGTGTTGCAGTATGCTACTATTCTTTTTATGCTCAGGCACTAAGATTTCCCTTCAGTGGTAAAATTCCATATAAATATTTAATACTTAAACGGGCACAGTTAAGACATTAAATATACATATACATACTGTATACAGTACAGTTTGCATACGGTAATATGTTTATGTTCCTAAATCAATCTCTTTTATGAGCATGTGAAAGGCATGGTGAATCGATTCTCAAAAATTACTGTACCTTGCATGATTGGAAACAAATGCGTGATTGCGAAATGCTGTGGTGTTACTTTTACAAAGACGGTCAATGAAAAAAAGAATGTGGACCAGGGCAATACTTTGAGTTTACACTTACAGCTTGTCCAAGGTCATTCATTATTAATACTATTAGTAATATCTTCGTTAAAGACTTTGATAGCGACAGCTCAAACATGAGAGGTTGAGCTTTATTAGCTCCACCTTGCGGAAATTCCGGATACTATTATTTTGCTTGCGGTATTATAGGAGAATTTACGGTAACTAGCGGTATGTACCAGTAACTCGCGGTATTTAACGGTAACTCGCGGTAGACTGCGTACAGCGTACTGGAAAATAATGAGGTATCGCCCGCGCATTTTGAATGGCTGCATCTGTATGTACAGCATTTAAGCTTTTATTTTAAACTGTGTATTACAGCATGTTAATCATCAGTCATTAAAAAGTTGGTATATTATATGAAAGCAAGATTGCTCAGTTGGGCAAAAGTACAAAACCTACCTTTATCATAAATATTTTAATTATGCAGAAATATTTTATGCATCAAAGCCTTTACCGAAGATATTACTAATAGTATTAATAATTAATTACCTTGGACAAGCTGTAAACTCAAAGTATTACGCTGGTCCACATTCTTTGTAACCGTCATTTTAAACGAAATACTTTATTTTTTCATTGACAAAAAGTAACACCACAGCATTTCCTTGATCTAACTAACAAGGACACGACATTAGCTAGCCAATATGATAAAGGAATAAATGACTTTTTTTGTTTATTTCTTTTGCACATTTATTTGAACATTTCCATCGATTGTACAAGCACTGAAAAAATGTCCAATCCCTAGTTAGTCAGGCATTTTCTATTACTATAACAGACATAAAAACTCCCTTGCTTTGTGTTTCATAATTTCTAACAACGAAAATGATTTAAACTGCGACACTTATCATTCAACCAGAGCACCAAATATCACAAGGATCCCCAAGAGCACAACAAAGACAACAGAAAAAGATATGTGTATCAGATACATGAGAATCCAGGCTTTTTTATCTACGCTTTCTTATCTACGCTAAGAACTAGTCTTTAAAATGTCTTTATCACACGGTAAAAAGTCAAAATTCTGGGTTGTGCGTATACCAGAGATTATGGCACCGCCTCAGAAGGGTGTCAGCCAGTCAGGAATTATCTGTTTTATAATCGAGAATATAATATGGAATCACATATCTAAACAAATTAATAATGATATTAATTTAAGGATCTAAATATCTAAATCTATGTATCTATATAGCTGGTAGTATTACTGTATTTCACTTTCTTTTTAAACACGTTAACACCCGAATCGCAGGTGGATTCTGTTATTTGTTATGGTCTGTAGCTCAAATCCTGCTTCACTAAAAATTAGTCTCAAGAAGAGTATTATTGGTCAATGTTGTGAGGCTCTGGTGGAATTTTTCTGTAAACTGAAGAGGAGGCACGTTGTGTATCGCTTCTTTTTACACTTGTAAAAAAAACATTCCAGTGTTAATGCGACACGGAAGATATTGTGGTGTATTGGTCGTTAGTGAAAAGATTTAATCTTTTAATCTCTTTACTGTGCACATTTTAATCTGCTTAGTATTGAATATTTATATGGAATTTTACCACTAAAGGGAAATTTTAGTAGCTAAGCACAAAAAGCAGAGAAGCATAACGAAGGTCATAAAGGTCATAAGCGATATTAATTTAGGAACATAAACATATTATGTAAACTGTATGTTGCTGGTATTGGTATTTTAAAGAAAAAATACACACCAATATTCCATTTCTCCCTAAACATTTTAAGCATCAAAGTCTTACATATGGTTGACCTTCTGACCATATTACTCTGTATCTGTATTGCTGTTTCAGTGCCTGTCACATGACTTGCCTTGGTGGCGTGACGGCTTAAGCGACCAATTTACAGTATGAGCGTGAAGTCGAGTGTTCAAATCCAGCAATCACTATGAGTTTTCGTTTAACAAAAACACTTCTTTGAAAAACTAAAATAACAAATATTATGGATACTACATTATATTGACATTTTTTATATTTCAAAATAACACATGTTCCTACTGTATGTACAGTACACACGGGTACCGCAGGTTGAACTGTAGCCCAAAAGCCCAACATTAATGTGCATTCGCCTGGCGCTGCGCAGTTTTCATCATTCTCTGCGGGAGTGCTGGCTGTGATGAATTAAACCTGTTTCACAGGTATTTTCAAAGTAGAAGGGGGCGAGTCTTCCAGCGAAAGACCCCTCCCCCCACTCCAAACCCCCTTTGTTTTTGCTTACAGTACTTACTTACAGTAGTACTTCTTGCGTTAAGAACATTAGGTGTTAGCATAAACTATTAGTAATCAGAGTAATTCTACTCTGAGAATGTAGGGGGGAGGAAAAATGTATGTGGTCTTTTCACTGATAAACTTGTGTCAAGCTGTCAACAAAAACCAGCTGTCAAAAAAAAGTTTTTTTAAAAAAGAAGTGAATTGAGTGTCCATAATATTGCTATTTTGCTATTGCTACTATCTGAGTCTCTGTGTCTACATTGTTTGTAAACAAACCGGTTTCACAGGTATTTTCAACCCCTAGCCACTGTTATTACATCAGTTGTTATCCTGTAAAGCGCTTTGAGAAGCCACTTTTAAAGGCGCTATATAAAATAAAGTTTATTATTATTATTAATATTGGTAATATTCTTCCTCCCAGAACTTGTAAATTGTTGTTGTTATTGTTGTTGTTATCCTGTAAAGCGCTTTGAGAAGCATACTGTCCAGCATATTGTATTTCATTGCACTTTGACAGATCGTCTTGTAGTGGCGAGGCTTATTAATAAGGCAGAATTAAGTGTTTCTGAGCTTTCCCAAATGAGGCCCCATTTCTCTGTTCATCTCTGTGGTGCAGCCTGATTTAAGGTTCCTTTGATAAAGTTTCCTAGGACAGCTCCCAAAGGGGGATGCACTTAGTTAAGCCTGGCTATCATGATCAATGGTCATCCATTGGCGCCTATCTGTCTAGGGAGTGCCAGATGAACATCTGGACTGCATTCCTAAGTGTCAGGAGTAAGTGACTCATATCTCACCTTGATCAACCAATCAGGGACTGGTAGGGCCGAGTAACCCACGTGGGACTCTGATGCCCATGGAACTTTCAGCCAATCAACGAGCTGAAGTTCCTCCAGGTAAAAACAGGCAACACAGAGAGCCTGAGAGATTCAGAAGGGAGATTCAGTAGGATTCAGTGGAGAATTCTGTGGACAATTCTAAAGGGAATTCAAAGGGGAATTCCAGGGCAGGACGGCCCAGGAGCAGAAGGCTCCCAAGGGCAGGAAATTCTCACAGCGCGCCTCCTGACCATCCTGAGACTCAGCCCAGACAACCACTTTGCCAGAACTTTCCTTTGTTCTAAGATTCGAGAGCGGAGGTTGCCAGAGAGTAACCAGAGGATCCACCCGAGGTTAGCACCAGCAGCAAGCCTCGTGAACAGGTCGGAACTGTGGACAGCTGAATCACTATTCAGAACTAGCTCTTCATCAGGAATGAACCGGTCCTCTTCCTGACTTGCTGGGACCCACAGTCATCTTTTCTCCTGTGCACAAACTTTGCTAGTTAAAGCCAACACTAACTAGCCGGTCAGCAGCATCTGCAGCGCACCGTCGCAAGCCGCACAGCACAGCCTGGCACCGAGCCAGAGAGCACGGATTGGACAGCAACAAGCCTGCAACTGTTTCTTTGTGCCCGCAGGAGATCTGAATCCCCAGAGATTGGATGAGTATTCAACTTCAGTGCATTACAGCTCGAGAATTCAATTGTTATCCAAACCAGTTGATATCAATTTAATTCCTAAGAGTTATGTACTTGTTTCGAGTATCTAATGTAGAAGTTATAACCAAGTTCATTTATGAAACGGTCTTAATGAATGATATACTGAACGTATGTCCTCTTGATATATGTAACACTTCGTAACTGATTGAATATATATCTTTTGTATTCTGATAACCCTCTCGATAAGATCTGTTAGTTTAAGGCATATTCTATGTATTAATAAATGTATCCTCGTGTATTAGTACCTGTGTGTGTGCGTTGTTTGAGTTATGTCGCATGGTTGGATTCTAAAGCCATCAAAAGAATCAATTTTGTGATTTACTGTTACAATTAATAATTGTCCCAGTAAATGCCCAAACCCTACAGAACTGGTGCCTTCAGAGAGCACAGAACATTACATTTTTGGCCTCCCTGTGCCGGATATGGCAACGTTACAGTCTTATAATCACTTGTTGTTAGAATATCCCCCAAGAGGATATTTCCCCCAAGAGGACATAGAGGATATCCCCCAAGGGGTATCCAGGTAACAGTAAAATGAGCGTACAGTCTGAGGAGATCGCCCGTTTTCCATGTAAAAAGTTCCCTGGTTCCACACCCCTTGGCAGTGTAGCAGGAAGGAGACACCAGACCAGCAGGGTCCAGCCCGCCAACCCTGCACCAGCCTGTGCAAGTGAGACCGAGCCGTTATAATGGGGAGGTCTCATGGCAAATGTTAAGGCTCAGTTCCAGATGGTGGCCTGGACAAACGACTGGTCTCAGGTGGAGATGGCGGGACACCTCGACCGCGGTCCTGGAGGGGAAGGCCTGCCAGGCATTGCTCGAAGTACCTGGGGACCAGCGCGGCATTGGCGTTGGCCATCCGGAGGCGTTTCGGCGGGAGAGGGGAGGCGCCGGGACTGCTGTGGGCAAGGTTGGCCCAACGCTGCCGCCTATCGGGAGAGCCACCGGGTCCGGTCGCCGTAGATGTGGCCTACTTAGCCCGCCAGGGTTACCCTACTCTCCCCACCGGCACCTGCCACCCCCGGCGCAGTACCCTGTCCCTCAACTCCAAGGCCTCCCACAGTGTGCAGAGTGCCTTCACGGTTTTGGGGTGAGGGGCGAGCTTATCTCACCATTGCGCTTGGCCGCCGTATTCCCCCCAGCGGCTGCCCCGTCAACCGCCATCAACAGAGTCAGCTCTGGCACGCTCGACTCGGCACCCGCGGCTCCGACAGGCCCCGGCGACACCCACCGCTGCCGCCTCCGCTTCCCACTCCGGTCAACCCGCGCGCCCAGGACACCTCCCGCCCCGCCCGCCGCGAGACTGATTTGTTCCCCCTCCCCCACCAACTTTCGCACACCCAAGTCAAGGCAACCACCCACCTGCTGCAACCACACCAAGGTATCCCAGGATACAGTCCTCGTGGACTGGGGCGAGGTAGAAGGGGTGTTTCACCCTCGCAGCCCCAAACTGCACGCTGAGCGCCCGCTTGCCTAGGACCTCTGCGTACTGCCCCGTCACCGTCATCAGGCGCAGGCTGGTGGTTTCCCATCCTGGGGGTCTGGCTGCCTCGGTGCCCAGCAGGACACCAGGCCGCAGTAGGGTGATGGTTGAACTGGTGTCGACAAGGGCCTGGCAGGGTCTGCCCTCAATGCGGAAGGGAAGATATAACGCTCCTTCTGGCTTTCTGGAGCGGGGGTAGCGTCGCTCAAGGACGGCCTTCCCCCCTTTAGGCCACCCCGCTCCTGTTTCCCAACGGCCTCCGGAGTCCCTGGGGCTCCAGCGGCTGGCACTCCGGGGTGATGTGCTCCCTCTCCCCACAGCTGTGACAGATGACCCGCCGTCGTCACTCCCCTGGCGTTGCTGCTCTGGCCGTCTCCTCCTCCCCATCTGATTCCCCGTGTGCCGCCTCCGCTGCCCGGCAGAGAGCACCCCTCCGTTGATGCCCACCGTTCTCCTTGAATACGGCATCAGCCTGCTCAGCCAGAGCCAGGGCCTGCTCCAAGGGGACCGGCGCAGCCAGCATCAAGTAGTGCTGCACCTCAGTCGGCGCCAGGGCCCGGAGGAACGCCTGGAGTGCTATCTTCAGGTGGGCCTCCTCCGGGAAAGTAGGGTAACTCTGGCGGGCTAAGTAGGCCACGTCTGCAGTGACCAGACCCAGAGGCTCTCCCGCTAGGCGGCGGCATTGGGCCAACCTTGCCCCTTTTCTGGGTCCATTTTCCCTGGGTCCCATCCTGCTTCTCCTACATCATGAGCAAATATCATCCTGGTGTACATGTGAATTTGATGCTGAAGGATGGGAGATGTGCCCAGAAGTGTCCCTGGTTGACTTAAAGCAGTTCTATTATAAAGCCAGGACCCTCAACAGGCACCCTTGCATAAACATGATCAGACTTGTATCCCCCAAAATCTTTACAGACCTGCTAATGCGGTTGTATTTTCAATTTTATGGTACTGATAATTTCCATGGCGTGCCTCATTTCCACTATACAGCTATTCAATGTTTGCTTATGCAACTCTAAATGCTGGAGCATTTCCATTAAATCGGCTTGTATTTGCCAGTCAATGTCTGGGACCAGCAGTCTGTTTGTCTTCTATTTTACACCAGCTGGTTTGCAAACCATAAGCCTGATCCTCCTGAGCAAGGCCCTAAACCCCAGCTGCTCCAGGGGCGCTATACAATGGCTGACCCTGTGCTCTGACCCCAGGCTTCTTTTTCCCTGTCTGTGTCTCATGGAGAGCAAGTTCGGGTATGCGAAAAAGAAAAATTCTTAAGGCAAGAAATTGTATATGGCTGATAAAGTGATCTTATGTACCAAGTGAGTACGGATTACTTGGATTTTCTAGACTTCCAATCCAGTACAGTGTGTGTATTGGAATATTCAGAGCTCTTTTTAGAAAAGCTGTTTCTTTTCTAAGAAAAGGCTTTGAAATTGCTATTCTGTACAGTGAAAACACACAAATCTGCAGTGAAAAATATCGCCAGTGTAGCGGTGAGGCTTATTAATAAGGCAGAATTAAGTGTTTCTGAGCTTTCCCAAATTAGGCCTAATTTCTCTGTTCATCTCTGTGGTGCAGCCACAGAGAAAGAATTCATGCAAGCTGATTTAAGATGTTTTCTTGTGATAAGAAACCAGCTCCCAAAGGGGGATGCACTTAGCTAAGCCTGGCTATAATGATCAATCGTCATCCATTGGCGCCTATCTGTCTAGGGAGTGCGAGTTGGACATCTGGATTGCATTCCTAAGTGTCAGGAGTAAGTGACTCATATCTCACCTTGATCAACCAATCAGGGAGTGGTAGGGCCGAGTAACCCACGTGGGACTCTGATGCCCATGGAACTTTCAGCCAATCAATGAGCTGAAGTTCCTCCAGGTAAAAACAGGCAACACAGAGAGCCTGAGAGATTCAGATTCAGATTCAGAAAACAAGATTCAGAAGGGATTCTGGAGAGGATTCTGTGGACTGTTCTAAAGGGAATTCAAAGGAGAATTCCAGGGCAGGACGGCCCAGGAGCAGAAGGCTCCCAAGGGCAGGACATCCTCGCAGCGCGCCTCCTGACCATCCTGAGACTCAGCCCGGACAACCACGGAACGGCCAGTGTGTCCGAGTGCCAGAACTTTCCTTTGTTCTAAGAGTCTAGAGTGGAGGTTGCCAGAGAGTAACCAGCAGCAGGCCTCGTGAACAGGTCGGAACTGTGGACAGCTGAATCACTATTCAGAACTAGCTCTTCATTAGGAACGAACCGGTCCTCTTCCTGACTTGCTGGGACCCACAGTCATCTTTTCTCCTGTGCACAAACTTTGCTAGTTAAAGCCAACACTAACTAGGCGGTCAGTGAGCATCAGCAGCGCACCGTCGCAAGCCGCACAGCACAGCCTGGCACCGAGCCAGAGAGCGCGGATTGGACAGCAACAGCCTGCAACTGTTTCTTTGTGCCCGCAGGAGATCTGAATCCCCAAAGATTGGATGAGTATTCAACTTCAATGCATTACAGCTCAAGAATTCAATTGTTATCCCAACCAGTTGATATCAATTTAATTCCTAAGAGTTATGTACTTGTTTCGAGTATCTAATGTAGAAGTTATAACCAAGTTCATTTATGAAACGGTCTTAATGAATGATATACTGAACGTATGTCCTCTTGATATATGTAACACTTCGTAACTGATTGAATATATATCTTTTGTATTCTGATAACCCTCTCGATAAGATCTGTTAGTTTAAGGCATATTCTATGTATTAATAAATGTATCCTCGTGTATTAGTACCTGTGTGTGTGCGTTGTTTGAGTTATGTCGCATGGTTGGACTCTAAAGCCATCAAAAGAATCAACTTTGTGATTTACTGCTATAATTAATAATTGTCTCAGTAAATGCCCAAACCCTACAGAACTGGTGCCTTCAGAGAGCCACTAAGATTACATATTTGGCGTCCCTGAAACGGCTATGAATCACTACATTATTTGGCGTCCCTGGGTGGGCGTGGCAAGACTGAAATGAGTCAACCAAGCGAATAATTCAATATAAAAGGCCGCGGGTTTCATACACGACAATACAGTGTGCTGAAAGCCGAAAGGAAAAAAGTTCCCCTTGCTCTTTAAGCAGTGCTTGATTGTTTTGTGATCTTTTGCAATCTACCGGGTTGATTGCATACTTGATCTTGTGGTTTTCTGTGGTAAAACTGTGATTTCGTACTTAAAAGTAATACTCTTTAAGTTTAACGATGGTTGCTAAAAGGTCTGAGTTCGAGTCGCTATTAAGCACTCTCTCTAGCAGCGACAGGTCTGACCACGATCTCTTCCATATCTCCGTCAGCGGAGAAGCTAGAAGGATAAATCTCCATTCTCTGAGAGAGCTAGCGAAGGACATAGAGAGATTTGACCCGGCAGTGTCAGAGAATAATATCGAGAGTTATATTCAGGACCTCAGGTATAACCTGCAGTACCTGCCAAATGCCACAGAACAGGAGAAAGTGTTTCTGGGCAGGAAAACTACCAGCAGAGCTGTACATGAGTGGATGGCTAGGCAGATGAAAGAAGTCTGTAATGACTTTGAGCAGCTATGTCAAGCACTTATCGAAGAATACAGTGCGTTTATTGACCCGACTGCTGCAGTAGCCCTTAACATTAAGCACGAGAGAGCAGAGTCCCCTCGCGAATATTACGAGAGACTTAGACGAACTTATTTTGCAGGGCGAAATGATGAGGGTTGCGAAGAGAACACACATTTCAATGGTTTATTCATTGCGAATCTCCACCCGTCAGTCAGAAAGATGATCTTAATGCATACAGATGTACAGACCATGAAAATGACTGATATTAAGAGATTCGTGCAGAAAGCCTGGGAGTATGATGTCCAAAGTCGCTCTGAGCAAAAAGCTGCTAAAGCTACTGTGTTCGCCATCAGAGCCAGCAGGGTTAATTCCCTCCTGCTCGAAGGAGCACAGGCTCCTGAGCTGGCTAAGCCCCGTTCCAAAGCACTCACACAGGACCGCACCCAGCGTCCTAAGTGCCATGAGAACACCGGGGGAGGGAAAGGGCTAGAAAAAGCTGAACAAAAGGATTCAGTAGCCGCCCGCCTGGCCAGGCTTGAACAAGCTTTATTAAGACAGGGACAACCGCTCCCCAAGGCTGCCGGAAGCGTGAATGAGCTGATACTCTCCACTGGAGGAGGCGGAGACCCGCCCCCTCTCCCTCCCTCAGTCTATCTGATTGAGCGGAAGAGTTCCTGCCTGGATAAGGTCAGCCACTCCCAAGCGAGTGCTGACTCCACCCCTGAAGTCACAGAGCAGGCAGTAAAACAGAGAGGAAAAGCAGGAAGCTTTTACCTCAAGGCTGCCATGGGAGATGTCTTACCCAGTGAGACACTGATTGACACTGAGGTTGAAAGGTGTTTGATGTCACACGGCAAGCTCAAACGGGTAGAAAAAGAAAAGGGCATGCGACTCAGAGAGGAACCTTTGGTGGATCACCAGAAAGGCAAAGTGTGGAAACAGGTCAAGGCTCCTAAGTCTTCTGTACAGAAGGAAAGGGGGGCCAAGAGGCAGACTGTGCTCACACAGTGCCCACCGAACACAGAAGCCCATGCGGAGATTCCTTCTGTTCCCTCTGGACAAGAAATAAAAATATTTTCTTGTTCCCCGAATATACAGGGAAGTCGTGTCCCGGCCGAGGTCTCAACAGCCTCCCTGCCACAGGAGCGGTGCTCCAAGCAGCCGCCTGATCCACCAGGTAAAGCACACACCTTTTACATCCCTAAAGAGGAGCAGATCTCCCCACCTGGCGATGAAAAGGAGCTTTCCCTGTGCACCCTGGCACCCAAGAGGGGTCAGGACCACCACCCCGCAGTGGTGGAAAGGATCCAGATGGCAGGAGAGCAGGTTGGTGATGTAGCCCTCACCCTTAGCCCTGAGAGGTCCTCTATTAGTGAGGATCTGCTTGAGCAGCTGTCACAGGGCCACCGCCAGGTGCCCCTGGTGCAACATTCACAGGTTAGACAGGAGGTCCAGCTGGACGCTGAGACTACTGCGCTGTGGACACACCTGATCCCAGATGCCGATTCCCTCTGCTTTGACCCAGGGAACCTGCAGTCAGGTAACATTATTTCTCACGACTACCAGGTAGTGAGTGAGACTGACCTGATTGTTCCTGCCTCAATGGCAGGGTTTCCAACACACCCAGTCCCCCAGAAGGGACAGGGAATGAAAGCCGAGCCGGTTTTCTTACAGCCACCAGCTCAGTCTGTCAGTCTGAGTCTGACCAACAGTGGGTCAGCCAGACTGGAGCTGGATGGTCAAGTCACCCGCCTGCCAGTGCAGGACATCGCAAAGAGAGGTGTCAGAATCCCCGCCTGCACTGACATGGGCCTGGTGAGTGATAGTAAGTTCAAAGACAGTGAACTAGCTATCCCAGTGCTGGGGCAGCTCCCTGAACCCCTAGCGAGGGAAGGGGGGAGCGAGCAGGTGTCCTACACCTACCCCCAGCAAACGATTGGAAACATGCCGATAGAGGGATTCCTCAATCAGGAAGTGTGCAGGGTGGACCTGAACAGTGAGAATAGGATAACAATCCCAGATCACTCAGGTGCTCCAGATGACCACTCAGCCGAGGGTCAGGCATGCTCCACCACTGCACCACCCCCTGCAGGGTTCCTAGAGCATAGGCATGAACAAATCGAAAAAGCAAATGCCCTGGAAAAGGAGGAGCAGCATCAGCAGCTGCGTCAGATCTCCCCAGATTTCCAGGATGTTGGTGCCCAAGATGCCACATGGCATACTGAGAAAGACACCATGTACACGCTGCACCAGCTTAGAAAGGCAACAGTCACTCAGAAGGAGATGACTGGGATCAGCCACCCGAAAAGACTTTTGGGAGGACTGATTGCTGCCGCCACTGTTGCACGTTTGCTTTTTCTGGTAGGTTTGTGTGCTACTGGCACTCTCACCCTGACTGCCCCAAGAAGGCAGGTGTCAGAGAGGCCAGAGGGTAGTGACAGACTGTATCGACAGCAGCAAAAGTTGGAAAGCTTAGGGAAAACCCTACAGGCAACTTCCTATGCAACAGGGTTAAACCTTATTCCCCAAACAGTGGACATGATTGTTGGTGTTATACAGTGGGTTTATGCTTGTGTGCAACAGGCCAGAATGTTGACACAAGACCTGTTAAGGGAGTTTAGTGCCACTGTGGCCAGTCTAGCCATGGCACAATTCCCAACCCACTTGATTCCACTCTTCTCAGTAGAGGAGTATGTGACATTAACCCCATCGCTCATAGCTCACCCAGAAGGCAATCCAAGATTGAATTCGGTTCCAAGTCTTGAGATGGGTATGGCTACCAAAGCTATCCATTGGCTGTGTCTAAACGATTCACCAATGAAGGGTGTAAAGCTACTAACGAGCAGAGGGAGGATAATGGACCCCATGAAGAGCAGGTGGGAAGTAAATGGCTGGTCAGCACACCACACTTAACTGACACTATGACTTGTGACGGGCATGATACAGCTACCGCAATGCAGCTACCTAATGAAACAGTTTTCCTGTAAGTTCCCGAGGAGGCCATAGTACAGCATGGTAACTTAACACTGTACGGTCTGGAACCAGACGATATAAGACCAAACTTGAGGTCTTGGATGCCTTCAGGTGCCACACTATTGAATTGGATAGAAATCCAAGAAACAGTAAGCCCTGAAGAGGTACAGGTAGTTAGTTTGCTTTAATGGAACAAACCTCCAAACCACCCTAGCAGATACCCAACACAGGTGTTGTGGTTTATCGGAGGGCTGGGAACAGGAACTGTTGTTATTAAAACACTACTGCCGGGTAGCTGGATCATGACTGACAGTGTACTCTGAATGCTGTACTCTTGCATCAAGATGTACTCTGGGTAGCATGAATGAGTCAAAGGTAGCATGTCAAAAGAAAGGAAGTGACTTCTCCCCAAATATCTACTACAGAGGTATCAGATATTGACAGTGAACTTCCTGATGTGTAATTCCTAGACTTAGATAATGTCTCCTACCGTGTTTATACATACTCCAGATGTTATTCATCCTGTTTGTATCCAATGCTGGTTCCGGTATGAATTCTCGAGGAGTAATGTAGACATTTAAGATTAATGTTCTAATGGCAAGGGACATCACTTAACTCTGTTTTGTTTTGAAGGCAACAATGCCTCGGGACCTCGTGGCCTTCAAAAAGGGGGGATATGTAGCGGTGAGGCTTATTAATAAGGCAGAATTAAGTGTTTCTGAGCTTTCCCAAATTAGGCCTAATTTCTCTGTTCATCTCTGTGGTGCAGCCACAGAGAAAGAATTCATGCAAGCTGATTTAAGATGTTTTCTTGTGATAAGAAACCAGCTCCCAAAGGGGGATGCACTTAGCTAAGCCTGGCTATCATGATCAATCGTCATCCATTGGCACCTATCTGTCTAGGGAGTGCGAGTTGGACATCTGGATTGCATTCCTAAGTGTCAGGAGTAAGTGACTCATATCTCACCTTGATCAACCAATCAGGGACTGGTAGGGCCGAGTAACCCACGTGGGACTCTGATGCCCATGGAACTTTCAGCCAATCAATGAGCTGAAGTTCCTCCAGGTAAAAACAGGCAACACAGAGAGCCTGAGAGATTCAGATTCAGATTCAGAAAACAAGATTCAGAAGGGATTCTGGAGAGGATTCTGTGGACTGTTCTAAAGGGAATTCAAAGGAGAATTCCAGGGCAGGACGGCCCAGGAGCAGAAGGCTCCCAAGGGCAGGACATCCTCGCAGCGCGCCTCCTGACCATCCTGAGACTCAGCCCGGACAACCACGGAACGGCCAGTGTGTCCGAGTGCCAGAACTTTCCTTTGTTCTAAGAGTCTAGAGTGGAGGTTGCCAGAGAGTAACCAGCAGCAGGCCTCGTGAACAGGTCGGAACTGTGGACAGCTGAATCACTATTCAGAACTAGCTCTTCATTAGGAACGAACCGGTCCTCTTCCTGACTTGCTGGGACCCACAGTCATCTTTTCTCCTGTGCACAAACTTTGCTAGTTAAAGCCAACACTAACTAGCCGGTCAGTGAGCATCAGCAGCGCACCGTCGCAAGCCGCACAGCACAGCCTGGCACCGAGCCAGAGAGCGAGGATTGGACAGCAACAGCCTGCAACTGTTTCTTTGTGCCCGCAGGAGATCTGAATCCCCAAAGATTGGATGAGTATTAAACTTCAATGCATTACAGCTCAAGAATTCAATTGTTATCCCAACCAGTTGATATCAATTTAATTCCTAAGAGTTATGTACTTGTTTCGAGTATCTAATGTAGAAGTTATAACCAAGTTCATTTATGAAACGGTCTTAATGAATGATATACTGAACGTATGTCCTCTTGATATATGTAACACTTCGTAACTGATTGAATATATATCTTTTGTATTCTGATAACCCTCTCGATAAGATCTGTTAGTTTAAGGCATATTCTATGTATTAATAAATGTATCCTCGTGTATTAGTACCTGTGTGTGTGCGTTGTTTGAGTTATGTCGCATGGTTGGACTCTAAAGCCATCAAAAGAATCAACTTTGTGATTTACTGCTACAATTAATAATTGTCTCAGTAAATGCCCAAACACTACAGAACTGGTGCCTTCAGAGAGCCACTAATATTACATATTTGGCGTCCCTGAAACGGCTATGAATCACTACACCAGCAATGTTGTGAGTAACGTTACAAGTTCTGTTATGTCTAAAGTGATGCCCACAGCAGGAAGGTTCAAGTCTGATCAACCCCTAAAGTGCAGTCAAAGGAAAAAGAAAGACGTCACCCTTTTAGCATCTGGTACAACTGATGCCTGCTAAAAAAAAAGCTAAGAGGGTCAAGGTGGCTCATATCTGTAGGACAGATAAGAAGAGGACCTTGGGATGCAGAACCCACCAAGACATAGTCATGGCTTTTGTCCACTGCTGATATGTGGAATATGCAAAGTCGGAGCTGGACATATTCCCCACCTTAACCAGCATCAAGAAAAGCTTTTACAGAGAAGTGCCACCCCTCACAGCCATCACAGAAAACCCACCTTTGAAATTTTTCATTGCCAGCAACTGGGATGATTATTTAGAATTAAACAAAATACTGCTCTATTTGACCTGTAACATCCCAATGGTGCTGACATTGAGGCAGGCACCTGAATGAGTCTGGTGAATTACGCCATTGCCTTCATTTTTAGTCAGGTTGACATCACAGCGTCAGTTGATCAGTTAGAGTCATAACTGTTAACCTTACAGACCTTTAATGAAGTGTGTGCTCAACAAAACGCACTTGTATGTACGCCACATTATGGTGTATTATTTTCAGTGCATTCTGAATGGCTGGATCTTTACAACACACACTTCCCTTTTCCCTATAAATAGTTAAAGTGTTTGTAATGATAGTGCCATAATGAATAATGTCTTCATTGTGAGACCTGTAAAATAAAAAAGCCCAGCAGTGCCTCTTAAAATTGGGGATAGCCAGTCTACCATTGAATTTTCCATGCTGTAATGTACTGTGTTTGAGTTGAGGTTGAATAGTGATTGAAGAAAGGGCTGTATAACAATGCCCAGTTAAATAGACGAGTTTTGTATAAGGGCAATGGAGGGAAATTATATGCTTACTGTGGCTATATTTAGAGACCTTACCTGTACCTGTATTTTGGTTTAAGTGAAAGGGAAAACAGCATAGGAAATAAAGTATAAACCTTTGTTGGTTTCCAATAAAAAAAAAATATATTTTTTTTATTGCAAGGACCTAGCTAAGACCGTAGCAGAAAAACTGTCAAATACTGTATTAATCACATTAATATATTTTCTCCATCCATCCATTTTCTTGCTGCTTCTTCCAATTCAAGGTCACAGGGGAGCCAGAGCCTATTCCAGCAAGTAATGGGCACAAGGCAAGGTACACTCTGGAAGGAACACCAGTCCATTGCAGGGCAGACACACATCACACGCACTCACAACAAGGGCTAATTTTCCTAGATGGCAACTTACATACCAGTCTGTTTTTGGACTATTAGATTGAAACCAGAGCACCTGGAGGAAACCCGCACACAGACAGGGAGTGCACACAAGCTTCATGCAGATAGCAAGCCACTGCACCACTGTGCTACCCTTAATACATTTTTTACCTAAACCAAATATATCTTATACAGTATATGCCAGAGAAAATTCAATTATGTATGATATCTAGCTGTGGAATGCATCCACTGATTGTCCCTTCCATGAAATTTTAATTAATATGTTTCCCCACATATTTTTTCAAAAGTAATGGTTACATTTTTATTAATGATATTGGTTGATAAATTTTACACTCACTGGGAGCTTTCCCTTTTTTGTATCAAACAAATTTTAGATCTGTTTAATTCCTGATGAAATGCAGCTTCCTGAACTGCTGCATTTATTATGTTAAGTAAACTTCAAAGGTGAGTGAATAGTTTCAATTACTGCATGAGATTGAGTTTGTTTTAATTTAAGTACAAGTAATCAGCTGGATGTACTACTTTGAAAATAATATTTTTCTAACTAGTATAGTGTCTAACCCTCAGAGCTGTGGTAGCTCAGACAGCAAGCGTGTCTAATACCTACCCAGAAGGTCCCAGGTTCACTCGCAGGTAGGGGTAAGTGATGTAGCGTGCTCTAATTCCTTCTAGACATCTCCCACATCCACTCAGCCTGCTTTCCAAATGAATACAAGGGTTAATCCTTCTGGGGGTAACAGGCTGGCTGGAGTGTGATGCTGATCACATAACCTCCACTTCCAGTGTTGGATTGTTAAGAAAAATGGTGGCCTTTGCCCCCCTTTCCCCCATGGGCCTTTTTGGCCTGAAAAGGGGACCTAACCTACCTACGTATAGTGTCTAACTATATGCATAATAAATTCTCTTGTGAGTACTCTTCCATTATGAGATCAAAAGTTTTGCCTTGGTTGTATATAGTTTATCTTAATTGGTTCAGGTATAATACTTTTTGTTTGTTTTCATACCACTGATATTGTTTTTTTCTAAATCTTTAATAAACGTTTGTCCTTATTTTCATGTGAGAAGCAAATAAGGGAATACTGTCCCTTTTGAAGTCCTTCATGGCTAGTCATAGCATACTGTAGACGGGACATTTACTCAATGTTTATTAATTTGCAAGAAAAATCTTGTACAGTTCAGTTTTAATTTTGGAAATAAATTCTGCATTTTGTAGCAAAGTTCTATTAATTTGCCAGACTATGCATACAGTATGCCAGATTTGAAAACCTTCATGTCTTGCGTAAAATATTTTTAAATATTTTATTTTGGATGCTAACTGGTGTAAACGAGAAAAAGTAGCACACATGTCCAATGAGTAGCAACAGTGTGTACAGTAAACTAACAAAAGCAATCTTTTTGCCCTGTAATGTAGTGCATATGTAAGCCAAACTTTTCAATTTGTTATAACCAGTCTATTCTATATTAAAATTGGGACTACATTTCATAAGAATAACAACACCCTTTTCTCACAATTTCATGTGGCACAGACTTTGTAGAATTTATTTTATCTTTAGCTGTCTTCTCCTCTTAAATGTGATTCTTGTACAAATGCCAGATCCATGTAGTTTTCTGTGTAATCTATTCAATATTTTATATAATATATAACAGGTTACTGTATATAATATATTATAACTCATATTTAAGCTGTTATCACCCCTAGTGTTTCCGCCCCATTACAGCCATATAGTTCAGCTTTGGAATACCAGATTTCATCCCTCATAGTAAGGAATAGAGAAAAGAAAAGTAGAATATATATCTATAGAAATACAGTACTCTTCTGCTTTTCAAACATTTTCTATTGCCCTATAATTCTCATACATCAAAAATCTGAAGTGTATTCTGTAAATATAAAATGTACTGAAAAATAAAATGTTAACAGAACCTGTTGACGTAGTGGAGTAATCAGACTTGTTCTGTCCAGGACTCTCTTATGTCACATCCTCTAATTCAGTAGGAAAATAAGTAATTTTTCAACTTGCTGTGGAGGGATGTTGAATGTTGATCTCCTTCAGAAAATTCTCGGACTCAATGGGTGTCACAACTGCCAGCCAGCGGAGACCATCTCTTAAGCAATCTAATCACCACCAGCAGCAGGTTATTATTATCAAGCGCCGCCGCACGCATTAACCCATCTGCAAACGCTCTACCGTGCGGCACGCCACGCTATTTATACCATCCTAACCTGCTTCCCGCTGCTCGGTATTGAGTCTACTCCTTGATAGCTCTACCTGGGGTTTTTCCCCGTACCTCGTTTACTCTGGATTCTGGACTCCCCTTCTGCCTTTTCGACTTTGGACCTCACCTCTCGTCTCGGATTGTTTGCCTCCTGTGTTCTCCCCGGATTACGACTTGCATTTCCCCTTTTGACCACGACCTTGCCTCTTGCTTCGGATTGTTCGCTACTATCGTTCTTCCTGGTTACTGAAACACCCTTTTCCTTTGGACCACTTACTCGCCTATCATATTGGATTGTTTGCCTGCCTCGTCAACTACCCACTTCTGCATCTGTACAGGATCCTATATCTTTCCACCTGGGATTCCTAACATTGTGTGAATGAACAGTCATTTGCTCTCTGTTGTAAGAAACCCAGAGGGTAACCCAGAGGCTGGATAAATCAAAAGCAATGTAACTCACACCTCCAGATGTTGATTCTGAACTCTGTACAAACCTTTCTCCTCTATGCTTTTACTGCACTGTAGCCAGAAAAAAAATCTAAACATTCTGTCACTGTGCTAGATGGGATCCAATTTCCTAGCTTCCTGTGCCTGTTGATCTTTGTAGTGAAATGTCTTAAATATAATAGTAATGACTGTTCAGTCTATTTTGGGCAATTGCTGTAACTTTTATGGCCACACTTTTGTGCATCACCAGAATGTGAGGTGATCCTTTTGTGCAGATAACCAACCAGATCATCACCATCTAGATTTATAGGTAGGTCACAGAGTATGATATTACACCTGGTTCTGTCTTCAATTTCAATTATTTTAAGATGTAATTAATTACATGCAGTGCACCATATCACAGTTTTTTTAATCTATTGTTGGCTTTAATGGAGTGTCTTGATTCTTTTAAAGTGAAACATTCACCTCTTCCATTGCACTGTGTATAGCTGCACAACTAACTGATTGCACTGCTTTTTTGAGCCAGTACTGAAATGGCTTCAGCAATGTAAAAGAGGATTGAGATGATTATTTTTTTTTTTCCCAGATAAGATTTTAGTCAATAAAGCCAAATTTACTTTACACCCAGACATTGTACCTTGGCGGATAAGAATATGTGCTAGTAAAAAATAAAACTGAGAGAACAAGTCTACTTTTTACACAAAGGTCTGTTGGAGCTTGGATCAAGTCACCCAACAATATTGTTGCATTTTTCAAGGAACCTTGAAGCTGCTATTAACCACATGAGCAGGTTGGAGCAAATGCCCTGCTGTCATTTATAACCTTTCATAATTTTTTAAAGAAATACAGGGAACAGAGGGATCATAAGTCTAACTTGTGCATCTGTTGTGGATATCTACAGTTTTTTATCCATATCCCTTTGTTAGTTTAACCTCTCAGCTATTTTATAGTTATCTGTAAAAATCAGATGTCTGCCTAATACAAGTTTCAAAACATACAGTACATGTTTGCCTTTGAATTTTACAATTAATGAAATTCTTGTGACAGACTACTACTCCCTGAAATGTGAGGAGAACATGATATTCAATATTTCATTTCATATTGCAGCAGCTATTTTTCATGTAGGAAAACGTGTACTTCAACACAGTCAAGCGTGGTATCAGCTTTTGTTATTTTTGCTACCCATTTTTCATGAATTTAAATTTTCTATATTGGTATTTTGTTCCACTAAAGGTTTAAAATGAATCAAGCTGTTGATGCTTTAGGATGTATTGTTAATACAGTTCTAAGAGGTTGATTGTAAACTGCTTTCTGCAATACTGGTTCTAAACTGCACTACCTGTCAGACTATGTTAAAAGGGATATATTCTCTGTTTTTGTGCCTGTATAAACTTACTTTTTTTCATGGAATATGTTTCCTTAAGCAGGTTAAAGTAAAACACCTTTTTAAATTGCCATTTCATTTAGCACAAACACAATACTTATTTTGGCATTGCCTGTATGGCTTGTAACTCATTCTGGATTACTTCATCCTGAACAAAACAATACAATATATTGTAGGTGTTGATATTATTTTATACAGTAGATATTGATTATGTAACCTCCATTGCTCTATGTACGTTTTACTGTCTTTCCCAAAATATCTCTGTTTCTCATTGAAGCATCTTGTTTATTGATTGTATTGCTATTTTTTTTGTTGAGTTTACCTTACTGTTATCCTTTCTATGTATTTCTTAGAAGTGTTCTTTTACCTCCTTGTTGGCTTACCAGATTTGTACATTCACTGGAGTTAATTAAAAAAGTGACTATGAACCTTTGA
Organism: Lepisosteus platostomus; assembly: GCF_059453375.1. Classification (NCBI taxonomy): domain Eukaryota; kingdom Metazoa; phylum Chordata; class Actinopteri; order Semionotiformes; family Lepisosteidae; genus Lepisosteus; species Lepisosteus platostomus. The sequence continues at coordinate 24,313,803 of NC_142611.1, forward strand.
GTCTCTTTTATAAGAAAAAAAAGAAAGAGTATCTTGGTATAAAACAATAATTGTAATAATGCAAAATGTCTGGCCTAAATGCTTATATAATGAAAGTGATACTGAAACTTGAAGTCTTAGAGTTTCTCCCAATTTTAAATACACTTTATGGAGTCCATGTTGTTAAAACACTGTTAAAACCATTCCCAGTACTCTCCCACATCCTTTAGGAACACTTTCAAATATAAAAGCTGTATGACACAGATTACATTATTACAGATCTGGATGCCAAAATATGGTCATTGTTCACTTAGCAAAGTGATAATTCACTTTGATAAGAATTAAAAAACATATTGTTACAGCTTAAGGTGACTAAGAAGTGTCTCTTAGATTTTAAGTTTGTGACACTTAGCAGAGTAAACACTTCTAGCTTCATGGCCTAGAGGATCTTTGCTGAGCAGAAACAATCGTAAAGTTTACCTTAGTATACCTAGGTAAGTTGTGGGTCAATGATTGTCAAGGAGCAGTACAGAAACACACAATATAAATTCCCATTAAGAGCACAGAGGGAAGAAGTAGAGAAGCAGGGAACAAGGAGACGAGAAACAAGCATCTAGAAGAGCTAGGACTTTAAGCTTGCACCAGGTGAGAGAGCCTCTACTTCATGATCATCCAAACCAAACCTGATTGGAGCTAAGTATTTGAAGCTTGCTAGAGAGATCATGCTATTCTGTGTTTTTAGGGAACTTGGATTTCCTGTGTAAAAGATAATTCAATTAGAAATGTCTGTCTTGCTTAGGGTGCAGTTTTACGGTTAGGGATATAGGCTCCCATTTATTTTGTCATCCTGGGTGCAGAGAGAGAGAAATTTAACTGCAGCTTGCATTGTATTTGTCGCAGGATGTGGGCCATCGAGGCAGTAGCAGGCTGGGATTGATTATGTTATGTTGATTTCCTCTCACTCAAGGGTGGCGACTGCAGTTATTCTAATGAATACAGTCCAGCAGGAACAGCCAGTAACAATGGTCACACCCAAGTCGTTCAGGAAGCAATTAGGTATCGATACTTGGAGGTGTGAGAAGTTGCTGAGTCAGTTTTATCCAGACCAAGGGAGGAGGAGGGAGAGCTGGAGAGTGAACAGGTGATAAGGGCCCATAACACCTAGCTCGGCACTCCCACACCCCTCAAACAACACAAACTTCCTCCTGGAAAAATACTAGTGTAGCGGCAATGCTTGTTAATAAGACAGAATTAAGCGTTGCTGTGCTTTCCTAAATGAGGCCCCATCTCACTCTCCATCTCTGTGGTGCAGCCACAGAGAAAGTATTCATGCAGGCTGATTTCAGATGTTTTCTTTTGATAAGGGACAGCTCCCAAACGGGGATGCAATTAGCTAAGCCTGGCTATCATGATTAATTGTCATCCATTGGCACCTATCTGTCTAGGGAGTCCCAAATGGACATCTGGACTGCATTCCTCAGTGTCAGAAGTGACTCATATCTCACCTTGATCAACCAATCAGGGACTGGCAGGGCGTGGTAACACCAAGTGGGTCTCCAATGCCCGCCAAACTCTCAACCAATCAGTACACATCTGTGTCTTGGTCAAAAAGGGAGCGCAAGCACAGGTCGGGGCTCTCCTTGGCCATTTTAACGCATCCTCAGAGACAATCACGTGACAACTGCTGTTGTCTGCACTGGGACTTGGACTTTGTTCTAAGTGAGAGGCCGAGGATCCCGTACGTACTCAGAATTCTACCAACATGAATGCTCCGCTTGATCAACGGCAGCCTACAGTTGGACCCTCATCGACAACCTGAATAGCTTATTCAGAAGCAGCGCTGGACCGGGAACGAACCAGCTTCTTCCCGGGCAAAAGAGTGACTTGTGAGGACTCGCGGTCACACTCTGTGCATAGAGACTTTCTACTAGCTAGCCGGACTGCTGGTAGATCCCCTCGGAGCAACAACTGCCAAGCGCACCACAGTTAGATTCCTCCGCCTGTCCTACTCCAAGCTGCACCTCGACTGGTTGGCCGGTAGCCAGAGGACGCCAGGACAACACCCATTGTACAACCGCTGGAACAGAGGCTGCAACAGAGCCTGTCACCTGGTTTGGTGCTCGTGCTGGGAAATTCCAAATCCATACACAGTGGATAAGTAAACCCCATGTTCTACATTGCGTCTCGAGAATTCAATTGTACCTCAACACAAGTTGTTATCAATTTAATTCATGAGTAATGTATTTACTTCCGAGTTTAGAGTAACAGTGGGTAATAACACTGATTAGCGATGTGGTGTAACCGAACGATATACAGATGCAGCCATTAAAAATGGGTGGGGTATTTCGCGGTATACCCCGGTGTGCGTGTCGCAGTATCACGCAGTATCACGGGGTAAATCACGTCATTTGACGTCATGCCGGAAAGTATCCGGCATCACCTTGTAAAACCGCCAGGAGGAGCCAATAAAGCTTAACCTCTCATGTACAACATTTGAGCTTTTAAATTTAAACTTTGTATTACAGCTTGTTAATCATCAGTCATTAAAAAGTTGGTATATTTTATGAAAGCAAGATTGCTCAGTTGGACAAAAGTACACAACCTACCTTTATCAGAAATATTTATGCATCAAAGCCTTTACCGAAGATATTACTAATAGTATTAATAATGAATGACTTTGGACAAGCTGTAAACTCAAAGTACAATTTCTTTAGCACATTTGTACAAGCACTTGGAATCTGTCCAAGCCCTACTTTGTCACGCATTTTCTTTAACTGCAACGGACATAAAAACTCCCTTGCTTATAACAGCTTTTCATAATTTCTAACTACAAAAATTATTTAAAATCGCGACACTTATCATTCAACCAGAGCTAAAAATATCACAAAGATCACAGCAAAGACTGTATTAAAAGATACTTGTATCAGATACATGAGAATCCAGGCTTTTTTATCAATGCTTTCTTTTCCGTATACCAGATATTATGGAACCACTTTAGAAGGGTGTCAGCCAGTCAGATTCCAGGAATCGGTATTCCATTTCTCCCTAAACATTTTAAGCATCGAAGTCTTTAACTAACATGTGAAATAGCGTGTAAAAAAGTGGTAGTTTTAAGCTTTTCTGCTAATATAAAATGTAATCGCGTATCTAAAGAAATTAATAACGATATGATTATATTCGTGTACTGTGACATTTCTTTGAAAAAATAGAATAGCAATATTATGGACAATTATTTGACTTTTATATTTCTAAATATCACAACATGATCGAATTTAAGTAATTTTAATAACAATGAATAGTCACCTATGCGTTACAATATAAACATTTATATTGATTTAAATCACGTTTTGATTTAAATCACAAATGCATGTTTAAATATATATGTTTTTTGATTCACAATCAGACAAATGCAACATAAATTGATATCTTTGTCATCTAAGTATCTTAATAAACTTTCAGCATAGCTTTCTCCCCGTTTAGATTTATTTTTATTGGGATCTTGGGATCAAACGTGGAAAGATTAGATTGTAATCATTTTTATTTTTAAATACATTTTAGAAAAGTGTAATCTATACTAAAAAGCTGTACACCACCTGCTATAAAGATACATATTGTAATACTTTCTGGCTCGGATAGGACGGACACAAGAACTCAGACTTGCGGAGTTAAATCTCAAAAAAACAACAACATATCTCAATATCTTGTACAAATTATTCGTAATACAAACCAAAAAGAGCCCGCAAACTCTCTCAAATTCCTCAAATTATCATAATCCCGCCCCTTATGCAAAACCAAAGCCTCCTCCCATCCCAGTTTATCCTCTTTATCATTAACAAAATCCAGGTCAATTTTCAACATAAAGCATTACACAAAATCAATACCTCAACACTCTATACTCAACAACGATAATTCACAAACAGCCAGAACATGTAACTCCACATTCCCAAATAGCCCTCATTTCCATAGCCCCGCCTCTTATGCAAAACCAACATCCCTCCCCTGTTCTCTCTCTCCGCTGGCATTTGTAATCATTTTTATTTTTAAATAAATTTTAGCAAAGTCATGTATTTTAAAAAAACCTAAGATTTCTATATTTATGTCTTTATTTAATGGTTTCATTAGTGACAAAGGCTAAACTTTCTTTTTTTTATCCTGTAAAGCGCTTTGAGGAGCCACTTTTAAAGGCACCATATACAATAAAGTTCATTATTATTATTATTGTTAATTCGCTGGACAGAGAGGTGAACATTATTATGCAGAAGACAAAGATAGCGATTTACGTTGCATTGTGCATTGTGCATTGTGCTGCTGTAATACAGTTTTAAATAATTAAAAGTCTAAACAGGATCAGCTTTATTTATGGGTTTTAAATAAAAGCCGGGCGCTCTTCGGCCTCTGCCCGGGGCGAATGTATATTTAGATATTTAGACCCGGCGCGGCACCGAGAGAATGTTATGTTACACCTACAGTAGTTCACTGTTTTAAATACATCTAATTAAGAAAGTTAGGTGTAAGCACTTTAGATCTTTTTTTCTGAACGAGGGAAAATCTGATCATGTTTCTCTATAACAATAACAAAAAACTTTATTTTACATATCACCTTTAAAAGTGGCATCTCAAAGCAATACAGTAGATGTAAACCACAGATTACAAAGTAAATACCCAGACAAACGCAAACACGTTTTTAATCAAATGCTTTTATTCATTCAGCAGAGAGAGAGCGTAAAACCTGGGCATAACAGCTGTTCCTTTTTCTGATCACTCGCTCTCTGGATACACGTCTCACCTGTCCTGTTCCTTGTTTTCCTAATTTGCTGATTATGCCTGCTGTGATCCACTCCTGCCCTCACACAAAAAGAAGACTATTTTAAATTTCTTTGCGCGGTCCATTGTGCAATTAACCCTTGTATGTGCTGTCCTTAAGGTGATATCACAGAAAGGTGATATGTAAAATAATGTTTTTTATTATTATTATAGAGAAACATGATCAGATTTTCCCCTGATCAGAAAAAAGATCTAAAGTATACTAGTTTGTCACTAGTATACTTTTAATACAGTCCTTGCTGTGCTCTTGAGGATCCTTGTGATATTTCGAGCTCTGGTTGAATGATAAGTGTCGCGGTTTAAATAATTTTCGTAGTTAGAAATTATGAAACGCTCTGTTTAAAGCAAGGGAGTTTTTATGTCCATTACAGTAAAAGAAAATGGCTGACAAAGTAGGGCTTGGACAGATTCCAAGTGCATTTTTGCAATTTACGTTGCATTGTGCATTGTGCTGCTGTAATACAGTTTAAAATAATTAAAAGTCAAAACAGTATCAGCTTTATTTATGGGTTGCAATTTAAAACAAGTCAAAAACCGCACTCAGAATGCAATTTAGAGCTTTCTGGCAAGAAGAGACACCCAAATTAATAATGTAACATGCCACTGTTTGTGCATGAACAAGGTTATACTGCTATTTCCTTAGATATGCGATTAAAAAAAAAAATTGTTGAATTGCCGGCGGAACCGGGCATCCATAAGAATCAAGTAATAGGTTTATTCCATGCTGAAAAAAAGAAGAAAGAAAAAACACATTCCATAAGAATCAGCGCTTTTATATATTGCCTTTAAAGGTGGCTTCTCAAAATGCTTTACAGAATAAAAACAACAATAACAACAACAACAACAACAATATTGTATTTCATTGCACTTTGACAGATCGTCCTTAAATCAACTGTTGACTCTTCTCTCTTTACTACTTGTTTGGAGTGACTGAGTTCCGCTCTGTACCACACAATGATCACCCCAGAGTCTCTGCCCCAGGTGATTTGGTTTTTTTTGATAGAGGGCAAAAAACTGTCTCTCGCTTGCCCTCCCCCTCTGTGTATTGTCTGTTTTATTGTGCTGTCCTTTGACAAAACAAGGCTCCCCAGATAATGTGAATCGAAACCTGTTTTTCTAGCTTTTAAAGTTGTGCGATGTGTAAGCAGGAACACATCATTATATCTTACATATGAAAAATACATAATATAGCTCCTAAACAAACGCAAATGTGTTTTTAATAAAATGCTTTTATTCACTCATAATCCGACAATTTCAGGAAGACTAAGGAAGGACTAAGGGAATTGTCATCTGTTGTTGAATCTCTGTGAGCTCGGTGACTTTGAGACCACTTGTTAACCCAGGATGTTTGAATCGCCACAATTCAAATAGAGAAAAAACAGCTGACTGACAAGATTTAAGATGTGGCTGTCAATGTTGGATTAAAAAGAACACGTTGCCCGACATTAGTTGCATTGCTTGAAAAATAATTTTATTTTGAGAGACTGGATAAGTAATTCAAGTGTTTTTAACTTCCTGAAAAACAAGTAATAATTTAACTTTATGTGCAAACGTTTTATGATATGTCGCTGTTGTGAATGTCTGTGGAGTGTATCTTATTTGCCTGTCTGTCCTGGCTGTGCTCTCTCTTTCACCCTCCCCCCCCTCTCTCTCTCAATTCAATTCAATTCAAGGTGGTTTATTAGCATGACAGATGGGTACAATCAGTGTTGGGTATTTACTTTGCTTTGAGATGCCACTTTTAAAGGTGATATATAAAATCAAGGCTTTAACTTGCTTTAACTCCGTCTGAGTTCTTGTGTCTGTCCTATCCGAACCCGAAAGTATTACAATATGTATCTTTATAGCAGGTGGTGTACAGCTTTTTAGTATAGATTACACTTTTCTAAAATGTATTTAAAAAATAAAAATGATTAAAATCTAATCTTCCCACGTTTGATCCCAAGATCCCAAGAAAAATAAATCTAAACGGGGAGAATGTTATGCTGAAAGTTTATTAAGATACTGAGAAGACAAAGATATCAATTTATGTTGCATTTGTCTGATTGTGAATCAAAAAACAGATATATTTAAACCCGCGTTTGCGATTTAAATCAAAACGCGATTGAAATCAATATAAATGTTTATATTGTAACGCATAGGTGACTATTCATTGTTATTAATATAATATTTAGAAATATAAATTTGTTTGGTGCGAGTGAGGTTTTATTTAATCTCTGACCCAGGGAAAAGTTTTATTTTCTCAAAGAAATGTTTGTTAAAAAAAGTCATGGCTTCAGCTGGATTCGAACACCCACCATGTGACACAGGAGTCAGGAACCTAACCCACAGCTCCACAGGCAAGGTCGCATGCAGGGTTCTGAAAAAGCACTACAGAAACATTAACAACAGACAATGTACAGTGTGTACTATTCTTGTGTTGCGGTACGTGAATATAATTATATCATTATTAATTTCTTTAGATACGCGATTCCATATTATATTCCCTTTTAATCAAATTCTAAAAGTATGCTTGTTGACTCCGGTATCACGTTAGTTAAAGACTTCGATGCTTAAAATGTTTAGGGAGAAATGGAATACTGGTGTGTATTTTTTATTTAAAGTACCGAGATCAGCCATATACTGTATGTTTATGTTCCAAAATTAATATCATTTATGGCCTTCACACGCATTACAGTATGCTCCTATTAGCGCTTTACAGGATAACAACCGATGAATCAACAGTGGCTGGGGGTTGAAAATACCTGTGAAACTGGTTTGTTTACAATGTACTGTAGACACAGAGTGTTACACCAACATGCTAAAGCGATTCCATTGAGGTGCTGGGCGCGATAATTGTTTGATTCCTTGATATCTGATCTGCAAGGCCATATGGCTGCAGCGAATGTGAATTCTGTCTGAAAAAATAAAAGTATTTTAATCAAGATTCCCTTATAAAATTAATGTGAAACAAAACAAAAACTAAAAATAAGATTCAATCTACAGACATTCACAACATAAACATATCTTAAAACATTTACATATATTGTTAAATTATTACTTTAAATATATACTTTAAGTTACTGAAATAGCCAGTTAAAATCGTTGCAATTTTGTTCTTGTTTGGAGGTGGGGATAATCTGACAACAATTGATTTAAAGACAATCTGTCAAAGTACAATGAAATACAATATTACGGGGGTACCTTTAAAGCGGAGACGACGAAAATAAAGTTTATTAATTTGCTGGACAGAGAGGTGAACATTATTATGCAGAAGACAATGATAACGATTTACATTGCATTGCCAGATTGTGAATCAATAAAAATATTAAATTAAACACGGGTTTGCAATTTAAATGGAAATTGGGGTGACGGGAACTCTTAATCTAAATAAAAATAAAATAAATAAAACAGGTTTCGATAGTTAATAACCACGTTTTACGTGCGAAACACGGGTGATTTTTCTTCCTCCTGATCAGTTTGTACGCTGTAAGGTTTTTACTTCCTAATTAAACTTTTAAAATACGCGTTTCAAATAGCAGCAGCATATGCTCATGTCTTCCTGCTATGTAGAACAGATCAGCAAGTTTTTTTTTTCCAATCAGAGGGGTGTCAGATGGTGTCAGCCAATCACCATTCTGAAGCCTACCATAATCTCTGGTATAGGGGTAGCCCAGAATTCTGTCGCATTTTCATTTTAGGAAATTATGAAACGCTCGGTTAAAAGCAAGGGAGATTGTCCGTTATAGTGGACATAAAAACAAAAGTTTGCTGCGGCATTATTGGAAACCCAATTTTAACACAAATCGCTGGCATTATATCCTAGAAGACACAGACCGGCACCAGTGGGAGCGTAAAAGAAAATGCAGACAAACTAGGGATTGGAAAGTGCTTGTACAATTGATGGAAATGTTCAAATAAATGTGCAAAAGAAATTAAATAATCATTTATTCCTTTATCATATTGGCTAGCTAATGTCCTCTCTTTGCTAGTTACCTGTGGCTGTGTTTCTGCATTGCGTAGCAACAAGTGACTTTACTGTATTACTTTGTTGTAGTATATGAATATAATTATATCGTTATTAATTTCTTTAGATACGCTATTCCATATTATTTTAGCAGAAAAGCTTAAAACTACCACTTTTTATACACGCAATTTCACGTTAGTTAAAGACTTTGATGCTTAAAATGTTTAGGGAGAAATGAAATACTGGTGTGTATTTTTTCTTTAAAGTACCGAGACCAGCCATATACTGTAATACTGTATGTTTATGTTCCAAAATTAATATTGTCTATGGCCTTCACACGCGTTATGCTCCTATTCTTTTTATGCTCAGCTACTGAGATTTCCCTTCAGTGGTAAAATATCATATAAATATTCAATACTAAAACGGGCACAGTAAAGACATTTACTGTAAATCTTTCTACGACCGACCAACGGACCACGAGTGCCCCTGTCAGTCAACCAATCACGTACAGCGGTATTTTGCATCATCGCGCGTCACGATGCACGAGGCCGTAGCCAATTACCTCCGGTACGTGTCTGTACCGCGCACTTTGTATATTGATAACCCTCACAGTAAGGTCTGCCGCTTGTATCCAGGCAAACTAGTATATGTTTGGTGCACAATTTAAGTTAATAAATGTATCTCATGTATTGAACCCGTGTGTGTGCGTTGTTAGTTGTTCTGACGATTGATTTTTTAAAAGCCACAATGAACCACCTCGTGATTACTGCTACAATTAATAATTGTCTCAGTAAAACCATCAAACCACTACACTATGCAAACCCGATTCTGTCAGGGACAGTGGAAAACCCCCTGAGAAGGACTGGCTAAGGAGAGAGATAAAAACACCTGAGACAGAACAGAGGGGGCTCCTGATTCTCACTGGACCCTGGAGACGACACAGGCAGCACAAAGGAAGCTGCAGAGAGCGAGACCACGGAGGTACTGTCCAAAGACTTTTAAGAACTGAAGGCAAGGAGCTATTGGTTCAGTAACTGATGACCACAGGAGACATTGGCATTGGAACAAGGTACTGTACAGAGACTTTAACACCTGAAGGCAAGGAACAAAAAACCAGCCCAGCTAGCTGATTCAAACCAAAGGGAATGTAACACAGCCTGCAGATGATTTCTATTGTTACCAGAACAGAGACTGGGGAAATAGGACTTGGTGGTACTCCTCTCCTTCAAGTGGGCCATCAGAGACTTCAGGTACTAAAAAGAAACATTCAAGTGGCCTCTCCTCAAAAGGACCTTTTGTTGCTGTGAATACTGTTTTTGTTGTGTCTTTGGGTGATAGTGAATGTGACTGTAGTTAAAAAATATATACAATACAAATGCTTGTCACTGGTCTGTGTGTGGCAATGTAGAGGGGCCCTAGCACCCCATTTGTATTACTAGGTGGCGTAGTCGTACACGAGGCAGGAACATTCCTCGCCCAAAGGGTTCACCTTACTGTGACATATTTCGTTAGAAGGCAGCTTATCTCTTATGTGGCCCCTGTAGGCATTAAGAGTTTAATGCTTATTAGCTGTCTTGGGTTTTCTGGGTGACCAGAATGTTAGGTCTCTGAAATGTCTCGTTTGTAAATACTGTACATAGAGTAACATGTATGTTGTATGTTTTGTTGTGTGTAGTGTAGTTTGTGTCTTGCCATTGTATTAAATATCTGTTTAACCAAGTGTGCCTGGATTACTACTCCTCTCACCAAAGCTGTGCCAGATGTGGGGATTATGGTTATGAATAATTATTTTACTTATTGACTAAACCGTTCTGTCAGTTCCTGATTTTCACCATTTTTGTAATCCCCCCATTTGTAACAATATGAATTATTATTACCGCACACAAAGATTGCTCAACTAATTGTGCAAGAGTATGATTACTTTTGCATGTCATTGTTGAAATCATATATTTTTATGCTAATACTTTCAGATCTTCAGACAACTGACCACTTTTTTTATTTTTCAGTATATATACACATATTTAATAAACATATATGGGCTTAAACATATATTAATTTTATATTAAAACATATATAATTAGAGTTGTGGTTTAATTAGGAAGCATCAGAGATAGCATTAGATAAGTATGCAGCTAGACACAACTCTGCATTATATAATCCAACATAATCTCAGTACTATAATTATCAATCCTGGTGGAATCAATGTTTTTTAAATCATTTGGATGTATGAACATTTAATAGCATTTACAACTTGCAACAAGCTATCCATTCATACCAAAAACATGTAGATGGGTATGTTTCTAAAAAACTCTTATGGTTAACATCACCTCATCACCTTATCCTGTGTGACATTTTGGAGTACACAGCATACCTGTCTTAACACTTTACTGAAAATGAAATGTCACCCCTTTAATACTAATAACTCACCTTTGTAACCAACACAAAACAACTTATTCTTAACAATAATTCCAATATATTTTTTACCCAGAAGTACATGGATGTCAAGTAACTGATTTCTTTGATATATAGTCACCACTGTGGAGATTTTGTGAATTTACTGTCACAATGGTTATTGTTACAATGTCATTTTGGAAAAGTTTGGACGTGCTTGTTCTGAGTATTGTACGTTTATATACTTTGTAAAAAGCTATAATATTTTAACCTTTTTTATGAATACTTGCCATCGTTATTGCAGTAAAAAAAGGACTCTTAGAATCTCTTTAATAGGGAATAGAATATGGAATCTCATAACTTAAGAAATTAATACTGATATTATTTTTTTATATCTAAATATAATATATTTATATAGCTGGTAGTATTACTGTAGTCCACTTTCTTTGTAGACATTTTATTTTTTCTTTGACTCATTCACTCATGATTACTTTCAAAACATTTTAAGCTGTTCGTTTTAAGTATGTTTTTCTCAGCAGCCCCTTGGTACAGTGGGTTTGTGAATAGGTCTCCATTTAGGAGATCCAAGTTCAATTCTTGCTTAGGGTACAGGTTTTTCTTCTAACCAAAAAAAACAGTAAATATTATGTAACTATATTAATTATTATTTACTGTTTTTTATATATCACAACGTATTCAATGTAAAATTTTATTAAAAATGAAATAAAAACCATGATCAGCTTAGAATCTTTGTGCACACTGTACGTTTTTTACTTTTTAATGAGCAAATGTGAATACTGTCAACAGTGGGAGTAAAAACCAGTTCAACTGATTTAATTCAATTAAATTCAAAATACTTTATTTATCTCAGTGGGGAAATTTAACACAAGCCTTTTCCACAAGCCTTAAAATGAAATAGTATATATCATAATTATAATCAAGATTAACAAAGTGGTTTAAAAATACCACTGAAAATATAATAATGTATCTGATCATAATTAACAGTATTTATTTATTAATAATAAATAATAATTTCAAACTTCTTGTATCTTTTTTTGGTTGACCGACAGGGGCACTCATGGTCCGTTGGTCTGTCGTAGAAAGACTTACTGTAAACATCTTTACTGTGCCCGTTGTAGATATTGAATTTTACCACTGAAGGGAAATCTTAGTAGCTGAGCATAAAAAGAATAGGAGCATACTGTAACGCGTGTGAAGGCCATAAACGATATTAATTTTGGAACATAAACATACAGTATATAGCTGGTCTTGGTACTTTAAAGAAAAAAATACACACCAGTATTCCATTTCTCCCTAAACATTTTAAGCTTCGAAGTCTTTAACTAACGTGATACCGGAGTCAACAAGCATACTTTTAGAATTTGATTAATAGGGAATATAATATGGAATCGCGTATCTAAAGAATTTAATAACGGTATGATTATATTCGTGTACTGCGACAGGGCTGTGTAGGGCTGTTTCGTCTCCCTGTTCATGCGAGTTGTCTTGTTGCCTACTGGTCTACGTGCGTGACTAACAATGCACAGATTGTGTGTTCGAATCCAGCTGGTGCTGGACTTTTCTTTTAACAAACATTTCTTTGAAAAAATAGAATAGCGATATTATGGACAATCAATTGACTTTTATATTTCAAAATATCGCAACATGATCGATTCTAAGTCATTTTTGATAACAATGAATAGTCACCTTCTTCCCTTCTGACAACGGTCCCTGCTTCTGCTTCCTGCTTCTATTGTGTGTGTGTGTGCAACAGAGTAAATTTTTATAGAGAAATGGAGGCTGGACAGTATGCGTTACAATATAAACATTTATATTGATTTAAATCGTGTTCTGATTTAAATCGCAAACGTGTGTTTAATTATGTGTTTTTTAATCATAATCAGGCTAATGCATTTCTACATTTTCTGTATGAACCAGCTTAGAGGTTCATACAGAAAGACAGCTTGTGTTTAAATTGAGTGTAAGGTAATTTATGCTTCTAAAGTCATGGTCAGCATTTATTATTGTACTGTGCTGTAAACTTTTTCTGTGCCTAGTCACATTATTTTATAGCGTTTGTATTGCGTTATTAAATCCGGTGGCGCTGTGTGTTAGTTTCCTGACTCCCATGTCACATGGTCTGTGATTGAATCCCATGGAACTATGACTTTATTTTTTAACAAACATTTCTTTGAAAAAATGAAACATTTCCCTTGGTCAGAGATTAAATAAAACCTCACTCGCACCAAACAAATTTATATTTCTAAATATCACAACATGATCGAATCTAAGTATTTTTAATAACAATGAATAGTCACCTATGCGTTACAAAATATACATTTATATTGATTTGAATCGCGTTTTGATTTAAATCGTAAATGCGTGTTTAAATATATGTGTTTAAAGGCGATATACTGTATAAAAGCGCTGATTTAAACTGCCACACTTATCATTCAACCAGAGCTTGAAATATCATAAGGATCCTCTAGAGCACAGCAAAGACTGTATTAAAAGAATCGCGTATCTCAAGAAATTAATCAGATATAATTATATTCGTGTAATTCGTATAATTATATAATGCCAGCGAACTCTTGTTTTTATGTCCACTATAACTAAAATGAAAAATATATTCCTAAAATGAAAATGATTTACTTTATTTCCCTCACGGGATCAATAAAAGTATCTATCATCTGTCTAAACTATGGGACAGAATTATGGGGTCTCCCCATACCAGAGATTATGGTAGGGCTTTAGAATGGTGATTGGCTGACACCATCTGACACCCCTCTGATTGGAGAAAAAAGACGTGCTGGTTTGCTATACTGTACATACAGTACTGTACCAGGAAGAGGATTTCTGTCTGTTCGAAACGTGTATTTTAAAAGTTTTAGAAGTAAAAACCTTACAGCGTACACAGATTTCGTTATCTTTGTCTTATGCATAATAATGTTCACCGCTCTGTCTAGCAAATTAATAATAAACTTTATTTTATATAGCGTTTTAAACGAATAAGTAATTAGATTGCTCATAAACCTAATCACTTGCTTTTTCTTTTTATTTAGGCTCAGATTTCAACTATAGATCGTATTATTAATAACCATAATAACAACCAACCAACAAAAACAACCATATAAACATAATACCAACCAAAAACATAGATAACGACCACAATACAAAATCAAATATATCAAACCATTATAGTCTCGCAAATTCCTCCAATTATCATAATCCCGCCCCTTATGCAAAACCAAACCCTCCTCCCATCCCAGTTTATCCTCTTTATCATCCTCAAAATCTACCTCGATTTTCAACTTAAAGCATTACTGCTTACTGGGTTTTTGAGGGGGGGGAGAGGTGTCTTTCGCTGGAATTAAACCGGTTTCACAGGTATTTTCAAAGTAGGAAGTACAGTGTTAAGTGGTAGCTGGGCTCCTCCCTCAATAGAATCGCTTTAACATGCTAAGGCATTGGTTTAACAGTCCGGGAGTGGCAAGCTTCCAATGTCAACTCGACTCGATTGGAAGACAATGAATGTATTTTAGCCCTAAATGAATTAATAGCAAACATGGTTTACATAAAATACATTTGTCCAAGAAAGTTTATAATAATACGATCTATAGTTGAAATCTGAGCCTAAATATAAAGGAAAAGCATTTTCAGAGAGCAATCACGCTGTGTTTATGTAGAAAAAGCAATTAGGTTTATGAGCAATCTAATTACCTATTCGCTTAAAACGCTATATAAAATAAAGTTTATTTAGAGATGAATGATCAGTGTCGCAGTTTAAATAATTTTTGTAGGAGGGCTTGGACAAATTCCAAGTGCATTTTTGCAATTTACGTTGCATTGTCCAATGTTCTGTTGTAATACAGGCTAGAATACAGTTAGTCTAAGCTTTATCAGTTTATTTAAAATAAATTTTTTGAATCCCCGGCGGAACACACTCCATAGGAATCAGCGCTTTTATACAGTATATCGCCTTTAAACACATATATTTAAACATGCGTTTACGATTTAAATCAAAACGCGATTCAAATCAATATAAATGTATATTTTGTAACGCATAGGTGACTATTCATTGTTATTAAAAATACTTAAATTCGATCATGTTGTGATATTTAGAAATATAAATTTGTTTGGTGCGAGTGAGGTTTTATTTAATCTCTGACCAAGGGAAATGTTTCATTTTTTCAAAGAAATGTTTGTTAAAAAATAAAGTCATAGTTCCATGGGATTCAATCACAGACCATGTGACATGGGAGTCAGGAAACTAACACACAGCACCACCAGATTTAATAACGCAATAAAAACGCTATAAAATAATGTGACTAGGCACAGAAAAAGTTTACAGCACAGTACAATAATAAATGCTGACCATGACTTTAGAAGCATAAATTACCTTACACTCAATTTAAACACAAGCTGTCTTTCTGTATGAACCTCTAAGCTGGTTCATACAGAAAATGTAAAAATGCATTAGCCTGATTATGATTAAAAAACACATAATTAAACACGCGTTTGCGATTTAAATCAGAACACGATTTAAATCAATATAAATGTTTATATTGTAACGCATACTGTCCAGCCTCCATTTCTCTATAAAAATTTACTCTGTTGCACACACACACACAATAGAAGCAGGAAGCAGAAGCAGGGACCGTTGTCAGAAGGGAAGAAGGTGACTATTCATTGTTATCAAAAATGACTCAGAATCGATCATGTTGCGATATTTTGAAATATAAAAGTCAATTGATTGTCCATAATATCGCTATTCTATTTTTTCGAAGAAATGTTTGCTAAAAGAAAAGTCCAGCACCAGCTGGATTCGAACACACAACCTGTGCGTTGTTAGTCACGCACGTAGACCAGTAGGCTACAAGACAACTCGCATGAACAGGAAGGCGAAACAGCCCTACGCAGCCCTGTCGCAGTACACGAATATAATCATACCGTTATTAAATTCTTTAGATACGCGATTCCATATTATATTGGCAGAAAAGCTTAAAACTACCACTTTTTCACACGCTATTTCACATGCTAGTTAAATACTTCGATGCTTAAAATCGTTAGGGAGAAATGGAATACCGGTGTGTATTTTTCCTTTAATGTACCGATTCCTGGAATCTGACTGGCTGACACCCTTCTGAAGTGGTTCCATAAAATCTGGTATACGAAAAAGAAAGCGTTGATAAATACAAGTGTCTTTTAATACACTCCTTGCTGTGCTCTTGAGGATCCTTGTGATATTTTGAGCTCTAGTTGAATGATAAGTGTCGCATTTTAAATCATTTTCGTAGTTAGAAATTATGAAACGCCCTGTTAAAAGCAAGGAAGTTTTAATGCCCGTTGAAGTAAAACAAAATGCCTGACAAAGTATGGCTTAGACAGATTCCAAGTGCTTGTACAAATGTGCTAAAGAAATTATATTTTGAGTATACAGCTTGTCCAAAGCCATCCATTATTAATACTATTAGTAATATCTTCAGTAAAGGCTTTGATGCATAAATATTTCTGATAAAGGTAGGTTGTGTACTTTTGTCCAACTGAGCAATCTTGCTTTCATAAAATATACCAACATTTGAATGACTGATGATTAACATGCTGTAATACACAGTTCAAAATTAAAGACTCAAATGCTGTACATGAGAGGTTAAGCTCCCCCTGGCGGTTTTACAAGGTGACGCCGGATAGTTTCCGGCAGAGCGTCAAATGACGCGCGATTAACCACGTGATACCGCGTGATACTGCGACACGCCCACCGAGGTATGCCGTGAAATACCTCACCCATTTTGAATGGCTGCATCTGTATAAGTGTAAGCAATTATTATTATTATTATTATTATTATTATTATTATTATTATTATTTATGAGAAAGGATGTTTCAGATGCTTCAGGGATATTTCCAGGGAATACTCCCAAAATATATACTGATAGAAAAAAGAAACACAACACCTCCTCCTCCATACTCTGGCCTTCCCGTCTGTGTGGAAAAGGCTGAAGAGTGACTCATCTGTGAAGAGGACCTGCTGCCACTGCTGACAAGTCCATTGCAGCCTCTGTGTGGCCCAAGCTAGTCATGTGTGATGTCTAGGAGGTGTGAGCAGAGGACCTCTGACAGGTCGTCTTGCTCTAAGGCCAGCAGCATGGAGCCTCACTGTCCTGTCACTGATGGGGGTATTGTGTCTGCCGGCAGTTTTGGCAGCAGTACGGGTGGCAGATCTGATAAGATCTCTCAGATGGACCAGACTGATGTGTTGGTCCTGCTCTGGTGTGGTCACTTGAGGGTGACTGGATCTTGGACGTTCATCTGTCCTGCCTGTCTGCTAAAACCTTCTCTGCAGTTGGGACACAGTGGAACAGTTTACTCCATAGTGTCTGGCAACGTTGGCATATGACATGCCTGCCTGCAGTATGCCGATGGCTCTCTCCCTTGCTTCTGATGACATTCAAGGATTTATGTAATGCACAGAAAACTGAGTAAGTGTGGCCTTTTTTCTTTGAATTCAGGCCTTTTTAAAGGTGACCTGATCGGGCATTGTTCTACCTGGCCCTTTTTGGGTTAAAGTGCACCTAATGAGCTTTTGTGTGATTGGCAAGTTGCAATGCCTTACTGCACAAGCTGTATTGCTGGTCAGAGGGCTTGAAACAAATTCACAACTTTTTGTGAAAGTACATAAGCTATGTAGCAGCAAGGCTTATTAAAAATACAGGAATTAAGTTTGCTGCTGCCTTGCCAGTCCCTTTGTCTCTCAGTGGTGCTGGATACAGAGAGGCCATTCCATTTGGTTCACATTTAAGGTGTTTTTTCTAGCTGATAGAGTATCCTGATAAGGAACAGCTCCCAAAGCTGAGATTCACCAGCCACCCTAATAAATGGTCATCTCTGGCGCCTTACTGTCTGGGAGATTCCTTGGGAGAGTCTCATCCCAAGGTTTACAACCTTAAGGTCAGAGTGTATTGTTACTCATCATCCACCTCAATCAGACAATCAGGAACTGGTAGGGCAGGTTAACACCACGTGGGTCTCAAATGCCTGCGGAACATTCAACCAATGAATGACCGTAGTTCCTCCAGATAAAACAGGCAACACAGGGCCCAGAAGGGGCCCCTCCAGGACATTCTCAGACTCATCTCAGACAATCACGTAACAGCCAGTGGGTCCGAGTGCCAGGACTTTACTTTGTACTAAGAGTCGAGAATGGAGATCGCCGCACGTAACCAAAGGATCTGCCCGATGTTAGCCCAGCAGCAAGCCTCGTGAACCCACCGCAACATTCACCTGATCAACGAGTAACTACGGTCGGAACTGTGGACAGCTGAATTTCAAGATTCAGGACTAGCGTTACATTGGGAACGAACCGGTCTTCTTCCCTTCTAAAGAGTGTGACTTGCTAGGACCCGCACTCACTTTCCGTGTGCACAAACTCTCTGTAGTAAAGCTAGCCAGTCTTCAGAGAGCCCACTGCTAGCACGCCACAGCAGAAATCTCTCCCTCCTTCTCCGCCACATCACGCCGAACCAGGACTGCCTGGCACCGGGCCAGAGGACACTGACGCAGCAACTGCCTGCTACTGTTTCTTTGTGTCTGCAGGAGATCTGAATCCACACAGATTGGATGAGTATTCAACATTCTGCATTACAGCTAGAGAATTCAGTTGTTACCTCAACCCCAGTTGATATCAATTTAACTCCTATGAGTGATGTACTTGCTTTTGAGTATCTAGTGTAGAAGTTGTAATCCACGTTCATTTACGAAACGGTATAAATGAATGGTATACTGAATGTATGACCCTCTTGGTATGTAACTCTTCGTGATTGAATATATACCTTTTGTATTCTGCTAACCCTCACTATAAGATCTGTTATGTTTATATGTACATTTTATGTATTTGCTGAGTTATCCTGCTGGATCGGTTTTCTAATAGCCATCAAAGAATCATTCTGTGACTTACTGCTACAATTAATAATTGTCCCAGCAAATGCACAAAACCCCTACAGCTACAACTAAAGTATTCTCATTCCAGAAAATGTTGTGTTTATTTTTTCGATCAGTATACATTCCCTGGTATCCTGCTTCATATTACTCTAAATACAATGCACACCAGATCCTGCTGGGGGGGCAGATTTTTCTCTACTAGACCAATGTGTATACAAAATACATTTTTCAATACATTTGATTTGACAATACAAATTGTTCACATAAAAACATATACAGTAACAGTCTGCCTGGATACAGATGGCAGATCTTATTGTGAGGGTTACCAAGATATAGAATATATAACAGTTGCGAAGAGATACAAAACAAAGTAATATGCATTTAGTATACCATTCGTCTATACTATCTCATTAATTAGTTTCATTTATACAGATTCTACATTAGATACTCATAAGCAACTACGTTACTTATATGAATTAAATTGATATCAACCTGTTTTGAGATAACGATTGAATTCTTGAGATCGGTAATCTAGAGAATTGGATTTATGTTCATCCAGTATGGATTTGTATCTCCTGGAATGGAAGGAACAATCTGTGATCTCCTGGCTCAATGCCCAACCAGTCCTGGTGTGGCTAAGAGTTTGGGAGAAGGAGAGAGAGAGAGAGTTCCTCTGTCAGCTTCGTGCTGGACAGTTGTTACTCTCCAGGGACCTGCTAGTTAGCCTCGTGTTGAACTAATGAATTTGTGCACAAAGGTGATGTGCAGTCAAAGCAAGTCACTCTGGGGGGAAGAAACTTGTTTTGCTTCTGGCGTAGCGGCTACCTCTGAATAAAAGTATTCAGATTTAGTCAAAAGTCCAACTGTATTGCTCCGTTGATCAGGTGGTTAGGAAGGTGGTTGCTAGCAGTTCACGAAGTCTAGCTGCAGGCTTGACCATGGGCAGAATTCTGTCTTTACATACAGGCTCTCTCTGGCTCGGCAATTAGGAAAAAGGTACAAGGCCCAACACTCAGACTACAGCACTGGCAGTCACGTGATTGTCAGACAAAGTTGCTCAGTCTGAAAATCTGGAAGAGTGCAAGGGTGCACAAAGGAGCAATCTCTGAGCTCTGTGCAGTGCCTTTGAACTGCAGGACAATAACGTTGCTGATTGGTCAAGAGGTTGCTGGGCAGTTGGGGTTTCCATTCCCTGAAGGTTCCTGATTGGTTGGTCAACTTGAAGAATGATTGACCATGACCTCTGAATCTAGGACCATAATTCAGATGTGCTTAGAGTCTCACTAGACAACCAGACACCAAGATCATGATAGCTGGTTGCATCCTGATCCTGGGAACTGTTCCTTATTGGGAAGACAAACATCCCTAAATCAGTGCACCAACATGAATGGCTTGAATTAATGAGAGAGAGGAGCTTCACTGAGAAAAGCATAGCAACACAATTTAATTCTGTCTTATTAATAAGCATTGCCGCTACAGTAGTCATGATAGAATATGCTGCAGAAGCTGTAGGAGCGCCACCTACATACGAGATTACAAAGACATTCCATCATAAATCGACTTATCTATCACCCTGTCCACTTGAGGACTCCAAAAACTACTGAGTGCCCCTTGCAAGTCCCATCACCTGATCATGGGATCATTATAGAACCCACAAGGAAGTGTATGCCCACTAAGTAACGCTACTCTTAAAGAGAATTGTATATAATGCATCTACTATTTTGTCTGTTTTACATGCTGAATGTGACAATACTGTATGTCTGACACTACAGATTGAGCCAGGTCTCAGCTGCAGATTAAATACCTCCTAGATACCTTCCTAGGTGGTTTTGGCATGGCAAACTCTATCTGTAACTCTTTTGCTTTGTGGAGTTAAAAGGGTATATTCTGAGTGGATTGCCAAGGTTGCTGCGCAGGGTATCCAGGAATTAGAAGATGGTGGTGACTCCACATAAGCAACCCTTATACTCCAGTCCAAATTGGTCCAAAAGAATACCAGTCTGATTCAGGGTCTTATACAACATGATGAAATCGACATAAATGTAGCCAAGCAAAAGCAGAGGCTCTGAAATATACAATAAATAAACAATTCTACTATGGCACCTGGTGGGACTGGTCTGTATAGGGAATCAGTGGATTATTAATCTTGTTGGTTATATACTGTATAATACTTGTATAATACTTGTATAATATGCTTGTTTGTGCTGTATTATGTGAAGAATTAAAAAAAGGTTGCATTTTGCATTTACCTCTGCCCACACCTCATCAGTCAATATCTCAGACAGGTTTTGTCCTAGAACCTACCCAGGTTTCTGCCCATATATTATCCATACTCAATCCTACAATAAAACTCCTCAACCCTATTGTAGAAGTCATTGCTGAGATTCAGAGAACTCAGACTCATGTCTCAAAATATTTGTAAGAGCAAAGGTGACTGGTACCAACTGCTGTAACAACAAATGCCCTGCTGCAAGTGTTAAAAGAGGATCATAATTAATTACACTTATGTAGCACTTTTCTGGACACTCCACTCAAAGTACTTTATAGGTAATGGAGACTCTCCTCCACCACCACCAATGTGCAGCACCCACTTGGATGATGCAGCGGCAGCCATAGTGCACCAGAACGCTCACCACACATCAGCTATTAGTGGGGAGGAGAACAAAGTAATGAAGCCAATACATACATAGGGATTATTAGGAGGCCATGATTAGTAAAGGCCAATGGGAAATTTTGCCGGGACACAGGGGTTACAACCCTATTCTTTTTGAGAGACACCTTGGGATTTTTAATGACCAGAGTGTCAAGACCTTGGTTTTACATAACATCCGAAGGATGGCGCCTTTTTACAGTATAGTGTCCTCGTCACTATACTGGGGCATTAGGACCCACATGGACCGTAGGGTGAGTGCCCCCTGCTGGCCTCACTAACACCTCTTCCAGCAGAAAACGTTTTCCCAGGAGGGCTCCCATCCAGATTCAGACCAGGATCAACCCTGCTTAGCTTCAGTGGGTAGCCAGTTGAGAGCTGCAGGGTGACATAGCTGCATGGCACAATAAACAGAGGAAGCCATAAAAAAGAAAAACACTAAAAGTCAACTCAAGCCAACACCTGTTACATGTTAAAGCATGAAGTATTAACTTTTGTTTCTCGGTCTGTACTGTATATGAGTTGGGAAATCCTTGCAATTTGTCTATGTTCATTTTAGAATGTAGAAGTCAGTATCTGGTATCATACTGATGCAGCCACTCGGATTGAATATCAAGACTTATTGCTGTGTTAAAATGACTTCACCATACCACGGTACACTGCCCCAAAAAGTTGCCGGCCAATTGCTGGCAAAGAAGGTAGATGGGTGGCACTTGGGGTGCAATAAATGTTAGTGAAAATGTTAGCTTCATGCAATCTGTTGCTGTTGTTCATGCAACCTGTTGTTATAAACCAGGATGCTAAAAAATGAATCTGAAACATATATGAAACAATGTGAATAGTTTTCTAAAATCAACTGAATGGTAAGCTTCTTTAACAAGGTTCAAACACTTGCTTTTTATTTGTTTTATACCAGATTCTGGGATGCTATGTACACCGACCTGACTGAGACACTATGTCTTCTCTTCTCTTTCTTTCTTCCTCCTTTCTCTGTGTCCTTTCCTTTTACCTGTGTCTAACTTCAGTTGCAGCCATTCAAAACAAGCAGGGTATGCTGCAGTACAACGCAGTGGGCGTGTCATGACACATCAGTTCGCGTCATACCACATTTTACCACATGCAAATTAGATTATGTTAATAATATCTGGAATCACCTTGTTAAACAGCCAGGTGGAGCTAATAAAGCTTAACCTCTCATGTACAGTATTTAAGCTGTCACCAGAAAACACCTGGCTTTGAATCCCGACCCACTGTGAAACGGGCGTACAGTCTGGGGAGATTGCCCGTTTTTGTGTAAATAGTTCCCTGGTTTCGCAACCCTGTGTGTTGCTCTCTCTTTTCTCTCTCTCTGGCACTCTCTCTCTCAGCTGGTGCATGGGACTGCTGACTGGTTGGTTGTGCTGAAAAGAAATAAAGCGCTGTTTTTCACTCCACAAAATCTGAGTCTGTGTCCATCCTCGCCGACCCCCAAATTCACTACATTATTAATAATATCTTTCGTGTTCCATTAATATTGGAATGTTCCTTTTTAAGAAGTTTAAAAGGAGGCAATACAAAAGTGTCCCCTCTTTAACTCTTCAGTTTACAGATAAATTTCACCAGAGCCTCACAACATTTTCCAATAATACTCTTCTTGTGTCTAACTTCTAGTTTAGCAGGATGTAAGCTACAATATATGAATATAATTATATAATTATTAATTTCTTTAGATACATGATTCTATATTATATTCCCTATTAATCAAATTCTAAAAATGTCAATATAGTGCCCATAATATTTGTTATTTTTGTTTTTCAAAGAAGCCATTTAAAGGCTTGAGGCATCTGTTAAATTGCCCCATTTCTAACAATTTTAACAATAGTATGCACAATTTTGGTCAAAACAAATTAATTGCTGCTCTAAAAAAATTCTGGTGAATATCCTGCACAGTTTTGAAAAAATAAACTGTTGAAGAATGTTAAAGAGGGGATCTCTAAATACATGTGCTCCAGACCTTCACTTTGGTAGTCTTTAGGTAGAATCTTCACAAAACATTTCCAGAAGAATAGAGATGGAGAATCAACAAAGACAGACACTGTTTAATTAGGTAGCTATGACCACACAACATTAAAACAGTAGAGATGCATGAACCTTGATTGCAGAGGTTTTTATATCTACAAACAAAACTGAGAAGTCTATATATATGGCAATTCAATTATTAAAGACCTAAATTGTACTACTAATGTTCACAAATTAATCTAACCTTTTATAACTGTCTGAACTGTATTTAAATGTAAATTATTTTACCATTATATTTAAGCACTTTTCAAAGATATCCATCTCTGAAGATCAGGCATGTTCAACAAAGATACAGTATCAGTTGAAGCAGTTTCAGCTAAATGCACCTAGCTAGGTTAACTGCATGTTTCCCTCTTAACCACATAACATAATAATTACAATCATACTATTCATGTAATGTATTTGCATTTTGTAACATCTGCTCTGTTATGTAAAATACAATGAGTAATGTATCTATAGTACCTATATGTACCTATTTTCTACGCAGTGGTATGCTGGGGCCCTGGGATTAGAGCAGTGGATTCTAAAAGGCTGAACAAGCTCATCAGGAGAGCAAGCTCTGTCATTGGGTCTGACCTGGACCCCTTGGAGGTAGTGGCTGAGAGGAGAATGGTGTCCAAACTAGAGGCCATCATGGACAACGTCTCCCATCCCCTCTATGACAGGCTTGTAGAAATGAAGAGCACATTCAGCAATAGAATGATTCATCCATGGTGCGACAGGGAGCGCTACAGGAGGTCATTCTTGCCTTCTGCCATAAGACTGTACAACACATCCACCTTGCGTCTGGGCAGAGGCAACATTGACAGTGACCTGTTTCTGGACTGAACAGTAAACTGGTACATCTGTTATTTTTCTTTTCCAGTTTACAACCGTTTTTTTGTGCAGTATATGCCAGGGACCTGTGCAATACATTTATATTTATATTTATATCTATATTTACATCTAGATTTATATTCATATGTGCAATACGATTTTTCTGCATACTGTTCTGTTCTAGTTTGTTCTTTGTGTGTCCTGGACTGTGAGTAACTCTTTTAGTGCACCCCTCACTGTACTGATTGTATTGTTTGTATTGTATTATTATTATTATTGTATCATTCGTTACAGTGTGGCGGTGTTGTCTGTGTTGAGCTGCTGTTGCACTGCAATTTTCCTCACGGGATCAATAAAGTATCTATCTATAGGTGTTCAGCAAACATGTAATGAATGTGATTTTGCAATGTTTTGCTTTTTTTGCTGTTATTATTCTGGGGCAGAAGCCACAGAATAGACAAATGGAATGTTTACCAAATATAAGCATTGACGCTTATTTTTGCTTTTATAATATATGGGTAATAATAATAATAATAATAATAATAATAATAATAATAATAATAAACTTTATTTTATATAGCGCCTTTAAAGGTGGCTTCTCAAAGCGCTTTACAGGATGACAATAACAATAAATAAGAAGACTACAACAATAAATAAGAAAATTTCACAAGACAGGACACAATTATAATTACAACAATACAACAATAACAATAGAGGAGACCGTGGAAGATGGTATTAAGAAGAGCAGAGGGGTGAAGAATGGAACCAGTTAAGTAAAGGCTTTTCTGAAAAGGAGGGTTTTGAGTCTGGATTTGAAGGAGTTTAGAGAAGGTGACTCTCTAATATCCTTGGGCAAGGAGTTCCAGAGCTTGGGGGCATAGCAGGAGAAGGCCCTGTCGCCCATACAATGTAGCTTGGGGGACAATGTGGCTTGGGGGACAGTAAGGAGGGCAGA
Organism: Lepisosteus platostomus; assembly: GCF_059453375.1. NCBI lineage: Eukaryota > Metazoa > Chordata > Actinopteri > Semionotiformes > Lepisosteidae > Lepisosteus > Lepisosteus platostomus. Next base: position 24,339,358 of record NC_142611.1, read on the forward strand.
ATTTGAAGAGCGGAGGTTGCGAGGTGGGGAGTAGGGCGATAAAAGTTCAGACAGGTATTGAGGTGCCAAGCCATGTAAAGCCTTGTAGGTGAGCATGAGGATTTTAAAGTCTACGCGGAATTTGACCGGAAGCCAGTGCAAGGACTCCAGGATAGGAGTAATGTGAACACTTGCACTAGATCTGGTCAGGATTCTGGCTGCTGAATTTTGGACATACTGCAGCTTGTTCAGAGTAGATTTAGATACCCCAGGGAGCAGAGCATTGCAGTAGTCAATTCGAGAGAATACAAATATGTTGATCAGCTTTTCAGCCACAGTTAATGATAGCATAGGGCGTAGTCTTGCGATATTTCTAAGGTGAAAAAAAGATGTTTTGACAGTATGCTGTACATGTGGGTCGAATGTTAAGCCAGAATCGAATATAACCCCAAGGTTTTTCAATTTTGATTGGAGCTCAAGTACAGAGCCATCTACAGACAGGGTTACAGGACTGGCTTTACGGAGTTGATGGGGGGTACCAATAAGCATGACTTCAGTCTTGTCACAGTTAAGATGAAGGAAGTTTTGAGTCATCCAAATTTTTATGTCAGAGATGCAATTAGATAGAATAGAGACAGCCACATCAGTGTCGGGTTTGGTATGGATGTATATTTGAGTATCGTCAGCGTAAAAATGAAAGCTGAGGCCATGTGATCTTAAAAGCTGACCAAGTGGGAACATGTAAATGCTGAAGAGCAAGGGACACCAGACTTGACAAGACCAATTTCAGACCTGTACCCATTGAGAGAGACAAAGTGACAGCGATCAGTGAGGTAAGACTTAAACCATTTGAGGGCAGTGTCAGAGACTCCAAACACAGTCTCGAGACGAGAAAGCAAGATGTTATGGTCAACAGTGTCAAAGGCAGCACTGAGATCAAGAAGGATGAGTATGGAAAGAGAACCAGAATCAGAAGCTATTAGGAGATCGTTGGTGACTTTGACTAGGGCGGTTTCTGTGCTGTGAAGTTGACGGAAGCCAGATTGGAGGGGTTCGAAAAGGTTGTTTGTCATGAGGTGGTTATGTAACTGAAGTGTGACAGCACGTTCTAGAATTTTAGAGAGAAAGGGTAAGTTGGAGATGGGGCGAAAGTTGTTAAGATTGTTGAGAGCCATGTTAGGCTTCTTTGGCACTGGGGTAATAGCAGCAGTTTTGAGGACCGTTGGTACAATGCCGGTGCTCAAGGATTCATGTATTATATTGAGGACAATGGGACAGAGAGAAGAGAAACAGGACTGGAATAAAGTGGTGGGAATGGGATCTAAAATAGATGTGGTGGGTTTCATGCGCGTAACTAGTTTGTTTAGGGATGCTGAGTCAAGAAGAGAGAAGCTGGAGAGACGGGAACCAGAGAAGTTGGATGAGGAGGGAGGAGGTGTGGAAATTATATCCGTAGTGGAGAGAATGTGATGCCGGATGTTGTCAATCTTAGAACTAAAGAAATATAAAAATGTAATGCAAAGTTGTGATGAGGCAGGTAATGTGGTGGGGCAGTTTGGCTTGAGCAGTCTGTTGATGGTGGAGAAAAGATGTCTGGGATTGTTTTGGTGATTTTCAATGATGCGAGAGAAGTAGGTGGATCTAGCAGACTCTATAGTAACCTTATAGTCAGATAAGTAATCTCTCCAGGCCTGATAATGTACATTTAGGCCGGAAAGACGCCACCTACGCTCAAGTTTGCGAGAGGCTGCCTTCATGAAACGCAGATGGTCATTGTACCAGGGGGCAGGGCGAGAGAAGGAGATGGTTCGAGTTTTTAAAGGAGCAAAGGTGTCGAGGGTAGATAAAAGAGCATTGTCAAGTAACTGTATTTTGTCCTCTAGAGGGTCAGAGGAAGAGAAACAGGATAAGGAGGACAGAACAGAATTTGCAAACCTTGGGTGATCAATTGATCGCCAGTTGCGGAAATTTACAGAGCGTGAGGGGGAAGTGTTAGAAACAGGTAATTCCAGATTGAAGAGAATGGCTAAGTGGTCAGAGAGGCCTAGATCAAGGGGGGAGCAGTGGGAGACAAAGGAGTCATTTGCAATAATTAGATCTAAGGTGTGTCCTTTGTTATGTGTAGGGGTACAAACAAACTAAGCAAGGTCAAAGCATCCCAAAAGAGAAAGGAAGTCTTTAGCCAGACTGGAGGAAGTTGAATCAATGTGTATATTTAAGTCCCCTAGAATAAGGATCCTTTTAAATGTAAGGGATAAGAATGAGAGAAAATCAGCAAACTCACCTAAGAAGACTCCACTGGGTTTGGGTGGTCTGTAAACTGTGGCAATAATAGTAGATTGGGGGATAGAAACATTTAAAACAAGACACTCAAAAGAAGAGGGAGGAGGTATAGCTATAGGACTTAGACTGTAAAAAAGGTTGTAAATAACAATGATTCCCCCGCCTCTGCCTGAAAGACGCAGAAGGTCAAAGAAACCATATCCAGGAGGAACTAGTTGGTTGAACAGGAGTCCATCGTTTTGTTTGTGCCATGTTTCGGTTAAGCACAGAAGGTCCAGTTGTTTTTCTTTGATAATGTCACATAAAAGAAGAGCCTTGCTGTTAACGGAGCGGGTGTTGAGTAGCGCTGATCTGGCCAGTCTCGGGGATGCGGGGGGAAGCGGAGTGCGGTCCAGGTGCGGTAGTGAGAGGAGATTTTTTAGATCGGCGCCGGTACGTGATGGACTTACAGACGTGCGGCGAAAGGCAGGGATAGAGACTCCGCAGGCAGACGAACGTAGAGAACGGCGTCCTGTGCTGCGATGGATGTAGCGAGTCGGTCGTAAAATCCCAGTAAAACGGCAGTAATCGAATGTGTCTTTGACCAGGAAGTAGCTTTGTTTTAGTTGAAGAAGTTGCAGTGCAGTGTACCTCAGAGACATGATCGATGAAGCGAGACGGGAAGGAAATCCAGAGAAGGCGGTAGCAAGAGGTGAAGGTCTTCAGTTGAGTAAGTTCACAATGCAGTGGAAGTCGCATTTGTGAATTTGTAACGTGAAGCAGATGAAAATAGATAAATTAGAAATCAGTGTAATCGAGGAGAAAAGGGGAAAAAAAAAAAAACATAAATAAGTAGATAGAAATGAAAAACTGGTGAGAGGAGCGGCAGCCAAATGCGCCAGCGTTCCCTCTCGACCGGAACCGGTAATTCACACACAAAGGAAATTAATATGTTAATACGTAAAATACAAAGGTTTTATCTTATTTCTTCACACTTTTTATCACTGCACTACTGATTACCATATGCTTAATATAAGAAAATTAATATTATTGTTACTATAATGTATCATACTTAGAAATAAGGAATAGAAAACATGTGAATTTCTTGCTGTTCACTGTTGCCTTTTATACTAATTCTTCAAGAATTTCATCCTGCTTGTTAATACAAAATCTCAGGCACTGATGCAGGGCCTCAGACATGAATGTTCATTATTATGCATTCACACAAGGCCCTTAAGTTTCAACATAGGATCTCACACTTCTATGTATATTCTGGAGCGGAGCACTGACACTGTCTAAAACACTTTATAAATGTCTCAAGGGTCAGAACAAGGTTTTGAGTCCTAAAATTATTGAGGTCTTGAACTTGCAGGATTTTGAGCAGAAAGTGTCTCGACCCTTTACACAGGCCTTGCAATTCAATATAAGATCTTGGGCATTACTGAAATGTAATACGTCATAACATAAGATTGAACTTACAGCCTTGGCACAGGACTTCAACCCTTGCTGTTAGATTCTGAGCCTCAACAGTCAGTGTTACCCAAGGTTTTTATGGTTTAGAAGTTGTAATGGTCTCATTGACCTCAAGACAAGCTACTGCATCCTCCTGACCATCAGATACATCCTCCAGAATACCACTGTTGGATGTGTTGGAGGGTCTTCCAACACATTTTGCAGTTAAGTTACAAATTGCTTGTTAAAGACACACCCATTCTTCCCCTAGAGGGCGCTCCACTACTCCTGTCATTAGTTCTGTGACTGTTGCTATGTTCCCCAGGTGTGCCCTAGTATGCCTACCATTATTTAAAGTCTAGCTCCTCCAGTCCTTGGGGCTCAACATTAGGGTACAGATGTTGCGAGGCCTGCATAGCACCAGGATACTCTACATCCGTCCCCTGGGGGCATAGGCCTCATCCCTGACACCTCCAATTTCCTTAGCCCAGGGTCTCGAGGAACTTGCCCCATCATCCTAGGACCTCCATGTTTTCGGTGTTCGTGTTTTCCCCCTTCCTGGGAATTTTAACCTTGTCGCGTTAATGGATTTATTGTTGATGGACTCATGGACTGTGCCCTGACCTGCCTTTGGACCTGCTCAGATTTGGATGCCATTTTTTGTTTCCCCTGCTCACTGTTTCACGGACTGTCACTATTATTTTGTGCACCATTGTTTTGTGTGTGTTATCCCATACTATGCCTCCTGTTTTCTCCAGCTCTTACCGCATAGCATAGAGTCTACAACAAAACCCGACATGGACTGCAGACCCTGTCCATAACAATATCAAAGTTTCTCCACAAGAAGCCCATTTGTTAATTTTCAAGTAAAATTTAAAACTTAATGTACCTTCTAGTTTCCCTTAAGAAATATTTCCTGTTCTGTTCATCCATTACCCCTCTACCCCAAATCTCACATTGGTCACTATTTCTGTACTGAAGGGATTAAGCCTGACACAAATGTTTGCCATACACATAAGACTGCCTGGAGAGTGATGTGAAGAAAGGCAGAAAGAGAGATCCCAATGGAGTACCTGTCATTGCTGAGGGGTTCCCTCCTTCAGTGTCTTAAGCACAGCAGTCACTGCCCACTCCTCATTTGGACACCGTACAACAGAAAACCACATAAACTCACAGAGCAGATGGAATGACTGTCCTAAGCATTTCATGTTCTTGGGTGTCTGGCCAGCATATGTTACACAGCTTCTGAATGGCTCAGAAAATTGTACACAGAAGACAAATATAACTGCTTTTGCTGAACACCTTAATGCCTTCTCACAGATGGCTTCAAGGGTGAGAAAATTGATACTTTGGACCTGGTGGACCCAAGCATGGTGTCACACAGTTCTATGAACATGCTGTCATACATGCTCTGGGTTAGCAGGTTGGCTAACCAGTTTGGTAGCCAATTGGTTGGGCTGTAACATAGATAACAGTAGAAAATAAGTGGTCCACAATTAGGACTCCATCACCAGAATTTTGTAAAAGATGGAAAGAATATCGTCTGCATCAATTCTATTGTTTGTTTTTTTCCATAATTACCAGCATAGTGTAGGATGGTTGTATAAGTCAGTGCTGTAAGGAAATTCAAGAATTTATTACTACGTGGAAACCTATGTATGCCCCAGTACTGCAAGGCAGCAATGCTAATCATTGCACCACCAACCTGCCTGCAGTAAAAACATATTTATTATTTCTGTTTTGGTGAAAACGGTCCTGCTTGGTTCTATTTGTGGTCTTTTTGATGTTCTTGTTGTTATGCCTAGGCTAACATTCCCCTTGCCAGGCATATAAAGCCAAATCAAAGTTTTCAAAATGTCTTCAAACTAAACTGTTCAGAACTCTTGAAACACGATGTAAATACATCTTTTAGAATGCCCTTTTGCATTCTATAATTAATGTCCAGTTCTATTCACAAGTCTTTTTGGAAACCCTAATATCTACTATTTATGTATTCTGTGATATTTAATTTATTGCTTTCCTCCAGAAATGAAAATATACCCTCAAAAATGCATTAGGACTAAGAAAGATCAATCTATAATCCAAGTCATCATTTCCTATCACACAACAAAATCACTGCTTTTGTACAAGAATAATCTGTTGGAACCTAAATACATATACAGGCAGAATTAGAAATTATTTATATTAAAAACGAATGCATTAGAAATCTATTAGTATCAAGGTAGGACATATCTGACCTTCACCTAGTCCTTACCATCCTAAAAGCAGATAAATGTATCCTCATGTGACAAATAACACACACAAATTTACTTTGTCATTCTTTATTAAAGAAAAAAAAATCAGTTAACATTCACAAGCCCTGTGTGAAAAAAGTAAGTGCACCCTATCTACTTACCTCAGGTGATTAGAATCAGGTGCTGCTTAACAAGTACACATAATTCAGTTAATCATCAGGAAGTGCTTTTACCTGTATTTTATATCAGAAGCTTTGTCTGGAACATTAGGCTTGGGGTAACACAATATGCCTGGGTTAAAAGATATCTCTGACAGCCTTGGAGAAATAATCCTTGCTGATAATCGGTCTGAAAAGGGTTATAAAGACATCTCCAAACAATGTGAATTCCAACATTCCAGAATGACAAAGATCATTTACAAATTAAGTTCAAGACAGTTGCCAATCTATCCAGGAGTGGGTATCCCAATGAAGTTACACCACGATCAGACCATATGATCCTTCTAGATATTGTAAAGAACCCTAGAGTTACATCCATTGATCTAGAGGTAACAGTTAGGGTTCATGATTCTATCATTAGGCAAAAATGTAACAAGAATGGCTCTCATGGAATGGTAGTCAAGAGAGAACATTCCAAGAAGAGCATTGCTGCATGGCTCAGGTTTGCAAAATAGCACCTGAATGACCCACAAGACTTGTATCTTTCACATGAGGTTAGATCTACTGTTAGGGCTTGGTGAGGAATAGATTCAGATATTGGTGGTGGTGGAGGGGAGTCCCCATTACCTGTAAAGCGCTTTGAGTGGAGTGTCCAGAAAAAGCGCTATATAAGTGTAAGCAATTATTATTATTATTATTATTATTATATGTTTAAATATGTAAAACCATAGAATCATCAGGGGGTGTAATTTCATTTTCATATCACTGCATATATATATATATCCAAGTAAACATCCAGTTACTTCTTATGAAACTATAGGTTGTAGAAAAGAATCTTCTGTATTTTGAATTCAAAACAGGTTGCAACATCATTTACTAAAAAATGAAAGATTTTATGACTTTGCATCTGCACATTCTGCTTACACATGTCCTGTTCATTCTTGTTACACTTAAGTAAAACAAACATAAAAATACTTCTCTCAGCCTTAAATTGAAATTGAAAAGTTGTTAATTATTTAATCCCTACCAGAACAGAGAGTGGGAGACAAAAATAGCGACTTTAAAAAAAACTGAGAAATTACTGCCTGACAGAAAATATCACTGAATAATTATGAGGCTATATGTTTGATGTGTCTTTTTAGATAATCTAGATTAGACAAATCTAATTACCAGAAATGTTTCCCACAAAGCTTCATTATTCATAGGAGTGATAATTTAACCTACAAAAGTGATGAAACTACAAGTTCTATCTTTAGTGTCTCAACTGCAATAGACACTGTAGGTACAGGATGATATGCATCTGTAGTCCTTTGCCAAAAAAAAATAATGTCTCATCAGACATTAGAATCTTAGCTTGTTTGAGCCTTGTCAGTACTAGGACTTGAGAACTCTGAAGAAACCAAATTGTTACTCTAAGTGGTGTTGGTGGAAGCTTGTACTTCTTAAAAAATTCCAAACTAATGCTTCGTATGCAAAGGAACAAGTAATAGGTTTATTCCATGCTGAAAAAAAGAAGAAAGAGAACTCAACGTTTCGGCCGTGGAGCCTTCTTCAGGTGTGAGAGAGACAGGGCAGTAGGCAAAGGTAAAGTAGCGGGAGAACAAAGGTTGGGAGGGAGGAGGAGTGAGAGGTGGGAGCAGGGGACAGAAAGAGAGGCCAATCAAGAGGTGTGAAGTCAGAATGGGTGTAGAGAGGTGTGAGATGAAACTTCCAATGAATGGAGAAAATTTAAAAGAACAGTAGTCTGTCGTTAAGGGAAGGGAGAATGTGTGATCTTAGCTGCAGAATAATTTTAGTTTTGGTGGTCTTTCTGATGTATGAGTTCAGAAAACCGTCTTTGAGAACACAGACGGAGAGATTAGAGTGGTCGTGGCCGTCAGAGGTGAAATGAGAAACAATGGACTTGGAGAGATCTTTAATCTTCACAGCCCTGACGTGTTCTCTGAAGCGGTCTCTGAGTCTCCTTCCTGTTTCTCCAATGTAGATGGCTGGGCATTTACTGCAAGAGATACAGTAAATAAGGTTGCTGGAGGTACAAGATGCGGTCTGGGTGATCTGGAATTGTCCTGAGGGGCCTTGAATGAGTGTGGTGGTGGCTATGTACTTGCAGGTGATACAGCGAGCTCTGTTGTAAGGGAAAGTACCTGGTGTGGATGGTTGTTGAGGGCGGTCAAGGGAGCTATGAACAAGGAAGTTACGCAGATCAGGTGGTCGGCGATATGAAATGATAGGGCGATCAGAAAAGAGGGCCCCGATGGAGGGTGTGGTCTGTACAGCTCATTTCACCCCAACCAGGCTAAAAACTCTCTTCCTTGTTCACAGTTCCTTAGGTTACGATGATTATGCAGCGACGACATCAACTTCGAGAACCAAGCCCTCGAAATGTACTCATTTTTCATCAACAGAGGATACCCCAGCAGTGTGATTGACAGGGCCCGTGCCCGAGCCAAAAACACCCCCCGGACCATCAATCCGATCAGGAACTCCCGCTGTAACAACCACATTCCTTTGGTGCTTCCTTACCACCCTAACACACTTCCTATCCCCAGGACCATTAACCACAACTTTTCCATCCTACAGGATGATCCCTCCATTGGGGCCCTCTTTTCTGATCACCCTATCATCTCATATCGCCGACCACCTAATCTGCGTAACCTCCTTGTTCACAGCTCCCTTGACCGCCCTCAACAACCATCCATACCAGGTACTTTCCCTTGCAACAGAGCTCGCTGTATCACCTGCAAGTACACAGCCACCACCACACTCATTCAAGGCCCCTCAGGACAATTCCGGATCACCCAGACCGCATCTTGTACCTCCAGCAACCTTATTTACTGTATCTCTTGCAGTAAATGCCCAGCCATCTACATTGGAGAAACAGGAAGGAGACTCGGAGACCGCTTCAGAGAACACGTCAGGGTTGTGAAGATTAAAGATCTCTCCAAGCCCATTGTTTCTCATTTCACCTCTGACGGCCACGACCACTCTAATCTCTCCGTCTGTGTTCTCAAAGACGGTTTTCCGAACTCATACATCAGAAAGACCACCAAAACTAAAATTATTCTGCAGCTAAGATCACACATTCTCCCTTCCCTTAACGACAGACTACTGTTCTTTTAAATTTTCTCCATTCATTGGAAGTTTCATTTCACACCTCTCTGCACCCATTCTGACTTCACACCTCTTGATTGGCCTCTCTTTCTGTCCCCTGCTCCCACCTCTCACTCCTCCTCCCTCCCAACCTTTGTTCTCCCGCTACTTTACCTTTGCCTACTGCCCTGTCTCTCTCACACCTGAAGAAGGCTCAACGGCCGAAACGTTGTGTTCTCTTTCTTCTTTTTTTCAGCATGGAATAAACCTATTACTTGTTCCTTTGCAGCCTACGCATGCTGACGCAGCTACCCACCTGAACTACTAATGCTTTGTATCATGACCTGGGAAATTGCACTGTAGGAGGTTCACCTGATTGGGAATTTTAATGATTATGGTTTTGAACAAATTCTTTCCTATGATTGCACATCCAAAATTGTCTTTGATTTGATTGATGATTGCTTTTACATGCAGAAACAGACATTTTGAATGCTCGGGGTTTTTTGTGGAGTGCCACAAAGAACATGCTTTGTTACCGAATTCTGCCACATTAGAACATCAAGAGGAGAACAAGTTGTGAACCCTTTATCAATATTATTATAATATTTAACATACTGTGATATATAAAAATAATAAAAATGTCAATGTAGTACACAATTTATGTACTAGATGTTATTATTAAAGAAATGTTGTTAAAAATACAACTAATGCATTGGCCAGGAATGAAATCCATGAACTTCTAGCTTATAGAATCTATGGTTGAATTTATGTATCACTCAATTGAGATTATTTAAATTAAATTGTTACTTTTTCATTTTCTATTGCAACAATCATGACAGCAAACTGTAGTAAAAACAAGAATGTCAAAATGTTACCAAAATAACCACAAGTGATGGAGTAAAAGAATTTGATACAGATGTTTATGCCCTAAAATACTACCACAACCAGCTAAATAATTATTTTATATTTATATTCATAAATGAATATCTTTAATAATATTCAGAAACTTTGTTAGCTTCAAAAATTCCCCTTTAGTTACACGATTTCATATTAATGCTCCATATTAAGAGGATTTAAAAAGGACAACAGAAAGAGTGAAACTAATGTTTTCCCTAAAATGTACCACAAGTGCCACCTACAGATTTTCTTTCTCCAGTGAAGATTCTTTGGGCTGTGTACTACGGCATGCCAAAGTAATCTTAACCCAGTAACGGCTTTTGACGCGCAATCTGAGTGGCTGGGTCTGATAATGAACAGCTATTCATAACTGCATTAAGAATATAAGAAAAGGTTGTTTTATTAAAATTGTTTTAGCAAGATTCTTTAAAATAAAGCTTCAATATAAAAGTTCTTATAGTATGCTTTTGTTTCAGTAAACATTTACTTCTTAAAAGTAAATTTATAGTAATAATTATGTACAGTAGCAAGTAAAAGCGAAATGCACATTGTCTTATTCTGGTGATTTATCGTTATTACTGTGTAATTTTAGAATTATTATTTTTCATTTGAATACAAAGATCTGGAACTATTTAAAGTAACATGATAAATTTGGGTGATTTAGTTCAGCTGCAGCAAGCTGCTAGAATGTGCCGCATTTATAGTGGCTGCAGTTCCTCTGAAGTTTTGGACTTTTATGTCAGCAAAATATGTATTGAGTCTGTCATTGAGAGAGAGGGAAAGCTGCAGGATAATCACGCCTTTCCCCCTCTCTCATGTAACCATAGCCGGCCCAGGGACGCCAAATATGTAACGTTGCCATAGCCAAAATGTAAATGTAGTGGCTCTCTGAAGGCACCAGTTCTGTAGGGTTTGGGCATTTACTGTGACAATTATTAATTGTAGCAGTAAATCACAACATTGATTCTTTTGATGGCTTTAGAATCCAACCATGCGACATAACTCAAACAACGCACACACACAGGTACTAATACACGAGGATACATTTATTAATACATAGAATATGCATGTAAACCTAACAGATCTTATCGAGAGGGTTATCAGAATACAAAAGGTATATATTCAGTCAGTTACGAAGAGTTACACATCAAGAGGACATACGTTCAGTATATCATTCATTTAGACCGTTTCGTAAATGCACTTGGTTATAACTTCTACATTAGATACTCAAAACAAGTACATAACTCTTAGGAATTAAATTGATATCAACTGGTTGGGATAACAATTGAATTCACGAGCTGTAATGCATTGAAGTTGAATACTCATCCAATCTCTGGGGATTCAGATCTCCTGCGGACTCAAAGAAACAGTTGCAGGCTTGTTGCTGTCCAATCCGCGCTCTCTGGCTAGGTGCCAGGCTGTGCTGTGCGGCTTGCGACGGTGCGCTGCTGATGCTCACTGACCGGCTAGTTAGTGTTGGCTTTAACTAGCAAAGTTTGTGCACAGGAGAAAAGATGACTGTGGGTCCCAGCAAGTCAGGAAGAGGACCGGTTCGTTCCTGATGAAGCGCTAGTTCTGAATAGTGATTCAGCTGTCCACAGTTCTGACCTGTTCACGAGGCCTGCTGCTGGTGCTAACCTCGGGTGGATCCTCTGGTTACTCTCTGGCAACCTCCGCTCTAGACTCTTAGAACAAAGGAAAGTTCTGGCACTCGGACACACTGGCCGTTCCGTGGTTGTCCGGGCTGAGTCTCAGGATGGTCAAGAGGCGCGCTGTGAGAATGTCCTGCCTTTGGGAGCCTTCTGCTCCTGGGCCGTCCTGCCCTGGAATTCTCCTTTGAATTCCCTTTAGAAAAGTCCACAGAATCCTCTCCTGAATCTCATTGAATCTCTGAATCTCTCAGGCTCTCTGTGTTGCCTGTTTTTACCTGGAGGAACTTCAGCTCGTTGATTGGCTGAAAGTTCCATGGGCATCAGAGTCCCACGTGGGTTACTCGGCCCTACCAGTCCCTGATTGGTTGATCAAGGTGAGATATGAGTCACTTACTCCTGACACTTAGCAATGCAGTACAGATGTCCATCTGGCACTCCCTAGACAGATAGGCGCCAATGGATGACCATTGATCATGATAGCCAGGCTTAGCTAAGTGCATCCCCCTTTGGGAGCTGTCCCTTATCAGAGGAAGCCTTAAATCAGCCTGCATGAATAGTTTCTCTGTGGCTCCACCACAGAGATGAACAGAGATGGGGCCTCTTTGGGAAAGCTCAGAACACTTAATTCTTTCTTATTAATAAGCCTCGCCACTACACTCAACAACAGACTCGTTTTCTTCTAAATTCTCTCTATTCATTGTTGGTTTCATTTCACACCTCACCTCACCTATGCTGACTTCACACTACCTGATTGGCCACATTGTCTGTCCCCTGCTCCCGCCTCAGGCCCCTCCTCTCTCCCAGCTTTTGTTCTCCTATGCTACATTACCTTTGCTTACTGCCCTGTCTTTCTCACACTTAAAGAAAGCTCCATGGCCGAAATGTGTTTTCTGTCTTCTCTTCAGCATGGAATAAACCTATTACTTGTTCCTTTGCAGCCTACGCATGCTGACGCAGCTCCCCACCCGAACTACTTCAATTTAATACAAACTATTTTTTTCTTAGCACAGAACTGAGTTTATAAATGTATCAGTTTCAGATGTCATTATCATCTTAAAATAAAGCCAAAAATGTTATATATCTAGATTAAGATATAGAAGTCTTAGACATTTTAGATACAATGAAGAGGTACAATAAATGTATAGTATCTAAAAGCTAGATTTAGTTTTCTGGGCTCATGACCATTTTATTAATACTGAACATTAATATTGTTATAAATACATTTTTATCTGAATGAGAATAATCCAAACTTGCAAAAGATTAGTCATCTTAATCAACACTGTCTTCAAAAACACCATAAGAACAGTAGAAGATAAACATGAACAGTCAATCTGAAATAGTTAATCAATCACAAATACCATTGAAATCCAACTGAGTCACTGTCTGTCATTGCTCACCATAAACATAATAGCTACATTAAATACAGGACTGTTACATTAAAATAAATTGGCTAAAATATCAGATGAACACTGCCATAGAATTATGTTTGCAAAGAAAGATACATGTTCAGTGACAAGAGCAGAATAATGTTCATGTCAAAGACATATGTGAAGCAGTGAATAAAGGAATATACTTCTTATATTGTTATAATCCAAAACACATTTCATGGTGAACTGTTAAACAGGGTACTTGCAGTTTTGCAAGAGTTGCCTAGCAACACCACGGAATACTTCTTCCACAGAAGCAATTAAAGACAAAAGCCCAGAATTTGTCTTTTTTTTTACTGCGAACAGTTTGATGTCAGGCGCATCACGCAGCACGATTCGATGTCGCCCTCTTATATGTAATCTTAATGTCTAGAACACCTTCATTTTAAGATGTGTTACTATGGAATTTTGTTTGACTGGCAGGGAGGTGTATTTTACTACTAATCCTGCCAAATACAGTGCTTACAGATATTTATGGAAGCATTTCTGTGATATAATAATAATTGCTTACACTTATATAGCACTTTTCTGGACACTCCACTCAAAGCGCTTTACAGGTAATGGGGACTCCCCTCCACCACCACCAATGTGCAGCATCGACAGCAGCCATAGTGTGCCAACGCTCACCACACATCAGCTATCAGTGGAGAGCAGAGTAATGTAGCCAATTCATAGAGGGGGATTATTAGGAGGCCATGATTGGTAAGGGCCAATTGGAAATTTGGCCAGGCCTGGGATTTTTAATGACCACAGAGAGTCAGGACCTCGGTTTTTTACATCTCATCCAAAGGACGGCGCCTGTTTACAGTATAGTGTCCCCGTCACTATACTGGGGCATTAGGACCCACATGGACCGCAGGGTGAGCGCCCCCTGCTGGCCCCACTAACACCTCTTCCAGCAGCAACCTTAGTTTTTCCCAGGAGGTTTCCCATCCAGGTACTGACCAGGCTCACACCTGCTTAGCTTCGGTGGGTTGCCAGTTGTGAGTTGCAGGGTGATATGGCTGCTGGCGATAAAATCAGGGGAGAGCGCGAACGCAGTCCCCCACTACCAGAAATTATGCAGTCGAGATTCCCACATTTGGGGAATTCGTAGGGGTCAGCACAGCCGGAGTGCAATGGCCGAGCCTCGCCCTGGGTGAACCTCCTTCTTGATCAAGGTATCTCCCCTGCCAGGTAAGTATCTGTGATCTTACAGTATCTGTAAGATATAAACTGTGATTACTGTAATTAAAAAAGCCTATTTATATAAATATTTCTGATTATATTTAAGGTTTAAGAGCTCAAGTGCTGTATGTATTGTTAAAACATTCTTAATTAAAATCATTAAATGTCTGCTCACAACATGGAGATTTAGGGAAAAAAGACCCTAAGAGTAGTGATGGGACGGGGGGTTAGCCCGGGCTCAGCTGTTCAGGAAAATGCTGGAAAGAAACCTATGCCCTCAGGCCACGGACGTGGGGTGACTTAGTGCCTGGCGGGTCTCAGGACATCTGAAATTCAATGCTGAGCGAAGAGGAAAGTGTGACCCGGAAATATATAGCCTGAGACAGAGACACACTGGAAGGACAAGCAAAGCACAGGAAACTAGGGACAGGACAGAGTAGGAGCACCCTCTAGTTGTAGAGGGCGTGACAATTATATTATCCTTTTACCATGGAAATTCATCCATTGTAAAAAACATTGAATATGTTCTCCTGGAAATGTAACCGTATTTCACAAGATGTCAGCAAATTTAGTAGTTCAGTTAGATACTATCAATGCTAGATAGATACTTTATTAATCCTGTGAGGGAAATTGCAGTGCAACAGCAGCCTGGTACAGTCAACACAGCACAGGGTAAAGAAATACAACAATACAGTCAGTGAGAAATGCAGTAAAATGTAAAAAAATGGAGTATACTGAATTGCACACAGTATAGAAGATGTATTGCACATTATACTGTAAATATATTGCACAGATTCCCAGCATATATTGAACGTCAGTTGTAAACAGGAAAACCAGCTGTAAACAGAGAATTCATGTTTAGTCCAAAAACAGTTCAGTGTTGCTCCTGCCCAGATACACAGTGGATGAGTTGTAAAGTCTTATGGCAGAAGGCCAGAATGACCTTCTGTAGCGCTCCCTGTCACACTGTGGTTGGATCAGCTTATTGCTGAATGCGCTCTTCATTCTCAAAAGCATGTCATAGAGGGGATGGGAGACATTGTCCATGGTGGTCATTAATTTGGACACCATTCTCCTCTCAGCCACTACCTCCAAGGGATCCTGATCAGACCCATTGACAGACTTTCTGTTTTGATGAGCTTGTTAATGTCATGATGACCCACTGAGCAAACAGGTAGATGAACCCTATGTGGTACCTTAGGAGGGCTAGGCGAGAGGCGAAGTCCAAGTCGAGTTCCAAGGTAGTAACAAAAAGGTAGGCGAGTAGGTTTCCAATCCAGAAGAGGGTAAGGCTGAAGTCGTAGTCAAAAGGCAGTTCCATGATTCAAAAGGTGAAGGTCAACGAGAGGTCTTCCAATCCAAAAAGGGCAAGACAGTAGACGTGGTCGAAGGAAAGTTCTAAGGTTCATAACGAGGAGAGAGTAGAATCCAAAAACAAAGGGGAGGTACAGATGCAGCCATTCAAAATGGGTGAGGTATTTCGCGGCATACCCCGGTGGGCGTGTCACAGTATCACGCAGTATCACGCGGTATCACGCGTGTCACGCGTGTCACTTGACTAACTATCCAGCGTCGCCTTGTAAAACCGCCAGGGGGAGCTTAACCTCTCATGTACAGCATTTGAGCCTTTAATTTTGAACTGTGTATTACAGCATGTTAATCATCAGTCATTAAAATGTTGGTATATATTATGAAAGCAAGATTGCTCAGTTGGACAGAAGTACACAACCTACCTTTATCAGAAATATTTATGCATCAAAGCCTTTACTGAAGATATTACTAATAGTATTAATAATGGATGACTTTGGACAAGCTGTATACTCAAAGTATAATTTCTTTAGCACATTTGTACAAGCACTTGGAATCTGTCCAAGCCATACTTTGTCAGGCATTTTGTTTTACTTCAACGGGGCATAAAAACTTCCTTGCTTTTAACAGGGCGTTTCATAATTTCTAGCTACACCTATCATTCAACTAGAGCTTAAAATATCACAAGGAAAAATACACACCGGTATTCCATTTCTCCCTAAACATTGTAAGCTTCGAAGTCTTTAACTAACGTGATACCGGAGTCAACAAGCATACTTTTAGAATTTGATTAAAAGGGAATTTAATATGGAATCGCGTATCTAAAGAATTTAATAACGGTATGATTATATCCGTGTACTGCGGCAGGTCTGTGTAGGGCTGTTTCGCCTGCCTGATCATGCGAGCTGCCTTGTAGCCTACTGGTCTAGGTGCGTGACTACCAACTGGCAGGTTGTGTGTTCGAATCCAGCTGGTGGTGGACTTTTATTTTAACAAACATTTCTTCGAAAAAATAGGTAAGCGATATTATGGACAATCAATTGACTTTTATATTTCAAAATATCGCAACATGATCGATATTTGCGATATTTTGAACATATCTTCCCTTCTGACAGCGGCTCCTGCTTCTATTGTGTGTGTGTGTGTGCAACAGTACATTTTTATAGAGAAATGGAGGCTGGACAATATGCGTTACAATATAAACATTTATATTGATTTAAATCGTGTTCTGATTTAAATCGCAAACGCGTGTTTAATTATGTGTTTTTTAATCATGATCAGGCTAATGCATTTCTACATTTTCTGTATGAACCAGCTTAGAGGTTCATACAGAAAGACAGCTTGTGTTTAAATTGAGTGTAAGGTAATTTATGCTTCTAAAGTCATGGTCAGTATTGTTGTACTGTGCTGTACTGTGTCACATTATTTTATAGCGTTTTTATTGCGTTATTAAATCCGGTGGCGCTGTGTTAGTTTCCTGACTCACATTATTTAAACTGCGACACTGATCATTCATCTCTAAATAAACTTTATTTTATATAGCGTTTTAAGCCAATAGGTAATTAGATTGCTCATAAACCTAATCACTTTTTCTACATAAACACAGCGTGATTGCTCTCTGAAAATGCTTTTCCTTTATTTTTAAAGTAGGCTCAGATTTCAACTATAGATCGTATTATTATAAACTTTCTTGGAAAAATGTATTTTATGTAAACCATGTTTGCTATTAATTCATTTAGGGCTAAAATACGTTCATTGTCTTCTAATCGAGTCGAGTTGACATTGGAAGCCTGCCACACCCGGACCGTTAAACCAACGCATTAGCACGTCAAAGCCCATTGAGCCAGTATTGGCTTTAGTATCCCCCCCTTCTCCCCTCAATTCAATTTAATTCAAGGTGTTTTATTTGCATGACAGATGGGTACAAGCAGTGTTGGGTACTGTATGTATATTGTAACGCTTACGGCAGACAGGCACTGTGTAGGAGCCGACGCACCAGAGCAGCGCCTGCAATTTTTATATTTATAACTTAGTTTTTAAAATTAGTCAAGCAATACGAAGCATCTCCTTTTACTTAGTGCCTGAGCATACTGCAACGCGTGTGAAGCCCATAAACGATATTCATTTTGGAACTTAAACATACAGTATATGGCTGGTCTCGGTACTCTAAAGAAAACATACACACCAGTATTCCATTTCTCCCTAAACATTTTAAGCATCGAAGTCTTTAACTAACACGATACCGGAGTCAACAAGCATACTTTTAGAATTTGATTAAAAGGGAATATAATATGGAATCGCGTATCTCCAGAATTTAAAGACCAGACAATCGCAAACTCGTTTTCAATAAAATTATTTTATTCATTCAGCAGTTTGTGAGAGGGACATCCAGCAGGGAGAGACACACACACCGGTTTTCATTGACAACATTGTTTTTTTTTCAATTCCTCTTGTCTAACAGGAATGTTTTGTTTGTGGACAGACTGTTAGACAAGAGGAAAAGACCGCCTCCTCCTACGAAGCATTTCGTTGATCCGATCACGAATTCTTTTCCAGTCGTACGCAGCAAGGGTTGAGAATCTCCGATTCACCATCGTACTAATGGTTTCCCGGAGATTGCAAGGCACTTTTGCCTCTGGACCCATCGAAATTTACAGACGTGGTCCACCCCCAGTAAATTTCAAAAGTCACAAGATTTCGAAACACGAGGGCGGCGTAGCGGTCGGCTCTTGCTTTCCCGTCTATGCCGATGCACTGCAAGTACAACCCCCCCTCCATCTCCTGGGTGATGGGTAGCAGTTGGACATCTGGGAGAATTATTCGTCCCACTGGCATCTGTGAATTCCGCTGTGCTTCCTGGGGGGAGATAGCCGGCGGGGACAGCATCAACAGATTCCTGCGCGGTGGTGAACTGAGAGGCCGGGATGGAGTGTCCTGAGGCGGTGTGTGCTCTGCAGGCTACGAAGAAATAATGAAAGAAAGAAAAGAAAGAAAATATAATTATCGAACGTGAGACTGTCTTTCTCTGACTTACATTCCCGAATGTCCCCCGCCCCGGTCAACAATCCTAGGAAGAACACGAAACAGCCTGTTAATAAAATTGTTACAATTTTGTTCGGTCAGTTCTTCCTCCCAGAATTTATAGATCTCATCGATCAGTTCCTGCTTTGTGACGGGCTTAGCGGTTTTCCGAATGTAGTCTTTCAACGAATGCCAAACCATTTCTATCGGATTTAGATCTGGGGATTCGGCTGGAGTTTTCACCCAGTTCACTCCTTCTGCTATAAGCCTCGCCCTTGCTGCTGTGTGTTTCGGATCGTTGTCTTGAAAGAGACGGTGCCTTGATCCAAACTGCTCCCTGATATATGGGGCAGCATGCTGTGTGACCACGACTTCCTCGAAGACTACACGGTCCATAATTCCTTCGAAAATAAGAAGTGGTCCCGGGCCTCTTCTAGATATACCCCCCCAGACGTGAACCTTCAGTGGATGCTTGGGCTTTGGCTTGTCCACATGTCTCCCCTTTTTGCAAAATGCCATTGTTGAAAACTGTTCCAGAGCTACTAATAATACCTTGTAATATGCGCTGTAATCGCGTATTTCAGATGAAGTCTGCTGTATTTGCTTACCCTTCGCTCTTTGGAAGCTGGGGCGGCAGAAGCACCCCGTCTCTTCCCGTAAAAGGTCTTGGTCTCCATACTATACTATGGTCGCTGTAGTGCAGGTTCGCAGTTTTTTTTTTTTGTGATGGGAGCTCACCCAATCCCTTGGTGTCTTTTATGCTATATTCACATGTACGGCTAGAGTGTGTTCATTGTCTTCCAATGAAAGGCGGGTGCCTTTTGCCGAAGTCGGGAGACATTGGGGGCTTGCCACACCCGGACTGTTAAACCAACGCATTAGCACGTCAAAGCGCATTGAGGACCCGGGCGCAATAGTTGTTTTGTCCCTTGATTTACTGATCTGCATTAATTAAATCTTGTCAGTCAGGTCTTTTTTTCTCTATTTCAATTGTCATTTACACATGCACGACTTTAAAAGCTAGCAAGACAGGTTTCGATTCACATTAGCTGGCGAGCCTTGTTAAAAAAAACAATGACAATGTAACATGCCACTGTTTGTTCATGAACAAAGTTATACTGAGACTTCCTTAGATACGCGATTAAAAAATAAATAAAAATTTGAATCTCCTGCGGAACACATTCCATAAGAATCAGTGGTTCTACAACATATATCGCCTTTAAAGGTGGCTTCTCAAAACGCTTTACGGGATAAAAACAACCAGAACAGCAGCAACAACAATATTGTATTTCATTGCACTTTGAAAATTGCATTTGAGCACGGTTTTTGACTTTCTTAAAATTGCATTTTGGGCGCGGACAGCACATACAAGGGTTAATGAACTGCGCCAAGAAATTTAAAATAGTTTTCTTTAGGTGTGAGGGTAGGAGTGGACCGCAGCAGGCATAATCAGCAAACCAGGAAAACAAAGAACAGGACAGGTGAGATGTGTATCCAGAAAGCGAGTGATCAGAAAAAGGAAATGGTGTAACGCCCAGGTTTTCGACCCAATTGTTTTAACTTGCTAATGCATCAGACACATTTCCTGGCGTATTGTGTTTTAAATAAAATTGGAGTGTCTTTCCCTGGCATTAGCTCATCGGTATGGTGTAAGTTTTATCTGTACCATACCATACAGTATATAGGTACAGAATTCAAGCTGCACCACTGTATCGCTTTGGTAAGGGGACGGACAATGACCAAAATCACGAAGACTCTCTCACACCAAATAATGAGGATGAAAAGAAATGGGAAGTCAACACGGGACATTGTACAGCAGTTGGCTTGGATGGACATCTTCGTTTCTGAAAGCACAGTGAGACGGCATTATAAAGGGGAGAGGAGGCAAAGAGAATCTAAACCGAGGACGATTCAAAGGTAAATAAATTTCTAAAAATACTTTTCTTGCATGTAAATACAACTAGCTGACAACAGTAGCTCTGGAACAGTTTTCAACAATGGCATTTTGCAAAAAGGGGAGACATGTGGACAAGCCAAAGCCCAAGCATCCACTGAAGGTTCAAGTCTGGGGGGGTATATCTAGAAGAGGCCCGGGACCACTTCTTATTTTCGAAGGAATTATGGACCGTGTATTCTTCGAGGAAGTCGTGGTCACACAGCATGCTGCCCCATATATCAGGGAGCAGTTTGGATCAAGGCACCGTCTCTTTCAAGACAACGATCCGAAACACACAGCAGCAAGGGCGAGGCTTATAGCAGAAGGAGTGAACTGGGTGAAAACTCCAGCCGAATCCCCAGATCTAAATCCGATAGAAATGGTTTGGCATTCGTTGAAAGACTACATTCGGAAAACCGCTAAGCCCGTCACAAAGCAGGAACTGATCGATGAGATCTATAAATTCTGGGAGGAAGAACTGACCGAACAAAATTGTAACAATTTTATTAACAGGCTGTTTCGTGTTCTTCCTAGGATTGTTGACCGGGGCGGGGGACATTCGGGAATGTAAGTCAGAGAAAGACAGTCTCACGTTCGATAATTATATTTTCTTTCTTTTCTTTCTTTCATTATTTCTTCGTAGCCTGCAGAGCACACACCGCCTCAGGACACTCCATCCCGGCCTCTCAGTTCACCACCGCGCAGGAATCTGTTGATGCTGTCCCCGCCGGCTATCTCCCCCCAGGAAGCACAGCGGAATTCACAGATGCCAGTGGGACGAATAATTCTCCCAGATGTCCAACTGCTACCCATCACCCAGGAGATGGAGGGGGGGTTGTACTTGCAGTGCATCGGCATAGACGGGAAAGCAAGAGCCGACCGCTACGCCGCCCTCGTGTTTCGAAATCTTGTGACTTTTGAAATTTACTGGGGGTGGACCACGTCTGTAAATTTCGATGGGTCCAGAGGCAAAAGTGCCTTGCAATCTCCGGGAAACCATTAGTACGATGGTGAATCGGAGATTCTCAACCCTTGCTGCGTACGACTGGAAAAGAATTCGTGATCGGATCAACGAAATGCTTCGTAGGAGGAGGCGGTCTTTTCCTCTTGTCTAACAGTCTGTCCACAAACAAAACATTCCTGTTAGACAAGAGGAATTGAAAAAAAAACAATGTTGTCAATGAAAACCGGTGTGTGTGTCTCTCCCTGCTGGATGTCCCTCTCACAAACTGCTGAATGAATAAAATAATTTTATTGAAAACGAGTTTGCGATTGTCTGGTCTTTAAATTCTGGAGATACGCGATTCCATATTATATTCCCTTTTAATCAAATTCTAAAAGTATGCTTGTTGACTCCGGTATCGCGTTAGTTAAAGACTTCGATGCTTAAAATGTTTAGGGAGAAATAGAATACTGGTGTGTATGTTTTCTTTAAAGTACCGAGACCAGCCATATACTGTATGTTTAAGTTCCAAAATTAATATCGTTTATGGGCTTCACACGCGTTGCAGTATGCTCAGGCACTAAGTAAAAGGAGATGCTTCGTATTGCTTGACTAATTTTAAAAACTAAGTTATAAATATAAAAATTGCAGGCGCTGCTCTGGTGCGTCGACTCCTACACAGTGCCTGTCTGCCGTAAGCGTTACAATATAGATACAGTACCCAACACTGCTTGTACCCATCTGTCATGCAAATAAAACACCTTGAATTGAATTGAATTGAGGGGAGAAGGGGGGGATACTAAAGCCAATACTGGCTCAATGGGCTTTGACGTGCTAATGCGTTGGTTTAACGGTCCGGGTGTGGCAGGCTTCCAATGTCAACTCGACTCGATTAGAAGACAATGAACGTATTTTAGCCCTAAATGAATTAATAGCAAACATGGTTTACATAAAATACATTTTTCCAAGAAAGTTTATAATAATACGATCTATAGTTGAAATCTGAGCCTACTTTAAAAATAAAGGAAAAGCATTTTCAGAGAGCAATCACGCTGTGTTTATGTAGAAAAAGTGATTAGGTTTATGAGCAATCTAATTACCTATTGGCTTAAAACGCTATATAAAATAAAGTTTATTTAGAGATGAATGATCAGTGTCGCAGTTTAAATAATGTGAGTCAGGAAACTAACACAGCGCCACCGGATTTAATAACGCAATAAAAACGCTATAAAATAATGTGACACAGTACAGCACAGTACAACAATACTGACCATGACTTTAGAAGCATAAATTACCTTACACTCAATTTAAACACAAGCTGTCTTTCTGTATGAACCTCTAAGCTGGTTCATACAGAAAATGTAGAAATGCATTAGCCTGATCATGATTAAAAAACACATAATTAAACACGCGTTTGCGATTTAAATCAGAACACGATTTAAATCAATATAAATGTTTATATTGTAACGCATATTGTCCAGCCTCCATTTCTCTATAAAAATTTACTGTTGCACACACACACACACAATAGAAGCAGGAGCCGCTGTCAGAAGGGAAGATATGTTCAAAATATCGCAAATATCGATCATGTTGCGATATTTTGAAATATAAAAGTCAATTGATTGTCCATAATATCGCTTACCTATTTTTTCGAAGAAATGTTTGTTAAAATAAAAGTCCAGCACCAGCTGGATTTGAACACACAACCTGCCAGTTGGTAGTCACGCACCTAGACCAGTAGGCTACAAGACAGCTCGCATGCTCAGGCAGGCGAAACAGCCCTACACAGACCTGCTGCAGTACACGGATATAATCATACCGTTATTAAATTCTTTAGATACGCGATTCCATATTATATTCCCTATTAATCAAATTCTAAAAGTATGCTTGTTGACTCCGGTATCACGTTAGTTAAAGACTTCGAAGCTTACAATGTTTAGGGAGAATTGGAATACTGGTGTGTATTTTTTTCTTTAAAGTACCAAGACCAGCCATATACTGTATGTTTACGTTCCAAAATTAATATCGTTTATGGCCTTCACACACGTTACAGTATGCTCCTATTCTTTTTATGCTCAGCTACTAAGATTTCCCTTCAGTGGTAAAATTCAATATCTACAACGGGCACAGTAAAGACGTTTACAGTAAGTCTTTCTACGACAGACCAACGGACCACGAGTGCCCCTGTCGGTCAACCAATCACGTACCGCGGTATCGCGTGTCATCATACCTGCGGTATCTGTACTGCGGTGTCTGTATTGCGCACTTTGAATGGCTGCATCTGTAGGAGCTCCAAAAATATGACCAATACCAGGCGAGGAATAGAGGTTTCTGGAGGGTTTAAGTATTGTGTGAGGGAGAAGGTGCACTGATTGATGGAGTGACGTGGTTGGCTGATTGGCAGGAGATTTAGCAGAAGTGCGCTTCCATGTGAGAATGTGGTGGGATGAAGGCGTAACAGTTAAACATGTTAGCATCCCCTGCTCTAATCCCAGAGCCCCAGCACACCACTGTGTAGAAAGAAAAGATGAAGAGGTGGGTGATAGTCTTTCTTGTCACTGTGTCTTGTTTCTCCCTCTCTCCTTCTGTTTTGTCTGCTCTATTCTCTTACCTATTCTGTCTTTGTCTTTTATGCTCTATTCTGTCTTTTGAAACCTCTAATGATTTACCAAGCAGTTCATTTACCTTAAAACTCCTTCCCTTCATCTGTGTTCACCTGCTCTTGACTCACCTGTAACTAGGCAAACAACTTAAATGATAGCCATTGTTTGGATAAGATTTTATTCCCCTCTTGGACATGGTGTGCCAAACAAAAGGCATCAGCTGAGAGTTAGTGTGTTGAAAGTCGTCTTTGTTTCGTATGCATATGAAAGTCTTACTTTCTTACTTACACAAGACTTAAAAGACAATGTTTAAAGTGCTGTTTTATATAGTGAAACAAACAATACAAGATACACTCCCACATGACTCTCTACTTGCATTGTGGCTATATACTGTATGGTCATTACAAAGCTGACCAGTACATATATTTTCTTTACTGCCAGCTTGCGTGACAAACAGCCCCTTCTGCTGAATAGACCATTTGTTCCAGGAGGATCACTCGGTCATTTCCAGGAGAACTATGCCAGCTATGCGTAAAGACACTATGTGGCTATGTTATCTTTTGAGACCAGACATCCTGAGCCGGATTTAGTAAAATATAAGTAAAAAGATACATAGTTAACAAGATATATTACAAACATTTAGTAAAAACTTTTAGTTAATTGCCTCAGTCCCCCCTTCAGAAAATATTGCAATTAGCCCATTGTTTTTTAAATGTATCCTGTGATTACTGATGAATTCTTTATGGGATAATTTTGTGATTCTTTATGGTGTCCTAAATGAGTGATCAGGACTGAGTAGTGGCTTTAGTGCAGAGTGATTTAATAAGTTAGTATGAAAATTATTACAAACGGTACCAATTCTACTTTGCATCAGCATGCCCCCCTATGACCCCGAATACAGACTTCAGCCAGCTCACTATCCCCCAATCATCTGGGTTGTATTTATGATACTTTTGTCCTTCATCAAAGATATGCTGTACTAGGTCTGTATCGTGCTTGGAACATTCAGTTCCGATCACGCCACATGTTCCTCCTTGAGCTGCTAACAAATAATCTAGAGCCAACCTATTCTGCATAGCTACCATTTCATCATTTACTGCCTTAAGTCTGTCTGAAGTCTCGTTAGCTAATTTTTCCAATGAGGCAGCCATGTTAATGACTTCCCTTGCTAATTTGTCAGTACCATACCAAGGTAACGCTATAGCCAAGAAGCGTTCCGTCTCGGTAATAGCCCTAGGATATATTCTGGAGTGATTTGGAGAGAATGGGCTGTGTGTCTGTATTCACTCATGCGGTACTCCAAAGCCTAAATAAGAAATCCCCTTCCATTTAATAGGTAGCCAAGGGTATGCATTATTCTTTCAATTCCACCAGTTATCGTTCTGTTGAACAGTAGGCAAATAAAAGTTGGATAAGTTGGTATGTGTAACATCATGGTCCCTTAACCATTTAAAAAAAATTACAAATGAAGGATCATTACAACCCCACCATTTTATATTACTTATGTTGGCCAGTTTCAACAAAGCCCCCAAATAGTCTAATAAATTGTAAGGCATGTGAATGAGATGAACCCACCCCTCTTATATACCTGGGGCTAAACACACCCAACATGAACTCTTGTTAAAGTTTTTAGCCAGCTGGTAAGAGAGATCCAAGAATGTATTAACGTCATGCTCTACAATGTCCATGCGGTGCTGTGCATGAGGTTCCAAGACATCCCCCCTAGTTACACTTATTAAGCACAGCAATATCAACATTTCATCAATCTCCTGCAGGTTGCTGTGCGCATCAACAATGAGATGAGTGAATCCACCAGTCCCGTCCTTCTATTGGAACTGCTGAATCGGTAGTTAAGAGCACTTGGAAGGAGCCCTCCTAATACGGTTGTAGTGTCTAAGATGGGATATCCTTTATCCAGACGCACTCTCCTAGAATCAGATCATGTCCTCTTTCGGATGGTGGTCCCCAGGCTTCTGACACCTGCATCCTGGCACCTTGTTCTGCTTCTGTCAAGAGTTGTTAGTAAACTAATGAAAGTCAAATGCCTATGAAAGTCCCTTTGGATAAGTCTGGTGTGTCTGGTAGCCTCATGGGACGTCCAGTGATCACCTAAAAAGGACTTAAACTGATAGAGCAGTTAGTGCCTGCCTTGATACTTCACAACACAGGTGACAGTGCATCCACCCATTGAATTCCCTTTGAGTGATAGCGCGTGAGCTTATTTTTCAGAGTTCTGTTCATCCGTTTAACACAGCTTGACACACTTTTCCAGTGAAGTGTGTTCCCTGGCGTAAGTGGCAAAGCCAACTCCTGCCCAATTCTGTATGAATCGTTGAACCATTTGCTTCTCCCTAGGGTGCTGCCTCACAACAAAAGGCATCAATGACTTTGGGCATACCAAACGGACCATCTTTTTGGCACTGCCACAAACCATTTTCCCCAAAACTTATGTTTCTCTCCAACCATGCCCATTTTTCCCTCTTTCTTTCTGAAGCTCCTTAATTTGATTCTACTGAAAGGCCAATGATCTCAAATACATGTCTGGTTCTTTGATCTGGCCACCTGTATTTCATGGCAGCTTGCCTGGTTGCCTCTTCTTCTGAAGCATTTCCCTTGGCCATCAAGGAGTCATCCGTGTTATGACCTTTACATTTTACCACAACTACTTGTTTTGGAAGAGACAGAGTTTCCAATAACTCTGACACTAGCTTAGGGTTTTTGACCAGAGTCCTGGTAGCTGTCAAGAAGTCCCTGTTTTTCCATAATTTCCCAAAGTCATGACAGACTCCAAAAAAATACCATGAGTTCATATCAATAGTTACAATTTGATCTTTTGCATATTTACAAGCTTCTATGAGTGCCTTGAGCTCGGCCTGCTGGTCTAACACTAGATTATTCATAGCCTGCACAGTCCTTAAACACAGAACCCACCCCTTAGCCACTGCATCAAGGGGTCCTGAATAACCCACCAGGCAATGCCTACTGTCCATGCTCCTGCGCCACCAGAGCAGCCCAGAACCAATTTCTTTAACTTATAAACAGACATAAAAACAGTTGATCCGTCTGAGGGAATCCATCCAATGGCCATTTTCTGCAAATGAGCTTGTTTCAAATCATTAAAAGCAGTTTCTGCTGCAGGGGTCAAGGCAATTTTGTCCTTAGACTGCACTACTGCAGACTGCACCTTAAGCAAGTCCGTCACCAGTTAAGCTCGTTCTGAGAAGGAATCCACCCAGGCTCTGTTAAAATTACACAGACCCAGAAATCATTGCAATTCCTTCACAATCTTTGGTACTGGATACCCTCGGATAGCCTGTGATCTATGCTCAGTGAGTTCCCTTTGTCCTTTACTAATCTTTGTCTCAGATATATCACAGTTTCCAAACAAATTTGTACTTTATAACTGGCCTTATGTCCTTTCTTTGTCAGAATATCTAATACTTGAAGTAGCTCGGCCTTATGGATTCCCTCGTCAGGGGAAACAATCAGAATATCATTAACAGGTGTCCCCCACCCACATCTATATTTGAAACTGTACAGTGCTTCCCATACATATTTTAACAGCTTGAGTCTCTTTTAAACAAACCCTTTGCCACCACTATCCCTGTAGCCTCCTGCCACCCGTTGGAAAATGTATCACACCTTTTGGTGTTTTAGTCGATAGGCAAGACAATTGTGATCTTGTGTCCCACAATAGAGGAACTTGGACACCATTTACTGCACAATGTATAATTAGTTCTTTTGTACTTAAATCTTGAGATAAGATTTTAGGGAGGCTACAATGGGGCTTCCTAGTTTAAATCTATTGTTTCACGCAAGGCTCTTTCAGTTTCTGACAGGTTCTTTAAGTGTGAAATCAAGCCTTTTTCAGTTTCTCCAAAATCCCCCCAACTTACCTTGCTTGAATTGGCCCCCCTCGACCTGCCAACCAGGGGGGGCCATCTGAAACGCACGTACTTTAGCCTACATGCCCCACTCCCCTTTGCTCGCTTTTCTACTCAATCGCTAAAACTTCATATTGTCATCCTCCACGATATCAGGATATCAGTGCAGCTGTAGCCTCTTAGCTATGTCTGGTTTAGCCAATTCATATTAAACTGTTTTATTACTATGGACGTATCTTCATTAACCTCTTCATCGTTTGCTAAACCTGAGTAATCAACCCACAACGTAACAAACCTCTCTATAAAATCTGACACATCCTCACTCTCTTTCTGTTGACATTCTATAACTTTCTTCCAGTTTGTCCTGGGTAGGTCGTATTCTTTCAGAAACTTCCACACCATGCTCCACCCCTCTTCTTCATTTTTTTTTGCTTCATATGTTCGCAACGCGCCATCCCACTTTTCTCCTACCCTCTTTAGAATTATAGCTGCCTCTACAGGTTTAATACTAGATGTATCTTTAAATTCCTGTAGAGCACTCCATGTCTGCTGCATCCCTGCCTTAGGGTGAGGTACCTCCTTAGCCCAGCAATCTACATCCTCAAGCTTGGGTTTATATGTTTTAACCCCTCCCCCATCTTCTGATACTTGCTGACTACTGCTACCTTCCCTTGCTACCTCTTCGTCTTCCTTTTATGAAAAGGATACATCCTCTTGAGAAAGGCGATCCTTGTAATCCGTTATCTACCTTATCCTTTCTTCCCGCGAATATATTTTTCCCGACGAAGGTGGCTCAGATCCGTCTATATCCTGATCATACCATGTGTCACCCCAATCGAATTCCCCATCAGGATAAGGCCAATCTGGGTATTTATCCCAGCCCTCATTTTTTCCCTGCAAGGGTTTTAGATCTGGATATGGTTTAGGTACTACACCGGCATTACGACACTTTTCCAATTCTTTTTTTTCAGGTTTTCAACTTCCTCCTTAAAATCTCTGAGATATTTGTCGGTTTTCTCGTTATTAATGAATAAGATCACATTTCTCTCAGCCATTGCTTTAAGTTTTTCTGTAAAGGACTTCTCACTCTTGTCCCATTTTGTTATTTCAATACTATTTTTGTGGGGCTCTTAGATGTTTCCCTAAAACAAGACCTGTTTCTGTTTGTTTGTTCTTACTCCAGTGTTCATACACTGTCCTGTATTCTTGTTCAGACCATATACTGTCTGATAATCTATATATTTTTTTTAGTTTTGGTTCCCATTCACCAGGTTTCTTTCTTTCTGTTATCTAGTTAGAGACCTCTACTAACTTGTCCTCAAACCATCCCATTCTGTCTAACTTTCGCCTCCCACGTGTTCAAAGCCTTCTGGCTAAACAACTGAACCACGCGGACCAAGCTCTTATCCTTAGCTGTAACGAACCGAGTCACCATCCCCGGCTCCCCTGCAAGTACAGTCCGAGTTACCACCCTTGGCCGTACTGCATCCGTGACTCAGGAGACAACACCAGAGACCACGGCTGACAAGAAAGAACACAGCCTATAGCACTTACTGTTCTTATCTATACCTAACTTCAATGCAAAAGCATCCACACACCAGGTGGCTCTGTCCTGGGTTTACTGCACTGGACTGGTGGAATGCTATCAAGACAATTCCTCTATCTTGACCCGACCAACAAAAGTTTTGTGCACCAGGTGTCTCAGTCCTGAGTTTATCGCACAAAACGGGCAGGACGCTATCAGAGACAATTCCTTTATCTCGACCCGATCTACAAAGTGTCATGCACCAGGTGCCTCGGTCCTGGGTTTACCACACAGAATGGGCAGAATGTTATCAGGACATTCCAGACATTCACACACACACACCTCAGCTCTTTACATTCTTTTGTACTGACTGCAGTTCAGGAAATTCCTTTAGAAGCCTTGGAGAGGAGAAGGACTTTTATCAACGGTCCTTAGCTCTTCAAAGTAGCGGCGCCTTGATTTTCCCCTCCACCGGTCCGTCGGAGTTCCGTTACTGAGAGTACCCTATTCGCAGCATTACAATTGTTGTGCCAAACAAAGGGCATCAGCTGAGAGTTTGTGTGTTGAAAGTCGTCTTTATTTCATATGCATATGAAAGTCTTTCTTTTAAGACTTAAAAGACAAGGTTTACAGTGTTCTTTTATATAGTGAAACAAACAAAACAAGATACACTCTCACATGACTCACTGCTTGCATTGTGGCTATATATGGTCATTCTAGAAAGCTAACCAGTGTATATATTTTTTCTCTACTGCCAGCTTGTGTGACAAGCAGCCCCTTCTGCTGAATAGACCATTTGTTCCAGGAGGGTCGCTCAGTCATTTCCCCGAGAATTATGCCTTTTGATTAAGACAACACTTTTTCAATCAGGATCAGAATTCTTTACTCTATGGGCTCCCTAACTCTCTTCTCAATAAGTTGTGATATGTTCAAAACTCTTCAGCTAGACTACTGATTCACACCAGATCCTGGCAGCATAACACTGTTATACTTAAACCTCTACTGGTTGCTTGTAAAGTCACATATTCAATATAAGATCTTGTTAGTTTCAAGGCTCTAAACAATCTGACTCCATCATAGATTTCTGAACTCCTCCATGTTTACACTTCCTCCCGTAGACTCCGTTCAGTTGAGGCTGGTCCTCTACTCACGTACCCAGAACTAAATCACAGACGTTTTGTGACCATGCCTTTTCATAGCTGCTCCAGTGCTGTGGAATGACCTTCTTCTGACTCTTTGAGAGACAACTTCTTTAACTCTCTTCAAATCTAAGCTTAAAACTTATGTTTTTACCAAGGTCTATGTCTGATTGCCTACATCTGTAAAAACCTCTATGCTCTTGTTTATTTTTCTTCTTCATTTACTTTTTATTGTGTTGTTTTTGTCATTTTCTTTATTTACTATGTACAGCACCCTTGGGTTTGAAGATTTCTTTATAAATAAAAGTTATTTTTATAAAACATCAATGGTTTGAAATCTCTACATATTTTCCTCACAAAGTTATTGAATCTGAAACATTGTGTCTAAAAAAATAGGCATTTAAATGATAAAGTGAAAGTTGTGAAAAGATCACAAATGTCCCTCAACAAAATGCAAGAAGTTTGATATCACTAGCTGACTCTATTAAGATGTTATTGAAGTTCCAAAAAATATAATTGAGAAAATATCAAACTTTCAAGCCAAATTTACTGTGGTACATTTCACAATTCCGAACATCCATCCACTGAAACACTGAAATATCTGTGTAGCTGGTATCTAAGTTGTGTGATTGATTCAGAAAAGAAAACATCAGTCCTGATGACCTCCAACACTGGAGATCCAGCAGCCATATCACCCTGCAAATTACAACTGGCAACTCACTAAAGCTAAACAGGTGCGAGCCTGGCCAGTACCTAGATAATAATAATTATAATAATTGCTTACACTTATATAGCGCTTTTCTGGACACTCCACTCAAAGCACTTTACAGGTAATGGGGACCCCCACCACCACCAATGTGCAGCATCCACCTGGATGATGCAATGGCAGCCATAGTGCGCTAGAATGCTCAACACACATCAGCTAGCATTGGAGAGGAGAACAGAGTAATGAAGCCAATTCATAGATGGGGATTATTAGGAGGCCATGATTGGTAAGGGCCAATGGGAAATTTGGCCAGGACACCGGGGTTACACCCCTACTCTTTTCAAGAGATGCCCTGAGATTTTTAATGACCACAGAGAGTCAGGACCTCGGTTTTACTTCTCATCCAAAGGACGGCGCCTGTTTACAGTATAGTGTCCCCATCGCTATACTGGGGCATTAGGACCCACATAGACCGCAGGGTGAGCGCCCCCTGCTGGCCCCACTAACACCTCTCTAACACCAGCAGCAACCTTAGTTTTTCCCAGGAGGTCTCACAACTGCTTAGCTTCAGTGGTTGCCAGTTGTGAGCAGATGGGTGACCTCCTGGGAAAGCTAAGGTGTATGCTGAAAGAGTTTGTTAGTGAGATGAGTAAGGATGTAGGGAGCACTTACCCTGTGTAGGTCTTAATGACCCTGTATAGTGATGGGGACACTATACTTTAAAAAAGCCCCATTCTTCAGATGAGATGAGAGTAAAACTGAAGTCTTGAATCTCTGTGTTCATTAAAAATCCCAGGGTATTTCTCTAAAAGTAGGCTGGGCAATTTTTAAAAAGAAATAAAAAATGAAATATAATGATGTTTTCCTGCTTAACTTAGACATTGCACAACTTTAAAACATATAAAAACAGGTTTCGAGAGTTAAAAACCACTTTTTATGCATGAAAAATTGATTTTTATTCCTCGTGATCAGCTCAGAATCTCTGTGTATGCTGTAAGGTTTTTACTTCTTAATTAAACCTTTAAAATACACGAATTTCATAAATACACCACACGTTTCGAAGAGAAAAAATCCCATTCTTTTCTCTTCCTGTTGTGTGAAACTGATCAGCAGGTCTTTTTTTCCCAATCAGAGGCTCTGAAAATAGCGTACCGCCCACTGCGCTCCATCAGAGTTGCGGTGCGGCACCGAGAGAGGGAGGAGGCGCGGAGCTCAGCAGTACAGAACGAATGTTCTGCTGCCTGGAGCGCTTATGGCCGCAATCACGTATGCATTTATAACTTAGTTTTTAAAATTAATCAAGCAATACGAAGCATCCCTTTTTACTTTTAAGTCACTTAATTATCATTAAGCACAGCTTTCTCACCACTTAGACTACTTTTTGATACCATCCTTAGACAAAGCAGAAACTTCTGTTCTGTCTAATGACATTACAAGTGGAAAGATTACAGATTTTAATCGTCTTTAATTTTGTTACGTTATACATTTTAGAAACGTTTCATCCATACAAACGCCACAAAACTATTCTCGATTGTATTTCTGAATGGTATGTTACACTAAGTTCACTGTTTTAAATACATCAAATTAAGAAAGTTAGGTGTTAGCATAAACTATTAGCAATCAATAATATTAAATTTAGCACTGTAATAAGTTGTTGCACTTTCCCCCACATCTTGTAAAAATATATTTTCATTGTTCAAATATACATTAAATCTGACTATCATATACAAAATAAAAAATACAAAACTAAAGAAAAAATAGGGTTAAATATAATTCAAAATATTTTGCTAACAATGTTAACTGTTTATTAATAATAAAATGTATTAACTAAGGAGTAGGATGGCACAGTGGTTAGTATGCTTTTTGTTTTGTTTCTTTTTCATAAATACAACAGTAGTACCTAATGTCTCAGTGGCTTTCAAAATTAAATTATGCATGCAAACCTGTGAACTAGAAAGATAACTAAGATATCCATCTATTTATAATGGTGGCGAAGTGGTTAGCATTGCTATCTTGCAGCACTGGGGTCCTAGGTTCAATTCCAGCCATCCTGTGTGTGTGGGGTTTGCATGTTCTCTCTGGGTTACATGGTTTTTCTCCATATGTGTGATATGACTCCCTCTCGCACTCCAAAACATACTGGTAAGTTAATTGGTTTATGGGAAAACTGGCCCTGGTGTGTGTGTGTGTTTGTGTCTGTCTGTCCTGTGATGGATTGGCGCTATGTCCAGGGTGTATTCTGCCTTGTGTCCACTGCTTACTGGGATAGGCTCCAAATCCTCTGTACTGGATAAAGAGATTAGAAATGGATGGAAGTAAAGGCACTGTGTGGATGGAACTATACACAGTGTTAGAAACCCACTATGAAATGGCAGCATCTCACTGAGAATAAAATATTTTATAGTGTTGGCTTAAGGAAAGAGCCTTTCCACCTCTCTTGCACATCAGTATCCATACCTAGTTATTTAAACAAATTGCCTCTAATTATAAACATCTTAATATGCTGGCTCTGTGGATCCACATCAGCTATGTTTGCCCATTCCTTCAATTCATGTGCATCCAACACACAGTTCAATGCTAGCAACTACACAAAATCTAAAATACAATCCTCATTTCAGTATCTATGTAAACATACAGACTGTTAACTTCATCATCTTCATCAAAAGTATGCCTAACCCCATTAGGAAGTGTTCTTGTTATCAGTGTATTCCTCAACTTTCCCAAAATTATCTTCTTCTTATCAACATCTCTAGTCTTTTATCCTGGAATAACTCAGCCAACACTTAAATCTCCAAAAGCTGCTTGTGTAATTTCTTTGAATCACAAATATCATGTGTAAATACTGGCCATTTAATACTCTGCATTGTGGAATAATAGTTTATTTTAAAGGGAACTAGAGAAACTAAGAACTAGAGAAATCAAGAAAGGCTTTTTTTTCTAGAATTAATAAATGCACATCCTGTTCACTGGGGACATTAAATCCACACTGAGCAATCTTCAATATGTTCAGAATATGACAGCGAGAATCCTATCAGGTATTCATTACACCTGTTTTCAAGTCCTTGCACTGGTTACCTATCAGGTTTCGAGTCAACTTCAAATTCCTCATCCTCATTCAGTACCTACAGTATATGGCTTATTATCTGTCTACTACCCACCTTTGTCCATCTGACTCTGGTCTTCTAGCTGTCCTCAAGAACACCTACATTCTGTGGGTGACAGGGTCTTCTCTAGCTGCACCCCAGAGCTCTCAATTTGTATTCCCAGTGATATCAGTCACGTACCCTGAGTGCATTTAAATCTAACCTCAGAACCTTTCTTTTCAGAAGACTTAGTGTCTGTATCTGCATTAGTGCAGTAACTGTATTTTCTAATTTTGGTAACACCTCTAACTGCTTGTCTTTCTTATATGTATTTACTTTGTAATCTGTGGTCCTTTTATCTGTTTTTACATCTACTGTATTGCTTTGAGATGCCACTTTTAAAGGTGATATATAAAATAATGTTTTTTTATTATTGTTTTAGAGAAACATGATCAGATTTTACCTGGTTCAGAAAAAAAGATCTAAAGTAGACTAGTTTGTCACTCTTCTCATTCCCTTTACTAAATGACTTTTCGTACTAATCTGATCAATCTAACTGCCAGTTTTCTGTGCTTTCTCTATCCTGCTACATTTGCAATTATTCTGAAAAATTTCATCTTGAAATAATTCATTTCTAAATACCCTTTTCACTGTTAACATCTTGCAGCAACTCTGTGACAAAATATACACTTAGCTCAACCTGACAGTTCATCCTGCTACCAACATTAAATAAAAAAAATCTTAAGATTTCTATATTTATGTCTTTATTTAGTGGTTTCATTAGTGACAAAGGCTAAACTTTCTTGGAAAAATGTATTTTATGTGTTGCGGAAAAAACTGACTTGCTTTAACAAAATATGTTTACAAATCCTTTCACCTGGCAGTTTACCTGAATGCCCAACTATCTGAGAAGCCCTCCGTGAAACCATGGTTGCTATTAATTCATTTAGGGCTCACTGACAGAATTGCTGTTTTTTATGCATGCTAATTTCTGATTCCTCACTCTGTTTCATGTTTATAGATAAGACTTTATTGATCGCGAAGGGAAATTGATGTACATGTTCATGTACATGATGAACATGTTTGCATGTTCTTTTGTAACATACACCTTTTTGTGATTTTTTGGTATATCTAAGCAAGTGTTCCTGCATCCCTCTTCTGCACTATAGGCATGGCTTTTTTTCTGTTTGCTCCATTTCTAAAACTTTTTGCTCATGTGCATTTTTGTATTTTTTACACCTCTAGCACTTTAACGTCCTGAATTTTCATTTGCCTTACTTTGTAGAATGAATTTGAGTTTTAGCCTTAAAAAGCTTAAGTTTTCACAATCTTTTGTTTCTTGTCCTACAACTGTTATTATTGATCACCGAATTATTGTACTTCACATGACTTCATTCAGCCTTTCCTGAATGTCTATGTCAGGCAGAGAGAGTGCTGTTTCTGGTGCGATCTTTTGCAGCTGACATTTCACTGTTTTAAACAAACAAGAAATTAGATTGCTTATAAATCACTTATTCTATATAAACACAGCGTAATTGCC
This sequence comes from Lepisosteus platostomus, assembly GCF_059453375.1. Taxonomy (NCBI): domain Eukaryota; kingdom Metazoa; phylum Chordata; class Actinopteri; order Semionotiformes; family Lepisosteidae; genus Lepisosteus; species Lepisosteus platostomus. The sequence goes on from NC_142611.1 coordinate 24,375,364, forward strand.
CTCCGAAAATCCTCTTTTCTTGTTCGTTTTAGAGACCTTGATCGAAACTGATTTTAGATGTCAGAAAGGATTTATTTTCTCTGTATTTCCTACATTGCTTTGTCGAGATTTTAACTTTATATTTAGGCTCAGATTTCAACTATAAATCGTACACTAATTCATAGCAGTAAATACTGATGTTTTGCTCCCTCTTACCACAAAAATATATGTTTTGTAGCTGGGATGAACCTTATTTCGTACGCGTAGCTACTGCGATTCGGACACGGAACGGTTAAAGATGGCGGCAAATCAGGCACCCATTTGCCTGAGAGGGAGGCGTCTTCTCGCCTCCATAACTAAAATGCCAAATAGGAGTGGCTTAAGCGACATACACAGTCGTGTAACTGACAGTTTGAGATAGCCTATCGTGTAAATTTCGCTTTGTTGCTGATAGGTTAAGCTTTCGAAACTCTGCCCCAAAGTCATGTGACTGATTTTTCGCCCTGTTTCAATGGTTAAACGCAATGATCACAAGCACCACCATTATAATTGGGATGTGTAGTTTTTAATTCCGTTTGAATTATAACTGTACGTACTGTCTTCATATTTGGCCAGGGCTTTAAAGATAAGGTGCGCCAAAACATTTCGGTGCCGTAGTCTCCGCTTTAAAGGTACCCCCGTGCTGGAAGAATTTGACCTCGGAACACAAAATACTGTGGTACATGATTGTATCGACAGGGGCACTCGTGGTGCGTTGGTCGGTCGTAGAAAGATTGAAATGTCTTTACTGTGCCCGTTTTAGTATTGAATATTTATATGGAATTTTACCACTGAAGGGAAATCTTAGTAGCTGAGCATAAAAAGAATAGGAGCATACTGTACCGCGTGTGAAGGCCATAAATGATATTAATTTTGGAACATAAACATACATTATATGGCTGGTCTCAGTACTTTAAAGAAAAAATACACACCAGTATTCCATTTCTCCCTAAACATTTTAAGCATCGAAGTCTTTAACTAACGTGATACCGGAGTCAACAAGCATTCTTTTAGAATTTGATTAAAAGGGAATATAATATGGAATCAGGTATCTAAGGAAATTAATAATGATATAATTATATTCATGTACCACAACACAAGAATAGTACATGCTGTACAATGTCTGTTGATACTGTTTCTGTAGGGCTTTTTCAACACTCATCATGTGACCTTGCCAGTGGCGCTGTGGGTTAGGTTCCTGACTTATACATCACAGGTTGGATGTTTGAATCCAGCCGGAGCCATGACTCTTTTTTAACAAACATTTCTTAGAAAAAATTAAACTTTTCCCTGGCTCAGAGATTAAATAAAACTTCACTCGCACCAAACAAATGACCACACACTGAACACTGTTAACCCAAATATGTCTCACAATACTTTTATGGTACATTACTTTGCTAAAATGTATTTAAAAATAAAAACGATTACAAATACCAGCAGAGAGAGAGACACACACACAGTTCTTCATTGTCAAAAAGTAATTGTTTTTTTACTTTGTCAGCACCCAGACAAACGCAAACGCGTTATTAATGAAATGCTTTTATTCATTCTTAATCTAACTCATGTAGCGGCAATGCTTGTTAATAAGAAAGAATTAAGTGTTGCTGTGCTTTCCCAAATGAGGCCCCATCTCTCTCTTCATCTCTGTGGTGCAGCCACAGAGAAGCTATTCATGCAGCCTGATTTAAAGATGTTTTCTTTTGATAAGGGACAGTTCCCAAATGGGGATGCACTTAGCTAAGCCTGGCTATCATGATCAATGGTCATCCATTGGCCCCTATCTCTCTAGGGAGTGCCAGATGGACATCTGGACTGCATTCCTAAGAGTCAGGAGTAAGTGACTCATATCTCACCTTGATCAACTAATCAGGGACTGGTAGGGCCGAGTAACCCACGTGGGACTCTGATGCCCATTAAACTTTCAGCCAATGAACAAGCTGAAGTTCCTCCAGGTAAAAACAGGCAACAGTGAGCCTGGAGAAGGAGAACTATTCTAAGGACTATTCCAGTAGGAGAATTCTAAGGAAAATTCCAGGGGTGCGAGACAATTCCAGGGCAGGACGGCCCAGGAGCAGAAAGGCTCCCAAGGGCAGGACATTATCGCTGCACGCCTCCTAACCGTCCTGAGACTCAGCCTGGACAACCACGGAACGGCCAGTGTGTCCGAGTTCCAGGACTTTCCTCTGTTCTAAGAGTCTAGAGCGGAGGTTGCCAGAGAGTAACCAGAGGATCCACCCGAGGTTAGCATCAGCAGCAAGCCTCGTGAACAGGTCGGAACTGTGGACAGCTGAATCACTATTCAGAACTAGCGCTTCATCTGGAACAAACTGATCTTCTTCCTGACCTGCTGGGACCCACAGTCATCTTTTCTCCTGTGCACAAACTCTTGCTAGTTTCAGCCAACACTAACTAGCCGGTCAGTGAGCATCAGCAGCGCACCGTCGCAAGCCGCACAGCACAGCCTGGCACCGAGCCAGAGAGCGCAGATTGGACAGCAACAGCCTGCAACTGTTTCTTTGTGCCCGCAGGAGATCTGAATCCCCAGAGATTGGATGAGTATTCAACTTCACTGCATTACAGCTTGAGAATTCAATTGTTATCCCAACCAGTTGATATCAATTTAATTCCTAAGAGTTATGTACTTGTTTTGAGTATCTAATGTTGAAGTTATAACCAAGTTCATTTACGAAACGGTCTAAATGAATGATATACTGAACGTATGTCCTCTTGATATATGTAACTCTTCATAACTGATTGAATATATATCTTTTGTATTCTGATAACCCTCTCGATAAGATCTGTTAAGTTTACATGCATATTCTATGTATTAATAAATGTATCCTCGTGTATTAGTACCTGTGTGTGTGTGTTGTTTGAGTTATATCGCATGGTTGGATTCTAAAGCCATTAAAATAATCATTTTGTGATTTACGGCTTCAATTAATAATTGTCCCCGTAAATGCCCAAACCCAACAGAACTGGTGCCTTCAGAGAGCACACTACACTCACAAGTTGTCATCTGTTGTTGAAGCTCTGTGAGACTAGACTCACACAAGGCTAGACTTGACTATTTAACCATGAGATGATGTTTATGTTTATTAATCTTCCTTGTTATGCACTGAGAATGATAAGCACCCCAAACACGAGGGCGGCTTTCCCATCTGTACCGATACACTGTAAGTACAACCCCCCCTCCTTCTCTTGAGTGATGGGCAACAGTTGGATATCTGGGAGAATTGTTTGTTCCACTGGTGTCTGTGAATTCCGCAGATTTTTATCATCTTTAATTTTGTTACATTATACATTTTTGAAACATTTCATCTATACAAACACCACAAAACTATTTTCGATTGTATTTCTGAATGTTATGTTACACTTACAGTAGTTCACTGTTTTAAATACATCTAATTAAAAAACTTAGGTGTTAGCATAAACTATTAATAATCAATAATATTGAATTTAGCACTGTAATAAGTTGTTGCACTTTCCCCGGCATCTTGTAAAAACATATTTTCATTTACAAATATACATCAAATCTGACTACCATATAATAAGTTAAATACAAAACCAAAGAAAAAACTGGGTAAAATATAATTCAAAATATTTTGCTAACAATGTTAACTGTTTATAAATAATCAATTGTATTAACTAAGGAGTAGGATGGCACAGTTATTAGTATGCTTTTTGTTTTATTTCTTTTTCATTAATACAACAGTAGTACCTGATGCCTCAGTGGCTTTCAAAATTAAATTATGCATGAAAACCTGTGAACTGGCCTGTGATACTGGCTATGTAATACCCTGCATTGTGGAATAATAGTTTATTTTAAAGGATAGAGAAAGCAAAGAAAACAGGCAGTTAGATTAGTATGAAAAGCCATTTAGCAAAGAGGGAATGAGAAGAGAGACAAAGTAGTATACTTTAGATCTTTTTTTCTGAACCAGGGAAAATCTGATCACGTTTCTCTCTAACAATAATAAAAAACTTTATTTTATATATCACCTTTAAAAGTGGCATCTCAAAGCAATACAGTAGATGTAAAAACAGTTAAAAGGACCACAGATTACAAAGTAAATACCCAGACAAATGCAAATGTGTTTTTAATAAAATGCTTTTATTCATTCAGCAGAGAGAGGGAGACACACACACCGGTTTTCATTGATAAAAAGTAATTGTTTTTTTTTACATTCCTCTTGTCTAACAGGAATGTTTTGTTTGTGGACAGACTGTTAGACTAGAGGAAAAGAGCGCCTCCTTTTTCGAAGCATTTCGTTGATCCGATTACGAATTATTTTCCAGTCGTACGAAGTAAGTGTTGAGAATCTCCGATTCACCATGCTACTAATGGTTTCCCGGAGATTGCAAGGCAAGGCACTTTTGTCTCTGAACCCATCGAAATTTACAGATGTGGTCCGCCCCCAGTAAATTCCAAAAAGATTTCGAAACACGAGGGCAGCATAGCGGTCGGCTCTGGCTTTCCCATCTATACTGATGCACTGCAAGTACAACCCCCCCTCTTTCTGTCCAGCCAGTACAGGAGGCTTTATTGTCCACAGAGAGGGGCGGGAGGGGGGAATAAGCTCTCCAGTCTTGTGGAATGCTACAGTACCCTAAACAGACCATACACACTAGCCGAATATTTGACAGAGATATCCAGACACAGCTGGATGAGCTCCTCCAGCCAGGACAGCCAAATAAGATACACTCCACAGACATTCACAACAGCGACATATCCTAAAACTTTTGCACATATTGTTAAATTATTACTTGTTTTTCAGGAAGTTAAAAAACACTTGAAATACTTATCCAGTCTCTCAAAATAAAGTTATTTTTCAAGCAATGCAACTAACGTCGGGCAATGTGTTTTTTTTTAATCCAACTTTGACAGCCACATCTTAATTCTTGTCAGTCAGCTCTTTTTTCTCTATTTGAATTGTGGCGATTCAAACAACTTGGGATAACAAGTGGTCTCAAAGTCACCAAGCTCACAGAGCTTCAACAACAGATGACAACTTCCTTAGTCCTTCCTTAGTCTTCCTGAAATTGTCAGATTATGAGTGAATAAAAGCATTTTATTAAAATTGTTTGGGAGCTATATTATGTATTTTTCATATATAAGATATAATGATGTGTTCCTGCTTACATATCGCAAGACTTTAAAATCTAGAAAAACAGGTTTCGATTCACATTATCTGGCGAGCCTTGTTTTGTCAAAGGACAGCACATACTTTGAAAAGACCGCAAATGTATTAGCAAGGGTTAATTGCACAATGGACCGCACAAAGAAATGTAAAATAGTCTTCTTTAGGTGTGAGGGCAGGAGTGGATTGCAGCAGGCATAATCAGCAAATAACAAGAAAACAAAGAACAGGGCAGGTGAGACAAATATCCAGAGAGCAAGTGATCAGAAAAAGGAAACAATTGTTACGCCCAGGTTTTCGACACAATTTTGTTTTTAACTTGCTAATGCATCAGACACATTTCCTGGCGTATTGTGTTTTAAATAAAATAGGAGTGTCTTTCTCTGGTATTTGCTCATCGGTATGGTGTAAGTTTTAACTGTACCATACTATATACAGGTACAGACTTCAAGCTTCACCACTGTATCGCTTTGGTAAGGAGACGGACTATGGCCAAAATCACGAAGACTCTCTCACACCAAATAATGAAGATGAAAAGAAACGGGAAGTCAACACGAGACATTGTACAGCATTTGGCTTCGATGGACATCTTTGTTTGTAAAAGCATTGTGAGACGACATTATAAAGGTGAGAGGAGGCAAAGAGAATCTAAACCGAGGACGATTCAAAGGTAAATAAATAAATTAGTATTTTCTAAAAATACTTTTCTTGCATGTTAATACAACTACGCACATTATTTTTAAAACTAACTGTTGATCTCTTTTTTTTCAAGTCCTATTGTGCGAGCTATCGACAGTCTGACTGATGAAAATGATGAGCTACTGGCGATGCAAGTCCAAAGACGGGTATGGGCTGACCTCGGTGCGAGCGTTAGTCCGACATCGATAAGAAGAGTGCGCAGGAGGCTTGGATGGAGATACAGAAAAACCAACACATGCCCCATGATAAGGGTAAAAACAAAGAGGAAAGACTCAAACAAGCTCTCCAATGGATTGAACAGGGGGAGGCATTTCATGATGTACTTTTGACCGACGAAACAACAGTGGCTGTGGAACAGTTTTCAACAATGTCATTTTGTAAAAAGGGGAGATATGTGGACAAGCCAAAGCCCAAACATCCACTGAAGGTTCACGTCTGGGGGGGTATATCTAGAAGAGGCACGGGACCACTTTTTATTTTCGAAGGAATTATGGATCGTGAATTCTTCGAGGAAGTCATAATGAAACAGCATGCTGCCAAATATATCAGGGAGCACTTTGGATCAAGGCACGTCTCTTTCAAGACAACGATCTGAAACACACAGCAGCAAGGAGGAGGCTTGTAGCAGAAGGAGTGAACTGGGTGAAAACTCCAGCCGAATCCCCAGATCTAAATCCGATAGAGATGGTTTGGCATTCGCTGAAAGACTATGTTCGGAAAACTGCTAAACCCGTCACAAAGCAGAAACTGATCGATGCGATCTATAAATTCTGGGAGGAAGAACTGACTGAACAAAATTGCAACAATTTTATTAACAGGCTGTTTCGTGTTCTTCCTAGGATTGTTGACCAGGGCGGGGGACATTCAGGAATGTGAGTCTGAGAAAGACAATCAATGCTTCATATTGCTTGACTAATTTTAAAAACTAAGTCATAAATGCAGACGCTCTCTCGGTGCCGCGCCGAGTCTAAATATTTAAATGTACATTCGCCCCAGGCAGAGGCCGAAGAGCGCCTGGCTGGGGTGGGTGGTGAGGGGCAGGACAGAAGTGAAAGTGGTCAGGGTTGGGTTTAGGAAGGCTGCTGACCAGTGTGGCTGTCCTACAGTGAAGCGGGCATACAGTCTGGGGAGGTATCCGTTTTCCTTGTAAATAGTTCCCTGCTTCTGCACCCCTGGGTCTTACTCTCTCTCTCTTCTCTCTTTCTCTCGGGCGCGCGAGCGGTGTGTTGGCTCGCGCTGTTGGCGGGCGGGGCGCGGGAGAGCCGGGCTGGCAGGTGGTGACGGAGAAGAAAAATAAAGGCTTTAACTCCGCAAGTCTGTGTTCTTGTGTCCGTCCTATCCAAACCCGAAAGTATTACATTATGTATCGATATAGCAGGTGGTGTACAGCTTTTAAGTATAGATTACACTTTTCTAAAATGTATTTAAAAAATAAAAATGATTACAATCTAATCTTTCCACATTTGATCCCAAAATCCCAAGAAAAATAAATCTAAACGGGGAGAAAGCTATGCTGAAAGTTTATTAAGATACTTAGAAGACAAAGATATCAATTTATGTTGCATTTGTCTGATTATGATTAAAAAAACACATATAATTAAACAAGCGTTTGCAATTTAAATCAAAACGTGATTTAAATCAATATAAATGTTTATATTGTAATGCATACTGTACAGCCTCCATTTCTCTATAACAATTTAAAAGATCGTGTGCGCAGCCTAAGAGGAGGTCTACTGTCAGTGACAGCTGACAATCCTCCATACACCCATGTGAAAAATTAATAATGCCAATGTAAATGTCGTATTTACAATTTGTTGATAATAGAAATGTTAAGTTCTCTAAAGCTTTGTGATAGTTGACCCAGGCAGCAAATGATCAGCTGCACTGGTAAGATGCGACACTGAAGATATGATTAATAACCTTTTAAATCTGAAGGGAGATCTAAAGGGATCTCCCCCCACACACACACAATAGAAGGAGGAAGCAGAAGGGACAGTTGTCAGGAAGGAAGAAGGTGACTATTCATTGTTATTAAAAATGACTTAAATTTGATCATGTTGTGATATTTAGAAATATAAAAGTCAATTAATTGTCCATAAAATTGCTATTCTATTTTTTCAAAGAAATGTTTGTTTAAAGAAAAGTCGCAGTGCTGGCTGAATCTGAACACACAACCTGTAGGGCAGTAATCAGGCACGTAGACCAGTGGGCTACTGGGGAAGTCACATGAAGAGAGAGGCGAAACAGCCCTATACAACCCTGTTGCAATACACAAATATAATTATATCGTTATTAATTTCTTTAGATACACGATTCCATATTATATTAGCAGAAAAGCTTAAAACTACCACTTTTTTACACGCTATTTCACGTGTTAGTTAAAGACTTTGATGTTTAAAATGTTTAGGGAGAAATGGAATACTGGTGTGTATTTTGTCTTTAAAGTACCGATTCCTGGAATCTGACTGGCTGACACCCCTCTGAAGTGGTTCCATAATATCTGGTATATGGAAATGAAAGCGTAGATAAAAAAGCTTGGATTCTCATGTATCTGATTCAGGTATCTTTTAATACAGTCTTTGCTGTGCTCTTGAGGATCCTTGTGATATTTTGAGCTCTGGCTGAATGATAAGTGTCGCAGTTTAAATAATTTTCGTAGTTAGAAATTATGAAATGCTCTGTTAAAAGCAAGGGAGTTTTTATGTCCGTTGCAGTAAAAGAAAATGCCTGACAAAGTAGGGCTTGGACAGATTCCAAGTGCTTGTACAAATGTGCTAAAGAAATTAGCAAAAGAAATAATTCCTTTATAGTATTGGCTAGCTAATGTCCTGTCCTCGTTAGTTAGATCAACGAAATGCTGTGGTGTTTGTCAAAGAAAAAAATGAAAGTATTTTTGTTTAAAATGACGGTTAGAAAGAATGTGGACCAGCGTAATACTTTGAGTTTACAGCTTGTCCAAAGTCATTCATTATTAATACTATTAGTAATATCTTCGGTAAAGGCTTTTATGCATAAAATATTTCTGCATAATTAAAATATTTATGATAAAGGTAGGTTGTGTACTTTTGTCCAACTGAGCAATCTTGCTTTCATAAAATATACCAACTTTTTAATGACTGATGATTAACATGCTGTAATACACAGTTTAAATTTAAAAGCTCAAATGCTGTACATGAGAGGTTAAGCTTTATTGGTTCCTCCTGGCGGTTTTACAAGGTGATTCTGGATACTTTCCGGCATGACGTCAAAGTTTTGATGCGATACGCCCACCGCTGTTTACCGCGAAATACCCCACCCGCTTTGAATGGCTGCATCTGTAGGGCTCCTAATGTTCAGAACAGTCTAATCAAAGGAGGTTGAATGTCAAGGGAGTATCAGTAAATTAGTTCAATATCTTATGTGTCCTCCATTTGCTAGTCAGATCTGACGGAATTAACTAAAAGTTTTTACTAAACGTTTGTATTATATCTTGTTAACTACGTATCTTTTAACTTATATTTTACTAAATCCGTCTCTGGAATTCTGGTCTCAATAGATAACATAGCCACATGATGTCCTTACGCACAGATGACATAGTTCTCAGGGAAATGACTGAGTGACCTCTCCTGGAACAAATGGTCTATTCAGCAGAAGGAGCTGCTTGTCATGCAAGCCGGCACTAAAGAATATATATGTAATGCTCAGCTTTTTAAAATGACTATATATAGCCACAATGCAAGTAGAGAGTCATGAGGGAGTGTATCATTTGTTTCACTGTATAAAAGAGCACTGTAAACGTTTAAGTCTTGTGCCACACAACTCAAGACTTCCATATGCGTATGAATAAAGACAACTTTCAACACACAAACACTCAGCTGATGCCGTTTTTTTCTGCCACAACACATCCAATGTGACACTAAAATTACAAAAGTGTCATATAGAAAAGTTTTCACTCAGTGAGAAGTGCTGCACTTTGCTAAGAAAAAACATGATTGTGGGTCTGGACAACACACATGCAAATCAGAGTTCTTCTAGTGGGTTAATGGGTGGGACATGTGGTTGCCAGTCTATTACATGCGTGTTGTTTCTGACAAAGTGTGATGAATGTATATGATCGCAAAACACATCAGAAATGCCTTTATAAATTATGTACAGAATATAAATTAAATTAAGTTTAAAATTAATAAGCATTGTATATACGGATGGTATTGTTACAAATGGGGGGTTAAGAAACTGGTGAAAATCTGTATTTGACCAAACGGTTTAACCAATCAGTGAAATAATTATTCTTAACCCCTGGCTTGTAAGTGATTTCTATACCCAAGCGGCTGGTAAAACTAGAGGCACATTAATTCTTTATTCTCTGGCAAAGCTTTGTGTAGAGGAGTAATAATCCAGGCACACATGGTTAAAACAAATATTTATTACAATAAACTACACAAAACATACAACACACCATTTTACATTATGGGGTCCGGCTGCCTCGGTGCCCGGCAGGACACCAGGCTGCAGTAGGGTGATGGTTGAACTGATGTCGACAAGGGCCTGGCAGGGTCTGCCCTCGATGAAGCGGGGAAGAAATAAGCCCCAGCTGTGGCCAACACTTCCCACAGCAGCAGACGGGGTGAAGTGCTCCTTCTGGCTTTCCGGAGTGGGGGTAAAGTCTCTCAAGGGCGTCCTTTCCCCCTTTAGGCCCCGCTCCCGTTTCCCGACGGCCTCCGTAGTCCCCGGGGCTCCAGCGCCTGGCACTCCCGGGCAATGTGCCCCCTCTCCCCACAGCGGTGGCAGATGACCCGCCGTCGTCGCTTCCCCGGTTGCTGCACTGGCCGTCTCCTCCTCCCCATCTGATTCCCTGTGTGCCGCCTCCGCTGCCCGACAGGGAGCACCCCTCCATTGGTGCCCACTGGTCTCCTCAAACATGGCATCAGCCTGCTCAGCCAGAGCCAGGGCCTGCTCCAAGGGGACCGGCGCAGCCAGCATCACGTGGTGCTGCACCTCAGTCGGCGCCAGAACCTGGAGGAATGCCTGGAGCGCTGTTTCCCGGTGGGCCTCCTCCAGGAGAGTAGGGTAGCCCAAGCGGGCTAAGTAGGCCACGTCTGTGGCGACCGGACCCAGTGGCTCTCCCGCTAGGTGGCGGCGTTGAACCAATCTCACCAGCAGCAGTCCCGGCGCCTCCCCTCTCCCGCCGAAATGCCTCCAGAGGGCCGACACCAACGTCGCATAGTTGTACAGCTGGTCCCTGGGTACATCCAGCAACGCCTGGCAGGCCATCCCCTACAGGACCGCGGCGAGTTGGCATTATTTCTAAATATCTAAATATCACAACATGTGTACACAGTGATCCCCTTGGATTCCAGCTAGGGCGTAATTACGCATCGATGAAAAACCGGAGGTTTAAAAAAAGGGAATTAGCTCACTGATAGTTTTATGTGCAACCTGTGAACATTTTCACAACTGGTGGTCTTTAAAATGCATTTATTGGTTCACAATCTGACAACGCAATGTAAATCATTATCTTTGCATTCTAAGTCCTTTAATTCACTTTAACCATAGCTTTCTCACTATTTAGATTTATTTTTCATACCATTGTTAAACAAAGCAGGAGCGTATACTATTTCCCCATGGGATCAAACGTGGAAAGGTTAGAGTAATCATTTTTATTTTTTAAATACATGTTAGAAAAGTGTCATTTATACAAAAAAAAAGTTGCATTTAATACCACTCAATAGTTATATTAATAGAGATAAGCTCTCTATTAAAGCTCAGATCAAAGATCAAACAGCAATATCTCATACACAGGGACTTGATCAGTGATGTGGTTGAGTGAATTGTGGCGCTCTAGCAGGCAAAGTTGTCTGTGCCGAAAAATAAAAATCGGCTTAACAACTCTAAAGCATACTGTAGTTTTGTTAGACCATTAGACATGCAATACACTTCCTCGTGATCATCTTAGAATCTTTGATTAAGCTGCAAGTTTTTTTTAAAATTTTATATACACAATACTGCTAACAGCAGGAAGATTTCCCATGCTTTTACTCAGCAGCTTATTAAAAACATCACCAATGGTGTTTAAACCGACTTTTTTTACACAGAAGACTGACACAGTTACAAATAATGTGGATAAGCGTAATGCTTGTCCAAGGTCATTCATTATTAATACTATTAGTAATATCTTCGGTAAAGGCTTTTATGCATAAAATATTTCTGCATAATTAAAATATTTATGGTAAAGGTAGGTTGTGCACTTTTGCCCAACTGAGCAATCATGCTTTCATAAAATATACCAACTTTTTAATGACTGATGATTAACATGCTGTAATACACAGTCAAATGCTGTACATGAGAGGTTAAGCTTTATTGGCTCCTCCTGGCGGTTTTACAAGGTGATTCCGGATACTTTCCGATGTGACGTCATATGACGCGTGATACTGCGTCATGCCGCGTTAGGATGCGACACGCCCACTGCATGGTACCGTGGTGTACCTCACGCGTTTTGAATGGTTGCATCTGTACATATCATTATTGTATTGGTGTGTAAAAGAAACTGCCAACTAAACGATAACAATAACAGTTCCCAACGTTATTAAATTAGATTTAGATACTTTTTTGTGTTTTTAACTTGTTGGTGTTTTATTCATGGTTTCTCAGTATTTTTTCTTTTAGGCAATATGACAACTTGCAGATGAAATTGCTTAAAAAGATAAGTGGCAGCCCAACAAAGAAAAAAAACTGAATTTGAAACAGTGGCTTCAACGAAGGCATATTTTAAAAAGCAAAATTAAGGGCCAACTTTGCCAACACTATATGCATTTGAATGACAGGATGAAAACTGATCTATATGCCTGGTAAGTGCAGTATTGCCTTTACTCGTTGTCGAGTTTTGACTTTGTTATATACATTTAATAAAAAATTGAAAAATAAGGTTTTGCTTTATATACTTTAATGTTATGTTCTGTAGGATTAAGGTGTTCATTTATCCTCCCTTTTTGCTATCAAGGGTTTGTCAACGTTCACAACACCGCGGAAGAACCTGTGTGAAATCAGAGACATAGATCTTTGCTAATGAAATCAAAACTCTCACTGTTTCAGTGAATGAAATTTGTACACAGGTAAATTTCACAGAAACTGATGAAATTATCACAGCAAATGGTATGCCTTTTATCCAGTAATATTATGTATTTTGCCATCCTACTAAAAGTCACATGTGTAAATCAAGAGGAGGGACATTTAAAGTGTTAAATATTTGGCAATTAAATCTGAAACCAATTCCCTAAAACTAAAGAGAAAACAGCTTAAATCAACAAATATATTGTTTGAACCTTTAGTTACTAAACATTCCCTTACTGACTCTTGAATTAGATTTGCCCAAGGATTGTATCTTTGTGAAATAGACATGATTCAGGATGGCATAGCTGCGAGCACAGCTCCTTGTCAAAAATGGCCAAGAAGGTCTGGGGTGCCTGTGTGAAAGCTATCCGGAGGTACCGCAGAGTTACCTGGGTGGCAGAAGGGAGTTTGTAGTAATTGATGAGAGCAATTTCAGACACAAAAGAAAGGTACATTCTGTATGTGATATTTATGGCATTCCATAATTTTCATTTTCTTTTAGGTTTTTCTTTGTATTCTGATGATAAGAAAAAATATTTGTAGACAATTGGAACACTATTAAGACAAAACTAAAGTTCTTAAATATATAACAATAATATGTTATATTTATTGAGAACAGATTTTGCAATAATACATACACACACCTTACAGATTGACCCATTTCACACAAAAGAATCATTAGAATGAACCTTTAACAAATTGAATGTAGAAATGTAGAGCAAATCTCCACTTTTGTTAAATGTTCTTGTTGTATCATAGGTACCGTATTTGATAATGTTTAAAAATGCTCTATTAATAATGACCTAACAAGGATTCATAGTTTATTGAAAATAAACAAAGTATTAATTAAGTATTAACAAAGGTGTAATTATGCTTTTATTAACTGTGATTTTCATGCTTTGTAAATGTTTTTCTTAAAATTGATTCAAATACAGGCGCACTCTTCTTTGTGTCTGCAGGGGATCTGAATCCACACAGATTGGATGATTATTCAACATTCTGCATTACAGCTCGAGAACTCTATTGTTATCTCAACCTGAGTTGATATCAATTTAATTCCTATGAGTGATATACTTGCTTTTGAGTATCTAGTGTAGAAGTTGTAATCCACGTTCATTTACGAAACAGTATAAATGAATGGTATACTGAATGTATGTCCCTCTTGGTTTGTAACTCTTCGTGATTGAATATATACCTTTTGTATTCTGCTAACCCTCACTATAAGATCTGTTATGTTTATATGTACAGTGGTGTGAAAAAGTGTTTGCCCCCTTCCTGATTTCTTATTTTTTTGCATGTTTGTCACACTGAAATGTTTCAGATCATCAAACAAATTGAAATATTAGACAAAGATAACACAAGTAAACACAAAATGCAGTTTTTAAATGAAGGTTTTTATTATTAAGGGAAAAAAAATCCAAACATTTACTATGTAATCAATAACGTTTACTAGTCTCTAGCTCTTGAGATAAACTAGTCTGGGTTATTTTGGATATATATCATGCTCCAGAATAAGGTAAAAACATGGGATATATATATATATTTCCTGGTTTTTGCTTTTGCGGTTTTGTTGGTAAAAATGTATGACATTGACATGCTGTGCTTGCCAGTTTGCCGTGTGTTTTTATTGGGATTCTGCTAGTTCATTAATTTATTGGTTTATTGCATAATAGTGTCATGTCTGTGGAAACAAACTTTATGGTTTTGTTGTGGTGATATTGGAGAATACATGCATGTGAGAAAATTTGTGGAGCGGTTTCAACAAACGTTGTTTATCTCGCGTTTATCTTAAAAATAAAAAGTGTCTTCTGGGGAGACAGGAGTGCCCTTCAGTGACCGCAATCCGGACTAACAGGTTAAACCCTTAATATCGCAACCTTATTGAAAAGTGCAACCAAAAAAGGTAGGAAACAGGGGTGATTTCTGGGGCACATTTGCCAGAAGCTTCAGTGGCTAAGACATTGCTGATTTTTCCTGAGCAACAATGTTTAAGGTGGTGTCAGCATGGAACACTGAAGAAAAGACATCATCAGCAAAGGAAAACATGGGTGGAAGTGCAGACTCCAGGATTGTGATATTCTTGCATTGAAAGTGAACATGTAAGGTCAGCCCACTTCAGGTGAGTCCAGGCTACAGAGGTAGGGCGATTATCAGGCCTTTATTTCAAGTTCAAGTTCAAGTTCAAGTTTATTGTCATTATACTCATATATAGGTATATGGTATAACAAAATGCTATTTAGCTAGCTCTCAGATGATAAGTAGTACAAAAAAACAACAATACAATTGTATAATAAAAGAAAGACAGAGACAACAGGTAGTGTGCAAAAACAACAACAGGTAATGTGCGAAACAACATCATCTGTGCAAAAACATGCATCAACAGAATGAAATAAAAGGATAGAAATTATGAGGAGTGAGCTTTTTGACATGTAAGGTAAAGGTAGATTTCAATGTGTGTTTGAGTTTTTGGTAAGAAAGAAGCCACTGTGAGGTTCAGATCATAGGTGAGAAATGAGGTGAGAGTGAGGCTAATAGTTTAATAGTTTGATAGTGTGGGGGTAAAAACTGTCTCTGAGTTTAGTAGTCCGGGCCCGAATGCTCTGGTACCATTTTCCAGATGGTAGAGGGTCATACAGTCTGTAGCTGGGGTGTGTGGGGTCTTTGATGATGCTTAGAGCTTTCCTCAAGCACCGTCTGTCATAAATGTCCTGTATAGATGGGAGGGCAACCCCAGTGATTGAGTGGGCAGTTTTCACCACCTGCTGTAGGGCTTTGCGGTCAGCAATACTGCAGTTGCCATACCACACTGTGTAGTGCATCTGTAAAAGTTAGTGAGGATCTGGGAACATATCTTAGCCTTCTTCAACCGTCTTAGGTGCTGCTGTGTCTTGACATCCCATTTCAGTACTGATGTCAAGACACAGCAGCACCAAGAGCTCTGCCAGTTTCTCTGACATGTTTTTTTATAGCCTTTAACAGACAATTGTTCCAAAAATCCCATCTTACTAGCCACTTCCTCTTGTCGGGCAAACTGACAAATTACCTCACCCTACGGTTAGGAGAAAACCTCTTGTCTGTTACTCACAGTTCATTAGGTTATTTATAACAATATATTTCTGCTTCTTTGTTTTAATTAAATAATACAACAAATAATTCATCAAATAATACATAGCATGTTGATCAGACAATTTGTCCCTGTCAGCTGTCTGTATTTTATTTTAATCAAATGTCACGAAATTGTTTTTAGGAAAATTTGCTGGATTTCAGCAATTTTTGTAGGCTACAAATTTAATAGTGCTCTGGTTACAGTTATGTAATACAATACATAAAATCCAATCCAAGCATTAATTTGAAGCACAAGGCAAAACTGTACAGCAACTGCTGATTAATTGACTATAATTTTCAACCTGAGTACGAACAGTAAGTTTAATTAGAAATGGTCTATCAGAACTGCACAGAGCAGGATAATAATACCATAGTTGGGTTGTGGTACACAACTGACAATCTGACAATGTACTTTTGTTCGTCCAAAGATTATAGACAATGATTATAGACTTATGGCATTTAGTATAGGCAATAGATTACCAAGCAGTGGATAAATGTGATATGGTCGGATTAATCATGCTTCCTATTTTCTTCACAAATGGCTAACTGAGTTGTGCCAACCTAAAGAACTCTAAAGCCTTGAATGTTTGGGTCTTACATTGAAGGGTTCTCATGGTCCTGTAATGTTATGGGGTGCACGTTCTTGGCATGGTTGGGTGCCCTCGTTTTATTAGATGGCAAGTTCAGTGCTAATTGCTTAATGTTATTTCAGTAGCAGTAAGCACATCCTCACCATTTTTTGTGCCAGAAACAGTGGCAACATCCATAAAGCACACAGTTGCCTGATAATGAGAGTGTTTTAGCTTTTTCAATAATGAGATATGAACCCAATATCAAATTTATTAAATAATGTGGAACAACACCTGAGTCAAAATGTACAATCTCCAACAACACTATGTGACTTGCTTGCATATGGAAAAATGGATATGCATCCCACCTGCAGAATTCCAGCTTCTGGTAAACTATTCTGCAGTGCATACAGTCTATACTATAACCCTTACCATATCTACAGTATGTAGCTTACTGAAAAACATACCTAGTCATATATTATCGGTAACAAAATATGCTGTTGAACTTTAAAAAGAAACCAGCAGTGTTTGAAAATGTTTGAAATAGTAAAGAAAACTAAGGCCCTCTTATATTATATCTTAAAATTCAAATTCACACGATGGTCACAATGACTCTAGTATTCCTCGTTTGTTGTTTTTTAAAATGTTTTAAAAGGATGTGAGGCAGGGAGGGAGAAGGGAATTATAAATTAGATAAATGTTTTCAAATTTTTGCTGAAATGCACATACAGATGCAGCCATTCAAAGTGCGCAGTACAGACACGTACCGGAGGTAATTGGCTACGGCGTCACGCATTGTGACGCACGATGACACGCGGTACCATGTTACGTAATTGGTTGAACGACAGGGGCACTCGTGGTCCGTTGGTCTGTCGTAGAAAGATTTACAGTAAACGTCTTTACTGTGCCAATTTTAGTATTGAATATTTATATGGAATTTTACCACTGAAGGGAAATCTTAGTAGCTGAGCATAAAAAGAATAGGAGCATACTGTAACGCGTGTGAAGGCCATAAACGATATTAATTTTGGAACATAAACATACAGTATATGGCTGGTCTTGGTACTTTAAAGAAAAAAATACACACCAGTATTCCATTTCTCCCTAAACATTTTAAGCATCGAAGTCTTTAACTAACGAGATACCGGAGTCAACAAGCATACTTTTAGAATTTGAATAAAAGGGAATATAATATGGAATCGCGTATCTAAAGAAATTAATAACGATATAATTATATTCATGTACCGCAACACAAGAATAGTACACGCTGTACATTGTCTGTTGATAATGTTTCTGTACTGCTTTTTCAGCACTCTGCATGTGACCTTGCCGGTGGCGATGTGGGTTAGGTTCCTGATTCCCACGTCACACGGTCTGTGATCGAATCCAACTGGAGCCTTGACTTCCTTTTTTAACAAACATTTCTTTGAAAAAATGAAACGTTTCCCTTGGTCAGAGATTAAATAAAACCTCACTCGCACCAAACAAATTTATATTTCTATATATCACAACATGATCGATTTTAAGTCATTTTAATAACAATGAATAGTCACCTATGTATTACAATATAAACATTTAAATTGATTTAAATCGCGTTTTGATTTAAATCGTAAACGCGCGTTTAAATATATGTGTTTTTTATTCACAATCAGACAAATGCAACATAAATTGATATCTTTGTCTTCTAAGTATCTTAATAAACTTTCAGCATAACTTTCTCCCCGTTTAGATTTATTTTTCTTGGGATCTTGGGATCAAACGTGGAAAGATTAGATTGTAATCATTTTTATTTTTTAAATAGATTTTATAAAAGTGTAATCTATGCTAAAAAGTTGTACACCACCTGCTATAAAGATACATATTGTATACTTTCGGGTTCGGGTAGGACAGACACGAGAACTCAGACTTGCGGAGTTAAAGCAAGTTAAAGCCTTGATTTTATATATCACCTTTAAAAGTGGAATCTCAAAGCAAAGTAAATACCCAACACTGATTGTACCCATCTGTCATGCTAATAAAGCACCTTGAATTTAATTGAATTGAGGGAGAGAGGGGGGGAGGGCAGGCGAGAGAGCCAGGACAGACAGGCAAATAAGATACACTCCACAGACATTCACAACAGCGACATATCATAAAAAGTTTGCACATATAGTTAAGTTATTACTTGGTTTTCAAAGTGCAATGAAATACAATATTGTTGTTGTTGCTGTTATTGTTGTTTTTATCCTGTAAAGCGTTTTGAGAAGCCACCTTTAAAGGCGATATATACTGTAAAAGCGCTGATTCTTATGGAATGTGTTCCACCGGGGATTCAAAATTGTTTTTTTTTTAATCGCGTATCTAAGGAAATAGCAGTATAACTTTGTTCATGCACAAACAGTGGCATGTTACATTATTAATTTGGGTGTCTCCTCTTGCCAGAAAGCTCTAAATTGCATTTTGAGTGTGGTTTTTGACTTTTTCTAAATTGCAACCCATAAATAAAGCTGATACAGTTTAGACTTTGAATTATTTTAAACTGTATTACAGCAGCACAATGGACAATGCAACGTAAATTGCAAAAATTCACTTGGAATCTGTCCAAGACCTACTTTGTCAGGCATTTTCTTTTACTGCAACGGACATAAAAACTCCCTTGCTTTTAACAGAGCGTTTCATAATTTCTAACTACGAAAATTATTTAAACTGTGACACTTATCATTCATTCCATTCCATTCCATTATCAGTCTTCCATTTCTCCCTAAACATTTTAAGCATGAAAGTTTTATGAAACGGTACCCAAATATGCGATTGCTGTATAGAATGAATTTTAATTTAAAAAAAATTATTTAACACGAAAATTAAGCTGTTTACATCTTCCGCCTGAGAACAGTCACCCGTTGCTACCCAACGCAGAAACACAGCCACTAACTAGCATAGAGAGGACATTAGCTAGCCAATATGATAAAGAAATAAATGATTATTTTGTTTATTTCTTTTGCACATTTATTTGAACATTTCCATCGATTGTACAAGCACTTGGAAACTGTCCAATCCCTAGTTCATCAGGTATTTTCTTTTACGCTGCGGGCATTCTCCCGGTCTGGCGCGGGTCTGTGTCTTCTAGGATATAATGCCAGCGAACTCTTGTTTTTATGTCCACTATAAAAGACAATCTCCTTTGCTTTTAACCGAGTGTCTAACCCCTCTGATTGGAGAAAAAAGACGTGCTGGTTTACTATACATACTGTACCAGGAAGATGATTTATTTCTATTCGAAACGTGTATTTTAAAAGCTTAAGAAGTAAAAACCTTACAGGGTACACAGATTTCTAAACTGATCAGGGTCGTTATCTTTGTCTTATCCATAATAATGTTCACCGCTCTGTCCAGCAAATTAATAATAGACTTTATTTTATATAGCGTTTTAAACGAATAAGTAATTAGATTGCTCATGAACCTAATCACTTTTTCTACAAAAACACAGCGTGATTGCGCTCTGAAAATGCCTTTTCTTTTTATTTAGGCTCAGATTTCAACTATAGATCGTATTATTATAAACTTTCTTGGAAAAATGTATTTTATGTAAACCATGTTTGCTATTAATTCATTTAGGGCTAGAATATGTTCATTGTCTTCCAATCGAGTCAAGTTGACATTAGACGCTTGCCACGCCCGGACTGTTACACCAACGCATTAGCATGTTCAAGCGATTTCATTGAGGAGCCTAGAATTCTTAACTAGTAAGTACTTTACTTCCTTGGCTTTGGAGGGGGGAGGTGTCTTTCGCTGGAAATCTCGCCCCCTTCTACTTTGAAAATACCTGTGAAACCGGTTTAAATCGTCACAGCCAGCACTCCCGCAGAGAGGGGGGTTGTACTCGTTAATGTCTTAGCCGGAACACATCATTATATCTCATTTTGTATTTCTATAAAAAAATCGTTTGCCCAGCTTAACACTATTGTTGTTATTGTTTTTATCTTGTAAAGCGCTTTGAGGAGCACAGCTTTCTCACCACTTTTTGATTCCATCCTTACACAAAGCAGAAACTTCTTGTATTTTCCGATGACATACAAGTGGAAAGATTACAGACTTTAATCGTCTTTTTTCTTAACCAGGGAAAATCTGATCATGTTTCTCTATAACAATAATAAAAAAACTTTATTTTACATATCACCTTTAAAAGTGGGATCTCAAAGCAATACAGTAGATGTAAACCACTGATTACAATGTAAATACCCAGACAAACGCAAACGCGTTTTTAATAAAATGCTTTTATTCAATCAGCAGAGAGAGAGCGTAAAACCTGGGCGTAACAGCTGTTCCTTTTTCTGATCACTCGCTCTCTGGAAACACGTCTCACCTGTCCTGTTCTTTGTTTTCCTAATTTGCTGATTATGCCTTCTGCGATCCACTCCTGCCCTCACACCTATAGTAGACTATTTTAAATTTCGTTGCGCGGTCCATTGTGCAATTTACCCTTGTGTGTGCTGTCCTTAAGGTGATATCACATAAAGGTGATATGTAAAATAATGTTTTTTATTATTGTTATAGAGAAACATGATCGGATTTTCCCCGGTTCAGAAAAAAAGATCTAAAGTATATTAGTTTGTCACTAGAATACTTTTAATACAGTCTTTACTGTGCTCTTGAGGATCCTTGTGATATTTCGAGCTCTGGTTGAATGATAAGTGTCGCAGTTTAAATAAATTTCGTAGTTGGAAATTATGAAACGCTCTGTTAAAAGCAAGGGAGTTTTTATGTCCGTTGCAGTTTTTTGTAATCCCCGGCGGAACACATTCCATAAGAATCAGCACTTTTATATATCGCCTTTAAAGGTGGCTTCTCAAAACACTTTACAGGATAAAAACAACAATAACAGCAACAACAGTATTGTATTTCATTGCACTTTGACAGATCGTCCTTAAATCAGTTGTTGACTTTTCTCTCTTAACTACTGAACTTGTTTGGATTGACTGAGCTCTGTTCTGTACCACACAATGATCCCCCCAGAGTCTCTGCCCCGGTTGATTTGGGTTTTTTTGATGGAGGGTAAAAAACTCTCTCTCTCGCTTGCCCTCCCCCCCCCGTTTATTGTCGGGTTTTTTTGTGCTGTCCTTTGACAAAACAAGGCTTGCCAGATAACGTGAATCGAAACCTGTTTTTCTAGCTTTTATAGTCGTGTGATGTACAGATGCAGCCATTCAAAGTGCGCGGTACAGACACGTACCGGAGGTAATTGGCTACGGCGTCGTGCATCGTGATGCGCGATGAGGCAAAATACCGCGGTGCGTGATTGGTTGACCGACAGGGGCACTCGTGGTCCGTTGGTCTGTTGTAGAAAGACTTACTGTAAACGTCTTTACTGTGCCCGTTGTAGATATTGAATTTAACCACTGAAGGGAAATCTTAGTAGCTGAGCATAAAAAGAATAGGAGCATACTGTAACGCGTGTAAAGGCCATAAACGATATTAATTTTGGAACATAAACATACAGTATATAGCTGGTCTTGGTACTTTAAAGAAAAAAATACACACCAGTATTCCATTTCTCCCTAAACATTGTAAGCTTCGAAGTCTTTAACTAACGTGATACCGGAGTCAACAAGCATACTTTTAGAATTTGATTAAAAGGGAATATAATATGGAATCGCGTATCTAAAGAATTTAATAACGGTATGATTATATCCGTGTACTGCGACAGGGCTGTGTAGGGCTGTTTCGCCTGCCTGTTCATGCGAGCTGTCTTGTAGCCTACTGGTCTAGGTGCGTGACTGCCAACTGGCAGGTTGTGTGTTCGAATCCAGCTGGTGCTGGACTTTTATTTTAACAAACATTTCTTCGAAAAAATAGGTAAGCGATATTATGGACAATCAATTGACTTTTATATTTCAAAATATCGCAACATGATCGATATTTGCGATATTTTGAACATATCTTCCCATCTGACAGCGGTTCCTGCTTCTATTGTGTGTGTGTGTGCAACAGAGTAAATTTTTATAGAGAAATGGAGGCTGGACAGTATGCGTTACAATATAAACATTTATATTGATTTAAATCGTGTTCTGATTTAAATCGCAAACGCGTGTTTAATTATGTGTTTTTTAATCATAATCAGGCTAATGCATTTCTACATTTTCTGTATGAACCAGCTTAGAGGTTCATACAGAAAGACAGCTTGTGTTTAAATTGAGTGTAAGGTAATTTATGCTTCTAAAGTCATGGTCAGTATTTATTATTGTACTGTGCTGTAAACGTTTTCTGTGCCTAGTCACATTATTTTATAGCGTTTTTATTGCGTTATTAAATCCGGTGGCGCTGTGTGTTAGTTTCCTGACTCCCATTATTTAAACTGCGACACTGATCATTCATCTCTAAATAAACTTTATTTTATATAGCGTTTTAAGCGAATAGGTAATTAGATTGCTCATAAACCTAATCGCTTTTTCTACATAAACACAGCGTGATTGCTCTCTGAAAATGCTTTTCCTTTATTTTTAAAGTAGGCTCAGATTTCAACTATAGATCGTATTATTATAAACTTTCTTGGAAAAATGTATTTTATGTAAACCATGTTTGCTATTAATTCATTTAGGGCTAAAATACGTTCATTGTCTTCCAATCGAGTCGAGTTGACATTGGAAGCCTGCCACACCCGGACTGTTAAACCAACGCATTAGCACGTCAAAGCCCATTGAGCCAGTATTGGCTTTAGTATTCCCCCCTTCTCCCCTCAATTCAATTCAATTCAAGGTGTTTTATTTGCATGACAGATGGGTACAAGCAGTGTTGGGTATGTATATTGTAACGCTTACGGCAGACAGGCACTGTGTAAGAGCCGACGCACCAGAGCAGCGCACCGAGGGAGCGTCTGCATTTATAACTTAGTTTTTAAAATTAGTCAAGCAATATGAAGCATCTCCTTTTACTTAGTGCCTGAGCATACTGCAACGCGTGTGAAGTCCATGAACTATATTAATTTTGGAACTTAAACATACAGTATATGGCTGGTCTCGGTACTTTTAAGAAAACATACACACCAGTATTCCATTTCTCCCTAAACATTTTAAGCATCGAAGTCTTTAACTAACGCGATACCGGAGTCAACAAGCATACTTTTAGAATTTGATTAAAAGGGAATATAATATGGAATCGCGTATCTCAAGAATTTAAAGACCAGACAATCGCAAACTCGTTTTCAATAAAATTATTTTATTCATTCAGCAGTTTGTGAGAGGGACATCCAGCAGGGAGAGACACACACACCGGTTTTCATTGACAAAATTGTTTTTTTTCAATTCCTCTTGTCTAACAGGAATGTTTTGTTTGTGGACAGACTGTTATACAAGAGGAAAAGACCGCCTCCTCCTACGAAGCATTTCATTGATCCGATCACGAATTCTTTTCCAGTCGTACGCAGCAAGGGTTGAGAATCTCCGATTCACCATCGTACTAATGGTTTCCCGGAGATTGCAAGGCAAGGCACTTTTGCCTCTGGACCCATCGAAATTTACAGACATGGTCCACCCCCAGTAAATTTCAAAAGTCACAAGATTTCGAAACACGAGGGCGGCGTAGCGGTCGGCTCTTGCTTTCCCGTCTATGCCGATGCACTGCAAGTACAACCCCCCCTTACAACCCCCCGATTAAAAAATAAATAAAAATTTGAATCTCCTGCGGAACACATTCCATAAGAATCAGCGGTTCTACAACATATATCGCCTTTAAAGGTGGCTTCTCAAAACGCTTTACGGGATAAAAACAACCAGAACAGCAGCAACAACAATATTGTATTTCATTGCAGTTTGAAAATTGCATTTGAGCACGGTTTTTGACTTTTTTTAAATTGCATTTTGGGCGCGGACAGCACATACAAGGGTTAATGAACTGCGCACCTCACCGTACCAGGCCACCACTGCGTCACACCACACAGCTTCCAGCGCACTTCACCGTGCCAGGCCACCACTGCGTCACACCACACAGCTGCCAGCGCACCTCACGGTGCCAGGCCACCACTGCATCACCCACCTGCCAGCGCACTTCACCATGCCAGGCCACCACTGCATCACACAGCTGCCAGCGCACTTCACCGTGCCAGGCCACGACTGCGCCACACCACACAGCTGTCAGCGCACCTCACCGTGCCAGGCCACCACTGCATCACACAGCTGCCAGCGCACCTCACCGTGCCAGGCCACCACTGCGTCACATAGCTGCAAACGCACCTCACCGTGCCAGGCCACCACTGCATCATACAGCTGCCAGGGCACCTCACCGTGTCAGGCCACCACTGCGTCACACCACACAGCTGTCAGCGCACCTCACCGTGCCAGGCCACCACTGCATCACACAGCTGCCAGCGCACCTCACCGTTCCAGGCCACCACTGCGTCACAACACACAGCTGCCAGTGCACCTCTACATACCCGACCAACACTGCATCACACAGCTGCCAGCACACCTCACCGTGCCAGGCCACCACTGCGTCACATAGCTGCAAGCGCACCTCACCGTGCCAGGCCACCACTGCATCATACAGCTGCCAGGGCACCTCACCGTGTCAGGCCACCACTGCGTCACACATATTTCAGCGCCATATATTTCATGGATATTATGGAATATAATGGATGGATATCTTGGTTATCTTTCTAGTTCACAGGTTTGCATGCATAATTTAATTTTGAAAGCCACTGAGACATCAGGTACTACTGTTGTATTTATGAAAAAGAAACAAAACAAAAAACATACTAACAACTGTGCCATCCTACTCCTTAGTTATTACATTTTATTATTCATAAACAGTTAACATTGTTAGCAAAATATTTTGAATTATATTTAACCCTATTTTTTCTTTAGTTTTGTATTTAACTTATTATATGATAGTCAGACTTAATGTATATTTGAACAATGAAAATATATTTTTACAAGATTTTACATTAAGCACTTAAAATTAATATGGTTAATAATAGTAAACTGTAACATGCTGTAACAAGATCGGTTAAACTGCGAAGAAAATGCTTTCAGAGAAAATGTTTCAGGTGTGAAGAACATAGATCTCCAATGCAATTTCAACCAAACCTGTTCCCACACACCCTGCCCCCACTACCATTAGAATATACACAAACATTTTAGCGTTTCATTCTGAGCAGAAGACCCTCACACCTGAAGAGTGCTGGCTGTGACGAATTAAACCGGTTTTACAGGTTTCAATCACAGACCATGTGACATGGGAGTCAGTAAACTAACACACAGCGCCACCGGATTTGATAACGCTATAAAAACGCTATAAAATAATGTGACTTGGCACAGAACAAGTTTACAGCACAGTACAAAAATAAATACTGACCATGACTTTAGAAGCATAAATTGCCTTACACTCAATTTAAACACAAGCTGTCTTTAGCCCTCTAAGCTGGTTCATACAGAAATGTAGAGATCCAGGCTCAGAACACACAGCTTCATTAGCGAATACATATGCAGGACAACTAGAGAAGACGTTTTACAGAGGATGGATTTTTAGAAACATCCCATCAGTGACATCACTGAAGTCAACTCCTAGGTACTGTAACTGTCGTGTGGATAGTTTCACAAGAATCAGACAAAGGTTTAAGCATCGCTTGTTCTAGATAAAATTGCAAAAAAAAAAACAATAACCAATAATGTACTTCTTTGCGGCTCTGTTTGCCCAAATAATATATTCACAACGTGAAATCTAGAAAATAATATTACGTAACCAAAATCCGCAATATGGAAACAGAACCTGTGAAATTGTTGATAGATGATGTACTCGTAACTTTTTTTCAAGACGAACTACAACATTTAAAAAATGACTTGTATGTACTTGATATCTCTAATCAATCCACAGGTCCCAGCACAAAACGAAACTAAAAAGCATACTGTTTCGCGCTTCTTATTAGTTGCTCAAAAGTAATTTGACCGTATGAAATGCATAATATAAACCTAGAAACATATACGTGAGCAGTACTTAAGCACTGTAGTATCGGTGTTAAGACATACCTCTCAAATACTGTAAATCAAGTTAAAAATATCTCAAGACCGATTCTTGTCATAATGAAACCATGTTTCGTGTATGTTTTCTTTTTCATCTTGAAATAACTAATTTCTAAATACCTTTAAAAAATTAGATATGAATATTCAATACTTAAACGGGCACAGTTAAGACATTAAATATACATATACATACTGTATACAGTACAGTTTGCATATGGTAATATGTTTATGTTACGCAATTAAAAAATAAATAAATAAAAATGAAAAGTCCAGCACCAGCTGGATTCGAACACACAACCTCCCAGTTGGTAGTCATGCACCTAGACCAGGAGGCTACAAGACAGCTCGCATGAACAGGCAGGCGAAACAGCCCTACACAGCCCTGTCGCAGTACATGAATTCTTTAGATACGCGATTCCATATTATATTAGCAGAAAAGCTTAAAACTACCACTTTTTCACACGCTATTTCACATGCTAGTTAAATACTTCGATGCTTAAAATCGTTAGGGAGAAATGGAATACCGGTGTGTATTTTTCCTTTAAAGTGCCGATTCCTGGAATCTGACAGGCTGACACCCCTCTGAAGTGGTTCCATAAAATCTGGTATACGGAGAAGAAAGCGTTGATAAATACAAGTGTCTTTTAATACACTCTTTGCTGTGCTCTTGAGGATCCTTGTGATATTTTAAGCTCTAGTTGAATGATAGGTGTCGCATTTTAAATCATTTTCGTAGTTAGAAATTATGAAACACCCTGTTAAAAGCAAGGAAGTTTTTATGCCTGTTGAAGTAAAACAAAATGCCTGACAAAGTATGGCTTGGACAGATTCCAAGTGCTTGTACAAATGTGCTAAAGAAATTATACTTTGAGTATACAGCTTGTCCAAAGTCATCCATTATTAATACTATTAGTAATATCTTCAGTAAAGGCTTTGATGCATAAATATTTCTGATAAAGGTAGGTTGTGTACTTTTGTCCAACTGAGCAATCTTGCTTTCATAAAATATACCAACATTTGAATGACTGATGATTAACATGCTGTAATACACAGTTCAAAATTAAAGGCTCAAATGCTGTACATGAGAGGTTAAGCTCCCCCTGGCGGTTTTACAAGGCGACGCCAGATAGTTAGTCACGTGACACACGTGAACTGCGTGATACCCCGGTGGGCGTGTCGCGGTATGCCACGAAATACCTCACCCATTTTGAATGGCTGCATCTGTATAAGCGGGAACACATCATTATATCTTACATATGAAAAATACATAATATAGCTCCCATACATACGCAAACGTGTTTTTACTATGATGCTTTTATTCACTCATAATCCGACAATTTCAGGAAGACTAAGGGAGGTCTGGCTTTTTTTCTGGAAAACCATAACTCTGGTCTTGTCCAGATTGACTGTCAGCCGCCAGGTCTGACAGTGCTGCTCCAGCAGTACCAGGTTCTGCCGCAGCCTCTGTTCTGTGGGCAACAGCAGGACCAGGTCGTCTGCAAAGAGCAGGAACTCGATTTCTGTAATTGATGCAGATCAGTAAATCAAGGGACAAAACAATTATTGCGACCAGCTCCTCAATGGGCTTTGACATGCTAATGCATTGGTTTAACAGTCCGGGTGTGGCAATTTTTTTTATTATTGTTATAGAGAAACGTGATCAGATTTTCCTCGGTTCAGAAAAAAAGATCTAAAGTATACTAGTTTGTCACTCTTCTCATCCCCTCTTTGCTAAATGGCTTTTGAATAGAGTCACATGAAGAGACTGGTGAAACAGCCCTACACAGCCCTGTCGCAGTACACGAATATAATTATATCTTATTAATTTCTTTAGATACGCGATTCTTTTAATACAGTCTTTGCTGTGCTTTTGGGGATCCTTGTGATATATCGAGCTCTGGTTGAATGATAAGTGTCGCAGTTTAAATAATTTTTGTAGTTAGAAATTATGGAACGCTCTGTTAAAAGCAAGGGAGTTTTTATGTCCGTTGCAGTTTTTTTGCAACATGAATATAATTATATCGTTATTAATTTCTTTAGATACACGATTCCATTTTATATTCCCTTTTAATCAAATTCTAAAAGTATGCTTGTTGACTCCGGTATCTCTTTAGTTAAAGACTTTGATGCTTAAAATGTTTAGTGAGAAATGGAACACTGGTGTGTATTTTTTCTTTAAAGACCAGCCATATACTGTATGTTTATGTTCCAAAATTAATATCGTTTATGGCCTTCACACGCGTTACAGTATGCTCCTATTCTTTTTATACTCAGCTACTAAGATTTCCCTGCAGTGGTAAAATTTCATATGAATATTCAATACTACAACGGGCACAGTAAAGACGTTTACTGTAAATCTTTCTACGACAGGCCAACGAACCACAACCAACCACGTACCGCGGTACCACGCGTCATCTTGCGTCACAATGCGTGACGCCGTAGCCAATTACCTCCGGTACGTGTCTGTACCGCGCACTTTGAATGGCTGCATCTGTATACCCCTTGTGGATGAATTTTCACCTCGAACGTTTGCCCACCAGTTAACATACAGACGCAAACTGAATACTAAATGTTCTTTCAAGAATAGCGATTACAAACATTAAAAAACATATTTGCTTAATACTGTTATACTGTATGGTGTATTAAAACACTCTATGGTCTCTACACTCTGAGTAATGCTACCCACTAAACCTCTTTTCCACAATTTCACAAAGGGCAAGTTCATGTAGCTGATTCACAGTACAATTTTATCTAGCAAAAATTCAGATATTTGTAAACATTTTTATTAAACTAATAAAGTATTTATGCATAATTAAAATATTTATGATGAAGGTGGAAGGTTGTATACTTTTGTCCAACTGAGCAATCTTGCTTTTATAAAACATACCGACTGTTTTGTGTTTAATGTTTAACATGCTGTAATACAGCTTAAAATGATTAAAAGTCTAAAGTTTACAACTTGAATTCTTGTCTCTATTAATATAACTATCAAGTGGTATTAAATAATACAACTTTTTCTAAAATTTATAAAAAAAAATAAAAACAATTATAATCTAAACTTTTCATGTGTGATCCTATTAGGAAGTACAATACGCTCCTGCTTTGTTTACTGATCTAATCTAAATGGTGAACGAGTTATGCTTAAAGTTAACAAAAGGACTTAGAAGACAAAGATAATGATCAAAATGGGGGTAATTGGGACTCTCTATTATAAACATAAATGTAAAGCCCAAAAATAAATACACAGTAATAAATAATGCATATGGTGAACATTAAAGTTATTGTGTGAGCTGACTTCCCAGCACAGTGACGCCTTTCCTGTGAATAGCTGGGACCTGATCTGCCAGGGACAATGGGAGATCTCAGTGTAGCTCAACTGGCTGGTTCCCTGTTGAGTGACGCCTGGGGCCCAGGTTCGATCCCCCAACAGGGTGGGGCGCATACCCATGTAAGCCTGAAAGTGCTACATAATTAATAATATCTTCCATGTCACATTAACATTTGAATTGTCTCCTCTATACCTCTTCAGTGTACAGGGAAATTCCACAAGAGCCTCACAACACTGTCCAATAATAGTCTTCTTGTGTCTAATTTTTAGTTTAGCAGGATTTGAGCTACAGTATATGAATATAATTATATAGTTATTAATTTCCTTAGATATGTGATTCCATATTATATTCCATATTAGTCAAATTCTCAAAAGTATGTATTTTTTTACTGCGATAACGAGAATAAGTATTCACAAAAAAAGGTTAAAACATTATAACTTTTTACTAAGTATATAAACTTAAAATAGTCAGAAGGAGCACATAAAAACGTTCCCAAAATAATCAGAGTATGTAACGGAATGAAAGATTTTGATGCTTAAAATGTTTAGGAAGAAAGTGGAACTGGTGTGTATTTTTTATTTAAACTACCAATAACAGCCATATACAGTTTACATCATATGTTTATCTTCCTAAATTAATATTGTTTATGACCTTCAGACGTGTTATGCTCCTCTTCTTTTTATGCTCAGCTACTAAAATTTCCCTTTAGTTGTAAAATTCCATATAAATATTCAATACTAAGCAGATTAAAACATGAACAGTAAAGAGATTAAATGATTAAATCGTTTCACTAACAACCAATGCATCACGAGTGCCCGTCGGTCATTTTGGTACAACGTGGTACGGGGTAGTACTGTGCATTTCGAATGGCAATATTTGTACATGTTACTGTGAAATGTAAGTATCATTTATTTAAGTATCTCTGTACAAATGACAGAGATGCTTGGTTCTGCTTCATGATTATATTGCCTTATTATTATAAAAGTGCTTGATTATCTCCATGTTGCCAAAGTGTGTTTTAATGTGAGACATTTGTTTACACAAAATGGTTATAGAAGTCATGAACAAGCTACTGTATAAATTAATGTAATTAAAATTGATACCCTGGATTCTCTCAGAAAAATGTTGGATAATATCCTCAATTAGCTACTAAAAACCAAATGAACTAGATGGCTTAATAGATCATTTGAAATGTTTTATGTACTTGTATGTGTTTTGTGTAATGTATCTGTCAAACTTAATTTAGGTCTCTGCTATAACTATCTATATGACTATTTTTCTTAACATCATTAATGTTGTTATAAACTGTTGTAAACTTTAAAGGCTTAATAACTTGTTGAATAGATGCTGGAGAGAAAATAACTGTATTGAGCTGCTTTTCTTTTGGAAATTTGTGATGCTAAAGTATGATGACTCATAAAGTATGCTCTAGGGGATTTGCTTCAGCAATAACAATTGTAAAGTATACTTTAGTATACATACAGATGCAACCATTCAAAGTGCGCAATACAAACCCGTACCACGGGTATTTCCCTACGTCATAGCGTGTCATAAAGCGTCATACCGCGGTACGTGATTGGCTGGCTAAAATGACCGACAGGGGCACTCGTGGTGCATTGGTCGGTCATGGAAAGATTTAATCATTTAATGTCTTTACTGTGCACGTTTTAATCCACTTAGTATTGAATATTTATATGGAATTTTCCAACTAAAGGGATTTTTTAGTAGCTGAGCATACAAAGAAGAAGAGCATAACGCATCTGAAGATCATCAACGATATTAATTTAGGAACATAAACATATTACTGTATGTAAACTGTACTGTATATGGCTGGTCTTGGTAGTTTAAAGAAAAAATACACACCAGTCTTCCAGTTCTCCCTAAACATTTTAAGCATCAAAGTCTTATAAAACGGTCCCCAAATATACGATAGCTGTATAGAATGAATTTTAATTTTTTTTAAAATTGTTATTTTTTTAATTTAAAAAAAATAACACGAAAATTAAGCTTTACGTTTACATTTCTCTGCCTGAGAATATAGTCCCTTGTTGCTACGCAATGCAGAAACACAGCCACAAGTAACTAGCAAAGAGAGGACATTAACTAGCCAATATGATAAAGGAATAAATGACTTTTTTTTTGTTTTTTTCTTTAGCACATTTGAACATTTCCATCGATTGTACAAGCACTAAAAACTGTCCAGTCCCTAGTTCGTCAGGCATTTTCTTTTACTATAACAGACATAAAAAAAACCTTGCTTTTAACAGAGCGTTTCATAATTTCTAACAACGAAAATGATTTAAACAATGCACACTTATCGTTCAACGTGAATTCAAAATATCACGAGGATCCTCAAGAGTGCAACAAAGACAGCAGAAAAAGATATGTGCATCAGATACATGAGAATCCAAGCTTTTTTATCTACGCTTTCTTATCTACGCTAAGAAGTAGTCTTTAAAATTTCTTTATCGCACAGTAAAAAGTCCAAATTCTGGGGTGTGCGTATACCAGAGATTATGGCACAGCTTCAGAAGGGTGTCAGCCAATCAGATTTCAGGACCGGAATTATCTGTTTTATAATTGGGAATATGATACGGAATCACGTATCTAAAGAAATTAATAATGATATTAATTTAAGGATTTAAATATCTAAATCTAAGTATCTGTATAGCTGGTAGTATAACTGTATTTCACTTTCTTTGTAAACACGTTTTGTTAACACCCGAATTGCAGGTGGATTCTGCTTTTTGTTATGGTCTGTAGCTCAAATCCTGCTTAACTAAAAATCAGACACAAGAAGAGTATTATTGGACAATCCTGTGAGGCTCTGGTGGAATTTCTCTTTAAACTGAAGAGTTATTGAGAAGACACGTTGTGTATCGCTGTTTTCACTTTAAAAAAAAAACATTCCAATGTTAATGCGACACGGAAGTTATTATTAATAATGTTGCACTTTCTGGCTTGTGGTGTATTGGTCGTTAGTGAAAAGATTTAATCATTTAATCACTTTACTGTGCACATTTTAATCCGCTTAGTATTGAATATTTATATGAAATTTTACCACTAAAGAGAAATTTTAGAAGCTGAGACTAAAAAGCAGATGAGCAAAACACATCTGAAGGCCATAAACGATATTAATTTAGGAACATAAACATATTATGTAAACTGTTTGTTGCTGGTATTGGTATTTTAAAGAAAAAATGCACACCAATATTACATTTCTCCCTAAACATTTTAAGCATCAAAATCTTACATGTGGTTATTTCGAAACGTTTTTACGTGTTCCTTCTGTTCATATTACTCTATGTGTGTTGCTGTTTCAGTACATGTCACATGACTTGCCTTGGGGGAGTGACGGATTCAGTGACTGATTTACAGTATAAGCGTGAGGTCGGGTGTTCAAATCCAGCAATCGCTATGAGTTTTCTTTTAACAAATAAACATTTCTTTGAAAAACTAAAATAGCAAATATTATGGACACTAGAATATATTGACATTTTTTATATTTCAAAATATCACAACATGTTCGTACTGTATGTACACAGTGGTATCGCAGGTTGTACTCTAGGGCGCAAATCCACTTGAGCCTTAAAGCCCTACATTAATGTGCATTCGCCTGGCGCTGTGCCGTTTTCATCACTCTTTGCGGGAGTGCTGGGTGTGCCGAATTAAGCCGGTTTCACAGGTATTTTCAAAGTAGAACGGGCCGAGTCTTCCAGCGAAAGACACCTCCCCCCAAGGACACATGTTTTCTTAGAAAAACAGATTCACAGCGCAAAGCTGTGTCAGTCTTCTGTGTAAAAAAATCAGTTTGAACACCATTGGTGCTGTTTTTAATAAGCTGCTGAGTAAAAGCATAGGAATCTTCCTTCTGTCAGCAGTATTGTGTATATAAAATTAAAAAAACTTGCAGCTTACTCAAAGATTCTAAGATGATCATGAGGAAGTGTATTGCATGTCTAATGGTCTAACAAAAACTACAGTATGCTTAAGAGTTGTTAAACCGGTTTTTATTTTTTGGCACAGACAACTTTGCCTGCTAGCTGTCCAATCCGCGCTCTCTGGCTCCATCCCAGGCTTTGCTGTTCGGCTTGCGACGGTGCGCTGCTGATGCTCACTGACTAGTTAGTGTTGGCTTTAACTAGCAAAGTTTGTGCACAGGAGAAAAGATGACTGTGGGTCCCAGCAAGTTAGGAAGAGGTCCGGTTCGTTCCTGATGAAGCTAGTTCTGAATAGTGATTCAGCTGTCCACAGTTCCGACCTCTTCACGAGGCTTGCTGCTGATGCTAACCTCGGGTGGATCCTCTGGGTACTCTCTGGCAACCTCCGCTCTCGACTCTTAGAACAAAGGAAAGTTCTGGCACTCGGACACACTGGCCGTTACATGGTGGTCCGGGCTGAGTCTCAGGATGGTCAGGAGGCGCGCTGCAAGAATGTCCTGCCCTTGGGAGCCTTTCTGCTCCTGGGCCGTCCTGCCCTGGAATTCTTTAGAATAGTCTTGCACCCCTGGAATTGTTCTTAGAAGCTCTGTGTTGCCTGTTTTTACGTGGAGGAACTTCAGCTTGTTCATTGGCTGAAAGTTTCGTGGGCATCAGAGACCCACGTGGGTTACTCGGCCCTACCAGTCCCTGATTGTTTGATCAAGGTGAGATATGAGTCACTCCTGCCACTTAGGAATGCAGTCCAGATGTCCATCTGGCACTCCCTAGACAGATAGGCGCCAATGGATGACGATTGATAATGATAGGACTAGCTAAGTGCATCCCCATTGTTGAGCTGTACCTTATCAAAAGAAAACATCTTTAAATCAGCCTGCATGAATAGCTTCTCTGCGGCTGCACCACAGAGATGAAGAGAGAGATGGGGCCTCATTTGGGAAAGCACAGCAACACTTAATTCTGTCTTATTAACAAGCATTGCCGCTACATATCCCCCCTTTTTGAAGGTCACGAGGTCCTGAGGCGTTGTTGCCTTCAAAACAAAACAGAGTTAAGTGATGTCCCTTGTCATTAGAACATTAACCTTAAATGTCCACATTACTCCTCGAGAATTCATACCGGAACCAGCATTGGATACAAACATGATGAACAACATCTGGAGTATGTATAAACAAGTAGGAGACATCATCTCAGTGTAGGCATTACACATCAGGAAGTTCACTGTCAATATCTGATACCTCTGTAGGCAGATATTTGGGAAGAAGTAACTTCCTTTCTTTTGACATGCTACCTTTGACTCATTCGTGCTACCCGGAGTACATCTTGATGTAAGAGTACAGCATTCAGAGTGCGCTGCTGATGCTCACTGACCGGCTAGTTAGTGTTGGCTTTAACTAGCAAAGTTTGTGCACAGGAGAAAAGATGACTGTGGGTCCCAGCAGGTCAGGAAGAGGACCGGTTCGTTCCTGATGAAGCTCTAGTTCTGAATAGTGATTCAGCTGTCCACAGTTCCGACCTGTTCATGAGGCTTGCTGCTAGGAAAAAATTAAGAGCTGGCATAAAATCTGCCAAGAAACAGTACAAATCCCAGATAGAACACCACTACAACACCAACGCTAACCCACGATGCATGTGGCAAGACATAAATACAATCAGAAGCTACAAGAGCAAAACAAGCCCTGTAAGCGCTACTGACCCCTCTCTTCCAAACAAGCTTAACACCTTCTACGCACTCTTCGAAGCTCAAAACCCTGAACCAAACACCTGGACCACGGACTCCCCTGCCACCCCATCCCCCACACTATCCAAGCTAGATGTGTGGAAATCACTAAGTAGAGTGAACACACATAAAGCTGCTGGACCTGATGGTATCCCTGGCCTGGTACTCAGAACATGTGCCTGGCAGATAGCTGATATCTGTACTGACATCTTCAACCTGTCCTTGGCCCAGGCCACTGTACCTAGCTGCTTCAAGATGACCACCATTGTGCCAGTACCCAAAAAATCTGCCCCCACATGCCTGAACGACTACCGCCCTATTGCACTTACCCCCATCATAATGAAGTGCTTTGAAAAACTACTTATTCCACACATTAAAGCCAGCTTTCCAAAAACACTGGATCCTCTCCAGTTTGCCTATCACACAAACCGCTCCACAGAGGATGCTATCTGTATAGCTTTACACACCACACTAACCCACCTGGATAAAAGGAACACCTATACAAGAATGCTGTTCATTGACTTTAGCTCAGCATTTAACACATATCATACCCATAAAACTCTCTAAAAACTCAGGGCTCTAGGTTTAGATACAACCCTCTGCAGCTGGATCCTAGACTTCCTCACCAGCAGACCCCAGACTGTCCGGATTGGCAACGTCACCTCCAACACACTCACCCTTAACACCGGTGCCCCTCAAGGCTGTGTGCTTAGCCCACTGCTTTACTCCCTGTTCACCCACGACTGTAGTGCCAAGTTCAGCACAAACACCATCATCAAGTATGCTGACGATACCACAGTCCTGGGCCTGATCAACGACAATGATGAGACTGCCTACAGGGAGGAGATAAAACAGCTTGCAGACTGGTGCCGAACCAACAACCTATGTCTCAACATCAGCAAAACCAAAGAGCTGATTGTTGACTTCAGAAGACAAGGAAAAGTACACTCCCCCATCTACATCGAAGGGTCTGCGGTGGAGTTGGTGAATAACTTCAAATTCCTAGGTGTTCACATCTCTAAGG
Organism: Lepisosteus platostomus; assembly: GCF_059453375.1. NCBI lineage: Eukaryota > Metazoa > Chordata > Actinopteri > Semionotiformes > Lepisosteidae > Lepisosteus > Lepisosteus platostomus. The sequence continues at coordinate 24,411,982 of NC_142611.1, forward strand.
ACCTTACGTGGACACTGAACACCTCCAGTCTTATCAAGAAGGCACAACAGCAGCTGTACTTCCTGAGAAGACTGAAGAAAATACACCTACATCCACAGATCCTCACCAACTTCTACAGATGTACGGTGGAGAGCATACTGACCAGCTGCATCACAGTCTGGTACAGCAACTGCACCGCATCCGACCATAAGGCACTACAGCAGGTGGTCAAAACTGTCCACCACATCAGCCTTACCATCCATCCAGGAAATATACAACACCAGGAGTCTGAAAAAAGCCACCAAAATTATGTCTGACCCCACTCACCCCAGTCATAACTTGTTTGTTCCCCTACCATCTGGCAGAAGGTTCCAGTCACTCCAGTCGCACACAACTAGACTCCAAAATAGCTTCTTCCCCAGAGCTGTCAAGTTGGTGTCGCCCCCACTCCCTCCCACCATATTATGATCTCTCCTAACGTCTCCCTGTATCCACAATGACTGTACTCCTACACCACTACACACACATGTAAGCCAAAATTGTACTGTCCCCTCGATAGCCCAGTAAAACTGTACCGGTCGTAATATTTAATATTTATTAATTAACCATACTATTTTTAACCATACTATTTTTGCACTGTTCCAAGAATTACCTTGCATTGTTTTTGTCCTGTTATATTTTCTCTGTTTGTGGAATTTTGCACAGTTTTGATTACTTGATTACATGTTATTTATGTGATGTTATTACATGTTACTGTTATTGCTATTGTGTTACTGTCTATTGTCTTATCTTCTGTCCTATTTATATACTGCACTGTATGAGAAACACTTTTCATTATACTATGCACCTGTGTAAGTTTAATGACAATAAAGTTGAATTGAATTGAATGGTCAGAAGGAACACGTAAAAACGTTTCGAAATAACCACATGTAAGATTTTGATGCTTAAAATGTTTAGGGAGAAATGCAATATTGGCGTGTATTTTTTCTTTAAAATACCAATACCACCAACATACAGTTTACATAATATAGTAGTTCGGGTGGGTAGCTGCGTCAGCATGCGTAGGCTGCGAAGGAACAAGTAATAGGTTTATTCCATGCTGAAAAAAAGAAGAGAGAGAACACAACCTTTCGGCCGTGGAGCCTTCTTCAGGTGTTTACATAACATGTTTATGTTCCTAAATTAATATTGTTTATGACCTTCAGATGCGTTATGCTCATCTGCTTTTTATGCTCAGCTACTAAAATTTTAATCCACTTTAAAAACTTTAATCCCTTAAGTGGTAAAATTCCATATAAATATTCAATACTAAGTGGATTAAAATGTGCACAGTAAAGAGATAAAATGATTAAATCTTTTCACTAACGACCAATACACCACAAGCCCGAAAGCGCAACATTATTAATAATATCTTCTGTGTCGCATTAACATTGGAATGTTTTTTTTACAAGTGAAAAAAGAAGTGATACACAACGTGTCTTCTCTATAACTCTACAGTTTACAGAGAAATTCCAATAGAGCCTAACAGCATTGTTCAATAATACTCTTAATAATACTCTCAGAACGCTCACCCCACATCAGCTGTCAGTGGGGAGGAGAGCAGAGTAATGAAGCCAGTTCTTAGATGGAGATTATTAGGAGGCCATGATTGGTAAGGGCCAATGGGAAATTTGGCCAGGATGCCGGGGTTACACCCTCTTCTTGTGTCTGATTTTTAGTTAAGCAGGATTTGAGCTACAGACCATAACAAAAAACAGAATCCACCTGCGATTCGGGTGTTAACAAAACGTGTTTACAAAGAAAGTGAAATACAGTTATACTACCAGCTATATAGATACATAGATTTAGATATTTAGATCCTTAAATTAATATAATTAATATTTTTTTTAGATACGTGATTCCATATTATATTCCCGATTATAAAACAGATAATTCCGGTCCTGAAATCTGATTGGCTGACACCCTTCTGAAGCTATGCCATAATCTCTGGTTTACGCACACCCCAGAATTTGGACTTTTTACTGTGTGATAAAGACATTTTAAAGACTACTTCTTAGCATAGATAAGAAAGCGTAGATAAAAAAGCTTGGATTCTCATGTATCTGATACACATATATTTTTCTGCTGTCTTTGTTGCGCTCTTGAGGATCCTTGTGATACTTTGAGCTCACGATGAATGATAAGTGTGCATTGTTTAAATCATTTTCGTTGTTAGAAATTATGGATTGCTCTGTTAAAAGCAAGGGATTGGTCAGTTTTTCAGTGCTTGTACAATTGATGGAAATGTTCAAATAAATGTGCTAATGAAATAAAAAAAAGTAATTTATTCCTTTATCATATTGGCTAGCTAATGTCCTGTTCTTGTTAGTTAGCTAGATCCCGAAATGCTGTGGTGTTACTTTTTGTCAATGAAAAAATAAAGTATTTGCGTTTACAAAGACGGTTACAAAGAATGTGGACTAGGGTCATACTTTGAGTTTACAGCTTGTCCAAGGTCAGTCATTATTAATACTATCAGTAATATCTTCGGTATAGACTTTGATGGCAACAGGTCAAACGCTGTACATGAGAGGTTGAGCTTTATTAGCTCCACCTGGCGGTAATTCCGGATATTTCTATCTTACTTGCGGTATAATGCAGCATTATACAATATACCGTGAATCGCGAATCTGTCTATTCTACATTACAAACACAGCAGGGTGTAACACATAGCCTTTGTGACAAGAGGGAGTTACACAAGAGGAGTCTGGAACATGCTGTCTCAAAAATATGCGTTTTAATAAGAAAGCAAAGGTTGTGAAAACAGTGACAAATTACCCCGAACAAAATATAATTTCAAAATACAATCAGTCTGAAATTATTAGTTGTTATTAATACATTTATATTGTTAAAAACATCAGAAATTATTATAATTCACTTTCAGCAGTCTTGTTAGTACCATTTTGTTATTTTCGATTTTAATTATAATATATACAATTTCATTTTAAGGCTTGTCTTTAATTGCCCCACTTGAATGTATAAGGTATTTTGAATTGACTTGAATTCACAACGTGTCATAATGCATCATATCATGTCATACCGTGTCATACCGTGTCATACCGCAGTTATGATAATAGTATCCAAAATCACCTTGTAAAACAACCAGGTGGAGCTAATAAAGCTTAACGTCTCATGTATAGCATTGGAGCTGTCACTAGAAAACGCCCGGTTTTCCAACGCCCGGTCACTGCAGAGTGACAATCTTTTTCCAATTAACAATTTAAATCTTATATTTAGACTTTTAATAATTTTAAACTGTGTATTACAGCATGTTAATCATTAAACATTAAAAAGTCAGTATATATTATATAAGCAAGATTGCTCAGTTGGACAAAAGTACACAACCTACCACCTTTATCATAAATATTTTAATTATGCAGAAATATTTTATGCATCAAAGTCTTTACGGAAGATATTACTAATAGTATTAATAATGAATGACCTTGGACAGGCTGCAAACTCAAAGTATTACCGTGGTCCACTTTCTATGTAACCGTCTTTGTAAACAATACTTTATTTTTTCATTGAAAAAAAGTAATACCACAGCATTTTGTTGATCTGATCACGTATTCATTTCCAATCAGACAAAGTAAGTTTTGAGAATCTCCAATTCAAGATGCCTTTTACATGCTCATAAATGATATTAATTTAGGAACATAAACATATTATGTAAACTGTATATGGCTGGTATTGATAGTTTAAAGAAAATATACACACCAGTACTCCACTTTCTTCCTAAACATTTTAAGCATCAAAGTCTTACATGTGGTTATTTTGGAAACATTTGTACGTGCTCCTTCTGATTATATTACGTTTACATACGTTGTTACGCTCGTTATCGCAGTAAACAAAAGCATACTTTTAGAATTTGATTGATAGGGAATATATAAAAGGTTCAAAGCTGAAATATATACATACTATATTTCATTTCAAATTATTATAACAATAATAATTGGTTCACCAATTTCTGTCACTATGTTATTAGAAATTTCAGCATAGTCATTGTGCCCATCACTGGTCTCATCCAAAAAGGGTCTAGCCAGAGCAAGAAGTCTTTGAGGCTTTGAGGAGCTCAAACAGGGTTTTAATTCAGCTTTGAACCTTTGCCATCCAGACTTCTTTCTGCCCTTTGAAGTTCAAGTATATGCGCCAGATGTGGAAGTCGGTGGCATCCTATCACAATTGTCAGGGACAATATCCAAGATTCATCCCTGCACTGTCTTCCCTGGAAGAGTGCAATTAGGATGTGTGCAACTGGGAACTTGTAGCAGTAAAGATGGACCTTAAAAGTAGAAACATTTCTTAGAGGGAGACTTGCACCCCTTCACGGTCTTTGCAGGCCACAAGAACCTGGAGAACATCCAGATGGCAAAACAGTTCAACCCTCAACAGGCAGGACACCATGGAAGCCAATGGTCCCTGGAATTAATCTGCCACCTCTTCTGGTGGCCACTCATGAGGGAGGATGTCTTTTGCTCATAAATTCTTAATTTCATTATACTGTATCGAATTATAATCAACATATGCATTTGGTGATCTATAGTAAATCCCTAACACTATACCTTTATAGTGTTTTTTAATGAGCTGGATCAATATTGATTCAGAGAAACCTGATTCTTTTAGTTTAGGTTCCTGAACCTGAATTCTATTTCTGAGATTCCAATAATGTCATAATTGTCTCCTAATGTGGTGTCTTATCTGTAATCTAATTTATTCCTGATGCACCTTGCATTTAGGTATAAGTAGTGAATTACCTGTTAATTTTTTTTTTGTTTTTCCTTTGCCTCTTCCTTGGTCTTTACTCCCCAAGTAACTTCCTTTTTCATGTTCCTTGGTCAATCCATATTTTTCTAAAATCTCACTGACAGAGCAATTGTCTTCTCGATTTTTGTTGCCCTAATAAATGAGATTTGACTAAATATTAAATTATTGTACTGTATATTTCTTTCAAAATAAAATTTGAATAAATTTGACCTGGATCTATTGAAGAAATGTCACTTTTATTTAATGTGTTATAAACTGTGAAAGGTTAAGTGAATTCTGAATTCATAATTACTATATATCTATGAAAGTTTGAGCTGGCTTGGATATGGTGGGAATGTTAAGCCAATGATTTACTAAAGTATACTTTTACAATTGAGGCATTTGTATCAGTAACTGCTTTTGATTAAAGCTGCACTAGTAATGATCAAGTGGAGCTGTTATTTGTTTGCTTCTGTATATCAATTTATGCAACAAATATTTTTAGACTGATTAAATAAAGATACTTTTTTTACAAATATTTGTACAGTGCCAACATTTTGTAAATGTTAAATACTACATTTGAAGGTTTACTCAAGAACATGATAATAATTTCAGCTAATAATAATAAATGTCAGTTAAATAAATTAAAATCTTGCTGTTCACAGTGAGAACTTAAATCGAAAGACATTTTTCATGAATGTAATTAATGCCTAGAGTGTGAACGTGATTAAAGTGTATTTAGAGCTAAGATAAAACAAGAACTGATTTTCTCACGTTGGAAATTATTGAAAATGTTTAATTTTTTTTCTGCAATGTAATTTTTGCTCCCAGTTTTCAGAATATTATCACTCTTCTGTTTAAATTAGCAGGCTAATCAAAACTGGTCAAAATGGAAAATGTAAACATTTTTTTTAATTTTGTACTCAAATTTGGAAAGAGAAAGAGAATCAAGTATCCAACTAAACAATCAACAATAGAGATCAGAAATGTGACGTTTTCGAGGGTTGAGTGTGGTATTAAGTTTTTATCTTCACTCCATTGTACTTCTTAAGACAATGAGCATTTTGAGGTATTTGGTTATTCTCATTGGAGCACGGTGTGTGGTTCACTGGCCAAAGACAATCGATAGGTAGCACTTGTGTTGCATTAAATGTTTGTGAAACGATTACTTCATTTAATGTTTCTCCACTGTTTATCATCTTATAATCTACTTATAATATGGAATATTAGTATGGAATTACATAACTAAAGGGAAATTTTGGTAGCTAACAATAAAAACAATGTAAATATAAAGTTTCTGAACATCATAAACAATTTAGAAATATATACATACTGTATAGTATGTATATAGCTAGTAGTCATAGTGTAAAATAAAAAAAGGGTACACAACAGTATTCCACCCTCTTCATAAACATTTTCTGCACCAACATCTTTAACTCGGTCACTTGCTGTGGTTATTTTGAAAGGTGTTAAAGTGCCCCTTTAAGTACATAAATTGTAATGGAAAATCAAATGTGAAACATGACACATTGGTGACTCACAGGTAGAATTTTATCACTTAACAGGGTCAATTCAGTCTGTTCAATTCCAGCCAAAACCCAAGTTACCTTTTCAACAAATTGTCCTTTGGGCATAATAAAGACTTTCTCTAACAATAAAACAATATATAATCTATATTTACATTTCTAAAAATTGTATATATTGCGGTATAACATATATTAAAATAATCTTAAAAATAAAGTAGTAATAAGTACTAATAATAAGTAGTAGTTTTTTATCTTCTTAGTAGTTGATATAATTATATTATATCAGTTATATATTATATTATTAGGAACAAGTAATAGGTTTATTCCATGCTGAAAAGAGAAGAAAGAAAACACTGTTTTGGCTGTGGAGCCTTCTTTGGGTGTGTGTTGTTCCTTTGCAGCCTATGCATGCTGATGCAGCTACCCACCTGAACTATATTACTATATTAGTAGATTTTAATAGATTTAGTACTAATTTAGATTTAATACCAATTTAGCAGATTAGTAACTGGAAGGTTGCAAGTTCAAATCCCGTGTAGGGGTTTTGTGCATTTACTGGGACAAATATTAAGTGTAGCAGTAAGTCACAAAATTATTCATTGATGGCTATTAGAAAATCAACCTTGTGGGATAACTCAGCAACGCACACACATGGATACTAATACACAAGAATATGTTTATTAATATATAAAATGTGCATATAAACATAACAGATCTTAAGAGTGAGGGTTAGCAGAATACACACGATATATATTCAATCACGAAGATTTACAAACCAAGAGGGACATACATTCAGTATACTATTCATTTAAACCGTTTCGTTAATGAGCTTTGATTACAACTTCTACGCTAGATACTCAAAGGCAAGTACGTCACTCATAGGAATTCAATTGATATCAACTGGGGTTGAAGTAACAATTGAATTTTCGAGCTGTAATGCAGAATGTTGAATACTCATCCAATCTGTGTGGATTCAGATCTCCCGCCAGGCAGTCCTGGTTCGACTGGAGGTGTGGGAGAAGGAGGGAGAGATTCCTGCTGCAACGCGCTGGCACAGGGCTCTCTGAAGACCGACAAGTCAGTACTGGCTTAACTAGCAGAGACTGTGCACATGGAAAGTGACTGCAGGTCCAAGCAAGTCACACTCTTTAGACGGAAGGAAGACCGGTTCGTTCCCGATGTAGCACTAGTCCTGAATACTGAGATTCAGTTGTCGAATCGTAGTGAACCGTAGTTCACTCGTTGATCAGGTGAGCGTTCGCGGTGGGGTACCGGTGGTTCACGAGGCTTGCTGCTGGGCTAACCTCAGGCTGATCCTTTGGTTACGCGCGGACAACCTCCTTTCTCGATTCTTAGAACAAAGTAAAGTCCTGGCACTCGGACACACTGGCCGTTACGTGATTGCGCGAGATGAGTCTGAGAACGTCCTGGAGAAGGCCATTCTGGTCCTTGTGCTGCCTGTTTTATCTGGAGGAACTACAGTCGTTCATTGGTTGAATGTTCTGCAGGAATTCGAAACCCACATAGGGTTACCCTGCCCTACCAGTTCCTGATTGGCCGATCGAGGTGGAGGAAGAGTAACAATGCTCACTGACATTAGGGTTGTTAACAACATGGGATGAGACTCTGGAATCTCCCAGACAGTAAGGCGCCAGAGATGACCATTTATTAGGGTGTCTCAGCCTTGGAAGTTGTTCCTTATCAGGAAACTCTGTCAGCTAGAAAAACACTTTAAATGTGAACCAAATGGAATGGCCTCTCTGTATCCAGCACCACTGAGATGAGGGAGAGAGAGTCTGGCAAGGGAGCAGCAAACTTAATTCCTGTATTTTTAATAAGTCTTGTTGCTACACCTGCGGTCAGCAGAGGAATCCTACTCCTTTGGGCCCCTGAGCAAGGCCCTTAACCCCAACTGCTCCAGGGGCACTGTACAATGGCTGGCCCTGTGCTCTGACCCCAAGCTTCTCTCCCTGACTGTGTGTCTGTGTCTCATGGAGTGCAAGCTGGGGTATGCGAAAAAGACTAATTCTTAATGCAAGAAATTGTATATGGCCAATAAAGTGATTTTATTTTATCTTATCTTATAATTATTTGGCTTCATCAGAGTTGTTAGAAAAAGTTGTTGGAAATATGTGAGAACAATAAAGTAGCACTTGTGGTGCAATACACCTATATCAGTTTAACTTTTCAGATACAGCAATGGACGGAGTGTTTCATGCTTTGGTGGTGCTTTGTCTCCTGCAGTCGGGGCTAGGGAGGGAAACTGGATGTGAGCTTTTATTTTCAATATCCGTGTTCAATACACATTCCCAATATTCACTGATCAATCTCTAACCCCACAGGGAGACTTCCTGGCAGCATCTATGTCTACTGGTTACTAATGCATCTTACTGTTAGGCAGAATAGTACACATATAATTAATATGTATACTATATTGACTTTTTTATATTACAGTACGTTATTCACTTTACATTGACAATATCTTAAGCCCAAAGCAGTACTGCTATTATATGATATTAAACTGAAGAAGAGAAATGGTAACATGAGCTCTAACCATCCACTCCCTGGACAGACTGAGAAAGCTATTTGGAAGTGTTAACTATCCAGTTATTTCAAAGGGTGCAGTGGCAAAAAGATTAGTGCATTTGCAAAATAATGCAAGTCTATGAACTGCAACAGCCACAAGTTCTGCTCCATTAAGGAAAAAATAAAAATGTATAAAACGATAACTACAGCAAATTATGACAAGTTTCATTCTTCTAACAATTATGAGGTTTCCAAAATATTAAGCTTCTTAATTTATTAAGTATTTGCTGTGATGTTAAAATATTTTTCTTAAACTACTATAGTTTTAAAACAAAATTGTGGGGCCTAAAATATATTCAATATAAAGATCAAATAGTGGCATCATAATTATAATATTACATTCTAAAATAAGATACTAGATCTCAGGAATAAAATGTGGAGGTTGACATTGTAGTGCGAAAACTTAATTCGCAAGGTGTCATGACTCGTACCTTCTCCCGTATGAGCCCTGGCATTCCCACGTGTACTAAATTCCACACACGCTCACCTGGGGACTAATCATCCAACCACATCTCTCTCTTCAATATTTAAACACTCTTCACCAGCTTACCTAAGCTCACTATTGAGAAGTCTTCCACAGCTTTCTCTACTATTCTCGACCTGACTCCTTTGATTACCCGACCTGATTCTCCTACATTTGAGTTCGCTCTTGCCTAACGACTTGGATTTGGAATCTTGGATTTAAATTTTCTTGTACTACCTAACTCATGGTTTCGCACAGGGGTCCAACTACTCATCACTTTCAGAATTCCTGACACAAGAGTGGCAATGGTTTTCTCTGTATTTCAATGGTTGTCCTCCCACAGTCCAAAAACATTCAAGTAGGTTATGAGTGCTATCATGTCCAGGGTGTATCCTGTCCTGTCCGTGGTGAATCATGGCTTGCATTCACTGCTTGCCACAACTCTGTACTGGATTAAGCAGCTAGAAAATAGATGGACTGGTGGATTTATAATGATAAAAATAATACAATCCAAATGCAATACAGAAGATATTGTCTTCAAAATATGTTTACTTAACACCTACACATATTTTTAAATATGACTGATCTGTATGTGTGAGATGGTACTGGTTTCAAAGTTTATTTTACATATTTGTTATGAACTACTTAAGAAAACTTACTACATACAGATGCAGCCATTCAAAATGCGCGGGCGATACCGCATTATTTTGCGGTGTGCTTTACGCGGTCTACCGCGAGTTACCGTAAATTCTCCTATAATACCGCAATTAAAATAATAGTATCCGGAATTTCCGCAAGGTGGAGCTAGTAAAGCTCAACCTCTCATGTTTGAGCTGTCGCCATCAAAGTCTTTAACGAAGATATTACTAATAGTATTAATAATGAATGACCTTGGACAAGCTGTAAACTCAAAGTATAGCCCTGGTCCACATTCTTTTTTTCATTGACCGTCTTTGTAAAAGTAACACCACAGCATTTCGCAATCACGCATTTGTTTCCAATTATGCACAGTAATTTTTAATTAAGTACAGTAATTTTTGAGAATCTCCGATTCACCATGCCTTTCACATGCTCAGAAAAGAGATTGATTTAGGAACATAAACATATTACTGTATGCAAACTGTACTGTATACAGTATGTATATGTATATTTAATGTCTTTACTGTGCCCGTTTAAGTATTGAATATTTATATGGAATTTTACCACTGAAGGGAAATCTTAGTGCCTGAGCATAAAAAGAATAGGAGCATACTGTAACGCGTGTGAAGGCCATAAACGATATTAGTTTTGGAACATAAACATACAGTATATGGCTGGTCTCGGTACTTTAAAGAAAACATAAACACCAGTATTCCATTTCTCCCTAAACATTAAGCATCGAAGTGTCTAACTAACGTGATACCGGAGTCAACAAGCATACTTTTAGAATTTGATTAAAAGGGAATATAATATGGAATCGCGTATATAAAGAAATTAATAATGATATAATTATATTCATGTACCGCAACACAAGAATAGTACACGCTGTACATTGTCTGTTGATAATGTTTCTGTAGTGCTTTTTCAGCACTCTGCATGTGACTTTGCCAGTGGCGCTGTGGGTTAGGTTCCTGACTCCCATGTCACACGGTCTGTGATTGAATCTCACTGGATTTTTTTTTACAAACATTTCTTTGAAAAAATGAAACGTTTCCTTAGTCAGAGATTAATTAAAACCTCACTCGCACCAAACAAATTTATATTTCTAAATTTCACAACATGATCGAATTTAAGTCATTTTAATAACAGTGAATAGTCACCTAGGCGTTACAATATTAACATTTATATTGATTTAAATCACGTTTAAATCGCCTTTATTTAAAACCCATAAATAAAACTGATACTGTTTAGACTTTTAATTATTTAAAACTGTATTACAGCAGCACAATGCACAATGCAACATAAATCGCTATCTTTGTCTTCTGTGTAATAATGTTCACCTCTCTGTCCAGCAAATTAACAATAGTAATAATAATGAACTTTATTGTATATGGCGCCTTTAAAGGTGGCTCCTCAAAGCGCTTTACAGGTTAAAAACAATAACAACAATACTGTTAGGCTGGGCAAACGATTTTTTTTTTTAAGAAATACAAAATGAGATATAATGATGTGTTCCGGCTTAGACATTAACGAAGAGCATAACACGTGGGCGGCATAGAGGTCGGCTCTGGCTTTCCCATCTACTGTATACACTGCAAGTACAACCCCCTCTCTGCAGGAGTGCTGGCTGTGACGAATTAAACCGGTTTCACAGGTATTTTCAAAGTAGAAGGAGGCGAGATTTCCAGCGAAAGACACCTCCCGCCCTCAAAAACCCAGTAAGTACAGTACTTACTATTTAAAGGCTAGGCTCCTCAATGAAATCGCTTTAACATGCTAATGCGTTGGTGTAACAGTCCGGGCGTGGCAAGCTTCTAATTTCAACCCGACTACGGCGAAAGGAACCCTTCTTTCATTGGAAGACAATGAACATATTTAAGCCCTGAATGAATTAATAGCAAACATGGTTTACGTAAAAGACATTTTTCCAAGAACGTTTAGCCTTTGTCACTAATGAAACCACTAAATAAAGACATAAATATAAAAATCTTAAGATTTTTAAAATACATGACTTTGCTAAAATTTATTTGAAAATAAAAACAATTACAAACGCCAGGGGAGAGAGAGAACAGGGGAGGGATGTTGGTTTTGCATAAGGGGCGGGGCTATGGAAATGAGGTCTGTTTGGGAATGTGGAGTTACATGTTCTGGCTGTTTGTGAATTATCGTTGTTGAGTATGGAGTGTTGAGGTATTGATTTTGTGTAATGCTTTATGTTGAAAATTGAGGTGGATTTTGTTTATGAGAAAGAGGATAAACTGGGATGGGAGGAGGGTTTGCATAAGGGGCAGGATTATGATAATTGGAGGAATTTGCGAGAGTATAATGGTTTGATATATTTGATTTTGTATTGTGGTTGTTATCTATGTTTTTGGTTGGTATTATGTTTATATGGTTGTTTTTGTTGGTTGGTTGTTATTATGGTTATTAATAATACAATCTATAGTTGAAATCTGAGCCTAAATAAAAAGAAAAAGCAAGTGATTAGGTTTATGAGCAATCTAATTACTTATTAGTTTAAAACGCTATATAAAATAAAGTTTATTATTCATTTGCTGGACAGAGCGGTGAACATTATTATGCATAAGACAAAGATGACGATCCTGATCAGTTTAGGAATCTGTGTACGCTGTAAGGTTTTTACTTCTTAAACTTTTAAAATACACGTTTGGAATAGAAAGAAATCCTCTTCCTGGTACAGTACTGTATGTATAGCAAACAAGCACGTCTTTTTTCTCCAATCAGAGGGGTGTCAGATGGTGTCAGCCAATCACCATTCTGAAGCCCTACCATAATCTCTGGTATGGGGAGACCCCAGAATTCTGTCCCATAGTTTAGACAGATGATAGATACTTTTATTGATCCCGTGAGGGAAATAAAGTAAATCATTTTCATTTTAGGAAATTATTAAACGCTCCGTTAAAAGCAAAGGAGATTGTCTGTTATAGTGGACATAAAAACAAGAGTTTGCTGGCATTATATCCTAGAAGACACAGACCGGCGCCAGACCGGTAAAATGCCTGATGAACTAGGGATTGGACAGTTTCCAAGTGCTTGTACAATCGATGGAAATGTTCAAATAAATGTGCAAAAGAAATAAACAAAATAATCATTTATTTCTTTATCATATTGGCTAGCTAATGTCCTCTCTTTGCTAGTTAGTGGCTGTGTTTCTGCGTTGGGTAGCAACGGGTGACTGTTCTCAGGCGGAAGATGTAAACAGCTTAATTTTCGTGTTAAATAATTTTTAAAAATTAAAATTCATTCTATACAGCAATCACATATTTGGGTACCGTTTTATAAGACTTTCATGCTTAAAATGTTTAGGGAGAAATGGAAGACTGGTGTGTATTTTTTCTTTAAACTATCAAGACCAGCCATACACAGTACAGTTTATGTACATACAGTAATGTTTATGTTCCTAAATTAATATTGTTTATGACCTTCAGATGCGTTATGCTCAGCTACTAAAATTTCCTTTTAGTGGTAAAATTCCATATAAATATTCAAAACTAAGCGGATTAAAATGTGCACAGTAAAGACATTAAATGATTAAATCTTTTCACTACCAACCAAGGCACCACGAGTGCCCCTGTCGGTCATTTTGGCCAGCCAATCACTTACCGCGGTGCCCTCCGGTGCCCTGCGGTGGCTTGTGGGTAGGTTACTGTACCGCGGGTTTTTACCGCGCATTTTGAATGGCTGCATCTGTACAGCTTTTTTAAATGTGTGGCTCAACAGATGCATTGAAACTTTAAACATTCTGTGACTTTTTAGTTATTTAAAACAAATTCAGTGAGAAACTGATCAGAACCATCTTCGGTTTTAAAAAAATGACACAGCTACAAAGTATCATGACAGTTGCTAGTTAAAACCCTTTTAAGAAAATCTAATTGCTTGCTAAATTTCCCCTTTTAAGACTGAAATGGCAACTTTTATAGTTTTTGGTGAGATCGTTTATAAATATATAAAATAAAATAGTTTATTTTACTGTTTGTGCACAAAACATACTAAAGTTATTCCCTGGACCTCATACACCCTCAGCATAATCAAAATAAAACACCCACTAGATACACCGTGATCACACGTAAATGTAAAATACAGTAGAGTTAATAACTTCTGTTTTAAAAAAACTGATTTGTATTTTAAAATTTGTATCTGCTAAAACAGCAAATATAACTGTTTATCACATTTTACTCACAGGTTCAGTCTTAGCATTTTCACATAAAAAAGATATACATAAACTGTGTCAATGTTAGCAGTTTTATAATAAAGAAAATGGACATTTGTATTTAAACATGGCTTAATCTTAGACTACAGATCCAGCCATTCAGAATACACACTGGATAGTGCAGCAGATCGGGGTGCACACACTGCACCCCACTCCAATGCACTGAGCTTTTAAAAAATATTCTGTTGTGGGACTGTGCTAATAATAAAATCAACAGGCGGCACAGTGAATGCTCAATCTGGCGTTGGAAATATTTGGGCTGTCACATGAAAATGTCTGGTTTCAAATATCAGTCAGTGATGAGCCCCATGGGACAATCTTTTTCCAATTACAGAATTTAAGTGTTTACACTTTTATTGATTTTACACTGTACATTATAGTATGTTAAATATAACATTCATTGAAAAAAGTATGGATATTATTTTAAAAAATACTCAGTTGGATATATAAAAATTGTTTATTATTATAGCTTGCTGTGAATGCAATGTGCTTCTTTCAGGTTTACATCTACATTCAAATAATCTATATTTTGTCTTAATCCAAATTTCAGCAACAAATAATTAGGAAATAATTTTACTTTAAACTTTATTTATAAACATACTGTGCTATAGTTGCTTTAAAACCATACTGTATGTATTGTGTATCCTGTATATTTATATACCAATTATATACACTGCGGTTGATTATGGCACAGTATGATATAATACACAGTACTGCACAGTCCAGAAACATACTGGGATATTAACTGTTTCTATAAAAAATGGCTTTGGCATGAGTGTGTGCATCTGGATAAATTATTATAAGAACAGTTTATCAATATGTTGAAATGATACCATGACAGAGCAGACAGATGTGTTACACCTTTAAGTGAGCCTGTTATTCACTTTGTTGTATACTAGTGCATACTGTCTAGGTGCAGATGGTCTTGTTATGCAAAATGTTTTAGACCAATGTGCTCGCTTATTAAACTTAGAGATCCTGACTGATTTGACTTTTTATTCTTCTCACTCATTTGAAACAGAAAAAAAAGACACTCTGAGTCAAACAGGTGTCATACAACATACATACAAATTCCGTAGACATGGGTAATGGTCTCCCAATTTATACTTTTCACTTAAATCCTGCTAAACTAGAGGTCATGCAGAAGGAGGTAGATTATTTGCTGGAGCATTGTTTAGTTCAAACAAGCAATAGTCCATGGAGTTCCCCTTGTTTATTAGAACCCATACTTAATGGGATTTCATGGTTCTGTACAAACTCCACCAGACATCATATGTATAAACATAATCAATTACTGATGCGCTGTTCCTTTAGGTTACGTTACAGGGTTATTCTCTCGAATTGACTACTGTAATGCTCTACTCGCTGGGGTATCTAAATCTACTCTGAACAAACTGCATTATGTCCAAAATTCAGCAGCCACAATCCTGACCAGGTCTAGTGCAAGTGTTCACATTACTCCTATCCTGGAGTCCTTGCACTGGCTTCCGGTCAAATTCCGTGTAGACTTTAAAATCCTCATGCTCACTTATAAGGCTTTGCATGGCTTGGCACCTCTGTACCTGTCTGAACTATTATCGCCCTACTCCCCACCTCGCAACCTTCGCTCTTCTAATTCTGCTCTCCTTACTGTCCCCCAAGCCCGTCTACATTGTATGGGTGACAGGGCCTTCTCCTGTTGTGCCCTCAAGCTCTGGAACTCTCTCCCCAAGGATATCAGAGAGTTCCCTTCTCTAAACTCCTTCAAATCCAGACTCAAAACCGTCTTCTTCAGAAAAGCCATTCTTCATTCTCTGCTTTTCTTAGTACCACCATCCACGGTCTCCTCTATATATTGTAATCGTGTTTTATCTTGTGTATTCTTCTTATTTATTGTTGTTGTAATCCTGTTAAGCGCTTTGAAAGCAACCTTTAAGGCCCTATATATAATAAAGTTTATTATTATTATTATTATTATTATTATTATTATTATTATTATTATTATTATTCCCTGGAAATTAGAAACAAGAAAGGCATGGAGAACTTTGTTGTACTGGGGGAATTTTTCTGTAAGATAAATAGTAATAGAGGAGTTTATCTTGTGACCTGCCTGCTTCGTTTTAAAGTTCATTCTTGAAATGCGGAGAAGAATAAAGACACAACGTTGTGTCTCTTTCCCTTTCCCTTCACCTTGGAATTCAAGGTTAAAATTAATCTTGACACACACCTGAAGAAGGCTCCACAGCCGAAGCGTTGTGTTTCCTTTCTTTTCTTTTCAGCATGGAATAAGACCGTTACCTGTTTCTTTGAAGATAAACATTCTATATATGATTTTATTTAAAGGCTTGTTTTTACTCCTGCTATTTACAGTATTCACATTTGCTAAATCATTAACATTCATTCATTTTTAATATTATTAATAGTATCTTCCGTATTGCATTTAAATTGGAACATTGGAACAAGTATAAATCCACCAGTCCATCAGTTTTCTAACTGCTTTACCCAGGACAAAGTTGAGGAAAGCAAGAGAGAACATGCAAACTCCACACAGATAGAACCCCAGGAATTGAACTGAAGTTCCCATCAATGACTACTGGGAATGTGTACTGAAGAGACTGAAAATAAAAGCTCACACCGCTTCTCTCTGCTGCGAGGGGACACCCCCATGGTATACATCCTCCATTGCCACTGTATTAAAGAATAGGTGCTACACCCCCTTCATACATATCTCCTACACATCTGCATTAATTTCTTTAACTTGTTAATGTATGGTTATTTTGGACACATTTTAACTACATTTTGCTGTTGATGCTGTTGCAATAGACAATGCAATGCTCATAGTTTATAATATATAGCACTTTTACCGAGATACACTTTGGTACAATCTAAATAAATAAATTTAACACATACTGTACTGGCTTTAAAGCCATATGGCATCATGCTGTAATTAGTGAATATACGGTATATTTATATACAGTAGTATACCTTCAAGTTCATTTTAGTCGTTATATTATATTAAGTTATATTATAACAACTTTTCCAAACAACTTTTAAAACTACTAATGTACAAATATGATACATAAGTGATTATTATATCAACTACTAGGAAGAAAATTGGGCAGCAAAAAAATGTTCTAAAAATGAAAATTTAGATTTTAAATCTTATTATCTGAAAATAGACATAGATGCAGCCATTCATAATGAGTGGGGTACGCCTCGGTAAAACACGGTGGTCGTGTCATACAGATGCAGCCATTCAAAGTGTGCGGCACAGACACGTACCGGAGGTAATTGGCTACGGCCTCGCGCATCATGACGCTCACTCACGCAAAATACCGCGGTACGTGATTGGTTGACCGACAGAGGCACTGGTGCGTTGGTCGGTCGTAGAAAGATTTAAATGTCTTTACTGTGTCCGTTTTAGTATTGAATATTTATATGGAATTTTACCACTGAAGGGAAATCTTAGTACCTGAGCATAAAAAGAATAGGAGCATACTGTAACGCGTATGAAGGCCATAAACTATATTCATTTTGGAACATAAACATACAGTATATGGCTGGTCTCTGTACTTTAAAGAAAAAATACACACCAGTATTCCATTTCTTCCTAAACATTTTAAGCATCAAAGTCTTTAACTAACGTGATAACGGAGTCAACAAGCATACTTTTAGAATTTGATTAAAAGGGAATATAATATGGAATTGCGTATCTAAAGAAATTAATAACGATATAATTATATTCATGTACCGCAACACAAGAATAGTACACGCTGTACGATGTCTGTTGATAATGTTTGTAGGGATTTTTCAACACTCCTCATGTGACTTTGCTGGTGGGTTAGGTTCCTGACTCCCACATCACACGTTGTGTGTTTGAATCCAGCTGAAGCCATGACTTTTTTTTAACAAACATTTATTTGAAAAAATAAAACGTTTCCCTGGGTCAGAGATTAAATAAAACTTCACTCGCACCAAACAAATTTATATTTCTTAACATCACAACATGATCGAATTTAAGTCATTTTAACAACAATGAATAGTCACCTATGCGTTACAATATAAACATTTATATTGATTTAAATCGCAAACGCGTGTTTAAATATATGTGTTTTTTGATTCACAATCAGACTAATGCAACATAAATTGATATCTTTGTCTTCTAAGTATCTCAATAAACTTTCAGTATAGCTTTCTCCCCGTTTAGATTTATTTTTCTTGGGATCTTGGGATCAAACGTGGAAAGATTAGATTTTAATCATTTTTATTTTTTAAATACATTTTAGAAAAGTGTTATCTATACTAAAAAGCTGTACACCACCTGCTATAAAGATACATATTGTAATACTTTCGGGCTTGGATAGGACGGATACAAGAACTCAGACTTCAGAACTCAGGACTTGCGGAGTTAAAGCAAGTTAAAGTTAAAGGACCTTGAATTGAATTGAATTGAGTGAGAGGGGGGGGAGGGCGAGAGAGAGAGCACAGCCAGGACAGACAGGCAAATAAGATACACTCCACAGACATTCGCAACAGCGACATATTATAAAACGTTTGCACATATTGTTAAATTATTACTTGTTTTTCAGGAAGTTAAAAAAAACTTGAATTACTTATCCAGTCTCTCGAAATAAAATTATTTTTCAAGCAATGCAACTAACGTCGGGCAACGTGTTTTTTTTTAATCCATCACTGACAGCCACATCTTAAATCTTGTCAGTCAGCTCTTTTTTCTCTATTTGAATTGTGGCGATTCAAACAACTTGGGATAACAAGTGGTCTCAAAGTCACCGAGCTCACAGAGCTTCAACAACAGATGACAATTTCCTTAGCCCTTCCTTAGTCTTCCTGAAATTGTCTGATTATGAGTGAATAAAAGCATTTTATTCAAAACACGTTTGCATTTGTTTGGGAGCTATATTATGTATTTTTCATACGTAAGATATAATGATGTGTTCCTGCTTACACATCGCACGACTTTAAAAGCTAGAAAAACAGGTTTCGATTCATATTATCTGGCGAGCCTTGTTTTGTCAAAGGACAGCACACTCTCTAGCTTGCCCTAAATGGACAATACACAGGGGGGAGGGCAAGCGAGAGAGAGAGAGGGGGGGGGGGGCTGATATGTGAATATGATAATGTAAATTCCATCAAGTCAGGCACCTGTGAATTTGCAGTATTCCCAGAAAGAAAGAAAGCTCTGTTGTCCTTCACATGAATGCGTGAATCATTGTACTGAACCCAGGATTTTACAGTATTTTTTCTTTAAAATACCAATAGCAGCAACATAAAGTTTACATTATATGTTGATGTTCCAAAATTAATATCGTTTATGACCTTTATGACCTCCTTTATGCTCTTCATTAATGTCTAAGCCGGAACACATCATTATATCTCATTTTGTATTTCTTTAAAAAAAATCGTTTGCCCAGCCTAACAGTATTGTTGTTATTGTTTTTAACCTGTAAAGCGCTTTGAGGAGCCACCTTTAAAGGCGCCATATACAATAAAGTTCATTATTATTACTATTGTTAATTTGCTGGACAGAGAGGTGAACATTATTACGCAGAAGACAAAGATAGCGATTTACGTTGCATTGTGCATTGTGCTGCTGTAATACAGTTTTAAATAATTAAAATTCTAAACAGTATCAGCTGTATTTATGGGTTTTAAATTAAGGCGATTTAAATGCAATTTAAATCAATATAAATGTTTATATTGTAACGCATAGGTGACTATTCATTGTCATTAAAATGACTTAAATTCGATCATGTTGTGATATTCAGAAATATAAATGTGTTTGGTGCGAGTGAAGTTTTATTTAATCTCTGACCCAGGGAAACGTTTTATTTTTTCAAAGAAATGTTTGCTTAAAAAAAAAAGTCATGGCTTCAGCTGGATTCAAACACACAACGTGTGATGTGAGAGTCAGGAACCTAACCCACAGCACCACTGGCAAGGTCACATGAAGAGTGTTGAAAAAGCCCTACAAACATTATCAACAGACATCGCACAGAGTGTACTATTCTTGTGTTGCGGTACATGAATATAATTATATCGTTATTAATTTCTTTAGATACGCGATTCCATTTTATATTCCCTTTTAATCAAATTCTAAAAGTATGCTTGTTGACTCCGGTATCACGTTAGTTAAAGACTTCGATGCTAAAAATGTTTAGGGAGAAATGGAATACTGGTGTGTATGTTTTCTTTAAAGTACCGAGACCAGCCATATACTGTATGTTTATGTTCCAAAACTAATATCGTTTATGGCCTTCACACGCGTTACAGTATGCTCCTATTCTTTTTATGCTCAGGCACTAAGATTTCCCTTCAGTGGTAAAATTCCATATAAATATTCAATACTTAAACGGGCACAGTAAAGACATTAAATATACATATACATACTGTATACAGTACAGTTTGCATACAGTAATATGTTTATGTTCCTAAATCAATCTCTTTTATGAGCATGTGAAAGGCATGGTGAATCGGAGATTCTCAAAAATTACTGTACTTTGCATGATTGGAAACAAATGCGTGATTGCGAAATGCTGTGGTGTTACTTTTACAAAGACGGTCAATGAAAAAAAGAATGTGGACCAGGGCTATACTTTGAGTTTACAGCTTGTCCAAGGTCATTCATTATTAATACTATTAGTAATATCTTCGTTAAAGACTTTGATGGCGACAGCTCAAACATGAGAGGTTGAGCTTTATTAGCTCCACCTTGTGGAAATTCCGGATTTTCCGGAAGGTGGAAAAATTCCGGAAGGTGGAAAAATACTATTATTTTACTTGAGGTACTATACGAGAATTTATGGTAACTCACGGTAGACTGCGTAAAGAGCACCGCAAAATAATGCGGTATCGCCTGCACGTTTTGAATGGCTACATCTGTAGCACATC
The DNA here is from genome assembly GCF_059453375.1 of Lepisosteus platostomus. NCBI lineage: Eukaryota > Metazoa > Chordata > Actinopteri > Semionotiformes > Lepisosteidae > Lepisosteus > Lepisosteus platostomus. The sequence continues at coordinate 24,433,076 of NC_142611.1, forward strand.
ATAACGCATCATACCGTATAAGACTGCCGTAAGATAATAATATCCGGAATTACTGCCTGTAGAGCTAATAAAGCTTAACCTCTCATGTACAGCATTTGAACTGTTGCCAGAAAACACCCGGTTTCGAATCAGAATCACTGCTGAGGGACAATCTTTATTCAATTAAGAATTTAAGTTGTATACTCTTTAGACTTTTAAATTTAAACTGTGTATTACAGCATGTTAATCATTATACATTAAAAAGTTGGTATATTTTATGAAAGCAAGATTGCTCAGTTGGACAAAAGTACACAACCTACCGCCTTTATCATAAATATTTTAATTATGAAGAAATATCTTATGCATCAAAGTCTTTACCGAAGATATTAGTAATAGTATTAATAATGAATGACCTTGGACAAGATGTAAACTCAAAGAATTACCCTGGTCCATATTCTTTGTAACCGTCTTTGTAAATGTAAAGACTTTATTTTTTCATTGACAAAAAAGTTACACCACAGCATTTCGTTGATCCGATCACGCATTCGTTTCCAATCATACAAAGTCTTGAGAATTCTCTGATTCACCATGCCTTTCACATGCTCATAAAAGATATTAATTTAGGAACATAAACATACTACTGTATTTAAACTGTACTGTATATGGCTGGTATTGGTAGTTTAAAGAAAAAATACACACCAATATTTCATTTCTCCCTAAACATTTTAAGCATCAAAGTCTTACATTTGGTTATTTCGGAAATGTTTTTACGTGCTCCTTCTGACCATGTTACTGTACGTTTATAACCTGTACAGTACTTTGTGAGAAAAGTACTTTTCTGCGAATATGCTCGATACCGGAGTAAACAAATGCATACTTTTAGAATTTGATTAATAGGGAATATCATATGGAATGGCGTATCTAAAGAAATTAATAATGATATAATTATATTCATGTACTGTAGCACAAACAGTAGTATAAGACTTTCTATTGATATGTGTCCGGCTGTTTCAGTATGTGACATGTCACTGTGTCTGTGGCGTGATGGCTTAAGTGAATGACTTATAAACAAGAGGTCTGGTGTTCGAATCCAGCTATTGTCCCGAGTTTTCTTTTAACAAACATTTCTTTGAAAAACTGAAATAGCAATATTATGGACACTCTATTTAATTTTTTATATTTCTAAATATCACAACATGTTCGAATCTAAGTCATTTATTAATAACAACTAATAGTTTCAAACTGCTACTGATATCATTATCATCAATATGTGACAAAGGTGAATCCTGTTTTTTTATGGTCTGTAGCTCAAATCCTGCTTAACTAAAAATTAGACACAAGAAGAGTATTATTGGACAATGCTGTGAGGCTAAAGAAATCAATAAAAATATTAATTCAAAGATCTCAATATATTTAACGCATACTCCTGACATTAGAGGGTGTGTCTGCTCGCCTGTGCAGTGACGTCACCATCTTTCCCTCTGAATATATAGCTGGAACCATTAAAATTCAGATTTAAAAGGTTATTAATAATATCTTCAGTGTCACATTAACATTGGAATGTTCTTCCAAGTGTAAAAAGAGGCGATACGCAACGTGTCTCCTTCATACATTTTCAGTTTACAGACCGTACAAGATCATTTTTTATGAATAATGTCTTCCGTATCGCATTAAAATAGGAACGCTTTTCACAGGTATAAAGCCACCTATTTTTTAATCGTTTCATCCAGGATGGGTAACAGCTTCACAACTCACCCTCCCCCCTGCCTGTCTGAGTTTCTTTTTAACCCTTCTGTGCCTGAATTGTTTTTCATGCACAAAAAGTGGTTATTACCTATCGAAACCTGTTTTTATCGCTTTTAAAGTCCTGCAATTTCTAAGTCAAGCAGGAACACATCATTACATCTCATTTTTATTTTTTTTAATTAAAAGGCCGTTTATAATATTGTGGCATTATTATATAAGACGGACACAGTGACTCAGACACTTGTTGAATGAAAAAGGGAACTTTATTTTTCTGTACAGCTGGTACAGCACCCAAACAAAAGCAAACTCGTTTTTAATAAAATGCTTTTATTCATTCATAATTTGACTCACATAACTCACATTCCCGAATGCACCCCTGATCAACAATCTTAGGTAGAACACGAAACAGCCTGTTAATAAAATTGTAGCAATTTTGTTCTGTCAGTTCTTCCTTCCAGAACTTGTAAATCGCATTGATCAGTTCTTGCTTTGTACTGTGTTTAGCAGTTTTCCGAATATAGTCTTTCAGGGAATGCCATACCATCTCTATTGGATTTAAATCTGGGGATTCAGCTGGAGTTTTCACCCAGTTCACTCCTTCTGCTATAAGCCTCGCCTTTGCTGCTGTGTGTTTTGGATCGTTGTCTTGAAAGAAACGGTTCCTTGATCCAAAGTGCTCCCTGATATCGTTATCTTTGTCTTCTGCATAATAATGTCCACCTCTCTGTCTAGCATATTTTATTTCATTGCACTTTGACAGATCGTCTTATAATCAATTGTTGTCAGAATATCCCCCCCTCCTTTTTCCTTTCCTTTTTCCAAAAAAAATCCTTTTTTTTTTGCTTACAGTGAGGTCAATGTAAATGTAATTAAAAGTTATATACTAATGCAGAGAATAATCATTACATACTGTATCACTATATATGTGTTTGTTATCTTAGCTTGTAATACAAAGTTGATCAGTTCTCAAATGACTGATCTTGTATTACCTGATCAGTAATTATCTATTATTTTATTGATTTCTAAATTGTTTTTATTCATTGAGTATGTCACTTATGTTGTTCACTTGCATTTTTATAGAATACAATTGTGAATTATAAGCAAAATAATATTCGAGTGGTAGAACTGTCAGTGTGCATTGGCTGCAAAGAAACTAGCAAAGGTTAATTGCACTATTAACCGCATAAAGAAATGTAAAATACTCGTCTTTACGTGTGAGGGCAGAAGTGGATGGTAGCAGGAATAAACAGCAAATCACAGGAGAACAAAGGGAAGAGTAGGTGAGAAAGAGTATCCGAACAGTGAGAGATCAGTGGGAAGAGGTGTGAAGATGAAATCAGTAAACAAACGCAGTGATTTAAAAAATAGATCAGTTTGTTATTGAGAGTGGGGGAAAAGTGTAATCTGCGTGATACAACTATTAAGAATAATATAAGAATTTAATCTTAAAGAAGAAGTCTAAAGAACACTGGACACCAGATTGTTGCTAGCTTCCAACAAGACAGACCGTAGCTTTTCCACTTTTTTGTTTCCCTACCGGCCATGTAATACATGGCATTGTGGAATAGAAGTTTATTTTAAAGGGAACATAGAGAAACAAGGAACTAGAGAAATCAATAAAGGCTATTTTCAATAGAATTAATGAATGAACATCCTGTTCACTGGGTTATTTAAATCCACATCAAGCAATATCCAATATGTTCAGATTTGACAGCCAGAATCCTGTATTGCTTTTAGATGCCACTTTTAAAGGTGCTATATAAAATAAATAACGTAAAGTAACAAGTAATAGGTTTATTCCATGCTGAAAAAAAGAAAAAAGAAAACACAACGTTTCGGCCATGGAGCCTTCTTCAGGTGTGAGAGAGACAAGGCAGTAGGCAAAGGTAATGTAGCGGGAGAACAAAGGCTGGGAGGGAGGAGGAGTGGGAGGCAGGAGCATGGGACAGAAAGAGAGGCCAATCAAGAGGTTTGAAGTCAGAATAGGTGTAGAGAGGTGTGAAATGAAACCTTCAATGAATGGAGAAAAGTAGTCTGTTGTTCAGAGAAGGGGGAAGGTGTGATCCTAGCTGCAGGATAATTTTGGTTTCTGTAGTCTTTCTGATGTATGAGTTCAGAAAACCGTCTTTGAGAACACAGACGGAGAGATTAGAGTGGTCGTGGCAGTCAGAGGTGAAATGAGAAACAATGAGCTTGGAGAGATCTTTAATCTTCACAACCCTGACGTGTTCTCTGAAGCGGTCTCCGTGTCTCCTTCCTGTTTCTCCAATGTAAATGGCTGGGCATTTACTGCAAGAGAAACAGTAAGGCCAGAGCCGACCGCTATGCAGCCCTCGTGTTTAGAAATCTTGTGACTTTTGAAGTTTGCTGAGGGTGGACCACATCAGTAAATTTCAATGGGTCCAGAGGAAAAAGTGCCTTGCCTTGCAATCTCCGGGAAACCATTAGTAGCATGGTGAATCGAAAATTCCCAACACTTACTTTGTGCGATTGGAAAATAATACGTGATCGGATCAACGAAATGCTTCGAAGAAGGAGGCGCTCTTTTCCTCTAGTTTAACAGTCTGTCCAGAAACAAAACATTCCTGTTTAACAAGAGTGTGGCATTACTTTTTGTCAATGAAAAAGTGTGTGTGTGTGTGTGTGTCTCTCTCTCTCTCTCTGCTGGCGTATGGGCGCAGGGGGGTGCTGTAAAAGCTGTACTGAAAAATAAAGCACCGTTTTTCATTCAACAAGTGCCTAAGTCACTGTGTCTGTCCTATATGATAATGCCACAATATTATAAACGCCCCAGTTAGGCTGGGCAATCAAATTATTTAATTAAAAAAAAGAGATGTAATGATGTGTTCCTGCTTAACTTAAAAAGTGTATGACAGGTTTCGATAGTTAATAACCACTTTTTGTGCACAAGAAACAATTCAGGGACAGAAGGGTTAAAAAGAAAGTCAGACAGGCGAGGTGGGGGGTGAGTTGTGAAACTGTTACCCATCCTGGATGAAGCGGTTAGAAAATAGGTGGATTTACACCTGTGAAAAGCATTCCAATTTTAATGGTTCCAGCTACATATTCAGAGGGAAAGACGGTGACATCACTGTGCAGGCGAGCAGACACACCCTCTAATGTCAGGCGTATGCGTTAAATATATTGAGATCTTTGAATTAATATTGTTATTGATTTCTTTAGCCTCACAGCATTGTCCAATAATACTCTTCTTGTGTCTAATTTTTAGTTAAGCAGGATTTAAGCAGGACCATAAAAAAACAGGATTCACCTTTATCACATATTGATGATAATGATATTAGTAGTAGTTTGAAACTATTTGTTGTTATTAATAAATGACGTAGATTCGAACATGTTGTGATATTTAGAAATATAAAAAAGTCAATAGAGTGTCCATAATATTGCTATTTTAGTTTTTCAAAGAAATGTTTGTTAAAAGAAAACTCGGGACAATAGCTGGATTTAAACACCTGACCTCTCGCTTATAAGTTAGTCACTTAAGCCATCACGCCACAGACACAGTAATGTATCAACTACTGAAACAGCCATACACATACAGATGCAGCCATTCAAAATGGGTGAGGTATTTCGCGGCATACCGCGACACGCCCACCGGGGTATCACGCGGTTCACGTGTGTCACGTGACTAACTATCCGGCGTCGCCTTGTAAAACCGCCAGGGGGAGCTTAACCTCTCATGTACAGCATTTGAGCCTTTAATTTTGAACTGTGTATTACAGCATGTTAATCATCAGTCATTAAAATGTTGGTATATTTTTTGAAAGCAAGATTGCTCAGTTGGACAAAAGTACACAACCTACCTTTATCAGAAATATTTATGCATCAAAGCCTTTACTGAAGATATTACTAATAGTATTAATAATGGATGACTTTGGACAAGCTGTATACTCAAAGTATAATTTCTTTAGCACATTTGTACAAGCACTTGGAATCTGTCCAAGCCATACTTTGTCAGGCATTTTGTTTTACTTCAACGGGCATAAAAACTTCCTTGCTTTTAACAGGGCGTTTCATAATTTCTAACTACGAAAATGATTTAAAATGCGACACCTATCATGAAAAGAAAAAAATACACACCAGTATTCCATTTCTCCCTAAACATTGTAAGCTTCGAACTCTTTAACTAACGTGATACCGGAGTCAACAAGCATACTTTTAGAATTTGATTAAAAGGGAATATAATATGGAATCGCGTATCTCAAGAATTTAATAACGGTATGATTATATCCGTGTACTGCGGCAGGGCTGTGTAGGGCTGTTTCGCCTGCCTGCTTATGCGAGCTGTCTTGTAGCCTACTGGTCTAGGTGCGTGACTACCAACTGGCAGGTTGTGTGTTCGAATCCAGCTGGTGCTGGACCTTTCAGTTTTATTTATTTATTTTTTAATCGCGTAACATAAACATATTACCGTATGCAAACTGTACTGTATACAATATGTATATGTATATTTAATGTCTTAACTGTGCCCGTTTAAGTATTGAATATTCATATCTAATTTTACCACTGAAGGGAAATCTTAACATAAACATACAGTATATGGCTGGTCTCGGTACTTTAAAGAAAAAAATACACACCAGTATTCCATTTCTCCCTAAACATTGTAAGCTTCGAATGAAACCACTAAATAAAGACATAAATATAGAAATCTTAAGATTTGTTTTATTTAATGTTGGTATCAGGATGAACTGTCAGAGTGTATATTTTGTCGCAAAGTTGCTACAAGATGTTAACAGTGAAAAAGGTATTTAGAAATGAGTTATTTCAAGATGAAAAAGAAAACATACACGAAATATGGTTTCATTACGACCAGAATCGGTCTTGAGATATTTTTAACTTGATTTACAGTATTTGAGAGGTATGTCTTAACACCGATACTACAGTGCTTAAGTACTGCTCACGTATATGTTTCTAGGTTTATATTATGCATTTCATACGGTCAAATTACTTTTGAGCAACTAATAAGAAGCGCGAAACGGTATGCGTTTTAGTTTCGTTTTGTGCTGGAACCCGTGGATTGATTAGAGATATCACGTACATACAAGTAATTTTTTAAATGTTGTAGTTCGTCTTGAAAAAATGTTACGAGTACATCATCTATCAACAATTACACAGGTTCTGTTTCCATATTGCGGATTTTGGTTAGGTACAGTGTTATCAAATCCAGTGGCGCTGTGTGTTACTTTACTGAGTCCCATGTCACATGGCCTGTGATTGAAACCTGTAAAACCGGTTTAATTCGTCACAGCCAGCACTCTTCAGGTGTGAGGGTCTTCTGCTCAGAATGAAACGCTAAAATGTTTGTGTATATTCTAATGGTAGTGGGGGCAGGGTGTGTGGGAACAGGTTTGGTTGAAATTGCATTGGAGATCTATGTTCTTCACACCTGAAACATTTTCTCTGAAAGGATTTTCTTCGCAGTTTAACCAATCTTGTTACAGCATGTTACAGTTTACTATTATTAACCATATTAATTTTAAGTGCTTAATGTAAAATCTTGTAAAAAAATATATTTTCATTGTTCAAATATACATTAATATACATTAAGTCTGACTATCATATAATAAGTTAAATACAAAACTAAAGAAAAAATAGGGTTAAATATAATTCAAAATATTTTGCTAACAATGTTAACTGTTTATGAATAATAAAATGTATTAACTAAGGAGTAGGATGGCACAGTTGTTAGTATGTTTTTTGTTTTGTTTCTTTTTCATAAATACAACAGTAGTACCTGATGTCTCAGTGGCTTTCAAAATTAAATTATGCATGCAAACCTGTGAACTAGTAAGATAACTAAGATTTTAATACTAATTAAATGACCGCGGGCACTTTCCACCCCCTCTACATTCTCAGAGTAGAACAGACTAACCTTCTAATGAAAGACGGTCCACCCCCCACGGACAGGAAAAGTGCCCACAGGCACTTAAACTTAATATGGTCAGTAACAGTAAACAGTAACATGGTAAGAAGGAGCACGTACAAACGTTTTCGAAATAACCACATGTAAGACTCTGATGCTTAAAATGTTTAGGGAGAAAGTGGAATACTGGTGTGTATTTTTTCTTTAAACTACCAATACTAGCCATATACAGTCTGTAACGTAGGGATTTCTATATGTCTTTATTTAGTGTTTACATTAGTGACAAAGGCTAAACTTTTAGCTTCAGTAACGTGTACATATCTCCCCTTTTTATAAAACGACTTGGTTGAAAACTGTTCCAGAGCCACTGTTGTTTCATCAGTGAAAAGTACATCATGAAATGCCTCTCCCTGTTCAATCCACTGGAAAAAAGAAAAAGGAGCATAAAGCTTCTGATGGTCATAAACGATATTCATTTAGGAGCAGCATCAGAGGTATGTTTTTAACTGCACTGCATTGGAGAGAATACCATAGTGTGTTGTTTTTTTTACTCCCTGGCGGAAACTGGCTTCCAGAAGAATCAGTATGGCTCAGAGATTAAATAAAACTTCACAGACATTAACGAAGAGCATAACGCGTGTACTGTATACACTGCAAGTACAACCCAACTCTCTGCAGGAGTGCTGGCTGTGACGAATTGAACCGGTTTCACGGGTATTTTCAAAGTAGGAGGCGAGATTTCCAGCGAAAGACACCCCCCCCCCTCAAAAACCCAGTAAATACAGTACTTACTAGTTAAAGGCTAGGCTCCCGACTACGGCAAAAGGAACCCTTCTTTCATTAGAAGACAATGAACATATTTTAGCCCTGAATGAATTAATAGCAAACATGGTTTACATAAAAGACATTTTTCCAAGAAAGTTTAGCCTTTGTCACTAATGAAACCACTAAATAAAGACATAAATATAAAAATCTTAAGATTTTTAAAATACATGACTTTGCTAAAATTTATTTGAAAATAAAAACAATTACAACCGCCAGGGGAGAGAGAGAACAGGGGAGGGATGTTGGTTTTGCATAAGGGGTGGGGCTATGGAAATTAGGTCTGTTTGGGAATGTGTAGTTACATGTTCTGGCTGTTTGTGAATTATCGTTGTTGAGTATGGAGTGTTGAGGTATTGATTTTGTGTAATGCTTTATGTTGAAAATTGAGGTGGATTTTGTTTAAACAGGATAAACTGGGATGGGAGGAAGGTTTGGTTTTGCATAAGGGGCGGGATTATGATAATTGGAGGACTTTGCGAGAGTAAAATGGTTTGATTATTTGATTTTGTATTGTGGTTGTTATCTATGTTTTTGGTTGGTATTATGTTTATATGGTTGTTTTTGTTGGTTGGTTGTTATTATGGTTATTAATAATACGATCTATAGTTGAAATCTGAGCCTAAATAAAAAGAAAAAGCAAGTGATTAGGTTTATGAGCAATCTAATTACTTATTCGTTTAAAACGCTATATAAAATAAAGTTTATTATTAATTTGCTGGACAGAGCGGTGAACATTATTATGCATAAGACAAAGATAACGATCCTGATCAGTTTAGAAATCTGTGTACGCTGTAAGGTTTTTACTTCTTAAACTTTTAAAATACACGTTTGGAATAGAAAGAAATCCTCTTCCTGGTACAGTATGTATAGCAAACCAGCACGTCTTTTTTCTCCAATCAGAGGGGTGTCAGATGGTGTCAGCCAATCACCATTCTGCGTTGGTAGCAACGGGTGACTGTTCTCAGGCGGAAGATGTAAACAGCTTAATGTTCGTGTTAAATAATTTTTTTTAATTAAAATTCATTCTATACAGCAATCGCATATTTGGGTACCGTTTCATAAAACTTTCATGCTTAAAATGTTTAGGGAGAAATGGAAGACTGGTGTGTATTTTTTCTTTAAACTACCAAGACCAGCCATACACAGTACAGTTTACATACATACAGTAATGTTTATGTTCCTAAATTAATATCGTTTATGACCTTCAGATGCGTTATGCTCCTCTTCTTTTTATGCTCAGCTACTAAAATTTCCCTTTAGTGGTAAAATCCATATAAATATTCAAAACTAAGCGGATTAAAATGTGCACAGTAAAGACATTAAATGATTAAATCTTTGCACTACCAACCAATGCACCACGAGTGCCCCTGTCGGTCATTTTGGCCAGCCAATCACTTGCCCTGCGGTACCCTCCGGTGCCCCGCGGTGGCTTGTGGGTAGGTTACTGTACCACGTGTTTTTACCGCGCATTTTGAATGGCTGCATCTGTATCAATAGAAAGTCTTATACTACTGTTTGTGCTACAGTACATGAATATAATGATATCGTTATTATTTTCTTTAGATACGCGATTCCATATTATATTCCCTATTAATCAAATTCTAAAAGTATGCTTTTGTTTACTTTGGTATCGAGTGTATTCACAGAAAAGCTTAAAACTATCACTTTTCTCACAAAGTACTGTACAGTATATAAACATACAGTAACATGGTCAGAAGGAGCACGTAAAAACATTTCCGAAATAACCACATGTGAGACTTTGATGCTTATAATATTAAGGGAGAAATGGATTACTGGTTTGTATTTTTTCTGTAAGCTACCAATACCTGCAATATGCAGTTTACATAATACGTTTATGTTCCTAAATTAATATCGTTTATGACCTTCAGATGCGTTATCCTCTTCTTCTTTTTATGCTCAGCTACTAAAAATTCCCTTTAGTTGTAAAATTCCATATAAATATTCAATACTAAGTGGATTAAAATGTGCACAGTAAAAAGATTAAATGATTAAATCTATTCACAACCGACCAATGCACCACAAGCCTAAAAGCAAACATTATTAATAATATCTTCCGTGTCGCATTAACATTGGAATGTTGTTTTACAAGTGTAAAAAGAGGTGATACACAACATGTCTCCTCTATAACTCTTCAGTTAACAGAGAAATTCCACCAGAGCCTCACAACATTGTCCAATAATACTCTTCTTGTGTCTAATTTTTAAGCAGGATTTGAGCTACAGACCATAACAAAAACAGAATCTATATTTCTCTCTCTGCGATTCGGGTGTTAACAAAACGTGTTTACAAAGAAAGTGAAATACAGTAATACTACCAGCTATATAGATACATAGATTTAGATATTTAGATCCTTAAATTAATATAATTATTAATTTCTTTAGAAATGATTCCATGTTATTTTCCCAATTATAAAACAGATAATTCCGGTCCTGAAATCTGATTGGCTGACACCCTTCTGAAGCAGTGCCATATTCTCTAGTATACGCACATCCCAGAATTTTGACTTTTTACCGTGTGATAAAGAAATTTTAAAGACTACTTCTTAGCGTAGATAAGAAAGCGTAGATAAAAAAGCTTGGATTCTCATGTATCTGATACAGATATCTTTTTCTGCTGTCTTTGTTGTGCTCTTGAGGATCTTTGTGATATTTTGAGCTCTCATTGAATGATATGTGTCGCATAGTTTAAATCATTTTCATTCTTACAAATTATGAAACGCTCTGTTAAAAGCAAGGGAGTTTTTATGTCTGTTATAGTAAAAGAAAATGCGTGATGAACTAGGGATTGGACAGTTTTTCAGTGCTTGTACAATTGATGGAAATTTTCAAATAAATGTGCTAAAGAAAAAAACAAAAAAAAAGTCATTTATTCCTTTATCATATTGGCTAGTTAATGTCCTCTCTTTGCTAGTTACTTGTGGCTGTGTTTCTGCATTGTGTAGCAACAAGGGACTATATTCTCAGGCAGAGAAATGTAAACGTAAAGCTTAATTTTCGTGTTAAATACATTTTTAAAATTAAAATTCATTCTACACAGCATTTGCATATTTGGGGGCCATTTTATAAAACTTTGATGCTTAAAATGTTTAGGGAGAACTGGAAGACTGGTGTGTATTTTTTCTTTAATCTACCAAGACCAGCCATATACAGTACAGTTTACATACAGTAATATGTTTATGTTCCTAAATTAATATCGTTTATGACCTTCAGATGCATTATGCTCCTCTTCTTTTTATGCTGAGCTACTAAAATTTCATTTTAGTTGTAAAATTCCATCTAAATATTAAATACTAAGTGGATTTAAACGTGCATTGTAAAGACATTAAATGATTAAATCTTTCCACGACTGACCAATGCACCACAAGTGCCCCTGACGGTCATTTTGGCCAGCCAATCACGTACCGCGGTATGACGCTTTATGACACGGTATGACATGTTTCAGATGTCAATAACTTTGTGAATAAATGACATAGAGCCTGCATCCTACAGGTTTAAAGATCGTGATTTACATCTTTCACAGCTTTTATTTAAACAATATCTAGTACCTGGTTGCATTTTTAGAAACCTTATTTTGAATAAAGCAGATACCAGGTGCAAGTTACTTCATAATGCGAGAAGGCATTATGCTATATTTTTTATGCATCAGTTGAAGCCTTCTGAAGTCTCTCAAAAACATAAAACAAAAAAACATAAAAATGTAAACTAATATTGTGTGGCACGATGAGCAACTGATACTTTTAATTTTAAGTAAAATAAAAAATAAGAACAAATAACGGGTCTGCCTAAAACAGACATTGCATGATTTTAAAACACATAAAAAAGGATTTAGTTAAAAACACAAAATCTACAAAAAACGATTGATTTTCCTTGTGATCAGCTTAGAATCTTTGTGTAAAATGTACGTTTTTTTTACTTTTTAATTTAAAGTTTTTAACACTTTAATTTTGTAAACCTAACATGTATTTCATACAGATACAGCATAATCACATTTTCCTGTCTTCCCATGGTGAGAAGCAAATTAGCAGATTAGCTGAGAAAATAGCGCACCCCCCACTGAGCTCAGTCAGAGAAGAGGCGGTGCTGTAAGAAGATCGTTTTGCAGTTTGAGGTTTTTATCGCACTGGCAGGCAGAGGGAAGGGGGAGGCATCTTCCCACCTCTATGACTAAAATGCCAAAGAGAAATGGCTTGAGAGAAATACAGAGCCCAAAACGTTTGGTTCTATCTTCTCTGCTTTAAAGGTGTAATCATAGCCGGCCCAGGGACGCCAAATATGTAATCATAGCCACTCAGGGACGCCATAATATGTAATGTTGCCATAGCCAAAATGTAATGTAGTGGCTCTCTGAAGGCAACAGTTCTGTAGGGTTTGGGCATTTACTGGGACAATTATTAATTGTAACAGTAAATCACAAAATTGATTCTTTTGATGGCTTTAGAATCCAACCATGCGACATAACTCAAACAACGCACACACAGGTACTAATACACGAAGATACATTTATTTATTACTCAAAACAAGTACATAACTCTTAGGAATTAAATTGATATCAACTGGTTGGGATAACAATTGAATTCTCGAGCTGTAATGCATTGAAGTTGAATACTCATCCAATCTCTGAGGATTCAGACCTCCTGCGGGCACAAAGAAACAGTTGCAGGCTTGTTGCTGTCCAATCCGCGCTCTCTGGCTAGGTGCCAGGCTGTGCGGTGCGGCTTGCGACGGTGCGCTGCAGATGCTCACTGACCGGCTAGTTAGTGTTGGCTTTAACTAGCAAAGTTTGTGCACAGGAGAAAAGATGACTGTGGGTCCCAGCAAGTCAGGAAGAGGACCGGTTCGTTCCTGATGAAGAGCTAGTTCTGAATAGTGATTCAGCTGTCCACAGTTCCGACCTGTTCACGAGGCCTGCTGCTGGTGCTAACCTCGGGTGGATCCTCTGGTTACTCTCTGGCAACCTCCGCTCTAGACTCTTAGAACAAAGGAAAGTTCTGGCACTCGGACACACTGGCCGTTCCGTGGTTGTCCGGGCTGAGTCTCAGGATGGTCAGGAGGCGCGCTGCGAGAATGTCCTGCCCTTGGGAGCCTTCTGCTCCTGGGCCGTCCTGCCCTGGAATTCTCCTTTGAATTCCCTTTAGAAAAGTCCACAGAATTCTCCACTGAATCTTACTGAATCTCCTCTGAATCTTACTGAATCCTCTCAGGCTCTCTGTGTTGCCTGTTTTTACCTGGAAGAACTTCAGCTCGTTGATTGGCTGAAAGTTCCATGGGCATCAGAGTCCCACGTGGGTTACTCGGCCATACCAGTCCCTGATTGGTTGATCAAGGTGAGATATGAGTCACTTACTCCTGACACTTAGGAATGCAGTCCAGATGTCCATCTGGCACTCCCTAGAGTGCCAGACAGATAGGCGCCAATAGATGACCATTGATCATGCCAGGCTTAGCTAAGTGCATCCCCCTTTGGGAGCTGTCCTAGGAAACCTTATCAAAGTAACCTTAAATCAGCCTGCATGAATAGTTTCTCTGTGGCTGCACCACAGAGATGAACAGAGAAATGGGGCCTCATTTGGGAAGGCTCAGAACACTTAATTCTTTCTTATTAATAAGCCTCGCCGCTACAAAGGCAATCTCCTTGTGGAAGAATGTTCTCCTCTAACATTTGCCCACCAGCTAATACACAGAAGCAAAGTAAATACAAAATGTATTTGCTATAATGGCATACTTGCTTTATACTGTTATACTGTACAGTGTATTAAAACACTTCCCACTAAACCTCTTTCCCACAAATTACACGGGGGCAAGGTCACGTAGCTGATTCACAGCTAGATACAATTTTATTTTGCCTGGTGAAAGCAAAAATTCAGATATTTGTCAACATGTTTACTAAAACTATCCATCTCATTAATCTCACTGTGTTAAACTCACTGTAAGCCCTGGTGTTCACTCAATGTTCAAACTCCCAGTAAAAAAAAAACTGTTTTCCACATTAGCACCTTGCACCGGAGGTAAAGTGCCGGCGGTCATTTAATTATTTCACTCTCCATCACTCTGCCCAACCCCCCCTGGACAGACAAAGTTGATTAAACTCATTCAAAAGGTTTGGTGTGTTAACACAAACTCTGCTTAACAGAGCCACTTGTAAGAGCAAGGTGACTTTCTGCTCAGTTAAATAAAGCCACAGTACAGACACATTTTAAATTCTTCAACCAAAATTATGTTTGTCAAAATCTGCTACTTTGCAAGCAGTAGTCAACTTCGCAAAACATACTTTTTGTCTCTCGTGCAAACTCAACTAAGGTTTATTTTTTATAATTCTGAAATTTGAACAATATGCCTCAGGGACTCATAGTATTGTAGAAAATACGGTTTGTGCAGGAAACTCAAATTACTGCCACCCCTCCCAGCAGGGTCTCGCCTCCCACTGTTCCAAAGCCGTATGGTTTCAAAGTACAGAATGTGTGAAATATCTTTTCTTACTCCAGATATTAATACAATCTATCTTTACTCATCCGGCTATGTAAAAAATATAACCAAAAGGATCACTGTAAAGGCTAAATTCCAAGCAAAAGACAAGACTCGACATGTTTTCTCTGACTCTTCAGTTTACAGCTCATCCATAGTCATTCATTATTAATATTGTAACGAATGGCAGACATACAGATGGTACAAGCCGGTTGCAGTGCAGTGACAGCACAGCCATCTACTCCCCTGCGCATAACAGGGATGTTAGCTGCATAGGCTGAAGAAAGTCTTCTGTAACTCAAAAGCAGCGAGAGCATAAGCCCAAGAACCTGAATTTGTTACAGTATTTTTAATAAAATATTCCATATTGCATTTAAATTGGAATGTTTTTAAAAATATAAGAGTTCATCCACACACACTCACACCGTAGCCAACAACAACCTATAATAGTAGACTATTTTTATATATTAAGATATGTAAGAAACAAAGTCATTCTCTGATCGGCCTTTGAACTGCCTGGGTGCAGCATGACAGTCCATTGTCTATTACCACTATAAGGATAATGATATATATATATTTTAATCAAACATCAAATGTTTCCAAAAAGAGGGAGGAGTGGCTAAGCATCTGTGCCTGTGGCTAGAAGGTTGCTGGTTCAAATCCCACAGCCACCAAAGGAATCCAAATCCATTGGACTTCTGAGCAAGGCCCTTAACACCAGGGGCATTGCACTCTGATCTGAGGCTTCTCTCCCTGTCCATGTGTCCCATGGTGAGCAAGCTGGGGTATGTGAAAAGACAAATTCCTAATGCAGGAAATTGTATATAGCTAATAAAGTAATCTTATTTTAAAATGTCCTCTTGTGATATTTTAGCTACAGATGCAGCCATTCAAAATGCGCGGGCGATACCGCATTATTTTCCGGTACGCTGTACGCAGTCTACCACAAGCTACCGGTAAATACCGCGAGTTACCGTAAATTCTCCTATAGTACGACAAGCAAAATAATAGTATCCGGAATTTCCGCAAGGTGGAGCTAATAAAGCTCAACCTCTCATGATTGAGCTTTGGCCATCAAAGTCTTTAACGAAGATATTACTAATAGTATTAATAATGAATGACCTTGGACAAGCTGTAAGTGTAAACTCAAAGTATTGCCCTGGTCCACATTCTTTTTTTCATTGACCGTCTTTGTAGAAGTAACACCACAGCATTTTGCAATCACGCATTTGTTTCCAATCATGCAAAGTACAGTAATTTTTGAGAATCGATTCACCATGCCTTTCACATGCTCATAAAAGAGATTGATTTTGGAACATAAACATATTACCGTTTGAAAACTGTACTGTATACAGTATGTATATGTATATTTAATGTCTTAACTGTGCCCGTTTAAGTATTGAATATTCATATCTAATTTTACCACTGAAGGGAAATCTTAGTAGCTGAGCATAAAAAGAATAGGAGCATATTGCAACGCGTGTGAAGGCCATAAACGATATTAATTTTGGAACATAAACATACAGTATATGGCTGGTCTCGGTACTTTAAATAAAACATACACGAAACATGGTTTCATTATGACCAGAATCGGTCTTGAGATATTTTTAACTTGATTTACAGTATTTGAGAGGTATGTCTTAACACCGATACTACAGTGCGTTTTTTAAATGTTGTAGTTCGTCTTGTAAAAATGTTCTCTAGTTGTCCTGCATATGTATTCGCTAATGAAGCTGTGTGTTCTGAGCCTGGATCTCTACATTTCTGTATGAACTAGCTTAGAGGGCTAAAGACAGCTTGTGTTTAAATTGAGTGTAAGGCAATTTATGCTTCTAAAGTCATGGTCAGCATTTATTATTGTACTGTGCTGTAAACTTGTTCTGTGCCTAGTCACATTATTTTATAGCGTTTTTATAGCGTTATCAAATCCGGTGGCGCTGTGTGTTAGTTTCCTGACTCCCATGTCACATGGTCTGTGATATGACTTTATTTTTTAACAAATATTTCTTTGAAAAAATGAAACGTTTCCCTTGGTCAGAGATTAAATAAAACCTCACTCGCACCAAACAAATTTATATTTCTAAATATCACAACATGATCTAATTTAAGTCTTTTTAATAACAATGAATAGTCACCTATGCGTTACAAAATAAACATTTATATTGATTTGAATCGCGTTTTGAACCAGCTACCAGTTAACACTGTACTTCCTACTTTGAAAATACCTGTGAAACCGGTTTAATTCGTCACAGCCAGCACTCCGGCAGAGAGGGGGTTGTACTCGTAAAGTAGAAGCAGGCGAGATTTCCAGTGAAAGACACCCCCCCCCACCCCCATACTATTCAAATTGTATTACAGCATTGTAATTACACATTGTAATTGTATTACACATTGTACACATGCTTAAAAGAGAAGAGAGAAAACGCAAGCCTTCTTCAGGTGTGAGGGTCTTCTGCTCAGAATGAAACGCTAAAATGTAATGTAGGCTCTGAATGGGTTCAATTATGATTTGGGCTTGATTAAGGTCGCTGCCTTTCATCTAAAACCCTACTTGAATCCTTCTAAACTAAAAATCAGTGTTAGTGAGTTCTAAATAAAGAGGTATCCAGGTAACAGTGAAACGGGCGGACAGTCTGGGGAGATCGCCCGTTTTCCATGTAAATAGTTCCCTGGTTCCGCACCCCTTGGTGTTTCTCTCGCTCTCTCTCGGGTCACCTGATCATTAGCTCAAAAGATTTCAGTGCTTTGTGTATATTCTAATGGTAGTGGGGGCAGGGTGTGTGAGAACAAGTTTGGTTGAAATTGCATTGGAGATCTATGTTCTTCACACCTGAAACATTTTCTCTGAAAGCATTTTCTTTGCAGTTTAGCTGATCTTGTTACAGCATGTTACAGTTTACTATTATTAACCATATTAATTTTAAGTGCTTAATGCCATTTTTTGACCAGGCACGAATATTCTTAAGTCCATATCTTCGCAAGGGAATCAGTGCGAATTGCAATACTAATTAAATGACCGCAGGCACTTTCCACCCCCTCTGCCAGCAGGAACATTCCTATTCTTAGCTCAGCAGCTCATTACAAACCGGGTTTTTTTTACACAGCGATACAGCTTTGCGTTGTGAATCTGTTTTTCCGTGTTTACAAAGAAAGTGGAATACAGTGATACTACCTGCTATACAGATACATATGTTTAGATATTTAGACCCTTAAATTAATATCATTATTAATAATAATGATTATAATGATAATAATGATAATCGGCCAGTGAAAGCTCTGTTGTCCTTCACATCAATGCCTGAAACATTTTACCGAACCCAGGATTTTACAGAGAGGGAGGAGGCGCGGAGCTCAGCAGTACAGAACGAACATTCTGCTGCCTGGAGCGCTTATGGCAGCAATCGCGTCTGCATTTATAACTTAGTTTTTAAAATAAATCAAGCAATATGAAGCATCTCTTTTTACTTTTAAGTCCCTTAATTATCATTAAGCACAGCTTTCTCACCACTTAGACTACTTTTTGATACCATCCTTAGTCAAACCAGAAACGTGTTGTTCTGTCTAATGACATTACAAGTGGAAAGATTACAGATTTTAATCGTCTTTAATTTTGTTACGTTACACATTTTAAAAACGTTTCATCCATACAAACACCACAAAACTATTTTCAATTGTATTTCTGAATAGTATGTTACACTTAGTTCACTGTTTTAAATACATCTAATTAAGAAAGTTAGGTGTTAGCATAAACTATTAGTAATCAATAACATTAAATTTAGCACTGTAATAAGCTGTTGCACTTTCCCCCGCATCTTGTAAAAATATATTTTCATTGTTCAAATATACATTAAGTCTGACTATCATATAATAAGTTAAATACAAAACTAAAGAAAAAATAGGGTTAAATATAATTCAAAATATTTTGCTAACAATGTTAACTGTTTATGAATAATAAAATGTATTAACTAAGGAGTAGGATGGCACAGTTGTTAGTATGTTTTTTGTTTTGTTTCTTTTTCATAAATACAACAGTAGTATCTGATGTCTCAGTGGCTTTCAAAATTAAATTATGCATGCAAACCTGTGAACTAGAAAGATAACTAAGATATCCATCCATTTATAATGGTGGCGAAGTGGTTAGCATTGCTATCTTGCAGCACTGAGGTCCTAGGTTCAATTCCTGCCATCCTGTGTGTGTGGGGTTTACATGTTCTCTCTGGGTTACATGGTTTTTCTCCATATGTGTGATATGACTCCCTCTCGCACTCCAAAACATACTGGTAAGTTAATTGGTTTATGGGAAAACTGGCCCTGGTGTGTGTGTGTTTGTGTCTGTCTGTCCTGTGATGGACTGGCGCTATGTCCAGGGTGTATTCTGCCTTGTGTCCGTTGCTTACTGGGATAGGCTCCAAATCCTCTGTACTGGATAAAGAGATTAGAAATGGATGGAAGTAAAGGCACTGTGTGGATGGAACTATACACAGTGTTAGAAACCCACTATGAAATGGCAGCATCTCACTGAGAATAAAATATTTTATAGTGCTGGCTTAAGGAAAGAGCCTTTCCACCTCTCTTGCACATCAGTATCCATACCTAGTTATTTAAACAAATTGCCTCTAATTATAAACATCTTAATATGCTGGCTCTGTGGATCCGCATCAGCTATGTTTGCCCATTCCTTCAATTCATGTGCATCCAACACACAGTTCAATGCCAGCAACTACACATAATCTAAAATACAATCCTTATTTCAGTATCTATGTAAACATATAGTCTGTTAACTTCATCATCTTCATCAAAAGTATGCCTAACCCCATTAGGAAGTGCTCTTGTTATAAGTGTATTCCTCAGCTTTCCCAAAATTATCAACATGCTTACCAACATCTCTAGTCTTTTATCCTGCAATAACTCAGCCAACACTTAAATCTCAGAAAGCTGCTTGTGTTAATTTCTTTAAATCACAAATATCATGTGTAAATACTGGCCATGTAATACTCTGCATTGTGGAATAATAGTTTATTTTAAAGGGAACTAGAGAAACTAAGAACTAGAGAAATCAAGAAAGGCTTTTTTTCTAGAATTAATAAATGCACATCCTGTTCACTTAGGAAATTAAATCCACACTGAGCAATCTTCAATATGTTCAGAATATGACAGCAAGAATCCTATCAGGGATGCATTATGCCTGTTTTCAAGTCCTTGCACTGGTTACCTATCAGATTTCGAGTCAACTTCAAAATCCTTATCCTCCTTATATACTGTCCTACAACTGTTATTATTGATCACCGAATTATTGTACTTGACATGACTTCATTCAGCCTTTCCTGAACGTCTATGACAGGCAGAGAGAGTGCTGTTTCTGGTGCGATCTTTTGCAGCTGACATTTCACTGTTTTAAACGAACAAGAAATTAGATTGCTCATAAATCACTTATTCTCTATAAACACAGCGTAATTGCCCTCCGAAAATCCTCTTTTTCTTGTTCGTTTTAGAGACCTTGATCGAAACTGATTTTAGATGTCAGAAAGGATTTATTTTCTCTGTATTTCCTACATTGCTTTGTCGAGATTTTAACTTTATATCTAACTTTATATCTAGGCTCAGATTTCAACTATAAATCGTACAGTAATTAATAGCAGTAAATATTGATGTTTTGCGCCCTCTTACCACAAAAATATATGTTTTGTAGTTGGGATTAACTTTATTTCGTACGCGTAGCTACTCCGATTCGGACACCGAACAGTTAAAGATGGCGGCAAATCAGACACCCAGAGAGGGGGGGGGGGGGCGTCTTCTCGCCTCCATAACTAAAATGCCAAATAGGAGTGGCTTAAGCGACATACACAGTCGTGTAACTGACAGTTTGAGGTAGCCTATCGTGTAAATTTCGCTTTGTTGCTGATAGGTTAAGCTTTCGAAACTCTGCCCCAAAGTCATGTGACTGATTTTTCGCCCTGTTTCGTTGGTTAAACGCAATGATCACAAGCATCACCATGGTAACTGAGATGTGTAGTTTTTAATTCCGTTTGAATTATAACTGTACGTACTGTCTTCATATTTGGCCAGGGCTTTAAAGAGAAGGCGCGCCAAAAAATTTCGGTGCCGTCGTCTCCGCTTTAAAGGTACTCCCGTGCTGGAAGAATTTGACCTCGGAACGTTTGCCCAGCGTAGTTATAGTGGACATAAAAATAAGAGTTCGCTGGCATTATATCCTAGAAGACACAGACCGGCACCAGACCGGTAAATGCCTGATGAACTAGGGATTGGACAGTTTCCAAATGCTTGTACAATCGATGGAAATGTTCAAATAAATGTGCAAAAGAAATAAACAAAATAATCATTTATTTCTTTATCATATTGGCTAGCTAATGTCCTCTCTTTGCTAGTTAGTGGCTGTGTTTCTGCGTTGTGTAGCAACGGGTGACTGTTCTCAGGCGGAAGATGTAAACAGCTTAATTTTCGTGTTTAATAATTTTTAAAAATTAAAATTCATTCTATACAGCAATCACATATTTGGGTACCGTTTCATAAAACTTTCATGCTTAAAATGTTTAGGGAGAAATGGAAGACTGGTGTGTATTTTTTCTTTAAACTATCAAGACCAGCCATACACAGTACAGTTTATGTACATACAGTAATGTTTATGTTCCTAAATTAATATCGTTTATGACCTTCAGATGCGTTATGCTCCTCTTCTTTTTATGCTCAGCTACTAAAATTTCCCTTTAGTGGTAAAATTCCATATTAATATTCAAAACTAAGCGGATTAAAATGTTCACAGCAAAGACATTAAATGATTAAATCTTTTCACTACCAACCAATGCACCACGAGTGCCCCTGTCGGTCATTTTGGCCAGCCAATCACTTACCGCGGTGCCCTCCGGTGCCCTGGGGGTAGGTTACTATACCGCGGGTTTTTACCGCTCATTTTGAATGGCTGCATCTGTACTTAGTTACACGACTCCAGTATCCGTCCAAGGTCATTTATTATTAATAATATCTTCCATATCGCTTTAAAATTGGAATGTTTTTTACAAGTGTAAATCCACCTATATTTTAACCGCTTTATCCAGGACAGGTAACAGTTTCACCCCTCCCCCTTCCCTCTGCCTGCCTGACCTTTTCCCATTTTTAACTATTCTGTGTTCGAATCGCAGTGGGTGAGAGAGAGTAAAGAAAGACAGAAAAAAAGTGAACCAGATTTAGTAATAATAATAATAATTGCTTACACTTATATAGCGCTTTTCTGGACACTCCACTCAAAGCACTTTACAGGTAATGAGGACTACCCTCCACCACAACCAATGTGCAGCATCCACCTGGATGATGCAATGGCAGCCATAGTGCGCCAGAACGCTCACCACACATCAGCTATCAGTGGGGAGGAGAGCAGAGTAATGTAGCCAATTCATAGAGGGGGATTATTAGGAGGCCATGATTGGTAAGGGCCAATGGGAAATTTGGCCAGGACGTAACGTATGTTTGACGTATGTTTGAACACAGTTGCAAATTAATGTGGAAGTTGCAACAATGTTGAAGTGCAGTAAGATGTGGAAGAATATTTACTATTTTATTTTCTAAAGAGTATTTGTTAGAAGAAAAAAAGCAGGTATTTAACTCCAATCTCCTAGACAGAACCCTTATTGGCAAACCCACTGTACCAACAGGCTGCTTGGAAACAAAGCCGAGACGAACAGCTTAAAAATGTTTCGAAAGTAATCATGAGTGAAAGAGTCAAATTAAAAATAAAACATGTTTACAAAGAAAGTGGATTACAGTAATACTAAAAGCTAAATATATATATATATATCTTTAGATCCTGAAATTAATATCGTTATTAATTTCTTTAGATAAGTGATTCCATATTATATTCCCTATGTAGCGGCAATGCTTGTTAATAAGACAGAATTAAGCATTGCTGTGCTTTCCCAAATGAGGCCCCATCTCTCTCTTCATCTCTGTGGTGCAGCCACAGAGAAGCTATTCATGCAGGCTGATTTAAGGTGTTTTCTTTTGATAAGGGACAGCTCCCAAATGGGGATGCACTTAGCTAAGCCTGGCTATCATGATCAATGGTCATCCATTGGCGCCTATCTGTCTAGGGAGTGCCAGATGGACATCTGGACTGCATTCCTAAGTGTCAGGAGTAAGTGACTCATCTCTCACCTTGATCAATCAATCAGGGACTGGCAGGGCGTGGTAACACCACGTGGGTCTCCCGTGCCCGCCAAACTCTCAACCAATCAGCACACATCTGTGTCTTGGTCAAACAGGTAGAGCAAACTCAGGTCGGGGCTCTCCTTGGCCATTTTCGCACACCCTCAGAGACAATCACGTGACAACTGGTGTTGTCTGCACTGGGACTTAGACTTTGTTCTAAGCGCGAGGCCGAGGATCCCGTATGTATTCAAGAATTCTGCAACACCAACGTGAATGCTCCGCGATCAACGGCAGCCTACAGTTTTGACCCTCATCGACACCTGAATAGCTTATTCAGAAGCAGCACTGGACCGGGAGCGAACCAGTTTCTTCTGGTGCAAAAGACTGACTTGCGAGGACCCACGGTCACACTCTGTGCATAGAGACTTTCTACTAGTCAGTCGAGCTACTGGTAGATCCCTGGGAGCAACTACTGCCCTGCGCGCCGCAGTTAGATTCCTCCGCCCGTCCTACTCCAAGCTGCACCTAAATTGGTTGGCCGGTAGCCAGAGGACGCCGGGACAACGCCTATTGGACAACCGCTGGAACAGAGGCTGCAACAGAGCCTGTCAGCTGGTTTGCTGTTTGTGCCTGGAAATTCCAAATCCATACAGAGTGGATAAGTAAACCCCATGTTCTATATTCCGTCTCAAGAATTTAATTGTACCTCAACACAAGTTGTTATCAATTTAATTAATGAGTAATGTATTTACTTCCGAGTCTAGAGTAACAGTGGGTAATAACACTGATTAGTGATTTGGTATAGCTGAATGATATATTGAAGTATATTCTCTGTTATGTATCTCTTTGTGTTTGCATCTCTTCGAGATTTTATACCTTATATATTGATAACCCTCACAGCAAACTGTGCCGCCTATATCCAGGCAGACTGGTATATGTTTGGTGCACAATTTATGTTTAATAAATGTATCTATTGTATTGAATCCATGTGTGTGCATTGTTAGTTGTTCTGATGATTAATTTTCTAAAAGCCACAACGAACCACCTCATGATTATTGCTACAATTAATAATTGTCTCAGTAAAATCATAAAACCACTACACCTATTTAGCGGATTCTAAAAAAAGTATGAGGTTTTTTACTGTGATAAGGAAAGCAAGTATTCATAGAAAAAGTTCTGGAACACCCTGTCTCAAATATAGATGTTTAATAAATTGAAGTTTGTGAAAACAGTGATAATACAATTTTAAAATACAAGCAGTTTGAAATTATTAGTTGTTATAAATAAATCACTTAACTTTGAACGTGTTGTGATATTTAGAAATACCAATAAATTCAAAATAGTGTCGATAATATTTACTATTTTAGTTTTTCAAAGAAACGTTTATTTGTTGATGTAAAACTCATTAACGACAGCTGGGTTTGAAACCCTGATCTCCAGCATACAAGGCACACGCCTAATCCATTACACCAATGTACCGCTAGGCACTTAAAGCTGTAGCTGCAAAAGGCAGGCAAAAAGTTTCCAAGTAATAGGTGAATGAGTCAAATTGATGCAGATTTTTACAAAGTATACTACTGTGATAATTTGAGCTATATGAATATAATTATATAGTTATTAATTTCTTTAGATACACAATTCCATATTATATTCCCTAGTAATCAAATTCTAAAAAGTATGCATTTCTTTTACTGTGATAATGGTCGCAAGCATTCATAGAAAAGGTTAAAACATTATTACTTTTTATGAAGTATATAAACTTAATATAGTCAGAAGGAGCATGTAAAAACTATTCTAAAATAACCACAGTATGCAACCGAATGAAATAATTTGATGCTTAAAATGTTTATGAAGAAAGTGGAATACTGGTGTGCATTTTTTTTCTTTAAACTACCAATACCATCCATATACAATTTACATTATATGTTTATATTCCTCAATTAATATAATTTATTACCTTAAGGCGTGTTATGCTCCTCTTCTTTTTATGCTCAGCTTTTATTTAAACATGCTCAGTAAAGAGATTAAATGAAGCAATCATTTCACTAACAACCAATGCACCACGAGTGCCGCATGGTGGTTATTTTGGCCAGCCAATCACGTACTGCGTTAAAACACGTTTAACTGTAGATAATTTCGCCCAGTACAGGGTTTTACCATGAATTTTGAATGGCTGCATTTGTTAGGCTAAATCTTGGTCTTAGTCTGACTGTGCTTTTTTTGTCACTGCTCCGTTGTTATGGAACGCACTTCCTCCGATTCTTTAACTGTCTTCAAATCCAAACTCAAAACTTTTTTTTACTAGAGCCTATGTCTGAATTCACTACAATTTATTCTCTATGTTCTTGATAATTTTTTTCTTTTATGTATTTTTTATTTATTTTTTTGTTTCTTTATCACTTCAGATCCAGCCATTCAGAATGCTCAAAGCATAATATGTCATAATGTAATTAGCATGCTGAGATCCACAGCTTTAGAGTGTCTAACACTCTTTTAACTTTTTCAAATAATCAGATGCAGGACTGCACTACTTTGTAAAATCGCCAGGTGGCACAGTGAATGCTTAACAAGGCATGTCTAATATACTATACAGTAACATTAACAGATTTTTTCTTAAATTACATACAGTATACAGAATTATTAGTATTTCTGCATAAATAGTATTTATAAAATATTATTTTATTTTAATAATAATTACTTGCACTTATTTAGTGCTTTCTGGACACTCCACTCAAAGTTTTTTACAGGTAATTGTATGACACGACGGCAGCCATAGTGCACCAGAAGGTTCACCACACATCAGCTATTAGTGGGGAGGAGAACATAGTAATGAAACCAAGATTGCTTGATTGGGGTCAATGGAAAATTAGGCCAGGATGCCAGGGTTACACCCCTACTCTTTTCAAGAAATGCCCAGGGATTTTTAATGACCACAGAGATTCAGGACCTCAGTTTTACATCTCATCTGAAATACAGTGCGTTTTTACAGTATTGTGTTCCTGTCACTATACTGGGGCATTGGGACCCACATAGAACGCAGGGTAAGCAGGGTAAGTGCCCCCTGCTGGCCCCACTAACACCTCTTCTAGCAAAAAAGTTTTTCCCAATCTCTCATCCAGGTGCTGACCACACTCACACCTGCTTAGCTTCAATGGGTTGCCTGTTGTGATATGGCTGCTGGAATTGTAGGTTGCTGATCATAAAATATATTATACATAATGGCTTTAAATCATATTACAGTTGTGTGAAAAAGTGTTTGCCCCCATCCTGATTTCTTATTTTTTTGCATGTTTGTCACAATGAAATGTTTCAGATCATCAAACAAATTGAAATATTAGACAAAGATAACACAAGTAAACACAAAATGCAGTTTTGAAATGAAGGTTTTTATTATTAAGGGAAAAAAAAATCCAAACCTACATGGCCCTGTGTGAAAAAGTGATTGTCCCCTAAACCTAATAACTGGTTGGGCCACCCTTAGCAGCAACAACTGCAATCAAGCGTTTGCGATAACTGGCAATGAGTCTTTTACAGCGCTCTGGAGGAATTTTGGCCCACTCATCTTTGCAGAATTGTTGTAATTCAGCCACATTGGAGGGTTTTCGAGCCTTAACCGCTTTTTTAAGGTCATGCCACAACATCTCAATCGGATTCATGTCAGGACTTTGACTAGGCCACTCCAAAGTCTTCATTTTGTTTTTCTTAAGCCATTCAGAGGTGGACGTGCTGGTGTGTTTTGGATCATTGTCCTGCTGCAGAACCCAAGTGCGCTTCAGCTTGAGGTCACGAACAGATGGCCGGACATTCTCCTTCAGGATTTTTTGGTAGACAGCAGAATTCATGGTTCCATTAACCACAGCAAGTCTTTCAGGTCCTGAAGCAGCAAAACAGCCCCAGACCATCACACTACCACCACCATATTTTACTGTTGGTATGATGTTCCTTCTCTGAAATGCTGTGTTACTTTTACGCCAGATGTAATGGGACACACACCTTCCCTTCACCTTCCCAAAAGTTCAACTTTTGTCTCTACAGTCCACAGAGTATTGTCCCAAAAGTCTTGGGGATCATCAAGATGTTTTCTGGCAAAACTGAGACGAGTCTTTATGTCTTGGAACTCTGCCATGCAGGCCATTTTTGCCCAGTCTCTTTCTTATGGTGGAGTCATGAACAATGACCTTAACTGAGGTAAGTGAAGCCTGTAGTTCTTTGGATGTTGTTGTGGGGTTTTTTGTGACCTCTTGCATGAGTCGTCGCTGCGCTCTTGGGGTAATTTTGGTCAGCCGGTCACTCCTGGGAAGGTTCACCACTGTTCCATGTTTTCGCCATTTGTGGATAATGGCTCTCACTGTGGTTCGCTGGAGTCCCAAAGCTTTAGAAATGGCTTTATAACCTTTTCCAGACTGATTAATCTCAATTACTCTGTTTCTCATTTGTTCCTGAATTTCTTTGGATCACAGCATGATGTCTTGTTTTTGAGGATCTTTTGTTCTACTTCACTTTGTCAGGCAGGTCCTATTTAAGTGATTTCTTGATTGAGAACAGGTGTGGCAGTAATCAGGCCTGGGTGTGGCTAGAGAAATTGAACTCAGCTTTCCAAAGATGTGATAAACCACAGTTGATTTATGTTTTAACAGGGGGGGCAATCACTTTTTCACACAGGGCCATGAAGGTTTGGATTTTTTTTTCCCTTAATAATAAAAACCTTCATTTCAAAACTGCATTTTGTGTTTACTTGTGTTATCTTTGTCTAATATTTCAATTTGTTTGATGATCTGAAATATTTCAGTGTGACAAACATGCAAAAAAAACATGCATTTTATTTGGTGGTGGGGACTGATTGACTTTTCTACTGTATACAGTATGTCTGATGATACTGTACAAATATGCAGGATAAAATGTTTTTGTTTTCTTTAAGGAAATCTCGCTTTCACCGCAATGATGCCACAATAATGACAAAATGTTTTTTTTTATATAATAGGCTGTTTGTTAGTGTGTTTCTCAGTAATTACATTTTCGTTTAGAGTTTTTATTTCATTTTTCATTTTCATATTTAATTTCAAAGATGTCCCTTTGGTTTGGTTTCTCCTGCAAACAATTATAACATTTTAATTGTAATTTTAATTATTCGCTGTTTATATTATGCTGTATAATGTTTCTTTGTAGTGTAATGGAAAAAGCAGCACTTGGAGTTTTAAGTTTCTGGAGTATTTAGTTCAACTAAGCAGAGTGATAGATTGCTGGTTCAGTGGTGGGATTTTCATTGTGCCAATCAGAAAGATTATAGTTCGATTCCAGTCAATCTGCAAGTTTTACTTCTAACAAATATGATGCCTTTTTCAAATAGAGATTGAATTGGAGTATTTCGTTGAAAATAGATATTTCAATAGTTAGGAGTAGTAGCAATTGTGTTTATATGCAAATTACTTTTGGAACATAACCTCTTGCCAAAAACATGTTTATGCTACTTACAAATATGTGTTTGATGAAGCCTTCCATATACAGGAATAGTATCAGAAGTCAAATACAAGTTTATGTACAAGTTTATGGAGTTTGAATTAGAATTTTTTTTTAAAAAGTCCTGTGCATTTTCTTTTTCCGATTGCAGTAAATTAAATAAAATGTGAACTTATTTTATTATAAAACCAAAGCATCAACACAGCACATGCATATTTATTTTCAATGTGTAAATGCTAAAAATGAACTTAATAGTCTACACCCAACCAATAATACACATTCATGACTCTTAATATTAGGCTATAAACAGTAGAATCACAACTGTATTTTGTCATTGTATTAACAGTTACAACAGATACACATTTTTAAACAAATCTGAAATCTTTTTAAACAGAGGTTTTTTCAAAAGACGTTAGAAGCTATTACAGAAGTTATACAGAATATTGTATTTGACACCTGCATCTAAGATCACGGTGTGCACAACAGGTGTCATGTTTTGATAACCGGGGCACAAAGTGAGATTATTCAACCAGTAAATTATAACTAATAATACGTTTTCTGTGTGGTTGTGTGAAAAGTAAAATAAATTTGTCTCCAAAAACAAGTTTCCATTTTAGCCTTAAAAGAGAACATTAGGAAGCAATTACATTTTCTTAAAAAAGGCTTTAACTAGCAATTGTCATAATACTTCATAGCTATGTCAATATGTTTTTAAACCAAAGACATAATCTATGGCAGCGCATTGCTGCCATCAAGGAAAAAAAAAACCTTTGTCCTTATCTCGTAATTAAAAGAAAATTATCTCATAATTATGAGATAGTAATTCTCTTATAATTTATGTGATCACGCCATAGCACAATTGTCATATAATATCGATATTGCTACATTTGGAGTTAAAGTTTTAAGCAGTGAAATTGATTGCACATAAAACTGTTACTCACAGAACCAGCATTGCTCTGATCTATACATTCCACAAAACTGGTAAGCCTGCTTCCAGTAGACAAATATTTTTGTTTATGTTCTATACGACTATATTTATTTATTTTAGCCTGTCCATTTGTTAAGCTAGAAACCACTTTTGCAGTAATAGGACCTTGAAGAGTCACTGTACTATTGGTCATCAACCTGATAAAAAATAATAAAAGCATTTTTAAGTACCCCTAAATGAATTCTAGACACAATGTATATTAACACACACATTTTACTTTTAATTTCCCTAGCATTCTTGAGATGGCAACAGAAACAAATTTTAGCAGTTTCCTTCTGAATACCTCATCTCAGAAATTCTTAAAGATAAGGCAATGTTGTTTCATCAAGTCCAAATCACTAGATACTGTTTATTATTAATTGAATGTGTTAAAATGTCTTAATATTCTCTGCTGTAGACTGAAGAGTTTTATTTAAATATCAGAAAACCATAATATTTCTAATGGCCAGAAAAATTCTTCAGTAATGCATTAAATGTCCGGTGCACTCTGAATGTCTAATGTAAAGAATGAAAATATGCTGTCTTTACCACTACAGTGTTTGGCATTTGATTTAAAGATAATGTAAGTGCCATCTGTATGGAGTTTGCATGCTCTCTCCGTGTTTGCGTGGCTTTCCTCCCACAGCCCAACAACAATCCAATAGGTTAATAGGCTTCTATACCTGTTATGAGTGTGTGCTTAGTTTGTGTTTGTGCCTGTCTGTGCCATGCAATGGACTGGCATCCCATCCAGCATGTAGCCTGGTTTTGTCCCATTGTTTGCCACAACTCTGTACTGGATAAAGTGGTTAGAATATGGATGAACTGGTGGATTTATAATTGTAAAAAACATTCCTGTTCAAATGCAATATGGGAGATATGGTCTTCAATTTTTGTTAACTTAACACATACACATATTTCAAATATTACTGCCTGTATGTGTGATATGGTAATATCTCAAAAGTAATTTTACGGACTTGTTATTAACTACATAGGTAAACTTTAGTACATAGTGTCCTGGCCAAATCTCATGTTCCCATTTACCAGTTATGGCCTTCTAATAATACCCATTTATGAATTGGCTTCATTACTGGCATACTTTGATTGCCATTACATCCAGATGGGTTTTACACATTGATGGTTGTGGAGTCCACTATACCTGTATAGTGGTTAGAGAAAAATGTCCAGAAAAGCGTTATGTAAGAGTGAGAAATTATTATTATAGTGCCTTTTTAAATGCTTGGCTCAACAGATGGGTTAAAACTTTAAACAGTCTTTGATTGCCTATTTATTTTAAAAGAATTCAATGAGAAAATGATTAGATTACAACAGAAGTACATTGCTGCCATCAAGGAAAAAAATGCCTTTATTTTGTAAACGAGATAACAAATTATGTTGTAATTATAAGAAATGAATAATTTCATTTCATATAAAAATGATCATTTCAGTATATGTACATCCTGTTAAGTTGTACAATTAACGCATCTAGAAGCTACTGTGTGCTTTGAAGGAACTTTTGGTTTAATGATCGTGAAAACGTCTAGTGCAGAAGAATTTGTACGCTTTTACTTTCGACTGAGGCTCAGTCATAATGAAATCTTTCTGAACAGAATCATCATAACTTGAGGACACTTAGATGTATCCTTAAATAAGAAAGGCTAGAGGAAACACTATGATGATTTACTGTATGTGGCACTTTATCTCCTACAGGAAGGAAACCAAACATTCCAGACAGTTACATCAATATAAACTGATGTACTTACAGTGCATACAAGAAGGATTTGTTGTCACTTAGAATGCAGTAAGGCAGCTGCTTCACATTATTGATCCTCAAGGCCTTTCAAAAGGTTTTTTAAGAAGGCAAATTTACCAAAATCCTATTTTTTACGGTATGTTGAGACAAATCAAAGTCCTATGGAATTTGTATCAATGCTGCAATAGATGGATATTCACAACATATTGTTTGGTTAGAGGCGTACACTACCAACAGCAACCTAGCACTCATAGCAAGCTACTTTCTGGAGCTGGTTAAAACAAGAAAGGGGTTTGACCAACAAATACAAACTGACTTGGGGACCAAAAACTGACATATTGTATGGAGAACATGCAGCTTTTCTTGTGGTTTGATCACACTGATGTTTTTTCCACACACTGCTTTCTGTACAGCTCAAGTAACCACAACCAGAGAAAAGAGTGATGGAGGTCTTATCTACACAAGCATAATGTCCAGCTCTCAGTTTTGCTTCTTGCAACTTATACAGGTGACCTTCATACATTAATTATATTTTGCTTAATATTTTAAAACATTTTTTTAAAAGATGTGCATTCAAATCAGGGGTGGGAGTTCGCTGCTGTATTCTAGAGCAGGGTACTATAAGCTCCAGTTATTAACAGTTTTCAGATGTGGAGGTTTCCAAATACAAACTTTTCAATATCAAGAATCCCAGGAAAAACATGGGAAATAATATTACTTAATACATTTTTTGTATAGGTTAATTTCATGTTGGAAAAAAACAGAAAACAAACAAAATTGTTCACTTGTGGAGCAGTCATCAAAATCTCCCCAGCTGCAACCAAGCAGCATCAAACTGCCAACCCATGACAGTGTATAATTTACCACATTTATACGGTGCTGAAGATTATGTATGTCATGTCAAAATGGATCAAATCTATCTGTGCCAGGAAGAATGTTGATGAACAGTGATAAAACTGTTTGTGAACTCTGTTGTATTGTAATGCAGAAAAATAGTTGGAGCTCACCACAAAACCCTGAGGAAGATGAAGCCCTAGAGATTATTGGGAACC
Source organism: Lepisosteus platostomus (assembly GCF_059453375.1). Taxonomy (NCBI): domain Eukaryota; kingdom Metazoa; phylum Chordata; class Actinopteri; order Semionotiformes; family Lepisosteidae; genus Lepisosteus; species Lepisosteus platostomus. The sequence continues at coordinate 24,465,378 of NC_142611.1, forward strand.
TGCATACTACCTTGTTTGAAGATAGAAAGGTTGATTTCATTCATAGTAATTGTTAGAAGCATTTGTTTAATGCACTTAAAATTACTTAGAAGTCGCATACTTTTGTGTTGTACAATTTGAAGTTGTATAGATCTGTGAAAAGCACAATATCTGCTTGGCTAGGTACTGTACTAAGAAATATGTTGTCACAAGACTGTTTAGACCTGTAGCGGCAATGCTTATTAATAAGACAGAATTAAGCGTTGCTGTGCTTTCCTAAATGAGGCCCCATCTCTCTTTCTCATCTCTGTGATACAGCCACAGAGAAGCTATTCATGCAGTTCTGATTTAAGGTGTTTTCTCTCAGGAAAGGAGCAGCTCCCAAATGGGGATGTGCCCAGCCATGCTTGGCTATCATGATCAATGGCCATTCCTGGCGCCTATCTGTCTGTGAGATTCTTGGGAACATCTGGACTGTGGTTGTAGATGTAAGAGGTCCTTGTTACTCATCTCTCACCTTGACCAACCAATCAGGAACCTGCAGGGCATGATAACCCCAGGTGGGTCTGAAATGCCCTCATACAGATGCAGCCATTCAAAATGGGTGAGGTATTTCGCGGCATACTGCGACACGCCCACCGGGGTATCATGCGGTTCACGTGTGTCACGTGACTAACTATCCGGCGTCGCCTTGTAAAACCGCCAGGGGGAGCTTAACCTCTCATGTACAGCATTTGAGTCTTTAATTTTGAACTGTGTATTACAGCATGTTAATCATCAGTCATTAAAATGTTGGTATATTTTATGAAAGCAAGATTGCTCAGTTGGACAAAAGTACACAACCTACCTTTATCAGAAATATTTATGCATCAAAGCCTTTACTGAAGATATTACTAATAGTATTAATAATGGATTACTTTGGACAAGCTGTATACTCAAAGTATAATTTCTTTAGCACATTTGTACAAGCACTTGGAATCTGTCCAAGCCATACTTTGTCAGGCATTTTGTTTTACTTCAACGGGCATAAAAACTTCCTTGCTTTTAACAGGGCGTTTCATAATTTCTAACTACGAAAATGATTTAAAATGCGACACCTATCATTCAACTAGAGCTTAAAATATCACAAGGATCCTCAAGAGCACAGCAAAGAGTGTATTAAAAGACACTTGTATTTATCAACGCTTTCTTTTCTTATGGAACCACTTCAGAGGGGTGTTCCAGGAATCGGCACATTAAAGAAAAAAATACACACCAGTATTCCATTTCTCCCTAAACATTGTAAGCTTCGAAGTCTTTAACTAACGTGATACCGGAGTCAACAAGCATACTTTTAGAATTTGATTAAAAGGGAATATAATATGGAATCGCGTATCTCAAGAATTTAATAACGGTATGATTACAGTGCCTTGCGAAAGTATTTGGCCCCCTTGAACTTTTCAACCTTTTGCCACATTTCAGGCTTCAAACATAAAGATATAAATTTTTTATTTTATGTGAAGAATCACCAACAAGTGGGACACAATTGTGAAGTGGAACGAAATCTATTGGATTTTTGAAACTTTTTTAACTAATAAAAAAATGAAAAGTGGGGCGTGCAAAATTATTCGGCCCCTTTGCGTTAATACTTTGTAGAGCCACCTTTTGCTGCGATTACAGCTGCAAGTCGCTTGGGGTATGTCTCTATCAGTTTTGCACATCGAGAGACTGAAATTCTTGCCCATTCTTCCTTGCAAAACAGCTCGAGCTCAGTGAGGTTGGATGGAGAGCGTTTGTGAACAGCAGTTTTCAGCTCTTTCCACAGATTCTCGATTGGATTCAGGTCTGGACTTTGACTTGGCCATTCAAACACCTGGATACGTTTATTTGTGAACCATTCCTTTGTAGATTTTGCTGTATGTTTGGGATCATTGTCTTGTTGGAAGATAAATCTCTGTCCCAGTTTCAGGTCTTTTGCAGACTCCAACAGGTTTTCATCCAGAATGGTCCTGTATTTGGCTGCATCCATCTTCCCCTCAATTTTAACCATCTTCCTGTCACGACCACCAGCCAGCGGAGATCAACACGTAAGCGAGCCAATCAGCACCAGCAGCGGATTACTACTAACAAGCGCCGCCGCACGAGTTAACACACCTGCAATTGCTCTACCGTGCGGCACGCCGGGTTATTTATACCATTCGCACCTGATTCCCGTTGCTCGGTATTGGGTTCTCTTCTTGTTGCTCAGCCTAGCGGTCTCACCCCTCTTTTGCCTTCCTGGAATTCTGCCTGCACCTTTTGCCTTCGGACTTCGGATCTCGTCTCGCCCTTTGGATTGTTTGCTATCATTGCCTGTTTTGGATTTGACCCTGAAGCTCTCCTTTCGACTACGATTCTGTCTCACGTTTTGGATTGTTCGCCACCAGTGCCTTTACCGGATTTCGACTTACCTTCGCCTTCGGACTACGGCTCAGCTCCTGGATTTGCTCGGTACGTTTACTTACCTCCCTGCGACTCCTGCATCTGCATCGGATCCTTTTCACCTCTACAGAGCATCGTTACAGAATACCGAGCCAGATTATGGATCCCGCAGACGCACACACCCTTCGTTCCCTTCTCCCGCAGCAATCCCAGACCATCGCCCAGCTTCAATCTTCTCTCCAACTGCTCACTAACCAAGTCGCCTGGCTTTTTTCTTCCCCTGTTTCGCCGGCTCCCGCACCGATTCCTACAACGCCTTTTTTACAAACACCTGCTCCAACCACCGCGGCCCCGCCCACCACTCCCTCAACTTTACCATTTGTTCTCCCGGAGAAGTATGACGGCAATCCTGCAGGCTGCAGGGGCTTTATTGCCCAGTGCTCCCTGGCTTTTCAGCTGCAGCCTGAGCGTTTTTCTACTTCTCGACAGAGGATCGGATTCGCACTTTCCTTGCTCACAGGCAAAGCATTGGATTGGGCTGCAGTATTGCTTGCTAGAGGAGAGCAGCTGTTCTCTGACTTTCAGCTTTTCGCTGACCGTCTCCAGGCGCGTTTTTCTCAAAGCAACCCGGATTTGACTTGCCTTCGGCTTTCCTCTCTTCGCCAGGGCGACAGACCACTGCAAGATTATGTGGCTGAATTCCAAGCCCTCGCCACGGAGTCTGCCTGGAACCCGGAAGCTTTGGTTTGCCTCTTCGCTAAGGGTCTCTCGGAGGATCTAAAGGACCACCTGGTGCTCATGTCCTTACCAACCTGGTCTCTAGAGGCGGCTATCGCTGCGGTAGTTGAATTGGACACTCGCATTCGGCTGCGGAGAGCGGAGAGACACCCAGGAAGCAGACCTGTGCGGCCCATGGGTCCTCCCCTCGTGGCGCCCACCCTGCCACATGCACCCCTGTCCTTGGAGGAAAAGGAAAGGCGCCGTCAGGAGGGGCTGTGTCTGTACTGCTCTGCGTCGGGTCACCTGCTCGCTACTTGTCCTTTGAGACCCCCACATCCACCTCGAGCTCCCCCACTGCCTACTGTTAGTGTCAGTAGTGCTGTTTTTTCACAATCCTCTTCAGGGCCTTTATTCCCAGCTGAGATTTCCTGGATGGACACGCACCTTCCCCTTTCGGTTTTGGTGGATTCAGGGGCAGCTGGGAATTTTATGGATGCCTCTTTTGCTAAGAAGTGGGATATTCCTCTTGCTCCGCTTTCACCCCCTATCTGCATTCAAACGTTGGATGGGTCACCGATCGCTCCTGGACGTATTTCCTGGCAGACCATTCCCCTATCCCTTACTGTTGGTGCCACTCATGTGGAGGACATTTCACTCCTTCTCCTGGACTCCCCTGCTTACCCTGTGATCCTGGGCCTTCCCTGGCTCAAAAAGCATGATCCCCACATCTCCTGGGCCAAGAATGAGATCATTGCCTGGAGCCAGGCCTGTCGTGACAACTGTTGTCGTCCTCCACTCAAGGTTGCTGCTTCAGTAAACCTCTTGGAAGAACACTCTATTATTCCCCCCCAATATGCACATTTGAAGCAAGCCTTTGACAAACAGAAAGCTCTATCGCTCCCCCCTCACCGCACCTATGACTGTGCAATAGATTTGCTTCCAGGAGCACTCCCACCCAAAGGACGGATCTACCCGCTCACTCAGACTGAGAATGAAGCCCTGCAGGATTATATCAAGGAGGCCCTGAATTCTGGTTTTATTCGTCCCTCCTCGTCCCCAGCCTGTGCTGGGTTCTTCTTCATAGGGAAGAAGGACGGCTCCTTGAGGCCGTGTATTGATTACAGAGGCCTGAACTCCATTACAGTCAAACATCCCTACCCCTTGCCTTTAATCCCAGCCGCTCTGGAGTCCCTACGTGGAGCCTCCATTTTCTCAAAACTAGATCTACGAGGGGCTTATAATTTAATCAGGATCCGTGAAGGGGATGAGTGGAAGACAGCCTTTATGACCACGCACGGCCACTATGAATATCAGGTGATGCCTTTTGGACTCGCTAATGCCCCGGCAGTCTTCCAATCCTTCATAAATGACATCTTCAGGGACATTATTGGAAAATTTGTCTTGGTATACTTGGATGACATCCTCATTTTTTCCACCGACCCTCAGGAACATGTCCATCACGTCCAGGAGGTCTTGTCCAGACTCATCGACAACCAGCTCTACGCCAAGCTTGAGAAATGCATTTTTCATGCTTCTAAGATTCACTTTCTGGGCTACATTATTTCTCCTCTTGGAGTCGAGATGGACTCAGCCAAGGTGGCAGCTATCAATGATTGGCCTGTGCCACGTAATTTGAAGCAAATCCAACGCTTTCTAGGTTTTGCCAACTTCTACAGGCGATTCATCCGGAACTTTAGCTCCGTGGTGGCGCCCATTACGGCTCTGACCCGCAACCGTCCTAGTCGGGGTAAATGGAATCCGGAGGCTAACCAGGCATTCCTGCGCTTGAAACGTCTCTTCAGCTCCGCTCCTCTCCTACGGCATCCGGATCCCTCCCGGCCTTTCATTGTTGAAGTTGACGCCTCTGCCCATGGGGTTGGTGCAGTCCTCTCCCAGCGCCTCGAAGAGGATCGCCTCCCTCATCCATGTGCTTTCTTTTCCAAGAAGCTCTCTCCTGCTGAGGTTAACTATGATGTGGGCAATCGGGAACTCCTAGCTATCAAGCTGGCCCTCGAGGAATGGAGACACTGGCTGGAGGGGGCTCAGCACCCCTTTGTCATTATTACGGACCATAAGAACCTGTCCTATATTCAATCTGCCAAGCGCCTCAACTCGCGTCAGGCCCGTTGGTCACTTTTCTTTTCTCGTTTCAATTTTGTCATCACTTACACTCCTGGCTCGAAGAATGGGAGGGCTGATGCACTCTCTCGGCTCCATGACCCCCCAGACCTGGACGACACACCTGAACCAATCATCTCTCCTAACAGAATCGTGGCAGCGATTCATTGCTCCATTGAAGATCAGGTCAGGCGTGCCCTCAACGGAACTACAGTTCCTCTGTGCTGCCCCCCGGATAAGCTTTTCGTCCCGAACAACTTGCGTTCTGCGGTTTTGCAGTGGGGACATGATTCCCGGTTTGCCGGCCACCCGGGATGCAGACGCACTCTGGACCTCCTCACCAGGGACTTTTGGTGGCCTTCCATGCGATCTGATGCAGCAGAGTACGTCCGGGCTTGCCCGGTCTGTGCCAGGAGCAAGACTCCGCGCTCTAGGAAGGCTGGCCTCCTTCACCCCCTTCCAATCCCACACCGCCCTTGGTCCCACATAGCTGTTGACTTCATTACGGACCTTCCTAACAGTCAGGGTCATACGGTAATCATGGTGGTCTCCGATCGTTTTTCCAAAGCAGCCCATTTTGTCCCCCTCCCAGCATTGCCCACAGCCCAGGAAATGGCATCTTTGTTTGTACAACAGGTCTTTAGGATACATGGTTTGCCTGATGACGTTGTCTCGGACAGGGGACCGCAATTTATCTCGGCCTTTTGGAAGGCTTTCTGTCAAACTCTAGGGACTCATGTATCTTTGACTTCTGGTTATCATCCTGAAGCCAATGGTCAGGTGGAAAGGACCAATCAAAGCCTCCTGACCTTTTTGAGAGCCTTCACCTCCAGCTCACAGGATGATTGGTCATTACTACTTCCCTGGGCAGAATATGCCCACAATTCTCTTACCTCCTCCTCCACAGGTCTCTCTCCCTTCCTTTGTTCTTTAGGTTATCAGCCCACTCTCATCCCTGTCACACCTCCACTCACGGCAGTGCCGTCCGTGCAACAATATATTGCCAAACTGCGAAGGACCTGGAAAATGGCGAGGACAGCTCTTATTAAGTCAACCCAGCGCCACGCCAAATTCGCCAACCGACACCGCAGACCAGCCCCTCGTTTTCGGAAAGGACAGTTTGTTTGGTTATCTACACGGAACCTACCTATACATCAGCCTTCCAAAAAGCTTGGGCCTAGATATATTGGTCCCTTCCGGATTCGTTCCCGGATCACCCCGGTTACCTTCCGTCTTGCTCTCCCCCCTACCCTCAGAATCCACCCCTCATTTCATGTCTCCCTCCTGAAACCTGTTTACCGCTCGCCCCTTGCGGCTCCCCAACATCGCCCGCCACCTCCTCGTCGCATTCAGGGGCGCCCGGCTTATACGGTCCACAAGATAATTGACTCCAGATGGAACCGCGGTACCCTGCAGTATTTTGTCGACTGGGAAGGTTTTGGTGCCGAGGAGAGATCTTGGGTTCCAGAGAAGGATATTTTGGACCCTACACTAATCAGTGACTTTCACAGGGACTATCCTAATCGGCCGTCTCGGGCGTCGGGAGCCGCCCGTGAAGGGGGGGGTACTGTCACGACCACCAGCCAGCGGAGATCAACACGTAAGCGAGCCAATCAGCACCAGCAGCGGATTACTACTAACAAGCGCCGCCGCACGAGTTAACACACCTGCAATTGCTCTACCGTGCGGCACGCCGGGTTATTTATACCATTCGCACCTGATTCCCGTTGCTCGGTATTGGGTTCTCTTCTTGTTGCTCAGCCTAGCGGTCTCACCCCTCTTTTGCCTTCCTGGAATTCTGCCTGCACCTTTTGCCTTCGGACTTCGGATCTCGTCTCGCCCTTTGGATTGTTTGCTATCATTGCCTGTTTTGGATTTGACCCTGAAGCTCTCCTTTCGACTACGATTCTGTCTCACGTTTTGGATTGTTCGCCACCAGTGCCTTTACCGGATTTCGACTTACCTTCGCCTTCGGACTACGGCTCAGCTCCTGGATTTGCTCGGTACGTTTACTTACCTCCCTGCGACTCCTGCATCTGCATCGGATCCTTTTCACCTCTACAGAGCATCGTTACACTTCCCTGTCCCTGCTGAAGAAAAGCAGGCCCAAACCATGATGCTGCCACCACCATGTTTGACAGTGGGGATGGTGTGTTGAGGGTGATGAGCTGTGTTGCTTTTACGCCAAACATATCGTTTTGCATTGTGGCCAAAAAGTTCGATTTTGGTTTCATCTGACCAGAGCACCTTCTTCCACATGTTTGGGGTGTCTCCCAGGTGGCTTGTGGCAAACTTTAGACGAGACTTTTTATGGATATCTTTGAGAAATGGCTTTCTTCTTGCCACTCTTCCATAAAGGCCAGATTTGTGCAGTGTAAGACTGATTGTTGTCCTATGGACAGACTCTCCCACCTCAGCTGTAGTTCTCTGCAGTTCATCCAGAGTGATCATGGGCCTCTTGGCTGCATCTCTGATCAGTCTTCTCCTTGTCTGAGCTGAAAGTTTAGAGGGACGGCCAGGTCTTGGTAGATTTGCAGTGGTCTGATACTCCTTCCATTTCAAGATGATCGCTTGCACAGTGCTCCTTGGGATGTTTGAAGCTTGGGAAATCTTTTTGTATCCAAATCCGGCTTTAAACTTCTCCACAACAGTATTACGGACCTGCCTGGTGTGTTCCTTGGTCTTCATGATGCTCTCTGCGCTTTCAACAGAACCTTGAGACTATCACAGAGCAGGTGCATTTATACAGAGACTTGATTACACACAGGTGGATTCTATTTATCACCATCAGTCATTTAGGACAACATTGGATCATTCAGAGATCCTCGCTGAACTTCTGGAGTGAGTTTGCTGCACTGAAAGTAAAGGGGCCGAATAATTTTGCACGCCCCACTTTTCATTTTTTTATTAGTTAAAAAAGTTTCAAAAATCCAATAGATTTCGTTCCACTTCACAATTGTGTCCCACTTGTTGGTGATTCTTCACATAAAATAAAAAATTTATATCTTTATGTTTGAAGCCTGAAATGTGGCAAAAGGTTGAAAAGTTCAAGGGGGCCGAATACTTTCGCAAGGCACTGTATATCCGTGTACTGCGGCAGGGCTGTGTAGGGCTGTTTCGCCTGCTTGTTCATGCGAGCTGTCTTGTAGCATACTGGTCTAGGTGTGTAACTACCAACTGGCAGGTTGTGTGTTCGAATCCAGCTGGTGCTGGACTTTTCATTTTTATTTATTTATTTTTTAATTGCGTAACATAAACATATTACCGTATGCAAACTGTACTGTATACAGTATGTATATGTATATTTAATGTCTTAACTGTGCCCGTTGAATATTCATATCTAATTTTACCACTGAAGGGAAATCTTAGTAGCTGAGCATAAAAAAAGGAGCATACTGTAACGCGTGTGAAGGCCATAAACGATATTAATTTTGGAATATAAACATACACTATATGGCTGGTCTCGGTACTTTAAAGAAAACATAAACGAAACATGGTTTCATTATGACCAGAATCGGTCTTGAGATATTTTTAACTTGATTTACAGTATTTGAGAGGTATGTCTTAACACCGATACTACAGTGCTTAAGTACTGCTCACGTATATGTTTCTAGGTTTATATTATGCATTTCATACGGTCAAATTACTTTTGAGCAACTAATAAGAAGCGCGAAACGGTATGCGTTTTAGTTTCGTTTTGTGCTGGGACCCGTGGATTGATTAGAGATATCAAGTACATACAAGTCATTTTTTAAATGTTGTAGTTCGTCTTGAAAAAATGTTACGAGTACATCATCTATCAACAATTACACAGGTTCTGTTTCCATATTGCGGATTTTGGTTACGTAATATTATTTTTAGATTTCACGTTGTGAATATGATGGGATGTCTGATGGGATGTTTCTAAAAATCCATCCTCTGTAAAACGTCTTCTCTAGTTGTCCTGCATATGTATTCGCTAATGAAGCTGTGTGTTCTGAGCCTGGATCTCTACATTTCTGTATGAACCAGCTTAGAGGGCTAAAGACAGCTTGTGTTTAAATTGAGTGTAAGGCAATTTATGCTTCTAAAGTCATGGTCAGCATTTATTTTTGTACTGTGCTGTAACCTTGTTCTGTGCCAAGTCACATTATTTTATAGCGTTTTTATAGCGTTATCAAATACGGTGTTACTGTAGTTTACTGAGTCCCATGTCACATGGTCTGTGATTGAAACCTGTAAAACCGGTTTAATTCGTCACAGCCAGCACTCTTCAGGTGTGAGGGTCTTCTGCTCAGAAATAAACGCTAAAATGTTGCCAGGCCACCACTGCGTCACAACACACAGCTGCCAGTGCACCTCTACATACCCGACCACCACTGCATCACACAGCTGCCAGCGCACCTCACCGTGCCAGGCCACCACTGCGTCACACCACACAGCTGCTAGCGCACTTCACCGTGCCAGGCCACCACTGCGTCACACCACACAGCTGCCAGCGCACCTCACGGTGCCAGGCCACCACTGCATCACCCACCTGCCAGCGCACCTCACCGTGCCTGGCCACCACTGCATCACACAGCTGCCAGCGCACTTCACCGTGCCAGGCCACAACTACGCAACACCACACAGCTGTCAGCACACCTCACCGTGCCAGGCCACCACTGCATCACACAGCTGCCAGCGCACCTCACCGTGCCAGGCCACCACTGCGTTACAACACACAGCTGCCAGTGCACCTCTACATACCCGACCACCACTGCATCACACAGCTGCCAGCGCACCTCACCGTGCCAGGCCACCACTGCGTCACATAGCTGCAAGCGCACCTCACCGTGCCAGGCCACCACTGCATCATACAGCTGCCAGGGCACCTCACCGTGTCAGGCCACCACTGCATAACACCACATAGCTGCCAAATGCGGGTTTAAATATATGTGTTTTTTGATTCACAATCAGACAAATGCAACATAAATTGATATCTTTGTCTTCTAAGTATCTTAATAAACTTTCAGCATAGCTTTCTCCCCGTTTAGATTTATTTTGGGATCAAACGTGGAAAGATTAGATTGTAATCATTTTTATTTTTTAAATACATTTTAGAAAAGTGTAATCTATACTAAAAAGCTGTACACCACCTGCTATAAAGATACATATTGTAATACTTTCGGGTTCGGATAGGACAGACACAAGAACTCAGACTTGCGGAGTTAAAGCAAGTTAAAGCCTTGATTTTATATATCACCTTTAAAAGTGGCATCTCAAAGCAAAGTAAATACCCAACACTGATTGTACCCATGTGTCATGCTAATAAAGCAGCTTGAATTGAATTGAGAGGGGGGGGGGGTATATTTGCTTTGTGTATAAAGTACATTGTGAATGTTTTCACAGCCTTCACTTTGTCGTTTTTATGCCATTTTTTGACCACGCACGAATATTCCTATGTCCGTATCTTCGCAAGGGAATCAGTGTGAATTTTAATACTAATTAAATTACCGCGGGCACTTTCCACCCCCTCTACATTCTCAGAGTAGAACAGACTAACCTTCTAATGAAAGACGGTCCACCCCCCACGGACAGGAAAAGTGCCCACAGGCACTTAAACTTAATATGGTCAGTAACAGTAAACAGTAACATGGTCAGAAGGAGCACGTACAAACGTTTCCGAAATAACCACATGTAAGACTCTGATGCTTAAAATGTTTAGGGAGAAAGTGGAATACTGGTGTGTATTTTTTCTTTAAACTACCAATACCAGCCATATACAGTCTGTAACGTAGGGATTTCTATATGTCTTTATTTAGTGGTTACATTAGTGACAAAGGCTAAACTTTTAGCTTCAGTAATGTGTACATATCTCCCCTTTTTATAAAACGACTTGGTTGAAAACTGTTCCAGAGCCACTGTTGTTTCATCAGTGAAAAGTACATCATGAAATGCCTCTCCCTGTTCAATCCACTGGAAAAAAGAAAAGGAGCATAAAGCTTCTGATGGTCATAAACGATATTCATTTAGGAGCAGCATCAGAGGTATGTTTTTAACTGCACTGCATTGGAGAGAATACCATAGTGTGTTTTTTTTTTTTACTCCCTGGCGGAAACTGGCTTCCAGAAGAATCAGTATGGCTCAGAGATTAAATAAAACTTCACAGACATTAACGAAGTGCATAACGCGTGTACTGTATACACTGCAAGTACAACCCCCCTCTCTGCAGGAGTGCTGGCTGTGACGAATTGAACCGGTTTCACGGGTATTTTCAAAGTAGGAGGCGAGATTTCCAGCGAAAGACACCTCTCCCCCCTCAAAAACCCAGTAAGTACAGTACTTACTAGTTAAAGGCTAGGCTCCCGACTACGGCGAAAGGAACCCTTCTTTCATTAGAAGACAATGAACATATTTTAGCCCTGAATGAATTAATAGCAAACATGGTTTACATAAAAGACATTTTTCCAAGAAAGTTTAGCCTTTGTCACTAATGAAACTACTAAATAAAGACATAAATATAAAAATCTTAAGATTTTTAAAATACATGACTTTGCTAAAATTTATTTAAAAATAAAAACAATTACAACCGCCAGGGGAGAGAGAGAACAGGGGAGGGATGTTGGTTTTGCATAAGGGGCGGGGCTATGGAAATTAGGTCTGTTTGGGAATGTGTAGTTACATGTTCTGGCTGTTTGTGAATTATCGTTGTTGAGTATGGAGTGTTGAGGTATTGATTTTGTGTAATGCTTTATGTTGAAAATTGAGGTGGATTTTGTTTATGATAAACAGGATAAACTGGGATGGGAGGAAGGTTTGGTTTTGCATAAGGGGCGGGATTATGATAATTGGAGGACTTTGCGAGAGTAAAATGGTTTGATTATTTGATTTTGTATTGTGGTTGTTATCTATGTTTTTGGTTGGTATTATGTTTATATGGTTGTTTTTGTTGGTTGGTTGTTATTATGGTTATTAGTTAATGGTTAATGGTTATGGTTAATAATACGATCTATAGTTGAAATCTGAGCCTAAATAAAAAGAAAAAGCAAGTGATTAGGTTTATGAGCAATCTAATTACTTATTCGTTTAAAACGCTATATAAAATAAAGTTTATTATTAATTTGCTGGACAGAGCGGTGAACATTATTATGCATAAGACAAAGATAACGATCCTGATCAGTTTAGAAATCTGTGTACGCTGTAAGGTTTTTACTTCTTAAACTTTTAAAATACACGTTTGGAATAGAAAGAAATCCTCTTCCTGGTACAGTATGTATAGCAAACCAGCACGTCTTTTTTCTCCAATCAGAGGGGTGTCAGATGGTGTCAGCCAATCACCATTCTGAAGCCCTACCATAATCTCTGGTATGGGGAGACCCCAGAATTCTGTCCCATAGTTTAGACAGATGATAGATACTTTTATTGATCCCGTGAGGGAAATAAAGTAAATCATTTTCATTTTAGGAAATTATTAAACGCTCGGTTAAAAGCAAAGGAGATTGTCTATTATAGTGGACATAAAAACAAGAGTTCGCTGGCATTATATCCTGGAAGACACAGACCGGCGCCAGACCGGTAAAATGCCTGATGAACTAGGGATTGGACAGTTTCCAAGTGCTTGCACAATCGATGGAAATGTTCAAATAAATGTGCAAAAGAAATAAACAAAATAATCATTTATTTCTTTATCATATTGGGTAGCTAATGTCCTCTCTTTGCTAGTTAGTGGCTGTGTTTCTGCGTTGGGTAGCAACGGGTGACTGTTCTCAGGCGGAAGATGTAAACAGCTTAATGTTCGTGTTAAATAATTTTTTTTAAATTCAATTAAACGGGCACAGTTAAGACATTAAATATACATATACATACTGTATACAGTACAGTTTGCATATGGTAATATGTTTATGTTACGCGATTAAAAAATAAATAAATAAAAATGGAAAGTCCAGCACCAGCTGGATTTGAACACACAACCTGTCAGTTGGTAGTCACGCACCTAGACCAGTAGGCTACAAGACAGCTTGCATGAGCAGGCAGGCGAAACAGCCCTACACAGCCCTGCCGCAGTATACGGATATAATCATACCGTTATTAAATTCTTGAGATACGCGATTCCATATTATATTCCCTTTTAATCAAATTCTAAAAGTATGCTTGTTGACTCCGGTATCACGTTAAAGACTTCGAAGCTTACAATGTTTAGGGAGAAAATGAATACTGGTGTGTATTTTTTTCTTTAAAGTACCAAGACCAGCTATATACTGTATGTTTATGTTCCAAAATTAATATCGTTTATGGCCTTCACACGCGTTACAGTATGCTCCTATTCTTTTTATGCTCAGCTACTAAGATTTCCCTTCAGTGGTAAAATTCAATATCTACAACGGGCACAGTAAAGACGTTTACAGTAAGTCTTTCTACGACAGACCAACGGACCACGAGTGCCCCTGTCGGTCAACCAATCACGTACCGCGGTATTTTGTGTCATCGCGCATCACGGTGCACGACGCCGTAGCCAATTACCTCCGGTACGTGTCTGTACCGCGCACTTTGAATGGCTGCATCTGTATAAACTTTCTACCAATCACCCACTGTCTTGGTCCTGGTTTAAAAGACACTGCACAGCTCAGAAACTTTGCTTCTCCAGCCAATTATCACACCCTCAGAGACAATCACGTGACAACAAGTGTTGTCTGTATTGGGACTTGAACCTTTTTTCAGCAAAGTGTCGGACTGGGAAATGCCCGTACATAAATCGCTAGCCAACGCCAATGTGGACGCTTTGCTTGATCACCGGAGTATATGTTTGGACTCTTGTCGACAACCTGAATAAGTTTTTATTCAGCAGCAACCCTACACCGGAAGAAAACCAAGTTTCTTCCCCCTAAAGAGTCACCTGCTTAGACCTGCCATGACCCTCTGTGCATAGAGACTTTCTACTAGTCAGCTGGACTACTAGTAAGTGGCTGAGAGAGACACTGTTGGTGCGTCGCCACAGCAGAAATCCTAATGCGAGCTGCATCGCAATTAGTTGGCCAGAAGGCAGAGGACGCATATTGAATGCCGCTGCGATTGGACGCACCTGCTTGCTGGTCTTTGGTGTCTGTGCCGGGAAATATGAATCCATATCTGGATAAGTAAACCCAGTGTTCTGCATCTTGAGAATTCAATTGTTACCTCAACACAAGTTGATATCAATTCAATTCATATGAGTAATGTACACTTTTATACTTTACATTTGAGTAGCTAATGTAGACTGATTAATGATAGTATAGCAGAACGGTATACTGAAGCGTATTCTTTCTATTTCTTTCTGTTTAGCATCTCTTCGTGATTATATACAATACCTTGCACTTTGATAACCCTCACAGTAAGATCTGCCATCTTGATCCAAGCAGACTGTTATATGTTTTATGCACAATTTATGTATTAATTAATGTATCTTGTTTATTGAATCAGTGTGTGCGTCGCTGATCAATTGACATTCTAAAAACCACCTCATCATAACTGCTACAATTAATAAATTGTCCCAGTAGATTCACAAAACCGCTACAGACCGAACTGTACTGTCCTTCAAAGAATTCTGTTATGTGTCATTTTATATTAGGTTTTCTGTTATATTACGTTTTCTTTCGTCAAACTTTTTGACAGGTGCCACCCCCCCTTTTTCAGCCAATGGGAGTCTGCGGTGGGTGGATGTCCTGCCCCCTTTTCAACCAATGGTGCGTTGTTATGGTCGGATATCCCACCCCCTCCCTAGCCAATGGTGTGTCGTTAAGGTCTGGTGAGGGCCGCGTGTTCCCGAGGTGTGAGCGGCACCTGCCGTGGCCAGGTGGCAGAGTGGTTGTCAGGCCAGCTCGCTTTTACGCTGCACAAGCCGGCGCATGTGCACTTTAAGAGAAACAGGACGCTGATACCCAAAATGGACTGGCAGTGGCAGGCCGACTTGGTGGACATGAGAGAGTACAGCGAGTTCAACGATAGTTTCTGTTATGTCTTAACATGTATAGACATGTTGTCTAAATACGCCTGGGCCGTGCCACTGAAAAGTCTGGAGGGATTGTGACAAGCGCTTTCCAAAATATACTGCAAGAGGGTCCTACTCCTAAAAAGCTACAAACAGACGAGGGAAAACAATTTCTTAACAGGACCTTCCAAAATTTTCTCAAACGTGAGAATATTTAACATTTCATTATGGCCAGCAATGTGAAGGCTAGTGTGGTAGAGAGGTTTAACAGAACTATTAAAACAAAAATGTGGCGGTACCTGACACACAAAAATACCTTTCGTTATATCGATGTCCTATCTGATCTTATTTGCTCTTATAATCATAGTTACCACACGACTATTAAACGAACCCCGGCTTCTGTTACGACCGACAACTCCCTTGAGGTGTGGAGAACTGTCTATGGCGAACACTTTAAGAGAAAACCGTCAAAGTTTTCATTTAATGTGGGTGATCATGTGCGGGTGTCCAAAATAAAGGGAGTGTTTGAGAAGGGGTATGAACAGACCTTCACAGATGAAATTTTCATTGTCAAAGAGCGGACCTCGGCTCTGAGACCCTATGACAAACTGCAGGACTACGCAGGTGATGACATTAAGGGCTCCTTCTATGAAGAAGAGTTACAGAAGATAAACCCCAATGCTGAGAGCGTCTATCGCGTCCAAAAGATTTTAGCAGTCATGTCTAAAGCGGCAGCACATCAGCAGGAAGGTTTGGGTCTAGCATACATCCGTAGTGGTTTCAGGAGAAAAAGACAGACGTCATCATTTCATCGTCTGGGGCCGCCGAAACCTGATAAAAGAACGGCTAAGAGAAGACAGTCATCTCATAAAAGCTGCAGACTGACCAAGAAGAGGGCTGTGACACGACGCAATCAATGAGACACGAAACAAATCATATTTTAAATATGACATTTGTTCACGGCGGGTATGCAGAATGCGCCAAGTCAGAGCTGGACATATTTCAATTAGCGCCTACCCAAACAAGCATCGAGAAAAGCTTTTATATAGAAGTTCCACCCCTCACGGCCCTAACAGAAAATGCACCTCTGGAATTCTACATCGCAGGCAACGGAGAAGATTATTTAGACTTAAACAACACTCTGCTCTATTCGACCTGTAAAATAACGGAAGCAGACGGGAGGGACATTGATGCGGCAGCCCGTGTGAGTCTGGTGAATTACCCCATCGCTGTCATCATCAGCCAGGTTGACATCACCATGGGAGACCGGCTGATCAGCCAGAGCAACAACTGTTATCCATACAGGATCTTTATAGAGTCTGTCCTGAACTATAGTGAAGAGACGCTGAAGAAGCAGTATTCAACCGGGCTTTTTTACAAAGACACAGCCGGGCAACACGAGTCCACAATTTTGGATGGACCCAATCTGGTGTTCATACATGACGCAAAGCCGAAAACTGGAGCTCCTGGGTCACATTCATGCAGACCTGTTTTTTCAAGAAAAACTACTACTGAATGGTGTTGACCTGAAAATAAAACTCACACGCAACAGAGATGCTTTCTGCTTAATGAACAAAGTCGGAGAACACAAACTGAGCATACTCAGCATCTTTGTTTGTGAAAAGAGTCAGAGTGTCACCAGGGGTCAGACTCGGACACACCAAAGCACTCCTGACAGCCAACACTAAATACCCCATAGACTGCGTACAGATGAAAGTATTCAGTCTGCCTGCAGGGAGCCACGTGTGTAACCAAGAAAACCTCTTTATCGGGCATTTGGCCAAAGTGGTAATTTTGGGGTTTGTGGACAACGCAGCATTCAGTGGCAGTTTTACACAAATCCCTTTCAATTTTAAACACTACACTGTTAACTTTTCGGCTCTCTACACGGAAGGTAAACAAATCCCCACTAAACCGCTTTAACCCGACTTCCAGAATGGACATTGCGTCCGTGAATATTTTAATCTGGTGGAAACAGCCGGGAAGCGCCTAAAAGACAAACCTCTTCTGCTGGACCGCAAGGAGTATGTGCGCGGTTACACTTTGTTCGCTTTCAACCTCAGCCCCAACAACGAGTGCACAGGTCATTATTCACTTATTAAAACGGGTAATCTGAGAGCTGAAATATGCTTCGCACAACCACTACCCACTACAGTTAACATGGTCGTGTACGCTCTGTTCAACAATGTGATAGAGCTTGATATGAGATGTCAAGTCATTTACGATTTCAGCTAAAAAAAACGGGGGGGGGGGGCACACAACCTACACATAAAGATGAACACCAAACAGCTCGAAGACATTCTAACCCGAGACCGCTACACCAGAGACAGTTTTCTAGGTGTGTTCCCCAGCAATGCACTGCCGATCGAGAGACTGGAGCAGCGGCCTTTGAGTTTAATAGTTAATACTCACCCACACGACCTCCCCGGCGAACACTGGCTCACTATTTACCTACCAGATGACTATGGAGCAGAATTTTTCGACTCCTATGGATTTTCACCCGAAGCCTTTGCTTTCCCAAGAACATTATTGATTTCTTAAACAGAAATGCAAATTCCATATTTTACTCACCAGACAATTGCAAGATTCTTTTGCAGTGACCTGTGGACTACATTGTGTCTTTTTTCTATACCATAGATGTAAAGGCTTATCTTTTAAACATTTTAGAACTTTATTCTACAAATGCAATCCAGAATGATCGCATGGTTGAAATGTTTCTGAAAAACCGACAACGGGTGAGACGGAGACCCCTGTACCCTTTTAAGCCATTTGAAAATACGAATGTTCAATTATGTGTGTGCTTAAGACAATTTAAAACGTCATAATTGTTAATCACCCGTCTAAAATAAAAATGAATTTGAACCATTTCATTGTCTGTGTGGTTATTATTTTTAAAAAAAGAACAAAAAATATAAATTAAAATCAATACAATATTTTTATTATACATTCACAGTTATATAAGGTTATATTGCTCAAGCTTTTTTTTAATACATACTAATGTCAAATACTGTTGTAATACCTGGCTGTACAATTTCACTTTTTCATATTCGGACAGATGTCAGTTCTGAAGAATGTCTCTAATTTCATCATCCAACCTGCGGGTTGTTATTTTTCTCACATCGCTTTCGTTGCCAGACCGCTCTCGGAGTCGATCGAGCTGTTTCTGATGTACAAGGTACATTTTTTCAGCGTGTTCTATTATCGGCGTTGTCGAAGCTCCGTAATCAATGGTACTGCTGGTACTGTCCCGATAAAACCGCCGGACTGGTTCACCAAGAGTCTCCTTCTTTTAAGAGAAAGACCCTTTTGACTCAATGTCTTTAGAAGCTTATGCTTTCACTTCAGGGTCCCAAACTGCTTAGCAGATAACGGTATGTTCCCTTTCAAGGTATTCAAGGCAATTTCAGCTGTGGCTTGTACAAGATCATTTGAAGCCCTGCAGAGGATAGATTTCCGCTGATTAGGGCCGTCTTTTATCAGAAAATGTAAGAGAGTCAGGTTTCTCAGAACGCGTGAAGATATGTCGACGGACCGAACGTGTTTCTTTGACTGAGTCTATGGTTGCGAGATCACCGACTTTTTTAAATACATAAGCCGCGGGTACATCTGGGGGGAAAAGACCTGTTCGCAAGCAATAGTCATCTGGAGTGTCGGCATTTAAATCCACCAACAAGTAACCGAAAGGTTTTTTAGTAGCGTTATCGAACGCTTCCAAAAAAATTTTGGCTTTACCGGGGTACATCTCCAGGGACCGGGTTGTAAGCTGTAGTTTATCTCTAAGGTTTTTAAACAGCACCATGTACTTTGTATTTAACGCTATGGTTCTACTTTTCCGGCCTTGACAAAACACATTTTGGACAATATACATAATGCTAAGGTTTCTGTGGTGTCCGTATTTGGTAAAAGCTTTTTCTATCTCATTATTTTCACACGCAGACTCCATCAAATCATCAACTATAACCAAATTTACTCTATCAGGTGGTAGTAGCTGATCGTCGGAAAACGATGTCGGTAGACCTTCTATAAACTTGAATATATGGAAATTTCACAAGCAACTCCGCGTATAGAGGTTGCCAGCAGCTGTAACACCAGACGACGTTTTCGGGTTTACGAGTCATAATGGTATCACCGTTCTAAAAGAGTTGTTTTATAAAATAATTTTGACCGCAATTCGAGGGTCCGGACACAATGCATGAAAAAGGGTACTTTAACCTGACATCCATCGTGTTAATATCCATATGGCAACGATGTAAAGTTTTCTTGCAGAACCCCCTTGTCGTACACCACTTTCTGGGTTTTCTTTAAGGTCCAGGTCTCAATGCGCCAATCCTTTTTAACACGCACGATCATCGGCTGTTGAATAGAAATGTGTTTAAATTCCCAGCACTCATCATAAGGGTTAACGCCATAGTCAAGAACCAAGACCCGCAGACTCTCAAAGTTAACTTTTTCGCAATTGTTGACATTGAGCATAATACCTTTCACCTTTTAACAGGCTTTCCCTACAGACAGTTTGTACCCATACGACTTGGGTCCTGTTGAAACAAACTCGGTGATGTGTTGACCAGCATCGATTTAGTTGGTCAGCTCACCCAATTAGTCACCCAGTTCGGGATTCCACTCACCCTCACGGCTCACAAAGATAACGGAGTCTGTGTTGTGGTACAGACAGCGGTCTTGCAAAGCATTTAGCAGCTTGTATAACTCCAAGCAGGCATAGGCCGTTGTGAAACTAGCGATGAAAATGTTAGTGTTTGAATGGCCTGTATAGTGGTCTTTTGTATGTTTCCACGTAACAGAGGGTGTGTTTTCATCGATAAACTCTCAGGCTGACACCTCCTGATAAGGCGCAAATGAGTACCTGAACAATTCATCAGGGTTTCTCACAATGGTGGTCTGTGGTAAATTGGGTCTTTGCCTGTACTTGCCCCACAAACTGTTCAGGGCAATTTTTGAAAGCTGTCTTTTGGCCGGATTCTTTTTAATGTTGCTGGGGTCCAGTCGGACACCCTCTTTTTTATAATATTTGGCGATATATCTTTGTTGTTTCACGACATCAGTACACCACTCTGGAAACCACGAAGCTTCCTGTTTCCCTTTCAGATGCAGCTTGATGTAGTCGGAAAAAAGATAGTGTGAGAACTGTTAGAAATGCCAAATTTAATACATTTTACCCACCCTATACCCCAGATCTAAGGCCGCCTGTAATTCTGAAGTGCACCAGACACCAGTGAAAGCGCGATCTTCATCACTGTGCTCGTAGGGAGTGGTCTGTTTTGTTTCAGCACACGTACGAGACAGTGTGAAAAACAGTTTGTTGTCAATTTTGGTTGGAAGAACTGGAAAGTACAAACATCTGGGTGTGTAAACCTTCACCTTCACTAAACCGAAATACCGTTTTAAATCTCCAAAGTTGTTATAAATTATTCTGGGGTGACCCAGTTGGTATTTTTTAGTTTTGTTCACAAACGGATACAGTCTGGTGAAATCATAGTAATGAATTTTTTCACCGGGCTGCGCTGTGTAATGCAAACAAATGGCATTTGTTCTCCCCCCAAAAAGCGAATCGCACGGCTGCAGTGGCTCTGGTAACTGTGCAACTGCGAGAAATTTACTAAAGTCTCCATTTTCATCAAGCATGTCTCTGAACTCGTGCTCCCACAAAACACACACGTTAAAACCTCTCATTTTGAGAAAAAAAAATTTCACCATCGTCTTTCTGTACAACCAACTAAAATTAGTGTTTGCCAGTGGATTAAAATAGTTTTCACAATAACAAACACTATAGCCGTGAAAAAAGCAACCGTTGAACGCTGTCTGCACTCCATCAATTACTGCATAACCATCCAGAAAATATGGCCTGACTTTGAACTCGCCAGGTGTGGTTAATGCGTGTTGGATTTTAACGTGCTCTGTGTGTTTGATATACATAAGCCATTGAATCCTGGGTGTAGAAAATCATTTTTGCAGGTTGTGGTAATTGTCGTGGGGTAGCAACGCGATCGTCTCTTCCTGTAAAAACATAAGTCTGAACATTGCCATGCACACACTAGCAATGGCCACAAACTGAAAGGGGTCAATGCACAAAACGCAAGCAGCCCCCGACTCAGTCACACGCGCCTGTCTGGTCATGTTCATGACCTTGTCCTGAAACCTGACACAGCCTTCTCTTAGAATTGCTACATCCAGTTGGCAGTAGCGTTTCAGTTCAGTCTGTAAATTAAACACAGTTCCCTTGCATTCTTCATACCAAACCAAAAACTCAGCTTTCTCGCTTGGCAGCATGTAGTTAACGCCGTAAAGTTCTGGCGGTGGCAACGGTCCTACATATTTTTGGTTTTCTGAAGTGTTCATCAAGTGTGGAAAATGCCCCTTAGCCCCGGTGAATCCCATGACGGATGGCAATTTGTTTAATTTCATAGGGAGAAAGTTTAGAGAATCGATAAATCTGATGTTCAGAGCTTTTACGGTCATACACATTATTTTACCACATTATTTTGTCTAAGAGGTTAGTAACGAAAGCCTGGATCGGTTTTGGAAACAAGGATTGTACACTTGCCGCTCTTAGGTGTTCTATATCTCGCTTTTTATCCACCTCATTAATGCTCACCGTTGTTAGTAACTGTGCAATATACCTCACAGAATCTAGTGCAACACCAAACACCAAGTCTCTAATTGCGTTATTATTTCTCTCCAAAGGCTTGACACTTTTGGATTTGGTCAGCATATTAACGACAGTCTTCGACGCTGTCACCACCTTAGGTCCCAGCGTTTCTTCCACATTTTTTTCTCCGCTCGCCGATACAGCTTCTGTGTGAATAAAAATAAAAGACTTTTTAATACTACACCAATGCTCCATATCTCAAAATCTGAAAACTACACTAACTAGGATAAAAATGCCACACATTTGGCGCTTCCTTACACAAAGGGTTGTGGGAGAATTACCAGTAGTTGCTGTGTATCGCTGTGTATCGCTGAAGCTGGTCGTTTGACAGCTGTGACGTCCTTGTTTTCGGTGCATCTAGTGGAAAAACCACTAGACACTCTCCATGGTATAATGATCACACCCGATCCCTTCAACAGGAATGCCACAATCTAGAGTGCAATTGGAGGTCTACAGGTTTGCAAGTATTCAAGTCAGCATAGACTGATAGCTTGCAACAATATAAGAAAGCCCCATATAGAGCTCATTCAGCTTATTACTCTGAACTTATAGAAAACCTATTTAAGACAATATCTTATCTTACATATAGCACCATCTATAGCACCATCTAGCTTTAGTAGTGACGATTTCATGAACTTCTTTAATGATAAAATAAACACCATCAGACTTCAAATACAATAAAATAAGCAGCAAAAAAAGTATGTTACAGAAACTATATGAGTACCTCTTTAGTGTTTTTCAATGAGTTAATGAACAAGAACTCAAAAATTAATTAAGACAAAGTCAACCACCTGTCCTCTAGATCCCATCCCCACTCAGCTAGTCAAAGATTCCCTTGAAGTACTGGCAGGACCTATAATTAGTATGATGAACATGTCGATGTCAATGTCACCAGTTAAATTTGGGGTACCAGTGCTGGGACCAATATTGTTCTCTCTCTACATGCTGCCGCTAGGTAGTATAATACACAAACATAATATTAACTTTCATTCGTATGCTGATGACACTCAAATATACATTTTGTTTACACCTAACAACAACTCTTCTATTATCATTTTAGTTAACTGCATTAATGAAGTAAAGACTTGGATTTGGGAAAACTTTTTTTTTACTCAACTCTGATAAAACTGAGGTTCTGTTGTTTGGAGGCAACAATACTGATAGGACTACCTTAACTTCAGCACTTAACTCAGAGGATTTAAAAAATTGCCTTGAAGACTCAGCACATAACCTAGGTGTCATATTAGACACCTAGACAAGGCTCTCATTTAATTCTCATGTTAAAACAGTATCAGAAATATGCTTCCTACAGTTAAGAAATATTGCAAAACTAAGGCAGTTTCTCTCCGTTCAAGACACAAAGAAATTAATACATGCTATTGTCAGGGAGCACCCACCACTCTTTTAACACCTTACTACGAATTCAGAATGCAGCAGCTTGAATTGTTACTAGGAGCAGAAAGTACGACCATATAACCCCCATACTTACCTCTCTTCATTGCCTTACTGTCAGGTACAGGGCGGACTTAAAACATCCTTTTACTTACTTACAAGGCTCTCAGAGGTCAGGCACCTGTCTATCTAATGGAACTTATTAATGTATACAATCCAAGTCGCCCGCTTAGATCACAGAATGCAGGTCTTCTTTATTTTTCCCGCATTAATAAAAAAACAGTTGGCAGTAAAGCCTTTAGTTACAGGGCCCCTAGCTTATGGAACAGTCTCCCACCCCATATTCGGGATGACGAGTCAATATCAGTATTCAAATCCAGTCTGAAGACCTATTACTTCAGCCTAGCCTAATCACACCTACATTATAGCCTGCTGCAACCATGGCTGCTGGTTTTGCTATACATGCCATTGTGTGTCTCTGTGTTGCCCCACCAGGTAGATACATCCGCTCTGACCAAACTATCCTATTCTCCTCTCCACATGTCCGGATGGTGCCTGAGCTGGGCACTGTCTGAGTTGGATGCTGCATCACTGCCATGGATCCAAAAGAGACATAGTGGATATAACTATTGTTTAGGAGTATTTTGCTGGTCTACAGAGATCTGAATAGAGTATGTACATACAGAAGACATTATGGATGGATGGATTAATATCCTCATTCATTTATTTCCTTTTTTTATATAATGTTAGCAAGCCCAAAGGGGTTGGGCAGCCAGTTGATCTTGGACCCCTAGAGGTTTTTTTTTTCCTTACTAAGGAGTTTTTGGTTCCTCTTCTCCATTGTCTTCTGGTCGGTTCTGTATTCACAAAATGTATGGTTAATTGCATTGTTAAGCGCCTAGGGGCAACCTTGTTGTGAAAGGCGCTATATAAAAATAAATAGAATTGAATAATAACTGGTTATTAAAAATCAGAAATTAAACAAAGACCAAATTCAATATGAACACTTATAAATCTTGACTCAGAAGGATGTTTGTAATCATATCCAGTTGACCTGAAATTCACAGGATACACAATCAAGATCATAAATGTGTTGATGTCAGGAAAACATACCGGCAAGAAATGAAAAGTTACAGAGATACTCATCGAAGAGTTGACAGCATCAACCACCTTTTATAAAATAAAGGGCTGTATTAACATCATTAAATGAGCAAAGTACAATTTTAATGTACTGTATATCCTATTTGGTATGCAAAAACAAGACAAAATGCCAAAATATCTGTATTCAGAATCACTCCAATGCAAAATATTTTGAAAATAGCCTCACAGAACAGAGTCAACCACTAGGGAAGCGCATTGCTGCCATCAAGAGTAGAAAAATTCCTGAGTTATCTCATAACTATCTTGTAATTACGAGAAAACGAATTATCTTGGTATCACGATATTACAATGATGATTAGAGTGTATGAACAGCCTCTTACATTGTGCAATGAAGCACCTAGAAACTATCAAGAGCTCAGCTGGAATTGTGATATTTGATTTAGGTTTGACATTCGACTCACATGTGCAACATTGTTAAAGCATATTTCTTTCATCTCAGAAGTATCGCTAGACTGTGTCCTATGTAATTGCCAACTGTGGCTGAAAAGCTGATCAACACATTTGTTTTCTCTCAAATTAACCACTGTAATGCTCTACTCATTGAGGTTTCTAAACCCCAATAAAACAAAACAAACTCCAGTATGTCCAAAATTTGGCAGCCAGAATCCTGACCAGGTCTAGTGCAAGTGATCACATTACTCTTATCCTGGAGTCCTTGCACTGGCTTCCTGTCAAGTTTTGTGTCGACTTTAAAATCTTCATGCTCACCTATAAGGCTCTACATGGCTTTGCACCTCAGTACCCGTCTAAGCTACTATAGTCCTACTTCCCACCTCGCAACCTTCACTCTTCTAATTCTGGTCTTCTTTCTGTCCCCCAAGCCCGTCTACACTCTATGGATGACTGGGCCTTCTCTTGTTATACCCCAAAGCTCAGGAACTCTATCCCCAAAGATATCAGAGAGTCACCATCTCTAAACTACTTCAAATCTGGACTCAAAACCTTCTTCTTTAGAAGAGCCTTTACTTAACTGGGTCTGTTCTTTACCCCTCTGCACTTACTGTATTCAGTACCTCCATTTACCGTCTCGTCTTATTGTATGTTCTCATTGTGCATATTATTGTTGTGCATTATTTTATTGTTGTTGTCATTCTGTAAAGTGCTTTGAGAAGCCACCTTTTAAGGCGCTATATAAAATAAAGTTGGTGTCCTGAATGATTTTACTCTTCCTAGATTATTAGTCTGCTATCTCATTGTTCTGTGAACCCTTTAAGAATTTACTTTAACTATTATTAATAAAGCTTTGCCTTCGTAAGACAAAACCAAGCTTGACATTTTGTGAATTTTTAATTGTTTTGAAGAATGTCAAGACTTGTGATCTCAACAACTCTGTAAACTATATACAGGTATAAGCAGCCAATATAAAGTGTTGTCATTGCTAATCCATGATATTTATAAGTCAAATCTACTTGACTTAATAATCGTTAACTTCGGTAGTTCTTATGTACATATCCATAAAGCTCAAAGAATATCTTTTGTGCCACAAAATACAAGGATGCAAATCCTCAACCTGTGCAGGCCAGTTGCTGGAAACATATGGTCTATGTACTGTTCTAGAGTACAGATATTGATCCCCAGTGATGTAAAATGAGTGATCCAAACTTCATTGTACAGGATAAAAATAAAAAACCCTTGACAGGTATAAAAAAATGTATGTGCAAAAGAAAGAAGAAGATGGAGTCCTTGAACACATGGAATGACCCCCTTAAAGCCCGTAATGGTACCTTACATGTAGGCTGGGCAAACGATTTTTAATTTTTTAAAAAGGAAATAAATAATTAGATATAATGATGTGTTCCTGCTTAACTTTGACATTGCATGACTTTAAAACCTATAAAAACAGGTTTCGAGAGTTAATAACCACTTTTTATCCACGAAAAACAGGTGATTTTTCTTACTCATGATCAGCTCAGAATCTTTGTGTACGCTGTAAGGTTTTTACTTCTTAATTAAACATTTAAAATACACGAATTTCATAAAGAAAACACGTTTCGAAGACAAACAATCCCATTCTTTTCTCTTCCTGTTGTGTGAAACTGATCAGCAGGTCTTTTTTTCCCAATCAGAGGCTCTGAAAATAGTGTATCGCCCACTGCGTTCTGTCAGAGAGGGGGGCGGCACCGAGAGAGGGAGGAGGCGTGGAGTTCAACAGTACAGAATGAACGTTCTTCTGCCTGGAGTGCGAATGGCACCAATTGCGTCTGCATTCATAACTTAGTGTTTAAAATTTAACAACGTAAACATAAATAATTTTCTTTGACTTCTAAGTCCCTTAATTATCATTAAGCACAGCTTTCTCACCACTTAGGCTACTTTTTGATACCATCCTTAGACAAAGCAGGAACTTGTACTTTCTAATGACATTACAAGTGGAAAGATTACAGATTTTAATAGTCTTTTACTTTCTTATACATTTTAGAAACGTTTCATATACAAACACCACAAAACTATTCTCGATTTTATTTCTGAATGTTATGTTACACTTAGTTCATTGTTTTAAATACATCTAATTAAGAAAGTTAGGTGTTAGCATAAACTATTAGCAATCAATAATATTACATTTCGCACTGTAATAAGTTGTTGCACTTTCCCCCGCATCTTGTAAAAATATATTTTCATTTTTCAAATATACATTAAATCCGATTATCATAAAATAAGTTAAATACAAAATTAAAGAAAAAATTGGGTAAATATACAGTGGTGTGAAAAAGTGTTTGCCCCCTTCCTGATTTCTTATTTTTTTGCATGTTTGTCACACTGAAATGTTTCAGATCATCAAACAAATTGAAATATTAGACAAAGATAACACAAATAAACACAAAATGCAGTTTTTAAATGAAGGTTTTTATTATTAAGGGAAAAAAATTCCAAACCTACATGGCCCTGTGTGAAAAAGTGATTGCCCCCTAAACCTAATAACTGGTTGGGCCACCCTTAGCAGCAACAACTGCAATCAAGCGTTTGCAATAACTGGCAATGAGTCTTTTACAGCGCTGTGGAGGAATTTTGGCCCACTCATCTTTGCAGCATTGTTGTAATTCAGCCACATTGGAGGGTTTTCGAGCCTTAACCACTTTTTTAAGGTCATGCCACATCATCTCAATCGGATTCAGGGCAGGACTTTGACTAGGCCACTCCAGAGTCTTCATTTTGTTTTTCTTAAGCCATTCAGAGGTGGACTTTCTGGTGTGTTTTGGATCATTGTCCTGCTGCAGAACCCAAGTGCGCTTCAGCTTGAGGTCACGAACAGATGGCCGGACATTCTCCTTCAGGATTTTTTGGTAGACAGCAGAATTCATGGTTCCATTAACCACAGCAAGTCTTCCAGGTCCTGAAGCAGCAAAACAGCCCCAGACCATCACACTACCACCACCATATTTTACTGTTGGTATGATGTTCCTTTTCTGAAATGCTGTGTTACTTTTACGCCAGATGTAATGGGACACACACCTTCCAAAAAGTTCAACTTTTGTCTTGTCAGTCCACAGAGTATTTTCCCAAAAGTCTTGGGGATCATCAAGATGTTTTCTGGCAAAACTGAGACGAGCCTTTATGTTCTTTTTGCTCAGCAGTGGTTTTCATCTTGGATCTCTGCCATGCAGGCCATTTTTGCCCAGTCTCTTTCTTATGGTGGAGTCATGAAAACTGACCTTAACTGAGGCAAGTGAAGCCTGCAGTACTTTGGATGTCATTGTGGGTTTTCCTCGGGAGTCCTCGCTGCGCTCTTGGGGTAATTTTGGTCGGCCGGCCACTCCTGGGAAGGTTCACCACTGTTCCATGTTTTCGCCATTTGTGGATAATGGCTCTCACTGTGGTTCGCTGGAATCCCAAAGTTTTAGAAATGGCTTTATAACCTTTTCCAGACTGATTAATCTCAATTACTCTGTTTCTCATTTGTTCCTGAATATCTTTGGATCGCAGCATGATGTCTAGCTTTTGAGGATCTTTTGGTCTATTTCACTTTGTCAGGCAGATCCTATTTAAGGTTTTGAGAACAGGTGTGGCAGTAATCAGGACTGGGTGTGGCTAGAGAAATTGAACTCAGCTTTCCAAAGATGTGATAAACCACAGTTGATTTATGTTTTAACAGGGGGGGCAATCACTTTTTCAAACAGGGCCATGAAGGTTTGGATTTTTTTTCCCTTAATAATAAAAACCTTCATTTCAAAACTGCATTTTGTGTTAACTTGTGTTATCTTTGTCTAATATTTCAATTTGTTTGATGATCTGAAACATTTCAGTGTGACAAACATGCAAAAAAATAAGAAATCAGGAAGGGGGCAAACACTTTTTCACACCACTGTAATTCAAAATATTTTGCTAACAATGTAAACTGTTTATAAAAAATAAAATGTATTAACTAAGGAGTAGGATTGCCCAGTTGTTAGTATGTTTTTTGTTTTTGTTTTTTTCATAAATACAACAGTAGTACCAGATGTCTCAGTGGCTTTCAAAATTAAATTATGCATGCAAACATGTGAACTAGAAAGATAACTAAGATATCCATCCATTTCTAATGGTGGTGAAGTGGTTAGCATTGCTATCTTGCAGCACTGGGGCCCTGGGTTCAATTCCTACTATCCTGTGTGTGTGGGGTTTGCATGTTCTCTCTGGGTTCCGTGGTTTTTCTCCATAGGTGTGATATGATTCCCTCTCGCACTCCAAAACATACTGGTAGGTTAATTGGCTTACAGGAAAATTGGCCCTGGTGTGTGTGTTTGTGTCTGTCTGTCCTGTGATGGACTGGCGCTATGTCCAGGGTGTATTCTGCCTTGTGTCCGTTGCTTACTGAGATAAGCTCCAAATCCTCTGTATTGGATAAAGAGATTAGAAAATGGATGGAAGTAAAGGTACTGTGTGGATGGAACTATACACAGTGTTAGAAACCCACTATGAGATGGCAGCATCTCACTGAGGATAAATTATTTTATAGTGCTGGGTTAAGGAAACAGCCTTTCCACATCAGTATCCATACCTAATTAGTTATTTAAACAAATTGCCTCTAAATATAAACATCTTAATATGCTGGCTCTGTGGATCAGCATCAGCTATGTTTGCCCATTCCTTCAATTCATGTGCATCCAACACACAGTTCAATGCTAGCAACGGCACGAAATCTAAAATACAATCCTCATTTCAGTATCTATGTAAACATAAAGTCTGTTAACTTCATCATCTTCATCAAAAGTATGCCTAATCCCATTAGGAAGTGTTCTTGTTATCAGTGTATTCCTCAACTTTCCCCACATTATCTTTTTCCTACCAACATCTCTAGTCTTATATCCTGCAATAACAGGACAGGACTTTCTCTAGCTGCACCCCAGAGCTCTGGATTTGTATCCCTAGTGATATCAGTCACGTAGCCTGAGTGCATTTAAATCTAACCTCAAAACCTTTCTTTTCAGAAGACTTAGTGTCTGTATCTGCTTCATTTTCTAATTTTGGTAGCACTTCTAACTGCTTGTCTTTCTTATATGTATTTACCTTGTAATCTGTGGTCCTTATAACTGTTTTTACATCTACTGTATTACTTTGAGATGCCACTTTTAAAGGTGATATATAAAATAAAGTTTTTTTATTATTGTTATAGAGAAACATGATCAGATTTTCCCTGGTTCAGAAAAAAAGATCTAAAGTATACTAGTTTGTCACTCTTCTCATTCCCTCTTTGCTAAATGCTTTTTCATACTAATCTGATCAATCTAACTGCCTATTTTCTGTGCTTTCTCTATCCTGCTATATTTACAATTATTCTGAAAATGTTCTTCTTGAAATGACTCATTTCTAAATACCTTTTTTCACTGTTAACATCTTGCAGCAACTCTGCTACAAAATATACACTTAGCTCAACCTGACAGTTCATCCTGCTACCAACATTGAAAAAACAATCTTTAGATTTCTATATTTATGTCTTTATTTAGTGGTTTCATTAGTGACAAAGGCTAAACTTTCTTGGAAAAAAATATTTTATGTGTTGCAAAAACCTGACATGCTTTAACAAAATATATTTACAAATCCTTTTGCCTGGCAATCTACCTGAATGCCTAACTATCTGAGAAGCCCTCCATGAAACCATGTTTGTGATTAATTCATTTAGGGCTCACTGACAGAATTGCTGTTTTTTATGCATGCTAATTTTCTGATTCCTCACTCTTTTTCATGTTTAGAGATAGATAAGACTTTATTGATCCCGAAGGGAAATTGATATACATGTTCATGTATATGATGAACACGTTTGCATGTTCTTTTGTAACATACACCTTTTTGTGATTTTTTTGTCTATCTAAGCAAGTGTTCCTGCATCCGTCTTCTGCACTATATACAGATGCAGCCATTCAAAGTGCGCGGTACAGACACGTACCGGAGGTAATTGGCTACGGCGTCGCGCATTGTGACGCAAGATGACACGCGGTACCGCGGTACGTGATTGGTTGACCGACAGGGGCACTCGTGGTCCGTTGGTCTGTCGTAGAAAGATTTACAGTAAACGTCTTTACTGTGCCCGTTGTAGTATTGAATATTCATATGGAATTTTACCATTGAAGGGAAATCTTAGTAGCTGAGCATAAAAAGAATAGGAGCATACTGTAACGCGTGTGAAGGCCATAAACGATATTAATTTTGGAACTTAAACATACAGTATATGGCTGGTCTTGGTACTTTAAAGAAAAAATACACACCAGTATTCCATTTCTCCCTTAACATTTTAAGCATCGAAGTCTTTAACTAAAGAGATACCGGAGTCAACAAGCATACTTTTAGAATTTGATTAAAAGGGAATATAATATGGAATCGCATATCTAAAGAAATTAATAGCGATATAATTATATTCATGTACCGCAACACAAGAATAGTACACACTGTACATTGTCTGTCGATAACGTTTCTGTAGCGCTTTTTCAGCACTCTGCATGTGACCTTGCCGGTGGCGCTGTGGGTTAGGTTTCTGACTCCCATGTCACATGCTCTGTGATCGAATCTAACTGGAACTATGACTTTTTTTTAACAAACATTTCTTTGAAAAAATGAAACGTTTCCCTTGGTCAGAGATTAAATAAAACCTCACTCGCACCAAACAAATTTATATTTCTAAATATCACAACATGATCGAATTTAAGTCTTTTTAATAACAATGAATAGTAACCTATGTGTTACAAAATAAACATTTATATTGATTTGAATCGCGTTTTGATTTAAATCGTAAATGCGTGTTTAAATATATGTGTTTAAAGGCGATATATAAAAGCACTGATTCTTATGGAATGTGTTCCGCCGGGGATTCAAAAAAATTATTTTTTCTAATCGCGTATCTAAGGAAAATAGCAGTATAACTTTGTTCATGCACATCATTATATCTCATTTTGTATTTCTATATAAAAAAATCGTTTGTCCAGCCACTATTGTTGTTATTGTTTTTATCCTGTAAAGCGCTTTGAGGAGCACAGCTTTCTCACCACTTAGATTACTTTTTGATACCATCCTTACACAAAGCAGAAACTTCTTGTATTTTCCGATGACATACAAGTGGAAAGATTACAGATTTTAATCGTCTTTTTTCTGAACCAGGGAAAATCTGATCATGTTTCTCTATAACAATAATAAAAAACTTTATTTTACATATCACCTTTAAAAGTGGCATTTCAAAACAATACAGTAGATGTAAACCACAGATTACAAAGTAAATACCCAGACAAACGCAAACACGTTTTTAATAAAATGCTTTCATTCATTCAGCAGAGAGAGAGCGTAAAACCTGGGTGTAACAGCTGTTCCTTTTTCTGATCACTTGCTCTCTGGATAAACGTCTCGCCTGTCCTGTTCTTTGTTTTCCTAATTTGCCGATTATGCCTGCTGCGATCCACTCCTACCCTCGCACCTGAAGAAGGCTATTTTAAATTTCTTTGCACGGTCCATTGTGCAATTAACTCTTGTTTGTGCTGTCCTTAAGGTGATATCACATAAAGGTGATATGTAAAATAATGTTTTTTTTATTATTGTTATAGAGAAACATGATCAGATTTTCCCCGGTTCAGAAAAAAAGATCTAAAGTATACTAGTTAAGAAAAATAAATCTAAATGGGGAGAAAGCTATGCTGAAAGTTTATTAAGATACTTAGAAGACAAAGAAAAAAATTATTTTAGTTAAAATTTTATATATCACCTTGGAATCTCAAAGCAAAGTAAATACCCAAAACTGATTGTACCCATCTGTCATGCTAATAAAACACCTTGAATTGAATTGAATTGGGGGAGAGAGGGGGGGAGGGCAAGCGAGATAACCAGGACGTAAGGCAAATAAGATACACTCCACAGACATTCACAACAGCGACATATCATAAAACGTTTGCACATATAGTTAAGTTATTTCTTGGTTTTCAAAGTGGAATGAAATACAATATTGTTGTTGTTGCTGTTCTTGTTGTTTTTATCCTGTAAAGCGTTTTGAGAAGCCACTTTTAAAGGCGATATATACTGTAAAAGCGCTGATTCTTATGGAATGTGTTCCGCCGGGGATTCAAAAAATTTTTTATCGCGTATCTATGGAAATCTCAGTATAACTTTGTTCATGCACAAACAGTGGCATGTTACATTATAATTTGGGTGTCTTAATTCGATGTATTTAAAGCAGTGAACTACTGTAGGTGTAACATAACATTCAGAAAACAATCGAGAATAGTTTTGTGGTGTTTGTTTAGATGAAACGTTCCTAAAACGTATAACGTAACCGGGCATCCATATGAATCAAGTAACAGGTTTATTCCATGCTGAAAAAAAGAAGAAAGAAAACACATTCAATAAGAATTGACTGAGCTCAGCTCTGTACCACGCAATGATCCCCCCAGAGTCTCTGCCCCGGGTTATTTGGGTTTTTAGACAGAGGGTAAAAAACTCTCTCTCTGGCTTGACCTCCCCCTCCCTGTGTATTGTCTGTTTTTTTGTTAACAAGGCATGCCAGCAAATGTGAATCGAAACCCGTCTTTCTAGCTTTTAAAGTCGTGCGATGTGTAAGCCACAATTCAAATAGAGAAAAAAGAGCTGACTGACAAGATTTAAGATGTGGCTGTCAATGTTGGATTAAAAAAAACACATTGCCCAACGTTTGTTGCATTGCTTGAAAAATAACTTTATTTCGAGAGACTGGATAAGTAATTCAAGTGTTTTTTTTAACTTCCTGAAAAACAACTAATAATTTAACTATATGTGCAATTGTTTTATGATATGTTGCCGTTGTGAATGTCTGTGGACATGTGCTGGCTGGACAGGAGGCTCTACTGTACACAGAGAGGGGCGGGAGGAGGGGACAAGCCGATACATACTCTTAGAGTTTGATTAATAGGGAATATAATACAAAAATATAGTACTAAAAATAAGATACACTCTACAGACATTCACAACGGCGACTGTCAGAAGATAGGACACAGCGGCTCAGGCACCCGCTGAATGGAAAAGGGGCACTTTAATGTTCTGTATGGCTAATACTAAAGCCAATATTTCAATACTTTAATATTCTTTTCTGTATGTTTAACAATAGTGGGTACTGGCCTAATTCGTCCCTGCTCCCGTTGTTAGGTGTTTATGTGTTGTTAAGTGTGAATCTGTACCTGTTTCCCTGAGGTCTGGCTTTTTTTCTGGAAAACCATAACTCTGGTCTTGTCCAGATTGACTGTCAGCGCCCAGGTCTGACAGTGCTGCTCCAGCAGTGCCAGGTTCTGGCGCAGCCTCTGTTCTGTGGACGACAGCAGGACCAGGTCGTCTGCAAAGAGCAGGAACTCGATTTCCATAATTAATGCAGATCAGTAAATCAAGGGACAAAACAATTATTGCGCCCGGTTCCTCAATGGGCTTTGACGTGCTAATGTGTTGGTTTAACACTCCGGGTGTGGCAAGCCTCTAATGTCTCCCGACTTTGGCAAAAGGCACCTGTGTGGAGACTTTTCGGCAGCAGCGGGAGCAGTACGACGCATTACTGGGGAGAATTGGGAGGCTAGAGACACTCCTGAAAATGCAGACTTTTGTCGATGGAAACTGGTGTGTGTGTCTCTCTCTGCTGGATGTCCCTCTCACTCTCTGCTGAATGAATAAAAGCATTTTATTAAAAACGCGTTTGCGTTTGTCTGGTATTTACTTTGGTCCCTTTTAACTGTTTTTCCATCTTCTTTATTGCTTTGAGATGCCACTTTTAAAGGTGATATGTAAAATAATGTATTTTATTATTGTTATAGAGAAACATGATCAGAAAAAAAGATCTAAAGTGCTACACCTAACTTTCTTAATTCGATGTATTTAAAGCAGTGAACTACTGTAGGTGTAACATAACATTCAGAAATACAATCGAGAATAGTTTTGTGGTGTTTGTATAGATGAAACGTTCCTAAAACATATAACGTAACAAAATTAAAGACGATTAAAATCTGTAATCTTTCCACTTGTACTGTATGTCATCGGAAAATACAAGAAGTTTCTGCTTTGTGTAAGGATGGTATCAAAAAGTAATCTAAGTGGTTAGATGCTTCATATTGCTTGACTAATTTTAAAAACTAAGTTATAAATGCAGACGCTCCCTTGGTGCCGCGCCAGGTGTAAATATCTAAATATACATTCATCCCGGGCAGAGGCCGAAGAGCGCCCGGCTGGGGTGCGCGGGGAAGAGCAGGACAGGAGTGAAAGTGGTCAGGGCGGGGTTTAGGAAGGCATACAGTCTGGGCAGGTATAGATTACACTTTTCTAAAACGTATTTGAAAAATAAAAACGATTACAATCTAATCCTTCCACGTTTGATCCCAAAATCCCAAGAAAAATAAATCTAAACGGGTAGAAAGCTATGCTGAAAGTTTATTAAGATACTTAGAAGACAAAGATACTGTATCAATTTATGTTGCATCAGTCTGATTATGATTAAAAAAAACACATATAATTAAACACATAATTATAATAATTAATTAATTAATAATTATAATTAATCAAAACATGATTTAAATCAATACAAATGTTTATATTGTAACGCATACTGTCCAGCCTCCATTTCTCTATAAAAATTTACAATTTGTTGATAATAGAAATGTTAGGTTCTCTAAAGCTTTGTGATAGTTGACCCACCCAGGCAGCAAAAGATAGCTGAACTGGTAAGAAGCGACACCGAAGATATGATTAATAACCTTTTAAATCTGAAGGGAGATCTGAAGGGTTACCCCCCCCCACACACACACACAATAGAAGCAGGAAGTGGACGCAGGGACCGTTGTCAGAAGGGAAGAAGGCGACTATTCATTGCTATCAAAAATGACTTAGAATCGATCATGTTGTGATATTTTGAAATATAAAAATCAATTGATTGTCCATAATATTGCTATTCTATTTTTTCGAAGAAATGTTTGTTAAAAGAAAAGTCACAGCACCAGCTGGATTTGAACACACAACCCGTGAGTTGGTAATCAGGCACGTAGACCAGTGGGCTACAAGGGAAGTCACATGAAGAGAGAGGCGAAACAGCCCTACACAGCCCTGTCGCAGTACACGAATATAATCATATCGTTATTAATTTCTTTAGATACGCGATTCCATATTATATTCCCTTTTAATCAAATTCTAAAAGTATGCTTGTTGACTCCGGTATCACGTTAGTTAAAGACTTCGAAGCTTACAATGTTTAGGGAGAAATGGAATACTGGTGTGTATTTTTTTCTTTAAAGTACCAAGACCAGCCATATACTGTATGTTTACGTTCCAAAATTAATATCGTTTATGGCCTTCACACGCGTTACAGTATGCTCCTATTCTTTTTATGCTCAGCTACTAAGATTTCCCTTCAGTGGTAAAATTCAATATCTACAACGGGCACAGTAAAGACGTTTACAGTAAGTCTTTCTACGACAGACCAACGGACCACGAGTGCCCCTGTCGGTCAACCAATCACGCACCACGGTATCGCGTGTCATCTTACCTGCGGTATCTGTACTGCGGTGTCTGTACCGCGCACTTTGAATGGCTGCATCTGTATATGTTATGTTGTTTTCTGTTGTTTAGTTGTGATATGTTATTGTTATTAAAAAATTGTTTGTCCTCTTTACAAACTCTGTAGTCAACAACTTTTTACTCTGATTTACAGATGCAGCCATTCAAAATGCACGGTACAAACCCGGGGTACGGTAAACTACCCACAAGCCACTGCAGGACACCGTTGTAAGTGATTGGCTGGCCAAAATGACCGACAGGGGCACTCGTGGTGCATTGGTTGGTAGTGAAAAGATTTAATCATTTAATCTCTTTACTGTGCACATTTTAATCCGCTTAGTTTTGAATATTTATATGGAATTTTACCACTAAAGGGACATTTTAGTAGCTGAGCATAAAAAGAAGAGGATCATAACGCATCTGAAGGTCATAAACGATATTAATTTAGGAACATAAACATTACTGTATGTACGTAAACTGTACTGTGTGTACTGTGTGTAAACTGTATGGCTGGTCTTGGTAGTTTAAAGAAAAAATACACACCAGTCTTCCATTTCTCCCTAAACATTTTAAGCATGAAAGTTTTATGAAACGGTACCCAAATATGCAATTGCTGTATAGAATGAATTTTAATTAAAAAAAAAATATTTTACACGAAAATTAAGCTGTTTACATCTTCCACCTGAGAACAGTCACCTGTTGCTACCCAACGCAGAAACACAGCCACTAACTAGCAAAGACAGGACATTAACTAGCCAATATGATAAAGAAATAAATGATTATTTTGTTTATTTCTTTTGCACATTTATTTGAACATTTCCATCGATTGTACAAGCACTTGGAAACTGTCCAATCCCTAGTTCATCAGGCATTTTCTTTTACGCTGCGGGCATTCTCTGTCGCCGGTCTGTGTCTTCTAGGATATAATGCCAGTGAACTCTTGTTTTTATGTCCACTATAACAGACAATCTCCTTTGCTTTTAACCGCACGTTTAATAATTTCCTAAAATGAAAATGATTTACTTTATTTCCCTCACGGGATCAATAAAAGTGTCTATCATCTATCTAAACTATCGGACAGAATTCTTGGGTCTCCCTATACCAGAGATTATGGTAGGGCTTCAGAATGGTGATTGACTGACACCATCTGACACCCCTCTGATTGGAGAAAAAAGACGTGCTGGTTTGCTATACATACTGTACCTGGAAGAGGATTGCTTTCTATTCGAAATGTGTATTTTAAAAGTTTAATTAAGAAGTAAAAACCTTACAGCATATACAGATTTCTAAACTGATCAGGATCGTTATCTTTGTCTTATGCATAATAATGTTCACCACTCTGTCCAGCAAATTAATAATAAACTTTATTTTATATAGTGTTTTAAACGAATAAGTAATTAGATTGCTCATAAACCTAGTCACTTATTCTACATAAACACAGTGTAATTGTGCTCTGAAAATGCTTTTTCTTTTTATTTAGGCTCAGATTTCAACTATAGATCATATTATTAATAACCATAATAATGACCAACCAACAAAAACAACCATATAAACATAATACCAACCAAAAACATATATATCATATATATGTTTATATATCATATATCATATATCAAACCATTAAACTCTCTCAAATTCCTCCAATTATCATAATCCCACCCCTTATGCAAAACCAAACCCTCCTCCAATCCAAGTTTATCCTCTTTATTATAAACAAAATCCACCTCAATTTTCAACATAAAGCATTACACAAAATCAATACCTCAACACTCCATACTCAACAACGATAATTCACAAACAGCCAGAACATGTAACTCCACATTTCCAAATAGACCTCATTTCCATAGCCCCGCCCCTTATGCAAAACCAACATCCCTCCCCTGTTCTCTCTCTCCACTGGTGTTTGTAATCATTTTTATTTTTAAATAAATTTTAGCAAAGTCATGTTTTTTAAAAATCTTAAGATTTCTATATTTATGTCTTTATTTAGTGGTTTCATTAGTGACAAAGGCTAAACTTTCTTGGAAAAATGTCTTTTATGTAAACCATGTTTACTATTAATTCATTTAGGGCTAGAATTGTCTTCCAATGAAAGAAGGGTTCCTTTCACCGTAGTCGAGTTGACATTGGAAGCTTGCCACGCCTGGACTGTTACACCAACGCATTAGCATGTTAAAGCGATTTCATTGAGGAGCCTAGCTTTCTTAACTAGTAAGTACTGTACTTACTGATTTTTTGAGGGGGGGGGTGTCTTTTGCTGGAAATCTCACCCCCTTCTACTTTGAAAATAACTGTGAAACCGGTTTAATTCGTTACAGCCAGCACTCTCACAGAGAGGGGGGTTGTACTTGCAGTGTATCGGTATACAGTAGCCAGAGCCGACCGCTACGCCACCCACGTGTTATGCTCTTCGTTAATGTCTAAGCCGGAACACATCATTATATCTAATTTTGTATTTCTTTACCAAAAAAAATCGTTTGCCCAGCCTAACAGTATTGTTGTTATTGTTTTTATCCTGTAAAGCGCTTTGAGGAGCCACCTTTAAAGGCGCCATATACAATAAAGTTCATTATTACTATTGTTAATTTGCTGGACAGAGAGACATTATTACACAGAAGACAAAGATAGCGATTTATGTTGCATTGTGCATTGTGCTGCTGTAATACAGTTTTAAATAATTAAAAGTCTAAACAGTATCAACTTTATTTATGGGTTTTAAATAAAGGCGATTTAAACGCGATTTCAATCAATATAAATGTTTATATTGTAACGCCTAGGTGACTATTCATTGTTATTAAAATGACTTAAATTCGATCATGTTGTGATATTTAGAAATATAAATTTGTTTGGAGCGAGTGAAGTTTTATTTAATCTCTGAGCCATACTGATTCTTATGGAAGCCAGTTTCCGCCAGGGAGTAAAAAAAAACATACGATAATGAATATCGTTTATGACCATCAGACGCTTTATGCTCCTTTTCTTTTTTCCAGTGGATTGAACAGGGAGAGGCATTTCATGATGTACTTTTCACTGATGAAACAACAGTGGCTCTGGAACAGTTTTCAACCATGTCGTTTTATAAAAAGGGGAGATATGTATGCGTGACTGAAGCTAAAAGTTTAGACTTTGTCACTAATGTAACCACTAAATAAAGACATATAGAAATCCCTACGTCACAGACTGTATATGGCTGGTATTGGTAGTTCAAAGAAAAAATACACACCAGTATTCCACTTTCTCCCTAAACATTTCAAGCATCAGAGTCTTACATGTGGTTATTTCGGAAATGTTTGTACGTGCTCCTTCTGACCATGTTACTGTTTAGTGTTACTGACCATATTAAGTTTAAGTGCCTGTGGGCACTTTTCCTGTCCAGGGGGGTGGACCGTCTTTCATTAGAAGGTTAGTCTGTTCTACTCTGAGAGTGTAGAGGGGGTGGAAAGTGCCCGCGGTCATTTAATTAGTATTAAAATTTGCACTGATTCCCTTGCGAAGATACGGACATAGGAATATTCATGTGTGGTAAAAAAAATGGCATAAAAATGACAAAGTGAAGGCTGTGAAAACATTCACAATGTACTTTATACACAAAGAAAGTGTTCGTGAAAATGCTACAGGTGTGCCAAAATCGTTTTTTGACCGCGGTTTTCATTTTCAGATTGTGAATCAAAAAAGGCACGTAATTTAACACGTGATTGCGATTTTAATCAATTACTGTATTGATTGAAACACACATCCTGCACTGAGTGGAATGTTCTCATTTGTTCTCCAGTGTAAAAAGCGGTGATAATTCTTAATAATTCCGTGTCGCATTAACTAACCTCTTACGCCAGACAGTACATGAATATAATTATATCGTTATTAATTTGTTTAGATATGCAATTCCATATTATATTCCCTGTTAATCAAATTCTAAAAGTATGCAGTTGTTAGATAACAAGCGAATTCACAGAAAAGGTTAAAAGACTATCACTTTTCACAAAGTATTTAATCCTAATATGGTCAGAAGGAGCACGTAAAAACGTTTCCCAAATAACAACATGTAAGACTTTGATGCCTAAAATGTTTAGGGAGAAATGGAATACTGGTGTTTTTTTTTTCTTTAAACTACCAAGACCAGCAATATACAGTACAGTTTACATACAGTAATATGTTTATGTTCCTAAATCAATATCGTTTATGAGCATGTGAAAGGCATGGTGAATCAGAGATTCTCAAGAATTACTTTGTATGACTGGAAACGAATGCGTGATCGGATCAACTAAATGCTGTGGTGTTACTTTTTGTCAATGAAAAAATAAGCTCTTTTCGTTTACAAAGATGGTTAGAAAGAATGTGGACCAGGGTAATACTTTGAGCTTACAGCTTGTCCAAGGTCATTCATTATTAATATTATTAGTAATATCTTCGGTAAAGACTTTGATGCATAAAATATTCCTGCATAATTAAAATATTTATGATAAAGGTGGTAGGTTGTGTACTTTTGTCCAACAGAACAATCTTGCTTTTATAAAATATACTGCCTTTTTAATGTTTAATGATTAACATGCTGTAATACACTGTTTAAATTTAAAAGTCTAAAGAGTATACAACTTAAATTCTTAATTGAATAAAGATTGTCACTCAGCAGTGATCAGGATTCGAAACCGATGTTTTTTGGTGACAGCTCAAATGCTGTACAGGAGAGGTTAACCTTTATTAGCTGGCGGTTTTACAAGGTGATTCCGGATACTATTAACATAATCTAATTTGCATACGGTATGATGCGGTATACAAGCATACCCCGCTTGTTTTGAATGGCTGCATCTGTAATACCCTACCTGGAGCTGTAGCAGAAAATATACATAACTGTCTTTTTTCAAATGCCACAAAGTTTAACTACTCAATTTTTCTGACATCCATATTTTCGTATCAATATTTCACATACAAAATGATTAAATTAATGTATGAAAAAAATGCGAGGTGAAGTAACATCTTACATGTGTTGTAACAGAACGAATAAGGTTCTTGATCCCGAGATGAAGTAAAACAGATGAGTTTATTGCATGCAAGGAACAATAAAGCCGAAGTCTTGTTTCCCGCAAGAAACAACAAAACCGAAGTATTGTTCCCCGTACTGGTACAAACTTTTGGGTTATATAGTGTTTTCTTCTCCGTTTCTGACGTCACTCGGTCTGATGGTAAAGAGGGGGGTTCATGGTATTTGGCCAGTTTACGATGTTCTGGACAAATGGTCAGTTTAAGATTACACCCAGGGGGGTTCCTAGCTTGCATCTGCAATCCTTATCTGTTAACCCCCTTTCCTGCCATAAACCCCAGCTTGTGACTTAGAAGTCTAAACCCCCTACAGAAAGGATTAAATTCAAACCCCCGTCTTCACATCTTTCTTCATTCCCCCCTTATAAAATATGGCATACGTCAGTGTAGCCTATTTTTATACATACAATGTCAGGGCAGATCTTTCCTTTCTTGGCGAAAAGGTATGTATTGCCATGACATTGTACGTTCCACAGTTATAGCAAGATGTGATACATGTTTTTGTGCACGTGATGATTACAATTATACATATAAACAATACTATTCCTACAAATAAACACTGTAAAAAGGTTCAACCCCAGGCCCCAAACACAGACTTTACCCAAGACCCAATTCCCCAATTTTCAGTATAATAGTCCTGATATTTCTGTCCCTCATTATAAATGTGTTGGGCCAGATCTGAAATGTGCTCAGAATTATCAGGAATATATGTGCAGCATTCAGTGCCAATTACTGCACAAGTTCCTCCTTGGGCCGCCAGTACATAATCTAAAGCTAGTCGGTTCTGCATGGCCACTGTTCTGAGGGCTACCATCTCATCATTAACAGCCTTCAGACTAGATGAGGTAGAATTTGCCAATTCCTCTAAAGTCGAGGCCATTTGAATTAACTCTCGACTCAGAAAGTTCATGCCGGCTTGTGGAAATATTATACCTAAATAATGTTCCTAATCAGCCAGTTTTTCTTTGTGGTCTGTGGTTAGGTCCGAAGGGGCTGTGGGTTTGAACACGGATATGAGGAACCACATATCCTAAATAACATGAGCCAGACCACTGGGCTGGCAACCATGGGTAGGCTCGTTTTCCATAAATGAAGTATGTTCCGTTTGGTGCTCCCCATGCCTCTGAAAATAAGAAGCTTATACCGAATTGTGGGGTGTGCCAATCCCATCCTGGAATTTGGAAGGTAGAGGTGGATATATTTGCAGCGATGGCAAGGTTGCAACCTTGTTCCATCCAACCAAGTGCAGACCATTAGTGTGCTGAAAACATATGTTTCCCTCACGTTCCTTATTTAGAGTCAGGTATGGTGGTGTATGGCTTCTGTTATATTTAGGAGCGTAAGAGCCTGTGAAACTCGTGGGCTCTAAGCCTCTCTCCTGTAGATATTGTAATGTTGTGCAGGTTAAAGTCGTGTTATGGCAACCCCCATAGTTTGTCATATTAAAATCTCCTAAATTATCCCTCCGAATGATCATGCCTATGACTTCCTCGAGACGCCAAGGAATGGCCCCCATAGGAAGTCCTCCCTGTACATATTTGGGTAATGCGGCACACACCCAGCAGGCACTTTGGTTGGTTTTCTTAGCTGTCAGATAGGAGAGGCCTAAAAAGGAATTAATTCCATGTTCTCCTTTGTGGGAGAGATGATCATTAATCCCTGCGGAACATAGTCCTACAGCAACAATTATCGTTATTAACAGAAATGATTTCATTCTGAGTGCAACTGGGGATGAGGCTCGTCGGCAGTGTGACGCGTGGATCCAGTGATCTTTTCCTTCCACTCGAACCGCAGACTCGGTTGTCAACAGGATCTGGTAGGGTCCGTCCCACCTGGGCTGGAGAACCTGTGAAGGAAATTTCCTGATCCACACCCCCTCTCCTGGGATGAGGTTGTGCCCTCCTTCAGGTGGTGGTCCCCACGCCTCCAGGACCTGCTCGCGGGCTCCTTGGGTGGCCTCTGTCAGCAACTTGCAATAATACAAAGGAATGGTTGATCCATCTGAGGAAACCCCAGTCTCAGCACCTGTAAGAGAGCTTGTTTCAAATTACTGCAGGCGGCTTTTGCTGCGGGAACCAAGGCAATCTTGTCCTTGTACTGCACTCCCCCCTTAAGCAGATCTGTTAAGAGTTGTGCTCACCCTGTAAAAACATTGCACCCAGGCCCTGTTAAAATTTCACAATGCTAGTGTAGTGGTTTGATGGGTTTACTGAGACAATTATTAATTGTAGCAGTAATCACGAGGTTGTTCGTTGGGGCTTTTAGAAAATCAATCGTCAGAACAACTAACAACGCACACACATGGGTTCAACGCACGAGATACATTTATTAATATAAACTGTGCACCAAACATATACTAGTCTGCCTGGATACGAGCGGCAGACCTTACTGTGAGGGTTATCAATATACAAGGTATATAATCTCGAAGAGATGCAAACACAAAGAGATACACAACAGAGAATACA
Source organism: Lepisosteus platostomus (assembly GCF_059453375.1). Lineage (NCBI taxonomy): Eukaryota > Metazoa > Chordata > Actinopteri > Semionotiformes > Lepisosteidae > Lepisosteus > Lepisosteus platostomus. The sequence continues at coordinate 24,509,191 of NC_142611.1, forward strand.
TGTCAATATATATCGTTCGGTTACCAAATCGCTAATCAGTGTTATTACCCACTGTTACTCTAAACTCGGAAGTAAATACATTACTCATGAATTAAATTGATAACAACTTGTGTTGAGGTACAAGTGAATTCTCGAGACGCAATGTAGAACATGGGGTTTACTTATCCACTGTGTTTGGATTTGGAATTTCCCGGCACGAACACCAAACCAGCTGACAGGCTCTGTTGCAGCCTCTGTTCCAGCGGTTGTCCAATGGGCGTTGTGTCGGCGTCCTCTGGCTACCGGCCAACCAGTCGAGGTGCAGCTCGGAGTAGGACGGGTGGAGGAATCTAACTGCGGCGCGCAGGGCAGTCGTTGCTCCGAGGGGATCTACCACCAGTCCGGCTGGCTAGTAGAAAGTCTCTATGCACAGAGTGTGACTGCGAGTCCTCACAAGTCACTCTTTTGTCTGGGAAGAAGTTGGTTCGTTCCCGGTCCAGCGCTGCTTCTGAATAAGCTATTCAGGTTGTCGACGAGGGTCCAACTGTAGGCTGCCGTTGATCAAGCGGAGCATTCACGTTGGTAGAATTCTGAGTACGTACGGGATCCTCGGCCTCGCGCTTAGAACAAAGTCCAAGTCCTTTTGCAGACAACAGCAGTTGTCACGTGATTGTCTCTGAGGATGCGCGAAAATGGCCAAGGAGAGCTCAGAACTGAGCTTGCGCTCCCTTTTTGATCAAGACCCAGATGTGTGCTCATTGGTTGAGAGTTTGGCGGGCATTGGAGACCCACGTGGTATTACCACGCCCTGCCAGTCCCTGATTGGTTGGTCAAGGTGAGATATAAGTCACTTACTCTTGACACTTAGGAATGCAGTCCAGATGTCCATTCGGCACTCCCTAGACTGATAGGCGCCAATGGATGACCATTGATCATGATAGCCAGGCTTAGCTAATTGCATCCCCGTCTGGGAGCTGGTTTCTTATCACAAGAAAACATCTTAAATCAGCTTGCATGAATTCTTTCTCTGTGGCTGCACCACAGAGATGGAGGGTGAGATGGGGCCTCTTTTAGGAGCATACCAATGCTTAATTCTGTCTTATTAACAAGCATTGCCGCTACACTAGACACAAAAGGGCCTTATCATAACTGCTTCTATTAGACACTCTAAAGCTGAAGCAACTCAGACTTGTGGGTTTCTTCATCAGGGGAAGCACTCAGAATACCATCAACATACTGAGTGATCACAGTCAGTTGAAGCCATGTGATACCCTGTTCTGGATAGTCATTCTTTGTAATGCATAATATTCCACCCCAATAGATCTGGAATAAAACCACCCATTAAAATCTGGTACTCAACTTGCTGTCCCAATACTCCTGTGGCCTCCTGCCGTCTTCCCATATACATTAATATATAGCACACTGTTGAACAGAGGAGTGAAACAAGCATGACAGTAGTGCTCCAGTATCCCCTAACAGAGAAACCAACACTCCATTAACAGTACATTTTTAACCACTGGACTGGGACAGACTTAGGGAGGCTACAAGGGATTTACAGGATCTAATCGTTAGGTAAACAGATCTTCTCACAAGACGTTATTCTCCCCAGTCTCGATTCTAAACCTACAGCGTTTCAGCATGTCTGGTTTCGAGACATTCGAATAAAACCAAATTGTTTCCACTATTGCAACTAATTGTATAAAAATACAAAAACTGTTTAACTACTTTTACGTCCACCTGTACTGTACTTATACGTTTCAGACGCTCTTATATTTTCCAATCTCCTTAAGTTGATTTTCGTCAAGTCTCTTTAGTTACGTCTCTAGCCAGTCCCGCTGGCTAAACACACTCACACCGTCATTTAGTAGACCAAAGCTCACAGTTACACACATACATGCCGGCACACAACTTCATAAAACACACATACACATCGAGAATATATTTTTCTCTTCGTATTACAATGTGCTGTATTCTTGTTTTACTTCTACATTAATCCTTTTAATTCCTGAAGCGCACTCCAGGTTCGCTGCATTTCTAATTTCGGGTGCGGTACTTTAGCCCACTGGTCAATATCTTCCGGTTTTGGATTTGATCTTATGGGGGAATCAGGGAAGGTAGGTGCGAGTGTGGACCCCCTCGACGGGGTGCTAGACACTTAGAGTGACGCTGTCATCAACAGCGCCAGCCCCCGCTACATCAGGCCATCTCCCACTTAGGGTGAGAGTACAGGTCTGCGTGCGCCCTCTGTTTAAGGGAGTTCCTGTTCCGTCTCTATCACACTCGTACCAGGTGTCATCCCACTCAGACCCCCCGTCTCCATATGGTCACTGTGGGAATTGATCCCAATTATTTTCATTTCCTGCCTGTCTGTTCCCCTATGGGAGAGCAGGATATAACATTAACTAGTGCAGTGCGACCAGGAACTAATTCTTCTTTTAGTTTCTGATTCTCCTGCACTGCCTCTTTTCGCTTTTGTTTATACTCTTTCGTAGCGAGTAAAGTATCTTTTCTTCCGGGTTTTTGTTTTCCCCGTAAACACACTTTTAAGTCACATCCCAATTTTTTTTTTTCACATGTATCTGCCACCACTGGTGCCGGCCGTGCACCAGGGTGGGAGCTGCATGCTTGTGCTTTTGCCAATCAATACTCATATGCTTTCTTTACAGGCGTCTTCGCCCCAAATTCCCTCTGACAAACTCAGCTTTTCCCAGATTTTTCTCCTTCTTTTCCGTCAACTTACACTTTTCCGATATATAAACGGACCCTTCCACCACTTTCTCAAACCATCAGTTAGCACACATGTTTGGTCTCTTTTACTTCTGTCGTGTGTGAGGTAACAGCTCATACAGAAAGGGGATGCTTTCACTTGAATAACCTGTACATTCCTGCACTCATTCAGCCAAGGGCGTCTGTTACCTCCAGATCTAAATGCCTCTCAGAGACTTTAGAGAGGACTTACGCCACACTGTTCACAGGTAAGGAACGAGACCTCGAAAACCCCCTTTCTTGATCAGTAATTCACCATCCCCAGAATGCCAGCATCGCTGCTTTTGCCCCGGGGTGGACTTACGCACTGAGCTCAATCAGGAGGATTCTCAGGTCTCAACGTCCTTTAAATCCTGCTACTTAATGCTTTGCTCTTTTATTATGAGGTGTGTTTATGTTAGTGTCGTGCGTGTGTATATGTATTTCACAAACAAGGAAAACACCAAAAACATACATACATATATATCTCTTCTACTCCTGTTTCCTTTTAAAAAAAAAAACCACGCCACGCCAATCCGTGTACGATCAAGGCGTAGCTAATCTCAGGACCCCGGGCGCAATTAAGGCCCACACCAATCCTAGATTATACGTGCATTTAATGCACCACTCAGCTCCAGAACCCCGGGCGCAATTAAGGCCCACACCGATCCCGAGCCACAGAACTCCGGGTGCAATTAAGGCCCACATCAATCCTGGATTATACGTGCATTTAATGCACCACTCAGCTCCAGAACCCCAGGCGCAATTAAGGCCCACACCGATCCCGAGCCACAGAACTCCGGGCGCAATTAAGGCCCAAACCAGTTCTGACCTTCAGAACTCCGGGCGCAATTAAGGCCCACACCAGTCCTGAACTACGTGCATTCAATGCACCACTTGCTCTAGAACCCAGGGCGCAATTAAGGCCCACACCGATCCTGAGCCTCAGAACTCCGGGCGCAATTAAGGCCCAAACCAGTTCTGACCTTCAGAACTCTTGGCGCAATTAAGGCCCACACCAGTCCTGAACTTCGCGGTAAGGGTCCAAAACCAGTTCAAAAACTCCACGCGCAATTAAGGCATACACCAGCTTCGAACACCTGTACACAATACCGCGGACCCCCTGCCAGACCAAATTCTGGGCTTACAGCAAACAACCCATTACATACACTTCTTCCCCGGGCCAGGGGAATTCGGGAACTCACGTTTACTCTGTCATCTCGGGCGATTCTCGCACGGTCAGAGAGAGTCGGGACTTTTAAATAAAAGAGGAGTCCTTACCTCTTAGTAATGTGCGCGCTGACCGTCTCTCCTGCCGCTGGGAAGTTCCGCGGAGCCTTCTGGAGCATCCGCCGACTATGCCAAATTTGTTGTAACAGAACGAATAAGGTTCTTGATCCCGAGATGAAGTAAAACAGATGAGTTTATTGCATGCAAGGAACAATAAAGCCGAAGTCTTGTTTCCCGCAAGAAACAACAAAACCGAAGTATTGTTCCCCGTACTGGTACAAACTTTTGGGTTATATAGTGTTTTCTTCTCCGTTTCTGACGTCACTCGGTCTGATGGTAAAGAGGGGGGTTCATGGTATTTGGCCAGTTTACGATGTTCTGGACAAATGGTCAGTTTAAGATTACACCCAGGGGGGTTCCTAGCTTGCATCTGCAATCCTTATCTGTTAACCCCCTTTCCTGCCATAAACCCCAGCTTGTGACTTAGAAGTCTAAACCCCCTACAGAAAGGATTAAATTCAAACCCCCGTCTTCACATCTTTCTTCATTCCCCCCTTATAAAATATGGCATACGTCAGTGTAGCCTATTTTTATACATACAATGTCAGGGCAGATCTTTCCTTTCTTGGCGAAAAGGTATGTATTGCCATGACATTGTACGTTCCACAGTTATAGCAAGATGTGATACATGTTTTTGTGCACGTGATGATTACAATTATACATATAAACAATACTATTCCTACAAATAAACACTGTAAAAAGGTTCAACCCCAGGCCCCAAACACAGACTTTACCCAAGACCCAATTCCCCAATTTTCAGTATAATAGTCCTGATATTTCTGTCCCTCATTATAAATGTGTTGGGCCAGATCTGAAATGTGCTCAGAATTATCAGGAATATATGTGCAGCATTCAGTGCCAATTACTGCACAAGTTCCTCCTTGGGCCGCCAGTACATAATCTAAAGCTAGTCGGTTCTGCATGGCCACTGTTCTGAGGGCTACCATCTCATCATTAACAGCCTTCAGACTAGATGAGGTAGAATTTGCCAATTCCTCTAAAGTCGAGGCCATTTGAATTAACTCTCGACTCAGAAAGTTCATGCCGGCTTGTGGAAATATTATACCTAAATAATGTTCCTAATCAGCCAGTTTTTCTTTGTGGTCTGTGGTTAGGTCCGAAGGGGCTGTGGGTTTGAACACGGATATGAGGAACCACATATCCTAAATAACATGAGCCAGACCACTGGGCTGGCAACCATGGGTAGGCTCGTTTTCCATAAATGAAGTATGTTCCGTTTGGTGCTCCCCATGCCTCTGAAAATAAGAAGCTTATACCGAATTGTGGGGTGTGCCAATCCCATCCTGGAATTTGGAAGGTAGAGGTGGATATATTTGCAGCGATGGCAAGGTTGCAACCTTGTTCCATCCAACCAAGTGCAGACCATTAGTGTGCTGAAAACATATGTTTCCCTCACGTTCCTTATTTAGAGTCAGGTATGGTGGTGTATGGCTTCTGTTATATTTAGGAGCGTAAGAGCCTGTGAAACTCGTGGGCTCTAAGCCTCTCTCCTGTAGATATTGTAATGTTGTGCAGGTTAAAGTCGTGTTATGGCAACCCCCATAGTTTGTCATATTAAAATCTCCTAAATTATCCCTCCGAATGATCATGCCTATGACTTCCTCGAGACGCCAAGGAATGGCCCCCATAGGAAGTCCTCCCTGTACATATTTGGGTAATGCGGCACACACCCAGCAGGCACTTTGGTTGGTTTTCTTAGCTGTCAGATAGGAGAGGCCTAAAAAGGAATTAATTCCATGTTCTCCTTTGTGGGAGAGATGATCATTAATCCCTGCGGAACATAGTCCTACAGCAACAATTATCGTTATTAACAGAAATGATTTCATTCTGAGTGCAACTGGGGATGAGGCTCGTCGGCAGTGTGACGCGTGGATCCAGTGATCTTTTCCTTCCACTCGAACCGCAGACTCGGTTGTCAACAGGATCTGGTAGGGTCCGTCCCACCTGGGCTGGAGAACCTGTGAAGGAAATTTCCTGATCCACACCCCCTCTCCTGGGATGAGGTTGTGCCCTCCTTCAGGTGGTGGTCCCCACGCCTCCAGGACCTGCTCGCGGGCTCCTTGGGTGGCCTCTGTCAGCAACTTGCAATAATACAAAGGAATGGTTGATCCATCTGAGGAAACCCCAGTCTCAGCACCTGTAAGAGAGCTTGTTTCAAATTACTGCAGGCGGCTTTTGCTGCGGGAACCAAGGCAATCTTGTCCTTGTACTGCACTCCCCCCTTAAGCAGATCTGTTAAGAGTTGTGCTCACCCTGTAAAAACATTGCACCCAGGCCCTGTTAAAATTTCACAATGCTAGTGTAGTGGTTTGATGGGTTTACTGAGACAATTATTAATTGTAGCAGTAATCACGAGGTTGTTCGTTGGGGCTTTTAGAAAATCAATCGTCAGAACAACTAACAACGCACACACATGGGTTCAACGCACGAGATACATTTATTAATATAAACTGTGCACCAAACATATACTAGTCTGCCTGGATACGAGCGGCAGACCTTACTGTGAGGGTTATCAATATACAAGGTATATAATCTCGAAGAGATGCAAACACAAAGAGATACACAACAGAGAATACATGTCAATATATATCGTTCGGTTACCAAATCGCTAATCAGTGTTATTACCCACTGTTACTCTAAACTCGGAAGTAAATACATTACTCATGAATTAAATTGATAACAACTTGTGTTGAGGTACAAGTGAATTCTCGAGACGCAATGTAGAACATGGGGTTTACTTATCCACTGTGTTTGGATTTGGAATTTCCCGGCACGAACACCAAACCAGCTGACAGGCTCTGTTGCAGCCTCTGTTCCAGCGGTTGTCCAATGGGCGTTGTGTCGGCGTCCTCTGGCTACCGGCCAACCAGTCGAGGTGCAGCTCGGAGTAGGACGGGTGGAGGAATCTAACTGCGGCGCGCAGGGCAGTCGTTGCTCCGAGGGGATCTACCACCAGTCCGGCTGGCTAGTAGAAAGTCTCTATGCACAGAGTGTGACTGCGAGTCCTCACAAGTCACTCTTTTGTCTGGGAAGAAGCTGGTTCGTTCCCGGTCCAGCGCTGCTTCTGAATAAGCTATTCAGGTTGTCGACGAGGGTCCAACTGTAGGCTGCCGTTGATCAAGCGGAGCATTCACGTTGGTAGAATTCTGAGTACGTACGGGATCCTCGGCCTCGCGCTTAGAACAAAGTCCAAGTCCTTTTGCAGACAACAGCAGTTGTCACGTGATTGTCTCTGAGGATGCGCGAAAATGGCCAAGGAGAGCTCAGAACTGAGCTTGCGCTCCCTTTTTGATCAAGACCCAGATGTGTGCTCATTGGTTGAGAGTTTGGCGGGCATTGGAGACCCACGTGGTATTACCACGCCCTGCCAGTCCCTGATTGGTTGGTCAAGGTGAGATATAAGTCACTTACTCTTGACACTTAGGAATGCAGTCCAGATGTCCATTCGGCACTCCCTAGACTGATAGGCGCCAATGGATGACCATTGATCATGATAGCCAGGCTTAGCTAATTGCATCCCCGTCTGGGAGCTGGTTTCTTATCACAAGAAAACATCTTAAATCAGCTTGCATGAATTCTTTCTCTGTGGCTGCACCACAGAGATGGAGGGTGAGATGGGGCCTCTTTTAGGAGCATACCAATGCTTAATTCTGTCTTATTAACAAGCATTGCCGCTACACTAGACACAAAAGGGCCTTATCATAACTGCTTCTATTAGACACTCTAAAGCTGAAGCAACTCAGACTTGTGGGTTTCTTCATCAGGGGAAGCACTCAGAATACCATCAACATACTGAGTGATCACAGTCAGTTGAAGCCATGTGATACCCTGTTCTGGATAGTCATTCTTTGTAATGCATAATATTCCACCCCAATAGATCTGGAATAAAACCACCCATTAAAATCTGGTACTCAACTTGCTGTCCCAATACTCCTGTGGCCTCCTGCCGTCTTCCCATATACATTAATATATAGCACACTGTTGAACAGAGGAGTGAAACAAGCATGACAGTAGTGCTCCAGTATCCCCTAACAGAGAAACCAACACTCCATTAACAGTACATTTTTAACCACTGGACTGGGACAGACTTAGGGAGGCTACAAGGGATTTACAGGATCTAATCGTTAGGTAAACAGATCTTCTCACAAGACGTTATTCTCCCCAGTCTCGATTCTAAACCTACAGCGTTTCAGCATGTCTGGTTTCGAGACATTCGAATAAAACCAAATTGTTTCCACTATTGCAACTAATTGTATAAAAATACAAAAACTGTTTAACTACTTTTACGTCCACCTGTACTGTACTTATACGTTTCAGACGCTCTTATATTTTCCAATCTCCTTAAGTTGATTTTCGTCAAGTCTCTTTAGTTACGTCTCTAGCCAGTCCCGCTGGCTAAACACACTCACACCGTCATTTAGTAGACCAAAGCTCACAGTTACACACATACATGCCGGCACACAACTTCATAAAACACACATACACATCGAGAATATATTTTTCTCTTCGTATTACAATGTGCTGTATTCTTGTTTTACTTCTACATTAATCCTTTTAATTCCTGAAGCGCACTCCAGGTTCGCTGCATTTCTAATTTCGGGTGCGGTACTTTAGCCCACTGGTCAATATCTTCCGGTTTTGGATTTGATCTTATGGGGGAATCAGGGAAGGTAGGTGCGAGTGTGGACCCCCTCGACGGGGTGCTAGACACTTAGAGTGACGCTGTCATCAACAGCGCCAGCCCCCGCTACATCAGGCCATCTCCCACTTAGGGTGAGAGTACAGGTCTGCGTGCGCCCTCTGTTTAAGGGAGTTCCTGTTCCGTCTCTATCACACTCGTACCAGGTGTCATCCCACTCAGACCCCCCGTCTCCATATGGTCACTGTGGGAATTGATCCCAATTATTTTCATTTCCTGCCTGTCTGTTCCCCTATGGGAGAGCAGGATATAACATTAACTAGTGCAGTGCGACCAGGAACTAATTCTTCTTTTAGTTTCTGATTCTCCTGCACTGCCTCTTTTCGCTTTTGTTTATACTCTTTCGTAGCGAGTAAAGTATCTTTTCTTCCGGGTTTTTGTTTTCCCCGTAAACACACTTTTAAGTCACATCCCAATTTTTTTTTTTCACATGTATCTGCCACCACTGGTGCCGGCCGTGCACCAGGGTGGGAGCTACATGCTTGTGCTTTTGCCAATCAATACTCATATGCTTTCTTTACAGGCGTCTTCGCCCCAAATTCCCTCTGACAAACTCAGCTTTTCCCAGATTTTTCTCCTTCTTTTCCGTCAACTTACACTTTTCCGATATATAAACGGACCCTTCCACCACTTTCTCAAACCATCAGTTAGCACACATGTTTGGTCTCTTTTACTTCTGTCGTGTGTGAGGTAACAGCTCATACAGAAAGGGGATGCTTTCACTTGAATAACCTGTACATTCCTGCACTCATTCAGCCAAGGGCGTCTGTTACCTCCAGATCTAAATGCCTCTCAGAGACTTTAGAGAGGACTTACGCCACACTGTTCACAGGTAAGGAACGAGACCTCGAAAACCCCCTTTCTTGATCAGTAATTCACCATCCCCAGAATGCCAGCATCGCTGCTTTTGCCCCGGGGTGGACTTACGCACTGAGCTCAATCAGGAGGATTCTCAGGTCTCAACGTCCTTTAAATCCTGCTACTTAATGCTTTGCTCTTTTATTATGAGGTGTGTTTATGTTAGTGTCGTGCGTGTGTATATGTATTTCACAAACAAGGAAAACACCAAAAACATACATACATATATATCTCTTCTACTCCTGTTTCCTTTTAAAAAAAAAAACCACGCCACGCCAATCCGTGTACGATCAAGGCGTAGCTAATCTCAGGACCCCGGGCGCAATTAAGGCCCACACCAATCCTAGATTATACGTGCATTTAATGCACCACTCAGCTCCAGAACCCCGGGCGCAATTAAGGCCCACACCGATCCCGAGCCACAGAACTCCGGGTGCAATTAAGGCCCACATCAATCCTGGATTATACGTGCATTTAATGCACCACTCAGCTCCAGAACCCCAGGCGCAATTAAGGCCCACACCGATCCCGAGCCACAGAACTCCGGGCGCAATTAAGGCCCAAACCAGTTCTGACCTTCAGAACTCCGGGCGCAATTAAGGCCCACACCAGTCCTGAACTACGTGCATTCAATGCACCACTTGCTCTAGAACCCAGGGCGCAATTAAGGCCCACACCGATCCTGAGCCTCAGAACTCCGGGCGCAATTAAGGCCCAAACCAGTTCTGACCTTCAGAACTCTTGGCGCAATTAAGGCCCACACCAGTCCTGAACTTCGCGGTAAGGGTCCAAAACCAGTTCAAAAACTCCACGCGCAATTAAGGCATACACCAGCTTCGAACACCTGTACACAATACCGCGGACCCCCTGCCAGACCAAATTCTGGGCTTACAGCAAACAACCCATTACATACACTTCTTCCCCGGGCCAGGGGAATTCGGGAACTCACGTTTACTCTGTCATCTCGGGCGATTCTCGCACGGTCAGAGAGAGTCGGGACTTTTAAATAAAAGAGGAGTCCTTACCTCTTAGTAATGTGCGCGCTGACCGTCTCTCCTGCCGCTGGGAAGTTCCGCGGAGCCTTCTGGAGCATCCGCCGACTATGCCAAATTTGTTGTAACAGAACGAATAAGGTTCTTGATCCCGAGATGAAGTAAAACAGATGAGTTTATTGCATGCAAGGAACAATAAAGCCGAAGTCTTGTTTCCCGCAAGAAACAACAAAACCGAAGTATTGTTCCCCGTACTGGTACAAACTTTTGGGTTATATAGTGTTTTCTTCTCCGTTTCTGACGTCACTCGGTCTGATGGTAAAGAGGGGGGTTCATGGTATTTGGCCAGTTTACGATGTTCTGGACAAATGGTCAGTTTAAGATTACACCCAGGGGGATTCCTAGCTTGCATCTGCAATCCTTATCAGTTAACCCCCTTTCCTGCCATAAACCCCAGCTTGTGACTTAGAAGTCTAAACCCCCTACAGAAAGGATTAAATTCAAACCCCCGTCTTCACATCTTTCTTCACATGTGATGTAACACTTCTCATAATGAGCAATTAAAATGGTACATAAATTATTTTAAGTAAAGAAGGCATACTTTACAATGTTTCAAAAAATATATTTGATTTTCCTTTCTAATAAATGTCCTTGACAGAGGTGGGCTCTGTGAGCTCAGGAGGTTCTAGATGTGAAATCTTTATAATATATTTCCAAAGAGAGTTACAAAATTGGAATGTATTCCTATCTATTCTATACAGGGATTAAATATTACCCGTGCTATACCCCAGCATTGATCTCATGTATCTTCTGTACCTTTAGGTGCTTTTTATAATAACTCCACATGTATAATGGCACCCACTGTATGAAAGATTATTACATCTAAATTTTGATTTAGTACTCAAATATTGTCAATTGTTTTTTTTAATGGAAAACAAATCAATACCCCATGAATACCCCTTGAAAATCCTATTGAAATTATAATACTGGGTGATTTATTGTTGACAAACCGCTATACTGTAACTTACTATGAGTTAAGACGTGCTTCACTGCTGTAGCTCAGAATTACAGAAGAATTGTGCTGAGAGAATGCATAACATGATATTGAATATTTTTTACAAAATGTTTTAACAATAAAATAATAATATAATATTATAATTGCATAAAATGTACTATTTTTTAGTCTCGGAAGGTGCTCCAGTTGTTGTTGGACAATATTACAATGATTTCATATACACACTTTATATTTCAATTGTTCTTTTTCACAATCATAAAGGTAAAAATGTTTCAGGACTAGAGTGAAAAGTTAGCACTGCTCAACTAAGATGAAAATAAACTGTGATTTATGTATGTAATAGTGTGTGTCTGAGCATGTCACTGCAAGGCAGCAGTTAAGTTTTAATTCTTAAATAGTTAAACAAAAAGGTTTAAAATATTGCATATTTTTTGCAGTAGATATAATTAAGTAGTAGGTGTACAATAGAATCAAAAGATAAAACATTCATTATTGCACTTCAGGTTTAAGACAGAGATATAGGGATGTTTCTTTACAATCACTTTAATATCTTCCACAATGTGGATATGTAGTAATACTGAAGTGCAGGATACATTCAGAGACTTCAATGTAAGACATGAAGTAGTTACTTGGAAAAAACATGCTGACAACATCCACACATTGACACCTGAATGTTTGTGTCATTGTGCCTGCTCAGAATTACAAAGATGTCCATATTACCACATTAATGCTAAGACCTCCATTCAAATGGACACACAGACAAGGAGAGAAGCTTGGGGTCAGAGTGCAGGGTCAGCCATTCATGAGGCGCCCCTGGAGCAGTTTGGGTTAAGGGCCTTGCTCAGGGGCCCAACGGAGTAGGATTCCTCTGCCAGCCGCAGGATTCAAACCAGCAACCTTCCAGCCACAAGAATATAACATAACAATTTTGGGTTCTTTGGGCTTGTGCCCTCGTCACATGGGCTCAAACCCAATCCTAGCATCACTCAGCAGGGAACTTGCCACCTAAGCTAAAGGAAACCTCCTTAAACCAGAAAAGTAATGTTTATGCCTGCAAAGAGACACCTGGATTTTATAAAAGTAATCACCAGATGTGAGGGTATTTCATGAAATGAAACAGGTTTAAGATTTTCTCATATTATTGCTCTTGCTCTGGTTTCATGATGGGGAAAAAGTTTAAACAATCTGATTAATTGTACATGCTCACCACACTTTAGAAAGTGGAGGAGAGTAGAGCTGTAAGCCAAACTATGGTAAAAGAACATGCATCTTGTGAACATGAATAACTGCTCCTTATATAATACTACAAGGAGGAAAAATCTGTTCTAACAGGGAAGTGAAAAACCTATCCACCCCAGTCAGGGAAGATGTCTAGCAAAGAATCACAGAAAAATTGAAGTTAACTATATAATACAATGAAATATGTCAAGATATACAAAAACCTATCACGTTTTGTGAGCACATTTATTGTTATTATTTAAAATGCATTATTATGACACAGTAAATGAAGCTCCTATTTAATCTATTGTGTAGTTGTACGATATTGTAATGCAGTGGTAATAGAAATAATTTATACATTGAGAGAACCTAGCAGCAGGTCAAGACAAAATGCAAAAAACTATAAATTCTTCCAGCTACGAAGAAGAAAAAAGGGCATCTACAGAAAAAATATTTTAGATTTTAATTATAAAAATACATTATGATAACTTTTTTTTTAAATTAGTATTTAAAAGTAAATTCAATTCACTTGTTTATTCATCTACAAGGGGGGCAATGTGCATATAAACAGCTTGTTTGTGATTGAAAGGCATAATTAAATTCCCTTACTCTCTCCAAGCATCTTGGAGATTGTTGGTCTGGTGGTCAAGTGACTGCTAAAACTGGATTTCTTTACTCTCCCTATGGCAATATTCATGTTTGCAAGCTCTATTAGGAAACACTTGCATTTTCTTAAAAAGAGTGAATTAGTATGCCAAAATGATGACTATGGGCTAATCAATTGCGGTGCACCTCTTTTGGTTTTTGGTAGCAACTGATGGCAAGGATATTTTTTCCTAAATTCCAGAAATTATTAAGTAATGTTTCACACAGAAGTACTAATCTGCCTTTCAACCATGCTGTCCTGTCCCACTTTAGGAATGGACCCATGAAACTAGCTCAGGTTTATTTGCATTTGAAAAAACAAACTGGTGGAGAAAGACATTCACCTGGTTACACTGTTACAACATAAACGTGCTTTTTATCTAATCAACCTCTGTTTTATTACAAATGACTACTAATCATTTATGTTGAATTAAATGAAATTCTGGTAAATTGTATGCAGTTATTCAAACCAATAACAATTATTTAATAATTTTGTTTACCTTCTTAATTAATATTATTTCAATATTTAACATCATATGATATTTAAAAATAATAAAAATGTCTATGTAGTATATATATTATTCATTTTATTAGTCATATTTTAATAATAGAGAGTCCAAAAGAGGGCAATTGTTAAAGAATTGAATTTAACTCTGGCCTGGACACAAAATCAAGATGCCCCTGGCAGCCATTCAAAACAAGCGGGGTATGCTGTGGTACAACACGGTGGGCTTGTCGCATCACAACGCGTCATTTCGCGTCATACCGCTCTGTACCGTATGCAAATTAGATTCTGTTAATAGTATCCAGAATCACCTTGTAAAACCGCCAGGTGGAGGTAATAAAGTTTAACCTCTTATGTACAGCATTTGATCTGTCACCAGAAAACATTCAGTTTCAAATCCTGAACACTGCTGAGGGACAATCTTTATTCAATTAAGAATTTAAGTTGTATACACTTTAGACTTTTACATTTAAACTGTGTATTACAGCATGTTAATCATTATACATTAAAAAGTTGGTATATTTTATGAAAGCAGGATTGCTCAGTTGGACAAAAGTACACAACCTACCACCTTTATCATAAATATTTTAATTATGCAGAAATATTTTATGCATCACAGTCTTTACCGAAGATATTACTAATAGTATTAATAATGAATTACCTTGGACAAGCTGTAAACTCAAAGTATGACCCTGGTCTACATTCTTTGTAACCGTCTTTGTAAATAAATATACTTTAATTTTTCATTGACAAAAAGTAACACTGACGTATAAGCGTGAGGTTGGGTGTTAAAATCCAGCAATTGCTATGAGTTTTTTTTTTAACAAATAAACATTTCTTTCAAAAACTAAAATAGCAAATATTATTGGCATTCTATTGACATTTTTTATATTTCTAAAAATCACAACATGTTTGTAATGTATGTACACAGCGGTACCGCAGGGTGTAGGGTGCAAAGCCGATGTTGCGCATGTGCCTGGCACTGCAGCCAAGGAGCGCCCGGCGTGCGCGCACTATCTCTATCTCTCTTCACAACGCGAAACTGTCACTCTTCTGTGTAAAAAAAATCAGTTCGAACACCTTGATTGCTGTTTTTAATAAGCTGCTGAGTAAAGAATAGGAATTTCCCTGCTGTCAGCAGTATTGTGTATATAGTTTTATGTACAGGTTGCGAAAAGTTTCACAAGTAGAGGTCTTTAAAATTAGGCTGGGCAAACGATTTTTTAAATTGTGTAATTTAACACCTGACCTCTCGCTTATAAGGCAGTCACTTAAACCATCACGCCACTGACGCAGTCACGTGACAACCAGTGGAACAGCCGAACACATATACTACTGTTTGTGTTACAGTGCATTAATATAATTATATTGTTATTAATTTATTTAGATATGCGATTCCATATTATATTCCCTATTAATCAAATTCTGAAAGTATGCTTTGTTTACTCCGATAACGAGCGTATTCGCAGAAAAGGTTAAAACGATCATTTTTCAAAAAGTATATACAGATGCAGCCATTCAAAGTGCGCGGCACAGACACGTACCGGACGCGGTACGTGATTGGTTGACTGACAGGGGCACTCGTGGTGCATACTTACTGGGTTTTGGAGGGGGGAGGTGTCTTTCGCTGGAAATCTCGCCCCCTTCTACTTTGAAAATACCTGTGAAACCGGTTTAATTCGTCACAGCCAGCACTCCTGCAGAGAGGGGGGTTGTATTTGCAGTGCATCGGTATAGATGGGAAAGCCAGACCCGACCGCTATGCCGCCCCCGTGTTATGCTCTTCGTTTATGTCTAAGCCGGAACACATCATTATATCTCATTTTGTATTTCTTTAAAAAAAAAATTGTTTGCCCAGCCTAACAGTATTGTTGTTATTGTTTTTATCCTGTAAAGTGCTTTGAGGAGCCACCTTTAAAGGCGCCATATACAATAAAGTTCATTATTATTACTATTGTTAATTCGCTGGACAGAGAGGTGAACATTATTACGCAGAAGACAAAGATAGCGATTTATGTTGCATTGTACATTGTGCTGCTGTAATACAGTTTTAAATAATTAAAAGTCTAAACAGTATCAACTTTATTTATGGGTTTTAAATAAAGGCGATTTAAACGTGATTTCAATCAATATAAATGTTTATATTGTAACGCCTAGGTGACTATTCATTGTTATTAAAATGACTTAAATTCAATCATGTTGTGATATTGAGAAATATAAATTTGTTTGGTGCGAGTGAAGTTTTATTTAATCTCTGACCCAGGGAAACGTTTTATTTTTTCAAAGAAATGTTTGCTAAAAAAAAGTCATGGCTCCAGCTGGATTCAAACACCCAGCATGTGATGTGGGAGTCAGGAAGCTAACCCACAGCAAGGTCGCATGAAGAGTGTTGAAAAAGCCCTACAAACATTATCAACAGACATCGTACAGTGTACAATTCTTGTGTTGCGTGAATATACATGAATATACATGAATATAATTATATCGTTATTGATTTCTTTAGATACGCGATTCCATATTATATTCCCTTTTAATCAAATTCTAAAAGTATGCTTGTTGACTCCGGTATCACATTAGTTAAAGACTTCGATGCTTAAAATGTTTAGGGAGAAATGGAATACTGGTGTGTATGTTTTCTTTAAAGTACCGAGACCAGCCATTTACTGTATGTTTATGTTCCAAAATTAAAATTGTTTATGGCCTTCACACGCATTATAGTATGCTCCTATTCTTTTTATGCTCAGCTACTAAGATTCCCCCTTCAGTGGTAAAATTCCATATAAATATTCAATACTTAAACGGGCACAGTAAAGAAATTAAATATACATATACATACTGTATACAGTACAGTTTGCATACAGTAATATGTTTATGATCCTAAATCAATCTCTTTTATGAGCATGTGAAAGGCATGGTGAATCGGAGATTTTCAAAAATTACTGTACTTTGCATGATTGGAAACAAATGTGTGATTGCGAAATGCTGTGGCTTTACTTTTACAAAGACGGTCAATGAAAAAAAGAATGTGGACCAGGGCAATACTTTGAGTTTACAACTTGTCCAAGGTTATTCATTATTAATACTATTAGTAATATCTTCTTTAAAGACTTTGATGGGGACAGCTCAAACATGAGAGGTTGAGCTTTATTAGCTCCACCTTGCGGAAATTCTGGATACTATTATTTTACTTGAGGTACTATACGAGAATTTACGGTAACTGCGGTAGACTGCGTAAAGAACACCGCAAAATAATGTGGTATCGCCTGCTTGTTTTGAATGGCTTTCTGAAATAACCACATGTAAGACTTTGATGCTTAAAATGTTTAGGGAGAAATGGAATACTAGTGTGTATTTTTTCTTTAAAATACCAATACCAGCCATATACAGTTTACATAATATGTTTATGTTCCTAAATTAATATAGTTTATGACCTTCAGATGCGTTATTCTCCTCTTCTTTTTATGCTCAGCTATTAAAAATTCCCTTTAGTTGTAAAATTCCATATAAATATTCAATACTAAGTGGATTAAAATGTGCACAGTAAAAAGATTAAATGATTAAATCTATTCACTACCGACCAATGTACCACAAGCCTGAAAGCCAACATTATTAATAATATCTTCCATGTCGCATTAACATTGGAATGTTTTTTTTATAAGTGTAAAAAGAGGCGATACACATGTCTCCTCTATAACTTCAGTTTACAGAGAAATTCCGCCAGAGCCTCACAACATTGTCCAATAATACTCTTCTTGTGTCTAATTTTTAAGCAGGATTTGAGCTACAGACCATAACAAAAAACAGAATCTATTTTTTTCTCTCTCTGTCGCTGAGATTCGGGTGTTAACAAAACGTGTTTACAAAGAAAGTGAAATACAGTAATACCACCAGCTATATAGATACACAGATTTAGATATTTAGATCCTTAAATATCATTATTAATTTATTTAGATAAGTGATTACATATTATATTCTTGATTATAAAACACATAATTCCGGTCCTGAAATCTTACTGGCTGACACCCTTCTGAAACGTTACCATAATCTCTGGTATAAGGACACCCCAGAAATGTGACTTTTTACTGTGTGATAAATTTTAAAGACTACTTCTTAGCATAGATAAGAAAGCATAGATAAAAAAGCTTGGATTCTCATGTATCTGATACATGTATCTTTAAATACAGTCTTTGCTGTGCTCTTGAGGATCCTTGTGATATTTTGAGCTCTGGTTGAATGATAAGTGTCGCAGTTTAAATAATTTTCGTTGTTAGAAATTATGAAACACTCTGTTAAAAGCAAGGGAGTTTATATGTCCGTTATAGTAAAAGAAAATGCCTGACAAAGTAGGGCTTGGACAGTTTCCAAGTGCTTGTACAAATGTGCTAAAGAAATTAACATAAAAAGTCATTAATTCCTTTATCACATTGGCTAGCTAATGTCCTGTCCTCGTTAGTTAGATCAACGAAATGCTGTGGTGTTTGTCAATGAAAAAAATAAGTATTTTCGTTTAAAATGACGGTTAGAAAGAATGTGGACCAGCGTAATACTTTTAATAAGTTTACAGCTTGTCCAAAATCATTCGCTATTAATACTATTAGTAATATTTTCGGTAAAGGCTTTGATGCATAAAATATTTCTGCATAATTAAAATATTTCTGATAAAAGTAGGTTGTGTACTTTTGCCCAACTGAGCAATCTTGCTTTCATAAAATATACCATTTTTTTAATGACTGATGGTTAACATGCTGTAATACACAGTTTAAATTTAAAAGCTCAAATGCTGTACATGAGAGATTAAGCTTTATTGGCTCCTCCTGGCGGTTTTACAAGGTGATGTCAAATGACGCGTTACACCGCGTGATACTGCGTGAAACTGTGTGAATCTGCATTTTGATGAGACACGCCCACCGCGGTGTATCACGAAATACCCCATGCATTTTGAATGGCTGCATCTGTACATTTGGAAATGCGGGAATAAAGTGTCTTCCCCTTTGGAGTGAGTTGGGTTTTCTAGAGAATGACAGTTTTAGTCCACGACAGGTTGAACAGCCTAAGGAGAAGTTGCAGGAAATGGAAAGAAAGTAGTAGCTATCAGAACCAGCTAAACGGCATTTGCCAGAGAACAGAAGCAGTTTCCCCCTAAAACAGACTGGTTCACCTTGAAACAAATCAAGCAAAAGCCTGGAGAAACATGTAATGATTTCGTGGAGAGACAACCCCCCTCTTCAGTAACCTCAGTGGCCTGCCCCCTTCTGCCCCTAATGACAACAGCTCAGTATATGAAACTCAACTTACCCATCTTTTCGCGGAAGGCCTGCTCCCCGAAATAGGGAGTAGGTAAAAAAAAACTCATGCTTATCATGCTGAGAGACAATTAGCATCAAAGAATGACAGAAAGGCATGAAAAGACAACCATCAGCTACGCCAGCTCCAGGAAGGGGACAAGGAGGCCGTGGCCGACGAAGAGGCTACCGAGGAAGAGGGAGAGACTGAGGAGAAGGAGACCGTGATGCGTGTTTTCACTGTGGAAAAACATGACATTGGGCAACAGAATGCCCCAACAAGGAGGGGGGAGAGGAAGATGATGGGGGCTGGAACTCGGGCACCCCCGGCTGGAGTAACAGTCAGCACACCATGGTAACGGGAAAATAAATATTTACTGTCCCCGATAGGAGAGGTAGGACCTGAGGGCACCGCTTTCATACTGCCTGCTGTCTCCTCCCCTTCCCAGTTGCCCAAAGTCATCCTGCACATTAATGGCGATCCCTATGACTTTTTAGTTGACACAGGGGCAACCCATTCTCTGCTTAGAGACGATGTGCACCATTTCAAGCTCTCATCAAAATCTATCCTGACAAGAGGAGTAACTGGCACTCTGACAAAAGCACATTTTACCACACCACTCACTGTGGAATGCCAGAAGCATGGGTTTGGGTCTACCAACCACTCATTCTTACTCTCAAGAGAATGCCCTTTTAATCTTTGTGGCAGAGATTTGCTCTATAATATGGGCCTCATCATTGTCTGTTCAGAACAGGGACTCGAGCTAACATGCAATGAAGACTGCTTGCCCAAAACCATGCTTGTCTAACACTCCGCCACGGTCCCGGACAATTACTACAGGTGGGACCTATGAGGAAAGGATGTGGGTCAGGTTTCTCAAACAATTCTAAATGACACAGCCAGGCTGTGGCCTGGCCAAAGCAATTTTGATAAGTTGCAGAGATAAGTTGCATTGTACGGCCTCGGTTAGTTTCGGGGGCCTGGATCAAGGATTTTAGGAAGTCTGGATTAGAGATGGACAGATGGACAGTGCAGTGATAGACTAAAAGGGAATGGTTATCTGGTCTCAAGGGATTTTGCTGCCCTTGGCGTGACTCTGACTACCGAACAGCAGTCTCTGTATCGAGTAGGAATGCATCCGCATGTGTCTCTGGCAAAAGCTGCGGGCTTCCACTGGCAAGATGTGGGGGTTACTAGCCAAGCATGGACAGCCCCAGATGCTAAGGGCATTGGGCGTTATTCTGCTCTCCAGGCCAGTTGGCATCCCTGCTCACCTGTTTTTAACACCTGGCTGCCTCTGACGACAGGATGGGCCTGATAAGGGTGTTGTCCCCCAAGAGGTGGTACCAAAATCGACCTTTAAGTCCTGCAGGCCGCATTATCCATTGAGACCTGATGCTGAGGCTGGAATGGAACTTGTTGTGGACAAGCTGAAAAGATTTTCATCCCTTGCTCAACGTCTCCATGTAACACTCCTGTGTAATGTTTCCTGTGCAAAAGGCCGATGGGGAATCTTGGTCCAGGACCTGCGGGCAGTAAATGCTGCCATCTATGTCCAGGTTCCAGTGGTCCCCAACACCACCACCATCCTGCTGTAGGCATCCTCTCATGATGCACCAGTTAATGTAGGGGTTTGTGCTTAACTGGGACAATTATTAATTGTAGCAGTAAGTCACAAAATGATTCTTGTGATGGTATTAGAATCCAGGCATGCGGGATAACTCAAACAATGCACACACACTAATACTAATTCTAATACACGAAATACATTTATTAATACATACAATTTGCATATAAACTTAACAGATCTTATCGTGAGGGTTAGCAGAATACAAAATGTATATATTCAACCACGAAGAGTTACAAATACCAAGAGGGACATACATTCAGTATATCATTCATTTAGACAATTTGGTAAATGAACTTGGTTACAACTTCTACACTAGATACTCAAAAGCAAGTACATCACTCATAGGAATTACATTTATATCAACTCAGGTTGAGGTAACAATTGAATTCTTGAGCGGTAATGCAGAAAGTTGAATACTCATCCAATCAGTGGGGATTCAGATCTCCTCCAGACACAAAGAAGCAGTGGCAGGCTTGTTGCTGTCCAATCGGCACTCTGTGGCTTCGGTGCCAGACAGCGCGGTTGCGGCGTGGTGGAGATTTCTGAGGCGACTCGCTCCTGATGCTCTCTGAAAACCAGCTAGTTAGTGTTGGCTGAAACTAGCAAAGTTTATGCACAGGAGAAAAGTGACTGCTGGTCCCAGCAGGTCAGGAAGAAGATCGGATCTTTCCTGATGAAGTGCTAGTTCTGAATACTGATTCAGCCGTCCACAGTTCCGACCTGTTCACGAGACCTGCTGCTGATGCTAACCTCAGGTGGATCCTTTGGTTACGCACTGGCAACCTCCATTCTCGACTCTTAGAACAAAGGAAAGTCCTGCACTTGGACACACTGGCCATTACGTAGTGGTCCGGGCTGAGTCTTAGGATGTTCAGGAGGAGCCCTGAGGCTGAATGTCCAGCAGGCACGCTGCAAGAATGTCCTGCTCCTGGGAACTGTTCCTGTTTTACCTGGAGGAACTGCAGGTCATTCATTGGTTGAAAGTTTCATGGGCATCAGAGACCCAGATGGGGTTAACCTGCCCTACCAGTTCCTGATTGGCTGATGATGAGTTACCATGCACTCTGACCTTAGACTTGTAAACCAACCTTGAATAACACTTTCCCTTTGAATCTCAGACTTTAAGGCGCCAGATAACCATTTGTTAGGGTTGCTGGAGAATCTCAGCATTGGGGAGATGTTCCTTATCAGGACACTCTATCAGCTAGAAAAACACCTTAATTGTGAACCAAATGGAATGGCCTCTCTCTACACTGTTTTTTATCCCCAGGGATTCCAAAATTTTTCTCTGTCATTGATTTTGGCAAATGTTTTTTTCAGCGTTCCGCTTCATCCTGAGTCTCAGTTTTGGTTTGTTTCTACTTTTAAAGGGAAAAAAAAACACATGAATTCGGATGCCCGAGGGGTATACCGAGGCACCTACTGTTTTCTCCTCGACACTGCAAGAGTGTCTCTCAGGGTTCTCTTTTAAGCATGGTAGCACCCTCGTCCAATATGTGGATGACCTGTTGGTTTGTTCGTTTAGTGAGGAAGCCTGCATTCTAGACACCAGAGATCTCTTAATCTTTTTAGCTGAAACCGGTAACAAGGCCTCACTTTCTAAAGTACAGCTCATTAAAGAATGTGTGCGTTGCTTACGTCACGACATCTCCATCTTGTTGGTGTAGCTGGGGACCACAGGTAAATCTTGCTTACCCCGCCATTTTTTTCTTCCCTAAAGGACCATGTGTCAAAAGGAGGGATGGTGAATATGGTAAGTACGAAGTGGGATACAAGGGGGTTCACGACCTTTGCCGAAAAATTCCGGTAGGCCTTCCAAACCCTTTGCCAACAGAACTCATGCAACTTGAAAAGTGTCTGGTGGCATACTGCTGGAAGATGTCTAAACTTGTGTAATATTCACAAACAGGTTAAACCCACACTACCTACACCAGACCAAGAACTGCTGCCACGCTCTCCAGCCACGAGATTAGATCCTGGTGAAAGACTTCATGAGGAAAAAGTAGTGTTCGCCCTGGTGAACACTCATACCAGGTGCTACTGACCACAACCACTGCCGTGAAGGTTGCAGAAAGAGTACCCTGGAGCCATGTGTCAAACTGCAAGAAGGTGACTGGTGATCTACAACAAGTAGACAACCCATCAGAGCAATGATGACGTCTCAGTGTCTTTGGCACCCATTCCAACGCTTGGGGTGGTCACTAAGTAAAAGCCTGTGTGGACTTGTCTCCCTCAGTCTGTTCATCATCGTCCCTATTCTGTTGACAACTGACTCTGTGACTACTGGGGGCCCGAACGGTACTACTACCATACTACCATTTCTGAAAAGCAGACAGAAGAAAGAAGTTGTTTCCCCACTGGACCGGCTGAATGAGACTGATCATGCTGATTTTCAGGACAATTTGTGGTAGCGTCACATGAACTTTACTGTGAAAAGTACTTGACCAAATGCATTCTGTTATGTGTGTAGCTTGCTGCCTCATTCTACCGCCTCTCCTGGTAGGTTGAGGCCACAACCTGTTTTGACCCTTCTCAAAACGTATGGGTCTAAGTCTCCAATCTGTAGCTAATGCTTGCTGGCTGCAAATAACCAAATGTACTCCTTTATTAATATAACGCTGGATGGCCTCAATACAAGCAAGAATTAAGATGATTTAGGCTGATGGCATTGCAAAATAGGTTTGTGCTAGACCTCCAGAATGCAGCCTCTGGAGGGGTGTGTGCTCTGATAGGCAATTTGTGCTGTATCTATATCCCTGCTAATGATGATAACCATGGTAACCTCACCCTCGCAATACACCAGCTGAAAGAACTTAAGGACAGAGTAAATCAAGAGCAGGGCTTTGACAATGAGCCCCCCTTCTTTTCATGGTTTAAATCGTGGGGAAAATTTCATGGGGAATGTTTTTCTTGAAACTATTCATGCCTGTTATTGCAGTGTGTTGTTGTATGCCTTGTAATATCCCTATGCTTCAATCTATGCTAATGAAAATGTTTATTCATCAATATGCACTGCTTAGAATGGACTCTGAGGAGCCTTGGGATCATTTTTAAGGATAAAAAGGAGGGAATGTAATGGAAAGTTACTGAGAAAAACTGTTTTGTTCTAAAAATGTCGTTTACGGGCAGAGCTGTGTTCTATGAACAAACTGTGATTGTACCCAGCGAGTCAAGGGCATGGGATGTTCTAAGAATATGTTTATCTCTGCCCCAGAAAAAAGGGAAGATGCAAAACTGCACGTATCTGTCTTCTGTCTTCTCTGTACTTCAAGGTTATATGGACTGGAAAATTACTGTCTTGCCTGTCTTAGTATTACTAACCAACCATAATGAAGTTGAGGTGTTGCATCAGCTAAGTGTATAAAATAAGGGGCCTTTCCCTATTTTACTTTGGAAATCAGCTC
This sequence comes from Lepisosteus platostomus, assembly GCF_059453375.1. Lineage (NCBI taxonomy): Eukaryota > Metazoa > Chordata > Actinopteri > Semionotiformes > Lepisosteidae > Lepisosteus > Lepisosteus platostomus. Next base: position 24,533,475 of record NC_142611.1, read on the forward strand.
GCACTTGCTGCACAGACTGGTGGTTGCTGTTTTTCCCTATTGCACAATATGAATAAATGCCTTACTGAGTGAATGTGAACACCTTTCCTAGCTCTTTGATAAAATTCCACGACAGTAGTTAAAAATACACAGCAGTATTCCACTTTCTTCCCAAACATTTTAAGCATCAAAATCTTGCATTTAGTTACATTCTGTGGTTATTTTGGAAACTTTTTTACGTGCTCCTTCTGAATATAAAGTTATAATGTTTTAAGATTTCCTGTGAATATTTGCACTCGATATCGCAGTAAAAAAAACACATACTTTTAAGAATTTGATTAACAGGGAATATAATATGGAATCGCATATCTAAAGAAATTGATAACGATATAATTATATTCATATACTGTAGCTCAAATAATCACAGTAGTACACTTTCCTTGGAAATGTCTGCATCAATTTAACACAGTTCCATCCGTTTACATGTGTGGCGTAATGGCTTAGGTGTGTTTCTTGCATGCCTGAGGGTGGGGTTTTGATCCCAGCTATCACCATGAGATTTTTATTTGAAAAACTAAAATAGCAAATATTATGGACACTATATTGACATTTTTGATATTTCTAAATAACACAACAAATAATAAGTTATTTATTAATAACGAGTTCACATCCTTTCGAAAAAATAATGACTTTCTCATCCAATCTAAGGTTTGATGTTTTTTTTATTTTGAAACCATGATCTTGACAAACTCGTGACACAGAAGATATTATTAATAATCTAGTGCTTTCGGGCTCACATGGGTATGCACCATACACCGCCTGGGGATTGAACCCAAGCCTCTGGCATCACTCAACAGGGAACCAGCCAATTGAGCTGAAGGGAGATATCCTCTCATCACAGCGGCTCAGGTCCCTGCTATTCACAGGGAATTGTAGTGACATCATCGCGCTGGAAGCCTGCTCGCATAACCTGTAATTACAGTAACCTTTTTAAATTTCTGCGTTCCCATAGTCATATGCAGGTTGTTCTAACGAACTTGTATTGAGCAGTATTTCCTGCATTTGTGAACATATGTACACAGCGGTGAACATTTTCACAAGTTGAGGTTTTTAACGTTCGCTTGGTTGGAAGGCTTTATGTGTTTCCCTTGCGAAGATATGGACATAAGACTGTGTGTGGTAAAAAAAAAATGGTGTAAAAACGACAAAGTGAAGGCTCTGAAAACATTCACAATCTACTTTATATACAAAACAAGTGTTTTTGTAGCTCTAGGAGGTTTCGTGAAAACGCCACAGGAGTGCCAAAACCATTTTCAAACTTCAAGCTAACTTTACCATGGTCGGTTTTCACAAACTTTGCTTATAAAAATACCTATGTATGAGACACGATGCATTATGCATCAGTTGAAGCCTTCTGAAGTCTCTCAAAAACATAAAAATGTAACATCATATTGTGTGGCACGATGGGAAACTGATTATTTTAATTTTAAGAAAATCAAAAATAGGAAACAATAACGTGTGTGCCCTAAATAGACATTGCATGATTTTAAAACCCATAAAAACAGGTTTAGTTAAAAACATGAAATCCACAAAAAGGGGTGATTTTTCTTCCTTGTGATCATTTTAGAATCTTTGTGTAAGCTGTAAGTTTTTTAAAACTTTTTAATTAAACATTTTGTAATTTTGTAAAACTTTTTAATTTTGCAGATACAGTCCAATCTCATTCTCCTGTCTTCCTGTGTTCCTGTGACTGAGCTCAGTCAGAAAATGATTGTATTTCTACTCTTATGTCACAGTTCAATATTTTATATACATCTGTGTAACAGACAAATAAGTTCTGGATCCCGAGATTAAGTTAAACAGATGAGTTTTATTGCATGCGAGGAACAATGAAACCAAAGTATTGTTCAAAGTGCCGGTACAAAACTTCCAGTTTATATACCCCTTTTCTGCCACTTCTGATGTAGCTCATTACTATAGTAATAGCCCTTTTCTGCCGCTTCTGATGTAGCTGTCGGTCAGCCTGTCTATTTTGTTTCTAAGATTTATCCAATTTCTATGGAATGTACATATTTCTCCCTATGTTTCGATAGAGATTATCTAATTCTGCAAATTTCACAGTGTTATCCGCCAGTCATGATTCTAAATCTACAAGGTACGGTGTTCGGACAGTTCACAGACTTTGGCCAAATGGTCAGTGTTACGTTTCCTTCCTTGGGAAGGAGGGTTTCTAGCTGGCATCTGGAATCCTTATCAGTTATCCCCCTTTCCTGCCATAACTCTAAGCCTGGAATGTCTTGTGTCACAAGCAGTCCAGTCTTTGTGCAGAAAAGAATCAGTTAACCCCTTCTTCACATCTTATATCTTTCTTCACATCTAAATAAAGTCAGGCGTCAGGTGCATAAACTATTAGTAATCAATAGTATTAAAATTCGCATTGTGATAAATCGTTGCACCTCCACATCTTGTAAAAACATTAATTTGCAAGACTGTGTTCAAACATATGTTATATCTGACTGAAAAAAACAGGGTTCACTTTTGTTCTCTCACTCCCTACTTTTTGCTGTGATTTGGACACAGAATGGTTAAAAATGGGAACAGGTGAGGCAGGAAGAGGGAGGGGGGAGGCATCTTTCCACCTCTATGACTAAAAAAAGTGTCATAGAGAAATGGCTTGAGCAACATACAGAGCTGAAAAAGTTTGGTGCGGTCTTCTCTGCTTTAAAGGTACACTCCTTGTGGAAGAATTTTCACCTTGAACGTTTTCCCACCAGCTAACACACAGAAGCAAACTGAATACAAAAAGTACTTGCAAGAATAGTGATTACAAACATTAAAAAACATACTTGCTTTATACTGTTATACTGTACAGTGTATTAAAAAACTCTATAGTCACTACACTGTGAGTAATGCTGCCCACTAAACTTCTTTTCCATAATTTCACGGGGTCAAGGTCACGTAGCTGATTCACAGCTCGATACAATTTTATTATGCACAAATTCAGATATTTGTCAACATGTTTACTAAAACTATCCATCTCAGTAATCTCACTGTATTAGTCTCACTGAACGCCCCAGTGCTCACTCAATGTTCACACTCCCAGTAAAATAAGAAACCTGTGTTCCACATTGTCACCTCACACCAGGGGGGAAGGAAAAGAGCCCGAGGTCATTTTTTTCATTGACAGACAAAGTTGATTAAAACTCATTCAAAGGGTGTGGTGTGTTAACTCTGCTTAACAGAGCTGTTTGTAAGAGCAAGATGACTTTCTTCTCAATCAAATAAAGCTACAGTACAGACAGATTTTAAATTCTTCAAGCAAAATTAGCTGTTTGTCAAAATCTTCTACTTTACAAGCAGCACACGACTTCTCAAAAGGTACCTTTTGTCTCTTGTGCAAACTCAACAAAGGTTTATTTTTTATCATTCTGAAATTTGAACGGTAGGACTCATTACAGTATTGTAGCAAATACAATAAGCGCAGGAAAATCAAAATACTTCCCTCCCTCCCAGCCGGGTATTGCTGCCCACTGTTCCAAAGGTGTATGGTTTCAAAGTATGTGTGAAATATCTTCTCTTACTGCCAGCGCTGTGATGTCATTGCCATTCCCTGTGAATAGCAGGGACCTGAGCTGCCAGACTGATAGGAGATCTACCGTTAGCTCAACTGGCTGGTTCCCTGTTAAGTAAAACTGAAGGCCTGGGTTCTGATCCCCCAGCAGTGTAGGGTGCATACCCACATGAGCCCAAAAGCACTACATTATTAACAATATCTTCCGTGTCACATCAACATGGGAATGTTCTTTTTGACATGTGTAAAAAGAGGCGATACACAACGTGTCTCCTCTATTTCTTTTCAGTTTACAGAGAAATTCCACAAGAGCCTCACAACATTGTCCAATAATACTCTTCTTGTGTCTAATTTTGAGTTTAGCAGGATTTGCACGATAAGCTAATTGTTTAATATGGATGACATTACCCATGTCTATATCACTGTACAACACTTCTTTGAGTCAGGAATGCCATACCATTTCTATTGGATTTAAATCTGGGGATTCAGCTGGAGTTTTCACCCTGTTTTCACAAGTTGTCTCTTGTTGACTTGTTTCTTTTCATCTTCATTATTTGGTGTGAGAGAATCTTCTTGATTTTGGCCATAGTCCATCTCCTTACCAAAGCTATAGTGCATGAAGTTGTCTGTCCTGTCAAATGGTACAGAGAAACATGTACTATACTGACAAGCTAATATCTGAAGAGGGTTTAACAGCCAAAACATTGGGTTTTATCTCTTCTCTTTTCAGCATGGTATAAACCTATTACTTGTTCCCTTACTGTAACTACTGCATGATTTCTTTATCCGTTTCAGCTAAATGAGGGGAATTAAATCAGTCAGAATCTCAGAGTGCCAATTGTAAAAATAACCCTTCTTCCTTCATGTGTTTAATTTAAAGAATTTCACGAAGAAAGTCTGTAATGTAGGGCGTTCTGAACGAGTTTGTCAGGATCATGGTTTCAAAATAAAAAAAAACATCAAACCTTAGATGGGAGGAGAACGTCATGATTTTTTCACTAGGATGTGAACTTTGAGTGTTTTGTGATATTTAGAAATGCCAACAAATTCAATATAGTGTAGGTAATATTTATTATCATTAATAACAACAGTAGTGGCAGTACAGTAGCAGTTTGAAATTATTCATTGTTATTAATAAATCACTTAGCTTTGAACATGTTGTGATATTTCGAAATATCAAACACGTCAATATAGTGTCCATAATATTTGCTATTTTAGTTTTTCAAAGAAAAGTTTATTTGTTAAAAGCAATCTTATGGGAACCACCGGTCTCAGGCTCACAGAGCACACGCTTAAGCCATTACGCCACAAAAATAATCAGGTGGGAATGAGTTAAACTGATGGAGGCATTTCCAAAGAAAGTGTACTACTGTGATGATTTGAGCTACAGTATATAAATATAATTATATAATTATTAATTTCTTTAGATACATGATTCCATATTATATTCCCTATTAATCAAATTCTAAAAAGAATGTGTTTTTTACTGCGATAACAAGCGTAAGTATTCACAGAAATGGTTTAAACATTATAACTTTTTACAAAGTATATAAACTTAATACAGTCAGAAGGAACACGTAAAAACTTTTCCAAAATAACCACAGTATGTAACCAAATGAAAGACTTTGATGCTTAAAATGTTTAGGAAGAAAGTGGAATACTGGTGTGTATTTTTTATTTAAACTACCAATACCAGCCATATACAGTTTACATAATATGTTTATGTTCCTAAACTAATATAGTTTATGACTTTCAGACGCGTTATGCTCCTCTTCTTTTTATGCTCAGCTACTAAAATTTCCCTTTAGTTTTAAAATTCCATATAAATATTCAATACTAAGCAGATTTCACGAGAAATGACAGCAGCCGAAAGCTTGGGAGAAATTAGAATCGTTTATAGCGATGTGGAGATTTGGCGTAACCCGCTTGGCTGAGGGCCAACCTCCCGGCTGTTGGACGGGGAGGATAGGACCCCCAAAATAACCAAGCGGGACCCCCAGTCACCAGTGCAGAAAAACAAAAACAAGAGACTATTGGACCAATTCAGCCGAGGAGAGAAAGTGCCTGCTTGAGGATACCAGGGTTAGTTTTAATGTATGCATAGTAAGCCTCAGAGGATCAACAGCCGAGTTGCTTGATGTGATACTCGGGTATGCCTTGGCGAGCGGCAGAGGATGCGGCCTCTGATCTAAAGGAGTGCCCGGAGAATTGAAAGCCTTTAAGAAGGAGAGTAATTGAGGGTGGATAAGGGATGGACAGATCGTGCCGAAAAGGAGTTTATGGAAGAAGTGGATGCCGCACAGGTATACTTTGGTGGTGGATGCTCGTACCTTGAGTGAGTTTCTACAATAGCAAACGAAAGGATGATACGGTGAGAATGTCAAAAGAAGGGAATTTTATGTTCGCGGAGAGGTGGAAGGATTGGAAGCCCTTCCAGGGAGTGCAGTAAGAATTGAGAGATTGAGCGGCAATCCCTAAGAGGATAGTTTGCTGGGCCAGCTGAAGATAGTGATGGAAAGGTTGATTCAGAGTAACGTTAGTTCCGAATATGGAGGTACTGTGCACGGGTTCGGTCTTGCATCTGGTGCCAAGTTCCTGAATTTCTGACATTGAAAGCGAGAGAGAGAGAGAGAGAGAGAGAGAGAGAGAGAGAAAGAGAGTCAGCTATCTCATTAAGGTGGCCTGGAATGTGAGCAGCTATGAGGATGAATTGATGTGTGAGAGAAATCCATTTAAGGCGGCAGAGGAATTTCATGATAGATTGGGGTGAAGACCTTCCTTTGTTGATTTTATGAACTACTGCATAGATGGCTGAATGGATGAGGACGGATTTTTGTTTCCAATTTTGGGCCCCAAAGAGAAGCAGCAACGACAATTGGAAATATTCCTAACAAAGCCGATGACTGGTTGGCGAGAGGGATTGGAGAGAATTCAGGAGGCCAAGGGGCTGCAAACCATTGGCCTTTGTAATAGCCTCCGAAACAGACTGAGGGGGCTGCGTCTGTGAAAAGCTGGATATCCTCGGTGTCAGAAAGGCTTACGTGGTGGTAAAGAGAGGGCACAGAAGAGACCAGGTCGAGAAGGTAGACCGTCCTTGAGGAATGATACGCATGGCATAATTGAAGTGGCCGAGAGGAGAGAGAAGGTCCCTCTTTGTGAAAAATTTGGCGGAAGAATAGATAGAGATATACATCTGGATCCTGTCAATTTTGTCAGGAGGCAAGGAGGCGGAGAAATTGATGGAATTGAGGGTGATCCCGAAGAATTGGATTATATGAGAGGGGCCAGTTGTTTTGTCCGTGGCAAGAGATAGATAGATAGATACTTTATTGATCCCGTGAGGGAAATTGCAGTGCAACAGCAGCTTAACACACACAACACAGCCACAGTGTAACGAATTATATACTAATAGTACAATACATACAATACAATACAAGAGTTACTCACAGTCCGGACACACAAGAGGAAACTAGAACAGAACAGTACACAGAAAATCGTATCACACGTATGAATATAAATATAGATGTAACCATAGATATAAATATAAATATAAATGTATTGCACAGGTCCCTGGCATATATTGCACAAAAGTGGTTGTAAACGGGAAAAAGTAAAAGAAAAAGAAAGAGAACAGATGTAGCAGTATATGTGTATATGCGTTTAGTCCAGAAACAGGTCACTGTCGCTGTTGCCTCTGCCAAGACGCAAGGTGGATGCGTTGTAAAGTCTTATGGCAGACGGCAAGAATGACCTCCTGTAGCGCTCCCTGTCGCACCGTGGGTGAATCAGTCTATTGCTGAACGTGCTCTTCATTCCTGCAAGCCTGTCATAGAGGGGATGGGAGAAGTTGTCCATGATGGCCTCCAGTTTGGACATCATTCTCCTCTCAGCCACTACCTCCAAGGGGTCCAGGTCAGACCCAATGACAGAGCTCGCTCTCCTGATGAGCTTGTTCAGCCTTTTGGAATCTACTGCTCTAATCCCAGAGCCCCAGCACACCACTGCGTAGAAAATGGCACTCGCTACCACCGACTGATAAAACATGTGTAGCATCTTACTACACACATTGAAGGACCTGAGCCTCCTCAAGAAGTAAAGTCGGCTCTGTCCGTTCTTATAGATGGCCTCGATGTTCTTAGACCATTCCAGTCTATCGTCGATGTGCACTCCCAGGTACTTGTACGAGTCCACCATCTCCACGCCACTCCCATGGATGTAGACAGGAGTAGGTTTGACCTTTTTCCTCCTGAAATCTACCACCAGTTCCTTTGTCTTTGTAACATTCAGTTCCAAGTGGTTCACCCCACACCACTCCACAAAGCTGCTGACCAGTCCTCTGTACTCCTCCTCCTGCTCACCCTTGATACATCCCACAATTGCAGAGTCATCTGAGAACTTTTGCAGGTGGCATGACTTTGAGTTGTACTTAAAGTCCGAAGTATAGAGGGTGAAGAGGAATGGAGAAAGAACTGTCCCTTGAGGTGCCCCTGTGTTACTCACTACCAGTTCAGACACGCAGTTCTGAAGTCTCACAGACTGTGGTCTGCCCGTCAGGTAGTCAGTGATCCACGAGGTCATGGAGGCATCGACTTGCATCTCCTCCAGCTTCCTCCTTAGAAGTAAGGGCTGGATGGTATTGAAGGCACTGGAGAAGTCGAAAAACATGATCCTTACAGTGTTGCCAGCCCTGTCCAGGTGTGAGTAGGCCCTTTGCAGCATGTAGATGATCGCATCCTCCACACCAACACTGGGCTGGTAGGCAAACTGTAGGGTGTCCAGTGATGAGCTGACCATGGGTCTCAGGTGGGATAAGACCAGCCTCTCCAGTGTCTTCATGATGTGAGAAGTCAGTGCAACTGGTCTGTAGTCGTTGAGGACAGAGGGGCGCCCTTTCTTTGGTACCGGGACCAGGCATGATGTCTTCCAGAGCACCGGGACTCTCTCCAAGCGCAGGCTCAGGTTGAACAGTCGCTGGAGCACTCCGCTCAGCTGATCAGCACAGGCCCTCAGAACTCTGGGACAGATGTTATCTGGTCCTGTGGCCTTACCCCCGTGCAGCCTCTTCAGCTCCTTCTTCACCTGGTCAGCTGTGATGGTCAGCCTGGCCCGGGGGATGATGCTCATAGTGCTTTCAGTGCCGGAGGTGTTAATGGCGGAGGTGTTGGAGAGTGGCAGCTGTGGGGGATGGGTGGGTGAGCAGCCGTCGGGGGTTGTAGCTGTAGGCGGCCATGTTTGTGGGGGGATGGAGGAGGTGTTGGGCAGTTGCAGCTGTGAAGGGTTAGGGAGCGTGTGGCTGTGGGGGGATGGGTGTTGCGCCACAGAGGACCCAGAATCAAACCTGTTAAAGAACTGGTTCAACTTGTTGGCCATCTCCAGGTTCCCTTCTGTTGCAACCCCAGCCTGTTTGAAGCCAGTGATCTCTCTCATGCTGCTCCATACATCTCTCACCCTATTCCTTTGCAGCTTGTCCTCTACCTTCCTCCTGTAGGCATCCTTGCTCTCTCTTAACTTCTGCTTTAGCTCCCTCTGTACACGCTTGACCTCTTCCTTATCTCCCCTCCTAAAGGCTCTCTTCTTGTCATTCAGAAGAGCCTTCAGGTTGCTGGTGATCCAGGGTTTGTTATTTGAAAAGCAGTGTACGTCTTTGGTGGGGATGGTGTTGTCTACGCAGAAGTTAATATAGTCAGTGACACAGTCCACCATGCTGTCTATGTCCTCCCCATGTGGTTCGCACAGCACATCCCAGTTGGTGGCCTCCAAAGCACCACGTAGATCCTCCATAGCCTCCTGAGACCATCTCCTCACGGTCCTCATGGTCACAGGTTGGCGCTGGACAATAGGCTTGTATAGTGGTGTAAGCAAGACAAGGTTGTGATCTGATCTGCCAAGGGGGGGAAGGGCTGTGGAACTATATGCATCCTTAGCATTGGCATATAATAAGTCCAGTGTTTTGTTTTCCCTGGTCGGGCACTTAACAAACTGGTGGAAAGTAGGCAGAGTGGTGGAAATAGATACGTGGTTAAAGTCTCCTGAAATAGCTATAAAAGCGCTTGGGTGCTTTGTTTGTAGCCTGGCTGTGACTGTGTTTATGACGTCACACGCTACCTCTGCATTTGCCGTAGGTGGAATGTAAACAACAACAAAGATGGCGCATGTAAACTCCCGCGGCAGATAGTACGGACGCAGTCCTACGGCTACCAGTTCAATGTCCGGGTTACAGACGCGCTCCTTAACATGAATATGTCCAGGATTACACCATCTGTTGTTTACAAGCACCGCGAGCCCCCCTCCTTTCCTCTTACCGCTTTCGGTATTTCTGTCCGCCCGCACCCTCTGAAAGCCGCCGATGGTAACGTTCGAGTCCGGAATAAGTTCCTGCAGCCACGTCTCGGTGAAACACATGATACTGCATTCACGATACTCCCTCTGGCTTCTCACCAATGCTCCCAGTTCGTCCATCTTGTTCGCTAAGGACCGCACATTTCCCATGATGATCGAAGGAAGGTAGGGTTTAAATCTCCTTCTCTTCGCCTTTCGCGTCGCACCAGCCCTACAGCCTCGGCTTCTCCTCCTCAGCTCCTCCGGCACCGATGGCTTCTCTCCAGTGAGTAGAGCCGGACGCTGGTCCCGCATGTAGACAATGCCTCTGTGGCTATCGGCATTGCAACTCGATAGCCACAGAGGTCCGAGTATCAGAAAAAACAAGAAAAAGTTTCTCAGCTTCCTAGTATCCATCATGTTGTGATCGCAAATCTAGTTGCCGGCAAAGGTATGAAGAAAAAACACTAACACACTAGCATTAACTAACTGAAAGAAACAAAAAGACAACAAAAAGACACGGAGCTGCTGTAGCAGGCTGCCACTAACATGGCGCCATCTTGAACATCATTAGATGTTCAAGAGGTACCCCTAGTTTCCTAAAAACGAAAATAAATGTGGAGTAGGCTCTTGCAGGTGGGGTGTGAGGAAAGTCTATGGTAAGGAAATCGTCGAGAAGGTGGACGAGAAAAGGAAGCTTATAGTTATTCAAGGGGATCCAGCAGAGAGCTTCGGCTAAGGTACCGAAAATTTTGGGGCTACTCCTACGTCCGAAGGTAAGGCGGACTGCGAAGAACTTCCGCCAATGAACTCCGAAGAGGTGCAAGAGGTCTGGATCAGGAGGCATAACTTTAACGGCACTGGAGATGTCGGCCTTAGCGAGCCAGGCACCCGGACGGACCGCTATACCAATGGGATTGATGTGGTATGCAGGGAATGGGGGAGAGTCAAGTGGGCCGATCATGAAACCATTCTCGACTTCGGATGCTAGCAAGGAATCAATGGACTGGGGATCAGCGGTGGCAGATTGCAAATTTTTGCAAAAGACGGAGGAAGAAGGAAGTGTGCACGGGCCTGGTGAGAATCCGAAGGAAAGGCCGTCGAGTAAGATGTGGTTGGAAGAGGGGTCAGGGAGACGGAGCAGGTTGGAAGCAAGAGCGGGGATGTCGATTGGGGTAGACAGAAAAGCCAGTAGTCTTTTGGGAATGCTGAAGGTGGAGCGAGCATGGAAGGGCTGGCGGGGGCAGGCAGAGCGAGCATGAGCTTCGCCGCAGAAGCTGCAAATATGAAGGAAGCGACGTAGGGGAGATGTACATGTCAAGGAATTGAAGATTTTGGAAATTTGTTGGCCTATGATCATCACGATGGGGCAACCGCGAACGTCTTTGGACCAGGAAGGTTTGAAGATCTGGCGGGAGAATAGATGCTGTGGGGGAGAAGGGGCGGAGTCAGGGTTGAGCTTGCGGACGGTATCTGGGCAAAGATTTGATGAGTGTGTGCAAGAGGAACAGAAGTCGCGGGAAAGAGCTTGGACGCCGGTGAAAGTGCGGCAGTAAAGCTCAATGTCGAGGGCTCCCCAGTAGGTGTGCTGGTTCCGTTGGAGTAGGCGGGCAGCGGCCTCGGGCGAGAACTGCTTATGATAATCGTAGAACAGGGAGCCCTCAAAAAGGACAGATAGATCAGGGATGCTGTGCATGTAATCGTCGAGTTCCTGATGCCGTTCGGGAAAGGCGGAGCACATGATGTCGCAGAAAATGCTGAAAGCCAAGCAGAAGTCAGAAATTCGAAGGACTGAAGCAGAGTGAGGGTCAGAAGATTTCAGAGTAACGGAAATCGAGCCGCAGTCGACTGTTCAAGAATCTGAGTTGTAAGTGGAGGAAGAGAGAAGGTGAGCTAGATTGACGTCCTCATCTCATAGAATTTGCTGCCAGAGTGAAAAGGGAATGGGAGGGGGACTAGACTTTAGTGTGTTACGAGGAGCTGGGAGAGGAACGGCTGTTCGGAGAGGAAAGTCCTTAATAAAGGAGAGATTGGAATCCAGGGCCGAAGGCATAGGATAACGGATGCCGTGTTGGACACTGTGGAAGGGAGAAGATGAGGAGGGAAGAAGAGCGGAAAGCAGATTGTGGTAGGAGGTGTTAGACGGATCTGGGACCTGGAGCTCGGTGGCTTGGGATATGGAAGCCGAAGACTGTTGAGGGGGAATTGAAGCAGGGGCGAAGGCTGCGCGAAGGACTGATGAGGCTGCCGAGTCGTCTTGGACACCAGGGGGTGGGGGAGGGTAAGGGCCGCCTGCTGGCTGAGCTGGGGGTCGTTTACTAGCTGGCCTTTGGGCCATGGAGACAGCAGCAGGGGCCGAAAGAAAAGAAACCGGGGCCGAAGGCACCAAGCTGGCGGAGCTTGAGCCATGTTGGACGCCGGAGGTAGAGACAGAAGAGTGTGCAGAAATTAGATTAAGCATAGAAGGGGGTGGGGGAGGGGGGTGAGCCTGGGGCCTTAGACTCGGCAGCAAGAAGTTTAGGGAAAGAGGCTGGGTGGAAGAGGCTAGGTGCAGTTGTTCAGCAGAGGTATGGATAACTTGGGGAAGAGACACAGACATATCAGGACAAGACAAGACAAAAGATGCGACAGGCAGAGGCGCGGGCGGCCTCGGGGTCTTCACGTTGCGATGAGTGGCGGCGGTGCGGGTGATGTCATCAGAGGGCGCCGGGGGAAGCTGTGGACCTGATGTTTCCTTGTGTAGACTGCGGTTAAGTACAGGGAAAACATAGCTTTTGGAAGCGTTTCTTTTAAAATGGACGCCATGTTTTCGAAGTATCCTCTGGAGGCTTGCTACAGTCCAGTCGGAAATCGCGAGAGATGATCCAGGAGAGGGGGGAGCAGATGTACGTGAAGCACGGCGGCAGGGACATCCCTGAGAGAAGCGGGGGTTATTTGGAGACTTTGCCGTGGAGGAAAGGCTGAGTTTGTAATGAGAGAGGGACTACGACGGCAGACCGCAGTCTTCGGCGAGGAGTTGGATCTTGTGAGGACTGGCTGGGAGATGAGCAGCACTGATGTGGCACGGCGGCTGAGGGAGACGATGAGACGGAGGTGAGGGGAGCAATGGGGGGAGGACTGGACGAGAGGAGTAGGAGAGACTCCTGCGCTGCAGAAAAGGTCTTCATTGGAGCGGCGGATTTGTAGATCCATGAGAAGGGAGCACGGATTCGAGCTAGGCGAAAACAAACCATGCAGAAAACGAACGAGGAAGAGGAGATGGTGACGTTTGATATATATGGAGACTGGTTGCTTACGTCAGGATTAGTGAGAATTGCAGCAGCTGTGTCGAATGAGCGCAGCTGCCTTCATTCCTCCCGAACTTTCATTAAAAACTCCATTAAAACATGCACAGTAAAGAGATTAAATGATTAAATTGTTTCACTAACATCCAATGCACCATGAGTGCCCCTGTCGGTCATTTTGGCCAGCCAAATCACGTACAGTGGTACGACGCAGTGAACTGTGGGTAATTTCACGCGCTACAGGGTTGTACTGTGCATTTTGAATGGCTGCATCTGTATGTGACCTACAGATGCAGCCATTCAAAACAAGCGGGATATGCTGCGGTACAATGCGGTGGGCTTGTCGCAATATACAGTATGCAAATAAGATTATGTTAATAGTATCCGGAATTACCTTGTAAAACCGGCAGGTGGAGCTAATAAAACTTAACTTCTCCTGTACAGCATTTGAGCTGTCACCAGAAAACATCCGGTTTCAAATCCAGATGCAAATCACTGCTGAGGGACAATCTTTATTCAATTAAAAATTTAAGTTGTATACTCTTTAGACTTTTAAATTTAAACTGTGTACTACAGCATGTTAATCATTATACATTCAAAAGTTGGTATATTTTATGAAAGCAAGATTGCTCAGTTGGACAAAAGTACACAACCTACCACCTTTATCATAAATATCTTAATTATTCAGAAATATTTTATGCATCAAAGTCTTTACCGAAGATATTACTAATAGTATTAATAATTAATGACCTTGGACGAGCTATTAACTCAAAGTATTACCCTGGTCCACATTCTTTATAACCATCTTTGTAAACAAAAATACTTTATTTTTTAATTGACAAAAAGTAACACCACAGCATTTTGTTGATCCAATAACGCATTTGTTTCTAATCATACAAAGTAAGTCTTGAGAATCTCCGATTCACCATGCCTTTCACATGCTCATAAAAGATATTAATTTAGGAACATAAACATATTACTGTATGTAAACTTTACTGTATATGGCTGGTCTTGGTAGTTTAAAGAAAAAATACACACCAGTATTCCTTTTCTCCCTAAACATTTTAAGCATCAAAGTCTTACATGTGGTTATTTCAGAAACATTTGTACGTGCTCCTTCTGACCATATTACTGTACGTTTATAAACTTTGTGAAAAGTGATCTTGTAACCATTTCTGCGAATACGCTCGTTATCGGAGTAAACAAAAGCATACTTTTAGAATTGGATTAATAGGGAATATAAATGGAATCACGTATCTAAAGAAATAAATAACGATAGAATTATATTGACGCAATGCAGAGGGCCGGAAACGCTTTTAACTGTGACAATATCCATGATATAGCACAGGTCTCGAGCAAAACCGAGCGTTTCATAATTTCTAAGAATTAAAATGATTTTGACACTTATCATTCAACGAGAACTCAAAATATCACAAGGATCCTCAAGAGCGCAACCAAGACAGCAGAAAAAGATATGTGTATCAGATACATGAGAATCCAAGCTTTTTTATCTAGGCTAAGAAGTAGTCTTTAAAATTTCTTTATCACACATTAAAAAGTCAAAATTCCGGGGTGTGCGTATATCAGAGAATATAGCATGGCTTTGAAAGTGTGTCAGCCAATAAGATTTCAGGACCAGAATTATCCGTTTTATAATAGGGAATATAGTGTGGAATCACGTATCTAAAGAAATTAATAATGATATTAATTTAAGGATCTAAATATCTAAATATATGTATTTATATAGCAGGTAGTATTACTGTATTCCACTTTCTTTGTAAACACAGAAAAAACAGATTCACAACGCGAAGCTGTGTCACTCGTTGACGGTTTGAACACCATGGCTGCTGTTTTTAATAAGCTGCTGAGTAAAGAATAGGAAAATTCCTGCTGTCAGCAGTATTATGTATATAGTTTTCTGCACAGGCTGTGAAAACTTTCACAAGTAGAGGTTTTTAAAATTAGGTTGTTTTTTTAATTCTTAAAAAATAAAGCAAAAACAAGATATAATGATATGTTCCTGCTTAGACATTGCATGACTTTAAAAGATATAAAAACAGGTTTCGATAGTTAATAACCACTTTTTATGCGTGAAAAACAAGTGATTTTTTCTTCCTCCTGATCAGCTTAGAATCTTTGTGTATGCTGTAAGGTTTTTACTTCTTAATTAAACGTTTAAAATACACGTTTTGAATATAAAAATATAATATTCTGTTGTCTTCCTGGTATGTAGAACAGATCAGCAGATCTTTTGTCCTCAATCACAGGCTCTGAAAACAGCGTGCTGCCCACTGCACTGCATCAGAGGGGAGGTGGCACCAAGAGAGGGAGGAAGTGCGGAGCTCAGTATCGCACAATGGCTGTAAAGCATCAATTGCGTCTGCATTCATAACTTAGTGTTTAAAATTAAACAACGTAGATCATTTTCTTTGACTCCTAAGTCCCTTGATTATCATTAAGCACAGGTTTCTCAGCACTCAGCACTTTTGATACCATTGTTAGATAAAGCATGAACTTATTGTACTTCTAATAACATTACAGGTGGAAAGATTTACAGATTATGTCTTTAATTTTGTTATACATTTTAGAAAAGTGTAATCTAAACATACACCACAAAACTATTCTCGATTGTATTTCTGAATGCTATGTTACACTTAGTTCATTGTTTTAAATACATCTAATTGAGAAAGTAAGTTGTTAGCATAAAGTATTAGCAATCAATAATATTACATTTAGCACTATAATAAATTGTAAAAAATGCCTGTGGTCTTTTCACTGATAAACTTGTGTTAACAAAAACTACAATATGCTTAAGAGTTGTTAAACCGTTTTTTATTTATTTTTTTAGCACAGCCAGCCAGCTGTGCCTGCTAGAGCACCACAATTCACACTCAACCACATCACAGATCATAGATCAGTCCCAATGTGTGAGATCTTGCTATTTGATCTGTGCTTGATCTTTGATCTGAGCTTTAATAGAGAGCTTATCTATATTAATATATTAATATCGAGTGGTATTAAATGCAACTTTTTTGTATAGATGACACTTTTCTAAAATGTATTTAAAAATAAAAATGATTACAATTGGCACAGCTGTAGCTTTTTCAAGAAACCTCCTAGAATTATGAAAACACTTGCTGTGTGTACAAAGTACATGTGGCTGTTTTCACAGCCTTCACTATGTCGTGTTTAAGCCATTTTTTTACCAGGCTTGAATATTCTTCTGTCCATATCTTTGGAATGGAAACACAGGAAGCCTTCAAACCAAATGCATTTTAAATACCACGACGTGAAAATCTTAACAGCCTCCACATAAAACAGTGAGGTAATACTCTTTTTTAAACCTCCAGTTTTTCATCAATGTGTAATTATACACTAACTGGAACCCGGGGGGACCGCTGTGTACATATGTTCACAACGCGAAAAACCCATACAGTACATCACCATAGCAGAACGGTGCATCCTGAAACGGCCAAAACATTGTGTCGTCTTTCTTCTGTTTTCAGCATGGAATAAACCTATTACTTGTTCCCTTGCAGCCTACGCATGCTGTACCCGGCTACCCACCTGTATTAAACCTATTTCACTCAGTAGTTTAAAGTAAGTGTAAAGTGCTATGAGGAAAAAAAGTCTCTGCGGGAGCACATCTGCAATAGAAAGCAACCAGTTTGACATGTACAGTAAAATGTGACATCTCTGGAGTGTCGAGTATATATCCAACAGTGTGAGCTCATTTGCAAGGCTATTTAAGTTGATTGAGTTACTGTAACAGTCTGGGTGTGGCGAGTTTCTACTGTCCCCTGACTGTCTTGGCTGAAAGGAACCTGTCTTTCATTGGAAGACAATGAACCTATTCTACTCATACATGAGAATATAGTATAAATACACCAAGGGATTGGGCTGAGTTCACATTACAAAACAATCAGCGAGTATATAGTATGGAGACAAAGACTTTTTAAGGGAAGAGACATGGTGCTTCAGCTGCCTGTGTGCATTAAACAAGAGAGTGTGGTGTTACTTTTTGTCAATGAAAAAGTGTGTGTGTGTGTGTGTGTCTCTCTGTACGCTGTACTGAAAAATAAAGCACCATTTTTCATTCAACGACTGCTTGAGTCACTGTGTCTGTCCTATATAATAATACCACAATATTATAAATGCCCCTTAGGCTGGGCAATCACATTTTTTAATTAAAAAATAATTAAAAAATCAGATGTAATGATGTGTTCCTGCTTAACTTAGAAATTGCATGACTTTAATACCTATAAAAACAGGTTTTGATAGTTAATAACCACTTTTTGTACACAAAAAACGGGTGATTTTTCTTCCTTGTCATCAGATCTTTCTTGGAAAAAAAAAGTGATTCGGGCACAGAAAGGTTAAAAATCAGACAGGCAGGGGGAGGGGGAGTTGTGAAACTGTTACTTGTCCTGGATAAAGCAGTTAAAAAATAGGTGGATTTACACCTGTGAAAACCGTTCCAATTTTAATGCAATATGGAAGACGTTATTCATAAAAAATGATCTTGTACGGTCTGTAAACTGAAAATTTATGAAGGAGACACGTTGAGTATTGCCTCTTTTTATACTTGGAAGAACATTCCAATGTTAATGCGACACTGAAGATATTATTAACAACCTTTTAAATCTGAAGGGAGATCTAAAGGGATCCAAACGATACAGGTCCCTGCTAGCTATTCAGAGGGAAAGACAGTGACATCACTGCGCAGGCGAGCAGACACACCCTCTAATATCAGGTGTATGCGTTAAATATATTTAGATCTTTGAATTAATGTCGTTATTGATTTATTTAGCCTCACAACATTGTCCAATAATACTCTTCTTGTGTTTAATTTTTAGTTAAGCAGGATTTGAGCTACAGACCATAAATAAGCAGTATTCACTTTTTTCACATATTGATGATAATGATATCAGTAGCAGTTTGAAACTATTCGTTGTTATAAATAAATGACTTAGATCCGAACATGTTGTGATATTTAGAAATATAAAAAAGTCAATAGAGTGTCCATAATATTGCTCTTTTGCTATTGCTATTTTAGTTTTTCAAAGAAATGTTTATGTGTTAAAAGAAAACTCATGGCGATAGCTGGATTTGAACACACAACCTCACGCTTATAAGTCAGTCACTTAAGCCATCACGCCACTGACAGAGTCACATGATAAGCAGTGAAAGCAGTGAAAATATCATTATTAATTTCTTTAGATATGTGACTCCATATTATATTCCCTATTAATCAAATTCTAAAAGTATGTTTTTGTTTACTCCAACATAAAGTGTATGCGCAGAAAAGCTTAAAACTATCACTTTTCTCACAAAGTACTGTATATAAAGTCCAGTAACATGGTCAGAAGGAGCATGTTAAAACGTTTCCGAAATAAAAAGATGTAAGACTTTTGATGCTTAAAATGTTTAGGGAGAAATGGAATACTGGTGTGTATTTTTTCCTTAAAATAACAATACCAGCAATATACAGTTTACATAATGTTTATGTTCCTAAATTAAAATCGTTTATGACCTTCAGGTGCGTTATGCTCCTATTCTTTTTATGTTCAGCTACTAAAATTTTCCGTTAGTGGTAAAATTCCATATAAATTCCATATCACTGGATGAACTACACTCTCACGGAAACTGGAAACCGTTTTTTATGATTTGAAACAAGCTTTCTTGCAGGCACTGACCCTGGGCTGGATTCCCTCAGACGGATCATCTGTATGTAAGTGAACAAAATGGGTTGTGAGCTGCTGTGCTGGGGCAGGAGCATGGGGGCATCGTCTGGTGGGTTATTATTCAGGACCCCTCGATGCAGCGGCCAAGGGGCCATGTTTATGTGTTGTACAGGCTACCTGCCTGGCTGTATAAAGTGTGATAACCTGGTGTTGAACCAGCAGATCGAATGAAAAGATTTAATTGGAACTTGTAAATATCTAAATGGTCAAACTGTTACAATTTATACAGACTCATGGTATGCATTTGGGGTATGCCATGATTTTGGGAGATTGTGGAGAAACGGATTTTTCTCACAGCTACAGGGACTCCAGTAAAAAACACTGGGTTGGTATCAGAATTATTAGAAGTTCTGGCCCACCCAAAACAGATAGCAGTTGTTAACTGTAAAGGACACACCAAAGAGGAATCAGCTGTGGCTAAAGGCAACGCCCTTGCTGACGCAGCAGCCAGACAAGCAGGCTTAAAAGAAGAATAGCAAAAACAGGAACCTGAGGTTTGCCTTAGGCCAGACAGACAATTACAGCACATACAGACAGAGGCACCCAAAGAGTGGGCCCAGCTCGAAAAAGGAATCGGGCTAGGAGCTGATGGTCTATGGAGACATCAGAGCACTGGAAGGTTAGCATGTCCTAAGTCTCTGATGCATTTTTAGCCTGACATATGCATTCTGACTCACCCAGGTGTGAGTCAAATGGTGTGCCGGTTTTCCCAAAACTGGGTGGGGATGGTGACCAGGTTTGAGCAGTAGTCACCTATGTGGTATCTCAATGTGATGCATGGGCTCTTATAATGATTGTGGATCTGTTTTCCCAGTGGGTTGAGGCCATGCCCTCTGTGATTGCCAAACACTTGATGATGAAGATAAGCCCTCAGTGGGGACTGCCCTGCAGCTTGTATTATGAAAAGGGACACACTTCACAGGGAAGGTGTGTCAGGCTATGGCTGTGTTGTTCGGGGTGAGATGGGACCTACATTGCCCCCATCACCCTCAGTCTGCAGGAACAGTGGAAATAAGGAACAGAACTCTGAAAGATCAATGAAACATCAGACTGAAGGAATACCGTGGATAGCTGCTCTGCCTGCGGTCTTGTGTAGCCTGCGGGCTGGATCAAACAGAACTGTGTAACTGATCCTGTTTGATATCATCAAACTTCCTGGAGAGCCAAATTTGGCTAATGGATAATTGAATTTGATATCTAATTATTGCAGTACTGTAGGTTGGTAATTGAAGTGGTGCATGGGACTGGTGAACAGGTGCTGGGCACTTGGGGACCTCAAGTAGAGGGAAAATGTGACCTGATACCTGGAGTGTGGGTTTGACAGATGTTGCAACCCTGCTGAGGAGAGACCATATCAAGTACTACTGACTACTACTCTGCCATCTGAGTGACAGGATGAGATAGCTGGATCTACACGTCGCACTGCCACTGAGCCACTGCACCAGAGACTGAGTGAACAGAAATAATTATGTTTTTACTGTTTCTGTTACGTTACACTAACAATGCGGAATATGGAATCAATACCTTCATGGTGTTGTCATATGTATCAGCCACGAATAATAATCAGAACCTCATGTTGGGTTTGTAACATGCTCATAGGAGTAATCCCCTTTGAGGTGATTATTTAGGTTTATTGGCATGGCTAAATAGTTCTGCTTTTCGTCTGAGTGTGCCTCAAATGTATTAAAATGGAACTAACCATAAGCTCCCCGCTATAATCACAGTTTTAGGCCATCCTCTATTAGGGTTATAAGCAGCTGTATGTAGTACTCATATTCCAGACAATTCTGAACATATCACTGACTTAGCACAGCACATACATGATGTAGGACAAAAATATTACGACTATAATCCTGATGATTGGGAAAGTGGCTGCTGTCTGTGTTCAGAGCCTGGGGAGGATCACTGGTACAATGTATCTTTATTGGTCTAACACTACTAATCATTTTTATTTAATGTTTTCACTGTCTTAAAGCTGTATGTACCAAAGTAATTAACTCTGTTATGATAATTCAATATAATCATGACGAGGACAAGAATCTCATTGTTTAGAACATTACTGGTGTTGATACAATATGTTCTAAGGAGGGAGTGAGGAAACTAGAATAAATGCTTTTTAGCAATTTATCTCCTAAAGGTTAAGCTGCATATTCTTTGCATAGCAAACAATGTGCTAATACATTGTTTGTTACACTGTATAAAAAGACTAACTTTATAACTTTTTAAATATAAACATCATGCTCTATACATCTTGAACATTTGACAATAAAATGTCGCCCTTTCTATCTCCCCAGGGAGCTCATATTGGTAGTTCTCACAGTGGTGTATATTCTGCCACAGGCACATTTTACAAAGGCACTGGATGAACTACACTCTCACCTTAACAGACACAAGAATACACATCCTGAGGTGGCATTCATCATAGCGGGTGATTTCAACGGTGCGAACTTGAGGAAAACAATGCCTAATCTACATCAACACTTTTGGCATATCCGATCACACCTCCATTTTGCTACTTCCCATTTACAAGCAGAAGCTTAAACAGGAGAGGCCAGCATTAAGAACCATTCAACGTTGGTCGGATGAATCGGATTTTATACTAAATCACTGTTTTGCTACCACTCACTGTCAGATCTTCTGCGAAGCTGCTGAAAATAATATCAATCTGTATACAGACCATGTTACTGGCTACATCAATAAATTTATTGAAGACGTGGTTCCCAGGATTACTGTTCGCACATATCGAAATCAGAAACCGGGGGTAAGTGGTGAGATTCACGCCAAACTGAAAGCTAGGACAGCTGTTTTCAATTCTGGCGATATGGATAAATACCATTATTTACCATAAAAAATCCAGAAACAACCTCAGGAAAGTTATCAAAATAGCTAAATACAACTATAGAGTATAATTAGAGTCATATTATCACGGCTCCAACACACGGACCATGTGGAGTGGGATACGCACCATTACATACTACAAAACGCAACCCAGCTATGTCGCACAACAGTCTGCCTCTCTTCCTGATGAGGTAAATTCATTCTATGCTCGGTTTGAGGTAAGTAACGCAGATTCTGTCAGGAAGATTCCAGAAATCCAAGACGGAAACCCACTGATCATATCCAGAGCAGATGTGTGTAAAGTTTTTAAAAAGACCAATCCATGCAAGGCTCCTGGCCCTGATGCCATCCTGACTGCGTTCTGAAGGCATGTGCAGACCAGCTGGCAGATGTCTTCTCTGACATATTCAATCTCTCTCTAGCTTAGTCTATAGTTCCTTCCTGCTTTAAGAAAACCACCATTGTCCCTGTTCCAAAGTAACCCAGAGTCAGCTGTCTAAATGACTACCACCTTGCTGCACTCACATCAGTTATCATGAACTGCTTTGAGCGGTTGGTCAAAGCATACATCATCTCCTCACTGCCTGACACCATAGACCCACTGCAATTTGCGTATCGCCAGAACAGGTCAACAGAAGATGCTATTGCCACTGCCCTCCATACTGCCCTCTCATACCTGGATAAGAAAGGAACATATGTGAGAATGCTGTTTATTGATAACAGCTAAGCATTCAATACTATAGTGCCCTCAAAGCTTGTCATCAAGCTCCACGACCTGGGACTGAACACCTCCCTCTGTAACTGGATCCTGGACCTCTTGACAGAATGTCCACAGGTGGTGAGGGTGGGCACCAACATATCCTCTACCCTGAATCTAAACACTGGAGCCCCCCAAGGCTGTGTGCTTAGCTCTGTCCTCTACTCCTTATTTACTCATGATTGTGTCGCCAGGCATAACTCAAACTCCATCATTAAGTTTGTGGACGATACAACAGTCATTGGCCTGATCACAGATGGTGAAGAGTCTGCGTACAGGGAGGAGGTTGAAACCCTGGCAGAATGGTGCCAGGAGAACAACCTCTCTCTGAACATCAGTAAGACTAAGGAGATGATTGTGGACTATAGAAAACACCAGGGAGGAGATCACACACCTATCTACATCAATGGGACTGCAGTGGAGAGGGTCACCAGTTTTAAGCTGCTGGGAGTTAACATCTTAGAGGACTTAACCTGGACCCACCACACCAACACCGTGGTCAAAACAGCATGGCAGCGCCTATTCTTTCTCTGTAGGCTAAAGAGGTTAGGCATGCCAACTTCTACAGGTGCACTATTGAGAGCATCCTGAATGGTTGCATCACTGCCTGGTATGGGAACTGCTCCGCCCGGGATCGCAAAGTACTGCAGAGGGTGGTGAAGTCAGCGCAGCTCATTACCGGCATTGAGCTACCAAACATCCAGGATATCTACTCAGCTAGATGTCTGAAGAAGGCCAGGTCCATTCTCAAGGACCCCAGTCATCCCAGTCACAAACTGTTTTCCCTCCTACCGTCTGGTAAACAGTACTGAAGCATTCGGTCCAAGTCCAACAGACTACGGAACAGCTTCTACCTCCAGGCAATAAGACTGCTAATTAGCCAACCTGCAGCTCCTTTAGCAAATCACCTGTAATGGCTACATGGACACACTGTTTTCACTGTATTCAGCATAACCGCACTACTTGTATATATTGCATACACCATGGACACATAGCAGATCTACTCATATTGAGTTTTATTCAATTTCTATTACATCTATTATTATGTAACCTTATTTTCATTACCTCAATTTTGTGCTTTTTGTGTTTTTGTGATTTTTGTGGGCTCATGGAAAAGACATTTCATTACCAGTAACTACTGCTGAACGCTGTATTGTTGTGCATTTGATAAATACACTTTGATTTGATTTGATTTGAACCGTTCAGAGAGACTAGCTTTTGCAAGCTGCTCTCCCGTGTGCACACAAATAAACAGCTCTTCTTTCACCAACACCCAGACTCTGATATTTTAATGTTTCATCAATTGAACTGTGAGCAGGGTCTTCCTAGCTGAGGGGAGCTCCCAGTGGTCGGTGGAGAGAAAAGGTTAGGCACCACTACTAAATGAGGTAAGCACTCCTTTTTTCTAAAAAGTCCCTTCTCCTCTCCACACCACTGAATGGGATTTTATCAATGCTGTAGCGAGGACCGTGAATGACTGTGTGTTGGTGACAGGTGTCTGTTGAGGTACCTGTGTGACTGTGCAGTAAAGCCCGGACTCCTGGCTGGTTTGTGCAGTGTTTTGTGGTGTGCAGTAAAGCCAGACGTGGTTTGCGTATCAGGGTCAGGTGGGCTGAGATAGAGGGGTTTTGGTTAATACCCCACCCGACTGAAGGGTGCACAGTGTAGTGTGCTATCTTAAGGCACCAGTTCTGTAGGGTTTGGGCATTTACGGGGTTAGTTATTAATTGTAGCCGTAAATCACAAAATGATTATTTTGATGGCCTTAGAATCCAACCATGCGATATAACTCAAACAACACACACACACACACAGGTACTAATACACGAGGACACATTTATTAATACATAGAATATGCATATTAACCTAACAGATCTTATCGAGAGGGTTATCAGAATACAAAAGGTGTATATTCAATCAGTTACGAAGAGTTACATATATCAAGAGGACATACGTTCAGTATATCATTCATTTAGACTGTTTCATAAATGAACTTGGTTATAACTTCTACATTAGATACTCAAAACAAGTACATAACTCTTAGGAATTAAATTGATGTCAACTGGTTGGGATAACACTTCTCGAGCTGTAATGCATTGAAGTTGAATACTCATCCAATCTCTGGGGATTCAGATCTCCTGCGGGCTGTCTGGCTCTGTGCCAGGCTGTGCTGTGCAGCTTGCGACGGTGCAATGCTGATGCTCACTGACCGGCTAGTTAGTGTTGGCTGAAACTAGCAAAGTTTGCGCCCAGGAGAAAAGATGACTGTGGGTCCCAACAAGTCAGGAAGAAGACCGGTTCGTTCCTGATGAAGCGCTAGTTCTGAATAGTGATTCAGCTGTCCACAGTTCAGACCTGTTCACGAGGCCTGCTGCTGATGCTAACCTCGGGTGGATCCTCTGGTTACTCTCTTGACTCTTAGAACAGAGGAAAGTTCTGGCACTTGGACACACTGGCCGTTCCATGGTTGTCCGGGCTGAGTCTCAGGATGGTCAGGATGCGAGAATGTCTTGCCCTTGGAAGCCTTTCTGCTCCTGGGCCGTCCTGCCCTGGAATTGTCTCGCACCCCTGGAATTCTCCTTAGAATTCTCCTGCTGGAAAAGTCCACATAGTTCTACAGGCTCTCTGTGTTGCCTGTTTTACCTGGAGGAACTTCAGCTCGTTCATTGGCTGAAAGTTTTATGGGCATCAGAGTCCCACGTGGGTTACTCGGCCCTACCAGTCCCTGATTGGTTGATCAAGGTGAGATATGAGTCACTTACTCCTGACACCTAGGAATGCAGTCCAGATGTCCATCTGGCACTCCCTAGACAGATAGGCGCCAATGGATGACCATTGATCATGATAGCCAGGCTTAGCTAAGTGCATCCCCATTTGGGAGCTGTCCCTTATCAAAGGAAACCTTAAATCAGCCTGCATGAATAGCTTCTCTGTGGCTGCACCACAGAGATGAAGAGGGAGATAGGGCCTCATTTGGGAAAGCACAGCAACACTTAATTCCGTCTTATTAACAAGCATTGCCGCTACAACAGTAAAGCCCGACGTGGTTTGTGTATCAGGGCCAGGCAGGTTGAGATAGAGGGGTTTCGGATAATACCCCACCCGACTGAAGGGTACGCAGTAAAGCCCAACGTGGTTTGTGTATCAGGGTCAGGCAGGTTGAGATAGAGGGGATTTGGATAATACCCTACCTTTATCATAAATATTTTAATTATGTAGAAATATTTTATGCATCAAAGCCTTTACCGAAGATATTACTAATAGTATTAATAATGAATTACTTTGGACAAGCTTTAAACTCTAAGTATTACATTGGTACACATTCTTTCTAACCGTCATTTTAAACCAAAATACTTTTATTTTTTTCTTTGACAAACACCACAGCATTTTGTTGATCTAACTAACAAGGACAAGACATTAGTTAGCCAATATGATAAAGGAATAAATGACTTTTTTTTCTCTTTTCTTTAGCACATTTGTACAAGCACTTAGAATCTGTCCAAGCCCTACTTTGTCAGGCATTTTCTTTTACTGTAACGGACATAAAAACCTTGCTTTTAACAGAGCGTTTCATAATTTCTAACAACGAAAAATTATTTAAACTGCGACACTTATCATTCAACCAGAGCTCAAAATATCACAAGGATCCTCAAGAGCACAGCAAAGACTGTATTAAAAGATACTTGTATCAGATACGTGAGAATCCAAGCTTTTTTATCTATGCTTTCTTTTCCGTATACCAGAGATTATGGGACCACTTCAGAAGGGTGTCAGCCAGTCAGATTCCAGGAATCGGTACATTAAAGAAAAAATACACACCAGTATTGCATTTCTCCCTAAACATTTTAAGCATCAAAGTCTTTAACTAACATGTGAAATAGTGTGTATAAAAAGTGGTAGTTTTAAGCTTTTCTTTTAATATAATACGGAATCGCATATCTAAAGAAATTAATAATTATATTTGTGTATTGCAACACAGTAATACACGCTGTTCAATGTCTGTTGATTTTGTATGTGTAGGGCTGTTTCACCTCTGCTCACATGACCTTCCCAGTAGCCTGGTGGTCTACAGATGCGTTCTGCGTTGTGTAGCAATGAGTGACTATATTCTCAGCCTGAGGAACGTAAACAGCTTAATTTTCGTATTAAATAATTTTTTTAAATTAAAATTCATTCTATATAGCAATCGCATAATTTGGTACCGTTTCATAAAACTTTGATGCTTAAAACTGTACTGTGGATGGCTGGTCTTGGAAGTTTAAAGAAAAAATACACACCAGTCTTCCATTTCTCCCTAAACATTTTAAGCATGAAAGTTTTATGAAACGGTACCCAAATATGTGATTGCTGTATAGAATGAATTTTAATTTTAAAAAAATGATTTAACTGAAAATTAAGCTGTTTACATCTTCCGCCTGAGAACAGTCACCCGTTGCTACCCAATGCAGAAACACAGCCACTAACTAGCAAAGAGAGGACATTAGCTAGCCAATATGATAAAGAAATTAATGATTATTTTGTTTCTTTCTTTTGCACATTTATTTGAACATTTCCATCAATTGTACAAGCACTTGGAAACTGTCCAATCCCTAGTTCATCAGGTATTTACTTTTACGCTGCGGGCATTCTCCCGGTCTGTGTCTTCTAGGATATAATGCCAGCGATTTTTTGTTAAATTTGGGTTTCCAATAACGCCACAGCAAAAACTTGTTTTTATGTCCACTATAACAGACAATCTCCTTTGCTTTTAACCGAGCGTTTAATAATTTACTTAAATGAAAATGATTTACTTTATTTCCCTCACGGGATCAATAAAAGTATCTATCATCTATCTAAACTATTAGATAGAAAGATAGAAAGAATTCTTGGGTCTCCCTATACCAGAGATTATGGTAGGGCTTCAGAATGGTGATTGGCTGACACCATCTGACACCCCTCTGATTGGAGAAAAAAGACGTGCTGGTTTGCTATACATACAATACCAGGAAGAGGATTTCTTTCTATTCAAAACATGTATTTTTAAAGTTTAATTAAGTAAAAACCTTACAGCGTACACAGATTTCTAAACTGATCAGGAGGAAGAAAAATCACCCGTGTTTCATGCATAAAAAGTGGTTATTAACTATCGAAACCTGTTTTATTTATTTTATTTTTATTTAGATTAAGAGTTCCCGTCACCCCCATTCCCATTTAAATCACAAACCCGTGTATAATTAAATGTCTTTTAAAGTAAATCGTTACCTTTGTCTTATCCATAATAATGTTCACCACTCTGTCCAGCAAATTAATAATAAACTTTATTTTATATAGCATTTTAAACGAATAAGTAATTAGATTGCTCATAAACCTAATCACTTATTCTACATAAACACAGCATAATTGCTCTCTGAAAATGCTTTTCTTTTTATTTAGGCTCAGATTTCAACTATAGATCGTATTATTAATAACCATAATAACAACCTACCAACAAAAACAACCATATTAACATAATACCAACCAAAAACATAGAAACAACCACAATACAAAATCAAATATATCAAACCATTAAACTCTCTCAAATTCCACATTCCCAAATAGACATTTCCATAGCCCTGCCCCTTATGCAAAACCAACATCCCTCCCCTGTTCTCTCTCTCCGCTGGCATTTGTAATCGTTTTTATTTTTAAAAAAATTTTAGAAAAGTCATGTATTTTTAAAATCTTAAGATGTCTATATTTATGTCTTTATTTAGTGGTTTCATTAGTGACAAAAGCTAAACTTTCTTGGAAAAATGTCTTTTATGTAAACCATGTTTACTATTAATTCATTTAGGGCTAGAATATGTTCATTGTCTTCCAATGAAAGAAGGGTTCCTTTCGCCGTAGTCAGGTTGACATTAGAAGCTTGCCACGCCGGGACTGTTACACCAACGCATTAGCATGTTAAAGCGATTTCATTGAGGAGCCTAGCTTTCTTAACTAGTAAGTACTGTACTTCCTTGGTTTTGGAGGGGGGGAGGTGTCTTTCGCTGGAAATCTCGCCCCCTTCTACTATGAAAATACCTGTGAAGCCGGTTTAATTAGAGAGGGGGGTTGTACTTGCAGTGTATACAGTAGCCAGAGCCGACCGCTACGCCGCCCATGTGTTATGCTCTTCGTTAATGTCTAAGCCGGAACACATAATTATATCTCATTTTGTATTTCTTAAAAAAAAATTGTTTGTTTGCCCAGCCTAACAATATTGTTGTTATTGTTTTTAACCTGTAAAGCATTTTGAGGAGCCACCTTTAAAGGCGACATATACAATAAAGTTCATTATTATTACAATTGTTAGTTTGCCGGACAGAGAGGTGAACATTATTACACAGAAGACAAAGATAGCGATTTACGTTGCATTGTGCATTGTGCTGCTGTAATACAGTTTTAAATAATTAAAAGTCTAAACAGTATCAGCTTTATTTATGGGTTTTAAATAAAGGCTATTTAAATGCAATTTAAATCAATATAAATGTTTATATTGTAATGCATAGGTGACTATTCATTGTTATTAAAATGACTTCAATTCGATCATGTTGTGATATTTAGAAATATACATTTGTTTGGTGCGAGTTAATTTTTATTTAATCTCTGAGCTATACTGATTCTTATGGAAGCCAGTTTCCGCCAGGGAGTAAAAAAAAAACACACTATGGTATTCTGTCCGATGCAGTGCAGTTAAAAACATATCTCTGATGCTGTTCCTAAATTAATATCATTTATGACCATCAGACGCTTTATGCTCCTTTCTTTTTTCCAGTGGATTGAACAGGAAGAGGCATTTCATGATGTACTTTTCACTGATGAAACAACAGTGGCTCTGGAACAGTTTTCAATCATGTCGTTTCATAAAAAGGGGAGATATGTGAACAAGCAAAACCCAAAACAAACATGTATGCCATACGGCGTACGTGTTACTGAAGCTAAAAGTTTACCCTTTGTCACTAATGTAACCACTAAATAAAGACATACAGAAATCCCTACGTTACAGACTGTATATGGCTGGTATTGGTAGTTTAAAGAAAAAATACACACCAGTATTCCACTTTCTCCCTAAACATTTTAAGCATCAGAGTCTTACATGTGGTTATTTCGGAAACGTTTGTATGTGCTCCTTCTGACCATGTTACTGTTTACTGTTACTGACCATATAAAGTTTAAGTGCCTGTGGGCACTTTTCCTGTCCGTGGGGGGTGGGGGGTGGACCATCTTTCATTAGAAGGTTAGTCTGTTCTACTCTGAGAATGTAGAGGGGGTGGAAAGTGCCTGCGGTCATTTAATTAGTATTAAAATTCGCACTGATTCCCTTGCGAAGATACGGAATATTCGTGCGTGGTCAAAAAAATGGCATAAAAACGACAAAGTGAAGGCTGTGAAAACATTCACAATGTACTTTATACACAAAGCAAGTTTTCTCACAACTCTAGGAGGTTTCGTGAAAATGCTACAGGCGTGCCAAAATCGTTTTTTTTTAATTCAAGGTGACTTTACTGCGGTTTTCTTTTTCAGATTGTGAATCAAAAAAGGCATTTAATTAAACACGCGATTGCAATTTTAATCAATTACTGTATTGATTGAAACACACATTCTGTACAGATACAGTACAGTCACATTCTCCTGTCGTCCAGTGGTGTAAAAGGAATTAGCAGGTGATTGAGATAACAATGCACCGCCCACCGAGTGGAATGTTCTCATTTGTTCTCAAGTGTAAAAAGAGGTGATAATTCCTAATAATTCCGTGTCGCTTTAACTAACCTCTTCAGTTTATTCCGCCAGACAGTACATGAATATAATTATATCGTTATTGATTTGTTTAGATACGCAATTCCATATTATATTCCCTGTTAATCAAATTCTAAAAGTGTGCATTTGTTAGATAACAAGCGAATTCACAGAAAAGGTTAAAAGACTATCACTTTTCACAAAGTATATAATTCTAATATGGTCAGAAGGAGCACGTAAAAACGTTTCCCAAATAACAACATGTAAGACTTTGATGCCTAAAATGTTTAGGGAGAAATGGAATGTATTTCTCCCTAAACATTATGTAACTGTTGTGTATTTTTTCTTTAAACTACCAAGACCAGCAATATACAGTACAGTTTACATACAGTAATATCTTTATGTTCCTAAATCATTATCGTTTTTGAGAATGTGAAAGGCATGGTGAATCGGAGATTCTCAAGAATTACTTTGTAAGAGTAGAAACGAATGCATGATCGGATCAACTAAATGCTGTGGTGTTACTTTTTGTCAATGAAAAAATAAACTCTTTTCGTTTACAAAGACGGTTACAAAGAATGTGGACCAGGGTAATACTTTGAGCTTACAGCTTGTCCAAGGTCATTCATTATTAATACTATAGTAATATCTTCGGTAAAGACTTTGATGCATAAAATATTCCTGCATAATTAAAATATTTATGATAAAGGTGGTAGGTTGTGTACTTTTGTCCAACAGAACAATCTTGCTTTTATAAAATATACCGCCTTTTTAATGTTAAATGATTAACATGCTGTAATACACTGTTTAAATTTAAAAGTCTAAATAGCATACAACTTAAATTCTTAATTGAATAAAGATTGTCCCACAGCAGTGATCGGGATTCGAAACCGACATTTTCTAGTGACAGCTCAAATGCTGTACAGGAGAGGTTAATCTTTATTAGCTCCACCTGGTGGTTTTACAAGGTGATTCCGGATACTTTTAACATAATCTAATTTGCATACGCTATGATGCGGTAGACTGCGACGCGCCCACCGTGTTATACTGCAGCATACATTCATTGTTTTGAATGGCTGCATCTGTATGTGCCAGATTAGTAACCCACAGGTTGTGTGTTCAAATCCAGCCTGCGCTGCGACTTTTCTTTTAACAAACATTTCTTTGAAAAAATAGAATAGCAATATTATGGATAATTTATTGACTTTTTATATTTCTAAAAATCACAACATGATCGAATTTAAGTCGTTTTTAATAACAATAATTAGTCACCTTCTTTCCTTCTGACAACCGTCCCTGCTTCTGCTTCCTGCTTCTAGAGTGTGTGTGTGTGTGTGATTGTGGGCGGGGGGATCCCTTTAGATCTCCCTTCAGATTTAAAAGGTTATTAATCATATCTTCGGTGTCGCATCTTCCCAGTGTAGCTGATCCTTTGCTGCCTGGGTAAACTATCACAAACCTTTAGAGAACGTAACGTTTCTATTATCAACAAATTGTAAATACGATGTTTACATTGGCATTATTAATTTTTCACTTGAGTGTATGGAGGATTGTCAGCTGTCACTGAGAGTAGACCCCCCCTCTTAGGCTGCGCAAACGATCTTTTAAATTTTTATAGAGAAATAGAGGCTGTACAATATGCGTTACAATATAAACATTTATATTGATTTCAATTGTGTTTTGATTTAAATCGCAAATGCGTGTTTAATTATATGTATTTTTTTATTCACAATCAGACAAATGCATCATAAATTGTTATCTTTGTCTTCTAAGTATCGTAATAAACTTTCAGCATAGCTTTCTCCCCGTTAAGATTTATTTTAACTTTTATTTTAAATTGTATTACAGCATTGTACACATGTTTAAAAGAGAAGAGAGAAAACTCAAGCCTTCTTCAGGTGTGAGGGTTTCTGCTCTGAATGAAATGCTAAAATGCAATGTAGGCTCTGAATGGGTTAAATTCAGTGAGAATTGTAATACTAATTAAATGACCCCGGGCACTTTCCAGCCCATCTGACAGCAGGAACTCCTATTCTTACAGTAGCTCAGCAGCTCATTACAATATAGGATGTTCAAACCTTTTTTTTTTACACAGTGACACAGTGTTGCGTTGTGAATCTGTTTGCAACCTGTGAATCTGTGAATCCCCGTGTTTGCAACCGGACACAGTAGCAGTCTCGCCCACCACCCCGAGTACCTCAGCGGGCCCCTCCCATGATGGCACCAGCTTAGGGCTGAGGCCTTTGCGGGGGCGCGGGCTGTACACCCAAACCGAGTCCCCGGGCTGGAAGGCAGGCCCCCTGCAGCGCAGGTCATAGTGCCGCTTCTGCCGGACCCCCGCCTGAGTCGGGTGGGTCCGTGCAAAGCTGTGCACCCGCCGCATCCGCTGCCGCAGGTTCCACTCGTAGTCCAATCCAGCCGGCGGTTCCGACCCATCTCCGGGCAGCGTAGGCCGCGCTCCTGCTGCCCTCCAGCGGAGCACTGGCCCCATGTCAGGATCAGCTGCCTGACGCTGCGCCAGGTCTGACAGGCCCACCCCCAGTGGCCCCTCCAGGGCCGTGGCCATGGTGCTCGCCTTCGCCACGGTGCGGACAGCCCCCTCACGCTGCTCCAGCTGGGCACAGTGGTGGCAGTCCATGGCCTCACAGGGGCGCCGCGAGAGAGCGTCGGCTTTGAGATGGCAAGACCGCGCACGGTGCACGACAGTGAAGTCGTACTGCTGCAGGATCTATATCCATCGCGCCATCTGCCCCTCCGGCTCCTTAAAGTGGAGCAGCCAGGTGAGGGATGCGTGGTCGGTCCTCAACCAGAACCGGGTCCCGAACAGGTACGGCCTGAAGTGGTAAACTGCCGCTATCACCGCCAGCAGCTCGCGATGGGTTACGCAGTAGTTCCATTCAGCCCTAGTCAGAGCCCAACTATAGTAGGCCACTACGCGCTCCCCATCTGGCCCCTCCTGCGCCAACACTACACCCACCCCCGAGTTACTCGCGTCGGTATAGAGAACATACGGTAACCGCGGGTCGGGGTAGGCCAGCACGGGGGACCCCACCAGAGCTTCATGCAACCGGCCGAAAGCCGTCTCACAGCCCGAGTTCTAGTCAAAACGGCGGCCCTTGTCGGTGAGGCGGTCCAGCGGGGCAGCGATACTGGCAAAGTCCCGGACGAACCTCCGGTAGTACAAGGCCAACCTCAGAAAGCTGCGCAGCTCTGCAATGGTGCGGGGAGTCAGCCAGCCCCTCACTGCGGCGACCTTACCTGGGTCCGTAGTCACCCCTCGCGGTCCAACAACATGTCCCAGGAAGGTCACCTCCTGCCTCAGGAGCTCGCACTTGCGGGTATTGAGCCTCAGGCCAGCACAGCGGATGCAGGCCAGCACCGCCTGGAGGTTCGTCAAGGCCTGGTCGAAACCCCGGTCATGAACCAGCAGATCGTCCAGATACAGCACACACTGGTTCCCCGGGACCGATGCCAGCACCCTCTCCATCAGCCTCTCGAATGTCGCCGGGGCATTGCACAGGCCAAAAGGCATGATAGTAAACTGCTAGAGGCCCTGGCCGATGGAAAAGGCCGTCTTCGGGCGAGCATCGGGAGCAAGCGGTACCTGCCAGTAGCCGCAGCGGAGGTCCAGGGAGCTGAACCAGGTTGACCCGGTGATGTAGTCCAGGGAGTCATCTATCCTCGGCAGGGGGTAGGAATCTATCCGGGTGACCTCGTTCAGCTGGCGGTAGTTGACGCAGAACCTCCACGAGCCATCTTTTTTTTTTACCAGTACAGCTGGCGCTGAGCACGGGCTCACGGAGGGCTCAATCACCCCCGCTGCGGCCATCTCCCGGATCTTTTCCTCGGCGGCGGTCCGCTTGGCATGAACCATGCGTCCCAGTGGGATGCAGATGGGCCGAGACTCGCTGGTGTTGATTTCGTGTTGGACCAGGGCAGTGCGGGTGCAGTCCTCATCTCTCAACGCAAAGAGGTCATCGTTCTGGGCAAGTAGCTCCTGGAGCTGCTGCCGCCGGTCCTGATCGAGGCCCTCGGAGCTCCGCTGGTAGAGGTCCTCAACGGCATGCCTCGCTTCCACGCAACGCTCGGCCCCCACCGCCGCCGCCTTCCTGGCCCCCCGGCCGACCCGGGGACAGGATCCGGCACGCTCCCTCCCCGGCTCCCAGGCCTGGTCTGCCCCGGTGACTGCCACCACCATCGCTGCCACTGCCTCTTTTTCCCCCAGCTCCTGCAACCCCGCGTCCCTCGGCCTTCACCGGACCCTCCACCAGGTGAAGTCGCTCCCCCTGCCACACCAACTCCTGCTGGCCCAAGTCCAAACTGGGCCCCACTCGCTGCAGTAGGTCCAGCCCCAGAATGCAGTCCTCCTGGATGGGTGCGAGGTAGCAGGGGTGGCGCTCCGTCGCTGCAGCTAGACGGAAGGCAAGCACCTGTTTCCACCAGACTGCAGCGAGCTGTCCCGTCACAGTCCTTAGCCGCAGGCTGGAGGCCTCCAATCCTGGGGGGTTGGTGCCCTCGGTGTCGGGGAGGACGCCCGGCCAGAGTAGGCAGTGGAGGTACAGGCCCCGGCTACAGGGTTTGAGGTGTTCAAGGGCGGCCTTCCCCACGCTGAGCCGTCCTGTTCCCGTTTCCCGACGCCAATCGAGGAGTGTGAGGTGGGGGTGCCCGGCAGAACCGGGCCCTGTGTCCCCTCTACCCGCAGCGGTCGTAAATCAGCATGCGGGGCTGTTCCGCGGGGGTCGCTGCACGGGCTGGCTCCTCTTCCCCCTCGCTGGATTCCTCTGTCGCCGCCTCAGTCAGCCGGCAGGGCGCACTGCATCTGCTGGCGCTACCAGCCACCCCGAACACGGCCTCACCCCCTGTAGCAAGGGCCAAGGCCTGCTCCACCGATGCCGGCGCAGCCAGCTGCACGTGGCGCCGCAGCTCCTTGGGTGAGAGGGCCTTGAGAAAGGCCTGGAGAGCCATCTCCCGCTGCGCCTCCTGGGGAAAAGTTGGGTATCCTCGGCGGGCGAGGAACATGACATCAGCGGCAACTGGGCCCAGTCGCTCTCCTGGTCGGCGCCGCAGCAGGGCCAGCTTCTCCCGCATCAGGTCCGGCGCCTCCTAAACACCGAAGCGCAGCTGGAGTCCTCCTCCAGGATATCCAGGAGCACCTGGCAGGCCGCTCCTTCCAGCGCCGCCACCAGGTGGCCGGCCATCTCCGCCCGGCTCCAGCCATTCGTCCGGGCCGCGAGCTGAAACTGCGCCTCATAGGTTTCCCAAGGCGCTTTCCGGTCGTAGCGACCGGGTTGCACCTGCGCTGATGGGTGTGAGAATCACTGGTCGGTTTCTGCAGGGAGGGTATCCGCTGACCAGGAGTAGCGGCCAATCGCCCCAATTCTACCGGCGGGACCACTACTGAGTAGCCCTGGTAAGGGCTGTGGCCACCTGTCGCACCCA
This sequence comes from Lepisosteus platostomus, assembly GCF_059453375.1. Classification (NCBI taxonomy): domain Eukaryota; kingdom Metazoa; phylum Chordata; class Actinopteri; order Semionotiformes; family Lepisosteidae; genus Lepisosteus; species Lepisosteus platostomus. The sequence continues at coordinate 24,569,142 of NC_142611.1, forward strand.
GGAGTTGCTCAGGCTCCCTATGTGCGCTGCCGATGGGTTCTATCTCTTTTAGAGTCAGCCGGCGCTTAACAGAATCGGCTAGTGTCTGCCACGATTTGTCCATCCTGCCCGCTTCTGACACTAATGTAGCTTTTACAGGTTCTTTTCAGAACAAAGGACCAGTGGAGACGCAATTGACAAACCAAGCGCTAGCTTTATTCATTAACAACCACAAAACCAAACACAGGATATACATGCACATGAGGAGACTGACGGAACACGTACACATCTTTAGGGTGGTAATTACTTAACAACATGCTATACTCTAACTACACAGGGCACTAGAACTACTAGGACATTATTTACACAGACTCAGACTCTCCCCGGCTAAAACTCCCAGCATGCCCAGCGGTACTACGAGCACCTAGGGGCGCCTCCTCCTCACCACCAGGCGAGGGCGTTACAGTATATTTTATGAAAGCAAGATTGCTCAGTTGGGCAAAAGTACACAACCTACCTTTATTATAAATATTTGAATTATGCAGAAATATTTTATGCATCAAAGCCTTTACCGAAGATATTACTCATATTATTAATAATGAATGACCTTGGACAAGCTGTAAACTCAAAGTATTATGCTGGTCCACATTATTTGTAACCGTCATTTTAAATGAAAAAACTTTATTTTTTCAGTGACAAAAAGTAACACCACAGCATTTCGTTGATCTAACTAACAAGGACGGGACATTAGCTAGCCAATATGATAAAGGAATAAGTTACTTTTCTTGTTTATTTCTTTAGCACATTAATTTGAACATTTCCATTGATTGTGCAAGCACTGAAAAACTGACCAATCCCTAGTTCGTCGGGCATTTTCTTTTAGTATAACAGACATAAAAACTCCCTTGCTTTTAACAGAGCGTTTCATAATTTCTAACAATGAAAATTATTTAAACTGCGACACTTATCATTCAACCAGAGCTCAAAATATCACAAGGATCCTCAAGAGCACAGCAAAGACTGTATTAAAAGATACTTGTATCAGATACGTGAGAATCCAAGCTTTTTTATCTATGCTTTCTTTTCCGTATACCAGAGATTATGGGACCACTTCAGAAGGGTGTCAGCCAGTCAGATTCCAGGAATCGGTACATTAAAGAAAAAATACACACCAGTATTGCATTTCTCCCTAAACATTTTAAGCATCAAAGTCTTTAACTAACATGTGAAATAGTGTGTATAAAAAGTGGTAGTTTTAAGCTTTTCTTTTAATATAATACGGAATCGCATATCTAAAGAAATTAATAATTATATTTGTGTATTGCAACACAGTAATACACGCTGTTCAATGTCTGTTGATTTTGTATGTGTAGGGCTGTTTCACCTCTGCTCACATGACCTTCCCAGTAGCCTGGTGGTCTACAGATGCGTTCTGCGTTGTGTAGCAATGAGTGACTATATTCTCAGCCTGAGGAACGTAAACAGCTTAATTTTCGTATTAAATAATTTTTTTAAATTAAAATTCATTCTATATAGCAATCGCATAATTTGGTACCGTTTCATAAAACTTTGATGCTTAAAACTGTACTGTGGATGGCTGGTCTTGGAAGTTTAAAGAAAAAATACACACCAGTCTTCCATTTCTCCCTAAACATTTTAAGCATGAAAGTTTTATGAAACGGTACCCAAATATGTGATTGCTGTATAGAATGAATTTTAATTTTAAAAAAATGATTTAACTGAAAATTAAGCTGTTTACATCTTCCGCCTGAGAACAGTCACCCGTTGCTACCCAATGCAGAAACACAGCCACTAACTAGCAAAGAGAGGACATTAGCTAGCCAATATGATAAAGAAATTAATGATTATTTTGTTTCTTTCTTTTGCACATTTATTTGAACATTTCCATCAATTGTACAAGCACTTGGAAACTGTCCAATCCCTAGTTCATCAGGTATTTACTTTTACGCTGCGGGCATTCTCCCGGTCTGTGTCTTCTAGGATATAATGCCAGCGATTTTTTGTTAAATTTGGGTTTCCAATAACGCCACAGCAAAAACTTGTTTTTATGTCCACTATAACAGACAATCTCCTTTGCTTTTAACCGAGCGTTTAATAATTTACTTAAATGAAAATGATTTACTTTATTTCCCTCACGGGATCAATAAAAGTATCTATCATCTATCTAAACTATTAGATAGAAAGATAGAAAGAATTCTTGGGTCTCCCTATACCAGAGATTATGGTAGGGCTTCAGAATGGTGATTGGCTGACACCATCTGACACCCCTCTGATTGGAGAAAAAAGACGTGCTGGTTTGCTATACATACAATACCAGGAAGAGGATTTCTTTCTATTCAAAACATGTATTTTTAAAGTTTAATTAAGTAAAAACCTTACAGCGTACACAGATTTCTAAACTGATCAGGAGGAAGAAAAATCACCCGTGTTTCATGCATAAAAAGTGGTTATTAACTATCGAAACCTGTTTTATTTATTTTATTTTTATTTAGATTAAGAGTTCCCGTCACCCCCATTCCCATTTAAATCACAAACCCGTGTATAATTAAATGTCTTTTAAAGTAAATCGTTACCTTTGTCTTATCCATAATAATGTTCACCACTCTGTCCAGCAAATTAATAATAAACTTTATTTTATATAGCATTTTAAACGAATAAGTAATTAGATTGCTCATAAACCTAATCACTTATTCTACATAAACACAGCATAATTGCTCTCTGAAAATGCTTTTCTTTTTATTTAGGCTCAGATTTCAACTATAGATCGTATTATTAATAACCATAATAACAACCTACCAACAAAAACAACCATATTAACATAATACCAACCAAAAACATAGAAACAACCACAATACAAAATCAAATATATCAAACCATTAAACTCTCTCAAATTCCACATTCCCAAATAGACATTTCCATAGCCCTGCCCCTTATGCAAAACCAACATCCCTCCCCTGTTCTCTCTCTCCGCTGGCATTTGTAATCGTTTTTATTTTTAAAAAAATTTTAGAAAAGTCATGTATTTTTAAAATCTTAAGATGTCTATATTTATGTCTTTATTTAGTGGTTTCATTAGTGACAAAAGCTAAACTTTCTTGGAAAAATGTCTTTTATGTAAACCATGTTTACTATTAATTCATTTAGGGCTAGAATATGTTCATTGTCTTCCAATGAAAGAAGGGTTCCTTTCGCCGTAGTCAGGTTGACATTAGAAGCTTGCCACGCCGGGACTGTTACACCAACGCATTAGCATGTTAAAGCGATTTCATTGAGGAGCCTAGCTTTCTTAACTAGTAAGTACTGTACTTCCTTGGTTTTGGAGGGGGGGAGGTGTCTTTCGCTGGAAATCTCGCCCCCTTCTACTATGAAAATACCTGTGAAGCCGGTTTAATTAGAGAGGGGGGTTGTACTTGCAGTGTATACAGTAGCCAGAGCCGACCGCTACGCCGCCCATGTGTTATGCTCTTCGTTAATGTCTAAGCCGGAACACATAATTATATCTCATTTTGTATTTCTTAAAAAAAAATTGTTTGTTTGCCCAGCCTAACAATATTGTTGTTATTGTTTTTAACCTGTAAAGCATTTTGAGGAGCCACCTTTAAAGGCGACATATACAATAAAGTTCATTATTATTACAATTGTTAGTTTGCCGGACAGAGAGGTGAACATTATTACACAGAAGACAAAGATAGCGATTTACGTTGCATTGTGCATTGTGCTGCTGTAATACAGTTTTAAATAATTAAAAGTCTAAACAGTATCAGCTTTATTTATGGGTTTTAAATAAAGGCTATTTAAATGCAATTTAAATCAATATAAATGTTTATATTGTAATGCATAGGTGACTATTCATTGTTATTAAAATGACTTCAATTCGATCATGTTGTGATATTTAGAAATATACATTTGTTTGGTGCGAGTTAATTTTTATTTAATCTCTGAGCTATACTGATTCTTATGGAAGCCAGTTTCCGCCAGGGAGTAAAAAAAAAACACACTATGGTATTCTGTCCGATGCAGTGCAGTTAAAAACATATCTCTGATGCTGTTCCTAAATTAATATCATTTATGACCATCAGACGCTTTATGCTCCTTTCTTTTTTCCAGTGGATTGAACAGGAAGAGGCATTTCATGATGTACTTTTCACTGATGAAACAACAGTGGCTCTGGAACAGTTTTCAATCATGTCGTTTCATAAAAAGGGGAGATATGTGAACAAGCAAAACCCAAAACAAACATGTATGCCATACGGCGTACGTGTTACTGAAGCTAAAAGTTTACCCTTTGTCACTAATGTAACCACTAAATAAAGACATACAGAAATCCCTACGTTACAGACTGTATATGGCTGGTATTGGTAGTTTAAAGAAAAAATACACACCAGTATTCCACTTTCTCCCTAAACATTTTAAGCATCAGAGTCTTACATGTGGTTATTTCGGAAACGTTTGTATGTGCTCCTTCTGACCATGTTACTGTTTACTGTTACTGACCATATAAAGTTTAAGTGCCTGTGGGCACTTTTCCTGTCCGTGGGGGGTGGGGGGTGGACCATCTTTCATTAGAAGGTTAGTCTGTTCTACTCTGAGAATGTAGAGGGGGTGGAAAGTGCCTGCGGTCATTTAATTAGTATTAAAATTCGCACTGATTCCCTTGCGAAGATACGGAATATTCGTGCGTGGTCAAAAAAATGGCATAAAAACGACAAAGTGAAGGCTGTGAAAACATTCACAATGTACTTTATACACAAAGCAAGTTTTCTCACAACTCTAGGAGGTTTCGTGAAAATGCTACAGGCGTGCCAAAATCGTTTTTTTTTAATTCAAGGTGACTTTACTGCGGTTTTCTTTTTCAGATTGTGAATCAAAAAAGGCATTTAATTAAACACGCGATTGCAATTTTAATCAATTACTGTATTGATTGAAACACACATTCTGTACAGATACAGTACAGTCACATTCTCCTGTCGTCCAGTGGTGTAAAAGGAATTAGCAGGTGATTGAGATAACAATGCACCGCCCACCGAGTGGAATGTTCTCATTTGTTCTCAAGTGTAAAAAGAGGTGATAATTCCTAATAATTCCGTGTCGCTTTAACTAACCTCTTCAGTTTATTCCGCCAGACAGTACATGAATATAATTATATCGTTATTGATTTGTTTAGATACGCAATTCCATATTATATTCCCTGTTAATCAAATTCTAAAAGTGTGCATTTGTTAGATAACAAGCGAATTCACAGAAAAGGTTAAAAGACTATCACTTTTCACAAAGTATATAATTCTAATATGGTCAGAAGGAGCACGTAAAAACGTTTCCCAAATAACAACATGTAAGACTTTGATGCCTAAAATGTTTAGGGAGAAATGGAATGTATTTCTCCCTAAACATTATGTAACTGTTGTGTATTTTTTCTTTAAACTACCAAGACCAGCAATATACAGTACAGTTTACATACAGTAATATCTTTATGTTCCTAAATCATTATCGTTTTTGAGAATGTGAAAGGCATGGTGAATCGGAGATTCTCAAGAATTACTTTGTAAGAGTAGAAACGAATGCATGATCGGATCAACTAAATGCTGTGGTGTTACTTTTTGTCAATGAAAAAATAAACTCTTTTCGTTTACAAAGACGGTTACAAAGAATGTGGACCAGGGTAATACTTTGAGCTTACAGCTTGTCCAAGGTCATTCATTATTAATACTATAGTAATATCTTCGGTAAAGACTTTGATGCATAAAATATTCCTGCATAATTAAAATATTTATGATAAAGGTGGTAGGTTGTGTACTTTTGTCCAACAGAACAATCTTGCTTTTATAAAATATACCGCCTTTTTAATGTTAAATGATTAACATGCTGTAATACACTGTTTAAATTTAAAAGTCTAAATAGCATACAACTTAAATTCTTAATTGAATAAAGATTGTCCCACAGCAGTGATCGGGATTCGAAACCGACATTTTCTAGTGACAGCTCAAATGCTGTACAGGAGAGGTTAATCTTTATTAGCTCCACCTGGTGGTTTTACAAGGTGATTCCGGATACTTTTAACATAATCTAATTTGCATACGCTATGATGCGGTAGACTGCGACGCGCCCACCGTGTTATACTGCAGCATACATTCATTGTTTTGAATGGCTGCATCTGTATGTGCCAGATTAGTAACCCACAGGTTGTGTGTTCAAATCCAGCCTGCGCTGCGACTTTTCTTTTAACAAACATTTCTTTGAAAAAATAGAATAGCAATATTATGGATAATTTATTGACTTTTTATATTTCTAAAAATCACAACATGATCGAATTTAAGTCGTTTTTAATAACAATAATTAGTCACCTTCTTTCCTTCTGACAACCGTCCCTGCTTCTGCTTCCTGCTTCTAGAGTGTGTGTGTGTGTGTGTGTGATTGTGGGCGGGGGGATCCCTTTAGATCTCCCTTCAGATTTAAAAGGTTATTAATCATATCTTCGGTGTCGCATCTTCCCAGTGTAGCTGATCCTTTGCTGCCTGGGTAAACTATCACAAACCTTTAGAGAACGTAACGTTTCTATTATCAACAAATTGTAAATACGATGTTTACATTGGCATTATTAATTTTTCACTTGAGTGTATGGAGGATTGTCAGCTGTCACTGAGAGTAGACCCCCCCTCTTAGGCTGCGCAAACGATCTTTTAAATTTTTATAGAGAAATAGAGGCTGTACAATATGCGTTACAATATAAACATTTATATTGATTTCAATTGTGTTTTGATTTAAATCGCAAATGCGTGTTTAATTATATGTATTTTTTTATTCACAATCAGACAAATGCATCATAAATTGTTATCTTTGTCTTCTAAGTATCGTAATAAACTTTCAGCATAGCTTTCTCCCCGTTAAGATTTATTTTAACTTTTATTTTAAATTGTATTACAGCATTGTACACATGTTTAAAAGAGAAGAGAGAAAACTCAAGCCTTCTTCAGGTGTGAGGGTTTCTGCTCTGAATGAAATGCTAAAATGCAATGTAGGCTCTGAATGGGTTAAATTCAGTGAGAATTGTAATACTAATTAAATGACCCCGGGCACTTTCCAGCCCATCTGACAGCAGGAACTCTTATTCTTACAGTAGCTCAGCAGCTCATTACAATATAGGATGTTCAAACCTTTTTTTTTTACACAGTGACACAGTGTTGCGTTGTGAATCTGTTTGCAACCTGTGAATCTGTGAATCCCCGTGTTTGCAACCGGACACAGTAGCAGTCTCGCCCACCACCCCGAGTACCTCAGCGGGCCCCTCCCATGATGGCACCAGCTTAGGGCTGAGGCCTTTGCGGGGGCGCGGGCTGTACACCCAAACCGAGTCCCCGGGCTGGAAGGCAGGCCCCCTGCAGCGCAGGTCATAGTGCCGCTTCTGCCGGACCCCCGCCTGAGTCGGGTGGGTCCGTGCAAAGCTGTGCACCCGCCGCATCCGCTGCCGCAGGTTCCACTCGTAGTCCAATCCAGCCGGCGGTTCCGACCCATCTCCGGGCAGCGTAGGCCGCGCTCCTGCTGCCCTCCAGCGGAGCACTGGCCCCATGTCAGGATCAGCTGCCTGACGCTGCGCCAGGTCTGACAGGCCCACCCCCAGTGGCCCCTCCAGGGCCGTGGCCATGGTGCTCGCCTTCGCCACGGTGCGGACAGCCCCCTCACGCTGCTCCAGCTGGGCACAGTGGTGGCAGTCCATGGCCTCACAGGGGCGCCGCGAGAGAGCGTCGGCTTTGAGATGGCAAGACCGCGCACGGTGCACGACAGTGAAGTCGTACTGCTGCAGGATCTATATCCATCGCGCCATCTGCCCCTCCGGCTCCTTAAAGTGGAGCAGCCAGGTGAGGGATGCGTGGTCGGTCCTCAACCAGAACCGGGTCCCGAACAGGTACGGCCTGAAGTGGTAAACTGCCGCTATCACCGCCAGCAGCTCGCGATGGGTTACGCAGTAGTTCCATTCAGCCCTAGTCAGAGCCCAACTATAGTAGGCCACTACGCGCTCCCCATCTGGCCCCTCCTGCGCCAACACTACACCCACCCCCGAGTTACTCGCGTCGGTATAGAGAACATACGGTAACCGCGGGTCGGGGTAGGCCAGCACGGGGGACCCCACCAGAGCTTCATGCAACCGGCCGAAAGCCGTCTCACAGCCCGAGTTCTAGTCAAAACGGCGGCCCTTGTCGGTGAGGCGGTCCAGCGGGGCAGCGATACTGGCAAAGTCCCGGACGAACCTCCGGTAGTACAAGGCCAACCTCAGAAAGCTGCGCAGCTCTGCAATGGTGCGGGGAGTCAGCCAGCCCCTCACTGCGGCGACCTTACCTGGGTCCGTAGTCACCCCTCGCGGTCCAACAACATGTCCCAGGAAGGTCACCTCCTGCCTCAGGAGCTCGCACTTGCGGGTATTGAGCCTCAGGCCAGCACAGCGGATGCAGGCCAGCACCGCCTGGAGGTTCGTCAAGGCCTGGTCGAAACCCCGGTCATGAACCAGCAGATCGTCCAGATACAGCACACACTGGTTCCCCGGGACCGATGCCAGCACCCTCTCCATCAGCCTCTCGAATGTCGCCGGGGCATTGCACAGGCCAAAAGGCATGATAGTAAACTGCTAGAGGCCCTGGCCGATGGAAAAGGCCGTCTTCGGGCGAGCATCGGGAGCAAGCGGTACCTGCCAGTAGCCGCAGCGGAGGTCCAGGGAGCTGAACCAGGTTGACCCGGTGATGTAGTCCAGGGAGTCATCTATCCTCGGCAGGGGGTAGGAATCTATCCGGGTGACCTCGTTCAGCTGGCGGTAGTTGACGCAGAACCTCCACGAGCCATCTTTTTTTTTTACCAGTACAGCTGGCGCTGAGCACGGGCTCACGGAGGGCTCAATCACCCCCGCTGCGGCCATCTCCCGGATCTTTTCCTCGGCGGCGGTCCGCTTGGCATGAACCATGCGTCCCAGTGGGATGCAGATGGGCCGAGACTCGCTGGTGTTGATTTCGTGTTGGACCAGGGCAGTGCGGGTGCAGTCCTCATCTCTCAACGCAAAGAGGTCATCGTTCTGGGCAAGTAGCTCCTGGAGCTGCTGCCGCCGGTCCTGATCGAGGCCCTCGGAGCTCCGCTGGTAGAGGTCCTCAACGGCATGCCTCGCTTCCACGCAACGCTCGGCCCCCACCGCCGCCGCCTTCCTGGCCCCCCGGCCGACCCGGGGACAGGATCCGGCACGCTCCCTCCCCGGCTCCCAGGCCTGGTCTGCCCCGGTGACTGCCACCACCATCGCTGCCACTGCCTCTTTTTCCCCCAGCTCCTGCAACCCCGCGTCCCTCGGCCTTCACCGGACCCTCCACCAGGTGAAGTCGCTCCCCCTGCCACACCAACTCCTGCTGGCCCAAGTCCAAACTGGGCCCCACTCGCTGCAGTAGGTCCAGCCCCAGAATGCAGTCCTCCTGGATGGGTGCGAGGTAGCAGGGGTGGCGCTCCGTCGCTGCAGCTAGACGGAAGGCAAGCACCTGTTTCCACCAGACTGCAGCGAGCTGTCCCGTCACAGTCCTTAGCCGCAGGCTGGAGGCCTCCAATCCTGGGGGGTTGGTGCCCTCGGTGTCGGGGAGGACGCCCGGCCAGAGTAGGCAGTGGAGGTACAGGCCCCGGCTACAGGGTTTGAGGTGTTCAAGGGCGGCCTTCCCCACGCTGAGCCGTCCTGTTCCCGTTTCCCGACGCCAATCGAGGAGTGTGAGGTGGGGGTGCCCGGCAGAACCGGGCCCTGTGTCCCCTCTACCCGCAGCGGTCGTAAATCAGCATGCGGGGCTGTTCCGCGGGGGTCGCTGCACGGGCTGGCTCCTCTTCCCCCTCGCTGGATTCCTCTGTCGCCGCCTCAGTCAGCCGGCAGGGCGCACTGCATCTGCTGGCGCTACCAGCCACCCCGAACACGGCCTCACCCCCTGTAGCAAGGGCCAAGGCCTGCTCCACCGATGCCGGCGCAGCCAGCTGCACGTGGCGCCGCAGCTCCTCGGGTGAGAGGGCCTTGAGAAAGGCCTGGAGAGCCATCTCCTGCTGCGCCTCCTGGGGAAAAGTTGGGTATCCTCGGCGGGCGAGGAACATGACATCAGCGGCAACTGGGCCCAGTCGCTCTCCTGGTCGGCGCCGCAGCAGGGCCAGCTTCTCCCGCATCAGGTCCGGCGCCTCCTAAACACCGAAGCGCAGCTGGAGTCCTCCTCCAGGATATCCAGGAGCACCTGGCAGGCCGCTCCTTCCAGCGCCGCCACCAGGTGGCCGGCCATCGCCACCAGGTGGCCGGCCATCTCCGCCCGGCTCCAGCCATTCGTCCGGGCCGCGAGCTGAAACTGCGCCTCATAGGTTTCCCAAGGCGCTTTCCGGTCGTAGCGACCGGGTTGCACCTGCGCTGATGGGTGTGAGAATCACTGGTCGGTTTCTGCAGGGAGGGTATCCGCTGACCAGGAGTAGCGGCCAATCGCCCCAATTCTACCGGCGGGACCACTACTGAGTAGCCCTGGTAAGGGCTGTGGCCACCTGTCGCACCCAGGAGTTGCTCAGGCTCCCTATGTGCGCTGCCGATGGGTTCTATCTCTTTTAGAGTCAGCCGGCGCTTAACAGAATCGGCTAGTGTCTGCCACGATTTGTCCATCCTGCCCGCTTCTGACACTAATGTAGCTTTTACAGGTTCTTTTCAGAACAAAGGACCAGTGGAGACGCAATTGACAAACCAAGCGCTAGCTTTATTCATTAACAACCACAAAACCAAACACAGGATATACATGCACATGAGGAGACTGACGGAACACGTACACATCTTTAGGGTGGTAATTACTTAACAACATGCTATACTCTAACTACACAGGGCACTAGAACTACTAGGACATTATTTACACAGACTCAGACTCTCCCCGGCTAAAACTCCCAGCATGCCCAGCGGTACTACGAGCACCTAGGGGCGCCTCCTCCTCACCACCAGGCGAGGGCGTTACAGTATATTTTATGAAAGCAAGATTGCTCAGTTGGGCAAAAGTACACAACCTACCTTTATTATAAATATTTGAATTATGCAGAAATATTTTATGCATCAAAGCCTTTACCGAAGATATTACTCATATTATTAATAATGAATGACCTTGGACAAGCTGTAAACTCAAAGTATTATGCTGGTCCACATTATTTGTAACCGTCATTTTAAATGAAAAAACTTTATTTTTTCAGTGACAAAAAGTAACACCACAGCATTTTCGAGTTTTTTGTTATTCTCCCATGAAGCCCAGATTTGTGAGGCACCCAGACAATTGTCATACACACAGTTTCTCCCATCTCAGGCATGAAAGACTGTAATTCCTTTAGATTTGTCACAGGTTTTTTTGGGGCCTCCCTGACTATCAACGTCTCACCTGGAAACTCAGTTGTTGAGGACATCCTGTTATTCACAGTTCACAATTGTGCCATATTATCTTGTTTTCTTTATAATAGACTTTACAGTGCTTTGGAGAATATGTAATTCCTTTGGTTTTTTTAATATCCTTCCCCTGACTGGTGCTTTTCAATAACTATTCCAGATTTACTTTGGAAATTGAATGTAGTTTTTGTTGAGTGCTGTACTAATCATCTGTGATACCACCCAGAGATACTGTAGGTATAGTTATTCTAAACTCATGTGAAACAACCTAATTGCACACAGGTGGACTCCATTCAACAAATTATGTGACTAATTATGTTGGATTGCACCAGAGCCTATTTACTGTACGAGTTTTATAGTAAATGGGGGAATTCTTATGCAATCACTTTCTTTCTGTTTTATATTCATAATTAATTTACAAGTATCTGTAGACTTTTGTTTTGTTTTCGCTTTGACATTATACAGTGTTTTGTGTTGATCAATGGCAAACACATCCCATATAAATACATTGTGATTCTATATTGTAATATTCTATATTGTATATTAAAAAGTTCAAGGAGGGTGAATACTTTTGACAACCACTGTAGGTACAGATTCTCAAAATGAAATATAAAATTCCATCCCTGGCTCATTTCACCTGATTGATGATCAGGTTGTGCTCTGTATGAAGTTCTTTCCACAGCCAATTCCATCTTTCACCTTACAACAGCTCCCCTCCTTACTCCTCACAAAGCAGGTGGGTGGTCTTGTCAGTCTTGTACTTACAGACACGCTGTCATCATTTTGTCAGCCAGGCAAATTATGCCACATTTTAATAACTTATTAGCATAATTCCTTCACAGAGTTTTACTTAACTACTAATGAAATAATTAACATTAAAGTTTTCAATGATCTTAACAATCAGTGTTTGTAATGACTACTGATAAGCCATATAGAGTAAAAATTATATTTTAATTTGTTTTATTGGCATAAACATTGTATTGTACTTGGTCCATCATTTGCTGCCAACATTGCATTCCTGCAAACATTCCTAGTATATATGTGGTTCAGCTGGTTCTTTTTCTGACCAATTATTTTACTGCTTGTGTTTATTATCTCTGGGAGCTTTGTTCTACCTCTGGCATCAAGATTCCCATACCAAGTGAACATGATAGTAAGTCCCATACATATCTCTCTTCATTGGCTTCCTGTCAGGTACAGAGCTTCAAAATCCTTCTGCTTACTAACAAGGCTCTCAGAGGTCAGGCACCTGTCTATCTAATGGAACTTATTGATGTTTAACATCCAAGTCGCCTGCTTAGATCACAGGATGCAGGTCTTCTTCATATTTCACAAATTCATAAAATAACAGTTGGCCGTAAAGCCTTTAGTTACAGGGCCCCTAGCTTATTGAACACTCTCCCACCCCATATCTGGGATGCTGAATCAATCTCAGTATTCAAATCCAGACTAAAGACCTATCACTTCAGCCTAGCCTACTCACACCTTACATTATAGCCTGCTGCAACCATGGCTGCTGGTGCTGCTGTACATGCCATTGTGTGTCTCTGTGTTGGCCCACCAGGTAGATACATCTGTTCTGACCAAACTATCCTATCCTCTTCCACACATGTCCCGGGCTGGGCACCATCTGAGTTGAATGCTGCATCACTTCCATGGACCCAAGAGGGACATTGTGGATATGGCTATCGTTTAGGAGGAATTTACTGGTCTACAGAGATCTGCATTGATCTTCAAACACACAGAAGACATGATGGATGGATTAATACCCTCATCATTTCCTTTTTTAAATTTTATAATGTTAGCATGCCCAAAGGGGTTGGGCAACCAGTTGACCTTGGACCCCTGGAGGTTTTTTCTCTCTTTACTAAGGAGTTTTTGGTTTCTCTCCTCTGTTGTCTTTTGGTCTTCTGTTCTGTATTGGCAAAATGTATCGTCAATTGTATTGTTAAGTGCCTTGGGGCAACCTTGTCGTGAAAGGTGCTATATAAAAATAAATTGAATTGAATTGAATGATAACACTCTCCACCAGACTTGTGTAAGCCATCTCTAAGATGCATTTGCTTACAATAACAACTCCTCAACATTCTTAATAGAACATCTCTGCATGGCTTTTTTAAAAACATTTTGTTTGAGAAGTTTAATTAATCAATCTAGCCAGATATCTAAAAGTAATCTTTAGAATTTGACCATTTACATTTATATGTTCAAGTGTGGATGGCTCAAAAATGCACTTGTTTTGTTTCATTGATATTTATTTTCAAAGTGCTTGACTGACACCAATTAATATTAGTTGATACTTTGTCAAAGTAGACTGCTTGGTATGGACTTTCACTTCCCTGCAGAAGGTCAACCACAGACATCTCATCAGCAAATTTAACAAGCTAAAAACACCATTTCGGGCAGAGCGGTGGCTCTGTGGCTAAGGAGTTGTACCTGTGTGCTGGAAGGTTGCCGGTTCAAATCCCACAGCCGGCAGAGGAGTCTTACTCTGTTGGGCTCCTAAGCAAGGCCCTTAACCCCAACTGCTCCAGGGGTGCTGTACAATGGCAGACCCTGTGCTCTGACCCCAGGCTCTCTCCCTGTCTGTGTGTCTCATGGAGAGCAAGCTGGGGTATGTGAAAAGATAATTCCTAATGCAAGAAATTGTGAAGGGTTATTAAAGTAATGTTATTATTATTTATATGCACTTAATTTCTGTAGATAATAGATAATAAAACGCAACCTTAAAACCATTTCCTCAGAGAGTATACCATTCATAAGTACTCTTTGCAAATGGTTACTAAGAAAATATTTCACCTAATGTTTGAGTTTCCCATTCACCCCTAAATCAATATTTGAATAAAATATTGGTCTTTGTGGTCTAAAAAACAGAACTAAAATCTATTAATAAAACTGGCTAAGGCTTTCTGTTGCTAAAGTGTTGCATAGGGTAAGAGTTGCATTTTTAGTGTCTAAAATCTGCCTTATAAGCAAACTGAAGAGGATTTAGATTCTTATCAAATTGGTGAATAAGCATCATACTTCAAACATCTAACTGCAGATTCAGTCTTATCAAACTGCAGAACCAGACAACTGGATAAGATAATGAATTACTTTTGACATTTTCTTCTGACACTATATTGGGTTTTAAAAAGAAAATTCGGAGGGGCCAAATTTCTAATCTCACCAATTTATGCTCTACAACACATACAGATGCAGCCATTCAAAATGCGCAGGCGATACCACATTATTTTGCGGTGCGCTTCACGCAGTCTACCGCGAGTTATCGTAAATTCTCCTATAATACCGCAAGTAAAATAATAGTATCCGGAATTTCCGCAAGGTGGAGCTAATAAAGCTCAACCTCTCATGTTTGAGCTGTCGCCATCAAAGTCTTTAACGAAGATATTACTAATAGTATTAATAATAAATGACCTTGGACAAGCTGTAAACTCAAAGTATTGAATATATGAATATTTAATGTCTTAACTGTGCCCATTTAAGTATTGAATATTTATATGGAATTTTACCACTGAAGGGAAATCTTAGTACCTGAGCATAAAAAGAATAGGAACATACTGTAACGCGTGTGAAGGCCATAAATGATATTAATTTTGGAACTTAAACATACAGTATATGGCTTTAAAGAAAATATAAACACCAGAATTCCATTTCTCCGTAAACATTTTAAGCATCGAAGTCTTTAACTAACGAGATACTGGAGTCAACAAGCATACTTTTAGAATTTGATTAAAAGGGAATATAATATGGAATCGCGTATCTAAAGAAATTAATAACGATATAATTATATTCATGTACCGCAACACAAGAATTGTACACGCTGGACATTGTCTGTTGATAATGTTTCTGTAGTGCTTTTTCAGCACTCTCCACGTGACAGTGCCAGTGGCGCAGTGGGTTAGGTTCCTGACTCCCACGTCACATGGTCTGTGATCGAATCCCGCTGGAGCCATGAATTTCCTTTAACAAAGAGATTAAATAAAACCTCACTTGCACCAAACAAATTTATATTTCTAAATATCACAGCATGATCGAATTTAAGTCATTTTAATAACAATGAATTGTCACCTAGGCATTACAATATACAGATGCAGCCATTCAAAATGCGCGGGCGATACCACATTATTTTCTAGTGTGCTGTACGCAGTCTACCGCGAGTTGCCCGTAAATACCGCTAGTTACTGGAAATTCTCCTATAATACGGCAAGCAAAATAATAGTATCCGGAATTTCCGCAAGGTGGAGCTAATAAAGCTCAACCTCTCATGTTTGAGCTGTCGCCATCAAAGTCTTTAACGAAGATATTACTAATAGTATTAATAATGAATGACCTTGGACAAGCTGTAAGTGTAAACTCAAAGTATTGCCCTGGTCCACATTCTTTTTTTCATTGACCGTCTTTGTAAAAGTAACACCACAGCATTTCGCAATCACACATTTGTTTCAATCATCCAAAGTACAGTAATTTTTGAGAATTGATTCACCATGCCTTTCACATGCTCATAAAAGAGATTGATTTAGGAGCATAAACATATTACCGTATGCAAACTGTACTGTATACAGTATGTATATGAGTAGAATAAAGCGACACCTTTCGTCAAACTTTTGACAAGTACCACGCCCCCTTTTCCAGCCAATGGTCGTCCGCGGTGTTTGGTTGTCCCGCCCCCTTGCCATCCAATGGCGTGTTGTTATTTGTGCATGTCCCGCCCCCTCAGGAGCCAATGGTGTGGGTCGGAACCCCCGCCGGCCGGTCGGTCCGGCGCCTCAGGGTCCCAAAGCCCCAAGACGGCGCATCCCTCGCTTTAGGTGTGTGCAAGTGTGTATTGGTTTGGAAGGGGACCATGTCTGCCGCGGGGTTGAGTGCGCTCTATTATAACCCTAGGAAATTGGGCAGTTACGGCGGCGCGAGGAGTCTGTTGCGGGCCGCAAGATCCCGGGGTGTGAGCGGCGCCAGCCGCGGCCGGGTGGTCGAGTGGTTGTCCGGCCAGGCTGCTTATACGCTGCACAAGCCGGCGCGCGTACGAGAAACAGGACGCTGGTGTCCGAAATGGACTGGCAGTGGCATCTTAATGTGTATAGACATGCTGTCTAAATACGCTTGGGCCGTGCCGCTGAAAACCAAGACTGGAGGGGCCGTGACAGGCGCCTTCCGAAATATACTGCAAGAGGGGCGTGCTCCTAAAAAGCTACAAACGGACGAGGGTAAAGAATTTCTTAACAGGACCTTCCAAAATTTTCTCAAACGTGAGAATATTGAACATTTCGTTACGGCCAGCGATGTGAAGGCTAGCGTGGTCGAGAGGTTTAACAGAACTATTAAAACAAAAATGTGGAGGTACCTGACACACAAAAACACCTTTCGATATATCGACGTCCTTTCAGATCTTATTTACGCTTATAACTATAGTTACCACACGACTATTAAACGAACCCCGGCTTCTGTTACGCCCGACAACTCCCTTGAGGTGTGGAGAACGGTCTATGACGAGCACTTTAAGAGAAAACCGTCAAAGTTTTCATTTAATGTGGGTGATCGCGTGCGGGTGTCCAAAATAAAGGGAGTTTTTTGAGAAGGGATATGAACAGACCTTCACAGATGAAATTTTCATTGTCAAAGAGCGGACCGCGGCTCTGAGACCCTATTACAAACTGCAGGACTACGCAGGCGACGACATTAAGGGCTCCTTCTATGCCGAAGAGCTACAGAAGATAAACCCAGATGTTGAGAACGTCTACCGCATCCAACGATTTTAGCAGCCAGGGGTCGTGGCAAAAACAAACAGGTTTTGGTAAAGTGGCACGGCTGGAGCGATAAATTCAATAGTTGGGTGAAGGCTTTTGAGGTTCGAGACATATAGAGGTGGTGAAAAATGAACCCCAATGGTTTCTATGTGACGCTGGCTAGTAATTCATCCTCAAAGATGTTTCCAAAGAACACTAACGCGTGCTTCACAGAGCATCTGGCAAAGGCGATTGACCTGGACGGGGGCTGGGAAGTGGGCCTGGTCGAGCTGCACTATCCGCATACACTAAACACTTTTGATGAAGACGAAGTTTTTCTGTTCGTCAGCGAGGAGCTCAAGACTATCTGGACCTGTACCTTACCGAGAGGGTACTACGGCAACATCGAGCAGCTCTTGCATGAAATGAAACGGGCTGCTGAAAAATCCAAGTTAACGGCTGTAAGTCTTAAATACAACCCCATTAGCTGGTCGGTAAGGATTGTTAGTGATAAACGGTTTGTTATGCAGGTGCGTAACCGCCTAGCGCGGATGTTGGGTTTCAATTCGGGTGTCGCGGGTGTAAAATCACCGCACCCCGTCGATATGACTGGCGGATTTAACACCATGTATATATACACCGATATCATAGAACACCAGTTAATAGGCGACGTCTACGCACCGCTTTTGCGTTGTGTGCCCTTCAGAGGCGTGGATGGTGAATTCGTCACAATATTGTACGACAAACCCCATTACGTGCTGGTGAGCATCGACCATTTTAACAACATCACAATTGAAATAAAGACGGATCAAAACGAACACGTGTCATTTGCATTTGGAAAGGTCATCGTCAAGCTGCATTTCAGACCTGTGAAAGCGACAAACATCTAAAAGGATGACGGTCATCAAGAGCTACGGGGATCCTTCTTTGTATACGCACTACTACAAACAACAGGCTGGTTATGGATTACCAGGATTTTCAAGGCTACCGGTTCAGTACGGCGCTGGTATCGGGGGTATTTTCAGAGCGCTATTTAGAAAAGCCGTGCCTTTTCTGAAACGCGGGTTTGAAATAGTTAAGCCGCACATGGCATCGGCAGCTAAAAACAACGCCAAAGACGTGGTCGGCAACATTACAAGCGCGGTCATGTCTAAGGTGGCTGCACATCAGCAGGAAGGTTCGGGTCTAGCATACATCCGCAGGGGTGTCAAGAGAAAAAGACAGACGTCATCATCTCACCGTCGGGGGCCGCCGAAACCTGATAAAAGAACGGCTAAGCGCAGACAGGCAACTCATAAAAGCTTCAGGTCGACCAAGAAGAGCGTGACACACCGCAATCAACGAGACATATTTTAAACATGGCTTTTGTTCACGGCTGGTCTGCAGAATGCGCCAAGTCGGAGCTGGACATATTTTAATTAGCACCTACCCAAACAAGCGTCGAGAAAAGCTTTTACATAGAAGTTCCACCCCTCACGGCCCTAACGGAAAACGCACCTCTGGAGTTCTACGTCGCAGGCAACGGAGAAGATTATTTAGATTTAAACAACACCCTGCTCTATTTGACCTGTAAAATAACGGAAGCAGACGGTCGGGACATTGATGCTGCAGCCCGTGTGAGCCTGGTGAACTATCCCATCGCAGCCATCTTCAGCCAGGTTGACATCACCGTAGGAGACCGATTGATCAGCCAGAGCAACAACTGCTATCCTTACAGAGCCTTTATAGAGTCGGTCCTGAACTACAGTGAAGAGACGCTGAAGACGCAGTATTCAACAGGGCTCTTTTACAAAGACACAGCCGGAGAACACGAGTCCACAATTTTGGATGGTCCCAATCAGGGGTTCCGAAAAAGAGCATCATACACAACGCAAAGCCGAAAACTGGAGCTCCTGGGTCACATTCACGCCGACCTGTTTTTTCAGGACAAACTACTACTGAATGGCATAGACCTGAAAATAAAACTCACGCGAAACAGAGATGCTTTCTGCTTAATGAACAAAGTCGGAGAACACAAACTGAGCGTACTCTCTGCATCTTTGTTTGTGAAAAGAGTCAGAGTGTCACCCGGGGTCAGACTGGGACACGCCGAAGCACTCCTGACGGCCAACGCTAAATACCCCATAGACCGCGTACAGATGAAAGTCTTCAGCCTGCCTGCAGGAAGCCGTGTGTGTAACCAAGAAAACCTCTTTCTCGGACAGTTACCCAAAGTGGTCATTTTGGGGTTTGTGGACAACGCGGCATTCAGCGGCAGTTTTACCCAAAACCCCTTCAATTTTAAACACTACAACGTTAACTTTCTGGCTCTCTACGCGGACGGTGAACAAATCCCCACTAAACCGCTTCAACCAGACTTCCAGAATGGACATTGCGTCCGTGAATATTTTAATCTGGTGGAAACAGCCGGGAAGCGTCTGAAAGACAAACCATTTCTTGTGGACCGCGAGGAGTACGCGCGCGGTTACACATTGTTCGCTTTCAACCTCAGCCCCGACGACGAGTGCACAGGACATTATTCACTTATCAAAACGGGTAATCTGAGAGCTGAAATACGCTTCGCGCTACCGCTACCCACTACAGTTAACATGGTTGTGTTCGACAACGTGATAGAGCTGGATATGAGACGTCAAGTCATTTACGACTTCAGCTAAAAAGCACGGGAGGCCACACAACCTGCACATAAAAATGAACACCAAACAGCTGGAAGACATTCTAACCCGAGACCGCTACACCCGAGACAGTTTTCTAGGCGTGTTCCCCAGTGATGCCCTACCGCCCGAGAGACTGGCGCGGCGCCCGTTGTGTTTAATAGTTAATACTCACCCACACGACCGCCCCGGTGAACACTGGCTGGCTATTTACTTACCCGACGACGAGGGCGCAGAATTTTTCGACTCCTACGGATTTTCACCCGAAGCCTTTCTTTCCCAAGAGCATTATTGATTTCTTAAACAGAAATGCCAACTCCATATTTTACAACAACAGACAATTGCAAGATTCTTTTGCAGTGACCTGCGGTCTACATTGCGTCTTTTTTCTATACCATAGATGTAAAGGTTTATCTTTTAGAAACATTTTAGAACTTTATTCTACGAATGCAATCCAGAATGACCGCCTGGTGGAAATGTTTCTGAAAAACCGACGTTGTGTGAGACGGAGACCCCTGTACCCTTTCAAGCCCTTTGAAAATACGAATGTTCAATTATGTGGGTTTTTACGACAATTTAAAACATGTCATAAATGTTAATCGATCGTCTAAAATAAAAATGAAATCGAACCATTTCGACGTCTGTGTGGTTATTATTTAAAAAGAACACAAAACATGAATGAAAATCAACACAATATTTTTATTATACATTCGCTGTTATAGCGCTCAAGCTTTTTTTAATACATGTTACAGACAAACCATTTTTAAACATATTGCGCACGCTTTTTAATATACATTTCAAGTCATTTAACACAAACACACATACCCAGAGAAAAAATGTTACAAAGACAACCATGTGGGTCTCGGTATTAATGATCGTCTCCTTTCAGCGGTTATCTTAGAGACCGGGTCGACCGTCAACAACTCTACCGGTTGTTTTAAAGTTTTGACCGACGCTGCACACCCCGGCGGGGCAGCCTTGAGTTTTTCAAGTAGCTCTCGGTTACCGGCGTTGGCTAGCAGGGTGCCCGGCACGTTGATTTCTGCCATAGCCTCCATGAACACATCCCAACCTTTTGGCTTCTTACCGACAGCAACTAATTGCTGCTGCGTGAGAGCCCTGACAAGATCAATCATGTGAGAGCCCTCAACGGGTGCCTCCTTGTACACAAATTCCCCTTTTTCATTCCAGGCTATTAATGGTTCATGCGGGCCATGGTCTTTATCAATATCTAGCCATTTCTCTGGAACCCCTGAGACACGCTGTCCAAAATATACCCAAAGTCAGCCTCGCTCGATGACGGCGGTTGTGCCAACGTGCGTGATAGTTCGGTGGGTGCATTTTCCGGTAGTACAACAGTTAAAGTCCCCTTTTCGGAAGTCTCCTGGCGTACTAATGTCAAATACCGTTGTAACACCTGGCTGTACAATTTCACTTTTTCATATTCGGCCAGATGCGAGTTCTGCAGAATGTCAAGCATTTCATCATCCAACCGACGGGCGGTTATTTTTCTTACATCGCTTTCGAACCCAGACCGCTCTCGGAGTCGATCGAGCTGTTTCTGAGGTACCAGGTACATTTTTTCAGCGTGCTCCATTATCGACGTTGTAGAAGCCCTGTAATCAGTGGTACTGCAATACTCAACAGGGCCCCGATAAAACCACCAGACTGGTTCACCAAGAGTCTCTTTCTTTTAAGAGAAAGACCCTTTCGACTCAAAGTCTTTATAAGCTTACGCTTTCTCTTCAGGGTCCCAACCTGCTTAGCAGATAACGGTATGTTCCCTTTCAAGGTATTCAAGGCAATTTAAGCTATGGCCTGTACAAGATCATTTGTAGCTCCGCAGAGAATAGCTTTCCGCTGCTTGGGGGCGGCTTTTACCAGAAAATTTAAGAGAGTCAGGTTTCACCGAATGCGTGAAGACATGACGACGCCCCGAACTTGTTTTTTCGACTGAGTCTGTGGTTGTGAGATCACCGACTTTTAGACTTTTTAAATACATAAGCCGTGGGTACATCTGGGGGGAAAAGACCTGTTCGCAAGCGATAGTCATCTGGGGTGTCGGCATTTAAATCCACCAACAAGTAACCGAAAGTTTTTTTAGTAGCATCATCGAACGCTTCCAAAAAAATTTTGGCTTTACCGGGGTACATCTGCCGGGTCAGGGTTGTAATCAGTAGTTTATCTCTAGGGTTTTTAAACAGCACCATGTACTTTGTATTTAACGCTATGGTTCTACTTTTCCGGCCTTGACAAAACACATTTTGGACGATATACATGATGCTGAGGTTTCGGTGGTGTACGTATTTGGTAAAAGCTTTTTCTATCTCATTATTTTCACACGCAGACTCCATCAAATCATCAACTATAATCAAATTTACACTACCCGGCGGCAGTAGCTGGTTGTCGGAAAACGACGTCGGTAGTCCTTCTATAAACTGAATGTATGGAAATTTCACAAGCAACTCGTCGTATAGAGGTTGCCAGCAGCTGTAACACCAGACTATGTTTTCGGGTTTACGAGTCATAACGGTATCACCGCTCTCCAAGAGCTGTTTTATAAAATAACTTTTACCGCAATTCGAGGGTCCGGACAAAATGCAAGAAAAAGGGTGTTTTAACCTGACATCCATCGTGTTAATATCCGTAGGGCAACGATGTCAAATTTTCTTGCAGCACCCGCTTGTCGTACACCACCTTCTGGGTTTTTCCTTAAGGTCCGGGTCTCAATGCGCCAATCCTTTTTAACACGCACGATCATCGGCTGTTGAATAGAATTGTGTTTAAATTCCCGGCACTCTGCATAAGGGTTAACGCCATAGTCAAAAACCAAGTCCCGCAGACTCTCAAAGTTAACTTTTTCACAATTGTTCACATTGAGCATAATGCCTTTTACCTTTAAACAGGCTTTCCCTCCAGACAGTTTGTACCCGTACGACTTGGGTCCTGTTGACACAAACTCGGTGATGTGTTGTCCAGCAGCGATTTCGCTGGTCAGCTCACCCAAGTAGTCACCCAGTTCCGGATTCCACTCACCCTCCCGGCTCACAAAGATAACGGAATCTGTGTCGTGGTAGAGACAACGGCCTTGCAAAGCATTTAGCAGATTGTAAAACTCCAAGCGGGCATAGGCGGTTGTAAAGCTAGCGATGAAAATGTTAGTGTTTGAATGGCCCGTATAGTGGTGTTTAGTGTTTTCATCCATAAACTCGCAGGCTGACACCTCATGATATGGCGTAAATAAGTACCTGAACAATTCATCGGGGTTTCTCACAATGGTGGTCTGTGGTAAATTGTCTCTTTGTCCATACTTGCCCCACAAACTGTTCAAGGCAATTTTTGAAAGCTGTCTTTTGGCCGGATTCTTTTTAATGTTGCCGGGGTCCAGCCGGACACCCTCTTTTTCATAATATTCGCTGATATATCTTTGTTGTTTCGCGACATCTGTACACCACTCTGGAAACCCCGAAGCTTCCTGTTTCCCTTTCAGATGCAGTTTGATATAGTCGGTAAAAAGATCGTGTGAGGCCTTTTCGAAATGCCACATTTCGTAAATTTTACACACTCTATACCCCAGATCTAAGGCCATCTGTAATTCGGGGGTGCACCAGACACCAGTCAAGGCGTGATCATCATCACCGTGCTCACAGGGGGTGGTCTGTTTTGTTTCAGCACACATACGACACAGTGTGAAAAACAGTTTTTTGTCAATTTTGGTTGGAAGAACTGGAAAGTACAAACGTCTGGGTGGGTAAACTTTCACCTTCGCTAAACCGAAATACCGTTTTAAATCTCCGAAGTTGTTATATATTATTCGGGGGTGCCCCAGTGGGTATTTTTTAGTTTTGTTCACAAACGGATACAGACTGGTGAAATCATAGTAATGAATTTTTTCACCGGGCTGCGCTGTGTAATGCAAACAAATCGCATTTGTTCTCCCCCCAAAAAGCGACTCGCGAGGTTGCAGAGGCTCTGGTAATTGCGCGGCTGTTAGAAATTTAGCCAAACCCCCATTTTTAACAAGCGTGTCTCTGAACTCGTGCTCCCACAAAACACGCACGTTAAAACCTCTCATTTTGAGAAAATTAATTTTCACCATCGTCTTTCTGTACAACCAGCCAAAAGTAGTGTTTGTCAGCGGATTAAAATCGTTTTCACAATAACAAACGCTACAACCGTGAAAAAAGCAACCATTGAACTCAAAGGCTGTCGGCACGCCGTCAATTACAGCATAACCATCCAGAAAATATGGGCCAACCTTGAACTCACCGGCCGTGGTTAACGCATGTTGGATTTTAACGCGCTCTCTGTGTTCGATATACATAAGCCATTGAATGCTGGGTGTAGAAAATCGTTTTTGCTGGCGGTGGTAATTGTCATGGGGTAGCAACGCAATCGTCTCTTCCTGTAAAAACATAAGTCTGAACATGGCCATGCAGACACTAGCGATGGTCACAAACTGAAAGGGGTCGATGCAGACAACGCAGGTGGCCCCTGACTCAGTCACGCGTGTCTGTCTGGTCATATTCATGACCTTGTCCCGAAACCTGATACAGCCTTCTCTTAGAATTGCCACATCCAACTGGCAGTAACGTTTAAACTCTCTCTGTAAGTTAAACACACTTCCCCTGCATTCTTCATACCAAACCAAAAACTCGGCTTTCTCGCTCGGCAGCATGTAGTTAACGCCGTAAAGTTCTGGCGGAGGCATCGGTCCGACATAATTTTGGTTTTCTGAAGTGTTCATCAAGTGTGGAAAATGACCCTTACACCCGGGGAACCCCATGGCGGCCGGCAGTTTGCTTAATTTCATAGGCAGAAAGTTTAAAGAATCGATAAATCTGATGTTCAGAGCTTTTACGGTCATACACATTATCTTGCCACCCTGATTAATTAGTTCAACGTCCATCTTTTCAGCTGACAACTGTCTTATCAGTAGGTAATTGTCATATCCCTTGCCATTGTGCAATATGAACGTATGGTTTTTGAAACGTCTATCGATAAATTTACACACAAAATCCTTTAGACAAGTTTCACCATAAAATTCCCAGCTTCGTTTATTGTCAATATGAAGGGCGTGGACGTAATTTGGTATGTGTGTCCCCGTTTCTTGCATGCATTCAAAGTCGAAAAAAATGTACTTGTTTGAAATTTTGGGGTTGTCCAAAGGCAGTATGTAGCACAAATGTGTGTCAGGGGTGTCGATCACGTTGTTACAACGCGAGCACAGTTTCTCTTTACATTTGTGACTTGCGAGGTTATAAACCCCACATTTCTCACAAAAGACCCTGCGCTCACACTTACTCACACCCGTCGCCGCATTCCGCAAGTGTCTCGCCAAACACTGAGAGCTACGACAAAAGACCTTACAGGCCGGGCAGTTCTGAATTTCTGCATCAATTTCGCAACACTGGGGATCTAAACAGGTTTTACAAGCTTTAACACAGGCGTGTGCGTTCTTGTGGCTATACGCCGCATGGCAGTTAGTGCAAAAATATGCCGCCCCCACAAAAGCTTTAATATTTAAAACCCCATAAAAATGCTCTTCATCCAGTAGAACAAAAAGTATTTTAGAATTTGGTGGTGTGGGCCCCGTTGTAAAATATTTCCAATCACCCTGGTCGTGGTACAAAATTTTAATGACCACCTTTAAATGTTTTTCAAAAGCGGTAATGTCTGACAAACTAATTTTCTGATTCTCTGGAAAACCCAACTCTTTGTGCATTCGTTGAGCGCCCTGTAACATTTCCCCATCGGTACAACCCTCATTCAACAAACCGTAGACACTCCCTGCGAAACACAGATTACCGCCCGTGTAATGTAAGTCGATAAGGTGCGCTTTTTTCTGCGCAATTACCCGGGCTGTACAGAACGGATTTAAATCTTCGGCGGGCACCCCCCTGCATATTCCTAACTATCGTCACCACTAATCGGAGGCTGTCATCGGTGAGAACCTCTGTGTGGCTCTGTAAGAGGTCCGAGATGTGGCTTAAAAAATCGGCAGCATTTAATTCTCCGGGGTGTCTCCTGCGTGAGAACAGGGGTTTGTTAAAACCACCCGCAGTCGAACGCAGCTGTACAAAATCATTCGCCCCGATGTTTGGAGAAAGTTCATCCAATATTCTCTGGACTGCACCATGCACAGCGTCTATAGCCTGTACATACGAGGTTATTCTGTCGAGATTAACAAAACGAAATTCTTCATGGTGCTCTGTTGCTCTAAAATTATTATAAGATCTGTTATAACTACGTATACGCTCCAGGAAAACTATGGGGTCTCTATTCGCCCCTGCACCGCCACCAACCTGATTCAGATCGTTCAGTACAACCGGTTCTCGGTTACCGCCATCCTGTTCTGCTACAACAACCTCGGGCCTTAACTTATTTTCTACCACTGCATTTTCATTGCGTGGTTCGGGCGACCCTTGGGAAATCTGATGCCTCTCTCTGAATCTTTGACGACGCAACAAACATGCTTTTGCCAGTTTAATTCTTTTATTTATGTACAAACGCTTGCGGTTGGCAAGCGGTCGGTCTTTTAAGCACTTTTTAGACCGCATGTTTAGTCATTTATCACTGGGGATTTGCACCAATGAAGCATGAAATATCATCATCATGGTCTGAAATCCTGAGTTTAGAACGGCATCTTCTGTAGAAATTATATCTAAGAGGTTAGCGGGGAAAACCTGGATCTGTTTTGGAAACAAGGTCTGTACACCGGCTAAAACCGCTCTTAGACGCTCTAAAGCTCGTTTTTTGGCCACCTCATTAGTGATCGCCGTTGATAGTGACTGTGTAATACCTTGCACTGAATCTAGCACATCACCCAACACCAAGTCTTTAGGCGCGTTATTATTTCGCTCCGCAGGCTTGACACGTCTGGCTTTGGTCAGCGTCTTAACAGCCGTCTCCGATGCAGTCACCACCTTGGGGTCCGACGTTTCCGCCACATTTGTTTCGCCACGCGTCGATACAGCTGCTGTGTGAAAAAATAAGACTTTTTATTACCACGCCAATGCTCCACATCTCAAAACTAAAATAAACGACTTTTCAACACAACAATCAATGAAATCTAAACTGTCAAAGTCAGAAAACTACGATAACTATGATAAAAACGCCACACATGTGGCGCATCCTTACACAAAGGGCTGCGGGTGAATGGAACAAGTTACCCAGACATGTTGTTACACCGGTTTCCTTGACGGTTGTGGTGGCGCTACTGGGTCAAGCGGCGTGCTAACAGCCTGTAGACCCTCGCACAGACCAGTCGCTTTAAACTTTAAAAGCTAAGCAGTTTTAAAATAAGGTTTTTTAACACTCCCAAACAGAAAACTACGCGAAGTAGGATCTTTCAGCGAATTAACATCCTAACAAAAGAAGTAACGTTTACCGTAAGTGGATCATAACACATCTTGACCACGCTTAAATTATATTAACCTTTGCTTGTTGATTTCAGACGTTTTGAGCTCGTTGCCCCAGTTAACTTGTTGGCTCGTCGCAGTTTATTTTTTGAAGGTCCGGGGTCTGCACGGAGTGGGAAAATACCATTAGTGAAAAAATAGAAAAACGGTGGGGATTTTTATTATAGACACGTTTAAATGGCCATGCTAAAAGAATGTTTTATATAATACCGACCTCTTCTCTCAGGCGATCTGATAATATCCCCCGCATCGTCTGGTATGACGTGAACATCTGCATGTGTCTCCACAAGGTTTTGGGTTGGTAATGCAAACCCCAAACGAGGTCTTTTAAATGTGTAGCGACTTGTCCCTTCGCCCGCGTCTGCGGAATAGACACATACGAGTTTTGGTGTGGAGTATATACCCCATGTGTCTTTAAGACTCACATGGTCGTAAAGCGTTATTCAAAACTTTGTCGTAATTACTCACCAGTGTTGTGCTGCGCCGTAACTGGTCTTTTTACAGCTGTGGTTTTCGGGGCTAATGGAAATGAATGGATACACACAGTCACGACCACATTACGGCACAACTCCCCGGTAATTCCATTATAATCATTCAATATTGCCTAGTATACAAATATTATACAACGTTTTGTAACTATAGTTAACACGAGACATGCACCATGACGTTGTAATTGTCTCACAATAAGCCAGATATACATACCGCTGAAATTCTAAATCCTGTTGTTTCAGTGATTGAAAACCCCCTGTTGAAATAAAGCGGATCACATTTCACATACTTGCAAACTGGAGTCTGTAACTTGTGTAAAAAGTGCTGCTGCGCTGTTTCTGTGTTTGAAAACCCACTGTTGAAATAAAGCGGTTCACATTTCACATGGTGTTTGTCCTGCGAATTCTTTCCGTGAGACTTTACGCAGTTAGTGTGTGTGTGTGCTTGCACCCTTGCTGTTTTTGAGACACGGCTTGTGCAGCGTATAAGCAGCCTGGCCGGACAACCACTCGACCACCCGGCCGCGGCTGGCGGCGCTCATACCCCGGGATCTCGGATTTCCTAGGGTTATAATAGAGCGCACTCAACCCCGCGGCAGACATGGTCCCCTTCCAAACCAATACACACTTGCACACACCTAAAGCGAGGGATGCGCCGTCTTGGGGCTTTGGGACCCTGAGGCGCCGGACCGACCGGCCGGGAGGCGGGGGTTCCGACCCACACCATTGGCTCCTGAGGGGGCGGGACATGCACAAATAACAACACGCCATTGGATGGCAAGGGGGCGGGACAACCAAACACCGCGGACGACCATTGGCTGGAAAAGGGGGCGTGGTACCTGTCAAAAGTTTGACGAAAGGTGTCGCTTTATACTACTTATATGTATATTTAATGTCTTAACTGTGCCCATTTAAGTATTGAATATTTATATGGAATTTTACCACTGAAGGGAAATCTTAGTGCCTGAGCATAAAAAGAATAGGAGCATACTGCAACGCGTGTAAAAAAGGCCATAAACGATATTAATTTTGGAACTTAAACATACAGTATATGGCTGGACTCGGTACTTTAAAGAAAACATACACACCAGTATTCCATTTCTCCCTAAACATTTTAAGCATCGAAGTCTTTAACTAACGTGATACCAAAGTCAACAAGCATACTTTTAGAATTTGATTAAAAGGGAATATAATATGGAATCGCGTATCTCAAGAAATTAATAATGATATAATTATATTCATGTTGCAAAAAAACTGCAACGGACATAAAAACTCCCTTGCTTTTAACAGAGCGTTCCATAATTTCTAACTACGAAAATTATTTAAACTGCGACACTTATCATTCAACCAGAGCTCGAAATATCACAAGGATCCCCAAGAGCACTGCAAAGACTGTATTAAAAGAATCACGTATCTAAAGAAATTAATAAGATACAATTATATTTATGTACTGCAACAGGGTAGTTGCAGTTTCAGTAGGGCTGTTTCGCCTTTCTTTTCATACGACTTCCCTTGTAGCCCACTGGTCTAAGTGCCTGATTACCAGCTCACCGGTTGTGTGTTCAAATCCAACTGGCGCTGTGACTTTTCTTTTAACAAACATTTCTTCGAAAAAATAGAATAGCAATATTATGGACAATCAATTCACTTTTATATTTCAAAATATCACAACATGATCGAATCAAAGTCATTTTTGATAACAATGAATAGTCACCTTCTTCCCTTCTGACAACGGTCCCTGCTTCTGCTTCCTGCTTCTATTGTGTGTGTGTGTTGGGGGGGGGATCCCTTCAGATTTAAAAGGTTATTAATCATATCTTCGGTGTCGCATCTTACCAGTGCAGCTGATCTTTTGCTGCCTGGGTGGGTCAACTATCACAAAGCTTTAGAGAACCTAACATTTCTATTATCAACAAATTATAAATTTGTAATAGAGTAAATTTTTATAGAGAAATGGAGGCTGGACAGTATGCGTTACAATATAAACATTTATATTGATTTAAATCGCGTTTTGATTTAAATCGCAAACGCGTGTTTAATTATATGTGTTTTTTTATCATAATCAGACAAATGCAACATAAATTGATACAGTATCTTTGTCTTCTAAGTATCTTAATAAACTTTCAGCATAGCTTTCTCCCCGTTTAGATTTATTTTTCTTGGGATTTTGGGATCAAACGTGGAAGGATGAGATTGTAATCGTTTTAATTTTTCAAATACGTTTTAGAAAAGTGTAATCTATACCTGCCCAGACTGTACGCCCGCTTCACTGTGGGACAGCCGCACTGGTTGGCGGCCTTCCAAAACCCCGCCCTGACCACTTTCACTCCTGTCCTGCTCTTCCCCGCGCACCCCAGCTGGGCGCTCTTCGGCCTCTGCCCGGGACGAATGTATATTTAGATATTTACACCTGGCGCGGCACCGAGGGAGCGTCTGCATTTATAACTTAATTTTTAAAATTAGTTAAGCAATATGAAGCATCTCCTTTTACTTTTAAGTCCCTTAAATACACTGAGCACAGCTTTCTCACCACTTAGATTACTTTTTGATACCATCCTCACACAAAGCAGAAACTTCTTTTTTTTTCCAATGACATACAGTACAAGTGGAAAGATTACAGATTTTAATTGTCTTTAATTTTGTTACGTTATACGTTTTAGGAACGTTTCATCTATACAAACACCACAAAACTATTCTCGATTGTATTTCTGAATGTTATGTTACACCTACAGTAGTTCACTGCTTTAAATACATCGAATTAAGAAAGTTAGGTGTAGCACTTTAGATCTTTTTTTCTGAACCAGGGAAAATCTGATCATGTTTCTCTATAATAATAAAAAACTTTATTTTACATATCACCTTTAAAAGTGGTATCTCAAAGCAATACAGTAGATGTAAACCACAGATTACAAAGTAAATACCCAGACAAACACAAACGCGTTTTTTAATAAAATGCTTTTATTCATTCAGCAGAGAGAGAGACATCCAGCAGAGAGAGAGACACACACAGGTTTTCATTGACAAAAAGTAATTGTTTTTTTTTTACATTCCTCTTGTCTAACAGGAATGTTTTGTTTGTGGACAGTCTGTGAGACTGTCTTTCTCAGACTCACATTCCCGAATGTCCCCCGTCCCGATCAACAATCCTAGGAAGAACACAAAACAGCCTGTTAATAAAATTGTTACAATTTTGTTTGGTCAGTTCTTCCTCCCAGAATTTATAGATCGCATCGATCAGTTCCTGCTTTGTGACGGGCTTAGCAGTTTTCCGAACACAGTCTTTCAGCAAATGCCAAACCATCTCTATCGGATTTAGATCTGGGGATTCAGCTGGAGTTTTCACCCAGTTCACTCCTTCTGCTACAAGCCTCGCCCTTGCTGCTGTGTGTTTCGGATTGTTTTCTTGAAAGAGACGGTGCCTTGATCCAAAGTGCTCCCTGATATATGGAGCGGCATGCTGTGTGACCACAACTTCCTCGAAGAATTCACGGTCCATAATTCCTTCGAAAATAAGAAGTGGTCCCGGGCCTCTTCTAGATATACCCCCCCAGACGTGAACCTTCAGTGGATGTTTGGGCTTTGGCTTGTCCACATATCTCCCCTTTTTGCAAAATGACACTGTTGAAAACTGTTCCAGAGCCACTGTTGTTTCGTCGGTGAAAAGTACATCCTGAAATGCCTCACCCTGTTCAGTCCATTGGAGCGCTTGTTTGAGTCTTTCCTCTTTGTTTTTTAGCCTTATCATGGGTCATGTGTTGGTTTTTCTGTATCTCCATCCAAGCCTCCTGCGCACTCTTCTCATCGATGTCGGACTAACGGTCGCACCGAGGTCAGCCCATAGCCGTCTTTGGACTTGCATCACCGGTAGCTCATCATTTTCATCAGTCAGTTTGTCGATAGCTCGCACAATAGGACTTGAAAAAAAAGAGATCAACAGTTAGCTTTAAAAATAATGTGCGTAGTTGTATTTACATGCAAGAAAAGTATTTTTAGAAAGTTATTTACCTTTGAATCATCCTCGGTTTAGATTCTCTTAGCCTCCACTCCCCTTTATAATGTTGTCTCACTGTGCTTTCAGAAACGAAGATGTTCATCGAAGCCAAATGCTGTACAATGTCCTGTGTTGACTTCCCGTTTCTTTTTATCTTCATTATTTGGTGTGAGAGAGTCTTCGTGATTTTGGCCATTGTCCGTCTCCTTACCAAAGTGATACAGTGGTGGAGCTTGAATTCTGTACCTATATACTGTATGGTATGGTACAGATAAAACTTACAACATACCGATGAGCTAATACCAGGACACCAGGAAATGTGTCTGATGCATTAGCAAGTTAAAACAATTGCGGCGAAAACCTGGGCATAACAGCTGTCACTTTTTCTGATCACTCACTCTCTGGATACACGTCTCACCTGTCCTGTTCTTTGTTTTCCTAATTTGCTGATTATGCCTGCTGCGATCCACTCCTACCCTCACACCTAAAGAAAACTATTTTAAATTTCTTGGCGCGGTTCATTGTGCAATTAACCCTTGTATGTGCTGTCCTTAAGGTGATGTCACATAAAGGTTATACTGCTATTTAATTGGATATGCGATTAAAAAAATAATAATTTGAATCCCCGTAAAAGAAAAGTTTAAAGAAAAAATACACACCAGTCTTCCATTTCTCCCTAAACATTTTAAGCATGAAAGTTTTACGAAACGGTACCCAAATATGCGATTGCTGTATAGAATGAATTTTAATTTTAAAAAATTATTTAACACGAAAATTAAGCTGTTTACATATTCCGCCTCAGAACAGTCACCCGTTGCTACCCAACGCAGAAACACAGCCATTAACTAGCAAAGAGAGGACATTAGCTAGCCAACATGATAAAGAAATAAATGATTATTTTGTTTATTTCTTTTGCACATTTATTTGAACTTTTCCATCGATTGTACAAGCACTTGGAAACTGTCCAATCCCTAGTTCATCAGGCATTTTCCCGGTCTGGCGCCGGTCTGTGTCTTCTAGGATATAATGCCAGCGAACTCTTGTTTTTATGTCCACTATAACAGACAATCTCCTTTGCTTTTAACCGAGCGTCTAACCCCTCTGGTTGGAGAAAAAAGACGTGCTGGTTTGCTATACATACTGTACAAGGAAGATGATTTAATTCTATTCGAAACGTGTATTTTAAAAGTTTAAGAAGTAAAAACCTTACAGTGTACACAGATTTCTAAACTGATCAGGATCGTTATCTTTGTCTTATCCATAATAATGTTCACCGCTCTGTCCAGCAAATTAATAACAAACTTTATTTTATATAGCGTTTTAAACGAATAAGTTATTAGATTGCTGATAAACCTAATCACTTTTTCTACATAAACACAGCGTAATTGCTCTCTGAAAATGCTTTTTCTTTTTATTTAGGCTCAGATTTCAACTATAGATCGTATTATTATAAACTTTCTTGGAAAAATGTCTTTTATGTAAACCATGTTTGCTATTAATTCATTTAGGGCTAGAATATGTTCATTGTCTTTGAGTCGAGTTGACATTAGAAGCTTGCCACGCCTGGACTGTTACACCAACGCATTAGCATGTTAAAGCAATTTCATTGAGGAGCCTAGCTTTCTTAACTAGTAAGTACTGTACTTCCTTGGTTTTGGAGGGGGGAGGTGTCTTTCGCTGGAAATCTTGCCCCCTTCTACTGTGAAAATACCTGTGAAACCGGTTTAATTCGTCACAGCCAGCACTCCCGCAGAGAGGGGGGTTGTACTCGTTAATGTCTTAGCCGGAACACATCATTATATCTCATTTTGTATTTCTGTAAAAGAATCGTTTGCCCAGCCTAACACTATTGTTGTTATTGTTTTTATCCTGTAAAGCGCTTTGAGGAGCACAGCTTTCTCATCACTTAGATTACTTTTTGATACCATCCTTACACAAAGCAGAAACTTCTTGTATTTTCCGATGACATACAAGTGGAAAGATTACAGATTTTAATCGTCTTTTTTCTGAACCAGGGAAAATCTGATCATGTTTCTCTATAACAATACTTTATTTTACATATCACCTTTAAAAGTGGCATCTCAAAGCAATACAGTAGATGTAAACCACAGATTGCAAAGTAAATACCCAGACAAACGCAAACGCGTTTTTAATAAAATGCTTTTATTCATTCAGCAGAGAGAGAGCGTAAAACCTGGGCATAACAGCTGTTCCTTTTTCTGATCACTCGCTCTCTGGATACACGTCTCACCTGTCCTGTTCTTTGTTTTCCTAATTTGCTGATTATGCCTTCTGCGATCCACTCCTGCCCTCACACCTAAAGAAGACTATTTTAAATTTCTTTGCGCGGTCCATTGTGCAATTAACCCTTGTATGTGCTGTCCTTAAGGTGATATCACATAAAGGTGTTTTTTATAATTGTTATAGAGAAACGTGATCAGATTTTCCCCGGTTCAGAAAAAAAAATCTAAAGTATACTAGTTTGTCACTCTTCTCATCCCCTCTTTGCTAAATGGCTTTTGAATAGAGTCACATGCAGAGAGAGGTGAAACAGCTCTACACAGCCCTGTCGCAGTACATGAATATAATTATATCTTATTAATTTCTTTAGATACGTGATTCTTTTAATACAGTCTTTGCTGTGCTCTTGAGGATCCTTGTGATATTTTGAGCTCTGGTTGAATGATAAGTGTCGCAGTTTAAATAATTTTCGTAGTTAGAAATTATTAAACGCTCTGAGTTTTTATGTCCGTTGGAGTAAAAGTAAATGCCTGACAAAGTAGGGCTTGGACAGATTCCAAGTGCATTTTTGCAATTTACATTGCATTGTGCATTGTGCTGCTGTAATACAGTTTAAAATAATTAAAAGTCTAAACGGTATCAGCTTTATTTATGGGTTGCAATTTAAAAAAAGTCAAAAACCGCTCTCAAAATGCAATTTAGAGCTTTCTGGCAAGAGGAGACACCCAAATTAATAATGTAACATGCCACTGTTTGTGCATGGACAAGGTTATACTGCTATTTCCTTAGATACACGATTAAAAAAAAAAAAAAAATTTGAATCCCCGGCGGAACCGGGCATCCATAAGAATCAAGTAATAAGTTTATTCCATGCTGAAAAAAAAGAAGAAATAAAGCACATTCCATAAGAATCAACGCTTTTATATATCGCCTTTGAAGGTGGCTTCTCAAAACGCTTTACAGGATAAAAACAACAATAACAACAACAACAACAATATTGTATTCCATTGCACTTTGACAGATCGTCCTTAAATCAATTGTTGACTTTTCTCTCTTTACTACTGTACTTGTTTGGATTGACTGAGCTCCGCTCTGTACCACACAATAATTCCCCCAGAGTCTCTGCCCCGGGTGATTTGGGTTTTTTTGACAGAGGGTAAAAAACTGACAAAGACAAAGCTCAGGGGATTAGGTCTGTGCAACTCTGTCTGCAACTGGCTGCTGGACTTTCTTATCGAGAGACCACAGGTGGTGCGGATAGGCAATAAAACATCAACACCACTCACCCTGAGCACTGGAACCCCACAAGGCTGCTGTCTGAGTCCAAGGTTGTACTCCCTATTTACTCACGACTGTACAGCAAGACACAGCAACAACCGCATCATTAAGTTTACCTTTGACACCACTATAATAGGACTGATCAGTGATAATGACGAATCCACTTACATGGATGAAGTTGTACAGCTGCTTAGGTGGTGTCATAGCAATAACCTGGACTTGAACATAAAGAAAACGAAAGAGCTTATAGTGGACTTTCGGAGACACAGGCCATACACTCACAGCCCACTCAGTATTGATGGAACGGAAGTGGAAACTGTCACCAGCTTTAGGTTTTTGGGAATTCACATCTCTAAAGATCTAACCTGGACTGTGAACACTGACTCTATCATGAAGAAGGCTCAGCAGCACCTTTATTTCTTGAGGTGCCTCAAGCGATGGGGGATGCCAATACATGTGTTGGTGAACTTCTACCGCTGCACCATCGAGATCCCCGTCACCAACGGGATTACCGTGTGGTATGGCAACACCTCTTCACGAGAAAGAAAGGCACTGCAGAGAATGGTCAATATGGCCCAGAAGATCATCGGCTGCGGTCTCACCGAGATTAAACAGCTCTATGAGGACCGCTGCCGTGGTAGAATTCTGGCCATCACAGAGGACAGTCACCACCCCGGGCATGAGCTCTTCACCCCACTGCCCTCAGGCAAGAGATATAAGAGCATACGCTTACCACTAGATTCTTCAATAGCTTCTATCCACAAGCAGTGAGACTGGTGAACACATTTAGCCATCCCCCTCGGATCACACCTACACCATCACCATCTACCTCTTTATGATTTCTTATCTATTGCACATCTCCAGTCATTGTTTACACGTCTGTATTGTTTACATTCAAACTGTCTACATGTTTACTTGCACATTGTCTATTGTTTTTTTGTACATTGTCTTGATGCACTGTTTGCACTTTGTCTTGTTTTTTACACTTGTTTTACAATCGAGAGACTTTCTGTAAGTAAGAATTCCATTGTACCAGTACCGGTTACATATGGCAATACAGTTCAAGTTCAAGTTCAAGTTCAAAACTCTCTCTCTCGCTTGCCCTCTCCCCCCCCCCCCCCCGTGTATTGTCTGTTTTTTTGTGCTGTCCTTTGACAAAACAAGGCTCGCCAGATAATATGAATCGAAACCTGTTTTTCTAGCTTTTAAAGTCGTGCGATGTGTAAGCAGGAACATATCATTTTATCTTACATATGAAAAATACATAATATAGCTCCCAAACAAACGCAAACGTGTTTTTAATAAGATGCTTTTATTCACTCATAATCCAACAATTTCAGGAAGACTAAGGTAGGACTAAGGGAATTGTCATCTGTTGTTGAAGCTCTGTGAGCTCGGTGACTTTGAGACCACTTGTTATCCCAGGTTGTTTGAATCACCACAATTCAAGTAGAGAAAAAAGAGCTGACTGACAAGATTTAAGATGTGGCTGTCAATGTTGGATTAAAAAAAAACACATTGCCAGACGTTTGTTGCATTGCTTGAAAAATAACTTTATTTCGAGACACTGGATAAGTAATTCAAGTGTTTTTTTTAACTTCCTGAAAAACATCTAATAATTTAACTATATGTGCAAAGGTTTTATGATATGTCGCTGTTGTGAATGTCTGTGGAGTGTATCTTATTTGCCTGTCTGTCCTGGCTGTGCTCTCTCGCTTGTTCGCCCTCTCTCTCTCTCTCTCTCTCTCTCTCTCTCTCTCTCTCAATTCAATTCAAGGTGCTTTATTAGCATGACAGATAGGTACAATCAGTGTTGGGTATTTACTTTGCTTTGAGATGCCACTTTTAAAGGTGATATATAAAATCAAGGCTTTAACTTGCTTTAACTCCCCGAGTCTGAGTTCTTGTGTCTGACCTATCCAAACCCGAAAGTATTACAATATGTATCTTTATAGCAGGTGGTGTACAGCTTTTTAGTATAGATTACACTTTTATAAAATGTATTTAAAAAATAAAAATGATTACAATCTAATCTTTCCACGTTTGATCCCAAGATCCCAAGAAAAATAAATCTAAACGGGGAGAAAGCTATGCTGAAAGTTTATTAAGATACTTAGAAGACAAAGATATCAATTTATGTTGCATTTGTCTGACTGTGAATGAAAAAACACATATATTTAAACCCGCGTTTGCGATTTAAATCAAAACGCGATTTAAATCAATATAAATGTTTATATTGTAACGCCTAGGTGACTATTCATTGTTATGAAAATGACTTAAATTCGATCATGTTGTGATATTTAGAAATATAAATTTGTTTGGTGCGAGTGAGGTTTTATTTAATCTCTGACCCAGGGAAACGTTTTATTTTTTCAAAGAAATGTTTGTTAAAAAAGAAAAGTCATGGCTTCAGCTGGATTCAAACACTCACCATGTGACTCAGGAGTCAGGAACCTAACCCACTGCGCCACCGCCGAGGTCGCATGCAGGGTGCTGAAAAAGCACTACAGAAACATTATCAACAGACAATGTACAGTGTGTACTATTCTTGTGTTGCGGTACATGAATATAATTATATCGTTATTAATTTCTTTAGATACGCGATTCCATATTATATTCCCTTTTAATCAAATTCTAAAAGTATGCTTGTTGACGACGGTATCACATTACTTAAAGACTTCGAAGCTTAAAATGTTTAGGGAGAAATGGAATACTGGTGTGTATTTCTTATTTAAAGTACCGAGACCAGCCATATACTGTATGTTTATGTTCCAAAATTAATTATGTTTATGGCCTTCACACGCGTTACAGTCTGCTCCTATTCTTTTTATGCTCAGGTACTAAGATTTCCCATCAGTGGTAAAATTCCATATGAATATTCAATGCTAAAACGGGCACAGTAAAGCCCGTCGGTCAACCAATCACGTACCGCGCGACGCCGTAGCCAATTACCTCCGGTACGTGTCTGTAATGCGCACTTTGAATGGCTGCATCTGTATACTGTATAATGTTAAAAACTATAACTTTTGTTATAATAAGTGCAGTTCTAAAGAAATATAACACATTTTAAAGAACCAATGTAATGTGTAATCTTTTTTTCATTATGTAGTAGAGAACAGTAGGAGTGATTTATTAGTAGAGAAAGCTTCTTGTTAATATTATATCCATTAAGTTCATGTAAGCATAACATGAAGAATTTATTTTGCTCTAATTACTGACTGAACTAATTGCCTAAATTTTATTCAATTATAGACAAAACCAGTTTGGAGCTATGGTATAGTAAATGTCAAAGAGAGTTTTCATTTAAAATCAATTGCACTCAGCAACAAGCTGAAAACATAAGTGTGCAAGCAACATTACAGAAGACGTCAAATGTTACAAGGCCATATACCTGATTGCTACAGTAGTAACTAATCATTCCCAGGATCTTATCCAGTCTTTTCTTGAAGTATCACAGAGAGCCAGCTTCAACCCACAATCCTTCATGGGAAGAAATAATTTAGTGGCACTATCAATGGATTTTGATTTTAAAAATCAGATGCCACTGTCGATTTCAGACATTATGGTTGCATGTTTCCTCCATCTTTTCTCGTATAAGCCTTGGGTTCTGTTCTGATGTTCTGTAAGATCAACCAGATGGTGTATTTTTTTTATACCAACACAGTATGCAACTTCCACCTGTTAATAATCCCAGTTTTTTTTAATTAGTTTTAATCCAGAAAGAAAGAACAAGAATGTTTTTACATGCTACAATTAATATTTATTTAATAAACTGCAAGATCCACAGTGCTCTTGTCTCTCACATTATTGCTCAAAAAGCCAACGATACCCTTGTTTTCAAGGATACCCTACCCCAATGGCATGAATACATGTATACACCTCTGTTGGGTAAATTCCAATCACAGTTAAAAAATGAAATAGTCCAGAAAAATAAAAAACAATCTGTGCTCTAAGCAAGCTCATTTGCTGATTAAGTCACTCATGGGCTCTCATAAAACATTTCTCACAATTGAAATAATCTGAATTAGGTATTTATTGTATTCAATTGTTATGTTAAAACAAAATAAATGATATGTAATTATGTTAAATTTTTAAAATGTTGAATTGACCTCTCAACAAAAAAAGATTGTTACTCTTAAGAGTAAAAGGAGTTGTTGTTTTGAGTGCAACATAAGCATTAATGTAAATAAAACCGCTATTGACCTACCCATGGTTCTACCCCTCCTTAGATACTGTTGCTAACATAGCCAAGCTTTGACCACTATAAAACCCAATGGAAAAGCTATACAAAGCATACATAGACTTTTTCCAATAATCTGTCATATATCTAGTTGTGGATAAGATTAGTTGTTGTTACTAGACCAATAGTTAATTGCTTAAATTTATCAACATGTTTTTCTTATTTATTGCATTATGCTGAATAATTGCTTCTGGGAAACCCTTATTAGATCCTTAAATGTCACCAAGTTAAAGCAGCTATGTAAAAATGATCCAAAACAGAACAATTGTACATGGTTACTTGATTATTGAAAACATAGAGATCCAGCCATACTATAGCACTTTGCCCCAAACATGCCGTAATGAATGGAGAAAATCTGTACTGCACCACTCTGTAAAACTGCCAGGTGGAGCAGTGAATGCTTAATGTGGTGTGTGGAAGCATTTGGGCTGTTGCCAGAAAACAGTTGGTTTCGAATCCTGGTCAATGCTGAGGGCTTTTTCCAATTTAAGGTGTACAGTATACTGTTTAGACTTGTTTTGATTTTAAACTGCATATTACAGTATGTAAAATATTAAATTAATGTTGTTTTTATTTACAAAATAACTCAATTTTATATATAAAGAAAGTTTATTGTTATACTGTGGCTTGTTGTGAATGTGATGTGTTTCTTTCAGGTTTACTTCTGTATGTAGATCATTTATATTTTGCATTAATGAAAATTTCAGCAATACATTTTGATTCTAAAAATATGTTTCACATATTGTATTGTAGTGGCTTTAAAACTATACAGTATCATTTTGTATATGCAGAATGTGTATACGGTATACAATCAAATTACAGTTCATTGACCCATGTATGCTACAGTTGTGGTATACTGTATTTGTGCATATGACTTCATGTGATTTGGTGTGTGGCACATAGGTAAACAAAAATACATTGCTTAAAAAACCCTGATTGGGAGAAAAAAAGAGCTGTGTACGATTTTTTCCTCATTGCAGTATATAGCCTAACAGTGTGATTTAACGATGTGTAATACTAACTATTCCACATTGTGTGTTCAGTTTATTGTAACTCCAAAAAACACAACAAACAACACACATGTATAATAATTGCAATATTAGACGATAAACAGTAGAACCACATTTGCCATTGAAAATAATGGCAAATGACCCGTAAAAAAATATGGGTAAAGTTTGAAATAGTTATTTATCATAAATAAATTAATATTGTTAATAGTGAACAGATATGTTATTATAGTTCAGTTTCAGTCTTTTTAATTCCACTTTGTTATTCTCGATTATAAGTAGAATCTATACTATTTAATATTAAGGCTTGTTGTAAAGACTAGTCTTGAATTGCCCCATGGGGATGCAGTATTTTGAATTGAATTGAATTAGAGTGGTTGAGCTAGTTTTTACTCTCATGTTGACAGTATTCACATTTTCTTATTCATATTTTTAATTATATCATTTAACATTGAACATGTTGTGTTTTTTAATTTTGGCTACCACCACCAGCCATACACTACAAGGAAAATAAAATTTAAAAAATCATACATATTTTCTCCTAATCAGGATTTTTTATCTCCTAATTAGGACTTCATAAACAGATACTATTTTTGTATAGCACAGGCTTCATCAGGTGTTTATTTGTAAGTAGTACAAATATGTTTTCTTGTTGCTTTGGCAATAAGTTAATTTCCATATGTATTTTGCAAACAAACATTATAGCTACTCTTCATAACAACTTTTATATCAACATTTTAAATGAAATACTTTATTTCAAGCACTTAGTTTAGCATATTGTTATCCAGATGCATTTGATCATATTAGTTATTTTCAAATGAAAAAGGTGGTATATTTGTTAGAAGTAGAACTTGACTGTAATCAAACTAAGACTTTTCCACATGGCAGGTACAAATTCTACCACTGATCCGCCAATCCGTCATGTATGATCTAAATAGAAACTCCAAGTTCTTCTTTTTCCATTACACCACAAAGAAGCTTTCTATAGTATAAGATATACAGTAGACTTTTACCTGAGACATTTTTACACAAATGTGTGTATAGGCGGTTGGTGGACTAAAAAACATGAAAAATCAAGTAATGCAGGAAATTTCCCAAACTCTGATCTGGCACAGGACTCACCTGTGCTAGGCTTTTGGAACTAGTTCATAATCTATAGCATACCAATGCTTTTTATTATTGGTGCTTTCTTTATCATGTGGCATCACCCTCAGTATGGCTCGTAACCAAAAACAAGTATAAAGGGGAAAGAACAAGTAAGGGAAAAGGCAAGTAAAAAAGGTGCCTGATTTGGAGTTATATTCGAGATTAGTTAAGGAGTGGGATGGCCTTTTGGTGTATAAGTATATCAAGAATGAGAAATCCTTGATTTGT
This sequence comes from Lepisosteus platostomus, assembly GCF_059453375.1. NCBI lineage: Eukaryota > Metazoa > Chordata > Actinopteri > Semionotiformes > Lepisosteidae > Lepisosteus > Lepisosteus platostomus. Next base: position 24,610,951 of record NC_142611.1, read on the forward strand.
GCAATTAGAGACAAAGATATGGTTATTTGTGAAAGTTACACATCTGTTGTGCCCCCCACTCTGTATTTGATGCATTATTGTTTCCATAACACTTTAAATTACATACATAACATAATAATACACATGATTGATTTTACTTGGATAATGGAGGGTAATAGAAGGGTCTGGGAGGGTGTTCTGATTATGCGTGATTTTGGGTATATTGTACGTGCTTTGTCAGGAACCTAACTACCACATATAATACAACTCTACTGTATATATAAAATATGAACTGCAAATAATTAAAATAACTTATTAAAGCAATAGAATTACTGCTATAATTGCTTACAGAGAAAGTGAAACTAAAGGAGTGTGTTTCGAAATGAAACAATATGAATAAAAAAGCTGAACAAAAACTTGTATGGAATTACTGAGAAACCCACTAAAACAGCATATTATAAATCTAAAACATTTTGTCATAATTATTGGGTTGTGGCAAAGGTGTGGATTCCTCAAAACAAAAAACATTTATATACTGCAGACAGCTCCAAACACAACATACAGTATGCAACAGTATATTAAATCATTCAAGTCACAGCTAACGTCTTTTGTTTTTTAGTTGTTTATTTGCTTTAAAATAACATACATTTTTAAAGCCACTATGTGTAATATATTTTACAGTCAAAACTAAAAATAACATTGTTTTCCAATTCATATTTATAAACAATTATGTACACTGTATTTAATTAAAAATGAAACATACAGTTAGTGTTACTGTACAGTAAGTGTGATTAGCACAGGAAAGCACTAATGGGTTAATACATATTTAATTTTTATTAAAAAATAAGATGTATTGTATGTGAGACAGGCTAAATGCACCACCTGGCGGTTTTACAGACTATTTGAAAAAATAAAAAAGGTGTTGGGCATAACTTTTCAGAATAACATGACATATTCTTGCAGTACACTTCATTACACCTCGAACATACAGAGGTGCATGTTCACACCTGAAGAAGGCTTCACAGCTGAAACGTTGTGTTTTGTCTCTTCTCTTTTCAGCATGGAATAAACCTATTACTTGTTCCTTTGCAGACTATGCATGCTGACGCAGCTACAGACATTCTATTTAAAACTGATCCAACCTAGTTATAAAACAGTTTAATAAGACAGATGAGCTCTGCTGAGATGGCTTTCTACAAACTAGTAATTTATTGTTTCCATGTATAAAAGCTACTAAGGTTTTGCTGTTCTTAAGAGTGAGATTTACAGCTCCAAAGAGAAAGATTCAAAGCTGAAGAGTGAAACACTGCAATTTTCACCACAATTTTGTTTTGCAGTGGTGCCTCATACATTTTTCAGTGCAAATTTCAAGTGCTTTAAATACAACTAATCAGTGAAACGTCTAATGTCTAAGCTCAAAATATTCCTGCATGGTCAGCACACTATTTTTTAAAACCTACTTCATTACTGTGGTCAGACAATATAAGAGGCCACAAATCAGCTGTTCACATATTTTAACTGCTGTTTTTGCATGATTGTGTGGAAGGACCACAAAATGGTAATGAACTGCTGTGTTTGATTATAGCCAGCAGTACCATTATAATGTGAAATCTTTAGATCAAGTCTAATGCATTTCAAATAGTGCTGACGTATTCTGTGTTTTAACACTTTATGTTCTTCAGACAATGTTTCCAAGGTAGCAAAAGTCCTTTTTGTGGTTTTGTGTTTTAATCAGATATACAGTACTTAATTTTACACAAGTAATATAAGAAAGACTGCAGACAAGAGAAGGCCGTTTGGCCCATCTTACTGATTTGTTAGCCTACAAGTTTTAAGTGAACCCTAGATTTTGTCCAGATACATCTTGCAGATATTTTGTATTAAGCCAACTGTCCTCCTCTGGATACTCATAGCAGAGGAATAGAGAGTGAGTCTGTCTCTCAATAAAATTTTATGTGATGTAGATCAGCTTCCTTTGAGAAGTGGTGTACCACTTTCTTCAAATCTTCAAATTTCATAGGCAGGTACTTCCAACAGGTCATGATAGAGATACAGTGATCACTTTCAGTATGTTTCACAGATCCTGGAAGTTCCAGTAGTCTGAACGCTGTAATTCAATTAGCTGCATTTCAAACTCCTCAATATGCATCCACTGAGACGCTGAAAAATGTCCCTTTTATTAAAGCTGTTTGGTTTAATCAGAAAGAAAATCATTGAGCCAAAACATTGAAAATCCTTAAATTTGATGGAAAACTCTGATTCAAGTACACTCCAAACTCAGCAACATGGATTGTGAAATATTTTGAAAGTTTCTTAAGATATTGGAAATAGCAGAAGTTTGAGTGGCACAGATTCCAAACGTTCTTGTGAAAACAATAGGCTAGCCCCTCTAAAATACAGATAGACATACTGTAAAAGTTCATTATTATTTTTTCTACATCTAAGAGCTTTCATGGGGTAGCATGTTGTAGAAAATTAAAGAACAGTCAAGCACAATAATAATCCCTTACACTTACTGTATGTAGCGCTTTTCTGGACACTCCACTCAAAACGCTTTACAGGTAATGGGGACTCTCCTCCACCAATGTGCAGCATCCACCTGGATGATGCAAAGTCAACCATAGTGCATCAGTACACTCACCACACATCAGCTATCAGTGAGGCAGAGAACACAGTGATAAAGTCATTTTATAGATGGGGATTATTACGATGTCATGATTGGTAAAGGCCAATGGGAGCTTCTCTTTTTGGAAAAAGCTTGGAGATTTTTAATGACCACAGAAAGTCAGGACCTCAGTTTTACTTCTCATTCAAAGGATGGTGCCTTTTTACAGTATAGTGTTCCCATCATTAAGGCATTAGGATCCACACAGACCACAGGCTGAACACTCCCTACTGGCCCCACTAATACCTCTTCCAGCAACAACCTTAGTTTTTTTTCCTAAGAGGTCTCACATTCAGGTACTGATCAGGCTCACATCTACTTAGCATCAGTGGGTTGTCAGTTGTGAGTTGCAGGGTGATATGGTTGTTGGCTAGGCATTGTAATTATCATTTTTTGCATGTGCATGTACAGTAAGTATACAGCCAATTTCATTGCATGTGCTGTTAAAAATCTCTTCCCTAGCCAAAAAAGGTATGTGTACCATAGATTGCTAGCCCCTGATGTATGCAAACATCCAGTGATTTTTTGTACTGTAAATGTCTGTAAAGGGGAAGTTAAAATTATTTTTATGTTTATTATTAAACATGATTTGTTGTGTCAGTTAAATGGGAATCAAGAAGTCCATGTATTAGTCCCACAGAAACTAGAGGTCAATAAAATGTTTACTATGGTCAGGAGTGGCCTTAATTATATATGTATATTTTTTAAAACATAACACACTCAAGTATTGTATTTTGCTTGCTTGAAATTGCCATCATAGTCATAACATAAAGTTGTTTTCCTCAAATTCATAAATAATTTATACTTTTAACTTTCATTAAAAATGCAACTTCTGCCAATTCAGAATTCTAAGAATTTAGGTAAAATTCACATGACTGTGAAACAACAGTAAACTTACAATAGAAGATACTTAGTAAAGAAACCTCAAAAAGTAAGCTTAAAATTTACTACAATTTTTAAAGTTAGTTTTTTTTATCAAAGTGTTCTTTCTTGGGTTCTCAGAGCTTAGACAAGAGAGACACCCTGTGGTTTTGAAAATAATCACACTACTGATGACTGCAGCAGGTAAATTGGTATTTGTAATCCCCTTCTCTTCTTCTAACAAAGAAGACAGCACTATATATGTATATATAACTATGCAAACTGGGGGCGTTAAAATGATAAAATAATTAAAAGAAGAAGTCAATCTTAAAACTAATCAAATTAATCAAGTTCTGACAGCATTATCTTATAATCTTATGCAAGCACATTTCTAAATATTAACAGTTAACAAAGATAATTACATGCTGTATAGTCAGGGAATATTGAGTGTAACACATCTTTATTGCTTCTCCAGCACATCTTAGTAATAAAGAAGCAACAAGGCTGCAAGATTAAACAGGAAAAGAATATTTATTACAATAAATTGCAAACATTTGACATTTACAGTATGTTTATATACAGATATTTAAAGTCCTGAGAATTCACAAACAGAAAACACAGAATTCTCCTTATAATTCATATATAATTATAGTATAGGAATTAAGGCAAAACCTTTATCCTATCAAACAAGAATCACTATCTATAAAACGGATGCCAACAAAATTGGAATCAATTTCTCTCCTCAAAATAGTCCAACGCTAAATAAAGGAGAGTTTTCTTTAGCCTGTGGATTCTAGTCATGGTCCACAAGAAGCTGACAAAACATCTACGGGATCTTATTGTTGAAAGGTGCTGATCAGGAGAGGGGTATTAAAGAATATCAAAGGCATTGGATGTACTATGGAGCACTGTGAAGACTATCATCAATAAGTGGAGAAAATGTGGCACCACAGGGACATTATCAAGATCAGGATGACCCTCCAAAGTTGATGACAGGACAAGGAGAAAACTTATCAGGGAGGCTACCAAGAGGCCTGCAGCAACATTATAGGAGCAACAGGAATTTCTGGCAGGTACTGGTCACTCCTTGCATGTGACAACAATCTCCCATATTCCACACATGTCTGGTATATGGGGTAGGGTGGCAAGACGGAAGTAATTTCTCACAAAAAGAACATCCGAGCCCGTCTAAATTTAGCATAAAAATATATAATCACCCCAAACCATGTGGGAAAATGTCTTATGGTCTGACGAGAAAAAGGTTGAACTTTTTGGCCTTAATTCTGAAAGATATGTTTGGTGCAAGGACAACACAGCTCATCTTCTTAAGAACACCATACCTACTGTGAAGCATGGTGGTGGCAGCTTCATGCTTTGGGGCTGCTTCTCTTCAGCTGGGACAGGGGCTCTAGTCAAGATAGATGGGATAATGACTAGCTCCAAATATTAAGATATTTTGGCACAAAACCTGCTGGCCTCTGTCAGAAAGTTGAAGATGAAGAGGAATTGCACCTTCCAACATGATAATGACCCAAAGCACACATCCAAGTGAACCAAGGAATGGCTTCAGAAAAGGAAAATAAATGTTTTTGAATGGCCCAGTCAGAGCCCAGACCTCAATCCCATAGAAAACTGTGGAATGACCTAAAGAGGGTTATGCTTGAAGTTTTTTGCAAGGAAGGTGGGATAAAATTGCAAAGTCCAGGTGTGCAAAGCTGATAGAAACTTATTCACAAAGATGTACTGCTGTAATAAATGCCTAATAAATTTCCTAATAATTATCTATTTGTTTTTCTCTTGAAATCTGTTGGTTGCAAGGTCACATAAAAGATGGAAAACTGACATGATTTATCTTGATTTCTCGCTTTACATCACAAAAACCTGCAATTTTACACATCTGCAGGGTGTGTAGACTTTTTATATCCACTGAATATCATTAAGTCTGCTAATTTTAAACAATGTAAAGTTAAAATTACCCCCAATAAAGTCTGCAAACTCCTCAAAGGCATTGATGAGGACAACTCAACAGTCTGCTTTAGAAATATAAGAGCAATATGAACCAAAGGACCCAAGCAGAATCTAAAGGACTAAACACTAAAAACAGGAGACACTTTTTTACACAAATGGATTTAGGTCATAGAAGGTGCCCTGGTTTCTTTCAAGTACTGGCTTTATAGGATCCATTGATCAATTAGATACTATAAGCAACCAAATGAGCTATAAAATGACTTCCTCTTATTTGTAATCTTTATTGTGCTCTTATATTTTAGTAACATTTTTTTATATTGGCTGCCACATTTTGGCTGCCAGAAAGATATTTTAGAGTTTTAAAAATAATAATCAATTCAACTTTGGATATACATTGTATGTGCAGTTACTAACATGTACTGTACAGTACCAGTAATCATTAATATTATTCTTCAGACTGATGAGCAGCCTGGACCATCTCCAAAGGCATGTGCACCCTTTTTCAAGACCAAGAAATTCTAGCCTGTACCTTTACTAAATTACACAGATCCACATTACACCCCTGATTACTTCAGACAGTATTAAAATGATAATTGTCATCTGGGATCTGGTTAGTAAATAAACAAATATAAGGGATTACGAAGTGAAACAAATGCATAGCTCAAAACCTCACAATCTGAATTTTGTTTTTCTTTATTACTAAGAAATCACATTGTTGTAAATATACCTCAAATTAGATTGTGATGTCAAACCGTTGTCAATATTCCAGCTGCCATACAAATTACCATAGACAGGCTCTTTAAGCTGCAAAACAATTTGCATTCTGTTGATAATTTAGATGTTACCACACAGTAAATTGTGGAAAGCTATGCCAATTTTACATCAATTAAATAAAATAGAGAAGCATGCCTGAAAGTTTCCTGAAATAAACATGTGGTTGTAATGTAGATGAGCAAATGATTCCTTTTTGGGGACCATATGTCTTCACCAGTACCTTCCCATCAAACCTAATTCAGATGGGTTAAAGAACTGCTTTCTGGATTCATTCACAGGGTCCTGGATTTTCTAATTTATAATTTTCTAATTTGCATTTATCAACATGACCAAATGCAAACACAAACAAAAGCCTTATCATTAGGTGTTCTGTTGTGATAAAGTTTTCTGAAACTCTTCCTGTAGGTGTACAGCTTTTACCAGGGTTTCCTGACTTGATATGCTAAAATCAATTTTGCAACTTGGATCAAGTTCAAGTTCAAGTTCAAGTTCAAGTTTATTGTCATTACACTCATATACATGGTATATGGTATAACGAAATGCTATTTAGCTAGCTCTCGGACATAAGTAGTACAAAGAGAAAAAACAACAACAACAACAACAATACAATTGTGTAGCAAAAGAAAGACAGAGACAACAGGCAGTGTGCAAAAAACAACAACAGATGATGTGCAAAAAAAACAACAACAGGCAATGTGCAAAAAACAACAACAGGCAATGTGCAAAACAAAAAATCAGCATGACAATTGGACTGTTGTAAATACAACAACTAGCCAGTAGTAAAATACTGAAAAAAAAAACATGCTAGGGAACCTACCACAAACATGTCAGAAGTGATTACTCATTTCAGCAAAAAAATCACCCTGCAACTCACAACTGGCAACCCACTGAAGCTAAGCAGGTGTAAGTCTGGTCAGTACCAGGATGTGAGACCTACTGGGGAAAACTAAGTTTGTTGCTGGAAGAGTTGTTAGTAAGGCCAGCAGTGGGCACACACCGTGCGGTCTATGTGGTTTCTAATGCTCTGGTATAGTAACGAGGACACTATACTGTAAAAAGGTGCCATCCTTCAGGATATAAAACTGAGGTCCTGACTCTCTGTGGTAATATAAAACCCAGGGCTTTTCTTGAAAAGAGTAGGGGTATAACCCTGGCTTCCTGGCCAAATTTCCCATTGGCCCTTACCAATCATGATCTTCTAATAATAGGCTGGGCAAACGATTTTTAAATTTTTTTAAAAAGAAATAAAAAATGAGATATAATGATGTGTTCCTGCTTAACTTAGACATTGCACGACTTTAAAACCTATAAAAATGGGTTACGAGAGTTAAAAACCACTTTTTATGCGCGAAAAATGGGTGATTTTTCTTCCTCGTGATCAGCTCAGAATCTCTGTGTACGCTGTAAGGTTTTTACTTCTTAATTAAACGTTTAAAATACACGAATTTCATAAAGACAACACACGTTTCGAAGAGAAAAAATCCCATTCTTTTCTCTTCCTGTTGTGTGAAACTCATCAGCAGGTCTTTTTTTCCCAATCAGAGGCTCTGAAAATAGCGTACCGCCCACTGCGCTCCGTCAGAGAGGGGCGCGGCACCGAGAGAGGGAGGAGGCGCGGAGCGCAGCAGTATAGAACGAACGTTCTACTGCCTGGAGCGCTTATGGCAGCGATCGCGTCTGCATTTATAACTTAGTTTTTAAAATTAATCAAGCAATATGAAGCATCTCTTTTTACTTTTAAGTCACTTAATTATCATTAAGCACAGCTTTCTCACCACCTAGACTACTTTTTGATACCATCCTTAGACAAAGCAGAAACTTCTTGTTCTGTCTAATGACATTACAAGTGGAAAGATTACAGAATTTAATCGTCTTTAAATTTGTTACGTTATACATTTTAGAAACGTTTCATCCATACAAACACCACAAAACTATTCTCGATTGTATTTCTGAATGGTATGTTACACTTAGTTCACTGTTTTAATTACACCTAATTAAGAAAGTTAGGTGTTAGCATAAACTATTAGCAATCAATATTAAATTTAGCACTGTAATAAGTTGTTGCACTTTCCCCCGCATCTTGTAAAAATATATTTTCATTGTTCAAATATACATTAAATCTGACTAATTAAATATAATTCAAAATATTTTGCTAACAATGTTAACTGTTTATAAATAATAAATTGTATTAACTAAAGAGTAGGATGGCACAGTTGTTAGTATGCTTTTTGTTTTGTTTCTTTTTCATAAATACAACAGTAGTACCTGATGTCTCAGCGCCTTTCAAAATTAAATTATGCATGCAAACCTGTGAACTAGAAAGATAACTAAGATATCCATCCATTTATAATGGTGGCAAAGTGGTTAGCATTGCTATCTTGGAGCACTGGGGTCCTAGATTCAATTCCTGCCATCCTGTGTGTGTGGGGTTTGCATGTTCTTTCTGGGTTACATGGTTTTTCTCCATATGTGTGATATGACTCCCTCTCGCACTCCAAAACATACTGGTAAGTTAATTGGTTTATGGGAAAACTGGCCCTGGTGTGTGTGTGTTTGTGTCTGTCTGTCCTGTGATGGACTGGCGCTATGTCCAGGGTGTATTCTGCCTTGTGTCCGTTGCTTACTGGGATAGGCTCCTAATCCTCTGTACTGGATAGAGATTAGAAATGGATGGAAGTAAAGGCACTGTGTGGATTGAACTATACACAGTGTTAGAAACCCACTATGAAATGGCAGCATCTCACTGAGAATAAAATATTTTATAGTGCTGGCTTAAGTAAACAGCCTTTCCACCTCTCTTGCACATCAGTATCCATACCTAGTTATTTAAACAAATTGCCTCTAATTATAAACATCTTAATATGCTGGCTCTGTGGATCCGCATCAGCGATGTTTGCCCATTCCTTCAATTCATGTGCATCCAACACACAGTTCAATGCTAGCAACTACACAAAATCTAAAATATAATCCTCATTTCAGTATCTATGTAAACATACAGTCTGTTAACTTCATCATCTTCATCAAAAGTATGCCTAACCCCATTAGGAAGTGTTCTTGTTATCAATGTATTCCTCAGCTATCCCAAAATTATCTTCTTACCAACATCTCTAGTTTTTTATCCTGCAATAACTCAGCCAACACTTAAATCTCGAAAAGCTGCTTGTGTTCATTTCTTTAAATCACAATATCATGTGTAAATACTGTCCATATAATACTCTGCATTGTGGAATAATAGTTTATTTTAAAGGGAACTAGAGAAACTAAGAACTAGAGAAATCAAGAAAGGCTTTTTTTTCTAGAATTAATAAATGCACATCCTGTTCACTGGGGAAATTAAATCCACACTGAGCAATCTTCAATATGTTCAGAATATGACAGCGAGAATCCTATCAGGGATGCATTACACCTGTTTTCAAGTCCTTGCATTGGTTACCTATCAGGTTTCGAGTCAACTTCAAAATCCTCATCCTCATTCAGTACCTACAGTATATGGCTTATTATCTGTCTACTCCCCACCTTTGTCCGTCTGACTCTGGTCTTCTAGCTGTCCTCAAGAACATCTACATTCTGTGGGTGACAGGGTCTTCTCTAGCTGCACCCCAGAGCTCTCAATTTGTATTCCGAGTGATATCAGTCACGTACCCTGAGTGCATTTAAATCTAACCTCAGAACCTTTCTTTTCAGAAGACTTAGTGTCTGTATCTGCTTCATTTTCTAATTTTGGTAGCACCTCTAACTGCTTGTCTTTCTTATATGTATTTACTTTGTAATCTGTGGTCCTTTTATCTGTTTTTATATCTACTGTATTGCTTTGAGATGCCACTTTTAAAGGTGATATATAAAATAAAGTTTTTTATTATTGTTATAGAGAAACATGATCAGTTTTCCCTGGTCCAGATAAAAAGATCTAAAGCATACTAGTTTGTCACTCTTCTCATTCCCTTTGCTAAATAACTTTTCATACTAATCTGATCAATCTAACTGCCTGTTTTCTGTGCTTTCTCTATCCTGCTAGATTTGCAATTATTCTGAACATTTTCTTCTTGAAATAACTCATTTCTAAATACCTTTTTTCACTGTTATCATCTTGCAGCAAAGCTGCGACAAAATATACACTTAGCACAGTTCATCCTGCTACCAACATTGAATAACAAAATCTTAAGATTTCTATATTTATGTCTTTATTTAGTGGTTTCATTAGTGACAAAGGCTAAACTTTCTTGGAAAAATGTCTTTTATGTGTTGCAGAAAAAACTGACTTGCTTTAACAAAGTATGTTTACAAATCCTTTCACCTGGCAATCTACCTGAATGCCCAACTATCTGAGAAGCCCTCCATGAAACCATGGTTGCTATTAATTCATTTAGGGCTTATTGACAGAATTGCTGTTTTTTATGCATGCTAATTTTCTGATTCCTCACTCTGTTTCATGTTTATAGATAAGACTTTATTGATCGTGAAGGGAAATTGATGTACATGATGAACATGTTTGCATGTTCTTTTGTAACATACACCTTTTTGTGATTTTTTTTGTATATCTAAGCAAGTGTTCCTGCATCCCTCTTCTGCACTTTAGTCATGGCTTTTTTTCTGTTTGCTTATTTCAAAGCAACACCTGCTCCATTTCTAAAACTTTTTACTCATGTGCATTTTTGTATTTTTTACACCTCTAGCACTTTAACATCCTGAATTTTCATTTGCCTTAATTTGTAGAATGAACTTGAGTTTTAGCCTAAAGAAGTTTTCATTATCTTTTGTTTCTTTTCCTACAACTGTTATTATTGATCAGCGAATTATTGTTCTTAACATGACTTCATTCAGCCTTTCCTGAACGTCTATGACAGGCAGAGAGAGTGCTGTTTCTGGTGCGATATTTTGCAGCTGACATTTCACTGTTTTAAACGAACAAGAAATTAGATTGCTCATAGATCACTTATCCTATATAAACACAGCGTAATTGCCCTCCGAAAATCCTCTTTTTCTTGTTCGTTTTAGAGACCTTGATCGAAACTGATTTTAGATGTCAGAAAGGATTTCTTTTCTCTGTATTTCCTACATTGCTTTGTCGAGATTTTAACTTTATATCTAACTTTATATCTAGGCTCAGATTTCAACTATAAATCGTACAGTAATTAATAGCAGTAAATACTGATGTTTTGCGCCCTCTTACCACAAAAATATATATGTTTTGTAGCTGGGATGAACTTTATTTCATACGCGTAGCTACTGCGATTCGGACACGGACGGTTAAACATGGCGGCAAATCAGACACCCAGAGAGGGGGGGGGGGGGCGTCTTCTCGCCTCCATAACTAAAATGCCAAATAGGAGTGGCTTAAGCGACATACACAGTCGTGTAACTGACAGTTTGAGGTAGCCTATCGTGTAAATTTCGCTTTGTTGCTGATAGGTTAAGCTTTCGAAACTCTGCCCCAAAGTCATGTGACTGATTTTTCGCCCTGTTTCGTTGGTTAAACGCAATGATCACAAGCACCACCATGGTAACTGGGATGTGTAGTTTTTAATTCCGTTTGAATTATAACTGTACGTACTGTCTTCGTATTTGGCCAGGGCTTTAAAGAGAAGGCGCGCCAAAAAATTTCGGTGCCGTCGTCTCCACTTTAAAGGTACCCCCGTCGCGGAAGAATTCGATCTCGGGACGTTTGCCCAGCGTACTAATAATCCCCATCTATGAATTTGATTCATTACTCTGTTCTCCTCCCCTCTGATAGTTGATTTGTGGTGAGTGTTATGGCACACTATGGCTGCCATCGCATTATCCAGGTTGTAGAAACCAAGAAATTAGAGCCTGAAATGTTCGCTCGTCCAGCCAAGCTTTATTGTATGCATACAAGGAACCACAATAAGGACCATAATAGTTATAGTACCTATCGTAGCTCAAAGGGGATATGGTTCTACAGAACTTATATATACGTTCCCCCCACACACACATACAGTACACCTCCTCCCCCCTCCTGTCTTTGATGTAACTCCAGGAAATAGAAACCTTCCTTTGTCATCAGGAGTTTAGTGTAAACATTCACCATTTGTGTAAAGATTCACCATTTGGGGGTAAGTACAGGGGAGGAAGCATCTGTAATCAAGCAAGCTTGATGGTCACACTTCAGCATGTAAAAGCTGTTAGCAGGCTCCATCAATCCCCCCTTGGAAAACAGAAACATACAACTTCCATTTTCTATACAAATGTGGAGTCTGCTGTCTTTACTTCATACTTGTGTACTATCCTAACATTACTATTGGAGGTGATGCAGTGACATATAGCAGTGATTATGCTTTTAATACGTGATTAGAACAATTATACATACAAACAACACTACTCCTAAAAACAAATATTGAACCATAGCTCCAACCCCAGCCCCAAACACAGACCTCAGCCATGCTGTAAGATCACTTTCTTGATAATAGCTATGATATTTCTGGCCTTCATCATATATATGTTGGCATCAGGTATATAAGTACAGCACTCTGCACCAATTACTCCACAAGTGCCGCCTTGAGCGGCTAACAAGTAGTCCAAGGCTAATCGATTTTGCATTGCTACTGTCCTTAGTGCTACCATTTGTCATTCATTGCTTTTAGTCCGGAGGAGGTAAAATTCGACAGAAGGAGGTGTGAATCCACCGGTTCTTCCCCTGGACTTTCACAGCGGAGTCTGTTGTCAGCAGCACTTGGTACGGCCCCTCCCACTTAGCCTGAAGCATCTGGGATGGTATCTTTTTAATCCACACCCACTCTCCTGGCTGTAGGTCGTGGCCTCCAGGAATGGTCTTTCCTCAGGTTGTCTTCACTTGGTGGGTGGTGAGGTCTTTGGCCTGTGAAAGCAAACGACAATACTGCAGGAAAGAATCAGTTAATTGACTTAGATCATGACAATGGGCTACAAAAGTATCAGTGAGACGCATGGGTCTTCTGGTGACCACTTCAAAAGGGCTTAGTCCTTAGTCCGGTGAAGTAAAGTGTGTGCCTTGGTCTGAATCAATGCGGCAAGGCAGTCCCCATCGCGGAATAATTTCAGTCAATAAATGTTTTGCTGTATTATGGGCTGTTTCATTTTTTACAGGAAAGGCCTCAACCCATCCTGAGAAATGATCCACTATTACTAATAACCCATTCTTTCCCTTGCACTGGAGCAGTGAACAGTAGTCTATTTGCCAGTGCATAAAAGGGCCCTCGGGGACTGGTGGTTTGAGCTCTGGCACTGCCACAGCCATGGCATTAAGAGTTCTTTTGACACACATCACATCGCTGAACCACATCTTCCGCGTACCTTTTAAATCCCACACCCACCCAGTTATGTGAAAACCGTTGACACATCTGAGACACACCTGGGTGCCCCACAGAATGAATTTGACAAGCAACAAATGGCATCAGGTTAATTTCGGTGGTGTCTATATACCACTCCTTCCATTCTCCTAAGGCTGCTTGTTGAGCAGCCCAGTCAGCCAGGTTGTTTCCCCTAGCTTCAGGAGAGTTTTCTTTATTGTGTCCCTTACACTTTACCACCGCCAGCTTTTCCGGGAGCTGGACAGCGGCCAACAGCTCAGTTACTAGGTCGGCATGCTTGACTGGTGACCCAACTGCTGTAACAAAATTTATTTGATTCCACATTTTTTCAAAATCATGACATACCCCGAATGCATAACGTGAGTCAGTGTATATAGTAGCCGTCTTTTCGTTAGCCACCTTACAGGCTTCAATAAGGGCCTTCAGTTCTACCCGCTGCGCTGATGTGGGGATACCAAATCTCCCAGCACACTTAATATTATGTTCTGTCACTACGCCCCATCCTGCTCACTTCACTCCATCTTGATCTATGAATGAGGTACCATCTGTAAATAATATTAAATCCTCATTCCCCAAGGGGTGTTCAAAAATGTCCATGCTCTGATTTTCCTGATCTGCCCAAACCTCACAATTGTGTTCTAACAAATATTCCTCAGATGGTTCAGGCAGGAGTATCCCATTTTATTCAACTGATCAATTTACCCATCACACAAATGTATCACCATAACTCAACAATTTCTATAAATTTGCAGCCTACTCATGCTGACGCAGCTACCCACCTGAATTTCTATAACTGCCTCACCCGATACACAGAACACCTGAGACAAATTATCCATAAGAGGTACTTACTCACAGAATAACCCAGTTACCAAAACCCAAAGGAGCATGCTTCATTCTGCCAGAGAGAGAAAGTCTATGTAGTTTCAGGTATTATTCTCAGTCTCAGCCATCCTGAACAAATGGAGTCCAGTTTTGCATAGGGATGGCAGGAAGACAATGCTGTGGCCTTCCTACTCTGCACTCTGTAGAGTTTCAGCTGTTTGAAACCTGGGTGCTGTGGTAGAAACTATGTTTCATCCAATATCTTCTGTCTCTTTATGCTCCTTGAGTTTTCACCACTGGAGTGTTTGAAGTGCCCCTAACCATGGCTCTGGACTGTACAGATGCAGCCATTTAAAATGCACGGTACAAACCTGTACCGCACTCAACTACCCACAAGCCACTGCAGTCCATCGCGGTAAGTGATTGGCTGGCCAAAATGACCGACAGGGGCACTCGTGGTGCATTGGTCGGTAGTGAAAAGATTTAATCATTTAATCTCTTTACTGTGCACGTTTTAATCCGCTTAGTATTGAATATTTAGATGGAATTTTACCACTTAAGGGAAATTTTAGTAGCTGAGCATAAAAAGAAGAGGAGCATAACGCATCTGAAGGTCATAAACGATATTAATTTAGGAACATAAACATATTACTGTATGTAAACTGTAATGTATATGGCTGGTCTTGGTAGTTTAAAGAAAAAATACATACCAGTCTTCCATTTCTCCTTAAACAATTTAAGCATCAACGTTTTATGAAATGGTCCACAAATATGCGATTGCTGTTGTAGCGGCAAAGCTTATTAATAAGACAGAATTAAGTGTTGCGGTGCTTTCCCAAATGAGGCCCCATCTCTCTCTTCATCTCTGTGGTGCACAGAGAAGCTATTCATGCAGGCTGATTTAAAGATGTTTTCTTTTGATAAGAGACAGCTCCCAAATGGGGATGCACATAGCTAAGCCTGGCTATCATGATCAATGGTCATCCATTGGCGCCTATCTGTCTAGGGAGTGGCAGATGGACATCTGGACTGCATTCCTAGGTGTCAGGAGTAAGTGACTCATATCTCACCTTGATCAACCAATCAGGGACTGGTAGGGCCGAGTAACCCACGTGGGACTCTGATGCCCATGGAACTTTCAGCCAATGAACAAGCTGAAGTTCCTCCAGGTAAAAACAGGCAACACAGAGGGCCTGGTAGACTTTCTGAGACAATTCTAAAGGGAATTCAAAGGAGAAGCCCAGGAGCAGAAGGCTCCCAAGGGCAGGACATTCTTGCAGCACGCCTCCTGACCATCCTGAGACTCAGCCCGGACAACCACGGAACGGCCAGTGTGTCCGAGTGCCAGAACTTTCCTTTGTTCTAAGAGTCTAGAGCGGAGGTTGCCAGAGAGTAACCAGAGGATCCACCCGAGGTTAGCACCAGCAGCAAGCCTCGTGAACAGGTCGGAACTGTGGACAGCTGAATCACTATTCAGAACTAGCGCTTCATCAGGAATGAACCGGTCTTCTTCCTGACCTGCTGGGACCCACAGTCATCTTTTCTCCTGTGCACAAACTGTGCTAGTTAAAGCCAACACTAACTAGCCGGTCAGTGAGCATCAGCAGCGCACCGTCGCAAGCTGCACAGCACAGCCTGGCACGGAGCCAGAGAGCCCGCAGGAGATCTGAATCCCCAGAGATTGGATGAGTATTCAACTTCAATGCATTACAGCTCGAGAACTCAATTGTTATCCTAACCAGTTGATATCAATTTAATTCCTAAGAGTTATGTACTTGTTTTGAGTATCTAATGTGGAAGTTGTAACCAAGTTCAATTACGAAACGGTCTAAATGAATGATATACTGAACGTATGTCCTCTTGATATATGTAACTCTTTGTAACTGATTGAATATATATCTTTTGTATTCTGATAACCCTCTCGATAAGATCTGTTAGGTTTACATGCATATTCTATGTATTAATAAATGTATCCTCATGTATAAGTACCTGTGTGTGTGCGTTGTTTGAGTTATATCGCATGGTTGGATTCTAAAGCCATCAAAAGAATCAATTTCGTGATTTACTGTTACAATTAATAACTGTCCCAGTAAATGCCCAAATCCTACAGAACTGGTGCCTTCAGAGAGCACACTACACTGTATAGAATGAATTTTAATTTAAAAAAATTAACACGAAAATTAAACTGTTTACATTCCTCCGCCTGAGAATATAGTCACTCGTTGCGTAGCAATGCAGAAACACAGCCACAATTAGCGAAGAGAGGACATTAGCTAGCCAATATGATAAAGAATTAAAATTTTTTTTTATTTCTTTTGCACATTTATTTGAACATTTCCATCGATTGTACAAGCACTTGGAAACTGTCCAATCCCTAGTTCGTCTGCATTTTCTTTTATGCTCCAGGCATTCTCCCGGTCTGGCGCCGGTCTGTATCTTCTAGGATATAATGCCGGCGATTTGTGTTAAAATTGGGTTTCCATTAACGCCGCAGCAAACTCGTTTTCATGTCCACTATAACAGACAATCTCCCTTGCTTTTAACCGAGCGTTTCATAATTTCCTAAAATGAAAATGCGAGATTACGGTAGGCTTCAGAATGGTGATTGGCTGACACCATCTGACACCCCTCTGATTTGAGAAAAAAAACTTGCTGATCTCTTCTACAACAGCATATGCTCTTTTATTCGAAACGCGTATATACGTTTCATTAGGAAGTAAAAACCTTACAGCGTACACAGATCTCTAAACTGATCAGGACTAAGAAAAATCACCCATGTTTCGCACATAAAAAGTGGTTATTAACTATTGAAACCTGTTTTATTTATTTTATTTTTATTTAGATTAAGAGTTCCCGTCAACCCCATTTCCATTTAAATCGCAAACCTGTGTTTATTTTTTTTGATTCACAATCTGGCAATGCAACATAAATCATTATCTTTGTCTTCTGGATAATAATGTTCACCTCTCTGTCCAGCAAATTAATAATAAACTTTATTTTCGTCGTCTCCGCTTTAAAGGTACCCCCGTCAGGGAAGAATTTGACCTCAGAACGTTTACCCAGCGTAATATTGTATTTCATTGCACTTTGACAGATTGTCTTTAAATCAATTGTTGTCAGAATATCCCCACCTCCAAACAAGAACAAAATCGCAACGATTTTATTAGCTGGCTGTTTCAGTAATTTAAAGTTATATTTAAAGTAATAATTTAACAATATATGTACAATTTTTAAGATATGTTTATGTTGTGAATGTCTGTAGATTGTATCTTATTTTTAGATTTTGTTTTGTTTCACGTTAATTTTATAAGGGAGAGTGTCATAGAGACGACTCCTTTACCCCCCATCTTGATTAAAATATTTTTATTTTTTCACAATCTGGCAATACCAGACAGAATTCACATTCGCTACAGCCAAACGGCCTTGCAGATCAGAAAATCAAGGAACACAACAATGATCGCACCCGGCTCTTCAATGGAATCGCTTTAACATGCTAATGTGTTGGTGTAACACTCTGTCTACAGTACATTGTGTCTTGTGTCTCTCTCTCGTCTGGGTGCGGGAGTGCTGCTGGTGGGTGGTGATGGAGAAGAAATAAAGCGCAGTTTTTAACTCCACAAGTCTGAGTCTCTGTGTTCGTCCTCAACAAACCCAAATTCATTACATTGGTGTCAGAAGCAGGAGGATGGACAGTGAACGGCCGATGATGTCGGACTCAGAGAACTGCGCAGGCCATCGGGAAATGGGAGCGAGGCGGCCTAAATGGGGGAAGGCTGCCCTTGAGCGACGCTACCCCCGCTCTGGAAAGCCAGAAGGAGCGCTTCACCCCACCTGCTGTGGGAAGAGTTGGCCACAGCCGGGGCTTATTCCTTCCCTGCCTCACCGAGGGCAGACCCTGCCAGGCCTTCATCAACACCGGTAAGACCATCACCCTGCTGCGGCCTGGTGTCCTGCCGGGCACCGAGGCAGCTGGACCCCCAAGGCGTTCACCTTGGACTTTGGGGCTACGAAGGTGAAACACCCTTTCTACCTTGCCCCAGTGCACGAGGACTGTATCCTTGGGTTGGACTGGTTGCAGCAAGTGGGTGCGTCCCAGAGGAACACCTGGAGCGCTATCTCCCGGTGGTCCTCATCCGGGAGAGTAGGGTAATCCTGGCGGGCTAAGTAGGCCACATCTGCGGTGACTGGACCCAGTGGCTCTCCCGCTAGGCTGCAGCGTTGGGCCTGAGGCGTCCCGGGAAAGGGCCCCCCTTCCGCTGAGTAGGTCACCGTGGGGTAGCCCTGATAAGGGCCCGAGAGAGACAGAGAGAGAGAGAGAGACACCAAGGGGTGCGGAACCAGGGAACTATTTACATGGAAAACAGGTGATCTCCCCAGACTATACGCCCGTTTCACTGTTACCTGGATAACTCTTGGGGGATATCCTCTATATCCTCTTGGGGGGAATATCCTCTTGGGGGATATTCTAACAACAAGTGATTATAAGACAATCTGTCAAAGTGCAATGAAATACAATATGTTGGACAGTATGCTTCTCAAAGTGCTTTAAAGGATAACAACAATAACAACAATTTTACAAGTCCTGGGAGGAAAAATATGATCAATATTAATAATAATAATTATAAACTTTATTTTATATTGCACCTTTAAAGGTGGCTCCTAAAAGCGCTTTACAGGATAACAACCGATGAAACAACAGTGGCTGGGGGTTGAAAATACCTGTGAAACCGATTTGTTCACAAACAATGTACTGTAGACACAGAGACTCAGTAGCAATAGCAATTAGCAATATCAAAATAGCAATATTATGGACACACAATTGACTTTTTTTTAAAAAAACTTTTTTTTGACAGCTGGTTTTTGTTGAGTGCGGGCCCGAGAGAGAGAGACAAAGAGAGAGAGACAGAGAGAGAGAGAGAGAGAGAGAGAGAGAGAGAGAGAGAGAGAGAGAGAGAGACAGACACCAACTTCTTTTAAATGCATTTGCATTTGCACACAGAGCAGTGTTTAGTCTAACATGAAGATGCTATACTAAATAATTCCTGCACACAACCATTGCAGCAGAATTTGCATAGTTTGGCAGGGCTATGATTCATACAAGTGGTGGTGGATTTGGAGACAAAATGTATTTACATTGGGTTGCTGTAAGTGAAGCACTAATAACCCCAAAGCTCTACTTATTATTTTACAAGAGAATGCACCTAACAAGCTGGACAGTATGCTTCTCAAAGCGCTTTACAGGATAACAACAACAATAACAACAACAATTTACAAGTTCTGGGAGGAAAAATATGATCAATATTAATAATAATAATTATAAACTTTATTTTATATAGTGCCTTTCAAAAGGTGGCTCCTCAAAGCGCTTTACAGGATAACAACCGATGAAACAACAGTGGCTGGGGGTTGAAAATACCTGTGAAACCGATTTGTTCACAAACAATGTACTGTAGACACAGAGACTCAGTAGCAATAGCAATTAGCAATATCAAAATAGCAATATCATGGACACACAATTGACTTTAAAAAAAAAAAACTTTTTGGACAGCTTGACACAAGTTTATCAGTAAAAAGACCACGGGCATTCTTCCTCCCCCCTACATTCTCAGAGTAGAATAGAATTTATTATTAGCACAATTTATTACAGTGCTAAATTTAATATTATTGATTACTTATAGTTTATGCTAACACCTAGCTTTCTTAACTACCGTAAGTAAGTACTGTAGAGTAAGTACTTACTGTACTGTACTTAAGTACTACTACTGTAAGCAAAAAAAGGGGTTTTGGAGGGGGGGGGGGGTGTCTTTCGCTGGAAGACTCGCCCCCTTCTACTTTGAAAATACCTGTGAAACCAGTTTAATTAGTCCCAGCCATTAGTCCCACACAGCACCAGGCAAATGCACATTAATATGTTGGGCTTTTGGGCTCGGGTGGATTTGCGCCCTACAGTTCAACCTGCGGTACCGCTGTGTACTGTACATTCAGTATGAACATTATTTTGAAATATAAAAAATGTCAATATACTGTAGGAGACAATTGAGTATTGGTATGTATTTTTTCTTTAAAATACCAATAACAGCAACATACAGTTTACATAATATGTTGATGTTCCTAAATTAATATCGTTTATGACCTTTATGACTTTCGTTATGCTCGTTATGTGTTTTATGCTTAATATCATTATTAATTTCTTTAGATACTTGATTACATATTATATTTTCGATCATAAAACAGATAATTCCGGTCCTGGAATCTGACTGGCTGACACCCTTCTGAAACGTTACCATAATCTCTGGTATACGAACACCCCAGGAATTTGACTTTTTACTGTGTGATACATTTTAAAGACTACTTCTTAGCTTAGATAAGAAAGCATAGATAAAAAAGCTTGGATTCTCATGTATCTGATACAAGTATATTTTAATACAGTCTTTGCTGTGCTATTGAGGATCCTTGTGATATTTTGAGCTCTGGTTGAATGATAAGTATCGCAGTTTAAATAATTTTCGATGTTAGAAATTATGATACGTTCTGTTAAAAGCAAGGGAGTTTTTTTGTCTGTTATACTAAACAGACAATACTCCCTAGACGAACTATGGATTTGGACAGTTTTTCAGTGCTTGTACAATCGATGGAAATGTTCAAATAAATGTGCTAAACACATAAACAAAAAAAGTCATTTATTCCTTTATCCTATTGGCTTGCTTATGTCCCATCCTTGTTAGTTAGATCAACGAAATGATGTGTTGTTGCTTTTTGTCTATGAAAAAATAAACTATTTTCATTTAAAATGACGGTTACAAATAATGTGGACCAGCGTAATAATAATAATAATGGGAATGGGATCTAAAATAGATGTGGTGGGTTTCATGCGCATAACTAGTTTGTTTAGGGATGTTGAATCTAAGAATGTGTTGCAAAGTTGTGATGAGGCAGGTAATGTGGTAGGGCAGTTTGGCTTGAGCAGTCTGTTGATGGTGGAGAAAAGATGTCTGGGGTTGTTTTGGTGATTTTCAATGATGTGAGAGAAGTAGGTGGATCTAGCAGACTCTATAGTAACCTTATAATCAGATAAGTAATCTCTCCAGGCCTGATAATGTACATTTAGGCCGGAAAGACGCCACCTACGCTCAAGTTTGCGAGAGGTTGCCTTCATGAATCGCAGATGGTCATTGTACCAGGGGGCAGGGCGAGAGAAGGAGATGGTTCAAGTTTTTAAAGGAGCAAAGGTGTCGAGGGCAGATAAAAGAGCATTGTCAAGTAACTGTATTACTTGACAATATTGTATTACTTGTAATACTTTGAGTTTACAGCTTGTCCAAGTTCATTCATTATTAATACTATTAGTAATATCTTCGGTAAAGGCTTTGATTCATAAAATCTTTCTGCATAATTAAAATATTTATGATAAAGGTAGGTTGTGTACTTTTGTCCAACTGAGGAATCTTGCTTTCATAAAATATACCAACTTTTTAATGACTGATGATTAACATGCTGTAATACACAGTTTAAATTTAAAAGCTCAAATGCTGTACATGAGAGGTTAAGCTTTATTGGCTTCTCGAAGGTGGTTTTACAAGGTGATTGCGGATACTTTCCGATATGACGTCATATGACACGTTACACCGCGTCATACCACGTTAGGATGCGACACGCCCACCTCATGGTACCATGGTGTACCTGTCACGGACGTCCAAAGGGACTAACCGTGGGGAGCAGGAGAGCGGAAAAAGACCCATATGCGTAGCGGCGAGACGGGAAAAAGGCCCGGGCTCATTAGTGCAAAGAGTTCAGGAATGCCGTATAGAAACCTATGCCCTCAGGGAGCGGACGTGGGGCGCCCTGGTGCTAGGCGGGTCTCAGGACATCCGAACCTCAATGCTGACCGAGGACAGAGTGCAAGACCCGGAAATATATAGCCCAAGGGAAAGAGAGGGACAGGAAGGACAGCAGACCGGAAACTAGGGACAGGACAGAGAAAGAGCGCCCTCTGGCTGCAGAGGGCATGACACAGAGGGCGTGACAGTACCTCACTCGTTTTGAATGGCTGCATCTGTATATGCACATTGCTTGGTGTAACAGTGCATTGAGGAATTGTACTCTGTTCTAGAGCCCTCTCTCTAGCCACGTTAGATGTCTCTCTCAATCCTATATGTCTTGTGAACTCTGTGGCAATAAGCAAAAGTTTATGCACAAGGACCATTGATCAATAGGAAACCCCAGAACAAGGAAAGACAAATGCGCCTCCCTTACAAAGTCACCTTCCATTCAATGCAAACTTAGTGCAAACTCAGTTTGGTTACTGACACCTGTTGTTCTGCACCCATTTTTTCACTTTCACTTAAACAAAGTTACATTATTTATATTTTTACAAAAATAAGTTTCTAATAACAACCTTGAATATTAGCATGTGATTAATCTTTGTTTCTCATCCAGACCTTTCTTGAAAAAGTCCACATTTTTGTTTTAAAAATAAGGTTGTTTCCAACCCCTTGTTTAAAAATCCTTATTTTAAATGTATGTCCCCTTTGTATCCATATCTATCCACTGGTTTGTGTTTAACAGTTAATTCTATAGTCAACAGAGTTAATTATCAATGTATTTGAGTATTGTAAGTACTTCAATCGAGTCCCCTTGCAGTACTCTTTTGGTTAGTCCCTCAAATTTGTCAAAACAAGGAACAACTCTGGCAGTTTCTCAGAAACAGTTTATGGGATATGTTTGATTTGGTGTCCAGGTGGATGGTTATATGAACTGTCTCTATATTAATTGCACTTTTTGTGTTCAATCCACCCATTTCAGTTGAGAATAAGTGTTGGGACAATTGGCTACTAGGAGCTTCCTATTGGTCAGGTGTTTTTTGTTACATTGAATGTGCACACATAATAGCACATTCAAGAAATAGCACAGAAACTGGGCACAGCAAAATCAACAATTTGCAATATCTAGAAAAAGAAAAAGAAAACACTGGTGTACTTAGCAATTGGCAATGACCAGTTCAGCCGAGTAAAACAACTGTAGCTGATGACAGAAACATTGTCAGAGCTGTAAAGAAAAACTCTAAAATGACCTTTTCTGAAATTGCCAACAACCTCCACAGTGCAGGGGTGAAGGTATCACAAGCTACTGTTTGCAGATGACTTCTACCAAATGGATGGCAAGATGAAAGTGTGCAGAAATTATTGAACTGTGTCACGATTGTAAACCCCTCCTCTTAAGGAAGCTCCGGCCCTTCCTTGTTTAGTGCTTATCCCCTGTACCTGCCTCTGGTTCCTGCCCCCTGTGCTATAAAAGCCAGACGTCCCTGCCAATCTGGGCTCAGCTTTGGAAGATGGACGCCCGGAAGCTCACCTACCTGCGAATCCAGGAGCGACTTTGCTAACGGACTCCCTTGGACTTGTTTGCCTCGGACACACCTCCCTGAACACCAGCGCACCTTGGACACGCCCCTTGTTCTTCTTCCAGCCCCTAACCTAGTCTTTCCCCTTGTTTTTCTCACCCCTCTCCAGATTGTGCTGTCTGCATAGGTTCCTGAAAAAACGCCTCGTGACAAACTGCAGATAATCCAAAGCATACTTCTTCATCTGTGTAACACAGTGGAAGTAATGCAAAGGAACAAGTAATAGGTTTATTCCATGCTGAAAAAAAGAAGAAAGAGAACACAATGTTTCAGCCGTGGAGCCTTCTTCAGGTGTGAGAGAGACAGGACAGTAGGCAAAGGTAAAGTAGCGGGAGAACAAAGGTTGGGAGGGAGGAGGAGTGAGAGGTGGGAGCAGGGGACAGATAGAAAGGGCCAATCAAGAGGTGTGAAGTCAGAATGGGTGCAGAGAGGTGTGAAATGAAACTTCCAATTAATGGAGAAAATTTAAAAGAACAGTAGTCTGTCGTTAAGAGAAGGGAGAATGTGTGATCCTAGCTGCAGAATAATTTAAGTTTCGGTGGTCTTTCTGATGTATGAGTTCGGAAAACCATCTTTGAGACCACAGACGGAGAGATTAGAGTGGTCGTGGCCGTCAGAGGTGAAATGAGAAACAATGGGCTTGGAGAGATCTTTAATCTTCAATCGCTGACCACCTAATCTGCGTAACTTCCTTGTTCATAGCTCCCTTGACCGCCCTCAACAACCATCCACACCAGGCACTTTCCCTTGCAACAGAGCTCGCTGTATCACCTGCAAGTACACATCCACCACCACACTCATTCAAGGCCCCTCAGGACAATTCCAGATCACCCAGACAGCATCTTGTACCTATAACAACCTTATTCACTGTATCTCTTGCAGTAAATGTCCAGCCATCTACATTGGAGAAACAGGAAGGAGACTCGGAGACCGCTTCAGAGAACACGTCAGGGCTGTGAAGATTAAAGATCTCTCCAAGCCCATTGTTTCTCATTTCACCTCTGACGGCCACGACCACTCTAATCTCTCCGTCTGTGTTCTCAAAGACGGTTTTCCGAACTCATACATCAGAAAGACCACCAAAACTAAAATTATTCTGCAGCTAGGATCACACATTCTCCCTTCCCTAAACAACAGACTACTGTTCTTTTAAATTTTCTCCATTCATTGGAAGTTTCATTTCACACCTCTCTGCACCCATTCTGACTTCACACCTCTTGATTGGCCTCTCTTTCTGTCCCCTGCTCCCACCTCTCACTCCTCCTCCCTCCCAACCTTTGTTCTCCCGCTACTTTACCTTTGCCTACTATCCTGTCTCTCTCACACCTGAAGAAGGCTCCACGGCTGAAACATTGTGTTCTCTTTCTTCTTTTTTTCAGCATGGAATAAACCTATTACTTGTTCCTTTGCAGCCTACGCATGCTGACGCAGCTACCCACCTGAACTACAGTGGAAGTAATGTCATGCATGGCCATTTCTGGAACTGGCTCACACATCTCTATTGATGATGTAACAAATGACTGTAGCAGCAGAGTGACCTCAGAAGTCTACAGAAAATTCCTGTCCGCCTATGCCCAATAAAATGCCTCCAGACTCATTGGCCGATGATTCATCATGCAGCAAGAAAATGACCCAAAGCACACAACACAACCAAAAAGTTCATGAGGGGAAAATAGTGGAAATCTTAGACTGATAATCTTATTATCTTATTCAATAACCTGAATTGAATCCAATTGAGAGTGCAGTTCACTTGCTGAAAGGGAGACTAAAGTCAGAAACTAAAGAAACTGCAGGAAAGGCTTGGTAAAGCATAAAAATAACAAAACAAGAGTTTTGTGATGTCAAAGGGTCATAGGCTTGATGCAGTTATTGCAAACAAAGGATTTCCAGCCAAATACTTTTTACTTTCAAATAGTTTAATTTAAGTTAATTAGCCTCAATACTTGATTGCCTACTTTGGGGCATGGAATACAAAATTGTTAAAGCATATACTCTATGCACAGAAATACCCAGAATTAAAAGGCGACATTCTTTACTTTTCTCTCATTTTGATAATTTCATTTAAAATCCAAATTGCTTGAATATACAGCAAAAATAGCAATTTTGCTGTAACTGTACTAAATCTTATGGAGGGTACCATAGATATAATCAGTGATTTTGTTTGATAGAAAAAAGACATGCATTGCACTAGCATTGGTTGAGATTTTTTTTAACATTATGTAATGTCCTGGCAGGTGTGGTCATAGAGGGATGCTATCTATGAATCCACCTCCTGGATTTTTGTGAAGCATACAGATGTATCAAAATGGGCAAGAGGAGTACAGCAATGAGTGGCAAGGCACAGCTGTTTCAGGTAAAGCTGCCTGTAAAATCTCAGAAGGCAGAAGGCAAGGGGGGCAGTTGAGAGTGGTGCACTTGTGTGGTACTGCAGTGCTTGTAAGACTGGGAAGCATTGTCTACTGTTTGTTTGTATATTGTCTTGATGCACTGTCTGCACTTTGTGTTTTTACACTTGTTTTAACAATCGATAGACTTTCTGTAAGTAAGAATTCCATATTGCAATAAAGTTCAAGTTCAAGTTCAAGCATGGCGTTACTAAAATTTAAATTGTCTTATTCTTGTCATGAGACTTCCTATGGTGTCCTTCGACCAGAGGTTGCCCTGGGTAAACCATCACATTCTCACAAAGGGTCATGGTTTTCCAGGGCTTCCAGCTCTGATTGGATCCCATTTCTCATGATCCATGTTAATTAGTAATTATCCTATTTATTATTCTATTCCCGTTTTTTAAATTAATGCCAAGGCACTGCTTCGACAGCACTTCATCATTGATCATTTCACCCTGGGTTTTCCTCACTGGCAGTACTGTTTCACTCTCCATATACTCCCTTTTTTTTCCTGACCCACGGGCTGTGCGGCAGCTTTCAACCTCTAGCATGCACTCCACTCTGTGCAGCAGTTTTCTGCCTGCAGCCTGCCCTGCAAACCTGTTTGATCGCCTTCCTCAGGAGGCTTATTTGGTTTCTCCCGTACTCGAGACTTCCTGTTTCCGAATGTATTTGGCAGCAATTTCGGCTTCATGACAACACTTCACTCTACTCAGCAGTTTTTGGCTCTCTATGCATAGCATTTTCAGTGGCCTCAAGCCAGCCTTCACTCTGTACAACAGGTGGCCCAATGCAGCACTTTCAGCTCCAAATCAACTCTCGGCATCACCTGGAGCAACAGTCTCCACTCCAGCATCACCCGGTGCACCAGCCTCATCTCCTTGTCTGCTCTCCGCATCGCTCAATGCAGCAACCTCAGCTCTGTCAGGATCCTGTTTTAGGAGGCTTGCCATTAATTTTCTCCATACCTGAGGCTCCCTTTTTCGGACTGTATGCAGCAACTTCAACTCCAAGCCTGCTCTCCTCATTGCCTGCCGCAGCAACCTAAGCTTCAAGCCTACTCTTCTATCCAACTTATTCCCTTTTTAGGTACCCGAGGCTTCCATTTCTGATGAACCAACTGTGTGAAGCAGCCTTAGCTTCTAGCCTGCTCTACGCATTGCCTGATGGAGTAGCCTCAGCTTCTAGATGTCACTCCACTCCACACTCCAGTTTATATGCTGCCTTGGAACTCTGGACTACCTCCTCTCCTGTGGTTTCATTCCATTCCCAGAAGCAGCTTCACTTGTGCAAGACCCCAGGGCTTTTCCCTTTCACTCATCCTTCCCTCAGCCTAGCAGCCCCTTCACAGACACCCCTAGAGCGGTCTGCCCTTCCTCTTTGACTTTTTCTCTGGCTGCCCTTTTTCCTGCCACCTTTTTTGG
This sequence comes from Lepisosteus platostomus, assembly GCF_059453375.1. Classification (NCBI taxonomy): domain Eukaryota; kingdom Metazoa; phylum Chordata; class Actinopteri; order Semionotiformes; family Lepisosteidae; genus Lepisosteus; species Lepisosteus platostomus. The sequence continues at coordinate 24,638,535 of NC_142611.1, forward strand.
TTTCTCTCTGGGGAAGCCTTTTCTCCTGCCCTTTGAGGCACTTTTCTCTCTTTCATATTTTTATAGTTTTTTGGGCTGTCTGGGTCACTTATTCTTGTCCCTGTTTTGCTCCTTAGTTCAGTGCATCAACCATCCAGCTTGCCTACCTTCACACCAGCGCTCCTGAGAACTGCCCTTCAAAACCTGTTTGGGTCTCTTTTCACAGGGCCTGCCATCCGATTTCTTTCTATACCTGGAACTCCTTTTTTAAGACCAACGGGCTTTTTTTTCACTAGGAATGCCGCATTTAGCTGGCATCTCCCAGGATTGACGCCCCCCCACACCCCCAGCCAGTAATCAATTGTTTCATTATCACCTTTCACTTTTCACTCTCCAGTGTCTTGTGCTTGCGTTCTGACAAATCACTACCTATGCAGCTGTATCCAATTGCGACATTACAAATCTTCCCCTAAAACACATTAGGAGCTGCAAGGACCGGAGGACCGAAGAGACGAACATTGACTCTGATTTGCCCTGTAGAATAGGAAAAAGGGAGACTGAGAGGGAGAAACCCAAATGCTAGAAAAAACTAAACTAAAGAGACTAAAGGCTTCCTGAGGATGAAGACTGAGGACAATGAAAAGAATGTCTGTTCACTGCGACCTTGGAGAGAATGGGAGGAAGACAGACAGAAAGGGTGACTATTAGGTCATAACCAATGCTCTACTTCCAATTATAACACTGACAAGTGAAATCCTTAAAGGGACTGGGCCAAGATACAGTACATTTTCTTTAGGCCTGGAGAGGTGGGCAAATATATTTTCCAGTGGTTGATTTCTTTTTCTGGTTCTTAAATCTTGATTTTTATTTTAGTAAAGATAAATCCCTTAACTCAACCCAGAATTTGTGGAGTCCTTTCCTATATGCCCTGTCCTGATTTTGCTAGGTGTTGACACCCTCCCAAACATCAAAATTGGTTCATATAAGACTGGAAAAAACAGCAATAAAGATTCTGCACTTACTTTGATAGTCATTGTGGAGCTTTTATGTGTGAACCCATTCGGTTCCTAGTAGCTGATTGACCTGAATCTCATCCAGACATTTCTTAAAAGAATCCAGTATTTTAGTTTCAACAACATAGTTGGTACCCTGCTCCAGATCCCCACAACTCTCAAAGTCATTTCTTTTATTGCTTTTAACCACTTGTGTTCTCCAGTTTGCATTACACTGTTGAATCTAAACAATTCCATTGGATCAACTTTGTCAATTCCTTTAAGAATATTGCATGTTTGACTCAGGTCTCCTTTTAGTCAGAGCAAAGCTGCATTGTGTCAAAGCCTGCTACAAAGTGCTAGTAATAAGAGGCCCATCTGTGGAAACTTCATAGCTGTTTTAGGGTGCTAAGAATTGGTCACCTTCGGACTGTGCCCATCTTATACTGCTCTTTGGCTCTGTGGTGATTGTAGCCCAGGTCACTCGTGGAACACCTTTCTCTGCAATAAGTGGCACTTCTCCAGATGCAATCGGTCTAGTCTTTTCCAGGACTGTCTGAAGAGCTTGGAGGGTGCTATTAAAGAAACTACAGATTCAGCCATTCAAAATGCACAGTACAAACCTGTACCACACGCAATTATGCATGAACCACCGCACCGTACCGCTGGCCAAAAGTTGGCCAGCTGGCCAAAATGACCGACAGGGGCACTCACGGTGCATTGGTTGGTAGTGAAAATATTTAATCCTTTAATTTCTTTACAGTGCACATTTTAATCCGCTTAGTATTGAATATTTATATGGAATTTTGCAACTACAGGGAAATTCTAGTATCTGAGCATAAAAAGAAGAGGAGCATAATGCATCTGAAGGTCATGAATGATATTAATTTAGGAACATAAACATATTATGTAAACTGTATATTGCTGGTATTGGTAGTTTAAAGAAGAAAATACACACCAGTATTCAATTTCTCCCTAAACATTTTAAGCATTAAAGTCTTACATGTGGCTATTTTGGAAAAAGAAAGAATTAACAACAATATAATTATATTCAGGTACTGTAGCACAAACAGTAGTGTAGTGTTCTCTCTGAAGGCACCAGTTCTGTAGGGTTTGGGCATTAACTGGGACAATTATTAATTGTAGCAGTAAATCACAAAATTGATTCTTTTAATGGCCTTAGAATCCAACCATGCGATATAACTCAAACAACGCACACACACAGGTACTAATACACGAGGATACATTTATTAATACATAGAATATGCATGTAAACCTAACAGATCTTATCGAGAGGGTTATCAGAATACAAAAGGTATATATTCAATCAGTTACAAAGAGTTACATATATCAAGAGGACATACGTTCAGTATATCATTCATTTAGACCGTTTCGTAAATGAACTTGGTTATAACTTCTACATTAGATACTCAAAACAAGTACATAACTCTTAGGAATTAAATTGATATCAACTGGTTGGGATAACAATTGAATTCTTGAGCTGTAATGCATTGAAGTTGAATACTCATCCAATCTCTGGGGATTCCACTCCTGTGGGCACAAAGAAACAGTTGCAGGCTTGTTGCTGTCCAATCCGCGCTGTCTGGCTAGGTGCCAGGCTGTGCTGTGCGGCTTGCGACAGTGCCCTGCTGATGCTCACTGACCGGCTAGTTAGTGTTGGCTTTAACTAGCACAGTTTGTGCACAGGAGAAAAGATAACTGTGGGTCCCAGCAAGTCAGGAAGAAGACCAGTTCGTACCTGATGAAGCACTAGTTCTGAATAGTGATTCAGCTGTCCACAGTTCCGACCTGTTCATGAGGCTTGCTGCTGGTGCTAACCTCGGGTGGATCCTCTGGTTACTCGTGGCAACCTCCGCTCTAGACTCTTAGAACAAAGGAAAGTTCTGGCACTCGGACACACTGGCCGTTCCATGGTGGTCGGGCTGAGTCTCAGGATGGTCAGGAGGCGCGCTGCGAGAATGTCCTGCCCTTGGGAGCCTTTCTACTCCTGGGCTGTCCTGGCCTGGAATTGTCTCGCACCCCTGGAATTCTCCTTAGAATTTCCGAATAGTTCTCCTTCTCCAGGCTCTCTGTTGCCTGTTTTTACCTGGAGGAACTTCAGCTTGTTCATTGGCTGAAAGTTTAATGGGCATCAGAATTTCATGTGGGTTACTCGGCCCTACCAGTCCCTGATTGGTTGATCAAGGTGAGATATTAGTCACTTACTCCTGACACCTAGGAATGCAGTCCAGATGTCCATCTGCCACTCCCTAGACAGATAGACGCCAATGGATGACCATTGATCATGATAGCCAGGCTTAGCTAAGTGCATCCCCCAGATGTCTCAGTGGCTTTCAAAATAAATGTATGCATGCAAACCTCTGAACTAGAAAGATAAGATATCCATCCATTTCTAATGGTGGTGAAGTGGTTAGCATTGCTATCTTGCAGCACTGGGGCCCTAGGTTCAATTCCTGCCATCCTGTGTGTGTGGAGTTGCATGTTCTTTCTGGGTTCTGTGGTTTTTCTCCTTATGTGTGATATGATTCCCTCTCACACTCCAAAACATACTGGTAGGTTAATTGGCTTACGGGAAAACTGGCACTAGTGTGTGTGTTTGTGTGAGGTGGTCTGAACGTGTTAAACTTTGATGCAGGAAAAATATATTTCCCAGAAGCTATACTGATTCTACCTGATGCAGTGCAGTTAAAAAAATATCTCTGATACAGTTCCTTCAGGGATGATGTTAAAGACCATGTTGTTTGGCATGTTGGAGCCATAAATGTTTGGATTAATTAAAAGAGAAAAGTTGTGTGAAAGTACTCCAAAATGTGTTCCAGTTGTACAGACAGAACATAATTTCTTGCTGTAAAAAAGCACCCTAGGCATAATGTGTTTGCTATAAATATGTTCCTAAAAAGGAATTAAAAAAGCCATTTGATTCAAATAGCTTTGGCAAAATCTGTGGATACTTTGCCCTTGAGCTGTGAAGCTTTTAGATTCTTTGGGTCCTTTACTGTAGGAGCACCCAATATTTAAATATTTAAAAACCTACTGTATAGTTTTCATAAAAATGTGAGAGTATCTTCATGAATTCTTCTTCATAGCACTTTACACTTAGTTTAAACTACTGAGTGAACAAGGTTTAATACAGACAGCAAGTGGCAGTTCTTTAGCCAATTGTGGGTTAACTTCAATATCTGTCCGACTGTGTTTTTGATAATTTAATTTGGGCTTCTTTAAAAACAAGCAGGATAAAGTCCTCAGATTAATATATTATTAACTATTACATTAGCTAGATTGAGTGAATGGCCTCCTGTTGTTTGTAACCCTTTTAATGGTTTTAGATTTCAGGCACTATTGATAAGTAAACAGCCACCCCATTCTGCACAGCATAGCATAATAGCTATGTTTGAAAACCAAGAAAACAGTAAAGAAAAGTACATATTTTCTCAGGATAACTCCCCTCACAAAGAAAGCTAAGTAACAGTTTCAATATGCCCAAAAAAACAGTATGTCTTGCATAAGTGTTAACTTTAAGAAATAAAACACAGGAAACCCAAAAGTTACTGGAAGCACCCTCCATCCCAGTGTATTACCTGCAGTGTTATCTACAAAAAATCCTAAAAAAATAAAGAACAGTTTCACAACCCAAAGCAAGGTTGTATATGTTACGATCCCTGCCTTCCGGCAACGGAGGAGGCAGAAGTAGGCGTAGCCCCTATCCATCAGTTCACCTATCAGTTTTCCTATTCACCACCACACCCCCGTCTCATCCTACTTAAACACCTGTCTTTCCCTACCTCTTGGCTCAGTATTGTTTTTTCCTTTCGAGCTTCCTGGTTGTGCTACTCCTACTTCTACGCTGTGTTTGTCTTGGCTCTCGGTTTTCGGTTTTTCCCTTTGGACTTCGGCTTTTCAGATCTCGGCTTGGCTTGGTTACTTACGCTCTGTTTCGGATCACTGGCTACCCCTGGATTATCGGATTGCTCTACTGTCTACGACTTTGGATCACGCTTCGGCTTCGGTACTCGTTCCCTTTCGGATATCTGGCTTCCCCTGGACTCTCGGCTCGTTCCTTCGATTACGGCTTGCTTTTGGATTACGGCTTGGCTTTGTCAGCTCCTGCAAGTGGGTTCACTCACTGGTTTCGGTCCCTCTTACCGAATCCTTAACAGTATAAGGTGAGGGGAGCTGTCTGGTGTGTAAATGCTATTGAGTCATGAAGAAGACCCCCCTATTCCAGTGTATTACCTTTAGTGTCATCTTCAAAAAAACATAAAAAATAGTTTCACAACCCAAAACAAGACTTGGAAAGGTCAGAGGACCTGCTTAATGTGTAAAACACTTACTTGCAGCATTGTGCAGCTGCTATTAAGCTGCTGAGAAAAGAATATTTGAATTTTCCTGCTCTCAGCAGTATAGTGTACAGATGCAGCCATTCAAAATGCGCGGTAAAAACCCACGGTACAGTAACCTACCCGCAGGGCACCGGAGGGCACCGCGGTAAGTGATTGGCTGGCCAAAATGACCGACAGGGGCACTCGTGGTGCATTGGTTGGTAGTGAAAAGATTTAATCATTTAATGTCTTTACTGTGCACATTTTAATCCACTTAGTTTTGAATATTTATATGGAATTTTACCACTAAAGGGAAATTTTAGTAGCTGAGCATAAAAAGAAGAGGAGCATAATGCATCTGAAGGTCATAAACGATATTAATTTAGGAACATAAACATTATTGTATGTACATAAACTGTACTGTGTATGGCTCGTCTTGATAGTTTAAAGAAAAAATACACACCAGTCTTCCATTTCTCCCTAAACATTTTAAGCATGAAAGTTTTATGAAACGGTACCCAAATATGTGATTGCTGTATAGAATGAATTTTAATTTTTAAAAATTATTTAACACGAAAATAAAGCTGTTTACATCTTCCACCTGAGAACAGTCACCCGTTGCTACCCAACGCAGAAACACAGCCACTAACTAGCAAAGAGAGGACATTAGCTAGCCAATATGAGAAAGAAATAAATGATTATTTTGTTTATTTCTTTTGCACATTTATTTGAACATTTCCATTGATTGTTCAAGCACTTGGAAACTGTCCAGTCCCTAGTTCATCAGGCATTTTACCGGTCTGTGTCTTCTAGGATATAATGCCAGCGAACTTTTGTTTTTATGTCCACTATAACAGACAATCTCCTTTGCTTTTAACCGAGCGTTTAATAATTTCATAAAATGAAAATGATTTACTTTATTTCCCTCACGGGATCAATACAAGTATCTATCATCTGTCTAAACTATGGGACAGAATTCTGGGGTCTCCCCATACCAGAGATTATGGTAGGGCTTCAGCATGGTGATTGGCTGACACCGTCTGACACCCCTCTGTTTGGAGAAAAAAGACGTGCTGGTTTGCTATACATACAGTACTGTACTAGGAAGAGGATTTCTTTCTATTCGAAACGTGTATTTTAAAAGTTTAAGAAGTAAAAACCTTACAGCGTACACAGATTTCGTTATCTTTGTCTTATGCATAATAATGTTCACCGCTCTGTCTAGCAAATTAATAATAAACTTTATTTTATATAGCGTTTTAAACGAATAAGTAATTAGATTGCTAATAAACCTAATCACTTGCTTTTTCTTTTTATTTAGGCTCAGATTTCAACTATAGATCGTATTATTAATAACCATAATAACAACCAACCAACAAAAACAACCATATAAACATAATACCAACCAAAAACATAGATAACGACCACAATACAAAATCAAATATATCAAACCATTATACTCTTGCAAATTCCTCCAATTATCATAATCCCGCCCCTTATGCAAAACCAAACCCTCCTCCCATCCCAGTTTATCCTCTTTATCATCCTCAAAATCCACCTCAATTTTCAACATAAAGCATTACTGCTTACTGGGTTTTTGAGGGGGGGGGGGGTGTCTTTCACTGGAAATCTCGCCTGCTTCTACTTTACGAGTACAACCCCCTCTCTGCCGGAGTGCTGGCTGTGACGAATTAAACCGGTTTCACAGGTATTTTCAAAGTAGGAAGTACAGTGTTAACTGGTAGCTGGGCTCCTCAATGGAATCGCTTTAACATGCTAATGCGTTGGTTTAACAGTCCGGGAGTGTCAACTCGACTCGATTGGAAGACAATGAATGTATTTTAGCCCTAAATGAATTAATAGCAAACATGGTTTACATAAAATACATTTTTCCAAGAAAGTTTATAATAATATGATCTATAGTTGAAATCTGAGCCTCAATATAAAGGAAAAGCATTTTCAGAGAGCAATCACGCTGTGTTTATGTAGAAAAAGCGATTAGGTTTATGAGCAATCTAATTACCTATTCGCTTAAAACGCTATATAAAATAAAGTTTATTTAGAGATGAATGATCAGTGTCGCAGTTTAAATAATTTTCGTAGGAGGGCTTGGACAGATTCCAAGTGCATTTTTGCAATTTACGTTGCATTGTCCAATGTGCTGTTGTAATAGTTTAGAATACAGTTAGTCTAAGCTTTATCAGCTTTATTTATGGGTTGCAATTTAGAAAAAGTCAAAAACCGCACTCAAAATGCAATTTAGAGCTTTCTGGCAAGAGGAGACACCCAAATTATAATGTAACATGCCACTGTTTGTGCTGTAATTTTCCTTAGATACGCGATTAAAAAAAATAAATTTTTTGAATCCCCGGCAGAACACACTCCATAAGAATCAGTGCTTTTATACAGTATATCGCCTTTAAACACATATATTTAAACACGCGTTTACAATTTAAATCAAAACGCGATTCAAATCAATATAAATGTTTATTTTGTAACGCATAGGTGACTATTCATTGTTATTAAAAAGACTTAAATTCGATCATGTTGTGATATTTAGAAATATAAATTTGTTTGGTGCGAGTGAGGTTTTATTTAATCTCTGACCAAGGGAAACGTTTCATTTTTGCAAAAAAATGTTTGTTAAAAAAAAAAAGTCATAGTTCCATGGGATTCAATCACAGACCATGTGACATGGAAATCAGGAACCTAACCCACAGCGCCACCAGCGTGGTCAATGCTGAGGGCTGAAAAAGCACTACAGAAACATTATCGACAGACAATGTACAGATTTGATAAAGCTATAAAATAATGTAATTAGGCACAGAACAAGTTTACAGCACAGTACAATAATAAATGCTGACCATGACTTTAGAAGCATAAATTACCGTACACTCAATTTAAACACAAGCCCTCTAAGCTGGTTCATACAGAAATGTAGAGATCCAGGCTCAGAACACACAGCTTCATTAGCGAATACATATGCAGGACAACTAGAGAAGACGTTTTACAGAGGATGGATTTTTAGAAACATCCCATCAGTGACATCACTGAAGTCAACTCCTAGGTACTGTAACTGTCATGTGGATAGTTTCACAAGAATCAGACAAAGGTTTAAGCATCGCTTGTTCTAGATAAAACTGCAAAAAAACAAAACAACAACCCATAATGTACTTCTTTGCGGCTCTGTTTGCCCAAATCATATATTCACAACGTGAAATCTAGAAAATAATATTACGTAACCAAAATCCGCAATATGGAAACAGAACCTGTGTAAATGTTGATAGATGATGTACTCGTAACAGTTTTACAAGATGAACTACAACATTTAAAAAATGACTTGTATGTACTTGATATCTATAATCAATCCACGGCGACATTGTTGGCGACAAAAGCAGAGTCCCAGCACAAAACGAAACTAAAACGCATACCGTTTAGCGCTTCTTATTAGTTGCTCAAAAGTAATTTGACCGTATGAAATGCATAATATAAACCTAGAAACATATACGTGAGCAGTACTTAAGCACTGTAGTATCGGTGTTAAGACATACCTCTCAAATACTGTAAATCAAGTTAAAAATATCTCAAGACCGATTCTGGTCGTAATGAAACCATGTTTCGTGTATGTTTTCTTTTTCATCTTGAAATAACTCATTTCTAAATACCTTTTTCACTGTTAACATCTTGTAGCAACTTTGCGACAAAATATACACTCTGACAGTTCATCCTGCTACCAACATTAAATAAAACAAATCTTAAGATTTCTATATTTATGTCTTTATTTAGTGGTTTCATTCGAAGCTTACAATGTTTAGGGAGAAATGGAATACTGGTGCGTATTTTTTTCTTTAAAGTACCGAGACCAGCCATATACTGTATGTTTATGTTAAGATTTCCCTTCAGTGGTAAAATTAGATATGAATATTCAATACTTAAACGGGCACAGTGAAGACATTAAATATACATATACATATTGTATACAGTACAGTTTGCATACGGTAATATGTTTATGTTACGCAATTAAAAAATAAATAAATAAAACTGGAAGGTCCAGCACCACCATTATGTTTATATGGTTGTTTTTGTTGGTTGGTTGTTATTATGGTTATTAATAATACGATCTATAGTTGAAATCTGAGCCTAAATAAAAAGAAAAAGCAAGTGATTAGGTTTATGAGCAATCTAATTACTTATTCGTTTAAAACGCTTAATAAAATAAAGTTTATTATTAATTTGCTGGACAGAGCGGTGAACATTATTATGCATAAGACAAAGATAACGATCCTGATCAGTTTAGAAATCTGTGTACGCTGTAAGGTTTTTACTTCTTAAACTTTTAAAATACACGTTTTGAATAGAAAGAAATCCTCTTCCTGGTATAGCACACCAGCACGTCTTTTTTCTCCAATCAGAGGGGTGTCAGATGGTGTCAGCCAATCACCATTCTGCGTTGGGTAGCAACGGGTGACTGTTCTCAGGCGGAAGATGTAAGCAGCTTAATGTTCGTGTTAAATATTTTTTTAAAATTCAATTAAACGGGCACAGTTAAGACATTAAATATACATATACATACTGTATACAGTACAGTTTGCATACGGTAATATGTTTACGTTACGCGATTAAAAAATAAATAAATAAAAATGAAAAGTACAGCACCAGCTGGATTCGAACACCCAACCTGTCAGTTGGTAGTCACGCACCTAGACCAGTAGGCTACAAGAGAGCTCACATGATCAGGCAGGCGAAACAGCCCTACATAGCTCTGCCGCAGTACACGGATATAATCATACCGTTATTAAATTCTTGAGATACGCGATTCCATATTATATTCCCTTTTAATCAAATTCTAAAAGTATGCTTGTTGACGTATCCGGTATCACGTTAGTTAAAGACTTCGAAGCTTACAATGTTTAGGGAGAAATGGAATACCGGTGTGTATTTTTCCTTGTGATATTTTAAGCTCTAGTTGAATGATAGGTGTCGCATTTTAAATCATGCTCGTAGCTAGAAATTATGAAACGCCCTGTTAAAAGCAAGGAAGTTTTTATGCCCCGTTGAAGTAAAACAAAATGCCTGACAAAGTATGGCTTGGACAGATTCCAAGTGCTTGTACAAATGTGCTAAAGAAATTATACTTTGAGTATACAGCTTGTCCAAAGTCATCCATTATTAATACTATTAGTAATATCTTCAGTAAAGGCTTTGATGCATAAATATTTCTGATAAAGGTAGGTTGTGTACTTTTGTCCAACTGAGCAATCTTGCTTTCATAAAATATACCAACATTTGAATGACTGATGATTAACATGCTGTAATACACAGTTCAAAATTAAAGGCTCGAATGCTGTACATGAGAGGTTAAGCTCCCCCTGGCGGTTTTACAAGGCGACGCCGGATAGCTAGTCACGTGACACGTGATACCGCGTGATACCCCAGTGGGCATGTCGCGGTATGCCGTGAAATACCTCACCCATTTTGAATGGCTGCATCTGTAGTAGCGATCCAGAGGGAAATGTGGTGACGTCACAGTGCTGGCAAGCATGCTCTTTAGATAACGCAATTCCATATTATCTTCCCTATTAATCAAATTCTAAAGTATGCTTTTGTTTACTCCGATAACGAGCGTATTCGCAGAAAAGGTTAAAATATCACTTTTCTCACAAAGTATGTAAACAATAAGGTCAGAAGAAGCACATAAAATCAAAAATAATAATTAAATTCTGAAAAGTATGAGATTCTTTTACTGTGATAATGAGCACAAGTTTTCATGGAAAATGGTAATCACTTAACTTTAAATGTTTTGTGATATTTAGAAAGACCAACGAATTCAATATAGTGCTGATAATATCTATTGTCAGTAATAATATCAGTAGCAGTTTGAAATTATCCGTTGTTATTAATAAATAACTTAGCTTCGAACATGTTGTGATATTTAGAAATAAATAACAATATATAAATACATAATATATAACAGCAGCAAAGGCGAGGCTTATAGCAGAAGGAGTGAACTGGGTTGAAACTCCAGCTGAATCCCCAGATTTAAATCCAATAGAGAATGTATGGCATTCCCTGAAAGACTATATTCAGAAAATGGCTAAACCCAGCACAAAGCAAGAACTGATCAATGCGATTTAAAGTTCTGGGAGGAAGAACTGACAGAACAAAATTGCAACAATTTAATTAACAGGCTGTTTCGTGTTCTTCCTAAGATTGTTGAGCGGGGGGGGCATTCGGGAATGTGAGTTATGTGAGTCAGATTATGAACGAATAAAAGCATTTTATTAAAAACGCGTTTGCCTTTGTTTGGGTGCTGTACCAAAAATTAAAGTGCCGTTTTTCATTCAACGAGTGTCTGAGTCACTGTGTCCATCCTATATAATAATGCCACAATGTCTTTTATGTGTCGCAAAAAACTGACTTCCTTCAACAAAATATATTTACTAATCCTTTCGCCTGGCAATCTACCTGAATGCCCAACTATCTGAGAAGCCCTCCGTGAAACCAAAAGAACCACAATTTAACAAGTTTTGATAACAAGAGAGAGAAGAGAGAAATAATAAGAGAGTCCCCGTTACCCCAATTTTGATTTAAATCGCAAACACGTGTTTAATTAAATGTCTTTATTGATTCACAATCTGACAATGCAACATAAATCATTATCTTTGTCTTCTAAGTATCTAAATAAACTTTCAGCATAGCTTTCTCACCATTTTGATTTAGTTTTCATACCATCGCTAAACAAAGCAGGAGCATATTGTACTTCCTCTTGGGATCAAACTTGGAAAGATTAGATTGTAATCGTTTTTATTTTTTAAATAAATACACATTAAACATGAAAAAGTCGGTATATTTTATCAAAGCAAGATTGTTCAGTTGGACAGTATAAAGGAAGTATGATTTTAATGTTTGTAATCGCTATTCTTGCAAGTACACACATAAACTGGAATGCTACAGAGCCCTAAACAGACAATTCACACTTTTAGTTTAGCAGGATTTGCGTGATAAGCACATTGTTTAATGGGGATGACATTGTTTGTGCTACAGTATCTGAATATAATTATATCGTTATTAATTTCTTTAGATACGTGATTCCCTATTATATTCCCTATTAATCAAATTCTAAAAGTATGTTTTTGTTCACTCCGATAACGAGTGTATTTGCAGAAAAGGTTAGAACGATCACTTTTGACAAAGTATATAAATGTAGAGTAATATGGTCAGAAGGAGCATGTAAAAACATTTCCGAAATAACCACATGTAAGACTTTGATGCTTAAAATGTTTAGGGAGAAATGGAATACTGGTGTGTATTTTTTTCTTTAAACTACAAATACCATAATAATATGTTTATGTTCCTAAATTAATATAGTTTAAGAGCATGTGAAAGGCATGATGAATCGGAGATTCTCAAAACAAACTTTGTATGATTGGAAACGTATATGTGATCGGATCAATGAAATGCTGTGGTGTTACTTTTTGTCAATGAAAAAATAAAGTCTTTCATTTACAAAAACAGTTACAAAGAATGTGGATCAGGGTAATTGAATTTATAATAATAATAAACTTTATTTGATATAGTGCCTTTAAAAGTGGCTTCTCAAAGCACTTTACAGGATGACAACAACAATAAATAAGAAGAATACACAAGATAAAACACAATTACAATATATAGAGGAGACCATGGATGGTGGTACTAAGAAAAGCAGAGGGGTGAAGAATGGAACCAGTTATGTAAAGGCTTTTCTGAAGAAGAGGGTTTTGAGTCTGGATTTGAAGGAGTTTAGAGAAGGTGACTTTCTGATATCCTTGATATCCATACAATGTAGACGGGCTTGGGGGACAGTAAGGTGAGCAGAATTAGAAGAGCGAGGGTTGTGAGGTGGGGAGTATAAAAGTTCAGACAGGTACTGAGGTGCCAAGCCATGCGGAACCTTATACGTGAGCATGAGGAGTTTATAGCTTGTCCAAGGTCATTCATTATTAATAGTATTAGTAATATCTTCGGTAAAGACTTTGATGCATAAAATATTTCTGTATAATTAAAATATTTATGATAAAGGTAGGTTGTGTACTTCTGTCCAACTGAACAATCTTGCTTTCATAAAATATACCAACTTTTTATTGTATGATGATTAATATTCTGTAATACACAGTTTAAATTTAAAAGTCTAAAGAGTGTAGGATTTGGGCATTTACTGGGACAATTATTCATTGTAGCAGTAAATCACAAAATGATTATTTTGATGGCCTTAGAATCCAACCATGTGATATAACTCAAACAACGCACACACACAGGTACTAATACACAAGGATACATTTATTAATAAATAGAATATGCATATAAACCTAACAGATCTTATCGAGAGGGTTATCAGAATACAAAAGGTATATATTCAGTCAGTTACAAAGAGTTACATATATCAAGAGGACATACGTTCAGTATATCCTTCACTTAGACCGTTACGTAAATGAACTTGGTTATAACTTCTACATTAGATACTCAAAACAAGTACATAACTCTTAGGAATTAAATTGATATCAACTGGTTGGGATAACAATTGAGTTCTCGAGCTGTAATGCATTGAAGTTGAATACTCATCCAATCTCTGGGGATTCAGATCTCCTGCGGGTACAAAGAAACAGTTTCAGGCTGTTGCTGTCCAATCCGCGCTCTCTGGCTCGGTGCCAGGCTGTGCTGTGCGGCTTGTGACGGTGCGCTGCAGATGCTCACTGACCGGCTAGTTAGTGTTGGCTGTAACTAGCAAAGTTTGCGCACAGGAGAAAAGATGACTGTGGGTCCCAGCAAGTCAGAAAGAGGACCGGTTCGTTCCTGATGAAGAGCTAGTTCTGAATAGTGATTCAGCTGTCCACAGTTCTGACCTGCTCACGAGGCCTGCTGCTGGTGCTAACCTCGGGTGGATCCTCTGGTTACTCTCTGGCAACCTCCGCTCTCTACTCTTAGAACAAAGGAAAGTTCTGGCACTCAGACACACTGGCCGTTCCGTGGTTGTCCGGGCTGAGTCTCAGGATGGTCAGGAGGCGCGCTGCGAGAATGTCCTGCCCTTGGGAGCCTTCTACTCCTGGGCCGTCCTGCCCTGGAATTCTCCTTTGAATTCCCTTTAGAATTGTCCGAAAAAGTCTCCTACACTTCTCTCAGGCCCTCTGTGTTGCCTGTTTTTACCTGGAGGAACTTCAGCTCGTTCATTGGCTGAAAGTTCCATGGGCATCAGAGTCCCACGTGGGTTACTCGGCCCTACCAGTCCCTGATTGGTTGATCAAGGTGAGATATGAGTCACTTACTCCTGACACTTAGGAATGCAGTCCAGATGTCCATCTGGCACTCCCTAGACAGATAGGCGCCAATGGATGACCATTGATCATGATAGCCAGGCTTAGCTAAGTGCATCCCCCTTTGGGAGCTGTCCCTTATCAAAAGAAAACATCTTTAAATCAGCCTGCATGAATAGTTTCTCTGTGGCTGCACCACAGAGATGAACAGAGAGATGAGGCCTCATTTGGGAAAGCACAGCAAAAATTAATTCTGCCTTATTAATAAGCCTCGCCACTACAAGAGTATACAACTTAAATTCTTAATTGAATAAAGATTGTCCCTCAGCACTGACTGGGATTCGAAACCAGCGTTTTCTGGTGACAGCTGAAATGCTGTATATGAGAGGTTAAGCTTTATTAGCTCCACCTGGGGGTTTTGCAAGGTGATTCCGGATACTATTAACATAATCTTATTTTCATACGGTAAATTACGTTGTCTAGTAGCGTACCCCGCTTGTTTTGAATGGCTGCATCTGTACCATGCACCAACAGGTTGTACATATGCAGATAACGAGGCACTGGTGGGTGGCAGTACCTTCAGCCTCCTGGAAAAGATGGAAGCACTGCAGAGGCTGAAAGGCATCAATCTGTATTGCCACAACCAGGCAAGAAGGTTGTCTTTGGGTAGGAGTCCAGAGTTAGCCCGACCTTAGCTTGGGGACTAAAGCAGCACAAACGACAGAGCACATAATTCTAAGTAAAATAAAGTACTTACACTGAACATTTCCCTTAGCTGTTCATGATTTCTTGCATCAGTTTTGACTAATCTTAGCCCAATAGCCCTAAGGTGACGTTGTTTTCGGGTTAACAAATGCATTAAAATAATCTATATTTATTTCAATGCTAATTTAAGTAAAAAGTAATTAGGAAAAAGATCATTTTATTTGATTAATTATAAAAGTATATAATTTAAAATCCACTATAGTGGATTTAAAACCTTACAGTATCATACTGTATTTAAGGTTGAATAAACACAAAAAGTACAGTAAAAATGTTTGGTTCTCCTGCGACACTGTAGTGATAAAAAAGGGCAAATGATTTTTTTTAATTTTTAAAAAAGGAATAAAAAATAAGATACAATGATGTGTTCCTGCTTAACTAAGACATTGCATGACTTTAAAAGCTAAAAAACTGGTTTAAATAGTTAATATCTATTTTTTATGCACAGCAAACGGGTGATTTGTCTTCCTCGTGATCAGCTTAGAATCTTTGTGTACTCTGTAAGTTTTTTACTATTAGTAATCAATAATATTAAATTTAGCACTGTAATAAAGTATTGCACTTTACCTGCATCTGGTAAAAATATATTTTTATTGTTCAAATATACATTAAATCTGGCTATCAGAAAATAAGTTAAATATAAAATTAAAGAAAAAATAGGGTAAAATATCATTCAAAATATTTTGCTAGCAATGTTAATTGTTTATAAAACTAAAATGTATTAACTAAGGAATAGGATGGCACAGTTCTTAGCATGCTTTTTGTGTGTTTTTTTAATAAATACAACGCTAGTACCAGATGTCTCAGTGGCTTTCAAAATTAAATTATGCATGCAAACCTGTGAACTAGAAAGATAACTAAGCTATTGAAGCATTTCTAATGGTGGTGAAGTGTTTAGCGTTGCTGTCTTGCAGCACTGGGGCCCTAGGTTCAATTCCTGCTGTCTTGTTGTATGTGGATTTTGCGTGTTCTCTCTGGGTTCTGTGGGTTTTCTCCATATGTGTGATATGATTTCCTCTCGCAGTCCAAAACATACTGGTAGGTTAATTGGCTTATGGGAAAACTGGTCCTGGTGTGTGTGTGTTTGTGTCTGTTTGTCTGCCCTGTGATGGACTGGCGCTATGTCCAGGTTGTATTCTGCCTTGCGTCTGTTGCTTGCTGGGATAAACTCCAGCAATATTGTAAATGATAAAGAGATTAGAAAATGGATGTAACTAAAGGCACTGTGTAACTACTGTATACACAGTGATATAAACCCAATCTGAGATGGTAGGATCTCACTGAGGATAAATTATTTTATAGTGCTGGTTTAAGGAGTCAGCCTTTCCACTTCTGTGGATCTGATCAATCTAACTACCTATTTTCTGTGCTTTCCCTATCCTCCTTGATTTATAATGTGAAAATCTCCTTCTTGAAATGAGTCATTTATAAATACCTGTTTTCACTGTTAACATCTTGTACTAACTCTGTGACAAAATAAACACTGAGCTCAACCTGACAGCTGCTGAGTCCTTAGTTCATCCTGCTACCACAACTGAATAAAAAATCTTTAGATTTCTTTATTTATAACTTTATTTAGTAGTTCCATTTGTGACAAGGGCTAAATTACTTTCTTGGAAAAATGTATTTTAGGTGTTGCAAAAACATGACTTGCTTTAACAAAATATATTTACAAATGTTTTACTCTGGCAATCTACCTGAGTGCCCAACTGTTTGAGAAGCTTTCCATTAAACCATGTTTGCTATTAATTCATACAAGGGATCTTACTGAATTGCTCTGTTTTTCATGTGTGCTAGTTTTCTGACTATCCTATCAAATCTTCAGTCTTCCTACCAGAATACACCAGATTAGCCCCTAATTCTCTGCCAAATCTGCTTTGGGTTCATGTGTTCTTTTGTAAAACCCTCCTTTATGTTATTTTTTTGTATATCTATGCTTTTGCATCCCTCTTCTGCACCGTGTGGTTATGGCTTTTTATTATTTAATATTTAATATGAATGAAGCATATTGTTCAGGTTTTAGAATTATAAAAAATAAACCTTTGTTGAGTTTACACAACAGACAAAAGGTACCTTTTAAGAGGTCACATACTGCTTGCAAAGTAGCTGACTTTGACAAACAGCAAATTATTGCTTGAAGAATTTAAAATCTGTACTGTAGCTTTAATTGAACGGAAAGTCACTTTACACCTTTATTACTCTGTTAAGCAGAGTTTGTGTTAAGCACAGTTCATACCCTTTTGTCTGTCGGGGAGCGGGTGCTGGGCAAAGTGAGGCCAAGTGAAACCTTAATTTTTTATTTTAAAAGTTTGTATCTTACTTAGTTTCTGATAGTGAGTTATAACGTATATTACAGATGCAGCCATTCAAAACATGTGGGCGATACCGCATTATTTTGCGGCGCGTTTTACGCAGTCTACCGCAAGTTACCGTAAATTCTCCTATAGTACCGCAAGTAAAATAATAGTATCCGGAATTTCCGCAAGGTGGAGCTAATAACGCTCAACCTCTCATGTTTGAGCTGTCGCCATCAAAGTCTTTAACGAAGATATTACTAATAGTATTAATAATGAATGACCTTGGACAAGCTGTAAACTCAAAGTATTGCCCTGGTCCACATTTTTTTTTTCATTGACTGTCTTTGTAAAAGTAACACCACAGCAATCGCAATCACGCATTTGTTTCCAATCATGCAAAGTACAGTTATTTTTGAGAATCTCCGATTTACCATGCCTTTCACATGCTCATAAAAGAGATTGATTTAGGAACATAAACATATTACTGTATGCAAACTGTACTGTATACAGTATGTATATGTATATTTAATGTCTTTACTGTGCCCATTTAAGTATTGAATATTTATATGGAATTTTACCACTGAAGGGAAATCTTAGTAGCTGAGCATAAAAAGAATAGGAGCATACTGTAACGTGTGAAGGCCATAAACGATATTAATTTTGGAACATAAACATACAGTATATGGCTGGTCTCTGTACTTTAAAGAAAACATACACAGCAGTATTCCATTTCTCCCTCAACATTTTAAGCATCGAAGTCTTTAACTAATGTGATACCGGAGTCAACAAGCATACTTTTAGAGTTTGATTAAAAGGGAATATAATATGGAATCGCGTATCTAAAGAAATTAATAACGATATAATTAGATTCATGTACCGCAACACAAGAATTGTACACGCTGTACGATAAAATGTTTTCCTGGTTCAGAGATTAAATAAAACTTCACTCGCACCAAACAAATGTATATTTGTATATAAATGTATATATGTCATTTTAATAACAATGAATAGTCACCTATGTGTTACAATACAAACATTTATATTGATTTAAATCGCGGTTAAATAGCCCTCATTTAAAACCCATAAATAAAGCTGATACTGTTTAGACTTTTAATTATTTAAAACTGTATTACAGCAGCACAATTCACAATGCAAAGTAAATCGCTATCTTTGTCTTCTGCTTAATAATGTTCACCTCTCTGTCCAGCAAATTAACAATAGTAATAATAAAGAACTTTATTATATATGCCGCCTTTAAAGGTGGCTCCTCAAAGCGCTTTACAGGATAAAAACAATAACAACAATACTGTTAGGTTAGGCAAACGTTTTTTTTTAAAGAAATACAAAATGAGATAAAATGATGTGTACCGCCTTAGACATTAATGAAGAGCATAACACGTGAGTGGCGTAGCAGTCGGCTCTGGCTTTCCCATCTACTGTACTGTTATAGTGGACATAAAAAACAAGAGTTTGCTGCGGCGTTATTGAAAACCAAAATTTAACAAAAAATCACTGGCATTATATCCTAGAAGACACAGACCGGCGCCAGACCGGGAGAATGCCCTCAGCGTAAAAGAAAATGCCTGATGAAATGTTCAAATAAAAGTGCAAAAGAAATAAACAAAATAATAATTTATTTCTTTATCATATTGGCTAGCTAATGTCTTCTCTTTGCTAGTTAGTGGCTGTGTTTCTGCGTTGGGTAGCAACGGGTGACTGTTCTCAGGTGGAAGATGTAAACAGCTTAATTTTCGTGTTAAATAATTTTGTTAAATTAAAATTCATTCTATACAGCAATCGCATATTTGGGTACCGTTTCATAAAACTTTCATGCTTAAAATGTTTAGGGAGAAATGGAAGACTGGTGTGTACTTTTTCTTTAAACTACCAAGACCAGCCATACACAGTACAGTTTACATACAGTAATGTTTATGTTCCTAAATTAATATCATTTATGACCTTCAGATGCATAATGCTCCTCTTCTTTTTATGCTCAGCTACTAAAATTTCCCTTTAGTGGTAAAATTTCATATAAATATTCAATACTAAGCGGATTAAAATGTGCACAGTAACGAGATTAAATGATTAAATCTTTTCACTACCGAACAATGCACCACGAGTGCCCCTGTCGGTCATTTTGGCCAGCCAATCACTTACCGTACCGCGGGTTTGTACCGTGCATTTTGAATGGCTGCATCTGTATAACGTATAACAAAGGCTTGTACATTAATGTTTTTACAAGATGTGGAAGAAGTACAACAATTTATCACAGTGCAAATTTTAATACTAATTATTGATTAGTAATAGTTAATGCTAACGCCTGACTTCCTTGTTTAGATGTATATAAAATATTGAACTTAGTGTGACATAACATCTAAAAATACAATCAAAAATAATCTGTGGTTCTGTGTAGATGAAACTTTTCTAAAATTAATAAAAAAATGAAAATGATTAAAATGTATAATCTTCCCACATGTAATGTCATTAGGAAGTACAATAAGCACCTGCTTTGTTCAACGATGGTTTCAAAATAAAACTAAAGCTATGTTAAATGAAAATTAAAAGTACTTCAAGTTAAAAGAAATAATTTACGTTCCATTATTACATTTTGAAGGCAGACAGATACACTCAGTGCAAAGCTGCAACAGTCTTTATGTATTGCTGAACTCCAAGCCTCCTTTCAGATCCGCCTCTTTGACGGAGCTCAGCGGGTGGTATCCTGTTTTCTCAGCAACCTGCCGATTGCTTCACACATCAGGAAGAGTTGAGAAGGAATGAGATTTTATTTGTATGATATGCTAATTGCATTTACAAAATCAAAATGTTTAAAATGTTTAATTTAAAAGTTTTTAAAAATTACATCTTACACAAAGATTCTAAGATGATCGTGCATAAAAAGTGTCAATAACTATCTAAACGCATAATTAACTATCTAACCCAGTTTTTTAATTGATTTTAAAGTCATGCAATGTCTATTTTAGGCAGGGACACGCTATTTCTTCTTTTTGATTTTCTTTACATTTAAAAGAATCAGTTGCCCATTGTGCCATAGAATGTTACATTTTTTTGTTTTTGGTATTTATTGAACACGTTGTAATATATAAAATAAAACGTCAATATAATGTACATAATATTAACTACTTTAAATGTGTATTTGTTTAAGGAGAACTCACGCCGTGAGCAGAATTCGAACCCCAGCTACCAGAATGCTAAACACACAAAAGCCATTATGCCAACAAGCAGTTTAGAATATAGCTGAAAAGGGCAGGCAAAATTTTTCCAAATAATCAGGTCTGTATGAGTCATATTAACAGATTTTAAAATGGACTACAGTAATACTTTGAGCTATATAAATATATTTAGATCCTTAAATTAATATTATTAATTTATTTAGAAACGCAATCCCATATTATATTCCTTATTAAGCAGATTCTAAAAAGTATGCGTTTTTTTTACTGTGATACTGTGCACAGGTATTTATAGCTTTTTATAAAGTATCGTAACACATACGGCCTCCGTTGCTTACAAGAGCTGGCTTACAAGAGCGGTGACATCACCACCCTTACCTTTGAATAGCAGGGACCGCAGCCGCTGGGCTGAAGGGAGATTTCCCTTTGGCTCAAGAGGCAAGGTCCCTGTTGAGTGATGCTGGAGGCTTGGGTTCAAGTCCCTGTTGGTGGGGGGCTGACCTGATGTGGCAGTGGTGAGGGCGCCCATGTGAACCCTGAAGTGTTACATTGGTGTCAGGAGCGGGGTGGGATAGCCCTGGTGAGTTAAGTTAAGCATAATGCATATGGCCTCTATTGCTTGCGAGAGCTGGCTTACCAGAGTGGTGATGTCACCGCCCTTCCCTGTGAATAGCAGGGACTGCAGCTGAAGGGAGATTTCCCTTTGGCTAAAGAGGCTGGGTCCCTGTTGAGTGGCGCCGGAGGCCCGGGTTTGAGTCCCCGACGGTGGGGGGACGACCTGATGTGGCAAGCGGTGAGGGCGCCCACGTGAACCCTGAAGCGTTATAGTATATGTACTTAAAATAGAATGAGCACACCAAAAGTTTCCCAAAATAACCACTGAGTGAACAAGTGGAAGACTTTGATGCTTATGTTTATGAAGAAAGTGGAATACTGTTGTGCATTTTTTATTTAAACTACCACTAGCAGCCATAAACAGTTTGATAATATGTTTATATTCCTAAATTAATATAGTTATGCGCCTCTTATTTTTATGCACAAATACCAAAACTTCCCTTTAGTTGTTAAATTCCATATTAATATTCAACATGCACAGTGAAGAGATTTACTGTGTGATTAGTTTAGCTGCAGCAATACCATGAGAAGTGCAAATATATTTTTGTGTTTAGATTTTAATTTTAATTCTGAAATATTCGTAGTAACCACAAGAGGACACTCTTTCTTCCCTTAAGAATTTTACTTTGCAGGGAGACTGTGTTTTTAGCTTTGTCTGAGTCACTCAAATAAATCTCAACTATCTTTAGTAAATTAACAAATTGTTTATTGGGGGCACATAAGCTTTAATATATCCCATAGTACCTGTTTTCTATTTCTCATTTAAATTAATTAATTAGCCAGTAGCTATATCACTCTGTAGCTCACAAATGGCAGCCCAGTGAGGCTAAGCAGATGTGAGCCTGCCCAGTTCCCAGATGACCTCTTTCAGACCTCCTGGGAAAGTTTCTGAAAGAGGTTTTAGAGGGACCAGTAAGGATCACTCACCCTGTGGCTACTGTGGGTCCTAAAGCTACAATACAGTGATGAGGAAATTATATCGTAAAAATGAGTCATCCTTTGGATAAGACATGAAATCGGGTTCCTCTCTATGGTCATTTAAAATTCCAGGGCATTTCTCAAAAAGAGTAGGGTGTTAACCCTGGTGTCCTGGCCAAATATTCCCCATTGGCCTTTACAAATCTTGGCCTCCTAATAGCTACCAATTGGCTTTATTTCTCTGTTTTTCTTCCCACTGATAGCTCATGTGTGGTTAGCGCACTGTTGCACTTTGGCTACTGTCACATCATCCAGGTGGGCACAACACATTGGTGGTTAGGGGAGGCCCCATTACCTGTGAAGTGCTTTGAGTGAAGATCCAGAAAACTGCTATATAAGTTTAAGGAGTTCTTTTCCTTAACCTTAGTCAAGTTTATTAAGCCACTTATTTCATTTATTTATAAATCTACATGATCAATTATCAAATTGTACTGTCTCTAAGAGCATTTTCTTTTCTACATCATTTCCATATCCACTACAAAGCATCAAGCGCAATCCTTTCCATTTTAACGGTCAGTTTGTGGTTACAGAAATTAATTGTTTCAAGAAGAATGGAAAGCAGGATTCAACCCACATGGTTGAAACAGACAACTTTCTTTTATAGGAATTTATATTCTCCAATGCTCAGTTCTCCCATGCTCCTCAATTCATGTTTGGTGTCTAAGAAATGAGTGCTGTGTGACTGCTGCATTTACATTTTCCTCTCATCTGCCTCCAGTATAGAATGGTGCTATACTCTACTATACCCATTTTATAACACACACCAGTGGACTACATGAGGAAAATATGCACAGAAACATGAGATAAGTTTGCAAGAATTCAAGATTCACAGTGAAGACCATATAATAATAAACTTTATTTATTGGCTTCTCAAAGAGCTTTACAGAATGACAACAACAATAAAAAAATACAAAAGATAAACGCGATGAGAATACACAGAGGATACAGTAGATAGTGGTACTTAGTGCAGTAGGAGCAGAGGAGTAGTGGTACTTAGTGCAGTAGGAGCAGAGGGGTAAAGAACAGAACCATTTAAGTAAAGGGTCTTCTAAAGAAGAAGGTTTTGAGTCTGGATTTGAAGGAGTTTACAGATTGTGACTCTCTGATGTCTTTGGGGATAGAGTTCCAAAGCTTTGAGGCATAATAAGAGAAATTATGAGTGTAGACTTAATTAGAAGAGCGAAGATTGCAAGGTGGGGAGTAGGACTATTGTAGCTTAGCAAGGTACTGAGGTGCCAAGCCATGTAGAGCTGTTAGGTGAGCATGAAGATTTTAAAGTTGACACAAAACTTAACAGGAAGCCAGTGCAAGGACTCCAGGAAAAGAGAAATGTGATCACTTGCACTAGACCTGGTCAGGTTTCTGGCTGCCGAATTTTCAACATACTGGAATTTGTTTTGTTTATTTGGGGATTAGAAATCCCAAAGAGTAGAGCATTACAGTAGTCAATTCGGGAGAAGACAAACGTGTTGATCAGTTTTTCAGCCACAGTTAGTGATAACATAGTTTTTTTCCCCCCATACAGTTACTATGTACCCTGATAAATTATGTACAATTTACTGATACTGAGTACATTCTCAGTCTTGGGTAATGTATTAAATAATGTAATTTAAGAGTATTTCTGTCTTGGAAATAATTACTGGAATTGCAGCAAAAAAAATCTTCTACAGGAAAAGCATTAATGTTCCTCTAACATAAGGTCCAAGAATTATCTCTGGTTTTACAAAGTGGGGAGCATATTTTCCAGTATTTGTTCTAAGATGATTTCCTATTAAACGAGAGAAAGGTGGTGAAAATCTTCGAATGTATTTCAAGAAAGATGACAATCTTTCTCAGCATTTGTTAAGCCATTTCTCTGGTTTGGGTGGTTTATAGATACTTCATAGTGAAAAAAATCTTTGTCATATAAGATATGGTACATTTTAAAGAAACATTTGGCCCATCTAGGTTATATTTTAGCCACCAATTGACCTGAAGATCAAGGCTATAAACTTCATTAACATGATGGTGTAACTTGTTCCACACCACCACAATCCTTTGTGTAAAACAGTGCTTCCGATTCTAATTAGAGGATCTCAATTTATCCCTTCTCAAAAAAATCATAATACATGAAAAAATAAAGTCCAACCATGCTGTAAAAGTCAATACCCTTTCTCTCCCCTCAAGCAGAAAAAGTAATCTTACAATTGTCGTTTGGGGGAGAGGCATCTACTCTATTGCAGCATTTAAAAGTGCTGTGGGTTTAGCTGAAATTGATTTTTTATTCAAGGGAAAATACACTCTGTGTGGAGTTTGGGTGTTATCTGTGTCTCACTTGTAATGGACTGGCATCCCATCCAGTGTGTATCATGCCTTGCACCCATTGTTTATCAGGAAAGGCTCTGGCTCCCCCACCACCGTGAATTGGATTAAGCGGCTAGAAAATTAATGGGATTAATTATGTGAAAGTGCTTCACCTTGGTTCTCTTAGTTGTAATTATTCTTCTTCTAATTACAGAGGTATATGTAGAAAAAATAGGTAATATAAACAATGCAGAGATACGTGCTTGGTAAAAAAAAAACTTTTTTAGTCATTTTATGTAACAACAATGATTGAGAGTTCTTGATCAGAATAGTTAATTGGGATATATTGAGAATTGATTAGATGCGTCTTCTTTTATTTTCCTTACAGTTTTGTTGACCCCAACATGATTCCTTAAGAGGAGGTAGATAAATGATGTAGAACTGGATCTTGTGGTTATTGTTAAGCTTAAATATTTGTTTTCCCTTTTTACTCTATTACTAAAAACAGTAGCCAAGTCAGGGCCCCCTAAGAGGAGGTGGATTCTTGAGTTGCCCAGAGGGAACATTGTTCTACAAAAGGAAGTCACATCAGAACCCCTAATATAGAGAAAAGTGGGGGCACAGTCCTAGTATATATACTACATATAAAAGAACCAGTACTGCTTACAAATAGCTGTAGCTGCCTTTAGAAACCAAAATAATACAGTATCTACCGTTTGAATATATGAAAATAAATCACATAAAATATTTAAAATATATAGAAATAATTTATAGTGGGCAAATGGAAATATTCAGAGAGGTCAGAGTCTCAGCCCCTCCCTCTCCTCACTTGGAACTTTGGCACTCGTTGTCAGTAAAAAGTATATTTACTTTAATGCCAGGGCCAGTGGATGGACTGGTGGTGAGCAACAATTATAGGAAAAATGTTTTTAAGTGATAGAGGTATCTCCGAAAAATCAACTAGAAGAAAAACGAAAGTAACATTTAACATGCACAGAAGACTGGTCCACTGTGAACTGCTCCAGCCAGGGTGAACCCTAACTTAAGCTAACTAATGTAACGTTACCTAGTTTATTTGTTACTTGACTTGACTGTATAGAGGGATGGATGGTGATCACGGAGATGCTGAAGCAAATTAGATGTGTTTGAACTTTTGGCAGCCACTTTTTTTCGGAACGTTTTGCAAATTGATTATCCATCGTCTTCTACTACCCCCTCATCATTTTTTAGATATCCAAAATGCTCCCACACTGCCGATTTAAAGCGTTTTTTTGGTGGATATAAAGGTGGGAGGTCGTATCCCTCTGTCATTTTTACAGCACATCTGCTGTCTGTAGGCTAAATAAGGTGTTGGACTAGCCAGCTGAGCCAACCCAGGCACACCACACACCAATGTTAATGGTAATGTTAATGGAGGAATTTCTCAGGGCAGCGTGGAATGTGAGGCTTCTAAAATATAATTTTACCATAGCTTCTAAAATTCTCACAGTTTGGAATCATTTTTAATTGTGGTTAATAGTGAAATTGGTTAATATCAACATCCCTAGTTGAAACCAGTATTTAGTGTTTCATTGAAAGACCTCTTTTTACAAATTTACAAATTTTACAAATTTTTACAAAGGTATCGTTTTAGGAACAAGGGCTATTATTTCACTAAGAGTTAAGTGTTATTAAAGATTTCCAAAAATCTGGACATCTGGTCATAACCTTAAAAGTCACAGGCCATGATCAACCATCCAACAAGATAACCAGTCAGGGACCTGCAAGACATGGGAACCCACTACACCTGGTGACTACTTGACCAATCACTAACTGTATTTTCCCCAGTTAAAAAGCAGTGCACATCACCTCTAACTCTGTCTTCTCCACCAAACCAACTTGGCTGACTGACAACAGAACCATGTGCCTGCCACACTTGTTGTCTGAACTTTGGGACTTTTTCCCAGAGCACCTAGTTAGATGGTGAGCCTGTATGTAAAGACAGAATTCTGCCCAAGGTCTAGCCTGTAGCAGGACCTCATGACCAGCTTGCCACCAGCATGCATCTGCTTGATCACTGGAGCAATACAGTTGGAATTTCATTGACATGCCTGAATATAGCATTATTCTGCAGTAGCCGCTTTGCTGGGAGAAAACTAAGTTTCTCCCCTTTTTGGGTGACTTGTAAGCTGTCATCACCCTGTGCTCAATACTAAAACAGGGGAATGGACTGTCAGCGCAAGACTACAGCAGGATCCTTCACTCTCTCCCCAATACCTCAAGCAGGTGCAGGGTTGGAGTGGCATCAAGTGATTAGAGCACAGATTGGACAGCACTGCAATGGATCCAGTCAGCTGTTCCCCATCTTTCTGAACGGTGAATCCACAGTTATGGATGAGTATAATTCAATATACACCATTACTGTTCTCAAGAATTCAGTTGAATCTCAATACATGCTGATATAAATTTCATTAATTTAAGTAGCAGTATTTACTTATGATCACAAATGTCGATTTTGTAAATGGGAGTTATTATGAAGTTAATGTAACCGATCTTATAATATTATCCTTGTTTTTATGTATCTCTTCTTTATACTCGCTAGTAGCTTGATAATTCTCATTTGACGAGCTGCCTGTCTGTGTCCAGACTCTCATGTATTTATCCTAAATGTTTTCATGTACGCATTGTCTGTGTATCAATAAATGTATTCCGTGTGTTGAGAATCCTTGTGAAGACTCCGTGTTATTCTTCCGATTGATTCCTAATAGCCAAAGTAACGCAATTTAGTGTTACAACTAAACATTGTGCCACTAAATTCACTCATGAGAAACCCCATAGATTAGTTTTTCACCTTTTAAAAATATTAACACAACTATGAAGTATTATGATGTGCTAGTTAAATTTGTTTTTAAGAAAATTCAGTTGTTTCATAATACCCCCTTTTAAGAGTAAAACATAAACTTCCTTCTTGTGGCTTGATTAAGACATAAAATAAACTGTTATTCAAATGGAAAAGATGCCCCTCCCCATGGACAGACTGAGATAGCAATTAGCAGGCATTATCATAAGTTAAAACACAGCAATTAACTTTGTTCTGATAATTTGTGCGTAGCATATCTGGAATTATTTTAAGAATACTCAGGTATAAATGATCAAAGAGAGATACTCCTCCAATTGCTGAAATAATGGAGCACCAACAACAGACTTTATTGTTTGGAGGATAAGATAAGGCATAGGAACCTGTGCAGCCAGAATGGAGACTAGGTTAAGATAGAATGGAAGAAAGGATAAAAAGCTGCCAGCTGTTACATGCATAAAAGGCTTTTATTCTCAAGTAAAAGAAAAGCCACAGGTCCAGACAATTTGTCAGCTGCAGAACACAGTCACTGTGCTGTCCAACTGGATCCTGTGTTCATCAACATTTATAATTTTTCACTTTATCTACAGAATGCCTACAATTCCTATTTCTAAATATTCAAAGATATTGTGCTTTAATGACTAAAGACCAATTGCTCTAACTTCAGTGGCTATGAAAGCCTTTGAGCATCTAAAGCTTAAGCACCACAAGCTGTGCACATCCTCACTGTTGGATCCTCACAAGTTTGCTACCTAGCCAACAGGTCTGTTAAGGATGCTGTTTACCTGGCTCTCCACTGTACATTCCAGCATTTAGAAAAAACAAATCCTATGTTTATATCCTTTCTTGGACTTTTAGTTTGGCCAACAACACCATTAACCCACATACATTTTTTTTTTCATTGCTGGATTTGTACACCAACTCTGCAATATTGATTCTGGACTTTTTGACACCTGGCCATCTGACTGTTAGTACAGGCTGTGTCCTACCTCCATGGCATTTTTCTATTTTTAGAAACAACTTCATATGTCAGGTTGACTCGGTAAGATTTTTAAATATGCACATGATACTGCTATTTTTGGCCTGATCTCTGATAATGATGAGGCTCCATAACGACAGGGGTAGAACCATTTGCTCTGATAATAACCTTCAACTCAATGCATCAAAAGCTAGAGAAATCATTATTGATTGTAGATTGGTCCAGAACATAAAAATCCCCCATCATCATTAATGACCATCCTATAGTGACCTCAAATTCCTTGAAATTCTTGGAAACTTATATAAGTGATTACCTTAAACGGAGCACGAACATAGATTATATACAGTAGTTAAAAAAGGTGCAGCAGAGGATGTACTTGTATGTTCTCAGGCAACCTAATAAACACAACAAAAACATTTTTTGTCAATTTTACACAGCCATAATTCTAATTTTAAAATAATTATAACTTTCACAGTTTCCATCACTCTTTGGTATGAGAATTTGGACAGCTATACAAAAGGAAGTTAGTGATCATGTCCAGGGCCTCAAAAATAATAGGCTATAAAACTCCTTTCCATTTCATCCCTTTACACAAGTCATAACTCCAATCGAGTTTACAGGATTATTTCAGACCCGTCTCATATCCAACTTAGCCTGCTTTCCATATAAACATTGAGCTCTCCTTCAGCTAGAGATGCACCCTCCCACAAGCATCTCTTTTACAATTCTGTTTGCCAGTTATAAGGTTAATGTTTACATATGCATGTGATTGTGATTGTGTTTTGCTTATCTTTTTATTTCAATTAAAATTTATTTTTATAATATCGTATATGTTGTATGTCTGCTGCATCAGTATTCTCTTGCTGTACCAAAAGCAAATTCTATCAACTATCATTGTGTGAAAATAAAAAATTGAAATTCTAATTCTAAACTATAAAAAAGAACGGGCATGCGTGGAAAGATTTCAGTACAGCAGGCAGCAATAAAACTGGTCAAGGCACCTTGCAAAACAGTGAGAATAAACACGAGGCAACTACAAATGTAAACAACTGAAAACATTGAATTCAAAGCATTTCTTGTGGAACTTATTCATATCTCATAGCACAGTGACTCAAAAAAAGACAGGAGTATGTGGCCTCTGTTGGGAATATAATAAAGAAATGCAACAAATTGAAAATAAGAGTTAACTTTGGATGCAGTTTATGTGAGTTTATTTCATACTGGGGCTTGCTGTTCATAAATATTTTCCTTATCCCAAACGACTTAAAAATGACAGTTACAGGAATAAGAAACATAAATTTGACAGCAACATGAACACTGCTTGTATAGACATAGGCCTTAGGCCCAACACCAACAGGGAGAAAATATGGTATTTACCTGGGAACAGTGAGGGTATGGGGTATTATTTAGAATTACAGATTTATGATCACAGTCTGGAATGCAAGATTAAAATATTAGCTGAGGGGGCTAAAAGGACAAAAGCTAAATCCAGCTTTTGTAACAGGAGTTATTATGATGTCCTTGCAGTCTGTGAATGAGTTAATGGAAAAATGAAACAAAATGTGGGCTGTTGATACATTTGATTGTGGGATGTGATTTATAGAAATCTGTTTTAACAGAATACCCCTCACAAGCTTTGCAGAACAGGTAGAGAGGTAGAGGAGTTTATTGCCATATGTACAGTACATATACATTGTAATTCTTGTTTGTACTGATCTCTAAGGACATTCTGTATACTGTACAGCAGATGACACAGTTCAAATACCACACAAGTAAAGTACTTTAGACAGTACATTACAAACATAATAATAAAAACACAAAAATAAATGTGTACAGTAGTACTGAAAAAACCATGGTAGATCACACAAAATGTGCAAACGTGCTTTCAGTCTGAGGCATTGTAGTTAGCTGTTAAGGATGCGTACTGCAGTAGGGTAGAAGCTGTTCTTAAACCTAGTGGTCCGTGTTTTAATGGTGTGGTACTGCTTGTGCAGGGGGGAGAACAGTTTGTGGCTAGGATGGTGAGGATCCAGTATGATGGATTAGACATAATTGCAACAGTGGATGGTGTCAATCTCACCGATTGATGGTAAAACACATCCTATAATCCTCTATGCTGCTGCCACAACTATTTGTAGTGGATCTTTGTTATGCATGGTAGTGTTGTCATACCGCCCAGTGATACCACTAGTGAGGACACTTTCTATGGTGCTGCGGTAAATGTTTGTGAGTAGCTCCTTCCCCATACCGCATTTCTTTAAGCACTGCAGGCAGTGCAGGCGTTGCTGTGCCTTTTTCAGACTGGCTACAGTGTTGTAAGAGAAGCGAAGTGTTAGCAATCGTTATGCTAAAAATAAAGACCCTGTGCAGGGCTCAAGTTGGTGATATCCCCACGCTGTTGCAGGAAGTCCTTATAGAAAATGTTACAAAAAACACAAGTCCTTATACTCAAAAACCAATGGGCAGGCGAAAGTCAAAACCCAAGCTGAGACAGTTCAATCGAGACAATCCAGATCGCAAAGGCAGAAACAAGGTAAGAAACGAGCAAGAGTCCAGGAAAATACAATGAGATCAAAATGAAAGAAGAAGGGTGTGCGCACTAGGTAGCTACAAAGAGAATCCTAAATAGAGAGTGGTGGTATGGGAAAACGAGAGGGTTAGAGTAGTGACGGGAGTGAAAGGCGATAGGAAGATTAGTTATGGCATGAGCGTCTGTTTGATTAGGTGCCCGTGGGAATGTGATGGCGTTTGTGAGAGTGTGTGGACGTCAGGAGGATCATTTAAGAGGAAAAAGGCATCGGCTTTAATGTTCTTGGGACCTGGTGTGTATGTGCTGAAAAAATTGAATCTGGAGAAGAATAAAGCCCATCTTGTCTGGCGAGAATTGAGGCATTTGGCTGATTGCAGACAGGCCAAGTTCTTATGATGCGTGAGTATGGTGAATGGGTGTTGAGCCCCCTCCAGCCAGTCTCCATTCCCCCAGGGCCTGCTTGATGGCTAACAGCTCCCTGTTACCGACATCGTAGTTCATCTCCGCCGGGAACAGTTTCCTCAAAAAGAAGGCACATTAGTGGAGAACACCCTTTTCTCCATGGCGCTGAGATTAGATGGCCCGACTCCATTGACTGAAGCATCAACCTCAAGCACAAAGGGGAGTGTAGGGTCTGGATGGCAAAGGCTCGGTGCTGTGGAGAAGTGTTGCTTGAGTCAATTAAACACCTTGTCGGCCTCTGGGGTCCACTTGCCTTGTCGGGAACCTTTACGGGTCAAAGCGGTGATAAGTGCCACAACAGAACTAAAATTCCTAATAAACTGTCGGTAAAAGTTGGATAAGCCCAGGAAACGCTGAACCTGTTTCAAAGTCTTGGGGATAGGCCAGTCCTTAACCTTGTCTGGATCCATCTGAATACCCAGAGATGAGATTATGTACCCCAAGAAATGGATCCTGGAGGCATGAAATGTGCACTTCTCCAGCTTGGCATACAATTTATTGTAGATTAGTCGAGTCAGGACTTCACGGACATGAGAAACGTGTTCCTGTAAATTGCGGGAAAAAATTAGGATGTCATCTAGGTAAATTAAAACATACTTTTGAATGATGTTTCAAAAAATGTCATTCATAAAGTTCTGGAAAACTGCAGAAGCATTTACCAAGCCAAAAGGCATCACCTGGTACTTGTAGTGGCCAAGGGTAGTGATAAAGCCCATCTTCCACTCATTCTCCCCTCGAATGTGGATCAGGTTGTAGGCATCCCGAAGGTCAAGCTTGGTGAAGATGGGAGCAACCTGGAATGATTCAAGCGCTAATGAGATGAGGGGAAGGGGGTAACGGTTCTTGAATGTTATTACATTAAGCCCCCAGTAGTCAATGCAAGGTCTCAAGGATCCATCCTTCTTTTTCACAAAGAAGAATCCAGCGCAGGCTGTGGAGGAGGATGGACGAATAAACCCGGACCTTAGGGATTCCTGGATGTAAGATTCCAGGGCGTTGGACTCGTCGAGGGAAAGTGAATAGATCTACCCTCTTGGGGGCAGTGTTCCTTGCAGAAGATCTATGGGGCAATCACCACACATCAGCTATCAGTGGGGAGGAGAGCAGAGTAATGAAGCCAATTCATAGATAGGGGTTATTAGGAGACCATGATTGGTAAGGGCCAGGACGCCGGGGTTACACCCCTACTCTTTTCGAGAGACACCCTGGGATTTTTAATGACCACAAAGAGTCAGGACCTCAGTTTTACGTCTCATCCGAAGGACAGCGCCTGTTTACAGTATAGTGTCCCTGTCACTATACTGGGGCATTAGTGCCCACATAGACTACAGGGTGATTGCCCCCTGCTCCGCTACACCCTCCCCTGCTGAACTTCACCTCGGCGAAGGCGAAGGACACTCCACACTCCCGCCTGGGTAACGGCACCAATGTGACCATCGTGCTTCCACGCGGTGTCGTGCCCCCCGCCACCCATTCCGTCCCGCACACCTGGGGTGCCAACCTGGGTCTCCGACGTAATGCAACTGGGAACCAGCCATGTGAGCTAAAAGAGACCTCCCTAAGCCCAGGCAGCTAAGGTCCCTGCTACGCACAGTGAGGGAGCTGACGTCACCGTATACGAACTAGCTCCGCTACAATGGCAGAGTCAGTAGTTAGTGGCTATGGTCCCTCCCAGCAGGATTGCAACATTTCGCAGGGTATCTCTTCTTCACCCACACCCACTTGCCAGGTATCCGGTCGTGTTTCCCCTCTACTGGAGGTCCCCAAGCGTCCAGCACCTGTTCACGAACACCGCTTCAGTTAACAAACCTACAGATGCAGCCATTCAAAAAGCGTGGGGTATTTCGCAGTACCCGCGATGGGCGTGCCACATCAAAACGCAGTTTCACGCAGTATCACGCGGTGAAATGCGTCATTTGACGTCGTACCGGAAAGTATCCGGAATCACCTTGTTAAACCGCCAGGAGGAGCCAATAAAGCTAAACCTCTCATGTACAGCATTTGAGCTTTTACATTTAAACTGTGTATTACAGCATGTTAATCATCAGTCATTAAAAAGTTGGTATATTTTATGAAAGCAAGATTGCTCAGTTAAAGTACACAACCTACCTTTATCATAAATATTTTAATTATGCAGAAATATTTTATGCATCAAAGCCTTTACCGAAGATATTACTAATAGTATTAATAATGAATGACTTTGGACAAGCTGTAAACTCAAAGTATTACGCTGATCCACATTCTTTCTAACCGTCATTTTAAATGAAAAGACTTTTATTATTTTCATTGACAAACACCACAGCATTTAGTTGATCTAACTAACGAAGACAGGACATTAGCTAGCCAATATGATAAAGGAATAAATGACTTTTTTTGTTCATTTCTTTAGCACATTTGTTCAAGCACTTGGAAACTGTCCAAGCCCTACTTTGTCAGGCATTTTCTTTTACTATAACAGACATAAAAACTCCCTTGCTTTTAACAGAGCGTTTCATAATTTCTAACAACGAAAAATATTTAAACTGCGACACTTATCATTCAACCAGAGCTCAAAATATCACAAGGATCCTCAAGAGCACAGCAAATACTGTATTAAAAGATACTTGTATCAGATACATGAGAATCCAAGCTTTTTTATCTACGCTTTCTTATATGCAACATATGTTGTTGTCTTCCTGGTGTGTAGAACAGATCAGCAGGTCTTTTTTCCACAATCAGAGGGGTGTCAGATGGTGTCAGCCAATCACCATTCTGAAGCAGTACCGTAATCTCTGGTATAGGGACACCCCAGAATTCAGTCACATTTTCATTTTAGGAAATAATGAAACGCTCGGTTAAAAGCAAGGGAGATTGTCCGTTATAGTGGACATGAAAACAAGAGTTTGCTGCGGCATTATTGGAAACCCAATTTTATCAGAAATCGCCGGCGTTATATCCTAGAAGACACAGGAAGACAAAAGGAAAAGCAGACGAACTAGGGATTGGAAAGTTTCCAAGTACTTGTACAATCGATGGAAATGTTAAAAGAAAAAAAAATGTATTCCTTTATCATATTGGCTAGCTAATGTCCTCTCTTTGCTAGTTACCTGTGGCTGTGTTTCTGTGTTGTGTAGCAATGAGTGACTATATTCTCAGGCTGAGAAACAGCTTAATTTTCGTATTAAATAATTTTTTTAAAATTAAAATTCATTCTATATAGCAATCGCATATTTGGGGACCGTTTCATAAAACTTTGATGCTTAAAATGTTTAGGGAGAAATGCAAGACTGGTGTGTATTTTTTCTTTAAACTACCAAGACCAGCCATATACAGTACAGTTTACATACGGTAATACAGATGCAGCCATTCAAAATGCACGGTACAAACCCGCGGTACGGGAAACTACCCAAAAGCCTCCGCAGGGCACCGTGGTAAGTGATTGGCTGGCCAAAATGACCGACAGGGGCACTCGTGGTGCATTGTTCAGTAGTGAAAAGATTTAATCATTTAATCTTGTTGTAACAGAAGAAATAAGGTTCTTGATCCCGAGATGAAGTAAAACAGATGAGTTTATTGCATGCAAGGAACAATAAAGCCGAAGTCTTGTTTCCCGCAAGAAACAACAAAACCGAAGTATTGTTCCCCGTACTGTTACAAACTTTTGGGTTATATACAGTTTTCTTCTCCGTTTCTGACGTCACTCGGTCTGATGGTAAAGAGGGGGGTTCGTGGTATTTGGCCAGTTTACGATGTTCTGGGCAAATGGTCAGTTTAACATTACACCCAGGGGGGTTCCTAGCTTGCATCTGCAATCCTTATCAGTTAACCCCCTTTCCTGCCATAAACCCCAGCTTGTGACTTAGAAGTCTAAACCCCCTACAGAAAGGATTAAATTCAAACCCCCGTCTTCACATCTTTCTTCAATCTTCAATCAATTTACTGTGCACATTTTAATCCACTTAGTATTGAATATTTATATGGAATTTTACAACTAAAGGGAAATTTTAGTAGCTGAGCATAAAAAGAAGAGGAGCATAACGCATCTGAAGGTAATAAACGTCATTAATTTAGGAACATAAACATTACTGTATGTAAACTGTACTGTGTATGGCTGGTCTTGGTAGTTTAAAGAAAAAATACAGACCAGTCTTCCATTTCTCCCTAAACATTTTAAGCATCAAAGTTTTATGAAACGGTACCCAAATATACGATTGCTGTAAAGAATGAATTTTTATTTAAAAAAAATATTTAACACGAAAATTAAGCTGTTTACATCTTCCGCCTGAGAACAGTCACCCATTGCTACCCAACGCAGAAACACAGCCACTAACTAGCAAAGAGAGGACATTAGCTAGCCAATATGAGAAAGAAATAAATGATTATTTTGTTTATTTCTTTTGCACTTTTATTTGAACATTTCCATCGATTGTACAAGCACTTGGAAACTGTCCAATCCCTAGTTCATCAGGCATTTTCTTTTACGCTGCGGGCATTCTCCCGGTCTGGCCCCGGTCTGTGTCTTCTAGGATATAATGCCAGCGATTTTTTGTTAAATTTGGGTTTCCAATAACGCCACAGCAAACTCTTGTTTTTATGTCCACTATAACAGACAATCTCCTTTGCTTTTAACCTAGCGTTTAATAATTTTCTAAAATGAAAATGATTTACTTTATTTCCCTCACTGGATCAATAAAAGTATCTATCATCTATCTAAACTATGGGACAGAATTCTGGGGTCTCCCTATACCAGAGATTACGGTAGGGCTTCAGAATGGTGATTGGCTGACGCCATCTGACACCCCTCTGATTGGGGAAAAAAGACGTGCTGATCTGCTCTACATACTGTACCAGGAAGATGATTTCTTTCTATTCGGAACGTGTATTTTAAAAGTTTAATTAAGAACTAAAAACCTTACAGCGTACACAGATTTCTAAACTGATCAGGAGGAAGAAAAATCACCCGTGTTTTGTGCATAAAAAGTGGTTATTAACTATCGAAACCTGTTTTATTTATTTTATTTTTATTTAGATTAAGAGTTCCCGTCACCCCCATTCCCATTTAAATCACAAACCCGTGTTTAATTAAATGACTTTTAACGTAAATCGTTATCTTTGTCTTCTGCATAATAATGTTCACCACTCTGTCCAGCAAATTAATAATAAACTTTATTTTATATAGCATTTTAAACGAATAAGTAATTAGATTGCTCATAAATCTAATCACTTATTCTACGTAAACATAGCGTAATTGCTCTCTGAAAATGCTTTTTCTTTTTATTTATGCTCAGATTTCAACTATAGATCGTACACTAATTACTAGCAGTAAATACTGATGTTTTGCTCCCTCTTACCACAAAAATATTAAAAATAATGTATTGTAGCTGGGATGAACTTTTTTTCGAACGTGTCTCTACCTTCTGCGACTCGGACACGGAATGGTTAAAGATGGCGACAACTCAGGCACCCAGAGATGGGGGGGCGTCTTTCCGCCTCCATTACTAAAATACCAAATAGGAGTAGTTTTTAATTCAGTTTGAATTATAACTGTACGTACTGTCTTCTTATTTGGCCAGGGCTTTAAAGAGAGGGCGCGCCAAAATGTTTCGGTGCCATCGTCTGCGCTTTAAAGGTACCCCTGTCGCAGAAGAATTTGACCTCGGAACGTTCACCCAGCGTAATTATTGTTTCATTGCACTTTGACATATTGTCTTTAAATCAATTGTTGTCAGAATATCCCCACCTCCAAACAAGAACAAAATTGCAACGATTTTATTAACTGGCTGTTTCAGTAACCTAAAGTATATATCTAAAGTAATAATTTAACAATATATGTAAATGTTTTAAGATGTGTTTATGTTGTGAATGTCTGTAGATTGTATCTTATTTTTAGTTTTTGTATTGTTTCACGTTAATTTTATAAGGGAATCTTGATTAAAATACTTTTATTTTTTCACAGTCTGGTAATGCCAGGCAGAATTCACATTCGCTGCAACCAAATGACCTTGCAGATCAGATACTGTATCAAGGAACAAAACAATTATCGCACCCGGCTCCTCAATGGAATCGCTTTAACATGCTAATGAGTTGGTGTAACACTCTGTGTCTACAGTATGTAGTGTGCTCTCTGAAGGCACCAGTTCTGTAGGGTTTGGGCATTTACTGGGACAATTATTAATTGTAGCAGTAAATCACAAAATGATTCTTTTGAGGCCTTAGAATCCAACCATGCGATATAACTCAAACAACGCACACACACACGGGTACTAATACACGAGGATACATTTATTAATACATAGAATATGCATGTAAACCTAACAGATCTTATCGAGAGGGTTATCAGAATACAAAAGGTATATATTCAGTCAGTTACAAAGAGTTACATATATCAAGAGGACATACGTTCAGTATATCATTCATTCACAGACATTCACAACATAAACATATCTTAAAACATTTACATATATTGTTAAATTATTACTGTAACGCTTACGGCCGACAGGCACTGGGAGCCCCCATTGCGTTACATTGGTGTCAGAAGCGGGGTGGGATAGCCCTTCGCCGGGGACGACGATTTAAGCGGGGGAGAGTGTAACGCTTACGGCCGACAGGCACTGTGTAAGAGCTGGTGTACCAGAGCAGGTTACGTCACCACCCTTCCCTGTGATAGCAGGACTACAGCTACTGGGCTGTCGAGAGATCTCTCTTTGGCTCACCGGGCTGGGTCCCTGCAGAGTGACGCGGGAGTCCCGGGTTCGAGCCCCCGACGGTGGGGGGCCGACCTAATGCGGCAAGGGTGCCCGCCTGAGCCCCTGTTGCGTTACATTACTTTAGATATATACTTTAGGTTACTGAAACAGCCAGTTAATAAAATCGTTGCAATTTTGTTCTTGTTTGGAGGTGGGGATATTCTGACAACAATTGATTTAAAGACAATATGTCAAAGTGCAATGAAACAATAATTACGCTGGGTGAATGTTCCAAGGTCAAATTCTACCGTGACAGGGGTACCTTTAAAGCACAGAAGACGGCACCGAAACATTTTGGCACGCCCTCGCTTTAAAGCCCTGGCCAAATACGAAGACAGTACGTAGAGTTATAATTCAAACTGAATTAAAAACTACTCCCGCAGAGAGTGATGAAAACCGCGCAGCGTCAGGCGAATGCACATTAATATGTTGGGCTTTTGTGTTCGTGTGGATTTGCGCCCTACAGTTCAACCTGCGGTACCGCTGTGTACTGTACATACAGTACGAACATGTGTTATTTTGAAATATAAAAAAAATGTCAATATACTTTAGGAGAAATTGATTATTGGTGTGTATTTTTTCTTTAAAATACCAATTACAGCAACATACAGTTTACATAATATGTTTATGTTCCTAAATTAATATCGTCTAAGACCTTTATGACCTTCGTTATGCTCCTCTGCGTTTTATGCTTAGCCACTAAAATTTCCCTTTAGTGGTAAAATTCCATATAAATATTTAATACTAAACGGATTAAAATGTGCACAGTAAAGAGATTAAATGATTAAATTTTTTCACTAACGATCAATACACCACATTATCTTCTCATTAACATTAGAATGTTTTTTTTACAAGTGTCAAAAGAAGCGATACACAACCTGTCTCCTCTCTAACTCTTCAGTTTACAGAGAAATTCCACCAGAGCCTCACAACATTGTCCAATAATTCTCTTCTCGCGTCTAATTTTTAGTTAAGGAGGATTTGAGCTACAGACCATAACAGACCAAAAAACAGAATCCACCTGCGATTCGGGTGTTAACAAGATGGGTGTTTACAAAGAAAGTGAAATACAGTAATACTACCAGCTATATAGATACATAGATCTGGAAATTTAGATCCTTAAATTAATATCATGATTAATTTATTTAGATACGTGCTTACATATTCTCGATTATAAAACAGATAATTCCGGTCCTGGAATCTGACTGGCTGACACCCTTCTGAAGCGGTACCATAATCTCTGGTATACGGAAGCCCCTGAAATTTGACTTGTTACTGTGTGATAAATTTTAAAGACTTAGATAAAAAAGTTTGGATTCTCATGTATCTGGTACAAGTATCTTTTAAAACAGTCTTTGTTGTGCTCTTGAGGATCCTTGTGATATTTTGAGCTCTGGTTGAATGATAAGTGTCGCAGTTTAAATAATTTTCGTTGTTAGAAATTATGAAAGCTCTGTTAAAAGCAAGGGAGTTTTTGTGTCTGTTATACTAAAAGAAAATGCCCGACGAACTAGGGATTGGACAGTTTTTCAGTGCTCGTACAATCGACGGAAATGTTCAAATAAATATGTTAAAGAAATAAACAAAAAAAGTAATTTATTCCTTTATCATATTGGCTAGCTAATGTCCCGTCCTTGTTAGTTAGATCAGTGGAATGCTGTGTTGTTACTTTTTGTCGATGAAAAAATAATATTTTAAATTACAATGACGGTTACAAATAATGTGGACCAGCGTAATACTGAGTTTACAGCTTGTCCAAGGTCGTTCATCATTAATAATATGAGTAATATCTTCGGAAATAAAATATTTCTGCATAATTAAAATATTTATGATAAAGGTAAGTTGTGTACTTTTGCCCAACTGAGCAATCTTGCTTTCATAAAATATACCAACTTTTTAATGACTGATGATTAACATGCTGTAATACACAGTTTAAATTTAAAAGCTCAAATGCTGTACATGAGAGGTTAAGCTTTATTTGCTCCTCCGGGCGGTTTTACAACGTGATTCCGGATACTTTCCGGTATGACGTCAAATGACGCGATACACCGTGTGATACTGCGTGATACTGCGTTTTGATGTGACACGCCCACTGGGGTATGCCGCGAAATACCCCACCCATTTTGAATGGCTGCATCTGAATGTTTATGTTCCTAAATTAATATCGTTTATGACCTTCAGATGCGTTATGCTCCTCTTCTTTTTTATGCTCAGCTACTAAAATTTCCCTTTAGTGGTAAAATTTAATATAAATATTCAATACTAAGCAGATTAAAATGTGCACAGTAAAGAGATTAATTGATTAAAACTTTTCACTACTGACCAATGCACCACGAGTGCCCCTGTCTGTCATTTTGGCCAGCCAATCACTTACCGCGGTAGACTGCGGTTGCTTGTGGATAGTTGCGTGCGGTACGGGTTTGTACCGTGCATTTTGAATGGCTGCATCTGTACATCTACATTCTACATTTTAACAATTGTTACATGTTACATTTCTTAGGGAGAATAACAGCAATGTCACTTCTACAGTATAAGTATCAAGGTGCAATAGTAGCATATATAAAGTAACAGCGAAACATCAAAATATTAAATGAAGTCATTCATTTTCTAAAAGGATTAATGTAAATCATGTTTAAGCTATCATAGAATACTATCAAAAATATTCATATTGTCTAGAATCTAGAATTAAGTCATATCTATTTCAGCTGAATAAGTACATTTGAATTTCAAAAGAACTTGAAATGTGGAAATAAAATTAGATAATGCAGTTTGAACGTGGATCAAGCACAATAATTTTAATTATAAATTATTTGCATGACAAATGGCATTAGGGGACTGGACTGGCATGTACAGTAAGGCCTATCCTTTCTTCAGACAATTACAAATGGCTTGTGGGCAAACTCCTAAAG
The DNA here is from genome assembly GCF_059453375.1 of Lepisosteus platostomus. Lineage (NCBI taxonomy): Eukaryota > Metazoa > Chordata > Actinopteri > Semionotiformes > Lepisosteidae > Lepisosteus > Lepisosteus platostomus. Next base: position 24,679,697 of record NC_142611.1, read on the forward strand.
TTTTATATTTTAGATACAAACACTATGACACATCTGGCACTAAGAGGGCAGCGGAGAGCCTTGAATACATAAAAATCAAGAAAAAATAAAAAAATAAATCCAATTCCATTCATCGCTTGAGAACTCTCAGAGAGCTATGAACTTTGTGTTTAAGGTGAACATATTACAATAACCTATATATTTTTATTTGAAATTTTGTACTGACTGTACATCAATACAGAATTGTTACTAGGAACAGGAAGTACGACAATATAACCCCTATATTTAGCTTTCTTCATTGGCTTCCTGTCAGGTACAGTGCGGACTTCAAATCCTTCTAATTACTTTTAAGGCACCTGTCTATCTAATGGAACTAATGTATACAATCCAAGTCGCCTGCTTAGATCATAGAATGCAGGGCTTCATATTCCACACATTAATAACAAAAACAGTTGTCAGTAAAGCCTTTGGTTACAGGGCCCCTTGCTTATGGAACAGTCTCCAACCCCATACTCGGGATGCCAAGTCAATCTCAGTATTCAAATCCAGACTGAAAACCTATTACTTCAGCCTAGCCCACTCACACCTTACATCATAGCCTGCTGCAACCATGACTACTGGTGCTGCTGTACATGCCATTGTGTGTCTCTATGTTGGCCCACCAGGTAGATACATCTGCTCTGACCAAACTATCCTATTCTCCTCCCCATATGTCTGGATGGATCTGAGTTGGATGCTGCATTACTGCCATGGATCCAAGAGGGACATCGTGGATATAGCTATCGTTTAGGAGGATTTTGCTGGTCTACAGAGATCTGCATGGAGTATTGACATACAGAAGACATGATGGATGGATTAATACCCTTATTCATTTATTCCTTTTTTTAATTGTATAATGTTAGCATGCCCAAAGGGATTGGGCAGCAAGTTGACCTTGGATCCCTGTTTTTTTTTCTCCTTACTAAGGAGTTTTTGGTTCCTCTCCTCCGTTGTCTTCTGGTCTTTTCTGTTTTGTATTCACAACATGTATGGTCACTTGCTTTGTTAAGCGCCTTGGGACAACCTTGTTGTGAAAGGTGCTATATAAAAATAAATTGAATTGAATTGAATATTCCCTCAATTTTAATTTAAATTTTAATTTTTTGGAACTTGATTTGTGAAAATTCAACCTTCACTTAATCATTCAAATTACCTATTTATTTTTTGAACCAATAGCTATTAGTGGAGAACACCCAGAGTCTTTAAACCACTGACATTTTAAAGATTGTGATTTGTGAAAAATTTCACATTTTTTATTTAAACAATATCTATCACCTAATTGTATGCACAATTATACATGGGCTAGAATACAGCAGAGCTGTGGCATAAATGAGTTGACATTGCAAGAATTACTTTTCAATAGGTATGCAAAATACTTGCATATGACATGATACTATATAAACCAAAATATGTCTAGCTCAAAACAATTTATAATTATGTATCTTGTGTATTGGGATCAACATTTCTTTCATTTGTGAAATTTTCATTTTTTCTTTTCATTCAGATGAGGATCAACTAAAAATGCAATACTTTTGACAGAAGGAAATATATTCTGTACTAAGTACCTTTTTAACCATATCACCCATGTTGTTCAAACCAAGTGTTTGACCCAGTACACAGACCCTTTACCTTTCTCTTCTTTGCTTTGTAAACCTAGTCTTTCATATTATATGCATTTTTGACATGCAGTACTCTGGGATATGGAGAGGCTCTTCCACAGTCACAAGATTTTTCACCACAGCAGCCAAGATACTCATACACAGTACAGTTTTACACAGTACACAGGGCCCCCAATCTTTTTACCTTTCACAACTTTGCTTTGATTTGGGAAACTTTTCTATCATTTTTAATGATTTTTCACATAACAGTTTGTAATGCAAAGTTTTCCTTTGCCATTCTGAAAAACAGCATCTTTGAATGTAGCCAAAGAAATTTCAAATTCTCAACCTGGAGGTTCAAAGATAAAGTCAAAGCCAGCATCAACTCCTGTATTAATGAAGGGCAAACATTTTCTTCAGAGAAAATATAGTGTTTATATTAACAAAATTATAAGGAGACATACTGTATATGCGTTCAACACATTGGACAACATGGTCCTGAATTTAGAAAATATCTTTACACTTACTAATGAGGTTTCTGAAGTAGAACACATGCTGTGTCAACTACAGATTTGTATTAATTTTGTTAATTGTATCATTACAAGATCAACTTAGAAGGTTACAATGGTGCAGTAATTGGCTTTTTTAACACTGGTGTTCATTGAAAATTTTTGGTAAGTGTGGCACTGCAATCCATAACACAGCAGTTGTTCAAACATGATTGGATCTTTTGTCCCTGGCATGTTGATGGAGGGTTTATCTCTACTGCATCTATGACCAATACAAGTCATAATAAAAGGGTTGACATTTTTTATAAACCTGACATGAATTTTGGGGAGCCAAGCAATATTGATTTCCTATTAAATTATGTATGCATACAACATTGCAACAAATTGATAGATTATTAATTTAAATAAATTAATACTTTTGTCATGTTTATCAAAGTTCTTCTCTAGGATATGTGCTTCATGTGTGGAGAAGTGTCAGTGGGTCAGATAAACTGGATAGGTATATATATATATGTGTGTGTATGTAATATAAAGGACTTCACACATTTTTTTTGTTCTGCTTACACTAACAATCTTTTTCTCCAGTTAGTGAAACATACAGTATGCTATAAGTACTTGAATCTCCCATTAAAATGAAATAGCTTTACTTATATTATTAAGCCTTTATTGTCTAGATTCAGTGTGTTACTGCCTGTCATACATAGCTAGTGCCTGAAGCGGAGGTCAACCTTGGACAACCAGTGGTTTATTTTGTTTTCTTTGGATTTGTTTCATTTTTTTCCCCTTCATGCCAGATGTTTAAACAGTCACGATATTAATACAGCACACAACACTACATGCAGTTTACTTGTGTCTCAATATTTGTAAAGGTGATCTGTGATCAAGCTATGCATAAAAAATAAACACATACTAATAAATTGAATTAACTGAATTGAATTTAAACATTTCAAAAATCAAAGAATGGCTGTAAAGGTTCAGAGGTACTATGTTTTCTGTAAAACACTTGGTTTGAACATCTTGGGTGCTATGGTGAAAAAATTGAATGACTGTGGAATAGACTCCCCATATCCCAGAATACTGCATGACTAAGAGTGTCATATTCAAAGATTCTAAAAAAATGAAAGAAAAGTATCACAAATGAAAGCTAAGTTGTGAAAGATCAGGGGTACTGTGTATTCTATAAATCACTTGCTTTGTACATCACAGGTGCTGAGTTGAAAAAGCTATTGAATAGGATTCCCCATCCCAGAGTATTGCATGATGTAAAAGGTCAGGAGTATTGTGCACGTGTAAAACACTTGGTATGAGCATCTTGGGTGGTATGGTGAGAAAGCTATTGGCTGTGGAAGAGCCTCCCCCATCCCAAAATATTGCATGTCTAATAGTCTCATATTCAAAAATCATAAAAATGAAAGTTTTACAAATCAAAACAAAGTTATGAACAGTCAAAGGGTACATTCATAGTGTACTTTGCAAAAAAACTCTTGGTTTGAACATCATGTGCAGTCTAGTTAAAAAACTACAGTCTTTAGTAAAGAATATATTTAGTCTTGTCAAAAGTATACTGTAACATTTTCATTGATCCTTATCTGAAAATAAAAAAAATAGTTTAAGAAATTAAAGAAAGTTTTAACCTAGTACTCGCAAAAAGATGCATACTGTTGCTTTATATGGTAATAAGCAGAAGTTACAACTATTGTAAGTGACTATTGAAGTGTCTTTAAGAATTTAGATATAATGGTTAACACCTGGCTATGGTACACATTTGAATTTCTCAGAGCTTCAAAAGGAAAGAGCTATCATGTTTACTTAGTTGTGCTGGATGTGAGATACAGTACATTGATCAATGGAATAGTTGACCTTAATAAAGTCTAGGTTAATGATTAGGTGTCCAGGAACACAGCATAAAAGGGGCAGGTTGAAAGAGAAAGCAAGAGAAAATTTGAGTCAAATATTTGAGACTTGTTAAGACAGCTTACCATTCTAAAACTCTAATTTCCTATGTAAAGAATCCCTCCATTCCAAATGGCCTCTCCTGTTTAGTGAATTCTCAGAATAGGCAGATAGGTTCCCAATCATTTTGTAGTATATGGGAACCTACACTACAAAATGAATGGGAACCTATCTCCCTATGTTGAGAATTGGGTTTACTCTCTGGCTTTATAAAAAGAAAAAATTAACTGTATGTCATATCATGTTATTTAGAATCCAGCTTTACCTTATTTTGGCTTTTCTAGGTGTTACATAAGAGTTGAGTACTTGATAGGACTCTGGGGTTTTTGTAAATGGTCAGCACATAGGCCTCTGGAATGCCTTGTTTATAAGTGTGTACATAGCCCAGCTTGTGTGTTGTATGTTTATGTTGCATGATGTTTAGTGAATTATTATTAGTCTTGTCATTAGTAATACATATTTGTTTAACCCAGTGTGCTGGACATATTACTCTTTTCACCAAAACTGTACCAGAGAACAAAGAACTCAGAGCCTCCAATTATGACAACCATCCAGGTACATTCCTGGCAAAATTATTTACAAATTGGGATTATGATTATTTATTTTAATTATTGATTAATCCGCTTGGTCATTACTGATTTTCACTATGTCCGTAACCCTATTTGAAACAGTATCTATTGAACAGTAATTCTCTCAGTTTGAACTAATGTACATGGCTGTTCCACCACATTCTAGTCCATCTGTAATTGTTCATACACAAAAAGTAAGGTTTCTAAAAATGCAATTAGGTGATATTGTTTAAATAAAAGTTGTAAATTGTTTCACAGATTGTGATCTTAAAAACACTACTGAATCAATGACTGTGTGTTTTCCTATGTTTGATAGGCATATAAATTCTAAAGTAAAGGTTGTAAAAAAAATTACAAACCACTCTAATCAAAATGCAATATGTAAGACATCTCTCAGTGGTTCTGTTAAAATATTTATTATTTTTTGGTATTTATTCCAAAAAATAAAAATCTAGTGAATATCAAACTTTGAGCCTTTGTAGCACTTGCAGTTTAAACACTTTATTGCAGTGTTTATGCTGTATGCTTGTTTATGCTTGTAGGTACATAAGTGCAAAGGTTCATTTTTTTAGTTTTTAAGTGTTAGAATTGCCAATTGTAGTTAAGTGTGAGCCATTAAAAGAGAAAATAGTTAAACTTCACCTCTTTCCCATGCTTCCATTAAATGATGCAAAGAAAAGGTTCAGTATTACAATATTAGAATAATTAGTACCAGAGTTGTAAAATGATGGTGAATCAGGTGTAAATATGTACTTGAAATTATGTTCCAAAAATACTGTACATCTATAGTTATAACTAATTCATATTATAATAATAGAATAAACTAATTCCACTGCTCACTTTAAAACAGATATTGGCATGTATTTCAATTCAGAACCAAATTATATTGTATTGTATTTGCTTCAGATCAACAGATTGCTGTAACAATGGGCAGGTAGGAGGTATGGATCCTGTGCAGGAGAGAGAGCAAGAGAGAGAACACCAATCCAAATCACTAAGCAAAAAGTAGACGCAAGGAGGTCGGGAAACGAGAAAGACAACCAGAGAGCAACAACCCAAAACGCAAGGCAAAGTCGAAAACGAGGGGCAGACTAGAAGATCCAAAACCAAAAGTAAACTAGGAATGATATAACGCACACTTGGCAGCTCTAGGAGAATTCGCAATAGTGAGTGGGGAAGTGAGGAAAGAGGGGAACTAGTACATAGTGATGGGAGTAACGGTGATAAGTGTATTATTTGCGGCGTGAGTGTTTGTTAAACACGGTGCGCTTGGGAATGCGGGATGGGACAGAGACGTGTGAATTGAAGAATTTGATAGGATGAAGCCCAATCTTCAGAAGAACAGCAACATTAATTAGGATGAAGATGAGCAACTAGCTCAGAAGGTCAAAAATCTGTTTGCAGCATAGTTCAATGAAAGGGAAGCAAAGGTTATGCAAAGCTTTATCTTCGAGCAAAACTTCTAAAATAGCTTCAGGTTTGTGATGATAATGGTCTAGATGGATCTAATGGATGGTTAGAGTTTTGGCTACAGCACCAGGTTTTCCCTCAGTTATTTCAACTTTCCCTTGGTTATTTAAAAGGTGCTTGGCATTCCTGCAACAAGTGTACCACCTGCAAGGGTGTTTAGCTTTGGGGGTCTTATAATGCTACCTCACAGAAGCGCTGCACTCACCAAAATGTTAAAATGATGTCCAATTTTATTTTTTTTATACTTCCCACAGGTTCTCTTCATCTCCCAGAATCATCAGTGCATCCACAGAACAGATAAGACAGTTATTATATGCATCATCCCATTTATTTAAGCAGTCTTCCTTTTACAAAGGAGAATTCCCTGTATCACAGGCTTCTTATGACTGCTAACATAATACACAGATTACAAGATGAGGCTTACTCATAGAGTTGTCCAAAAGTATGAGGTCCAGCAGTTGTGTACTGAACAATGTGTCCCTGGTGTTTTCCACCTGCTACCCTGATTGTCACAGATTCCAGTTTTGGTAGAGGGGAGTGCTCTTTCTCTGTTGCTCCCAGTCCCTGGTGTCCGGGGCGAGTCTTCCCAGGTCCAACTGCTGCAGTTTCTTCCACTAACTTTACTTTCTCCAAAGAGGATTTTCTTTTGTTATGTCTGAGCTAAGGCTTTTTAAGCGTTCTAAACATAGGCTTCCAAGGACAAAGGCGTGATGATGCATTGTTAATAATAATTTCTAGAATATATAGGGATTTTCTGGACACTCCACTCAAAGCACTTTACAGGTAATGAGGACTCCTCTCCACCACCAATGTGCAGCATCCACCTGTATGATGTAACAGCAGCCATAGTGTGCCAGTACGCTAACCACACATCAACTATGAGTGGGGAGGAGAACACTGGATCCCAATTCATAGATGGAAATTATTAGGAGGCCATGAATGGAAAAGGTCAAGGGGAAATTTGGCCAGGATGCCGGGGTAACACCCCTATGAGAAATGCCCTTGGATTTTTAATGACTGCACAGAGTCAAGACCTCAGTTTTACATCTCATCCGAAGGATGGGGCCTTTTTACACTATAGTATCCCCGTCACTATGCTGTGTTGAAACTGCATCAACACAAGTGTATTATAGGCATATCATTTTAGTTAACATCCATACAGCCCTCCACACTTGGTGCCCAATACTTATTCTTTTCACTCTGTGACAAAATGTCCCTTGCAGTAGAGTGTATGCAAGTATTATTTTTTAATGCCTAAAATCTGATTGCATTTAGATTTATTGACTAAAAACAATGATTAAACAGCATTTAAGTATTTTAAGTATAGTACTTTAAGTATTTTGTAAAACATTTCTGACTTGGTCATTCTGACTAAAGAGTACTACTTTGTTCTACCTAAAGTAGAAAAACTAAAATCTGTGAAGCAGTTTAAAAATTGTTTAATTAAAAACCATTTTGATAATCTGAACAACTTCTGTTAATTACTGAATTAAGCTTCTGATTATTATTAGATTACAACAGTAGTCAAGATACTTACACTTTGAGATTTGAGACTTGACTTAGACTCCAAAAAAGAGATGTGTTTGCCTATATACAGTACTGTATGTATTTCAGTTTACAGTTGAGTTAATTGCTGTTAATTTGCTGTTAATTTGCAATAGCGCAAAGCAAGCCTTATTTCTTTTTTTTTTTCGAAGTTTGATTATTAAGTTTTTTTTATACAAATGAGTCTATAACGTCTTGGTAGCTTACCAAGATAAATATATTAATTACAGTTGCCTTTTTTGGTCGTTCCGAGATAAAACTATATTTCCCATGATGCATGGTGTTCCTGTAGCCCATTGTTTTTTAGAACAATTATTCACTTTAAGGTGACAAATAAGTTATTCATCTTAAATAATATTTGGTTTCCATTTAAAATATTAAATGTTTTAATAATATACGTTTGTTTACCTTTTTACAAGAATAACCTTTCACCTCAAAATGTCTGCGCCCGTTGATTCTCGTGCTACCCTCGTTAGCAAGGAGACATGAAATACTGGTGCAGAAATATTTTAGCTGATTTTATATTGGTCCTGATAGGCTGAAATTAAATCTAAATCTCTTTTTGAAATATTTGACAAGAAGTGGTATTTGTGCGCTTACGTTTAAAAGTTTTTGCAATATGCAAATGTCTATAAATAACCTTAAAGTATGTGTACTTTTTTCTATTCGTCGATTCCTGGATTTCAGAACCTTCAAAGTAATACAAAGAAAACAAGGCTACAGCACATATACTGTCGTTAGACACCGATGGATGAAAAATGTTTCATTTTTCAATATTTACTGCTCGAAAGACTTCAGTTCTCAGTCAGAAAAGGTAGTATTTGAACATCAAATCTTAAAAAAACGTACATGATATTATGTAAAAAATCGTTGTTGTCTTATTAGTAGCATTGTAACTGATACGATTTATGTTAAAATCACAGGTTCTATTGAATTTTAGAGAGGATTAAATCAAGTGATGAAGTAAGTCTTTTCTTAACAATAAATTATTAAATAATTTAATTTGAGGAAATGTGTTTTGCTTGTAGGTCAATATCGACATGTCGAAATATCCCGTGGAAAACGTCAGAAATTTCAGCATTATTGCCCATATCGATCACGGAAAAAGCACCCTTGCAGACAGACTACTTGAATTAACAGGTACAGTCAATAAACTGTATATTAGAACAAGTATTCGAACACCACGTGCTGTTTTCATTTTTTAACTGGATTGAAAAAACTATAGAAAAAAAGTGCAAATAAAGTAGGCAGAATACTAATAAAAAAGGTAAAAATAATAAAAACAGGATTCATTTGTTTGCACTGCTGATTAAAGTATTACATTTTTATCGCTTTTACCTTTGTACAGAGCATGTTCATATCTATAAATAGTACAGTTTTAGATACCTATGTAATATTACAGATAACCTATAATGTTAAAAATGAGAAGTCTCAGTATAGATATGATACACCTATACCATTGAATCCAGCAGAAAATGGAACATACACGCATTCAAATCTGGTAACATGGCTTTTGTTATCATATAGACCTCATATATACAAAGACTTGTCTTGCAGGCATTGAAATACTGTGGGGAAAATTAGATGGTTCCTACTTATGCAGGATTTTGTATACCAAAATCTAATACAAAAACTATATGCTTTTCCTATCATGGTCTTATAAGTGGTCATGAGTGCATTTCTTCTAGTTAAACTTACCATTAATTATTAATCTTTTAATAATTTAAAGTGTCTTTTTAAAAGGCACATTCTAAAGCTTCACTAAATTCGGCACTTATGATTTGTTTGCCTGGACACATCTGGAACATTAGTATATGTATGTTTTTGTATACACTTAGTAGTCTTGAGAAACATCATTGTTTGAAAATAGAGGTTTAATAACCAATCCAGATAATTTTGCATACAGTAAATTGGTATCTGCAGCTTCCTCATATTTACTAATACATTTGTTTTGTAGGAGCGATTTCCAAAACCGAATGCAATAAGCAAGTCCTGGATAAACTACAGGTGGAGCGCGAGAGAGGAATCACTGTGAAAGCACAGACTGCCTCCTTGTTTTATACACATGAAGGACAGACTTATTTACTCAATCTTATAGATACACCGGTAAGTAATAAATGTAAAGTTTTTGGTCTAAATTTGTTGGGAGACTTTTAAAAACCTAGCAATTATTTAATCATATTTTAAGTTTAATTGCATCGTACAGGTAGAGAGCACAAAAATGGAAATATCTGGGTAAAAGATGGATACCAATATTTTGAAAAAGGGTTTCCACACAGGTGTTTCAGGTATCAATTTGGCAAATAACAACCCAACATGCTTAGTGTCCTGTATAGAAATACTGGACATGTGTATTTGTCTGTAATTATGGTCAGGTTGGCTGAAAGTGGATGTGATTGAGGGGTAAAAAGTGGTTGTAATTAATAGCAGATTGAGATTATTCTGGATAGTTAATTGTAGGTTTTCTTTTTGGTGTGGTAAAGTTGTTTCCTTGTGTTAAGAGACTTCTAATTGTTTGGTTTAGTAAAGGTTTTTTAACTCTTCACCCCTCTGAAGAGGGTAGGAAATGATTATTGTTAGGTAATAGGTTAATTAATTAAAGATGAAAGCTTAATTAGGTGTAAGGACTAGAAGACAACTGGAAGAACTCTACAGTAGCCTGGTGATTCCTGTAGAGTTCCGTTCTTCATCTGGGCAGGAGTAAATAATGAGTGTTGATACGGAGCTTCCTGGTAAAGCATATGGTGGAATGGGGATAAAAGGAGGAAGGACCCCATGTGATTTGGTACCTGAAGTTGGGAACCAGTTCATTACTGGAGACCCTAGAGAAGGGGCAAGAAGTGAGTGAAAGGGAGAAATAGTTCTTTAGAAGGAAATTGGGTAGTAGTGAAGTATGTGGAGTCCTTTTTTTAAAAATAGAAAATGGCTGCTCTTGTTAGTGTCTCTTACTGTTGATAATGCTAAATATGAGAGGGGGTCTGTCATTATGGAGAGTTAGAGGAGTGTTGGCTTGTTTGGAAGAAATAAATGCAGGTTATTGCTTCTAAACAAATCATACTATGTGATGATAGCATAAAACAGAATACAAGCTTCTTCCCATGGCTGAATCATCTGATTTGCAATTCAAAAGAGTCAATAATAAGACATAAAATAAAAAAAATAACCAAATCTGTGTAGTATCAAGTTTATTCTCTGTTATTTCTGAAGCTAAGACATTTGCTGACAATTTTTTTGCCATGTATGTTTCTTGTTGTGATAGGGTGAGCAATCATACTGTTAATTATATAGATGACAGTCATGCGTATAACAATAAGATCTAAAGTCTGTTTATTATTTTTTTCATCTTATTGAGTTAGGTATTGTATTTACATGTAAGTAATTTTGAAACCATTAACTTTGCAGTATGAGAAGCATGCCCTTTAACTTACAAAAAACATACAGAGATATATATTCATTACTGTTTGGATAGTCCAATGTTAATCACTTGTTATTATTATTTTTGTCATTCTTTTAGGGCCATGTTGACTTTAGCTATGAGGTTTCAAGGTCAATTTCTGCTTGTCAGGGCGTGCTTCTAGTAGTTGATGCTAATCAGGTAAAATTTGTTTTGTTCTTCTCTTCTTTTCTTCAAAGTGGAATTCACCATGGATGGGCCAGCAGTACATCGCTAGGCACACATACACAAAAACCCCCTTGCCATCCTGCTTGTTTTTTGAACCAAGCACCTTTTGCGTGTTAGGCGAGTTTGATAACTACATTACAGAATTGTTTTTCTCTTTGTCACATCACATCACTTTCAATAACCACTTATCCAATTCAGTGTCACAGTGGCCCAGATCCTCAAGAAGCATTGGGCACATGGCAGGATACACCCTGGATGAGATATCAGTCCGTTGCTGGGATCACACAGACACAGACATGCACACACTCACACCAGAAGCCAGTTAACCTACCAGTTTTGGACTGTGGGAAGAAACCGGAGTACATGCAGAAAACTCAAGCTAACATGGGGAGAACATGCAAACATCACTCAGATAGCACACCAGCAATTGAACCGAGAGACACACAGCTGTGAGGAGGCAACTCAAACCACTGTACCACCCTTCTCTTTGTGTTATCATTCAATATAAAATAGAAGAAATATAAAATTATAAGAAACAAATCTCTAAAACATTCTTACCTTTTCTCTCCTGTTGTACTTAAAATGTATCAGTTGGTTTATACACTTACTCAATTAATTAATTACTCTCTTTGAGTTATTGCTTTTAAATCCAATAATAAGATAGTCAGTCAAAGTTTTATGGTATTCCATAAAATATTCCCAAAACACTTCCATAAAAAGTGTATAATGGAAGTGTAAACAACCTTCAGTGAAACACACAATCATTTAACTTTACATTGATGGAGCTCTCATTAATTAATAAAATGATGACATTGTACTTAATTGGTCTCAACTTAACACCTGTGTATCCACAGATGTTTTCAAGAGTCTGTAAGACACTTTTCAGGAAACCACTCAACTAGTAATTCAAGCTGGTGATTTATTTATTGCAGTAAAGAAAGAAAGACAGATGGAGTTGCAGCCTCTTGCTCACTTTTCTATGGTCAAAAACAGGCTTTTATTTTTGAAGATGAGTACAATTTTCAGGCAGAAATATACATTTATGATTGGATAGTAACAGTTTGTTACCATATAAAGTGCAAACAAGGTCACAGAGGTAGCCAGTTAGATCAACCTTAACTCATAACAGGCAAAGGTTCCTTCAAGTCCCAGAAATTTTTACAGTCTCTTGCATTTATGATTGTTACAGTCAGAAAGGCTAAGCATCTGACAGAAATAGATATTATATTTTCATGTTGCAAATACATCTAGCTTTATTCATTATGAACAACTATAATTTTCATATTGCTTATTTTTTTGTTGATGAAGAGCTCAACCAGTTGAGATGCTTAATCTATGTGTGATCATGAATTTTGAGTGAAAATCTTTTTTTTATCCTGTTGTTTTTAAGGGAATTCAGGCACAGACAATTGCAAACTTCTTTCTGGCTTTTGAGGCACAACTAACAATTATTCCAGTCATAAACAAGGTAAAAAAAAAGTTCATAGGTGTTATAAATTCACTTTTTTATATGGGCTCTTACATTAGTATTTTTTGTTTATAGGGTTACGTTAAACACTTATATTTTAAATTGTAAATACATATGACAGTATTTTAGAAGCCTAGCAGTAGAAAATGGTTCCTCTCCTAGTTTCAGTAAAAGTTTAATCTGCAAATTGCAGTTTGCCAACATAACCATTGATTGATTTCAAATTATGAAGAGCCTTCTTCCTAATGTTAATCTTTGACCTTCTCTGAATAAACAAGTCAAAATGTTTTTAGATTGGACCTTGAAGTATTACAAACTAGGTTTATACAAATTATTGTACATTCTTTCTTTTTTACTCATTCTTAGCACTCAAATTATAGATGGCAATTTTTAGATGAAGTCTAAATCTAAATTTAGAGTTAAAAGACATAAAATGTCATAAATGGGTTATATAATTACTGCAGAAATTCATACATATCTCATGTTTATTTTAGATTGATTTGAAAAATGCAGACCCTGAAAGGGTTGAAACACAGATTGAAAAGGTATTTGATATTCCAAAAGAAGAATGTATAAAGGTAAATAATAAAAGTTTGCTTTAATTGAACTCAGTTATTTTTTTTGTTTTACTTTTAAGATTTTTTAATTTTTTGTGACATACTGAAATTTTCCTTTTCATTTTAAGATCTTTCTACTCATGTTAATGAATAAAGTAATGCATTTTTACAGACTGACAAATCATTTCACTTAATTCATTGTTACAGTGCTAATTTGTATTATTTCATTTATTGATTTTAATAATGTGCAAAAAGCTGCTCTTTAGGGAAAATATTGTAGTTCTTTGGTGATGGCATGTCATTGTTCCCTGTGTCCCAATGTTATGTCATACTAACTTGAACAATATGAGGAAAAGGCTGGTTTACTTCTAACTGACTTCTAACTGCATTTGTGACAAATGATACCAATGTTACTTCATGACATTTTTAACTTTTTGTATTAAAGGTTGAATTTAAGAAATGATCAATTCCTATTAACTGAAACAACATATTCTGATTTCAGATATCTGCTAAATTGGGAACTAATGTTGATAAAGTTCTCCAGGAAGTAGTCAGGAGAATCCCACCGTAAGTTTTTGGTGATTTCAGGGCATCCACATACTGTAGTGGAATAATTGATAGGCTTACCTGTGGTGCTAAATGTAAGATTTGATGAAAAGACTTTTCACATTTTCTAATTTAAAATAGAGTATTGTCTTTAACAGACAAGGCATTTTTACTGTATTTCAAGATATTTATGTTAGAGCTGATATTATTTTAAAGTACCATACATTACACAGAATCTTATATGGAAAGAACAGTATAATTAATTCTTCACATAATATTTTTTCTATAATATGTTCTAAAGCTTGAGTGTCCCTTGATCTGAATTCCACACTTTTTGTAACTTTTTGTTAATTCTTTATGTAGTAGTGATGTGAAAATTGAAGACCCATTTCATGTACATATGAAATTGTGCATTCAGCAACTCAAAGTCATTAACTTTTTGTTTTTTAAACCCATGTTCACTATCTCTTCAATACCACTTTTTCTAAGTATCATTATGATTTACACTATTTTGTTCACAAAACTCTCGAGCAGTAACAGAAGTATGACGGACTTGTACTAATATTCTGCAGTCTTAGTAAAGCCTAGGTGTGAGATCAGCCTCCTATGCCCTCTTTTTACAGTGAAAGCTTCAGTATATTACTTATTGCAAGCTTGTAATGCTGTCTTCTCAAGTATTTAAAGTATCAAAATGAATATCTAATCTTGTATGATTTATTAACCATACACATCATCCCCAGTTTTACAGCATTCATTATATCAGAAAGGATAATTTGTATATTTATGTAATACATTTTTAAGAGGAGGCATTTTTCTGTTCTTAGGTGTAAATTTATCCGTAATCCAGAGAAAGAACGATGAAGAACCAACAATATTGTCCCCAGTCTCTGCACAATTCTGTATGAAAGAGTATAACAACTCTGTATAACAGTTGAACAGTGATGTACTGAATATATTTGATTTTACATGTCTAGGTGTGCCCAGTCATTTTTTCTAAAAGTGTTATTGACTAAATCTGTCTTTGTGCAGTTTCTTTATAGTTACTGCATTAAAAATGTGAAACCTTTATTAACCTGTGTATATTTTGGTGTTCAGATATCAGAAAACTTTCTTCTCTTTTTTTTCTTTTGAAGGCCAAATGTTAATGTAGAGGACCCATTTAAAGCCCTGGTATTTGATTCTACTTTTGACCATTATAGAGGAGTCATTGCCAATATTGCCCTGTTTGGAGGACAGGTTCATAAAGGAGACAGAATAGTCTCAGCACACTTGGGAAAAACATATGACGTCAATGAAATTGGAATCCTCAGGCCTGAAGAACATCCAACAGAGAACTTGTAAGGAATATCTATTTTTACTTTGATATTTGAAGTCTTTGTGATTTTGGATAGTCGTTCAACAGTGAAACAAGTAAAGGTCAATTCTGTGCTAAAAAGTAGAAAGATATCCTACTACTTTAATATTATGATATCTTCTACCCTTTGAATAGTTTATTCAGCTTACCCTTTATGACTCTTGTTCCAACCTAAGAGGGGTGTGAATTCTGAACATTTTCTTCCAAAGCAACCTCAGAGACATCTGTGAGATGTAAACATCTCTGTGAATACCCCGGCTGACTACAGCCCAGACAATTGTGTGCTTATGTAGCTTAGTCCAAGACAGCTGATGTCAGAGCACAGAAAGGGATCCTTAACAGGAGACACACAGGTGCCTTTGAAATGTACTAATTTCAAATAATTCAGAAATATTAAGTTGCTGGTAATGAGGATGGATGACATGAAATACTTTATTTTTAAAGGGATACGTACAGAAAATATGTACTGATCAGTAGATTTATCTACATACACAAAGATAAATTTGTGGTTTACAGTTGTGATACAGATTGTGGTTCTGTTTGAAATTTTAAACACTTCTTTCTTCACACATCTTAGAAACTGAATATTTTAAGTAAATAATGAATCCTATGAAGAAAAATGCTTTATTATTATTATTATTATTATTATTATTATTATTATTATTATTATTATTATTATTCAGGTATGCAGGACAGGTGGGGTATATCATAGCTGGGATGAAAGAAGTTAAGGAGGCGCAGATTGGAGACACACTTTTCTTACAGAAACATCCAGTTGAGCCCATGCCAGGATTCAGATCTGCTAAGCCAATGGTTTTTGCTGGTAATAATAAAGACCTTTTTTATATATTTATAAATATTATGAAATATTGTGATTTTTCATAAAACAATATGTATACCAATTTGTTTAGTAGATGCCAATATTTATTTACAGTATTTGGCAGTTCAAATTCAATTTGAATCCCACTACTAATTAATCATATCAGTATATGTTACGTCTATAATTACATTAAGCAATGATATATGGAAACTTAGTACTACTGCGACCCATTCTTGATTGATGTAAAGCTGTAATGAATTGGTTATGAATCCATTTTATGTAAAAAAAAATTGCAATATTATTTCTAAGGGAACTGAAGAGCACTCATTCAGAAAATAAATAAAAAATCCTATATTAAGTGGTAGTATTTTTAGTTGTGATTATGCAGGAAAATGCTGCAGATGTAATATCCCAATAAAATGTATAATTATATTATTATATTAAATTTGGTGGGTTATCCTTGTCATTGTAAGTGAATTTGTTTTGGAACTATATTTCTATAACTAAAAACACTATATTAGAATGAAGTGCAAAACAGACTAAAGCAGTTTCATTAGTATGGAGACACTCTGTGTTTTTAATCAGATAAAAATTAGTCTTTAACTGTTATCTGTGATACAAATACGTAAAAGGAAAATGTTTAGCTGACCTACTGATTTGCTATTGGAACTTAATCTTTTCTTCACTCTACATTGTAGGACATTTAGGTAGAAGTATACAAGAACTAAAAGCTAAGCTCTGCATCCACTGTTTTTTATCTGGATTTTATATAACAGGCTTAATTTTAATTTCTATGTGAGATTTTATTGTAGAGGTTGTTCATTCTAGATTTGGATGTGTCACGTTTTTGAAGGCCCGTAATGGTCTCTTTTCTCGGATTATTAAATTTTAATAATCTGCCTAGTTAGATATGTTACCAATTTCTTTCTTCCTTTCATTACTTTTTTCAAGAGAAAAGTTTTGACAAGTTACTGTGCTTAAAGATATCTCTTCTAATAAGCCCCAATAAGCTATTGAGCATAGTCATATTTCCTGTACAGCATGCTGTGCATTCTCAGTTAAGTAAAAGGCAACATGTAGTAATCGAGTATATGAGAAAAAAAAAGATTTCTCCTGAATACGTACTTTTAATATGAGGTTGGTCTTTACAGGGATGTATCCAGTAGACCAATCGGAGTACAGCAGTCTAAAGAGTGCAGTGGAGAAGCTGACATTGAATGACTCTAGTGTGACTGTGCACAGGGACAGCAGTCCAGCCTTAGGGGCTGGCTGGAGGTGAGGTTTGGAAAAGACATGTGTTTCATTTTAACACTGTTTTGATATTCCCAGTGTATAAATCACCTGTTGAGATTATAACAAAGTCCTTCTGTCAGCAAATAGTGCATTGCTTTTATAACAGGTTTATATTTGACCAAATGACCTTCTGTCATTTTTAACTGCAAATGTGTTATGTTCTCAGATTTCAATTCAAATTGTATTGTCCCCTAGGGGAATTTTTTTTACGGCACAGTCAAACACAACACAATGACAATGCATGTTATCAAAAGGGAAGAGAATACAGAAGTGTTACAGGAGAAAAGAAACAAGAAACAAGAGACGATGTAGTTACTTTGCATTGTTTAAGAGTGTAACTGTAGTGGGAATGAATCACTTTAATGCTGTGTTGATGTATTTTCAGTAATAGCTTCTTTCTTCCCCTCCTGCCATTCAGGCCAGATCTTTTGAGTGTTTGGTCTATTGTTGTCACATGCACACTTTCCCTAGTTTTGGCCATAAAAGCCTGTAGGGCTTACTAACTTGTCATTGTCCTCTTGGTGGCCTTTCTGATCAGTCTTTTTCTTGCTTGATCATACAGTTTGGATCATGATCATGAGTAGGCAGAGTCTTGCTGGTGCTATATTCCTTCCACATCTTTTTATATCTATGACTCTATACTTTGAAATGCCCAACCCAGCAGAGGAGACCTACAGGAAAAGCATATTTTATTGTGAAGATAATCGGAATCACTATAGTTGAACACAGGTGGAGGGTACTTAGGTTGTTGTGTGATTTGGAAAGCAATTGGTTACACCACAGATAATTTAAATTTGCCATTACTAAGGGGTGTGTATACTTTAGAATGTTTGAGTATTTGATTTTTCTCTTGGAGGTTGTCTGTTAAAATGTGTAAATAGAGGTAAAATAACTTCTGATTTAATGTGTCTTGATTTCAGTCTGCAAGGCCATAGAATGTGTTACTTTGGAAAGGGTGTATAGACTTTCTATAAGCACTGTATATCAACACAGTAGGTGTCGCTCCTCACTAGTAATCTGTGAAAGTCACTTATATTTGTTTTCACTTCCTTTGTATGTTTCTGTACTGAGTTTTGAGATCCATCGTATTGTAGTGTGCTCTCACAAGGCACCAATTCTGTAGGGGTTTGGGCATTTACTGGGACAATTATTAATTGTAGCAGTAAGTCACAAAATGATTCTTTTAATGGCCTTAGAATCCAACCATGCGGTATAACTCAAACAACGCACAGACACAGGTACTAATACACTAAAATACATTTATTAATACATAAAATATGCACATTAACCTAATAGATCTTATCGTGAGGGTTATCAGAATACAAAATGTATATATTCATTCAGTTACGAAGAGTTACACATACTGTACCAAGAGGACATACGTTTGGTATATCATTCATTTAGACCGTTTCATAATTGAACTTGGTTACAACTTCTACATTAGATACTCACAACAAGTACATAACTCTTAGGAATTAAATTGATATCAACTGGTTGGGATAACAATTTAATTCTCGAGCTGTAATGCAGTGAATACTCATCCAATCTTTGGGGATTCAGATCTCCTGCGGGCACAAAGAAACAGTTGCAGGCTTGTTCCTGTCCAATCCGTGCTCTCTGGCTCGGTGCCAAGCTGTGCTGTGCGGCTTGAGAGAAGTTCCTGCGATTCGCTGCTCTCTGAAGACTGGCTAGTTAGTGTTGGCTTTAACTAACAAAGTTGTGCACAGGAGAAAAGTGACTGTGGGTCCCAGCAGGTCAGGAAGAGGACCGGTTCGTTACTGATGAAGCGCTAGTTCTTAATACTGATTCAGCTGTCCACAGTTCCGACCTGTTCACGAGGCTTGCTGCTGATGCTAACCTCGTGTGGATCCTTTGGTTACTCGTGGCAACCTCCACTCTCGACTCTTAGAACACAGGAAAGTTCTGGCATTTGGACACACTGGCCGTTACGTGTTGGTCCGGGCTGAGTCTCAGGATGGTCAGGAGACGCGCTGCGAGAATGTCCTGCGCTTCCCAACTGTTCTGGCCTGTGGGCCGTCCTGCCCTGGAATTGTCTCGCACCCTTGGAATTCTTCTTTTTGGAATAGTTCTCTGGGAGCTCTGTGTTGCCTGTTTTTACCTGGAGGAACTTCAGCTCGTTCATTGGCTGAAAGTTTCATGGGCATCAGAGACCCACGTGGGTTACTCGGCCCTACCAGTTCCTGATTGGCTGATGATGAGTAACCATGCCCTCTGACCTTGGGGTTGTAAACCACTTGGATGAGGCTCTCCCTTGGAATCTTGCAGACTTTTAGGTGCCAATGGATGACCATTGATCATGATAGCCAGGCTAAGCTAAGTGCATCGCCATTTGGGAGCTGTCCCTTATCAAAAGAAAACATCTTTAAATCAGCCTGCATGAATAGCTTCTCTGTGTCTGCACCACAGAGATGAAGAGAGAAATGGGGCCTTTCTGGCAAGGGAGCAGAAAACTTAATTCCTGTATTTTAATAAGCCTTGCCGCTACATATCCCCCCTTTTTGAAGGTCACGAGGTCCTGAGACGTTGTTGCCTTCAAACCAAAACAGAGTTAAGTGATGTCCCTTGTCATTAGAACATTAACCTTAAATGTCCACATTACTCCTCGAGAATTCATACAGGAACAAACATGATGAATAACATCCGGAGTATGTATAAACAAGGTAGGAGACATCATCTCAGTCTAGGAATTACACATCAGGAAGTTCACTGTCAATATCTGATACCTCTGTAGTAGGCAGATATTTGGGAAGAAGTAACTTCCTTTCTTTTGACATCCTACCTTTGACTCATTCGTGCTACCCGGAGTATTTAAGAGTACAGCATTCAGAGTGCACTGTCAGTCATGATCCAGCTACCCAGCAGCAATGTTACAATAACACCGGTTCCTGTTCCCAGCCCCCCTGATGAACCACAACATCTGTGTTGGGCACCTGCCAGGGTGGTTTGGAGGTTTGTTCCATTAAAGCAAACTAACTACCTGTACCCCTTCAGGGCTTACTGTTTCTTGGATTTCTATCCAATTCAATAGTGTGGCACCTGAAGGCACCCACGACCTCAAGTTTGGTCTTGTATTGTCTGGTTCCAGACCGTACAGTGTTAAGTCACCAAGCTGTACTATGGCCTCCTCGGGAACTTACGGGAAAACTGATTGGTTAGGTAGCTGCATTGTGGTACCTGTATCATGCCTGTAACAAATGACATGGTGACAGTTAAATGTGATGTGCTGACCAGCCATTTACTTCCCACCTGCTCTTCATGGGGTTTATTAACCTCCCTCTGCTCGTTAGTAGCTTTACACCCTTCATTGGTGGATCGTTTAGACACAGCCAATGGATAGCTTTGGTAACCATACCCATCTCAAGATTTGGAACCAAATTCAATCTTGGATTGCCTTCTGGGTGAGCTATGAGCGATGGGGTTGTTAATGTCACATACTCCTCTACTGAGAAGAGTGGAATCAAGTTGGTTGGGAATTGTGCCATGGGTAGACTGGCTACAGTGGCACTAAGCTCCCTTAACAGGTCTTGTGTCAACATTCTGGCCTGTTGCATACAAGCATAAACCCACTGTATAACACCAACAATCATGTCCACTGGTTGGGGAATAAGGTTTAACCCTGTTGCATAGGAAGTTGCCTGTAGGGTTTTCCCTAAACTTTCCAACTTTTGCTGCTGTTGATACAGTCTGTCACTACCCTCTGGCATCTTTGACACCTGCCTTCTTAGGGCAGTCAGGGTAAGAGTGCCAGTAGCAAACAAACCTACCAAAAATAGCAAATGCACAACAGTGGCGGCAGCAACCAGTCCTCCCAAAAGTCTTTTAGGGTGGCTGATCCCAGTCATCTCCTTCTGAGTGACTGTTGCCTTTCTAAGCTGGCGCAGCATGTACATGGTGTCTTTCTCAGTATGCCATGTGGTATCTTGGGCACCAACATCCTGGAAATCTGGGGAGATCTGACGCAGCTGCTGATGCTCCTCCTCCGTTTCCAGGGCATCTGATTTTTCTATTTGTTCATGCCTGTGCTCTAGGAACCCTGCAGGGGGTGGTGCAGCGGTGGAGGATGCCTGACCCTCGGCTGAGTGGTCATCTGGAGAACCTGAGTGATCTGGGATTGTTACCCCATTCTCACTGTTCAGGTCCACGCTGCACACTTCCTGATTGAGGAATCCCTCTATCGGCATGTTTACAATCTTTGGCTGGGGGTAGGTGTAGGACACCTGCTCGCTCCCCCCTTCCCTCTCTAGGGGCTCTGGGAGCTGCCCCAGCACTGGGATAGCTAGTTCACTGTCTTTGAACTCACTATCACCCACCAGGCTCATGTCAGTGCGGGCGGTGATTCTGACACCCCCCTTTGCCGTGTTCTGCACTAACAGGCGGGTGGCTTGACCAAGCTTCATTCTTTTATTGCTCTTGGCACTGTACACTATCCATATAAATGAATAAAAGTATAGTGCCTCTGAACAGAATTTAACTTGGGAACCCTGAGCTGTGAAGCAGCGATACTTGCCTCCATACCATTGCCCCTTCTCCTACTATGGTGAATATCTGCAGCTAGCTACAGTAGTGTTGCCAGTACTTACTGATGCTTTCAGCATCATTTGAAACCAGTCTTTGCAAAACATCTACTTTAAGTACCTAGTAGTGTGAGCATCTAAAACATTAGATTTTTATAATAATACATTTGCATTAATTCATAAAAAATTTGTTGGTGATATATATATTTTTTATAGTTTCCACAGTTTACTATTATTTCTGAGGAGGAACACACTGTTGCATATACACAATCTGTTTGCATTGTCACAGTGTATGTGTTAAGTCACAAAATACATTAATATTTGGTACAGAAAATTAAGTATGTGCCACCAAATTAATATTAAATGCAAAAAATAAGCATTTTGTGAACGAATCATATTGTTCTTAAAATTGAAAAGAAAACTTTGCTTTTAGTGGGAGAAATCTTATTTTTGGCCACAAAATAACTAAGAGTAGAGTTAGAAGTGTTCTTCATATGGTGAAAAAGACTGAATTTAGTCCCTTGGATGGATGAATGATAAAGGTATTAATATTTTTGTAGACAAATGAAAACTGTTATTCCTTAATGAAATTAATAAATAGATATAGCTAGTTTTTATGCTGAACATTATTATATTACATTTCAAATAGCAAACACTGTGTATATTTCTCAAACTTTTTTCAAATAATTTTACCGGTTGTCATTTTGTGGACAAAAAAATCATGAAATAAGTGACACCCTGTTTTTCATATTTTATTTCCAAGTTTTGTACAAAAATTGTTCTATGTAATAAGATTTTATTTTTGTTAAAAGAAGGAATGTACTATGGCCTTTGAAAACTGTACCAAGTACCACTTAATGCTGTTTATTATAAAACAATACCATGTTTTGTTTGTTTCATTTCTCCTAAAGTATATTAAGAATAACTCCATTCTAGAATAACTCCAATCCTAAATAGAATATAGAGGGTATGTAATACAAAAGGTCATGTAAGTTCTACACATTGTACTCAAGGAACTATAAAGTCTTCAAATATACTGTAATGTTTATGTATGAAATTAAATTATACATCAATTTTCACTTCAGGCTTGGATTTTTGGGTCTTCTCCACTTGGATGTCTTTAACCAGCGGCTAGAGCAAGAGTACGATGCCTCTGTAATTGTAACAGCCCCAACTGTGCCTTACAAGGCTCTTCTTTCGTCAACAAAATCTATAAAGGTGGGTTACCTTTTTAGCTGCTTTGAATTTATTTAGTTTTAAAATACATGTTATCACTAATTCAATTGCTAAGAATGTATGTGTATATTTTTACAAATTTAGAGGCCTTCTGTGGGAGTATTGCATTCGGTTGTCTTTTATAATAAATAGGTGATGGAACCGAATTAAAACCAATGTTAAAAATTCATTTAATGTAAAAGCCATACTGCAGACAAAAAAAAAACACTCTAAGCTGATGCTAAACTGGATGGAAAAATACCAAATAAGTGCATCATAATAAAACAAAGAGATAATTATCTTGTCTGGTGGTCAAACAAAAAACTAAACAAAATTCCAATATGTATATGGATATATCCTAATTTTCCTGAGTTTTAATTTGATGTCTTTAAATCTCAATTACTTGGTAAGTTTCTGTCTTTCAAGGAACAGGAAATCCACTCTGTAAATCATGGCTCCTACTCACATAGATGCTGCTTTTATTGTCTGAGGTAGAAAGAGGGAAAATTATAATGGCTTACCCTCTTACAAACAGAGCTGGTTTCCTAGACCTAACATTTAACAATTGTATTCCTATATTTGCACATCTTTTACACATGTCCCTGCTTTTTTGTACCCATTTAAAAGAAGACTTAGACTTAGTATAGGTTGGATAACTATTATATTACTAGTATAAAATTATAAATCAACTATAATATAATATTGGTTGACCTAATTATTATGTTATAATTATGTCTAAATTTAATTTACTGGTGCTTTAGTGTCTATACAGTAATCCAAAAATACCCTTTAATACACTTGTGATGTGTAACGGAATATATGTTATCAGGTGACGTGCACACTCACTCTTAGATTTTGAAGTACAGGTTTAGATTGTAAAAATATCTGATACATCAACAAACACATTGGCTTTGTAAAAGGTGTTTCTTTCACTTCTTATTGTTAATCTGTGAACTGAAGCGGTATTCACTTTGATACATTTCCTGTCTGTGTCCTGAAGAAACTAATTTGTAGCACTTAAAACCAGATCTGTTAACATAACAAACCTACTTCCCTAGTATATTCTCTCCATCAGCTGATGAATCTTTGAATTTGTATAAATTCTGTAATGCCTCTTTTTATGTGGAGAAATAATGTACAGTGTTTCATAATTATTTGTTTTGCAGGAGTATGGTTCAGAGGATATTACCATTGTCAATCCATCTCACTTCCCTGATAGGTCCCAAGTTTTAAATTATTTTGAACCTGTGGTTATTGGTACCATAATTACACCAGATGACTACATTGGCACGATTATAACTTTGTGTCTGGTATGTTTTTTTTGTAATATGATAAAATATTTGCATTGAATTACTCATGATGTAACATATTATAATATACTTATCATTCATATTAATCACATAATTGTAAATTTAAATGTTTTGACTCTAAGGGAAAAATATAAGTTTTGGGGGGAACTGTCGTTCTCTGATGTCTTATTATTTGTTTTAAATTTGATTTTCTAAACATCTTGTTCTTGACCCTAGATATATTTAGTGGAATTAAAAAGGAGCATATTTAATCTCTTCCTTGTACAGAATCGTAGAGCTGTACAAAAGAACTTGGTTTACATTGATGACCACCGTGTTATGATGAAATACCTCTTTCCTCTGAATGAAATTGTGGTTGACTTCTATGACCAATTAAAATCTTTGTCATCTGGATATGCCAGGTAGGACCTGATTTTACAATAACTGTCAAAATTATCATATTTACATTGAGAAAGTAAAATGCTTCATGCTACAGATGCAGCCATTCAAAATGGGAGGGGTATTTCGCGGTATACCCCGGTGGGCGTGTCGCATCAAAACGCAGCATCATGCAGTGTATCACGCAGTCTATCGCGTCATTTGACGTCATACCGGAAAGTATCCAGAATCACCTTGTAAAACCGCCAGGAGGAGCCAATAAAGCTTAACCTCTCATGTACAGCATTTGAGCTTTTAAATTTAAACTGTGTATTGCAGCATGTTAATCATCAGTCATTAAAAAGTTGGTATATTTTATGAAAGCAAGATTGCTCAGTTGGGCAAAAGTACACAACCTACCTTTATCATAAATATTTTAATTATGCAGAAATATTTTATTTCCGAAGATATTACTCATATTATTAATAATGAATGACCTTGGACAAGCTGTAAACTCAGTATTACGCTGGTCCACATTATTTCTAACCGTCATTGTAAATTAAAATACTTTATTTTTTCATCGACAAAAAGTAACAACACAGCATTCCACTGATCTAACTAACAAGGACGGGACATTAGCTAGCCAATATGATAAAGGAATAAATTACTTTTTTGTTTATTTCTTTAACATATTTATTTGAACATTTCCATCGATTGTACAAGCACTGAAAAACTGTCTAATCCCTAGTTCGTCGGGCATTTTCTTTTAGTATAACAGACACAAAAACTCCCTTGCTTTTAACAGAGCTTTCATAATTTCTTTGTAAACACGTTTTGTTAACACCGGAATCGCAGGTGGATTCTGTTTTTTGGTCTGTTATGGTCTGTAGCTCAAATCCTGTTTAACTAAAAATTAGACGCGAGAAGAGTATTATTGGACAATGTTGTGAGGCTCTGGTGGAATTTCTATGTAAACTGAACAGTTATAGAGGAGACAGGTTGTGTATCGCTTCTTTTGACACTTGTAAAAAAAACATTCCAATGTTAATGCGACACAGAAGATAATGTGGTGTATTGATCGTTAGTGAAAAGATTTAATCATTTAATCTCTTTACTGTGCACATTTTAATCCGCTTAGTATTGAATATTTATATGGAATTTTACCACTAAAGGGAAATTTTAGTGGCTAAGCATAAAACGCAGAGGAGCATAACGAAGGTCATAAAGGTCATATTCGATATTAATTTAGGAACATAAACATATTATGTTAACTGTATGTTGCTGTTATTGGTATTTTAAAGAGAAAATACACACCAATACTCAATTTCTCCTAAAGTATATTGACATTTTTATTTATATTTCAAAATAACACGTTCGTACTGTATGTACAGTACACAGCGGTACCGCAGGTTGAACTGTAGGGCGCAAATCCACCCGAACCCAAAAGCCCAACATATTAATGTGCATTTGCCTGACGCTACGCGGTTTTCATAACTCTCTGCGGGAGTAGTTTTTAATTCAGTTTGAATTATAACTTTATGTACTGTCTTCGTATTTGGCCAGGGCTTTAAAGAGAGGGCACGCCAAAATGTTTCGGTGCTGTCGTCTGCGCTTTAAAGGTACCCCTGTCACGGAAGACTTTGACCTCGGAACGTTCACCCAGCGTAATTATTGTTTCATTGCACTTTGACATATTGTCTTTAAATCAGTTGTTGTCAGAATATCCCCACCTCCAAACAAGAACAAAATTGCAACGATTTTATTAACTGGCTGTTTCAGTAACCTAAAGTATATATCTAAAGTAATAATTTAACAATATATGTAAATGTTTTAAGATATGTTTATGTTGTGAATGTCTGTAGATTGCATCTTAATTTTAGTTTTTGTTTTGTTTCAAATGGCCTTGCAGATCAGATACTGTATCAAGGAACAAAACAATTATCGCGCCTGGCTCCTCAAGGGAATCGCTTTAACATGCTAATGCATTGGTGTAACACTCTGTGTCTACAGTACATTGTGAACAAACCGGTTTCACAGGTATTTTCAACCCCCAACCAATGTTGTTTCATCGGTTGTTATCCTGTAAAGCGCTTTGAGAAGCCACCTTTAAAGGCGCTTTATAAAATAAAGTTTATTATTATTATTAATATTGATCGTATTTTTCCTCCCAGAACTTGTAAATTGCTGTTGTTATTGTTGTTGTTATCCTGTAAAGCGCTTTGAGAAGTATACTGTCCAGCTTGTCAGGTGCATTCTTTTGTAAAATAATAAGTAGAGCTTTGGGCTTATTAGTGCTCCACTTACAGCAACCCAATGTTAAAACATTTTGTCTCCAAATCCACCACCACTTGTATGAATCATAGCCCTTCCAAATGATGCAAATTCCGCTGCAATGGTTGTGTGCAGGAATTATTCAGTTTGGCATCTCCATGTTCAAGTATACACTGCTCTGTGTGCAAATGCAAATGCATTTAAAAAAAGATTTTTTTCTAAAAAGCCACCTTTAAAGGCGTAATATAAAATAACGTTTATTATTATTATTAATATTGATGATATATTCTTCCTCCCAGGACTTGTTGTTGTTATTGCTGTTATCCTGTAGAGCACTTTGAGAAGCATACTGTCCAGCATATTAGTGGCTGTGTTTCTGCGTTGGGTAGCAACGGGTGACTACAGTATGTTCTCAATGACCAACATGAGCGTGCGTGCACACACACTCACACATACATATAATAAATATTATAATAATAAACTTAATTTGATATAACGCCTTTAAAGGTGGCTTCTCAAAGTGTTTTACAGAAAAAAAAAAACATTAACAACAACTAATAAAAAAGCACCATTTCAGTGAGAGGGGTGAGCATGTTTAGTCGAGCAAAGCAGATGTGAATTAATTTTTCGAGCCTTGATACAATTCACAACAGAGTCTAACAGATTTTAAATCGTCAGGCATTTTCTTGACGGCAAAGGTCTCGCGGTGGATGTTGTAATGCATCCATTAATTTCTGGAGCAACCTCTCTAATTCGTGCAACTACACCGTTATGTCGGCTTGTCATTGTTATGTCGGCTCTAGCACCGTCTGTACAAACTCAGACGCATTTTATCCAGTCGAGGCCATTCTCTTCGATAAATTCATTCAGAAGCTGAAATATGTGCGCTCCTGTAGTTCCTGTTGGTAGCAGTTTACAGAACAGAAAGTCGTCATGGGACATGCCCTCAAACTCGTATCTAACGTAAACGAGCAAATTGGCCAAATCGACTACAGACTCAGTGTACTTTTGATATAATCCTTCATTTCAATAATTCTATGAATGACTGTCTTTCAGGGGGAGGGGGGCAGCAGGTCGAGCTGTTTAGCAGCTTTTCCTCCACACATAATACGTGTCAGCTCTTTTGCCAACGGTAAATAAGGTTCTTCAGAAATAGTGTACTGTAGCTTACCTGCTTTAGCAATCCGCAAGCTTGCATTTTTCCGCGTTTCCGTTTTCATTTCTGTATTTATTTAAAGTTTTTATTTCATGCGCATGGGAGCGAAACACAGAGACGCTCGGTGTATTTTTCTCAAATTAGAACAGTTCTTAAATATTTTTCTGTTATCACGCTTTCGTGTGCTCACAAGATTACCTGCGTTTGTAGCACGTATTTCTATGCATTCCTGTGTTTACAACGTTGGCATTGTTCCAAAATTAGCACATTCTCCTTTCTCCCTATTTGCTGGAGATACAGTAGCTTTTTTTAAATACAATTGGTCATTTGCATCCGTAGCACGCATTCCTATAGAGTGGTATAAAATTACAGAGTATCTCTTGTGTCCACTGAACTATTAGCGCGCACTGTATCGTAGTACGTAGGCTGCGTATTCGACACATATTAAAATAAAAAATATGAAAACCCGTCCCGATTTTTCAGCGCACACGACACAGTTCCAGGGTCATTTGGCGTACCACTTGGCGGCACTCCACGTACCACTGCCGGTACGCGTACCACAGTTTGAGAACCACTGGTATAGAATATCAGAACATTGGACCGTGTCTTTCATGTGCAAGGTGGTGATAAACAGTGCCTTGCAAAAGTGTTCAGACCTTTCCTTTGGTTTACCTATTGTAAAATTACAAAATGATACATATTTTGATATTGTATTTAAAACTTAAATTTTCACATTAAAGACTTCAAGGGGCGGTATAAGTTACAGTAAATATCTGCAAAAATAAAAACTGAAAAAAAATGAAATGTTGATTATATTTGGATTCAAACCCATGAACTCAATATTTTTGGAAACAAAATTGGAACAAAAACAACTATAAATCTAGTGATTTACAAATGACTTTAACTATTAGAAAACATTCACTTTAAATTTTAGAGTGTAAAAATCTGTTTTGGGTACTTTTTATTTTGTAAAATGCACACTCAAATTTGGATTTTGATTTTTCATTTTTTTCTTCTGATGAACTCAGTGGTCACATTGGCACATTGGTTTCTGTTATTGTCATACAACATGGTAAAGTGCCTCCTACTAATTATATAGATAGATACTTTATTGATCCCGTGAGGGAAATTGCAGTGCAACAGCAGCTTAACACAGACAACACAGCCATAGTGTAACGAATGATATAATAATAGTACAATACATACAATCCAATCAGTACAGTGAGGGGTGCACTAAAAGAGTTACTCACAGTCCGGACACACAAAGAACAAACTAGAACAGAACAGTACACAGAAAAATCGTATCACACATATGAATATAAATATAGATGTAAATATAGATATAGATATCAATATAGATATAAATGTATTGCACGGGTCCCTGGCATATATTGCACAAAAAACGGTTGTAAACGGGAAAAGAAAAGAAAGAGAACAGATGTAGCAGTAGATGCGTTCAGTCCAGAAACAGGTCACTGTCAATGTTGCCTCTGCCCAGACGCAAGGTGGATGCGTTGTACAGTCTTATGGCAGAAGGCAAGAATAACCTCCTGTAGCGCTCCCTGTCGCACCGTGGATGAATCAGTCTATTGCTGAACGTGCTCTTCATTTCAGCAAGCCTGTCATAGAGGGGATGGGAGATGTTGTCCATGATGGCCTCTAGTTTGGACATCATTCTCCTCTCAGCCACTACCTCCAAGGGGTCCAGGTCAGACCCAATGACAGAGCTTTTTCTCCTGATGAGCTTGTTCAGCCTTTTAGAATCCACTGCTCTAATCCCAGGGCCCCAGCATACCACTGGGTAGAAAATGGTGCTCGCTACCACCGACTGATAGAACAGATGAAGTATCTTACTATATACATTGAAGGACCTGAGCCTCCTCAAGAAGTAAAGTCGGCTCTGTCCCTTCTTATTGATGGCCTCGATGTTCTTAGACCATTCCAGTCTATCGTCGATGTGCACTCCCAAGTACTTGTACGAGTCCACCATCTCCACGCCACTCCCATGGATGTAGACAGGAGTAGGTTTTACCTTTTTCCTCCTGAAATCTACCACCAGTTCCTTTGTCTTTGTTACATTCAGTTCCAAGTGGTTCACCCCACCCCACACCACTCCACAAAGCTGCTGACCAGTCCTCTGTACTCCTCCTCCTGCTCACCCTTGATACATCCCACAATTGCAGAGTCATCTGAGAACTTCTGCAGTTGGCATGACTTTGAGTTGTACTTAAAGTTCGAAATATAGAGGGTGAAGAGGAATGGAGAAAGAACTGTCCCTTGAGGTGCCCCTGTGTTACTCACTACCTGTTCAGACACACAGTTCTGAAGTCTCCCAGACTGTGGTCTGCCTGTCAGGTAGTCAGTGATCCACGAGGTCATGGAGGCATCGACTTGCATCTCCTCAAGCTTCCTCCTTAGAAGTAAGGCTGGATGGTATTGAAGGCACTGGAGAAGTCGAAAAACATGATCCTTACAGTGTTGCCAGCCCTGTCCAGGTGTGAGTAGGCCCTTTGCAGCATGTAGATGATCGCATCCTCCACACCAACACTGGGCTGGTAGGCAAACTGTAGGGTGTCCAGTGATGAGCTGACCAGGGGTCTCAGGTGGGATAAGACCAGCCTCTCCAGTGTCTTCATGACGTGAGAAGTCAGTGCAACTGGTCTGTAGTCGTTGAGGACAGAGGGACGCCCTTTCTTTGGTACTGGGACCAGGCATGATGTCTTCCAGAGCACCGGGACTCTCTCCAAGCGCAGGCTCAGGTTGAACAGTCGCTGGAGCACTCCGCTCAGCTGATCAGCACAGGCCCTCAGAACTCTGGGACAGATGTTATCTGGTCCTGTGGCCTTACCCTGGTGCAGCCTCTTCAGCTCCTTCTTCACCTGGTCAGCCGTGATGGTCAGCCTGGCCTGGGGGATGGTGCTCATAGTGCTTTCAGTGCTGCAGGTGTTAATGGCAGAGGTGTTGGAGAGTGGCAGCTGTGGGGGATGGGTGGGTGAGTACATACACAGAACATAAGTGGACAAAATGTTTCTGTGATCTTATTCCACAGAGGATCATTCTTCTTCTTCCATTTTTAGTTACATCATCAATAAAGACAAGTATGCCACTAACAGTGGCCATTATTTACCCCCATCATGCTTCAGGGATGAGTTGGTGTTCATTGGCACATCTCTAGTTCCTTTCCTTCTAACTTTAACCTTTCCATCACTTTGGCAGTTCTTCATCTTTGGTCTTAACTTTTGTATGTGTGAGTCAATTTCAGTTGAGCTTTTCTTTTTTTGTGGTAATGAGAGGTTTAGAGGTTGAGGTATAGCCTTTGTAATTAGGAATACTCCGTCTTTTATGAACTGTGGATTGTAATAGTTTCACCCCTGAATTCTGGAGGTTGTTCGTAAATTCATTGATATAATGTACTTCGTGAAAAGGCTGTCTTAGGGTTTTTCTCAACAGTTCTGATGTTTTTTTCTTGATTGAGCCAGATTTGACTAGTAATTATAGTTGTAATAAGTACAATAGTAGTATCTAGTAAAAAATTATAGAAGAGATAAAATTTAGTACTGGGCAAACGCCAGACAGATGAATTTTAGTGTAGACAATGCATCCAGGCAGTAAAAATATATGTAGGCTACTTATGAAAAAGACTTATGTGTTTATTGTGACAAAGTGTATATACAGTGCCTTGCGAAAGTATTCGGCCCCCTTGAACTTTTCAACCTTTTGCCACATTTCAGGCTTCAAACATAAAGATATAAATTTTTTATTTTATGTGAAGAATCACCAACAAGTGGGACACAATTGTGAAGTGGAACGAAATCTATTGGATTTTTGAAACTTTTTTAACTAATAAAAAAATGAAAAGTGGGGCGTGCAAAATTATTCGGCCCCTTTACTTTCAGTGCAGCAAACTCACTCCAGAAGTTCAGCGAGGATCTCTGAATGATCCAATGTTGTCCTAAATGACTGATGGTGATAAATAGAATCCACCTGTGTGTAATCAAGTCTCTGTATAAATGCACCTGCTCTGTGATAGTCTCAAGGTTCTGTTGAAAGCGCAGAGAGCATCATGAAGACCAAGGAACACACCAGGCAGGTCCGTAATACTGTTGTGGAGAAGTTTAAAGCCGGATTTGGATACAAAAAGATTTCCCAAGCTTCAAACATCCCAAGGAGCACTGTGCAAGCGATCATCTTGAAATGGAAGGAGTATCAGACCACTGCAAATCTACCAAGACCTGGCCGTCCCTCTAAACTTTCAGCTCAGACAAGGAGAAGACTGATCAGAGATGCAGCCAAGAGGCCCATGATCACTCTGGATGAACTGCAGAGAACTACAGGGAGGTGGGAGAGTCTGTCCATAGGACAACAATCAGTCTTACACTGCACAAATCTGGCCTTTATGGAAGAGTGGCAAGAAGAAAGCCATTTCTCAAAGATATCCATAAAAAGTCTCGTCTAAAGTTTGCCACAAGCCACCTGGGAGACACCCCAAACATGTGGAAGAAGGTGCTCTGGTCAGATGAAACCAAAATCGAACTTTTTGGCCACAATGCAAAACGATATGTTTGGCGTAAAAGCAACACAGCTCATCACCCTCAACACACCATCCCCACTGTCAAACATGGTGGTGGCAGCATCATGGTTTGGGCCTGCTTTTCTTCAGCAGGGACAGGGAAGATGGTTAAAATTGAGGGGAAGATGGATGCAGCCAAATACAGGACCATTCTGGATGAAAACCTGTTGGAGTCTGCAAAAGACCTGAAACTGGGACGGAGATTTATCTTCCAACAAGACAATGATCCCAAACATACAGCAAAATCTACAAAGGAATGGTTCACAAATAAACTTATCCAGGTGTTTGAATGGCCAAGTCAAAGTCCAGACCTGAATCCAATCGAGAATCTGTGGAAAGAGCTGAAAACTGCTGTTCACAAACGCTCTCCATCCAACCTCACTGAGCTCGAGCTGTTTTGCAAGGAAGAATGGGCAAGAATTTCAGTCTCTCGATGTGCAAAACTGATAGAGACATACCCCAAGCGACTTGCAGCTGTAATCGCAGCAAAAGGTGGCTCTACAAAGTATTAACGCAAGGGGGCCGAATAATTTTGCACGCCCCACTTTTCATTTTTTTATTAGTCAAAAAAGTTTCAAAAATCCAATAGATTTCGTTCCACTTCACAATTGTGTCCCACTTGTTGGTGATTCTTCACATAAAATAAAAAATTTATATCTTTATGTTTGAAGCCTGAAATGTGGCAAAAGGTTGAAAAGTTCAAGGGGGCCGAATACTTTCGCAAGGCACTGTACATGTTCTAGTCAATGGGGGGGACACAGTTAAAATATATATTGCTAGATGTTTGTATTTGAATTAAAGGATGTCTTGTTAAACATCTATAGCTCACTAGTAAAGCCTCATTTACAGTATTGTATACAATTTTTATTCACCACAGCATAGAAAAGATATTGCTGCTCTATAATTAGTCCAGAAAGAGCAGCTAGATAGGGTGCTTAAGGGAAAATACTATACTGACAGACTTAAGGAACTGGACCTTTGTAGTCTTGAACAGAGAAGACTATGAGGCAAGGTGATGCAATTATTCAAAATTTACAAAGTTTATCACAGTGTAATCTCTAGCCAAGTCTGGATCAGAGTAACTATTTTGTCCTTTATTTGTGTCTGTAATTCTAACCATGGCAGGGTAATACACAAATTTTACTTTAATTTTAAAGTTGTCTGAAGTAAAATACGAAGCAAAATAACACTAAGAGAAAAGCATACCTTTATGACTTAAAAAATTAAATAGAACTTGACGTTCAACTCACAAGCCAAGTCTTTGCCAATTACCTCTACCTGACGGGTAACTGTTCTGCGTGATAAACTTATTTTCTTAAATTTGTGCTTGCTCTTTGGACAAAGAATATCTACAGTTTCTATCATACACTCCTTCAAAAGCTCCTCTTTAGAGAGCTGCTTGCTTTGTTTAGCAATTTTATATGCAGGCAGGTAGCTTGCCTTTGTGCTGGCCTCTACTCTTGGATAGTAGAAGGGCAGAAAAATACATTTTTGAGCCAGTAAACTAGTGGCTAGTTTGGAAGCTCTATTAGACCACTTCTCACATGTTTGGTAGAAAAATGCCAACTGAGATTGTATTCTTTGAACACTGTGACACTTACAAATTAAACATATAGCCTTTGTTCCAACCTCTGTGAAAAGTATTTTGTAGTCCACACTCTGCATTCACTGTCAATGTTCTGCTTCTTCAATCCACTCATTTTGGCACAGGTTCCCTCACAGTATGATGGACCCACTCTAACTGGTGAATCAAATTCATAAGGCAGGGTTTCCCAAACTTTTTGGATTTGTGCCTCCCTTGACCTGTTAAATTGTCCACATGCCTCCCCTGTGTCAAAAATAAGTTCTATGGCAGTGAGATATTTTACAAAAGATTATAAATTTGAAAAAGAAATGATGGGTCAAAATAAAAACAAAGTTGGTCCAATGTTAATTATTTTTAATCATTTTCAAAACCAATAGGCTTGATCAAAATACTAAAAATACTTGACAACACATTTTATTAAAAATTATTTGAATGTGCAATTAAAAAAAAAAAATAGTCAACATCTTTGTAAAATGCAAATAAAATGACTAAAAATGTAAAAATCTAACATCAATGTTTTTTTTAAAAGGGGGAGAAATACAATGTATTTTTGTTTGTACCGCTTAATGGGTAGGTGGGCTTGTTTAATAAATTGTTAACATAATTCACCAAAAATACTGGGTTGTTTTTTTTAAATGACAATGTGCACCTCCTTTTCAACATTGACTCTTGATCTAAACTTGGATTTGATAACTACAAGTGCTGAACTCTGCTTCACAAAGGCAGGATATTGCAAGGGAAGCAGAATTCATAGAGCTCTGTTGCTTATTCCTTGGTACTCCAATAGTATGAGTTTTTTTGCATTGGGCTACTCGGTATGCTACTTTGTATGATGAAAAAAGAACTTTGCTGGGGACTGTAATTTGGTTAGAAAAAGCAGCTTTCTGTTCATTCATTAAACTTGTGCGAAAAATACTTACGAGGTTTGTTTATCAAACTACTGTGAACAGTTTCCAAATTACGTTTCAATTTATTGGGGAGCATGCTCTCAGCAGCCAACACTTTAAGGCAGACAACACACTGAGGACATTCTTCAGTGTCCACAATTGTGCATGTGAAACCGAAATTCAAGAAACTGTCGTCATACTTTCTGTATTTGCGTTTCCATTTCTCTTTAGAACTAGGCTCCATGCCCTTCACGTTTTTTACTTAAATTTAAAAACCTTTCAATTGCGATCGTGTAACAAAAATCTCACAAAATGACCATTCATAGAAACATGAAAAACCGAAGCCGTGGTCAACTGATATGCTGCTTTACAAACTGCTGTCTCTCTTGCCTAGTGTCATGTGACACAATCTAGCTAGGTAGTGAGTACATTACTACAGATGCAGCCATTCAAAATGCGCGGTACAAACCCGGGGTACGGTAAACTACCCACAAGCCACCGCGGGGCTCCGCAGGGCACCGCGGTAAGTGATTGGCTGGCCAAAATGACCGACAGGGGCACTCATGGTGCATTGGTTGGTAGTGAAAAGATTTAATCATTTAATGTCTTTACTGTGCACATTTTAATCCGCTTAGTTTTTAATATTTATATGGAATTTTACCACTAAAGGGAAATTTTAGTAGCTGAGCATAAAAAGAAGAGGAGCATAACGCATCTGAAGGTCATTAACGATATTAAATTAGGAACATAAACATTACTGTATGTACGTAAACTGTACTGTGTATGGCTGGTCTTGGTAGTTTAAAGAAAAAATACACACCAGTCTTCCATTTCTCCATAAACATTTTAAGCATGAAAGTTTTATGAAACTGTACCCAAATATGCGATTGCTGTATAGAATTAATTTTAATTTCTACCGGACTGTTACACCAAAGCATTAGCATGTTAAAGCGATTTCATTGAGGAGCCGAGCTTTCTTAACTAGTAAGTACTGTACTTCCTTGGTTTTGGATGGGGGAGGTGTCTTTTTGCTGGAAATCTCGCCCCCTTCTACTTTGAAAATACCTCTGAAACCGGTTTAATTCGTCACGGCCAGCACTCCCGCAGAGAGGAGGGTTGTACTCGTTAATGTCTTAGCCGTATTACATCATTATATGTCATTTTGTATTTCTATAAAAAAATCGTTTGCCCAGCCTAACACTATTGTTGTTATTGTTTTTATCCTGTAAAGCGCTTTGAGGAGCACAGCTTTCTCACCATTTAGATTACTTTTTGATACCATCCTTACACAAAGCAGAAACTTCTTGTATTTTCCGATGACATACAAGTCTTTTTTCTGAACCAGGGAAAATCTGATCATGTTTCTCTATAACAATAAAAAACTTTATTTTACATATCATCTTTAAAAGTGGCATCTCAAAGCAATACAGTAGATGTTAACCACAGATTACAAAATAAATACCCAGACAAACGCAAACGTGTTTTTAATAAAATGTTTTTATTCATTCAGCAGAGAGAGAGCGTAAAACCTGGGCGTAACAGCTGTTCCTTTTTCTGATCACTCGCTCTCTGGATAAACGTCTCACCTGTCCTGTTCTTTGTTTTCCTAATTTGCTGATTATGCCTTCTGCGATCCACTCCTGCCCTCACACCTAAAGAAGACTATTTTAAATTTCTTTGCGCGGTCCATTGTGCAATTAACCCTTGTATGTGCTGTCCTTAAGGTGATATCACATAAAGGTGATATTTAAAATAATGTTTTTTATTATTGTTTTAGAGAAGCATGATCAGATTTTCCCCAGTTCAGAAAAAAAGATCTAAAGTATACTAGTTTGTCACTCTTCTCATCCCCTCTTTGCTAAATGGCTTTTGAATAGAGTCACATGAAGAGAGAGGTGAAACAGCCCTACACAGCCCTGTCGCAGTACACGAATATAATTAGATCGTATTAATTTCTTTAGATACGCGATTCTTTTAATACAGTCTTTGCTGTGCTCTTGAGGATCCTTGTGATATTTCGAGCTCTGGTTGAATGATAAGTGTCGCAGTTTAAATAATTTTCGTAGTTAGAAATTATGAAACGCTCTGTTAAAAGCAAGGGAGTTTTTATGTCCATTGCAGTAAAAGAACATGCCTGACAAAGTAGGGCTTGGACAGATTCCAAGTGCATTTTTGCAATTTACGTGGCATTGTGCATTGTGCTGCTGTAATAGTTTAAAATAATTAAAACTCTAAACAGTATCAACTTTATTTATGGGTTGCAATTTAGAAAAAGTCAAAAACCGCACTCAAAATGCAATTTAGAGCTTTCTGGCAAGAGGAGACACCCAAATTAATAATGTAACATGCCACTGTTTGTGCATGAACAAGGTTATACTGCTATTTCCTTAGATACGCAATTAAAAAAAAATTTTTTTTGAATCCCCGGCGGAACACATTCCATAAGAATCGGCGCTTTTATATATCGCCTTTAAAGGTGGCTTCTCAAAACGCTTTACAGGATAAAAACAACAATAACAGCAACAACAACAATATTGTATTTCATTGCACTTTGAAAACCAAGTAATAACTTAACTATATGTGCAAACGTTTTATGATATGTCACTGTTGTGAATGTCTGTGGAGTGTATCTTATTTGCCTGTCTGTCCTGGCTCTCTCGCTCGCCCTCCCACCCTCTCTTCCTCAATTCAATTCAAGGTGCTTTATTAGCATGACAGATGGGTACAATCAGTGTTGGATATTTACTTTGCTTTGAGATTCCACTTTTAAAGGTGATATATAAAATCAAGGCTTTAACTCCGCAAGTCTGAGTTCTTGTGTCTGTCCTATCCGAACCCGAAAGTATTACAATATGTATCTTTATAGCAGGTGGTGTACAACTTTTTAGCATAGATTACACTTTTATAAAATGTATTTAAAAAATAAAAACGATTACAATCTAATCTTTCCACGTTTGATCCCAAGATCCCAAGAAAAATAAATCTAAACGGGGAGAAAGTTATGCTGAAAGTTTATTAAGATACTTAGAAGACAAAGATATCAATTTATGTTGCATTTGTCTGATTGTGAATAAAAAAAACACATATAGTTAAACACGCGTTTACGATTTAAATCAAAACGCGATTTAAATCAATATAAATGTATATATTGTAACGCAAAGGTGACTATTCATTGTTATTAAAAAGACTTAAATTCAATCACGTTGTGATATTTAGAAATATAAATTTGTT
Organism: Lepisosteus platostomus; assembly: GCF_059453375.1. Lineage (NCBI taxonomy): Eukaryota > Metazoa > Chordata > Actinopteri > Semionotiformes > Lepisosteidae > Lepisosteus > Lepisosteus platostomus. Next base: position 24,718,136 of record NC_142611.1, read on the forward strand.
TGGTGCGAGTGAGGTTTTATTTAATCTCTGACCAAGGGAAACGTTTCATTTTTTCAAAGAAATGTTTGTTAAAAAAAAAGTCGTGGCTCCAGTGGGATTCGATCACAGACCGTGTGACGTGGGAGTCAGGAACCTAACCCACAGCGCCACCGGCAAGGTCACATTCAGAGTGCTGAAAAAGCACTACAGAAACATTATCAACAGACAATGTACAGCGTGAACTATTCTTGTGTTGCGGTACATGAATATAATTATATCGTTATTAATTTCTTTAGATACGCGATTCCATATTATATTCCCTTTTAATCAAATTCTAAAAGTATGCTTGTTGACTCTGGTATCACGTTAGTTAAAGACTTCGGTGATTAAAATGTTTAGGCAGAAATGGAATACTGGTGTGTATTTTTTCTTTAAAGTACCAAGACCAGCCATATACTGTATGTTTATGTTCCAAAATTAATATCGTTTATTGTTTACAGTACAGTTTGCATACAGTAATATGTTTATGTTCCTAAATCAATCTCTTTTACGAGCATGTGAATGGCATGGTGAATCGATTCTCAAAAATTACTGTACTTTGCATGATTGGAAATAAATGCGTGATTGCGAAATGCTGTGGTGTTACTTTTACAAAGACGGTCAATGAAAAAAAGAATGTGGACCAGGGCAATACTTTGAGTTTACAGCTTGTCCAAGGTCATTCATTAGTAATACTATTAGTAATATCTTCGTTAAAGACTTTGATGGCGACAGCTCAAACATGAGAGGTTGAGCTTTATTACCTCCACCTTGCGGAAATTCCGGATACTATTATTTTACTTGCGTTATTATAGGAGAATTTACGGTAACTCGCGGTAGACTGCATAAAGCGCACCACAAAATAATGCAGTATCGCCCGCGCATTTTGAATGGCTGCATCTGTTGGTAGCGTACTAGGTAGCGACTTTGGCATTTGCTCAGATATCCCTTATTATTTGAGGTTTAATGCAGTAAGTTATGTTTTGAGCACAACCATGTGACTTATTAATTTAATATTAACAGAATGGTAAAGTATGGTGTTCATTGTACATAGACTATACATATGGATGATTTTTAGGTATGGTTGCACAGTTCATTGAAACTGAAGCTGAACAAAAATCCTTTCTTGCATTCCTTGCTAAGCAGTGGCCCCAAATTTATGACCTTATCTCTTCTTCTTTTGACTTAAGAATCACCAGGTCTATTTTGTTAATATTTTTGGTAGTGTTTGTGCAACTCGTATCTCTCCTTGAAAGAGAGGTTCATAGTTCATAGTTCTTATATCCTTTGTGACTCCACAAGGAATGCACGCGCCCTGTTATTCAGGCATGTTCCAAGTGGGGATGCATGCAGACTTACTGTACTTGTTAGCAAAAAATGAGTATACATGATGGATTAATATCAAAATAGTATGCTTTGCAGACCCTCCATACTTCTCCAGTGACTGTCAACTTTGAAATACCACTCTGCTTGAAAGCACCCAACTGAAAGTACAGCAAATGTTAGTCTGTTTATATATTTTCTAGCTGTTCCTCTTAATATTTTTAAGATGCATATAATCTTTGTGCATTTTTAGCTTTGACTATGAGGATGCAGGATACCAACCAGCTGACCTAATAAAGATGGACATTTTGCTAAATGGGAAGCCTGTGGAGGAGCTTGCAACTATTGCGCATAAGTAAGTTACTTTGCAGTTCCTTTACTACTGTAAACATACACTGTGGATTCTAGATTTTAATCTCTTTTCTTATTTTGTTTGTGAAATACTTCTTAATGTTTCAAGACTGTCAATTCAAATTCAGAATTAATGTTGTTTTTTGGACATGATGAGGGGATCTGTTCACTCTAAACTGATTATGCAGCCTCAGTGAATGAACCACCATTGGTCTCACTGAAATTGTACCTAGTGTTTTTCTTATATTGAAATAATGAAAAATAATGAAACTTCTTAGAAGTGAATGGAAAGCTCACATGTATGATTTGTTCAACAGGTAGATGCTAGTAAATAGTGATAGAAATATTTGTAGAAGTCAATTTTTTACTATTTCCAAATCGCTAATACTTGGCAATAAATTGTTTTGTATTTTGGTTTTATTTTACTTATTTTACTGATTTTACTTATCCCTTTTATTCCAGTTAACAATACTACTTCTAACACTAATTCTACTAATTGCAAACAAGCTACTTTTCACTAATCAGTCCCTCAAGCATAGTTTACAGATGATTCTGACCACTAATCCCAGAGCTCACATAACTCACATTTCAGTCCTGTAGTTTATCAGTTGATGTGTGTATACACCCATTCCTCAGTTTATGAATCTAATTTGTTCCTCAAAAACTGCATGGAATACCAGATGTTTCAGAAAGGTAATTCAAGTTCCATTCCATCCATGTAATCACTAATCACTTGCTTTTAAGGTCTAGAACATTATCTGATATTACTCATTTTTACCTTAAGATAACTGAATTATAAAAGTAATAACACTGTTGCATGTTTATGATTTTTAGTCCCTTTAACTTACAGTACAGTGGTTAACAAGTCAAAATATATAAAATTGTAAACAGCTTAGATAATGGTAATGCACAAGTATTTTGACCACTCAACTTTTTCAGTCCTTTCTACCACTTCAAGGTTTATAGACAGGGGGAATGCTTTCCTTATTTTTATTGCTTTTGTAACACCTAACAAACATTAAAATATAAACTTTGTTGCAGCAAAAAAATGTAAAATTGAGCATTCATATATTGAGAGATAGGTGTATATAAAGTGTGGTTCATTTATTCGAGTACTGAAAGAGATGTCCTGACAATATTCTTTTCAAGAACAAGAATTTATGTACTGTACATCCATCTGTCTAATTTGTAGCTGCTTTTTCCAAAACAGATTTGCAGGGGAGCAAATACACCTTGGACGGAATTCCAGTCCATTGTATAGCAAACATTATAACAAACATTGCAGACACACATACACTAGGGGCAATTACCGTAGAAGACAATTATCTTACCAGTATGTCTATGGACTTTGGGGGAAAGAAATTGAGCATCTGGAGCAAAAACATATGAACACAGGGAAAACGTATAAACTCCCCACAGCTGCATGCCAGGAATTGAACCAGGGCTCCAGTGCTGCAAAGTAGAACTGCTAATCAGCACAGTGCTACCATGCCACACCATGTAGTGTACAATAAAGATTAAAACTACAGTATTTCAAATAATTACTGTTAATAATGCTAAATATCCAGGACTCGGTACAGCATATTTCAGTTTTTGTATTTTTTCTTATTTTCTAACATAAAACAATGTCACATTAAAATAATGAATTTTAAGTTTCACTGCTTAGAAATAAAAATATCACAGAGAACTAAATTTCAATTTAGGATTTGTAATTCAGTAAAATGAGAGAATTGGTCAAGGGTCTGAATACTTTTGCAAGGCACTGTATATAATGGTTGTGCCTAGTGGACAATTTATTGTATGGATGGCCTGATTGAAGTATATTAGGTTTGTCCTGCCATAGCATTTGAGTTTTCATACACTTATCCAGTATTTAATGAGTTGTCTTTGGTCTTAAAATCTCTGTGGGGTTTTAGACCATTTATGAAAGCAACTTTTTTAAATAACTGTTTTCAGGCAAAAAGCATATACTGTGGGCAAGACAATGTGTGAACGACTGAAGAACTCCATACCTAGACAGCTTTTCGAAATCGCTATTCAGGCAGCAATTGGCAACAAAGTTATTGCCAGAGAGACGTAAGTGCATTTCTTTTATATATATATATAGGCATATACATTGTATGCGTTTTAGCGGGCCTATTTAATAACAATATCTCACACTATAAGTGAATACCCTGAATGTTTCAAGTCATAATAATGCATTGCATTACGTTATTTTTGATTAATCTTCTTCATCCTAATTTTCCTGTGCCAGGGGAAGTGTTCTTACATTTCCAAAGGTTGTCCAATAGTGTGACTGGATGTGTGATGTATTAGAAAAATAACAATTGCATATGTAATAGTGTTTTTAATAATTATTTTTTTATGAAAAGCCTCTTCATATAATAGAATAGTACATACTACAAAAGTAACAGATTACTATCCAAATACTTTATTAATGACAATTTTGAGACCATTCTATTTCTATTATGTCTATTAGAATCTGCTTAATAGGGAATATAATATGGAATGGCATATCTAAAGAAATTAATATTATTAATTTAAGGATCTAAATATATTTATGTACAGTGGATATAAAAAGTCTACACACCCTTATTGAAATTTCAGGTTTTTGTGATGTAAAGCCAGAAATCAAGATAAATCATGTCAGACAATTTTCCATCTTTAATGTGAAAAATAATTTAAATTAAAAAACCTACAACATCCTGGTTGTTTAAGTGTGCAAACACCCCCAGCTACTACTTTGTGGAAGCACATTTTGTATTTATTACAGCAGTAAGTCTTTGTGAATCAACCTTGCACACCTGGACTTTGCAATTTTATCCCACTCTTCCTTGCAAAAAAGTTCAGGCTCCTTCATATTGCCAGAGGATCTCCTGTACACAGCCCTTTTTAGGTCATTCCACAGGTTTTCTATGTGATTGAGGTCTGGGTTCTGACTGAGCCATTCCAAGACTTTGATCTTCCTTTTCCTAAGCCATACCTTGGTTGATTTGGATGTGTGCTTTGGGTCGTTATCGTGTTGGAAAGTGAAATTCCTCTTCATCTTCAACTTTCTGACAGAGGCCAGCAGGTTTTTTGCCAAAGTATCTTGATATTTGGAGTTAGTCATTATCCCATCTATCCTGACTAGAGCCCCTGTCCCAGCTGAAGAGAAGCAGCCCCAAAGCTCCAATGCTTCACAGTAGTTATGATGTTCTTTAGATGATGAGCTGTGTTGTCTTTGCACCAAACATATCTTTTAGAATTAAGGCCAAAAAGTTCACCCTTTGTCTCATCAGACCACAAGACATTTTCCCACGTTTTAGGGTGATTGTATTTTTTTGCAAAATTTAGATAGGTTTGGATGTTCTTTTTTGTGAGAAATGACTTCCGTCTTGCCACCCTACCCCATAGTCCAGGTGTGTGCAGAATACGGGAGATTGTTGTCACATGCAAACAGTGACCAATACCTGCAAGAAATTCCTGCAGCTCCTTTAATGTTGCTGTAGGCCTCTAGTTTTCTCCCTGTCCTGTCATCAACTTTGGAGGGTTGTCCTGATGTCAATGTCCCTGTGGTGCCACATGTTCTCCACTTATTCATGATGGTCTTCACAGTGCTCCATGGTACATCCAATGCCTTTCTTATTCTTTCATACCCCTCTCCTGATCGGTACCTTTCAACAATAAGATCCCATAGATGTTTTGTCAGCTCCTTGCGGACCATGGCTATCTCGTAGGATGCAACCACAAAGGTTCCAAGGAAATCCTACAGGAACAGCTGATTTTTATTTGGGTTTAATCAGAATCACTTTCATTGATGGCAGGTGTATGCTACTTACCTATTGACATGATTTTGAATGTGATTGGTTAGCCCTGAACACAGCTACAGCTCCCATTATAAAAGGGTGTGCACACTTATGTAACCAGGGTTTTGCAGGTTTTTTCATTTCAATTATTTTTCCTAATAATTATCTATTTGTTTTTCTCTAGAATTTTGTTGGTTGCAAGGTCACATTAAAGAAGGAAAAATGTCTGACATGATTTATCTTGATTTCTGGCTTTACATCACAAAAACCTGCAATTTCAATAAGGGTGTGTAGACTTCTTGTATCCACTGTAGCTCAAAGTATTACCGTAGTCCACTTCCTTTGTAAACATCTGCATCAATATGATGCATTGACTTGTGATTACTTGGAAACATTTTGCCTGCATTTTCAGCTATAGCCTAAGCTGCTGAGCAGTTTGTTGGCATAGTGGCTTCAGTGCATGACTCGCATTCTGGAATTTGTGGTTTGAATCCTGCTCACCGCATGAGTTCTCCTTTAGCAAATACTAAAAAAGGAAATATTATGGACAAAATATTGAATTGTTTGGAATTTCTACATATCGCAACATGTTCAAAGTTAAATTAGATAAACAATATAAATGGACAAACATGTATACTGTCAACAATGGGAGTAATAAACAGTTCAACTGGTTTAGTCAAGTCAATTCAAAATACCTTATTCATTCAAGTGGAGCATTTAAATACAAGCCTTTACAACAAGCCTTAAACCAAAATCGTATATATTATAATTATAACAGAGAATAACAAAAGGGTATTAAAAAGACTGCTGAAACTGAACTATAATAATGTATCTGATATTTATTAACAATATGAATTTATTAATAACTAATAATTTCAGACTGCTTCTAGTTTGAAATTGTATTTTGTTCGGGGTGATTTGTCACTCTTTTCACAACCTTCGCTGGTTAAAAAGCCTATTTTTGAGACGGGGTGTTCCAGACCTCTGTTTAATTTGTGAAGCTCAATCTGTATTTCATGTTTTCACACAGATAAACTACATACACAAGTCTTTCCGAAGTTCGAAGGTGGAAAGATGCTGTGTGCTCAATAGCTCTTTCTCCACAGTACGCATTATGTTACATTTTTAAGCATCAGTCGAAGCATTCTGAAAGTCTGTCAGAATCGTAAAAAATAACCAAATAGTGTAGGTGAGACTGCTATCTGTCCTAGTGGATTTACACTTTCCAATTTTAATGCGTTACGGCAGATATTATTAATAATATTAATAATAAATTACCTTGAACAATCTGTAAATGAAGAATTATAGAGAAGACACGTTGAGTCTTTTCTTTTCAGTTTGGAATTAACTTTTACTTATTCCATTGCAGCCACTTTATGTAACGCAGCTCGGTACGTTGTTAACAGATGGTTGTCACAAAGGCTAAGAGTGTTACACCCCGTTGTGTTTCTGTAGAACAGACAGTTCTTGGGGGTGGGGATGGATTTTCAGTAGCATGCCCTCTGTTGTGTTTGTCACTCTTTAACATAAGCCAATTAGCAATCAAATGTCCTGTTGTTTCTAAACACTCATTTTTCCAAACTGTAGTTTTGAAACTTCGAACAAAGACGTGCCACATGCATACAGTGCGATGCTGTATGGTTTTAAACCCACTACAGTACAGCTTGTGGGAAATACATTTATTTGTACTGTATCAAAGTCTATCTCATTCACAGCACCCAACATTACAAACTCTGGGCGTTTCATTACCTATTGCAACAGTATCGACAGCAATGAAGTTAAAAGGAACATGTCAAAATGTTTCCAAAATAACCACAAGTGAATGAGTTTTGATAATATTAGACAAATTATAATCATAATCCCGAGTTGTTTCATAAAATAATGAAATGATTTAGAAGTCGGCGATTCAAAGCTCGAAGCCCAGTGGGTGCAGCAGCAGCAACAACAATAATAAATATTGTGTATTCTTATAATTATAACCGAGAATAACAAAACGGTATTAAAAAGACCCCGGGAAAATGAAAAAAGATTGAATCAGTTTGAAAGTATTAGCTGTTATTAATAAATTGATATTGTTAATAATTATCTGATACGTTATTATAGTTCAGAGTCATTTGTTCGCTTATTAAAATGCCTATTTATGAGACCACAATTTTTCAGATGTCAGTAACCTAGCAAAAAATGACACTGTGCCTTCAAACCACAGGCATTTAAAAGATCGCAATTTGTGAAAATTGCCACAGCTTTTATTTGAACAATATCCAGTACCTGGTTACATTTTTAGAAACCGCTTGAATAAAGTGGATCCCAGGTGTAAGCGACTTCATAACACGAGAACACATTTATACTACATTTTTTATGCATCAGTTGAAACCTTCTGAAGTCTCTCATAAAACATAGAAATGTAAAATAATTGTATATGTAATTTCTGTGACTTGAGTGCCAAAGAGGAATGGCTTTAAAAGTCTTTAAGCTGAAGAGAGACGAAAAATACAGAGCTGAAAAAGTTGGGTGCTGGTTCTCTGCTTTAAAGGTACCTTCCTTGTGCAAGAATTTTCACTTCGAACGTTTGCACACCAACTAACACGCAGACACAAACTGAATAACAATACAAAATGTATTTGCAAGAATAGCGATTACAAGCGTTTAAAAAATGTACTTGCAAGATCTCAGTAATACACTGTTATATCTAAACTAACACTCTGTGGGCACTACACTGCGACTTCACGGGGGCAACGTCACATATCTAAATTACATCTGGATACAATTTTACTTGCCTCATGAAACAAAAAATGCAGACATATCAACATTTAGGGCACACCAGTGGCAATGTGGCTAAGGCTGGAAGGTTGCCGGTTCAAATCCTGTGGCCGGCAGAGGAATCCTACTCCAATGGGCCCCTGAACAAGGCCCTTAACCCCAACTGCTTCAGGGGCGCTGTACAATGGCTGACGCTGCGCTCTGACCCCAAGCTCCTCTCCCTTTCTGTGTGTCTGTGTTGTAGGCATCCTCTCACGAGGCACCAGTAAATGTAGGGGTTTGTGCCTTTACTGGGACAATTATTAATTGTAGCAGTAAGTCACAAAATGATTCTTTTGATGGCTATTAAAATCAACCTTGTGGGATAACTCAAACAACACACACACACGGATACTAATACACGAGAATACATTTATTAATGCATAAAATGTGCATATAAACATAACAGATCTTATAGTGAGGGTTAGCAGAATACAAAAGGTATATATTCAATCACAAAGAGTTACAAATACCAAAAGGGATATACGTTCAGTAGATCATTCATTTATACCGTTTCGTAAATGAACTTGGATTACAGCTTCTACACTAGATACTCAAAAGCAAGTACATCACTCATAGGAATTAAATTGATATCAACTCAGGTTGAGGTAATAATTGAATTCTCGAGCTGTAATGCAGAATGTTGAATACTCTTCCAATCTCTGAGGATTCTGCGGCGCTCTCTGGCTCAGTGCCAGGCAGTGCTGTCGCGGCTTGCGACGTGGTGGGAGAGATTCCTGCTGCGATGCTAACCTCGGGTGGATCCTTTGGTTGCGCGCTGGCAACCTCCGTTCTCGACTCTTCAAAGGAAAGTCCTGCACTCGGACACACTGGCCGTTACGTGGTGGTCTGGGCTGAGTCGGAGGATGTTCAGGAGGACTCTGGGTCTGAGAATCCAGGAGGCGCTCCGGAGGGGCGCTGTGCTGCCTGTTTTACCTGGAGGAACCACGGTCGTTCATTGGTTGAAAGTTTCATGGGCATCAGAGACCCACGTGGGGTTATCCTGCCCTACCAGTTCCTGATTGGCTAATGATGAGTAACAATGCACTCTGACCTTAGAGTTGTAAACAACTTGGGTTGAGACTCCCTTGGAATTTCCCAGACTTGAAGGTGCCAGAGATGACCATTTATTAGGATTGCTGGAGAATCTCAGCACTGGGAGTTGTTCCTTATCAGGACACTCTATCAGCTAGAAAAACACCTTAATTGTGAACCAAATGGAATGGCTTCTCTGTATCAAGCACCACTGAGATGAAGGAGAGAGGGACTGCCAGGGAGCAGCAAACTTAATTCCTGTCCTTTAATAAGCCTTGCTGCTACAGTGTCTCATGGAGAGCAAGCTGGGATATGTGAAAAGACAAATTCCTAATGCAAGAAATTGTATATGGCTAATAAAGTGATCTTATCTTATATTTACTAAAATTATCCATCTCGGTAATCTCACAGTGCACCCTGTGTGCTTACTCAATGTTCACACTCCCATTATAATATAAAAAAAGAGCAAGGTGACTTTCTGCTCAATTAAAAAATAAAACTACAGAACAGACATATGTTTAATTCTTCAAACAAAATTAGCTGTTTGTACAGTACTGTTATTTACCTTTGGATTTTCTCTATGTGGATGTAAATGTGAAAGTGGCACATCACATTCACAAGTTTCAGTATAACAGTTTAAAATTAATAAAAGTCTAAACAGTGTACAATTTAAATTCCATAATTGAAAAAAGATTGTTCCTCAACATTGACCGGGATTCGAAACCGGGTGTTTTCTGGTGACAGCCCAATTGCTCCACGTGCCACGATCAGCTTTCACAGCTCCACCTGGTGGTTTTACAAAGTAGCGCACTCACTACTGAAAATTACTAATATGCTACGGTCTCGTGCAGCCACTAAGACTTCGAACTACTGCAGCATCCCTCGCACATTCTGAATGGCTGGATCTGTATGTGTTGGGCGCATATTTAACATACATTTTATTTTAGGTCTTTGGCATAACAAATTAATCACTAAGATCATCCATTTTTTTAATAAATAAATATTACCTCCTTTTTCTTTTTTTAGGATTAAAGCTTATAGGAAGAACGTGCTTGCAAAATGTGTAAGTATGAAATAACTTTTGTTGTTTGAAATGTAAATACTGGTAATGTGTAACATTGGTCTAATTTTGCCTTTTAAAACCTTTCTGTTCTTTTAGTATGGAGGTGATATAACACGCAAAATGAAACTGCTGAAAAAGCAAGCAGAAGGCAAAAAGAAGATGAGAAAAATTGGTAATGTGGAAGTTCCAAAGGATGCATTCATTAATGTTTTGAAGAGAAATGACAAATAAATATACTGGATATTGTTTAATTTCCTAGGAAAAAAGTAATTGTATCAATGAGAAATATAGAACAATGTACATTAAATGCAAATTTGTGTCAAATTATACAGTGGTGTGAAAAAGTGTTTGCCCCCTTCCTTATTTTTTATTTTTTACGTTTGTCACACTGAAATGTTTCAGATCATCAAACAAATTGAAATATTAGACAAAGATAACACAAGTAAACACAAAATGCAGTTTTTAAATGAAGGTTTTTATTATTAAGGGAAAAAAAAAAATCCAAACCTACATGGCCCTGTGTGAAAAAGTGATTGCCCCCTAAACCTAATAACTGGTTGGGCCACCCTTAGCAGCGACAACTGCAATCAAGTGTTTGCGATAACTGGCAATGAGTCTTTTACAGCGCTGTGGAGGAATTTTACTCATCTTTGCAGAGTTGTTGTAATTCAGCCACATTGGAGGGTTTTCGAGCCTTAACTGCTTTTTTAAGGTCATGCCACAACATCTCAATCGGATTCAGGTCAGGACTTTGACTAGGCCACTCCAAAGTCTTCATTGTTTTTCTTAAGCCATTCAGAAGTGGACTTGCTGGTGTGTTTTGGATCATTGTCCTGCTGCAGAACCCAAGTGCGCTTCAGCTTGAGGTCACGAACAGATGGCCGGACATTCTCCTTCAGGATTTTTTGGTAGACAGCAGAATTCATGAGTCCATTTACCACAGCAAGTCTTTCAGGTCCTGAAGCAGCAAAACAGCCCCAGACCATCACACTACCACCACCATATTTTACTGTTGGTATGATGTTCCTTTTCTGAAATGCTGTGTTACTTTTACGCCAGATGTAATGGGACACACACCTTCCAAAAAGTTCAACTTTTGTCTCATCAGTCCACAGAGTATTTTCCCAAAAGTCTTGGGGATCATCAAGATGTTTTCTGGCAAAACTGAGACGAGCCTTTATGTTTTTTTTGCTCAGCAGTGGTTTTCATCTTGGAACTCTGCCATGCAGGCCATTTTTGCCCAGTCTCTTTCTTATGGTAGAGTCATGAACACTGACCTTAACTGAGGCAAGTGAAGCCTGCAGTTCTTTGGATGTTGTTTTGGGGTTTTTTCTGACCTCTTGGATGAGTCGTCGCTGCGCTCTTGGGGTAATTTTGGTCAGCCGGCCACTCCTGGGAAGGTTCACCACTGTTCCATGTTTTTGCCATTTGTGGATAATGGCTCTCACTGTGGTTCACTAGAGTCCCAAAGCTTTAGGAATGGCTTTATAACCTTTTCCAGACTGATAAATCTCAATTACTCTGTTTCTCATTTGTTCCTGAATTTCTTTGGATCGCAGCATGATGTCTAGCTTTTGAGGATCTTTTGGTCTACTTCACTTTGTCAGGCAGGTCCTATTTAAGTGATTTCTTGATTGAGAACAGGTGTGGCAGTAATCAAGCCTGGGTGTGGCTAGAAAAATTGAACTCAGCTTTCCAAAGATGTGATAAACCACAGTTGATTTATGTTTTAACAGGGGGGGACAATCACTTTTTCACACAGGGCCATGTAGGTTTGGATTTTTTTTTCCCTTAATAATAAAAACCTTCATTTAAAAACTGCATTTTGTGTTTACTTGTGTTATCTTTGTCTAATATTTCAATTTGTTTGATGATCCGAAACATTTCAGTGTGACAAACGTAAAAAAATAAGAAATTAGGAAGGGGGCAAACACTTTTTCACACCACTGTATGTACAATTGAAGTGTTTTTTAGAACAAGAACAATCTCTATAACAGTTAATTTTATAATATTTAAGTTTCATATTTTACACTTACAGTACACATGACAGACTGTAAATCCTGTTTCTTCAATATATATTGCAGACATAAACTATCGAGACAAAAATTATGCCTCCTTGTCTATGACTACGAAAAACATCACATTTATTCACAAAAAATTTTTGATTGGTCATTTTGATTTCTGTTTTTGATCTTCAAATATAATTTTTGGTTGCTGTGCAATCTCAGCTGAACGCATTTAGGAAGCTGTTGTCTCTGATTTCCCTGTAGTCAAGATATTTTCCTGCAGTCCAGATACCCTTTCCCAATATTCTTTTGCTTTATGAAACATCCATCAACATGCTGCTTCTATAAACTTAAAAATAACTTTTATTTTTTTTCTGTGAAAACTTTATTATATATTTCTACAAAGCCAGATCCAACTATCTAAAGCTAGGTCATGAAATTACAGGAATGTTTTATCCTGTGCATCTCCTATATGAAAATGAACACAAATCTGCTGACATTTCATATTAATTACATGTGTTGTGTCTTGATGAATAGGTAACATGAAGTATTTCGACATCCATCTTGTATGGGGAATGTGTTGGTGAAAAATAAAAAGTCATCTTTTACATGAAAATACAAATACAGTTGTATAAGCATGTATAAAATATGCAACAATACAAATAATTCTGTTTCACACTGTATTATAAAATGATATACATAAACAATTTATATATTTTATAATAGAGCAAGTATAACTACAAAATAGTACTTGTTAATCATAAATTAAATCATGATTATTTAATAACCATTAAATAATTAATAATCATAAATTATTAGTTGCAGCTATAAATACTGTTGTACCTTCACTGCTTTTTTACAGAATATTGCCTTTGGAACTATTTTATCTATGTTTAGCCCATTACCCTGGAATGAATGCTATTTCTGTGGACTGATTTATAAATGCATTTTAAAAATATCCTTATATTGTATGAACTTAAAGAATAATAAAATTATAACATAAGGCTAGAAAATTGTACAATCCGGGCTGTGGTTAAACAAAGGTGTTCAATTTGCTTGTTATTTTTTAAAAATCCATAAAGATTATATACAAGTAAATGAAGCATAAACAGGCTGTAGAAAGACTAATTTGGAAATTCAAAAATGCTTGACTAATCACTAAAGAACTAGTATTTATTTAGCAGCATCAGAAATGTGAATGATCAAAAAATACATCAATAACTGACTCTGAACCTGACTTGTTTTAGGATGGGTGGTTTGAACTTACAGTCAATCATGTTTATATTAATGAGAACAGAACTGTAACATTAGACAATGTTGCATTAAAACACAAGTTTGATGTAGAAGTTAAAACCAACTGGAACATAAAGACTGAGGTAAGACGTAGGCCCTGAGATCTAGTAAGAATTACCACGTAACAGTGTCCTAAGGGGAGCAGGATTTAAAAACTGACTATAATTGTACACATACATAACATTGGCTTAGAACTACAAATTTTGCCCAGCGTAAAGCTTTCAAAGCCTTCTCAACACATGGCATTGGAAAGCCATCCCCCATGGTGTTTGAGTTCAACTGCTAGTAGTTGATGCATCAACAGAGAGCATAAACCCCTCTTTCTGTGCCACAACCACTGGGGAGGCATATGGACTTTTGCTTGGTCGTATGGCTCTAGTTGCTTCTATGTCCTGAAGATGCTTGTGGGTCTCTTGCTACTGGGCAGGGGGGATCCAGTGGCTTAGTATTAATAAAGTGGGTTTTTGTGTTAAATAGTAGAAGTGTACTCACGATCCAGGTCATTTCTACAGAACACATCTGCGTGACAACGAAGGAGCTCTTCCAACTCTCTTCTCTGCTACTCATCTTGCATTGCTATTTCAGTCAGATCCACATTTGGCAGGTGTTAACAGCAATTTATAGGATCTGGCCTGGGGACTTCCACCTCCACTACCTGTTCTGGGATTGAAATTCCATGCCCTGGCCACACACTGTTCCACCAGTGGTAGGTTGAGAACATGTCTTCTTGCCCTACCCCCAGGTGACAAACTATGGTAAAGAACCGCAGGCGTACTGGAGTGCTGGAAGTCTCTAATAGGTGCTGTATATCTTTAATCCAGTCCTCCACATGAAGATGATGGTCTAGTCCTCCACTAAGAATGGGAACCCCCTTAACTTGGTGGATGGTTGGTGAGCTTCCATGGGTAGCCCCACGTGGGAAATGGCAATACAATACCCTCTGGAGGTGAGTAAAGGATGAGATCTAGTGGTTTTAGTGGCAGCAGTTCCTGGGTGGTGTCCCCCTCCAGGGGTTGGTGGAGAATCTGAATTGATGGGGTAATCTGCCCTTGGCTGGATGGGGGGTGCTGGTAGTCTACTATGTTCACTTATAATAATACATAATTATATAATGTAATAATTATATATTACATACTGTATAAATATAATGATTATAATAATTATATAACGGCAACAATTATTATTTTCTACTATTATTAAAGTAAATACTGATACAGTATAAAACTCTCTGTGGTAAGCTCAACAATATTCAGAAATATACGCTCTAAATATTAATGGTCATTGAATTCATTAAAGAAACACTTATAAACCCAAAGTATATGAACCATAACATTCTCTCTAATTAGTGTCCACTATTAAAAAAATACAATCTTGTTATCCTTCTTTAATGTTGAGATAAGCCAGTTTCCAGGTGAAGGAACCAAGTGAAAAAATGTAACTCTTAAGGGGAACCAGTGGTTATGATGGTTATGATTGCTCCCAGACATAGCACTAGGACAGCAGTAGGCAAATGTTTTTGTCCCAAGGGCCACAAGCCAAGTCTTCACCGATTACCTCGACCCGATGGGTAACTGTTCTGTGTGATACATTTATTTTCTCAAAATTGTTCTTGCTCTCTGGACACAGAATATCTACAGTTTCTATCATACACTCCTTCAAAGGCTCCTCTTCAGAAAGCGGCTTGCTTTGTTTAGCAATTTTTTATGCAGGCAGGTAGCTTGCTGTTGTGCTGACCTTGTCTCCTGGATAGAAGAGGGGCGGAACAATACATTTTGCTGAACCTGTAAACTAGCGGCTTGTTTGGAACCTCTATTAGCCCACTTCCCACAAGACAGATTGCTAGAATAGTTAGCATGTTTGGTAGAAAATGCCAACTGAGATTGTATTCTTTGAACACTGCGACACTTTCCATACAAATTAAACATAGCTTTTGTTCCAACCTCTTTGAAAAGTATTTTGCAGTCCATTCTTTGTTGAACACTCTGCATTCACTGTCAACGTTCTGCTTCTTCAATCCACTCATTTTGGCAGAGGTTCCCTCACAGTACGATGGACCCACTCTAACTGGTGAATCAAATTGGTAAAGCAGAGTTTCCCAAACTTTTTGGGTCCGTGCCTCCCTTGACCTGTCAAATTGTCCACATGCCTCCCCTGTGTCAAAAATATGTTCTATGGCAGTGTGATATTTTACTAAAGATTATAAATTTGAAAAGGAAATGATGGGTCAACGTTGATCCAATTTTGTTTTTATTTGATCAAAATACAAAAAATACTTCACAACATTTTATTAAAAGTATTTGAATGTGCAAACATTTTGAAAAAAAAATAGTCAACATCTTTGTAAAATGCAAATAACATAGTAAAAATGACATAGTAAAAATGTAAAAATCTAACATCAATGTTTTTTTTAAAAGGTGGAGAAATACAATGTATTTTTGTTTGTGCCACTTAATTGGTAGGTGGGCTTGTTTGATAAATTATGTTAACATACTGTAGTTCACCAAAAATATTGGGTAGTATTTTTGATATGGCAACATGCATCTCCTTTTCAACATTGACTCTTGATCTGAACTTGGATTTGATAACCGCAAGTGCTGAAAACCCGTGCTTCACAAAGGCAGGATATTGCAAAGGGAAGCAGAATTCATAGAGCTTTTTTGCTTATTCCTTGGTACTCCAATAGTATGCATTTTTTTTGCCTTGTGCTACTCGGTATGCTACTTTGTATGATGAAAAAACTTTGCTGGGGACTGTAGTTTGGTTAGAAAAAGAAGCTTTCTGTTCATTCATTACACTTGTGTGAAAAATACTCATGAGGTTTACTTATCAAACTACTGTGAACAGTTTCCAAATTACGTTTCAGTTTATAGGGGAGCATGCTCTCAGCAGCCAACACTTTAAGGCAGACAACACACTGAGGACATTCTTCAGTGTCCACAATTGTGCATGCGAAACCAAAATTCAAGAAACTGTCGTCATACTTTCTGTGTTTGCGTTTCCATTTCTCTTTAGAACTAGGCTCCATGACCTTCACGGTTTTTACTCATATTTAAAAACCTCTCAATTGGGATTGTGTAACAAAAATCTCACAAAATGACCACTCATAGAAACATGAAACACCAAAGCCGCGGTCAACTGATATGCTGCTTTACAGACTGCCGACTCTCTTGCCTAGTGTCATGTGACACAATCTAGCTTGGTAGTGCGCGACTCGTACATTCTTTGTGCACGAACAGCGGGTTTTGCTCGTAATAAAGTTTTTGACTGGCTATACCTGAGAATCCCCTGACCGACAATGGCACCTCCCCTAGGTGGCGCGATGCACAGTTTGTAATCACTGTGGTAAAACATTCGTGTGACATCTAACGGCATGAATAATGAAATGTAAGAAAAAACGGCACCATACAAAGTGGAATATGGCGAATATTGACTAATTTATTTTTTACCTCAAGGGCCAGTTAAAACTGGCAGGCTTAGTTTGCTGAAAGGTGCTCTAGGACAGTGGTTCTCAAACTTTTTGGACCAAGTACCACCCCTGATAAAACCAAAGCATCCAAGTACTACCTAAGTCATCTTCTCATAGGACCCCCAGAAATTCTCAAATACTAACATGAGCGCGCGTGCGCCCACGCACTCACATACACATATAATAAATATTATAATAAACTTTATTTGATATAGCACCTTAAAGGTGGCTTCTCAAAGCGCTTTACAGAAAAAAACCAGGAACAACATCAATTAAAAATAAACAATAAAAAGCACCATTTCAGTGAGAGGGGTGAGCCTGTTCAGTCGAGCAAAGCAGATGTAAATTCATTTTTTGAATCTTAATACAATTCACAACAGAGTCTAACAGATTTTAAATCGTGTAGTTCTTGTTGGTAGCAGCTTACAGAAAGTCCTCATGGGACATACCCTCTAACTTGTATCTAACGTAAACGAGCAAATTGGCCAAATCAACGGCATCTACAGACTCGTCTAATTGCAGTGCTCATCTTAACGTGCTCTATCAGCGTACTTTTGATACCATCCGCCATATTAATAATTCTGTGAGTGGCTGTGTCTTTCAGAGGGGTCAGCAGGTTGAGCTGTTTAGCAGCTTTTTCTCCACAGACAATACGTGTCAACTCTTTTCCCAGCGGTAAATGAGGTTCTTTAAAAATAGTGTGGGGCTTACCTGCTTTAGCAAGCTTGGATTTTTCCCCGTTTCCGTTTCAGGAGTCTGTCTCAGAAGTTAAAAGAAGTTTTTGTTTCATGCGCATGGGAGCAAAACTCTGAGACGCTCAGTGTATTTTTCTCAAATTAACATATTTTTCCGTTATCTATCACGCTTTCCTGTGCTCACATGATTGCCAGTGTTTATAGCACACATTTCTATGCTTTCCTGTGCTTATAACATTGGTATTGTTCCAAAATCACACACATTCTCCTACATCCCTATTTGCTGGAGATAACATTTTTTAAATATAATTGGTCACTTAAGTTTGTAGCACGCATTCCTATATAATGGTATAGCATTACATACTATTTCTTGTGTTGTATCGTAGTACGTAGGCTGCAAATTCAACACGTATTAAAATAGAAAATATGAAAATCCGTACTGATTTTTCAGTGCACACAACAAAGTTCCAGGGTCATATGGCGTACCACCTGGCGGCGCTCCGTGTACCAAGAGTACCATAGTTTGAGAACCACTGCTCTAGGAGATTTCCTGACAGCATCCATGTCACAATCCCTATGCCGCCTGGCGTGAATGAGGAATTTGGACAGGATTAATTTTTTTTTTTGAAAAAAAAAAAACTTGTGAGGGCTTCCAGAGATATTTGATAGAAGTCAGGAGTACTGTAAACTAGTACTGAGGATCTAACTACCTGTCTTATACATATTATTTTCTCCTGTTTAATCCCATTACTATACCCCAATACATTCAAACACGACGCATTCTATTACGATACATTTAACTCACAACACACGGACACTTTTAACCTAGCGGCTTAACACATTTGGATAATGGAGTCCTGTATTCATCTCTGACAAAAGCATCCCCCAACTACGCTTTTTATATCCTTAAACAAGTACTGTATAAACACTTAAACCTTAAACAACAAAACAGTGGCACTGTTAAACATAAAACTACAAACATTTCTTTAAAAAACCTTATTAGCCTTATTACTTCAGGTTTACAGGTGTTAGCTAAAAAAATAGAAAAAACAATGTGAGAGTTTGCAGATACTTAAGATGGGAATATTGCAAGCTGGTAGCGAGGGTCTAACTACCCAACTGCGTGAGGCGTTATTCCCGAATCCTGTGCCCCCACCATGTCACCCCACCATGTCAACATGGTGAAACCAATTAACAATTAATGTTGATATGTGTTGGTCACATGAAAAACATACAGTTTACGTCATATTAACGATTTATGTCATAAAAATATTAGTCACTAAAATCATGCATTTGACAGTATAATATGAATGATAATTCAAAACATTCATACCAACTAAGTTAGTGATGATCTCCATGAATCCAAGTCAAGATTTTCATTTTATTAAAATTTGTTTATTAGGGATAATAAATTACTAACAAAATAGTTTTTTAAATGGTTAAAAAGATTAGAAAAGTACGAATTACAGCTGTGAGATGAGGTGTAACTCATAAAAGAAATACGCAAATAAGTACATTTTATATTTTAGAATTATAAAATATCATCACAGCATTTTGGTCATTTGCTTTTGCTCTAGGACCTCAGACCCAAGAAACTAGGTGATTAAATATTAAAAACTTAAATTTAAATTAAAGGTGCAGAGCATTACAATAATTAACATTAAATAAAATTAGTATAACAGTATCAAGCACACAGTACAAGATAAATGCAAATTACATATACATTTAGAATGTGTGCAAAATAGTGGGGAGGTCGGCATTAAGTGCTTCTTATAGACTTCTTCGGAGTGGTGCAGGGTGAACTAGGAATGTGTTCTGATTCGGTAATTTTCAGGGCACACGCAGATCAAGTGATGATTGGAGTGGATGGGTTGTGTGGAAGACTGAGTGAAAAGGTCAAGACAGTTACTATGCGCGGGAAGGGTTTTCTGTTCGAACCTAAGACTTCTGTCTTTCTTCAATTTAAAGCCTGTGATTCTTCGCACCCATTCAACCAGAGAGAAATGAAACAGATTGCAGAATGACAAATGGCATCTTCCTGTCCTGTTTGTTTGACTTCTGACACTGCCCCTTTCCCTGTATTTTCCTTTGATATCTTAAAGTCTTGCCTACTTTTAATGTATAAAAAGGAAAGTGTAATTTAAGTCCAGTGAGCATGTCTTGAGTGCTAGAGGAAACTCTGTAGGTCTGTCGTTATGTTTCTATTTATTTGTACTTAGCTGTGTGAGAGAGCACTCTGTCAGTTTGTCTCTTCCGTGTTGCTGTCCGACTTCCGGGTATGGTGGTCTCATTGGTCCAAACCCGATACCCATTTTCAGCTTGGCTTTGTAGTGTCAACGCTGAGTGGTGCATGCACACATCTTCCGGTAAAGGAAATACCATTTTTACAGGTGGTTAAAAATAAGTAAAATGTATTCAGGATTGGTATTTTTTTGTACATTCTGTATACACTATTGTTTAAAAGAATGAAGGAATTGCCATGTTGGGAAATTAGTTTATCTTGGGTGAAATGCAGCTCCATAATTATGTAACAGTGGTACAGTCTGAGGGGGCAGGGCTATACGGTACCTATTTAGGAGGGGGGGGGAGATCTAAAAGGCTTAGTCTCGCTATAGCTGCAGTGGGGAGCTGATAGGACCTAACTGTGGTAGGACTCCTGGTCTCTATTTCTTAGATAAAGGGTTTGTTTGTTTTTCTGTGTGTGTACTAGTTCCATTTTGTTGTTTTTTTTGTTGCTATATATAATTGTGGGGAGCACTGTCCTAAGAAACCATCACTTTTGCACCTAAGTGCAATTGTGGCTGAGCCATCATTCTGGTTTAAAAGGACTCACTTGGGTACCCCTCCAGCCCTCCCGGTGACATTTGGTAGCAGCAGTGAGATGGCTGCAAGACAATGCGTCCCTGGAGAAAACGGGCAGGCCTTCATTCACAAGGAAAGGCACTGCCACAGCTCAAAGCAGATGAACCTTGGGACACGGTGGCCTCATCAGAGAAAGAAGAATGCTGTGAAGAGCTGGGAGCTCGACCTAGAGTCACCTCTCAACAAGTAACAGGTGTAAGACATGCATCCAAGACAGAACCTCAAGGGGACGTGGTGAGCCTGCTCCGAGACTTTCTGTCTGGCCAACAAAAGAGAGAGGAGGGATTGTTTGAAGAATTATGTGGATTTAAAACCTCCCTTCAGGAGACCTTAATTGTACCCAGGATTGTACTGGCATCGCAGGCTCAGGGAGCAACACCTGGACGCATGGAGACAGCAGAAAGTCCATGGCTTGCTCTTCCTACACCGGCACCACACTACAGTGACATCGGGTCAGGACCAGGGTCCACCAAGTTCAACACCCATGTCTGCTACATGTGCTTCAGCAGAGAGCATGTTCTGGAAAGAGCCTAAGATCCCCCCCTACCAGCAAGGTGAGCACATTGAAAACTATCTCCTGCGATTTGAGCATATGGCCAGATCCTGGAAGTGGCCAGAGGAGGAGTGGGCTGTCGGCTAGTGCCTCTGCTTACAGGGAAGGCCTTGGAGGTTTACAGTGCCATGGATGAGGACCGATCTAACATATACAGTGACATGAAGGAGGCGCTGCTTACTAAATTTGACATATCCCCGGAAACATACAGACAGCGCTTCAGGGTGACCAGTTTCTCCAGGAGAAATGCCTACGGAAACTTACTACCGCCTGAGGGGTCTGTACAGAAGATGGATTCACCCAGAATAGTGTTCCAGAGAGGAGATTGGCGAGGCCATTATTTTGGAGCAGCTGCTACGTGTCCTCCCCTATGACACCAGGACTTGGGTGAAAGAGCATGAGCCAGCCGATTGGGCGACAATCAACTCCACAAGCAGCTTGGCATCACTGCTATCAAGACCAGTCCCTGTCACCCATAGACAGATGGCCTGGTTGAGTGCTTTAACCAAACCATCAAAAATATGCTGAGGAAGTTTGTCTCTGACACGGGTAAGGACTGGGACAAGTGGTTGCCATTCCTTCTCTTTGCTTATAGAGAAGTGCCACAGTCCTCTACTGGGTTCTCCCCCTTTGAGCTATTGTATGGGTGGACTGTTCAAGGACCTCTGGATGTTCTGCAGAAGACCTGGGAAGCCACTCCTGTTATAACTTCGGAGAAAGGTATTGTGCAGTATGTGTTGCGATGAGAGACCGCCTTGAGAAGTATCGGGAAGAGGCTCAAGAGAACCTAAAAGAAGCCCAACAGGCCCAGAAGCGTTTGTATGACTAAAATGCACGCCACAGGGAGTACCAGCCAGGACAGAAGGTATTGCTCCTGCTTCTCTCTGCAAACAGTAACCTGCTGGCCAAGTGGCAATGGCCTTACACCATCCTTCGTAAGGTAGGGCTGGTTACATATGAAGTGCACCACTCAGACAAGGGGAAGGAAAAGCAGACGTACCATATTAACTTCATTAAGGAGTGGAAAGAACGGGAGTCTGCGACCTCACTTATGGTGTGTAAGGTGGAGGAGTTTGCCAGCTTAGAGGCATGGAAGCAGCAGACAGAAATGAACCTAAAACACCTGACTGGGGGCCAGGTAGCAGAGTTGCAGCAACTGTTTGAAGAGTTTCCTGTCCTGTTTGCTCAGAAACCTGGGAAAACCAGCATCCTTGCTATTCGCCTCAAGAATCCTACATTAATTCAACAGAGACCACATCGCGTGCTTGAGAGGTTAGCTGGAGCACTGAAAGACCAGTGAATGGAGTAGCCCCATAGTCATTGTGCCCAAGAAGGATGAGTCACTAAGAGTTTGATTGGATTTCCATAAGCTCAACATTGCCTCCCAGTTTGATGCTTACCCAGTGCCCCGTATTGCTGACCTCCATGAGAAGATAGTGGCCGCCAGTTTCATTACCACCTTGGGTCTCTGTAAGGGGTTTTGGCAGGTGCTGTTGGATGAAGCATCCAGACCTTACACCGCATTCCGAACACCATTCGGATTATACCATTTTACTGTGATGCCTTTTGGACTACATGGAGCAGCTGCAACATTCCAATGGCTTATGGACCAGGTGCAAGAAGGCTGTGAGGATTACAGTGCTGCTTACCTGGACGATGTGGTCATATTTAGCAACACCTGGGAGCACCACCTTAAACATCTCCTCCAGATCCTGGGGAAAATACACTGTGCCGGACTGACACTCAATACCCAAAAATGTGAATGGGCCAAAGGAGAGGCCCGGTACCTAGGATACCATCTGGGGAATGGCCAGGTCCGTCCACAAGTTGACAAGGTGGAGGCCATTAGGAATAGCCCTCGTCCCCGGACCAAGAAACAAATAAGATCCTTCTTGGGTTTGGCCGGGTGGTACCGACTGTTCATTCCACACTTTGCCTCTATTGCTGTACCTCTGACTAACCTCACTACTAAGGTGTCCAAAAATCTCGTTGTATGGACAGAAGAGTGTAAAAGAGCATTTAACACCCTCAAGAACCATCTTAGCTCTGCCCCAGTGCTTCATAGTCAGAACTTTCAGGAGAGGATTTTGGTACAGGTGGATGCCTCCGCTGTGGGCATTAGAGTGATGTTAGCTCAAGGAAAGGAAGGGGAGGAGCAACCTATCTTGTATTTGAGCCCCAAGCTCCTGCTTTGAGAAATCAGGTACTCCACCATTGAGAGAAGGAATATCTTGCCATCAAGTGGGCCCTTGATTGTGTCATGGAAATATTAATTTTCAAGGAAGCCACAAGAGAGAGTTCTTACCTGAGTAAGGTCTTTATTTAAATATTGCAATATCGGGAGCCCTGTTGCCACTCTGCAAAGTGCATCAGAGACTCAATTTGTTACAAGCAGTACAGGGTTTTTATAAGATGTTGCGCTGTAAGAGAAAGCTCAGCACTTTGTCCCTTCTAACACTTCCCCTTTCCCTAAGACAAAACAGATTACATCATAAAACGAAAGAAGAAGCACCACTAGATTTGTTTTTCAAAGCTTATCAGTTACTTTCGGCTAATCTAATGACCCAGACAGCATAAATTGATTTGGTACATTGTCTTCTAAAGTAACCTAAACAGGGCGTACTTTGTTGATGCACTGTTTTCTAAAATTCTGCCCGTAGCGCAGCGGTTACATCCTTGAAATATATTTTCTAAAAGCACCAATATATATTTTTTGCAAAGCTCTCTACATCTTAAGAATCAATTTACTTATTAGATTTCCATTTCAATTCCCTCCTTTTTATTCTTAAAATGTTTAAAAGTTAGATTCTTTATATGGATTCCCAGTAGGCTCCCATATGTCGGATTCTTGCGTTCTTATCAGAATATACTGATGCGTAAACATATTCATTACCATATTTCGAAGCATTGGAATAATACATGTCATACAGCAACATAAAAACAGGAAGACAAGTATCACAGCCCCTATAATCGGTGTAAGTAACTTAAAGAAAAACATTCCCCCTGGCCCAAACAGTGATTCTAACAAGGAGAGAAAAGCCGGTGTATCTTTTATGCCTCTCTCTTTATTCACCTAGTCTTTTAGTTCTTTCAAATGCTGAATAGCGAGCGTAATATTTCCGTAATCATCGTCATTAGCTGGAATATATGTACAACAGGAGTCTCCTACTAAAGCACAGACTCCTCCAGATGCTGCATTTTGAAGGTCCAGCACGAACCTGTTCTGGAGTGCCATTAATCTAACTCCCCTTTGAGTAGGTTAAATATGTAGTGGTGAAGGTGGGAAAAGATCTAGGGTCTGGCTTTGGAAATCCTGCCACTAGACTTATACATTCAGAAATGTGACTACCAACTGGTCGGGAGAAAAAGTCGCATGGGTGAGGCTGTAGAATGAGGCATTAAAGCACATACATAACAAGATGCATTACATTTCTTTAACTTTACAGTATGATTTATAAATTTATACCACAAATTACTCATATCCCCCTCATTATCAGTTTCATTCGGCCAGTTTGTGTACAAAGAGGCTTCGCGTTTAGATTCTTCCTCTTTTGGGGTGGTGACAGGCTTCCACATAAAAAGGAAAAAGGCTGTGCACATCAGTCCCAAGCAGGTGATCCCCATCTGTCCTTGTGGAGACATCACTCCTGCGCTTTGCTCAGTTCGTTTGTGACCTTTTTACAGTGGGAAGCATGAATCCAGGTCACCCTTTCCGTGACCTTCACAGCAGTGGCAGTGGTCAGCAGCACCTGGTACGGCCCCCTCCACCTGAGTGAACACCATTTATTTTTACTGAAGTCTTTCACCAGAATCCAGTCTCCTTATTCACTCATTAGTTCTTACAGCACAGGTAAATCCCTGTGGACTGGAGCCCAGCATAATCTTAGGGTTTTTTTAACAAGATTGGTCAACAACTGGGTAATAACTCTTAGAAAAATCTACACATTGTTCCCCTGCCTCAGCTGTGCCGTATTGCAGAACAATTCTAGCTGAAGTTGTAAAATTTCTTTGTTCCGTTCCTGCAAAACATCTTATTATGAACAAACAAACCACAATAATCATTTGCATCTAGGGGAATCACTCCCAAGGGTAACCCACCTTAAAACTATATTGTTCTACCCATCAGGTTCTGCCACTAGATAAGAGAACCTTTCCCATGAAATCATTTTTTGACCTTCATGATCCCTTCAGGGCGTACAATTAGCACAGAAGCAGCAGCTTTAGTCCACATGTTTTTCAAGCAGGATATTAGCAATATGATCATAACGAATAATATCAGAACCACAAATATGTATTGAACCAGAGACCCTCTCCATGTTCCTAGCACAGACTGTAGCCATGCACCAATGCCCCAGTCATCTGGATTATAATTATGATATATATTTTTTCTTCATCATAGATGTGCTTTGCTAAGTCATTAATTTGCTAAGTCATTTTAATTGTCTAGAATACAAGTACTGTTTAGTCTTTGCTCACCTAAACAGCTGTCTATCACCCTAATAGAGAATGGCCTAGAACTGTGATTATAGTGAGGAGCATACGGTTGGTTCCATTCTAATACATTTGAGTTACCCATGCCAATAAACGTAAATAATCACCACTATCAAAGGGGATTACTTCCATGAGCATCTTTTATAGCAATACAAACCCAACATGAGCTCTGATTATTATTTGTGACTGACTGATAAAGTATTGATTCCATATCCCCATATATCAAAGTAAAACTCCTTATACTTAATAGGCACACTGTCTCCCCCCCTCAGGAAGCTCAACAAACACAGAAACAGTAACAATATAATAATTAATGTTCACTCAGTCTCTGGTGCAGTGGTTTGGTGTCAGTGCAACGCGTAGATCCAGCGATCTCATCCTGTCACTCAGATGGCAGAGTAGGTAGTCAGTTGCACTTGATATGGTCCCTCCCCAGCGGGGTTGCAACATCTGGCAGGGTATATCATCCTCACCCACACCCACTCGGAGGGTATCAGGTTGTGTCTTCCCTCTACTGGAGGTCTCCAAGTGTCCAGCACCTGTTCACCAGCCCCGTGCACCACTTCAATTAACAACCTACAATACTACAATAGAGAATTAGCAAATTCAACAATCTATTAGCCAAATTCGTCCCTCCAGGAAGTTTCGTTGATTGGCCCGTGATGATATCAAACAGGCTCTGTTACACAGTTCTGTTTGATCCAGCCCGCATCCCATGGCGTTCCTTCAGTCTGATGTCTAGTCGATCTTTCAGAGTTTTGTTCCTTCATTCCACTGTTCCAGCAGACTGAGGGGGATCTCAGTCCATCTCACCCCAAACAATGCAGCCACAGCCTAACACACCTTCCCTGTGAAGTGTGTCCCTTGATCATAATACAAGCGGTAGAGCAGTGCCCACCGAGGGCTTATCTCTGTCATCAAGTGTTTGGTAGACACAGAGGCAGTGGCAGCAACCCACTGGGAAAACAGATTATAAGAGCCAAGGTTTCCCTTTACAATTCTCAATTTGCCAGTACATGAAAGGTTCCTCAGGAGCAGGCCTTTTGAGCTGTAGCACCCGCACCTGAACTGTAGTTGAGTTCCTTTGATAAGCGTCACATTTAGATACCACATACGTGGCTACTGCTTCAAACCCGGTTCTCACCCAGTTTTGGGTAACCATTTGGGTAACACCATTTCTCACACCCAGGTGTCCGACAGAGTGCATTTGTCGAGCTACAAAGGGGATTAGGCTGTGAGCACCACATTCTTTTCTAACCATGTCCTTTTCTCTGCTTTAGAGGCCTCAGCCTGAATATCCTGTAGCTGTCCCCTTTTCACCAACAGAGGTTTCACAGGGGTCTCAGACTCCTGTTCTACAAGTACTGCTCACCTGACAGCTGCATCTGCAAAGTTATTCCCTCGAGTTACTGGAAACATTTCTTTATTATGTGATTTACACTTTACCACAGCTACTTCAGTCAGTAGCTGCAAAGCTTCTAACAGTTCAGAGACAAACCCAGCATTCTTAACTGGAGTCCCTGCCATGTTGAGGAAATCCCTATTCCTCCACCGCCATCCAAAATTGTGGCATACACCAAATGTATATATAGAGTCTATATAAATCACTACAATTTTCCATTTAGCATATTTACAAGTTTCAATTAAATCTTTTCATTCGGTCTGCTAGTTCTACACCAGATTATTCACAGTTTATACAGCCAGGCAGGTAGCCTGCACAACACATAAACAGCCCCTTGGCCACTGCATCAAGGGGTCCTGAATAATAATAACCCACCAGACGATGCCCATCTCCATGCTCCTGCACCAGCACAACAGCTCACAACCCATTTCTTTCACTTACATACAGATTACATACAGATGATCCGTCTGAGGGAATCCAGTCCAGGGCCAGTGCCTGCAAGAAAGCTTGTTTCAAAACATTAAAAACGGTTTCTGCTGCAGGGGTCAAGGCAATTTTGTCTTTAGACTGCACTACCCCCCTTAAGCCAATACGTCACCAGACGAGCTCGTTCTGAGAAGGCATTCACTCTGGCTTTATCATGTAGTTGGTTTTATACTCCTTTTTTTTGTCTGAAGATCTAATACTTGGAGTAGCCCAGCCTTATGGATTCCCTCATTAGGTAAAACAATCACAATATCACATAACTCTATTGAGTTAGTTTACATAAATGCTATTTCATACAGGAATTCCTTATAAATGCTGCAGGGCATCCCAGCCCAATAGGTAGTTGAAACTGTACATCTTTAGCCAAGAAAACTGTGACAGCTTGTATCTGCTTTAAACACAACCCTTGCCCCCCTTCTCCTGTAGCCCCCTGTTACCCATTAGAAAACTTAATATCACATCTTTATGCTGTTTTAGTCTTAAAACAGGACAGCTGTGCTCCTGTGTCCCCCAGTTACTGCACACTGTAAGATTATTTCACTTTTATTTAAATCCTGAGATAAATTTAGGAAGGCTACAAAGGGGCTTACTAGATTAAATCTATTAGTTCACGCACGGCTCTCGTTTCAGCTTCTGACATGTTCTTTAATTGTGAAATCAAGCCTCTTTCTTACAATTTCTCCAAAAAACACCTTTTTTTTAGTAACTGCACACCAGCTTATTAGTAGTTTTCTCTTTGGGGTCTTGCCCCCCTTTCCCCCAGGGCTAGTTAACTCAGGAGATTTATCCCAGTCCTCATTATTTTCTTGAAGGGGTCTTATATCTTGGTATAATATTAAAGTCGCACAATAATTGCGTCAAACTGGCGGGTCCTTTTTCTCCTCTTTGGGAGTCTTTTTACCTCCCATGTGCAGCACTCGCACTTCTGCATACATGCTTCGCATGTTATTAAATCAAATCTGTCTCCACTCTCCGTAATATCAGGAAAGCATAGTTGTACAATCTTGGCAACATCAGGTTTTAACCCACTCAAGTAAATTTGTTTATTACTGTGTAAGTTTCTTCATTCACTTCCTTTTCATCGGCTTACCCCGAGTATACTATCCATTTTAAATTTTAAATTCTTTACAATCATCAGGCAATTTAGGAAAAGACTCGACTTATGCAAATAATTCACTAGGAGACCAAGGTCAATGTACATATGCTGGAGTTCCTTCTGGAAAAGTGCACATTGGCATTTCACGGACAAGTGAAAAGGCTTTGGCTCCGGACCGCTTTCTAATTTCGGTGGAGACTTTTTCTTTTTAGTACGCATGGCCATGACTTTAGCTGCAGCTCTCTGTTCTTTAGTTTCAAGACTAGTCTTTTTTGAAGCTTCCCATCATTTCTGTGATTCCTCTTTCCCTGACATAAGTTTTCCAATTCACTTTCTTTTCTTTCTTCTGCTTCTCTTCTAAGTTTCCCCTTCTTCAGGAAACTTCTTTTTCCTAATTCCACTTTCCTCTGTGCATTCTGATTCACTTACAAAGATCCTTCATAGTTATGGGCCCCTAATTATCATATATAAATTATGTGCAAGTTCTCTTACACCTATTACCCTAGCTTTACAGTTCATGAACATAAACATTTTTCCTTCTGCGGGGACTCTAACTCGGGTTATAATCGTTTACACCTATTCCTGCTTCTCTGAATTTGTCATACATGTACTTTTGCTGGACTGCTCAGTCACATTTTCATCTTTGAATTTTCATTCCCCATTTTTACAGATCGGTGCCTTACTTAGAACCTTATCACATTAACTACTCTGCAGAGCAAAAACCACACGTCTGTGTTAAGATATGTTCATTTCACGAGTCCCAGACCCGTTATAAGTCCCTGACTTATGGAAGAGAACACCCCTGTGGCTCGCTTTTCAAACTATTAATTTTTTAAGGATCACTTACTGACGTCAGACAGCTGCCAATTCTCCAGACGCGTCTCTGGAAGGATAAACAGTTTATCCCCCTAGGTTAATCGAATTTGCTAAAATTGTCCGGGTCCGGATGGAGTTTCAGCAGCCGTCCGCGCTCAGGTTTGTGATCCTGGACGAGCCCCCAAATTGTCATGGAAATATTAATTTTCAAGGAAGCCACAAGAGAGAGTTCTCACCTGAGTAAGGTCTTTATTTCAATATTGCAATATTGGGAGTCTCTGATGCACTTTGGAGAGTGGCAACAGGGCTCCCAATATTGCAATATTGAAATAAAGACCTTACTCAGGTGAGAACTCTCTCTTGTGGCTTCCTTGAAAATTAATATTTTCATGACAATAGTCTCCACTCCTACTTACTGGGACGAGAGTTTGATTTGGACACTGACCACCGAGCACTCACTTGGTTGCAGACCATGAAATATCATAATGCTAGGGTGAAGCGGTGGTACTTGGCGTTACAACCATATTGTTTTAAAATTCGTCACAAATCTGGCAAGATGAACATCACTGCGGACTACTTATCTCAATTGCCGACCTTCGTCAATCCTGAAGAGGAGGGAGGTAACGTGACAGAGGATCTCTGTCACCGTCCGCAGACAGTACAGTACACGACACCCATTATCCAACTTAAGTTACACACGTTCTTGCACACACTTTCCTGCTGGCTAGCTAGCTAGCTCATGAGGGTGCACACTCGGGGCTTGGCTAGCAGTTTGCTATTTCATACACGCAAAACATTACCACATCTTATTTCAAAATCAGTTCCTGTTACCTGTAGAGACAAACACAAACTCTGTAGGTCTATCATTATGTTTCTGTTTATTTGTACTTAGCTGTGTGAGGGAGCGTTCTGTCTGTTTGTCTCTTCCGTGTTGCTGTCCGACTTCCGGGTATGGTGGCCTCATTGGTCCAAACCCGATACCCGTTTTCAGCTTGGCTTTGTTGTGTCAACGCTGAGTGGTGCATGCGCACATCTTCCGGTAAAGGAAGTACCAGTTTTACAGGTGGTTAAAAATAAGTAAAATGTATTCAGGGTTGGTATTTTTTTTGTACATTCTGTATACACAATTGTTTAAAAGAATGAAGGAATTGCCATGTTGGGAAATTATTTTATCTTGAAAATGCAGCTCCATAATTATGTAACAGTGGTACAGTCCGAGGGGACAGGGCTATACGGTACCTATTTTGGAGGGGGAAGAGATCTAACAGAGCTTAGTCTCGCTATAGCTGCAGTGGGGAGCTGATAGGACCTAAGTGTGGTAGGACTCCTGGTCTCTATTTCTTAGATAAAGTGTTTGTTTGCTTTTTTGTGTGTACTAGTTCCATTTTGTTGTTTTTTTGTTGTTGCTATATATAAGTGTGGGGAGCACTGTCCTAAGAAACCATCACTTTTGCACCTAAGTGCAATTGCGGCTGAGTCATCATTCTGTTTTAAAAGGACTCACTTTAGCACCCCTCCTGCCCTCCCAGTGACAATCCACCACCACACTTTAGTATGGGTATCAGGTGATTTTCCTTGCATGCAGTCTCTTTTGTCACCAAACATGCCGATGGTGTGCATGGCCATAAAGTTAAATTTTGGTCTCATCTGACCACAACACAATTCCAATTGTAGTTCCTATAACACTTGGCAAAGTTCAGGTGCTTCCAAAGAGCTTGTTGACATTGAGGTGGTGTCTAACAGTTGATTTTGAAACTTGTATTTTTTCATATCCGTTACCTGATCTGTGTAGGTCAACAACCATCTGTCTCTTTTTAGCTGAAAGCTCTTAGGATTTACCCATGGTGATGGATGACAAAGAGATTTTACATGCCTGCAATCTCATATTTATACCCCAGAGAAACAGTAACGGGTGTAAGGCAGCAATAGAGTTCCTGGAGACTGAGACCAACTAAAAAGTATAGAATTTCATAACAGACGCCACTTTGTTTGGTTTTATTTTAAATATTCTTTAGGGATGCCAATATTTTTGACCCCCCTATTTATTTGAGAAAAATACTATTACTCAAAAAACATTTTTTTAAATGAATAACTTTATGAGAGCAAAGGTAAGTTGTTTCCCCAAACATTTGAGCAGAACATTTGAATCATTATGTGTACTGTTTATTTTATACCATCATTTTTGCTGAATTTCATGAAGGGTGCCAATAATTCTTGAGTTGACTGTACATAATACAATGGGCAATTTCTAAGCATTTCGAAAATTATTTAATCAGGTTACTTGAAGAAAGTCAAAATGACCAAAGATCAAATGTGCAAAAAAATGTACTAATAGCTTTAGCTAAACTCTTTTTCTGTTAAATCAATTAATTTATAACATTTTACAGTAACCAGATATTAGGCCTTTAGTCAGGATAAATAAGACATAAGAAATAGAAAAGGATTCATCATTCTGTTACTTGGGGGGGGGGGGGGGGCAGGGGTTACAAAAATAGAGCATTACATACCAAGCAGGAAAATAATTAGTATAACTAATCATAAACCCTAAATTGTAAAAGATATGCTGCCAAGAATATATCGGTGCAATTGGTACTGTATAATTAGAGGCATGTGAGTTCTTTTTTCTCCGGTAAGCTTTGGTGAAAAGAGCAATAAATAAGGCACAATGGGTTAAACAAATATTTATTAATAATGACAGTAACTCACACTAAGAACACAGCACATAATACAACATTCAAGGATCCTATATCACTCCTACAAAGGCCAACAACAAAGAAAAACTTGCCTTCTAAACGAAACAAAATCAGGCGTACAGTTAAGTCTCTCTAAAAATCTGGAGATTTTTAAAAATCTATCCCTAATCTAAAAATGCATCCACTAACCAGGAGTTTTTAACTGAGGGATTCTTTATACAGGAAATCAAGAGTTTTCCTAAATAGAAAACTCTCTTAAGAATGTTCAAATACTTAACTCGAATCTAATGATTGGAACAAAGACCTACTGTATCGCCTGTTCCAATCATTACTCTCACTTATGCCTTTCTGTCTGTCGTGTGTCATTCCCTCTCTTTCTCTGTCTTTTTAGTGTTACTGGACTGTTATTGGCTCTTAAATGATTAACCAAGAATTTAATTAACCAATATAAAACAGACACTTGTTTTGATCAATAGCTGAGTATAGAGGCATGTGCATGTTTAGTTCTCTGGCACAGTTTTGTTGGAAAAAAAGCAATAATTCAGGCACAAAAATATTTATTAACAATTGCAATACAAACACTACACACAACATAAACAATTTTCTTATTAGTAATAAGGGTCTTAGCATTAGTAATGTGAGATTACAGGCATCAATCAGATGATAGCATGGTTTTCAAACAAGAATGGCACTTTATTCTTTAGGTGCACCTGGGCTGACTTTTGGGATCAAACTAAGCTTGTCCTAAAAGTCTACAGTACAACAAGTGTTAGAAGTATTGTAAATGAACACCTAAGCAACTAGGCACCAAAATTGAACAAACCTGGTTTAGAGACATTTTTAAGACTCCCTTGATGATAATGATAAATACACTAGATTTCTTATGTAATGCGGCACGTCCTCTGCAGTTACAATTTCAACACTTCCTTGATGTAAGACAATATGTTTCCTTTTAGGTTCAACGGTTTCAATTACTCATGAAGTTGTATTGGCAATTAATTCATTCATTTAAAATGCTTCAAGTCACAGCCATAATTATAGGTAGCATGTTTAGCTCAATTCAGCATGATCTTAAAGGCAGGTTTTGTGTAAATAATGAATAGAGCTCTAAACATTTTTATTTTAAAATAAAAGCTATAAAGAATTTTGGCCTTCCAGCTGTGGTCGTAATTATAAACACATGAAAACTAAAAGGCAGAATACATTCCAGACAGCAGTAATGAGAAAAATGTCATTATTCACAAGGCTCTTTTACTATTGTGAAGCTACTATTATTTGGTATGTACATACAGTAAGTCTAGTTTTTGGTTTTGGCCTCATCGTGCAACCATGGAAGGAGCAATAGCACAGAATGTTTTTCAAGCATCCAAAAGCACATCTGCACTGCTACAGCAGGACCCATATTTCAGTTTTCTGCATGCTCAACTGAATTCTCAACATCATTTAGATACCAAAGACCATCAGAAATACAAAAAGGCTACTTATGTGAATGTCCCTAGTGATATTGCTCAAAGGTTAACAAATACATGGCCAATGTTAAAAGCCCAGGCCTATGATTTGTAAAGCATATATGCATTTCTCCCACTTGACCATCTCAAAGCATGGTCTCAGCAGTTACTGCATACCTTCTATTTAAAGCTGTTAATATTTGATATCAAGAAATGACAATCATTCAAAAATGTATGTCTTGTTATTCAAATACAGTACATGATAAAAGTATGACTTCTGTTATCAAACTGATGTATGCTAGTATTATAATACAAATATTAGACCTTGCTATTAGACCTTAAACAGTTACATAACTTTTTTGTGTGATTTAACTTAGAAAGGAATCTTACTATAAAGGGCCAGAATTACAGAGGACTGCAAAATAAAATATCTTCAGTTACTTTATTCCAGTGGCAAATAATTAGTTGCAAGTGTGAAAAACAGACAGGGGTCTGCAGGGGTTTTGCAAACCTTTTCCACTTTTACTAGAAAGGGTAAGAAAAGATATCAGAAATAATGTGACTTTATTAACTGTATAATTTTAAGTTTCTGAACAATTCTTAATGTAATCTGCAGTTGTAAGTTCAATAAAAAGCATACATTTAAAATAAGTGTTCGATTTTGTGCTATCGTGAATGTAAACAATACTTTTCCTAAGAATGAAAAACAGAATATACAAGCTCTTTAGTTATAAATGATATGCTCAATGTTAAACAGTAAGACATTCTGAACACTGTAAAAAACAGTAGGGCTCCTGTTGACTTCATATAAAGTACTTACAAGCAGGGGAGTGTATCTTAAAGACTGCTGCATTAAATAATGGAACAAGACCAGCTTGAACTATTTTTTAAATACAAAACAATATCAGTGTTGCTGTTTTACCAAGGGCATTTTTCTCAATAATTCCTAGAAAGGTTGCAGAATACTCACTTTATAGTTTATTTTGACATTTGTAGCTGAACATTTTTTCTACAATTTTAATTGTAAAGTAATTTTATACCTACATTATAAACTACAACAGGGTATTCAACAGGAAATGCACCATATCAATTTACCAACAGGAAACAAGTCTGGCTCCAATGGGAGGTGCTGTACAAAAAAAAGATCATATGTGCAGAAGCACAAAGGTATGTAATAGTTTAGAAACATAAAGTCAGAAATGTTTAATCAATTGGACTTTTCAAAAGACAGAAAAAGCTCATTCTAATATATTGTACTTGAAATAAGACAAAGATTACAAATACTGAAATATGTATGCTATTTTTTGTGAGTTTACTTTTCTGTGTTATATGACAAGGCTAGTAAAACATGTTTTACACTCCAATGTATAGACATTGCATCTTGGTGCAGACAGTGATGCACTATGGGTTTTATAAAGCAATACACACATCCTACTCACAATTGGAATATCTGTACTACAAATCCCTTGACCCCATTATATTGTGATTATACAGGACAGCTAGTTACTCTAGAACTTATACATTTTTTCACCGTTCACTATTTGTTGCATAGGTCTTTTGAGGGAAAATACATATTTCCCCCCCTTTATTTACCTAAGGAGGAACTAAAATCCTTCTTCAATTCTTGTAGTCCTTCATACTGCACAGTGGATCCACAAGCCTATTGTGTACATGCATTAACCCTTAAAAAAGAAAAATGAACGAAGAACAGATATGTAAATCACACATATATACACACTTTTAAAATATATTTTGAAAGAAAAAAAAAACACGGTCATTATCCAGCTTTTACCCTTTTTTTAAAGTAAAAATAGGACTTGGTATTAGCAGAACTCTGTAACATTTATTATTTACAAGTCACTTTAAATCTGCTTCTGCATAACTTTAAAGTTAAAGTGAACAAAAATAATTATGGAAAAAAGACTAATTTCACTGACTAGAAATTGGCAATTTACTCAGATGGAGTCATCATATACTTATTTCTGTCCTGCAAGTGCAACAGCAGACTTTTTATTTACATTTGATGTTCTTTTGTAAAAATAAACATGAAAGTCAGTCTACAACTGCTCATAGATTTAATTATGAATTAATATCAGACGTATTAACTACCTGTTTCAGGAATATAACTCTTGTTACCTAAAACCCAAGAATAATATGTATAAATGCTAAGGCAAACTCACCTTTGAAGTACTTGACAGTCTTCACTCTCAGTTCTAAAGTGGCATCTTCATCACAGACAAAAATGGTGTGTGGGTGCTGCTGGAATGCAGAAACTGTCCACATGTGATTGACTCCTTCTTCAATTGCTTTATATAAGGCAAAAGCTTTGTGGGCCCCAGTGATTAAAATCATTACCTAAAAATATATTTCATTTGAAGTAATTTAAAATGTATAAAAAACCTTAATTAGTGAAATTTAAAATGTGAAAAATCTACATATCTTGAATTTCCAATGATACAACACTAGTTCTTGAAAAAAGGACATTCTATACATAAAACTACAAAACAATAACAGCTAAATTCATAGTGCTCTATCAAAAGAAAATGTCCTTATTTGGTCTTGGATGGACAATAAATGGACCAAACAGTTTTCACTATTTGTAAAATATTCAAATTAGATTATTTATATTTTAATACAATTTAACTGTAAGATTAGGAAAACAGTTTGAACTTTGAAAGACAATTCTTCTCAGCCAGAGATTGCACATTGGCATACGACAAGTTATAAGCGACATATTATAATCTTTTTTTTTATTGAAACACATTATAATATGACTACAGGTTAAAAGAAAAAAAACATCATTATTTTTTATGGCCCCAATCCCAAGTAACCACCCTGGGTGGCAACAACAAGAGCTTTCCCCATCACTGATATCAGCTCTCCCTGAGTTGAAGAATTTTGAAACACTCCATTTCAGAATAAGAAGCAATCAATTTTGTGACTTAATCCTTGAAGTGGAATTTGACCAGTAGAGCAAAAATCTTACCAGAATGCAACCAATAAGACAAATAACTGGGTGGGTGAGCAAGAGTCCAAGTGAAATGTAACCACTTGTATAATGACCTTATCTTGATCTTAATGCATGTGATGTAATGATTTAGCTATACACTACATAAGGAAAACTAAGGGGAATTCTACTAGTCCCACAACAAAAGTATTGTGTAATGAATACATATGCAAGATACCCTGAACTAGCATATCCTTATGTTCATATACCAAAAGCATGGAAACTGGCTATGCAGGTGATGTATACAATAGGATGAGAAGACAGCAGAACTGTTAAGCACATTCTGCACAGAAACAAAAACAAAATAGACTAATAATTTACCTCTCTTGCATCCATAACCGTTCCAACTCCCACAGTTAATGCCATAGTAGGAACTTTGGTTAGGTCATTTCCAAAGAACCTTGCATTGGCTACTATTGTGTCCTTAGCTAGAGTCTTCACGCGGGTCCGAGACACAAGGCTGGACCCAGGTTCATTGAAAGCAATGTGTCCATCAGGTCCAATGCCTAAAACAAAATTACAAAAGGAAAACTTCAGTTCTGTTTAACCTTAACATTTCTATCTACAGTATGTAATTCAGTACTCTGTGAATTTAGTCTCATTCCACTAAGTCATGCATAAAGACTGAAGGCATAAAGATAATTCATACTGTGTTTTGTTATCTGTTCCTTTCCTCAATTCTTTTAATACCTACCATATTAATTTTTCTAGCTGTGGGGGTCAATTTTTGAACAACTTACAAATCCTGTACTTTTTTGGGGTCACATAATATTTTAAGTGTCACTTTTCCTCAAAAGGAAAGGACTGTATACATCGTTATTTTGTAACTGAGCTTCATGACATGAAAATTGTACAAGATAGTTGGATCTGAAACTGAAGGCAAGGAAACAAGGTAATAATGAAATTAATTCTACATGATTCAAAGTTGTGACTATACAATGCCTTGCAAAAGAATTCAGACCACTGACCAATTCTCTCATTTTACTGAATTACAAATTCTACATCGAATTTGTGTAAAGTGTAAACTTAGAGCTTCTGCAACACATGGACTGAATACTTATGCAAACAGCATATTTCAGTTTTTTTTATTTTTCTTTATATT
Source organism: Lepisosteus platostomus (assembly GCF_059453375.1). Lineage (NCBI taxonomy): Eukaryota > Metazoa > Chordata > Actinopteri > Semionotiformes > Lepisosteidae > Lepisosteus > Lepisosteus platostomus. The sequence continues at coordinate 24,755,929 of NC_142611.1, forward strand.
TTCTAACATAAAAAATATCACATTAAAATAATTAATTTTGAGTTTCAGTGCTTTGAAATAAAAATATCACAGAGGACAAAATGTCAATGTAGGATTTGTAATTCAGTAAAATGAGAGAACTGGTCAAGGGTCCGAATACTTTTGCACTGTAGATATTTTACATTTTCAGTTCCAGAATAATTTTTCTAACACTTCACCTATTACCACATAGAGGTATGCCAATAGATTACCTCTACCACAATTATTATCTTGTGTGCAATGATTACATTGTGCATACAAATGTGTACTCATTAAACTTTATTTACATCAAAGACTTACTTCTATCCTTAAACTCATGTTGTGGGTAAAATGTTTTGTACGCAATGAGATATAAAGTAGTTAGTATTGCTGCCTCACAGCATTGGGACTCTGTGTTCAATTCCGGATCCAAGTGGAGTTTGTGTATTCTCCCCATTTTTGTGTGGGTTTCCTCCGTGCTCCAGTTTCCTCCCATAGTCCAAAAACATAACGGTAGGTGAATTGGCTTCTTGGAATACTGGCGTTGTTGTGAGTGTGTACGTGTCTGTGTCTGCCCTGTGATTGCTTGGTGTCCTGTCTAGGGTCTGCCCTGCTTCACACCCATTGTTTGCCGGGAAAGGCTAGAGCTCAGTAAAATATGCATAGAACCACATTACGATTAACTATTTGTATACTGAGCATCCAAGGAAACGTTTCACTTAAAACTGCAATCTCTGAATTCATCCTATTGCTGAGATATTTAGTAAAGACATCAATAAAGACCATTGAGCCTGTTCCGGAAGCAGTCATACATGCCCAAGCCTTGATACTCCACACTACACTCCACACTTTAGCCTTTCCATCACTTTGATAGATGTTTATTTGGGTTTCATCTTTCCATAAAACATTATTCCAGAACTCCTGTAGCTCACCTCTGTATTTTTGTTTTGCAAATTCCAATCAAACTCTTCTGTTCTGGCTGCTGATGGGGGGCTTACACCTTGCAGTATAGCCTCTGAATTTTTCTTGGTGAAGTATTTTACGGATTGTGGTACGCAAGATTTGCACCCACATTCTAGGGATTATTTTTGACTTCACTAACAGTAATTCAGTTTCAAAAGATTTCAACCATGGCTACACCTTCAAAGCTCTTTTATGTGTGTGAAATGTATGCAACGTGTAACTCATGGCCTAAGGGTTGTTCAGTAATATAATATTTTCTTGCAGTTTTCAGTTTTTAAAAATTAATTGTACCACTTAGAAAAGAGCATATTTGTTTCCTTAAAAGACAGTTTAAAGTTTCTCTGTGTATATTATACTGAAGTAAACATCAAATCAACAGTAATAAAACCTCAAAACCTACCTCCAACAAAAAGGTCAATTCCACCTGCTTTTGAAATCTTTTCTTCAAATGCATCACATTCAGCTTGCAAATCATGTGAATTCCCATCAAGAATATGGGCATTGGCAGGATTAATATCAATGTGTTTAAAAAAATTGTTCCACATGTAGGAATGGTAACTTTCTGGGTGGTCCCGAGGAAGACCTATGAAAACAAATTAGAGTTTATTATATGTCAAAACATGACTAGTGTCATTCCATAACAATTCAACTTTGAGTCAATAGTTCACTATTTCAGACTTCAACAGAAACATTAATCGGGGGGCTTCTTCGATTAATGGAGAAATGCAAATTACAAATGTTAAATAATGTAAATAATTTCAAAAATGTTTTCTTCACATGATCACCAACATGAAGAAAAAGTGACCTTGCCAACAAAATTAACCTTAGTTCAAATTTGATGCTACCATAATATGTAAAACCTCCTTTTTCTAGCTAATCTGGAATGAAATAATCCATTTTAACACCAATAATTTGTTTGACTCAAAAGATGCACCGAAAAAAAGACGTTTCTAAATGCCAGGTACACACCCTGTTAAGTTTTCTAATTAATGCCGTGTTTAAAATTGTCACATAAGGAAACCAAACCAGCTTCCTAAAACATATCCCATTGTTACAAAAATGCCCTTCCTGTAAGAGTGCTGACTAAGCACAAACTTATTTTAAAGGACAGGTGTCTACCAGTACAAACAAAAAATCTACTTACCTACATATTCATCCATATTGAAGGTTTTGACATATTTAAAGGAGAGATCTCCATTTTTGTGGTACTCAATTAATTTTTTGTAGCAACCCAAAGGTGTACTTCCTAAAAACAAAACAAATTGCCCTGTAGGTTTTTTAAACAATCAGAGAATGTTTTTAAACAAAGCATAAGTTAGACAAGTAAAACTAGTATAGTCTTATGTAATTAAGTAAATCATAACTTGCACAAATAAAGAACAGGTACTAGATAAATTGCAGTTTGACTTGCATGCCCATTTAGGAAACAATTGTTTTTCATATTGTGGCTATAAAGGCAAAATTAAACAAAAACTTCAGTTTGTGGTTTTAATTTTAAACAGAAAAATACAGAAATAACATTGCATATTTTCAAACAAGTACCGATTAATGATTTTCTATCAAAAAGAGCTTTCCAGAAATAAACCATGAAGTGATGCATTTGGAACTTGCACTGGATGGGTGGGATAATTAAGATTAGGTCGAAAGAAATAATTGAATCAGTGTAGAATGTAGAATTCTTCCATGATATTGTGGTGCATCAGTTGTCATTAGCACAAGCTGGAATGCATCCATTGAAATGGACATACTATACTAAAGACATTTATCTTTTCTTACTTCTCCTTTGTGGAAACAAGAGAAGCATACAGTATGTTGCAGGCAATAGCTTACCTGTAGGTAATCCTAATGTAAAATATTTATCTGAATTAGGTTTGAATTGAATAATCCTGTTGCGTATATATTTCGCAGCCCATTCACTGGCCAAGGCATAATCTTCAAGAATTACTAGTCTCATTTTTATGTTCTTCTCAGAGAAAAAGTAATAACTGCAAAGGAGAAAAAAATGTTACTTAACTGAGCCATGCATATAAATTTTGTTGCTAAAGACAAACATTATTGGCAGTCCGATATATATAATATAGTCTGGCAGACTGATGCAACTCTTTAACCCTCATCCTTTTAAGACCCACCAACTAAAGTAATAGGAGAATATAAAGATTTTTTATTATTATTGCCTCGATCTTGGAATAAGTTTGAAACAAAGCTGAACAAGCAGCCTGAAATTGATTACAAGCCATCATGTATGTGAACAATACTAGAAGTATAAGGACTCTTTTTACTTTTTACTTTTTAAAAAACAGTGAATACAAAAAAACTTTGTACCAGGTCAAACTAAATAATACCTTCATCACCAATTCTACACTGAACTGCTTCAGAAAAAAAAACAGCAGCATTTATTTAGTTTCTGGTGCCTTTAGAGTATGGATCAAACTAAATAATGAACAGGATAACAAGCCTAATCGTATGATTATATTGATATACATCCATTTTCTACCTGCTTCTTCCAATACAGGGTTGCAGGAGAGCCGGAGCTTTTCCCGGCAAGAAACGGGTGCAAGGCAGGGAACACCCTAGACAGGACCCCAGTCCATCGTAAGGGACACATTAATTTTATAGGGGGCACTTTGAATCCACCGTATACCAATAAGGGTGTATAGCCCCTTATGAGAATGAGGGTTAAAATGGAGTGGTAAATAATCTGAAAATAATGAAGTGTAATTCGGTTTATGTTTATTTAGGTCATGGGTGTAACAACTACCACTCGTTTATAAATTTGGAGAATGTGAACCAGGATATTGTGAGGAGGTTCTAACTTGCTGTTTCAGTTTTACTTGGAAAAAGAAATCAGACTGCTTAACATGCTTTGTTGTATGGTCATTTTTCTATAACCTTCAAAGTTAACATTAAAGTGTTTTTTTTAAGTGATATCACTCAAATGACGTTTTTATCCACGTAATATACACAAGTACAACACAACATTATATTACAAGTTATTTTTTAAGTTAATGAATTCTAAATGTTTGACAACAAACGTCAAACAACTGTCCGAGCATCTGGATAAAAGGCTTTTGCCAGTACTGTAACATAGTCTTCATCAACACCAACAATAAAAAGTATTAAAAACATGTTATGTTTCGTAAACATCCACCTTTTTATACTAAGTTGAAAAACATTCTCCATAAATGTTTATCGTCTTTTTTAAAAAATAAACACAAACTACAAAATTCCGACTAAACCCTGCGAATTCTGCATCTTTTTTTAAAATAGCTAAATTTGTCCGGTATGAAAGTTCGGCTTCAGATTTAACTCAAAGCTTGTAACGTATCTTTACAATCATAGAACAAATAAAATAATGCTCAGTAAATATAGCTATACATATATATATATAATTACAAAATAATACATTCTTAAAAAATACATTTAAATTTACCCTCTTCCCTTTATAGACTGCAGCTACTTCACTGCTAGAAAGCCCAGGTTGCTCATGTGATTCACTGGAGATCATGTGGCCTGTGTACTTTCACGTGATATACTGTAACTCTGCAATGCAATTGGTTAGCTGTTACAACGATGCACACGGTGGAGTGGCATTGTTTGGGATTTCTGATTTCGAAAACTGGGTATGAATTGATTTTACCTTTGGTTCTTATATGAAGTCTCTGGTTGAATACAATGAAACTGCGTGTACTTCAAATACGTTTTTTTAAATAAAATAAAGTTGCTTAAAAAAGTATTTTGAAAAACATTTATATATTGGTTTGTTGTTGATTTATTTTTAACCAAACATGTATATGAACATAATAATATCACAAAATCGCATTACCTAACACATCCTGTCTCAGCCGTAGAAGACTGTAATTCTTTTGAAGTTGTCATAGTCCTCTTTGTGACGCTTGAGCAATTTTGGAAAAAAAAGGGGGGGCGTAAATTACAGTGTACAGATGTGCAAAGCTGGTAGAGACTTATGCAAGAACATTCATGGCTGTAATTTCTGTCAGAGGTACCTCTACCAGATATTGAATCAGGGTAAGTTATTTGTGTATTTATAATTCAGAGGATCAGTTGACAAAGTAGAAGTAGTGAAGTGCTTTACAGGATAAGCCCCAGCTCCTCTGTGAGCCTGTCTTAGATACGGTGTTAAGAAAATGGATCGATTGATTAATTTTGTTTTCATTTTGACTGTAAATTATAAAGTGTTTTTTGTAGATAAATGACAAAAACTCCTAGTTAAATACATTATGATTTACACTTTTTAGCACAATAAAATGCCAATTACTGTGGGTTAAAACATTTAATCCTGATGTGCATAACATTACTGTAAAATGCTTTTAATACATTTTCAGTCACCACTGTTGATAACTTGTTAACAAGCTAACTTAAAAGAATATTTCATGAGTAATTTTAAATTTCATTATTATAGTACTCTATTTTTGAACATTTCCATTTTAATGGGCTTGTCATGGAGTTCATAGGGTATCAGAATCTGACAGTATGATCTCTCATAGCCCATAATGTACAGAATATGCAAGAATTGACATCACTCCCTTGAAACTTAGTGTAGAATTCTGCCATTAAAGAAAGCCGTGTGTTATGGCATAGCTGAGTGCACTGCTGTCTAAAGAACGGTGTTGTGTCTACTCTGAGCCTGTAAGTGACTGTGATCGAACCCTAGCAAACCCAATGAGCAAAACTAAACAGACTACAAATGTATTAGATAGTCATAGGGTCCTAGTGGCCTGGAGCCAATCCTGGAAACCAATGGGTACAAGGCAGAACACTCTGGATGTGATGCAATCTATAGCAAGAAACACACATGCACACTCTGACACCAGAGTGACACTATCTCTTTGGACTGTGGGAGGAAACCATAGTACTGTGCAAAAACAAACACGAACATGGGGAGAACATACAAACTCCACACAGATAGCACTCTGGGTCCAGAATTGAATCCAGGAACCCTAGTAATTCAAGACAGCAAAGCTAACCAATGTGCCACTATGCAGGAAATGGTTAAGCATTTTGACAAAAATATGTAATTTTACTTTGAGAATAAATTTCTCATCTTTTACATTATTTTCAGAAAACCAGGATTTAAGTTCAGTTTTATTTTAAAAATGTACAAGCAGGTGTGTGATATGATCAGGGCAATTTTTGTTAAAACTAGTAGTGTCATCTAGCATTAGCCAGAATCTTTAAAACAATTTTCTCTTCATTTCTGAGGACATGTGTTGTCTGTTTGAGCATACATCGCTGGAAGGGAAAACTTGTCCCATATCAATCCCATTCAATTCCAGACAAGTTCATTTTAGGTTCAAAACCATAGACAGTTTTATGACTGTCAAAGGAAGTCAATAGTATCTACTTGAGAGGAGTCAGCTGTCAGTTATTATCAGTTGTTAATTGATAGCTGAATCCTCAAGCAGATACTGTACTGTTTGAGATAAGAAATCAGTGTTACACAATGTCGGTTTAGATAGTCCAAGTTTTGTGGACCAAGGCATCCTATGTTTTTAAGAGTGCAATAAAAAACTGCAAATAAGAGGACTATTCAGCACATTTTGCTCATTTGGTAGTTTAGTGGCTAAGTGAATCTAAAATTTAAGTCAGCTGTTTATTAATTTCTAATTGTTACCACTACTACTGAGTGTGAAACGGCACCCTGAGATGAACTTATCATTATCCCTTAAGATTTTGTGTACTTGTATCACATTTGCTCTCTCTTCTCCTTTGTAACATTTAACGTACAGTAGGTTCCTCATCTGTATACTACAGTTCCCAGAGACAAGAAATCATTATTTTATTCAGTATTTATTCACAGTATCCTAGATGTGGTTGTAGGTAGTGGGGGTTTGCTGTAATACTCAGAACTTAACAGTAAATTGTGAGAGTACTTGATGACTTTTAAGAACCAATCAAATATAATTTAGTATCACACACAAATTAAAAATATAGAGCATACTCATTATCGACATAAACCCAAAAACATGCAATAACAAACAACAAACTTATACAGTATTTGTGATACGAAAGCTGATTATTCACTCAGGGATTACAAAGATCAAAATTAATACCTTCAGAGTTAACATACATAGACTATAAATGTGTTGTTGTCTACCTAATAGCTTCCATCATTGTCATATAATTAAATCACATTTATATTCTCAGACACAAGTAAATATTCATTTACTATCATGAACTAAATGTGGTAATTATAATGTGAATAAATTAGAATATATACCATTAATATTGATCAGGAATAGCAACGTGCCTAAAATGTATTCTTGCAGTACACCACTTCTCAGTTTGATTACATGATTTCCTGTTTATCAACCAAATCTAAATCCTCATACTGTAAACTCCATTAGATTTTTATGGTTTTTGATTTGAGAATCAACCTCATGTGGGATCTTTGCATATACTTTCTGGAAATGTATTTCTAATGTCTTTGCTTGTTTGAATTATCCCTATAATTTGGCACTTACCATAATTTCCATAACTTTACCAGTAACGAGACACTTAACAAGTAACAAAATACAAACTGATTTGTTTGTAGTTTACTGGTTCACGTCTATCCCTCTTCTTGTGGATTAGTGTTACATTTGTGATTTTCTGAATCTTTCTACAGATTTGTGAATCTGTAGGTACTGCTCCCACTCTAAGTAGGAAACTACCATCAGTTTTTGATTATTTATTTTTAAATGTCCTAATCCCTCTAGAATCTCAGTAAAAGTTAGGCTGAAATTACCCAGTATTGCTAGAGCTTGATCTATGACATGGGGCATGTTATTAACCTCTTCTATGGTAAATTTCATGGAGTAACAAATGTTACTTGACTTATGAATATAATAATGTTTTTATTAGATAATGTGTGTTTTTTTCTGTTTTGTGTCCACATCCACTCCCTATAAAGGCTTCCTGCCACCCAAACAGTACAGTTGATGACAATCAACACAGATTGACTGCCACACTGTTTTCCTAGAGACCCATCAATTACCACACGGTTAGAAACATTAGATTAACATTACATTAGAAGTGTGGAAGTGCTCATCAACAGGGAATGGGACAGGAACAGAGGGATAGAGCAGAAGGTGAGATGGTGTCAGTTTTCCCATTCTACAGTAAAGGAGGTGAGTGAGGTCATGACCTCACCCCCAAGAAATTGTTTTATCTCAGGAAAGAAAGCACCACAAATGTTACTTTCTGCAGCACATAGCACATTGTTAATACTGCTCCTCATACAGTAATGCAGTGCTAATAGAAACTAAGAAACTCCAACTCTGTTCATACTGAAGGTAGGGCTTTGATTTCTTGTTACTGGTTGTTACATCCCAGTGTGTGGTCTTGTGTTTTTGTTGTTATGTTCCACACTTCTGACTTTAATTGTTCTCCCTCCCCCATTGGTCCATCATTTAATCATTGTTTCCATATTACATCATCTTCAAACAGCTTCCCAACCAATCAGAACTCATCTTATTCACTATATAACATGGAGGCTTTCAGATGGAAGGAGCCTTTCGTTTGACTTCGGTCCCGCTTCGCTTCGCTTTTTGGTTTTTGCTTCAGCTTGGTTTCGCTGTGTATATGTGTTCGTATAGCTTCAGCTTTTGTTGGTTCCTGTTCATCTCCTTATACTTTTGTTTGTGTGTTTATCCTTGTTTTGCTATTACCTTGCCGTAACATATTATATATTCAACCTTTGTGTTCTTTTGTATCCTGCTCCTGTTGACTACTCTCGTTTTCCCTTATTTGTATTCCTAGTTCACTTGTGTATTTGTGTGACCTTTTGTGTATAGGGTTAGTTTAGGTTGTTGGGTACATTCTACATGCTTAGTTGATTTTGTATTAGTAACACTATTTAGTACGGGTGAGTGCCGTTTGTCTTGTATGGCTTTGCGTAGTCAGTGAAGGTTAGCTAGGGTGTTTGAAGATGCCTGTTACGACCCAAAGTGTCTAGGGGTAAAGGGGTGTAACATTTAGGATAATTTTTGGAAGCAGGTGGATTCTGGTGAGGGACTAGGAAGTGTGATAACAAGGGTCGGTGCAAAAGTGATGATTTTAAGTTGAACAAGTGACTGGTTTGTAATTGGACACAATAATACACAGGGTAAGGGAACTAGAGTAGTGCCAAAGAAAAGAAAATAACAAACAAAATGGAGCTGGCTAAGAAAGTGAGGGAAAGCTAACCTGAATACTAAAGAAAACCCAAAACACACGGTCTTCTGCGTCTTCAACACCCTAGCTAACCTCCACTGACTACCCAAAACCATACAAGACAAACCGTACCCGTACTAAACTAGTGTGACTAATACAAGAATCAACTACGTGTGTGCAGTGTACCCAACAACCTTAACTAACTCTATACACAAAAGTTCACACAAATACACAAGTGAACTTCGAATACAAAACTAGAGTAGACAAGTAACAGGGTACAAAAGAACACAGAGGTTGATACAATAACAAGTTTGGCCAAGGTCATGGGAAAATAAGGATAACACAAACAAACGAAAGTACAAAGAAATGAACAGAAACCAACAAAACAACAAAGCCAAAGCTATACGAAAACACACAACCAGCAAACCAGCAAACCAGCAAACCAGCAAACCAGCAAACCAGCAAACCAGCAAACCAGCAAACCAGCAAACCAGCAAACCAGCAAACCAGCAAACCAGCAAACCAGCAAACCAGCAAACCAGCAAACCAGCAAACCAGCAAACCAGCAAAGGCGGACGAAAGGCCCTTTTCCTCTGAAAACCTCCATGTTAAATACTGAATAAGATGCACTCTGATTGGCTGAGAAGCTGATTGATGATGACATCATACTGGAACAGTGGTGTAATGATGGACCAATGGGGGAGGGAGAACAATCAAAGGTCATCAGTGTGGAGCATAACATCAAAAACACACATAAACCACACACTGGGACGTAACAACGCCGAAGACCGTTTGTTTTGGGTTTTCTTTTGTAGTTAGGTCAGCTTCCCTCACTTTCTTAGCCAGTTCCATTTTGTTTGTTGTTTTCTTTTCTTTGGGACCACTCTACTTCCTTTTCACTGTGTGTTATTGTGTTCTATTACATACACTTATTCACTTTAAAATAATCACTTTTGCACTAACCCTTGTTATCACACTTCCTAGTCCCTCACCAGAACCAACCTGCATCAAAAAATGATCCTAAATGTTACACCCCTTTACCCCTAGACACTTGGGGTCATAAAACTGGTGCAGCTATTTTACTGTGTTGGTCAGAAATTTAGAAGGATATATTCAACTTCTTTGAAATAACAATGTAATTTCCTTGAAACGAAATATCCTTGCTGCCCCACAAGCCGAAAGTGTATTTTCGGTGGATGCACATTCTTGAAAAACAGCAAACAAAAGGGCGGGATGTGTCTGGTGAGAGGAGTACAGTTTAATATTGTTTGTTGGTCATTGTTCAGTTTTGCTAGTTTTTTTATTTGGTAATTTTTCTCAGTTTTAGCTAGAAAAAATTTGCTGTTGTTACCGGAACTCTATGTGGTTGAGTTTGAGGAGGCTGAGGAGGAATTTTTCCCCAGGTTTTTCTTGATATCATCTTCTTTCCCTGGGTCTTTTTGCCTCCTCCAGAGTAACAGTAAGCAAGTAGACACTTGAACTCGATGGGCACCAATTTACAATGCCTTGGAAAAGCTAGGGATCGTGGGAGATAAGTAGATGTAACTGGCACTTTTTCAATTTATGCAGACTACCAGGTGTCATGGGAACCGGTTGGACTCGTTACGGCTTAGTACAGTACATACTGAATCTATAAAGTTTTTTAATGCAGAAAACTGCTCATTATAACCTTTTAAAATACGTACCTCAAAAGATGTGTTATCAACAATTTTAATACTGTTGTAATTATAGTTCTGACTTGTATTAGCTGCAGTGCAGCTTACTGTACAGCAGACGATAGACAAAGTCATTCAAATCAAAACATTTTAATCTGGCCTCTGTTTTACACTCATACCCCGGTATAAAAACATTCGGTATACAGTACAAATTTTTCCTAACCCGAACATGAAGAATTTGTACCTTTTAATTCATTATAAGAACGAAATTTTGCTAATCGGCTAACTCTCAAATCGGCTAATTCAGCACCACCAAACAGCTGTGTGTTTCTGCGCATGCGACGGGCATTGTGGTTAAGGATGTCATGAGGCAGCAGTGCTTTGTTTATGATCACAGCGAAAACTTGTGAAAAAGTGTTTTTTCTGTTTGTTTTATAGTTGTTGGTCATTATGGGGTCTTAAGGAAGAGAAAAAGATTCTTTAGCGTAATAGTCAACAACAGTATGCCGATCGCTTGGATAGTGATCTATTATGAAAGAATGAAAAATGTAAATATTATATCATTCATTATTTTACAGCTATTGTGAGTTGATTTGAGTAGAACTGCGTTGTTCACTAAGCTTGCTATAATGATCTGTATGGTATTATAGCGCCATGCGCATGCAAGGCGGGCTAGGAACAGTGCTGGAGGACGGGACTACTGGACTGTATATAGTGGGACAGATGCTGGGAGACATCCTCTTTCCTTCTGTGTCTGTGTTAGTGTAGGTGCAGCACTGTAATCCCTTTCCCTGTATGTGTACCTTTCCCCTGTTCTGGTTAATAAATGTGTTGGTTAACCCCTTTTCCTGAGTCTTACACTTCCATCTCATACCGAACTCCATGGTTGTTACAGTATTATACAGTATGTTTATGGTGGTTTTTGAATGAACTTGTCTTCGGTTTGGAACGGGGTGGAATTTTCCCCATAAGAAATAATGGAATTTTTATTTTCGATTTATGATCTCCTACCTTCTGAACAAATTTTCAGGAAGGAATTAGGTTCAGATACTGGGTTTGAGTTTATTTAGATTTTCACTGAAAGTGTTTATTTGTTTTTAAAACAAATACAGTATGACACTGCATGGTTTTAAAGCCATAACATTTTATATATAATATTTTTATAATAAAAAAATATAAAATTATCTGTTTCCTAATTGTTACTTAAATTAGCATTAAGAATAAATATCAAAAAATATTTTAATGCATATGTCAAACCGAAAAAAACACACCACATTAACAATATGCAATACAATAAATAAATACATTGTTTTCATATGTTTGTCTAACTGAGTAATTTCACTTTATAAACAGCCCCAGGATGTCACGTATGCTACAGCAGCTTTTCACTACACAGATTTATATATGTTATTGCTACTTCTATTTTTAATGTTTAACGTGCATGTTTTCAGAATAACCACAGGTAAACAGCTTAGCTGACTGGTGCATTAGGAATAGGAAGAAGTGAGGTAGGAGCTTAATGAAGACCTTGGCTTTTATTTAGTTTATTTAGGTTGTGGTGTTTTTCTCTCAGTTTTTGTAAATAAAGTGCACTGTCTGAACCATAGAGCTTTGTGTTGTTGTTTTTTTGTCAAACCAGCCAAAAGTAATACTTGAAATATTACCTGCTTAGACACAAAATAGCAGATCATTTACTTGCAGGATGCCAAGATACAAAAATATCAGGATTAAGAAGCGAGACACAAAGAGATTAAACATTTATTTTAATTTTGGTCATAACTTCTTATTCATTAATCAGTCTTATATACCTATTCAATATTTATATACCTAATGAATATTAAAAGATAAGTAAATATATCACTAATATTGGTGCCAATCAATAATGAAGATGGATTGAATGGAGAGAAGGGAGGGAACTCTGCAAAATCTTTGTGAAAGTAGACATTTCAGCATGGAACAATCTCCTTTTAAGAATTATACTCAACTTTATTTTAACAGTTAATACATGAAATTGGACTCTGGTTCCAGTGAGGAGAAAATCAGTTTCCTCCTGTCTGTAGCTACTATTTCTAAATATAAATATATTTAGACATGTTGATGAAAATTCAGCTGTATTAGTACCAGTGATAAAGCAAAACAGTGAGACCTTAACAGAATTCTGTTTATGTATGGACTCCCAATGTAACTGATATCTAGGAAAAAGTCTTCAACAGCAGTGATGGTAGTTGTGCGGTTTATGTTGTCTGATAATTGATCTGTGATTGATTGTACTGTCATCAGGTGGTGTGGCTTCCCACACTTTCTGCAGGTTTTTCACTGGTAAGCTTTTGGATGATTGGCTTTGACCTGCAGCTAAGATCATACCACCAAGATCATACCAGATTGATATTTCTTTGTAGACACAGAGGGTCCCATCATGGGCATTCATCATTAAGACTATTGTCCTGGTTTGACAGTCCCAGGATGTGCTGCTTATCAAGAAAGCCCATCTCACCTGCATTCCTGAATCAACAGGGCTATTCATTAGCCAGAGCGACAACCCTTGTAACATGTAACACTTAAATCTGTCATTTATTAATAAACATAGCTGCTACAAAGTTTTCTATCTTTGTAGAAAGCAGGGCTTGAGAACTTGATCTTCTGTGTTTCTGTTTATATCAGTAACCTCTGTGTGTGGTTTATGTGCAATTTCTTATACTGTTTGTTCTGTTTAAACTTGCTTCTTGGTCATTTCTGTATTAAGCTGTACTAAAGAAAAAAAAAACATATATGCCATGTAATGGTGGGGATTCCCTGACCCTAAAGGCTGAAATTATCATTAATATTTATAATTTGCAGGCATAGTAAGTTGGTGTCAGGACCTGATTTTTGTATTGATTTGATTACCTCCTTATTGTACAATATAAACTTCCAAATTTAACAACCAAATCAATCTTTAAAATCAAGTTTTAAGATATTCAAAATAAAATGTTGTTATTGTTTCAAATGTGATCAATGTTGTTGATAGACATGTTTTATCCTGCTCTGCAATCAACCTCTTTTAATATGAGACCTAATGACATTTGATATGGTTATTGACATATTTCCAGTACAGATTTAGAATGTTATTAATAGTACATCCTCTCACTGCCTAAACAGACTCTCATAGTTGAAGACATTTCTACTTGCAGTGAGCAAAGTACAATATTGATCCCCCAACATTCCTATAAAGGTATGAAACATTTTGATAATCTGCTTACTTTGTTGAACAGCTTAGAATAATCTTTTCTCTTCATGGAAAATATATAAATTTAATAAAACAAATATATTTATTTGCTTATCTATTTAATTTTTAAATGTATGAGGTTTAAGGTTTAAAAAATAACTAAGATAGTTTAAAAAGGTATAATGGAAGTATAGAAAGCTCATTAGGACCTAGCCAGTGGAATACATAAGACGTAAGATTGTTATACACAAAGCAGTAATGCTTTCATTTGTGATAACCAATTTCCTTTGCAATAGACAATTAATGGCATTAATTATATGAAGATAAAAAGAAGCATAAAAACTTTTAATAATGCAAACAGTGATGAGTAATTTTACTTCTTTTTATGATGTTTTAATAGTCAAGAGCCAGACGAGAAAATGTAAAGCCTTTACATAAACATATTGTACTGGTGTCTTTCATTTCTGAGAACTTACAGCGATTTTAAGTCATCTTTAGCACATAGTGGCGTTTACTATATTTAAGCCTGCTTTCATCACATCAATGGATTTTTTGTGATTGCATATTTGGTCAAAATTTTAAAAATGTAGCAGTTTCTAATACCTATTTTAATACTTTCTAAGGTGATACTGCCTGCTACTGTGGTACTGATTGTCTATTATTAATTGTACAACAAAATACATATTTGGGCACACAAATGTATAGTTTTACAAACTAAAAGGAAAATGTACTTGCAGTGTACTGTAAATTAAACTAAACAATTATAAAGAGGGCAGCACCATGGTACATTGGTTAGCATTGCTGTCTCACAGTGCTGGGACCCTGAGTTCAATTTTGGACCTGGGGTGCTATCTGTGTGGAGTTTGTATGTTCTTCCTGTGTTCTTGTGAATTTCCTTTGGGTGCTCCTGTTTCCTCCTACAGTCGAAAACACATATTGGTAGGTTAATTGGCTTCTGTGATCATTTGTCTTGTTGTGAGTGTGTGCTTGTCTTTGAATTTGCATCCCGTTCAGGGTGTACCCTGCCTTGTGCCTGTTGTTTGCTAGGACAGGCTTCAGCTCCCCCAAGAATTTGATTTGGAAAAAGTGGTTAGAATGGATGGAATATCAAAGAGTTATGAGTCTTGTTATTGAGAATTGTTGTTGGCCTACTAAACAAAACAGTTTCTCTGAAATTTTAAAATTTAATTGACCCATCCATAATAACATGTTCATGTTGTATCTAATTAACAGGAACATTCTCTAGTGATACTCTGATACATTTTTCCAAAAAGGAAGTTTACTTTTTCTGTCTCTAAAATGCTCCTTGAATACATTTTGCTAGGCTTTTCTAAAGTTTTGTATTAGGAATTGTCACTCTTCTTACTAAATGTAGCAGCAATAAGTTTACTTTTTAAACATTTTTCCATATGTGCTTCATTATGATACTAAGGTTATTTGTGTCATGAGATACAGAATATAGGGTCTCTACAAAGTAATGCTTTTTTAAATGAAGTTAATTGAAAGGGAGCTCAATGTTGAATTTACAGTTTATGTCATCCTTAATACCATTTTTTTCCAGAATGGAAGACCTTCAAAAGTTTGATCAAGACTTTTACCACTCAGGTTTTAATATTGATGGACAAGATAACTATACCTATGATGCTTCAGGCCAGCATTATCAAAATGAGTAAGAATCCAAGTTTACTTTTGTGCCCTTTTGTAAACAACAAGTATTTTAATAATAATAATAATAATAATAATAATAATAATAATAATAATAATAATAATAATAATAATTGCTTACACTTATATAGCGCTTTTCTGGACACTCCACTCAAAGCACTTTACAGGTAATGGGGACTCCCCTCCACCACCACCAATGTGCAGCATCCGCCTGGATGATGCGACTGCAGCCATAGTGCGCCAGAATGCTCACCACACATCAGCTATCAGTGGGGAGGAGAGCAGAGTAATGTAGCCAATTCATAGATGGGGATTATTAGGAGGCCATGATTGGTAAAGGCCAATGGGAAATTTGGCCAGGACGCCGGGGTTACATCCCTACTCTTTTTGAGAAATGCCCTGGGATTTTTAATGAATTAATGATGATTTAAGGCTCCACTGCTAAAACACAAAGCTCCCCACTCTAATTATTTAAACTTACAACAGATCTTTAAATACATTTATTGAGTTAATGTATTAGAAGTAAAGCAATCTGCTTGACATTATATTCCAATCATGTCATATTGGAATATAAGCAATAAAGCACTCTTAATTTCTGATTTTTTTCTAATGTATTATACAGTGGCTGTGGGACACCTTTACCAGAAGAGTATATGCACTCTGAAATGCCTTATACTGGACAGATTTTACAAGCCACAAAGCATGTGGGATCAACCTATACTGGAACAGATACTTTTGACGATGAACCTCCATTACTTGAAGGTAAAAATATTTTAAGGTGTTTTTTTTTATTTATTTTCTTCCAATACATATCTACAGGAAGAGTTTCAAAATGTTATGCTCCAGAGCAGAATTTACTTACTTTGCTAAAAGTTAGATTTCGAAAGGCTGTTGAGGAAGTTCCCAGTAAAATTTAAATTCTTAAATCATAGACATTGAACCCCCAAGGAAATAAGTGTGTATATGGACAGAAAATGTGTTACTAACTAGAAAACAACAACTAGAGATAAGGAGGTGAATACTCTTAACAGGGTGAGTACTCACCCAATTAGAGTATTCCTCTCAGTAGGGTATTCTTACTGTACTGTATATCAATGGTTTATTCACATTTTCTAGATTTCTAGATCCTCGTTTATTCAATTTTTCTGAGGATACCAAAGTAGGAGAATGAGTGAACACAGCTGCAGGGACAAGGCCTATTATTTCACTTAAAGCTTTCTGATAATCTTTGTGTACCTTGACCAACCAGTCCGTTGCCTCTCTGTGCAGGTGCACAGGAATGTGTCTAAAGAGGCTTCTCCAATAAGGGATATTGTAGTGCTGTATAAAGTCTAACAATATAATGATGAATAGCGCAGATGGGTTCCAGCAAGTATCCAGTCTGTTTTTTTCCCAGAACCACAGGCTAAACGTCACTATCCATCACCCAAAGGAAGGTCCACTGTAGCAGTAGATACAAATGAATAAAAGGCACAAAAAGTGTATTGTTGGAGAATTTTACTTTAATGATTGAAGTCTGGTTAGGATTAATTTGATTGATTTGTTTAATTGGGTAATTGGTCCTATCATTTGTAACACTTGTGCAAACCTAGGGGAAGAGCTTAGGGTTTTTAACTTCATCTAAGGGGGAAGGGAGAAAGTGAAGAGAGGAAGGAAGAAATCAGAAGGAGAGGTCAACTAGCCAGAGAATCCTGGAAGACTGCCTGAGCCACAGCTACATCTGCCCACAGACAAAAAACAGTATTCCAGTTTGTGTCATAGCAGGAAAACTTTGCCTGCCCTCCATAATTACACTTTTCAAATTAGAAAACCTTCTTCAGTCTTTTGCGAAGATAGTGTCTTTTTACATGACCACGGCAAAAGAAGTACGGACATTTCACAAATTAAGAGGTGTAAGAGGACCAGGGGAAGGGTCATTTATAACCGGTATTTCCATAACGAAACACTGGATATAATAAATATAGACCTAGGCGAGATGGCCGCCAAGGATAACCAGCTGACCAGCTGTTGGAAAAGATCTATGCAAAGATCTATGAAACAATGAGACACAGGTGAGCTGCGTCAAAAAACAGAATATAAATAAATATATATAAATATAAAGAAGCACTGAGTCGGCACGGAAGCCGATAAGGTGAAAGCGTTTTGGAGGAAGGAGAGGTTTAGGATTGTTTTGGAAGGAATTTAAGAATAACGCACTATTGGATAAGGTTTATGTATGTAGTGTGCTCTCACGAGGCACCAGTTCTGTAGGGTTTGGGCATTTACTGGGACAATTATTAATTGTAGCAGTAAATCACAAAATGATTCTTTTAATGGCTTTAGAATCCAACCATGCGATATAACTCAAACAACGCACACACACAGGTACTAATACACGAGGATACATTTATTAATCCATAGAATATGCATGTAAACCTAACAGATCTTATCGAGAGGGTTATCAGAATACAAAAGGTATATATTCAATCAGTTACGAAGAGTTACATACTGTATATCAAGAGGACATACGTTCAGTATATCATTCATTTAGACCGTTTCGTAAATGAACTTGGTTATAACTTCTACATTGGATACTCAAAACAAGTACATAACTCTTAGGAATTAAATTGATATCAACTGGCTGGGATAACAATTGAATTCTAGAGCTGTAATGCATTGAAGTTGAATACTCATCCAATCTCTGGGGATTCAGATCTCCTGCGGGCTCTCTAGCTCCGTGCCAGGCTGTGCTGTGCGGCTTGCGACGGTGCGCTGCTGATGCTCACTGAAGACCGGCTAGTTAATTTTGGCTGAAACTAGCAAGAGTTTGTGCACAGGAGAAAAGATGAAGAGGAAGAGGACCGGTTCGTTCCTGATGAAGCGCTAGTTCTGAATAGTGATTCAGCTGTCCACAGTTCCGACCTGTTCACGAGGCTTGCTGCTGATGCTAACCTCGGGTGGATCCTCTGGTTACTCTCTGGCAACCTCCGCTCTAGACTCTTAGAACAGAGGAAAGTTCTGGCACTCGGACACACTGGCCGTTCCGTGGTTGTCTGGGCTGAGTCTCAGGATGGTCAGGAGGCGCGCTGCTAGAATGTCCTGCCCTTGGGAGCCTTCTGCTCCTGGGCCGTCCTGCCCTGGAATTGTCTCGCACCCCTGGAATTCTCCTTAGAATTCTCTTTAGAATAGTCTTTAGAATTTGTCTTGGAGCTCTGTGTTGCCTGTTTTTACCTAGAGGAACTTCAGCTCGTTCATTGGTTGAAAGTTCCATGGGCATCAGAGTCCCACGTGGGTTACTCGGCCCTACCAGTCCCTGATTTGTTGATCAAGGTGAGATATGAGTCACTTACTCCTGACACTTAGGAATGCAGTCCAGATGTCCTTCTGGCACTCCCTAGACAGATAGGTGCCAATGGATGACCATTGATCATGATAGCCAGGCTTAGCTAAGTGCATCCCCATTTGGGAGCTGTCCCTTATCAAAAGAAAACATCTTTAAATCAGCCTGCATGAATAGCTTCTCTGTGGCTGCACCACAGAGATGAAGAGAGAGATGGGGCCTCATTTGGGAAAGCACAGCAAAAATTAATTCTGTCTTATTAACAAGCATTGCCACTACAATGGCAAAGATTTACGGATTACGACTTGGATATGGTGTGGATTAGTGTGGACATACGGGCTCGGAAATTTGGATCGTTTAAGGATACTGGCAACGGGTTACGGAACGGACTTGGGAAACATAAGGATTAAGGACAAAGAAGATCAGTGTGGTGTGAGCTACATCTCTTTTAAACCTGTTTTCCCCCGGCGACACCACAATTGGTGGAGGATGCGGGCACTCGCTGCTCGGGTTTGAGAATCAATGAAAGTACTTTTTTTTTGTGTGTGTGGGGGTTTTGCTTTGCATGTGTGGAGAAAAACAATGGAACAGCTAATACAGCAATTGTCCCAGGCCAACCTCGCCCAGTTTCAGGCTTTAAAAGGACAGCAAGAAGCTATCCAAGCGAAACGGGAGGCAAATCTAATTCAAACCGAAACTACTGAACGAATTATTGCAAAGATTAGGGGAAGATTTCAGGCAGACCCCAGTAACAGGGAGAGACACGTTCAGGCTGAACAAGTTGGGCTACAAAAGATGACAGAACTTGATGATGTGGAGGCTTATTTAACCACATTTGAAATAACTGCATCTCGAAATGCATGGCCCAAGGAGCAATGGGCCAGCAGAGTAGCGCCTTATTTAATTGGAGAAGCCCAAAAGGCCTATTATGATTTAAAAGAAGAAGATGCAGAGAATTATGAGACTCTGAAAAAGGAGATTTTGGCAAGACAGACTAGGGGTAACCATGGCAATATGGGCGGTCCGGTTTCACAATTGGAGATACCAAATGGACAAGCCTACGAGGTCTCAGATGTTTGACCTGGTACACCTGGCAAAGAAATGGCTCCAGCCAGAATTAAACCCAGGACAGGTGGTAGAAAGGGTGGTGTTGGATCACTTTGTGAGGAGTCTGTCTGTTCATCTGAAAAGGAAAGTGAGTGATGGGGACCCCCAGACACTAGATCAGGCAGTGGACTTAGTGGACAGTCACCATGCCACAGAGGCCTTGATTAGGGAGGAAAAGGGGGACTTTCGAAAAGAGGAGAGAAGAAGCCCCAAGAGTCTGGAAACTGAAACGAAGTACAGTGATTCTTGAAGACCTATACAATTTAAGAAAGCCCTTCGGGACAGATCAGACTCAAGGCCCCGACCATAGAAAGAAACCCGACGATGTTTTAATTGTCAGGAAGAAGGGCATTTAGCCAGCCATTGCCCCAGCCTGTCCGAACCCATGCAGGTAGACCCCAGAGATTAAGCTAAGTGTAACTACCTTACAGCACGGGTCCCAACCTGCAAGGATCCCCATCTTACGAAAATTGAGATAGGGGGAGAACCCGTCGAGGCCTTGTTGGACTCCGGCAGTACTGTGACCCTGGTGACCCCTACAATACTCCCTGGAGAACTGGAGATCCCGGGAACAGAGGGGATACCCATTACTTGCATTCACGGGGATACCAAGGTCTATCTGATGGTAGAAATTAGCATCTCTACGGAACAGGGGACCTACCGTTCAATTGTCGGAGTGGTTAAGCAGTTGCCTTACCCTGTGGTACTGGGACGAGACTGTCCCCACTTCCTCCAAATTCCTCCAAACACTGTCCAAACCCTGTCCTGGAGGCCGAGGTGACGCCCCTAACGATGTCCCAGATGAGACAGACCCACAAGAAGGAGGAACTGGACTTGGAGATGAATTCGTAAATATGGATTTACCGGACTTGGAGCCACCAGAACATCATGGTAGGTTTAGGATGGCCCAATTAGAAGATGAAAATTTAAAGCATGCATGGGGACATGTCAGGAAAATGGATGAGAAGTGGTGTACTGATTCTAGTACATTGAGTTACCCATATTTCATGATAAAAAATAATCTTCTCTATCAGGTGCAGCAGAAGGGACAGGAAGAAGTGGAACAACTCCTGATTCCCCAGGCCTACCAGATGAAGCTCCTTAACTTGGCCCATAGCCACCTCCTGGGTGGACACCTGGGGGTGAAGAAGACGTCCGAGAGACTACTCTCTAGGTTCTTTTGGCCAGGGATCTATAAGGCCATTGAGAAGTACTGTCGGGAATGCCAGGAGTGTCAGAAAACTGCTCCATAACGGATTGGGATTGATTTGGTGGGGCCCCTGATCTGAACCACCAAAGGTCACCAGTATATTTAAGTGATAGTGGACTATGCTACAAGGTACCCCGAAGCCATTTCGTTGAGAGCTGCCACCACCAAAAATATAGCTAGGGAGCTAGTACAACTGTTTGCTCTTCCTAAAGAGATCTTAACTGATCAAGGAACTCCTTTCATGTCTAAAGTCATGCGAGACTTATGTAAGCTACTGGGAATACATCAGATCCGAACCTCAGTCTATCACCCTCAAACGGACGGGCTAGTCTAACGTTTTAATAAGACCCTGAAAAGCATGCTGAAGTAGGCTATGCAAAAGGAAGGGAAAAATTGGGATCAGCTGCTCCCGTATCGCATGTTCGCGGTACGAGAAGTGCCACAGACCTCGACCGTTTTTTCCCCATTTGAATTTCTATACTCTCGGAAACCACGGGGCCTATTAGACATGGTCAAGGAATCTTGGGAACACCAACCCTCACCTTTACAGACCATCATTGAACATGTGGAACAAATGAGAGAACGAATAAATGTTATTGTTCCCATTGTAAAAGAAAACCTGGAGAAAACACAGGCTCAACAACAACAAGTTTATAATAGGGGAGCTATTGCGAGAGAATTTCAACCTGGCGATAAAGTACTGGTATTAGTTCCGACCCCAAAATGTAAATTCTTGGCCTCCTGGCAGGGTCCTTATGAGGTGGTGGAAAAGGTGCTATAAGGTCAAGCAACATGACAGAAGACAGCAGCATCAAATCTACCACATCAATTTATTGAAGAAATGGCATGGGACCGAAGTTCTGTTCACCCACTTCTCCCCTGACCCTTTGGAAAAAGAAACGGGAGTTGTAGCCATGGGAGACTTGGCTCCGGCTCAGAAACAGGAACTACAAGAATTCCTGTCCCAAAACAAAGATGTTTTTTCCCGGACACCTGGTCGAACTCATCTTATACGACATAAGATTACCACGGAACCAGGGAAGAAGGTAAGACTACCCCCGTATCGAGTACCTGATGCTAAAAGAAAATTGATTGAAGAAGAGGTGGAAAAGATGCTAGAAATGGGAATAATAGAAGAATCCCATAGCGAGTGGGCGAGCCTGATAGTTCTGATCCCCAAGCCGGATGGAACTATTCGATTTTGTAACAATTTCAAACGGTTAAATGAGATCTCGCTGTTCGATGCATACCTCATGCCCCGTATTGATGAACTAATTGAGCGATTAGGCAACGCCCGACACATCAGTACCCTTGATCTTACGAAGGGATATTGGCAAGTGCCTCTTGCCGAAGAAGACAAAGCCAAGACCACTTTTGCCACACCGGAGGGGCTATATCAGTATAGGGTCCTACCCTTCGGTTTGCATGGCGCTCCCGCAACATTCCAAAGATTAATGGACCGAATACTGAGACCATATCGTGATTTTGCAGCTGCCTACTTGGATGACCTTGTGATTCATAGCACGACAGGGGAACAACATCTACAACACCTGGAAGCAGTGACTGGAGCTTTGCGAGTAGCAGGATTAACAGCCAACCCAAATAAATGTTGTCTGGGGGCTCGGGAAGCCAATTATCTTGGTTATACGATCGGGGGAGGATTGATCATGCCCCAAGAGCAGAACGTGCAGTTAATTAAAAACTGGTCCAAACCTGCTACAATGAAGCAAATCAGAACATTTTTGGGACTTGCGAGTTATTATCGACATTTCATTCCAGGGTTTGCCTCCATTGCTGCACCTTTGCACGATTTAACGAAGACGAGTTCTCTGGAAAAAATAAAATGGACCGACTTGGAAGAGAGGGCCTTTCAAGACTTAAAAACATCTCTCTCGCCTCAACCCGTCTTACAGGTACCGAACTTCAATAAACCTTTCGTGGTAAAAACTAATGCTTCTGACACTGGAACTGGAGCCATACTCTCGCAAGAAATTGATGGACTGGAGCATCCTATTCTATATATTAAACGCAAGTTAAATCCTGCTGAAAAACACTATTCTACCATATAGAAAGAATGTCTAGTAATAAAATGGGCCCTGGACTATTTGAGGTATTATTTATTAGGAAGACGGTTTATATTGTACACAGATCATGCGCCATTAACCTGGATGTTACAAAATATGGATAAAAATGATAGAATTACAGGATGGGGACTTAGTTTTCAAAGGTTTCAATTCCAAACGGTACAGATGCAGCCATTCAAAATGTGCGGGCGATACCGCATTATTTTCCGGTGCGCTGTACGCAGTCTACCGCGAGTTACCGGTAAATACCGCTAGTTACCGTAAATTCTCCTATAATACCGCAAGCAAAATAATAGTATCCGGAATTTCCGCAAGGTGGAGCTAATTAAGCTCAACCTCTCATGTTTGGGCTGTCGCCATCAAAGTCTTTAACGAAGATATTACTAATAGTATTAATAATGAATGACCTTGGACAAGCTGTAAGTGTAAACTCAAAAGTATTGCCCTGGTCCACATTCTTTTTTTCATTGACCATCTTTGTAAAAGTAACACCACAGCATTTCGCAATCACGCATTTGTTTCCAATCATGCAAAGTACAGTAATTTTTGAGAATCGATTCACCATGCCTTTCACATGCTCATAAAAGAGATTGATTTAGGAACATAAACATATTACCGTATGCAAACTGTACTGTATACAGTATGTATATGTATATTTAATGTCTTAACTGTGCCCGTTTAAGTATTGAATATTTATATGGAATTTTACCACTGAAGGGAAATCTTAGTGCCTGAGCATAAAAAGAATAGGAGCATACTGCAACGCGTGTGAAGGCCATAAACGATATTAATTTTGGAACTTAAACATACAGTATATGGCTCGTCTCGGTACTTTAAAGAAAACATACACACCAGTATTCTATTTCTCCCTAAACGTGATACCGGAGTCAACAAGCATACTTTTAGTATTTGATTAAAAGGGAATATAATATGGAATCGCGTACTGTATGTGGAATCATTATACAGTATCTCATTTTGTATTTCTATAAAAAAAATCGTTTGCCCAGCCACTATTGTTGTTATTGTTTTTATCCTGTAAAGCGCTTTGAGGAGCACAGCTTTCTCACCACTTAGATTACTTTTTGACACCATCCTTACACAAAGCAGAAACTGATTGTATTTTCCGATGACATACAAGTGCAAAGATTACAGATTTGAATCGTCTTTTTTCTGAACCAGGGAAAATCTGATCATGTTTCTCTATAACAATAATAAAAAACTTTATTTTACATATCACCTTTAAAAGTGGAATCTCAAAGCAAAGTAAATACCCAACACTGATTATACCCATCTGTCATGCTAATAAAACACCTTGAATTGAATTGAATTGAGGGAGAGAGGGGGGGAGGGCGAGCGAGATAACCAGGACGTAAGGCAAATAAGATACACTCCACAGGCATTCACAACAGCAACATATGAAACGTTTGCACATATAGTTAAGTTACAGATGCAGCCATTCAAAGTGAACGGTACAGACACGTACCGCAAGTATGATGACACGGGGTACCGCGGTGCGTGATTAGTTGACCGACAGGGGCACTCGTGGTCCGTTGGTCTGTCGTAGAAAGACTTACTGTAAACGTCTTTACTGTGCCCGTTGTAGATATTGAATTTTACCACTGAAGGGAAATCTTAGTAGCTGAGCATAAAAAGAATAGGAGCATACTGTAACGCGTGTGAAGGCCATAAACGATATTAATTTTGGAACGTAAACATACAGTATATAAATATCGCGTATCTAAAGAATTTAATAACGGTATGATTATATCCGTGTACTGCGGCAGGGCTGTGTAGGGCTGTTTCGCCTGCCTGATCATGCGAGCTGTCTTGTAGCCTACTGGTCTAGGTGCGTGACTACCAACTGGCAGGTTGTGTGTTCGAATCCAGCTGGTGCTGGACTTTTATTTTAACAAACATTTCTTCGAAAAAATAGGTAAGCGATATTATGGACAATCAATTGACTTTTATATTTCAAAATATCGCAACATGATCGATATTTGCGATATTTTGAACATATCTTCCCTTCTGACAGCGGTTCCTGCTTCTATTGTGTGTGTGTGTGCAACAGTAAATTTTTATAGAGAAATGGAGGCTGGACAGTATGCGTTACAATATAAACATTTATATTGATTTAAATCGTGTTCTGATTTAAATCGCAAACGCGTGTTTAATTATGTGTTTTTTAATCATAATCAGGCTAATGCATTTCTACATTTTCTGTATGAACCAGCTTAGAGGTTCATACAGAAAGACAGCTTGTGTTTAAATTGAGTGTAAGGTAATTTATGCTTCTAAAGTCATGGTCAGTATTATTGTACTGTGCTGTACTGTGTCACATTATTTTATAGCGTTTTTATTGCGTTATTAAATCCGGTGGCGCTGTGTTAGTTTCCTGACTCACATTATTTAAACTGCGACACTGATCATTCATCTCTAAATAAACTTTATTTTATATAGCGTTTTAAGCGAATAGGTAATTAGATTGCTCATAAACCTAATCACTTTTTCTACATAACCACAGCGTGATTGCTCTCTGAAAATGCTTTTCCTTTATTTTTAAAGTAGGCTCAGATTTCAACTATAGATCGTATTATTATAAACTTTCTTGGAAAAATGTATTTTATGTAAACCATGTTTGCTATTAATTCATTTAGGGCTAAAATACGTTCATTGTCTTCCAATCGAGTCGAGTTGACATTGGAAGCCTGCCACACCCGGATTGTTAAACCAACGCATTAGCACGTCAAAGCCCATTGAGCCAGTATTGGCTTTAGTATTTAGTATTTAGTATATTGTAACGCTTACGGCAGACAGGCACTGTGTAGGAGCCGACGCACCAGAGCAGCGCATCGAGGGAGCGTCTGCATTTATAACTTAGTTTTTAAAATTAGTCAAGCAATACGAAGCATCTCCTTTTACTTAGTGCCTGAGCATACTGCAACGCGTGTGAAGCCCATAAACGATATTAATTTTGGAACTTAAACATACAGTATATGGCTGGTCTCGGTACTTTAAAGAAAACATACACACCAGTATTCCATTTCTCCCTAAACATTTTAAGCATCGAAGTCTTTAACTAACGCGATACCGGAGTCAACAAGCATACTTTTAGAATTTGATTAAAAGGGAATATTATATGGAATCACGTATCTCAAGAATTTAAAGACCAGACAAACGCAAACTCGTTTTCAATAAAATTATTTTATTCATTCAGCAGTTTGTGAGAGGGACATCCAGCAGGGAGAGACACACACACCAGTTTTCATTGACAAAATTGTTTTTTTTCAATTCCTCTTGTCTAACAGGAATGTTTTGTTTGTGGACAGACTGTTAGACAAGAGGAAAAGACCGCCTCCTCCTACGAAGCATTTCGTTGATCCGATCACAAATTCTTTTCCAGTCGTACGCAGCAAGGGTTGAGAATCTCCGATTCACCATCGTACTAATGGTTTCCCGGAGATTGCAAGGCAAGGCACTTTTGCCTCTGGACCCATCGAAATTTACAGACGTGGTCCACCCCCAGTAAATTTCAAAAGTCACAAGATTTCGAAACACGAGGGCGGCGTAGCGGTCGGCTCTTGCTTTCCCGTCTATGCCGATGCACTGCAAGTACAACCCCCCCTCCATCTCCTGGGTGATGGGTAGCAGTTGGACATCTGGGAGAATTATTCGTCCTACTGGCATCTGTGAATTCCGCTGTGCTTCCTGGGGGGAGATAGCCGGCGGGGACAGCATCAACAGATTCCTGCGCGGTGGTGAAGTGAGAGGCCGGGATGGAGTGTCCTGAGGCGGTGTGTGCTCTGCGGGGGGCAGAGCTTCCGCCAGGCATTGCAGCCTGCGCGGCGGGGAGAGGCACTTTTCGGGAGACAGCTGCTCAACTGTTTGACTGCTGGAACTCTAGCCTCCCAATCCTCCCCAGTAATGCATCGTAATGCTTCCGCTGCTGCCGAAATGTCTCCATACAGGTGCTGCTTCTACAGGTTGGCACCCTGGCCAGTGGCCGAGAGCAGAGACCCACGGCCTGTGGCAAAATAACATAATTCATGTAAGAAATAAAGTCACACAGTAGTATTCATCAGTCGCGGAACAGAAGTCAAAATAAACTTTTCTTTTTTTCCGTCTTACCGCTTTCTTTTTTACTGTCCTGGTGGTAAATCGTTTCCCCCGTGCGGTGTTTTCTTGAAGAACAGGCTACGAAGAAATAATTATAATTGAATTTAAAATTCAAAACGGCAATAATACCTTGTAATATGCGCTGTAATCGCGTATTTCAGATGAAGTCTGCTGTATTTGCTTACCCTTCGCTCTTTGGAAGCTGGGGCGGCAGAAGCACCCTGTCTCTTCCCGTAAAACGCCTTGGTCTCCATACTGTACTATGGTCGCTGTAGTGCAGGTTCGCAGTTTTTTTTTTTGTGATGGGAGCTCACCCAATCCCTTGGTGTCTTTTATGCGTCACACATACTGTATTTCAGCGCCATATATTTCATGGATATTATGGAATATAATGGATGGATATCTTAGTTATCTTTCTAGTTCACAGGTTTGCATGCATAATTTAATTTTGAAAGCCACTGAGACATCAGGTACTACTGTTGTATTTATGAAAAAGAAACAAAACAAAAAACATACTAACAACTGTGCCATCCTACTCCTTAGTTAATACATTTTATTATTCATAAACAGTTAACATTGTTAGCAAAATATTTTGAATTATATTTAACCCTATTTTTTCTTTAGTTTTGTATTTAACTTATTATATGATAGTCAGACTTAATGTATATTTGAACAATGAAAATATATTTTTACAAGATTTTACATTAAGCACTTAAAATTAATATGGTTAATAATAGTAAACTGTAACATGCTGTAACAGGATCGGTTAAACTGCGAAGAAAATGCTTTCAGAGAAAATGTTTCAGGTGTGAAGAACATAGATCTCCAATGCAATTTCAACCAAACCTGTTCCCACACACCCCGCCCCCACTACCATTAGAATATACACAAACATTTTAGCGTTTCATTCTGAGCAGAAGACCCTCACACCTGAAGAGTGCTGGCTGTGATGAATTAAACCGGTTTTACAGGTTTCAATCACAGACCATGTGACATGGGACTCAGTAAACTACAGTAACACCGTATTTGATAACGCTATAAAAACGCTATAAAATAATGTGACTTGGCACAGAACAAGTTTACAGCACAGTACAAAAATAAATGCTGACCATGACTTTAGAAGCATAAATTGCCTTACACTCAATTTAAACACAAGCTGTCTTTAGCCCTCTAAGCTGGTTCATACAGAAATGTAGAGATCCAGGCTCAGAACACACAGCTTCATTAGCGAATACATATGCAGGACAACTAGAGAAGACGTTTTACAGAGGATGGATTTTTAGAAACATCCCATCAGACATCCCATGATATTCACAACGTGAAATCTAGAAAATAATATTACGTAACCAAAATCCGCAATATGGAAACAGAACCTGTGTAATTGTTGATAGATGATGTACTCGTAACATTTTTTCAAGACGAACTACAACATTTAAAAAATGACTTGTATGTACTTGATATCTCTAATCAATCCACGGGTCCCAGCACAAAACGAAAGTAAAACGCATACCGTTTCGTGCTTCTTATTAGTTGCTCAAAAGTAATTTGACCGTATGAAATGCATAATATAAACCTAGAAACATATACGTGAGCAGTACTTAATCACTGTAGTATCGTTGTTAAGACATACCTCTCAAATACTGTAAATCAAGTTAAAAATATCTCAAGACCGATTCTGGTCGTAATGAAACCATGCAAGGGAGTTTTTATGTCCGTTGCAGTTCTTTTGCAACATGAATATAATTATATCGTTATTAATTTCTTTAGATACGCGATTCCATATTATATTCCCTTTCAATCAAATTCTAAAAGTATGCTTGTTGACTCCGGTATCACGTTAGTTAAAGACTTCGAAGCTTACAATGTTTAGGGAGAAATGGAATACCGGTGTGTATTTTTCCTTGTGATATTTTAAGCTCTAGTTGAATGATAGGTGTCGCATTTTAAATCATTTTCGTAGCTAGAAATTTTGAAACGCCCTGTTAAAAGCAAGGAAGTTTTTATGCCCGTTGAAGTAAAACAAAATGCCTGACAAAGTATGGCTTGGACAGATTCCAAGTGCTTGTACAAATGTGCTAAAGAAATTATACTTTGAGTATACAGCTTGTCCAAAGTCATCCATTATTAATACTATTAGTAATATCTTCAGTAAAGGCTTTGATGCATAAATATTTCTGATAAAGGTAGGTTGTGTACTTTTGTCCAACTGAGCAATCTTGCTTTCATAAAATATACCAACATTTTAATGACTGATGATTAACATGCTGTAATACACAGTTCAAAATTAAAGGCTCAAATGCTGTACATGAGAGGTTAAGCTCCCCCTGGCGGTTTTACAAGGCGACGCCGGATAGTTAGTCACGTGACACACGTGAAACGCGTGATACCGCGTGATACCGCGACACGCCCACCGGGGTATGCTGCGAAATACCTCACCCATTTTGAATGGCTGCATCTGTATTACTTGGTTTTCAAAGTGCAATGAAATACAATATTGTTGTTGTTGCTGTTTTTGTTGTTTTTATCCTGTAAAGCGTTTTGAGAAGCCACCTTTAAAGGCGATATATACTGCAAAAGCGCTGATTCTTATGGAATGTGTTCCGCCGGGGATTCAAATTTTTTTTTTTTAATCGCGTATCTAAGGAAATCTCAGTATAACTTTTTTCATGAACAAACAGTGGCATGTTACATTATTAATTTGGGTGTCTTAATTCGATGTATTTAAAGCAGTGAACTACTGTAGGTGTAACATAACACTCAGAAATACAATCGAGAATAGTTTTGTGGTGTTTGTTTAGATGAAACGTTCCTAAAACGTATAACGTAACCGGGCATCCATATGAATCAAGTAACAGGTTTATTCCATGCTGAAAAAAAGAAAGGAAACACATTCCATAAGAATTGACTGAGCTCCGCTCTGTACCACGCAATGATCCCCCCAGAGTCTCTGCCCCGGGTTATTTGGGTTTTTAGACAGAGGGTAAAAAACTCTCTCTCTGGCTTGACCTCACCCTCCCTGTGTATTGTCTGTTTTTTTGTTAACAAGGCTCGCCAGCTAATGTGAATCGAAACCTGTCTTTCTAGCTTTTAAAGCCGTGCGATGTGTAAGCCACAATTCAAATAGAGAAAAAAGAGCTGACTGACAAGATTTAAGATGTAGCTGTCAATGTTGGATTAAAAAAAACACATTGCCTGACGTTTGTTGCCTTGCTTGAAAAATAACTTTATTTCGAGAGACTGGATAAGTAATTCAAGTGTTTTTTTTAACTTCCTGAAAAACAACTAATAATTAAACTATATGTGCAAACGTTTTATGATATGTCGCTGTTGTGAGTGTCTGTGGACATGTGCTGGCTGGACAGGAGGCTCTACTGTACACAGAGAGGGGCGGGAGGAGGGGACAAGCCGATACATACTCTTAGAGTTTGATTAATAGGGAATATAATACAAAAATATAGTACTAAAAATAAGATACACTCTACAGACATTCACAACGGCGACTGTCAGAAGATAGGACACAGCGGCTCAGGCACCCGCTGAATGGAAAAGGGGCACTTTAATGTTCTGTATGGCTAATACTAAAGCCAATACTAATATTCAATACTTTAATATTCTTTTCTGTATGTTTAACAATAGTGGGTACTAGCCTAATTCGTCCCTGCTCCCATTGTTAGGTGTTAATGTGTTGTTAAGTGTGAATTTGTACCTGTTTCCCTGAGGTCTGGCTTTTAACACCATAACTCTGGTCTTGTCCAGATTGACTGTCGGCGCCCAGGTCTGACAGTGCTGCTCCAGCAGTGCCAGGTTCTGGCGCAGGCTCTGTTCTGTGGACGACAGCGGGACCAGGTCGTCTGCAAAGAGCAGGAACTCGATATCCATAATTAATGCAGATCAGTAAATCAAGGGACAAAACAACTATTGCGCCCGGGTCCTCAATGGGCTTTGACGTGCTAATGCGTTGGTTTAACAGTCCGGGTGTGGCAAGCCTCTAATGTCTCCCGACTTCGGCAAAAGGCACCCGCCTTTCATTGGAAGACAATGAACATTCTAGCCGTACATGTGAATAAAGCATTAATACACCAAGGGATTGGGTGAGCTCCCATCACAAAAAAAAGCATGGTGAATCGGAGATTCTTAACCCTTACTTTGTGCGACTGGAAAAGAATTCGTGATCGGATCAACGAAATGCTTTGTAGAAGGAGGCGCTCTTTTCCTCTAGTCTAACAGTCTGTCCACAAAACAAAACATTCCTGTTAGACAAGAGGAATGTAAAAAAACAATTACTTTTGTCAATGGAAACCGGTGTGTGTGTCTCTCTCTGCTGGATGTCCCTCTCACTCTCTGCTAAATGAATAAAAGCATTTGCGTTTGTCTGGTATTTACTTTGGTCCCTTTTAACTGTTTTTCCATCTACTGTATTGCTTTGAGATGCCACTTTTAAAGGTGATATGTAAAATAAAGTTTTTTATTATTGTTATAGAGAAACATGATTAGATTTTCCCTGGTTCAGAAAAAAATATCTAAAGTGCTACACCTAACTTTCTTAATTCGATGTATTTAAAGCAGTGAACTACTGTAGGTGTAACATAACATTCAGAAATACAATCGAGAATAGTTTTGTGGTGTTTGTTTAGATGAAACGTTCCTAAAACGTATAACGTAACAAAATTAAAGACGATTAAAATCTGTAATCTTTCCACTTGTACTGTATGTCATCGGAAAGTTTCTGCTTTGTGTAAGGATGGTATCAAAAAGTAATCTTAAGTGGTGAGAAAGCTGTGCTCAATGTATTTAAGGGACTTAAAAGTAAAAGGAGATGCTTCATATTGCTTGACTAATTTTAAAAACTAAGTTATAAATACAGACGCTCCCTCGGTGCCGCGCCGGGTGTAAATATCAAAATATACATTCGTCCCGGGCAGAGGCCGAAGAGCGCCCGGCTGGGGTGCACGGGGAAGAGCAGGACAGGAGTGAAAGGCGAGGTTTAGAAAGGCGTACAGTCTGGGCAGGTATAGATTACACTTTTCTAAAACGTATTTGAAAAATAAAAACGATTACAATCTAATCCTTCCACGTTTGATCCCAAAATCCCAAGAAAAATAAATCTAAACGGGTAGAAAGCTATGCTGAAAGTTTATTAAGATACTTAGAAGACAAAGATACTGTATCAATTTATGTTGCATTAGCCTGATTATGATTAAAAAAACACATATAATTAAACACACATTTGCGATTTAAATCAAAACACGATTGTTTATATTGTAACGCATACTGTCCAGCCTCCATTTCTCTATAAAAATTTACTCTATTACACACACACACAATAGAAGCAGGAAGCAGAAGCAGGGACCGTAGTCAGAAGGGAAGAAGGTGACTATTCATTGTTATCAAAAATGACTTAGAATCGATCATGTTGTGATATTTTGAAATATAAAAGTCAATTGATTGTCCATAATATTGCTATTCTATTTTTTCGAAGAAATGTTTGTTAAAAGAAAAGTCCAGTACCAGCTGGATTTGAACACACAACCCGTGAGTTGGTAATCGGGCACGTAGACCAGTAGGCTACAAGGGAAGTCGCATGAAGAGAGAGGCGAAACAGCCCTACACAGCTCTGTCCCAGTACACGAATATAATCATATCGTTATTAAATTCTTTAGATACGCGATTCCAAATTATATTAGCAGAAAAGCTTAAAACTACCACTTTTTCACACGCTATTTCACATGCTAGTTAAATACTTCGATGCTTAAAATCGTTAGGGAGAAATGGAATACCGGTGTGTATTTGTCCTTTAAAGTACCGATTCCTGGAATCTGACTGGCTGACAGCCTTCTGAAGTGGTTCCATAAAATCTGGTATACGGAAAAGAAAGCGCTGATAAAAAAGCCTGGATTCTCATGTATCTCATATTTTTCCTTGTGATATTTTAAGCTCTAGTTGAATGATAGGTGTCGCATTTTAAATCATTTTCGTAGCTAGAAATTTTGAAATGCCCTGTTAAAAGCAAGGGAGTTTTTATGCCCGTTGAAGTAAAACAAAATGCCTGACAAAGTATGGCTTGGACAGATTCCAAGTGCTTGTACAAATGTGTTAAAGAAATTATACTTTGAGTATACAGCTTGTCCAGAGTCATTCATTATTAATACTATTAGTAATATCTTCGGTAAAGGCTTTGATGCATAAATATTTCTGATAAAGGTAGGTGTACTTTTGTCCAACTGAGCAATCTTGCTTTCATAAAATATACCAACATTTTAATGACTGATGATTAACATGCTGTAATTAAAAGCTCAAATGCTGTACATGAGAGGTTAAGCTCCCCCTGGCGGTTTTACAAGGTGATGCCGGATAGTTTCCGGCATGACGTCAAATGACACGATTAACCGCGTGATACTGTGTGAAACTGCATGATACCGCGACACGCCCACCGGGGTATGCCGCGAAATACCCCACCCATTTTGAATTGCTGCATCTGTAAACATTTCACCAAGACGCCAGACCAAGACTTAGGTGAGTCTTAGGTGAGTAAAGTGCGCAATTCTGTTCAAGATATTCTTCCTGAAACAGTAGAAATCTTGTGTTTGAAAACCCGCTATTACTTTTGCCTGATCAAAAAAATTAGACAATTGGACTCTCTTTTTGTAGACTTCCGGAAGATTATGAACAAAGCTGTAGCATGTATGATTGAACTGAGTTCCCATTTTGTCTATCTTGTGAACCCCAAAAAGACAAACTGTACAGTGACTTTTTTAAGATCAAAGTCAGCAGGGCACAACTTTGGCAGAGCTTTCTGAGGCCAGCACAAGCTCCTGGGCAATTCCAGAAAAACTGTTTCTCTCTCTTCTCCCAGCACAGAGAAGATGCCATGGACAACACAGCCAGCTTTTTATGAGTGCAAAGTTTAAACTCATCATGGATGCCTGGACAATGGATCTTTGAGTATTAAATTTAGTTTTTCACTTTATTGATGAAAGAACTATTATTACAAATGTGTTTGATGTTTAGTTCATGATAGTAAATGCATATTCACTTGTGTCTGATATGATTATGATTTAGTTATATGAGACTGATAGAACCTATGAGGTTGACTGTGAGTTATTAACTCTGTAGTTTGTAATCCCTGAGTGAACTATCACATTCCATGTTCACAGCAGATTGTTTCACAGATATATTCTATTGTGTTTGTTGTTATGCATGTTTTGGTCATATCAATAAATTGTATATTGTCTATTTAGAATTTGTGTGTAAGACTGTAAATAATTATGTTTGATTGGTTTCTAAAAGTTGTCAACTACTCTCAGAATTTACTGTTACAGTTTCTGATTTTTTCAGCAATTACACCAATGTCCTACACTGTAATAACAGCACAAATTAAATTCAAATAGATTTAAATATAATTCAGGACTGGGCAATCGCTGTACAGATTTCATTTGATGTAAGTGTCGAAAAGTATGTGCAGGTAGCAAAAACATAAATACAAAATGCTGTACTTAAGTGGACTTAAGTGATTATGTTAATATATAAATTACATTTTCCAGAAAAATGGGAAAGCAATAAAAAAAAATATTAAGATATGTAGTTAAATGCATATAATTTAAATTGAGTTATTATATGATAAAATTTTACAATGTGCTCTTAAGAGCCCATTTTGAATATTTTGTACACTTTTGGTCACCACATAACAAGGTTGCCTCTTAAGGAATTCAATTCTTAGAATTACAGTATTCCTATGAAGAGTAATCATATGCATTCCAGGGCTTAAAGAAATTACTTACACTGAAAAGCAAAAATTTAAAGTTTTGAACAGAGTTCACTTGGAAATCTGATCTGAGTATTCAAAATCCTCACAGGATTCTTCATAATCAGCAGTAAAAGCAGTCAACCGACTAAAATGATACTACATGGAAGGACATTTAAAACAAAAACATGAGACACTTTTTTGCACCCTCTGGGAGAGAGGGAGACATAGAGACAGACAGTACTGGTGAATTTAAGGTTTGGTGCTGACATAGATTTTCACTTGTAGTTCCTAGCAGCCACAACAGGATGATGTCAATCGACGTTTTGGCCTATATAATCACACTTTCCATCAGTTATTATATTTTTTTTCACAGAGTCAAGATCTTGGGGTTGGTGTGGGAAAAGAAGGTGGTAGTCTCTGTCATGTTCCTCAATCTTGCCTATTGCTATCTGTGGCTGAAATATCTAATAGTGTGACTAGTAATGATAAAATCTAATTAAATCTGTTTAAATTGAATGTTTACCTGATGCCAAAATCAATGTTAAATTTGTAAAGTCTTACAATTGCTGAAGCATTTCCTAAGGCATTTTGATATTTTTTTTTCCTGAGACATTTCTTTAGAATTAAATGAGATTTAAAATATATTTCTTTTGATTCATATTTCTACATTTATTTTTCTCTAATTGTGTTTTTTTGCAGAGCTAGGTATTAACTTTGAAAATATTTGGCAAAAGACATTAACGGTTCTAAATCCGTTTAAGCCGGCAGATGGCAGGATCATGAATGAGACTGACCTCACTGGGCCAGTGGTATTTTGTGTAGCACTTGGAGCAACTCTGCTGCTGGTAAGTTTATATTTGTCTTCTGACAGTGGCTGTGTTTCGAATTACTGAATTTCGGATACTACATCATATGACTATTCTTTCATTGATTTGAAAATGACACAGTGGAATTGCATGAACCAAAGGGAAAGTGTCTGCCAAACACATACAGTAGTATGTGTACAACTGTTGGTATTAAGACATTCCTTACTATTAAAATGCCTGAAGTGTCACTGCAATCCATGTTTTGTGAATGCCAATGTCGAGAGAAACCATTCAATACATTCACAAGATCGTGTGCCTCATCTCTAAAACTGCTGCTAAGATCACAATATGCCAGAACATGGACAGAAGTTCAAACTATTTATTTTGCATTGGTTTCATCCTTGCTTGTAAGAATATGTGTAGAATAATGGTAGAAAATAAAAGAACAGCAAGAGTAGCAATACAAACCTCTAATAAATTATTGGCAAAACAGTACTGTACAGATGGAACAATTTAACTATGAGAGGTCCAAGACATTCTTTTGTAGTAGTGTAGACATTTTTTCTCATTTTACTTCCATGTCTACTATAGTAGTAGAAGAAGCTGATGATGAAGCTAACATTTTGTGCCAATACTCTGGAGATTTATGGAACTAATTTATATGCTTACAGATGTTCTACCACAGAAAACAACATATGTGCTTAAGAACACTCT
The DNA here is from genome assembly GCF_059453375.1 of Lepisosteus platostomus. Taxonomy (NCBI): domain Eukaryota; kingdom Metazoa; phylum Chordata; class Actinopteri; order Semionotiformes; family Lepisosteidae; genus Lepisosteus; species Lepisosteus platostomus. The sequence continues at coordinate 24,792,662 of NC_142611.1, forward strand.
AAGTTCCAATTCAGTAGAATTGAAAATTTTTGCCTTGAAGCAATTTCATGGAGGAGGCTTCTCAAATGAACCATGAAAAGTAAATAAAATCCTTGAGTAATGAAATGGATCAGATAAATTAAAGCATTCTTTTTCTTTCAAAGCAGTTTGGCCTTGTGATAATGGAAACAGCAAAAAGCAGGTTACAATTATCACAGATACAGTACGTGTATTTACTACCTTTAATCATTAGTGTGTATATGCTAGTCACAGAGTGAGATGCCCCACGAGGCACCACAAATTCAAAATGTCAATTTCCACCTTAATTGGGGTAAAGGGGGGGACAAAGTAAAAGACTGTGAGGAGGGGAAAAAAGGTCAAGGGAGTGGTCCAGTCAGTCCAGATCAGATAATGTACTGTGTTGTAAAAGATATAATACAGTACATAAAATAGTATTTGTAGTTATTAGGTAAACAGGAATGTTCTCTGCTGTCTGTCTCTGCATCAACTACAGTTCAAGAACAAATAACAAATTAGGATTGAGTGGGAAATGAAAGAATGAAAATAAACCACAGTGCTAGGTATAATTTGTAGGTACATGAGTTATTTCCTTTATTGCTTGGCACAGCTCTGACAAAAGAGTAATAAAAGCAGAGTCACAATTTTTGATAGACAAATATTTATTAATGATACAATTAAACTACTCAACATTAAACAAAAATACCAGTTAAATGTTCCCCATATATTAAACTATACGTCTACAATGCTTGCGTCCTACAGATCCAGAAACACAGAATTCTACACCTGTAATCTGGACACTATGAAATACCTAAACAGGCCGAGAAAAATACCCTGCGTCCTAAAAAATAATACAACCCAAGCATAATCTCCCTTCCTACAACATGAATGCCTACAAGTGGACTGATATCTACAGTACTTTCCTATTCTAAAGTTGCATCACCAAATTAGGAGAGACTGTTTGTGGCCTGAGGACTACACTGTATGGGAAGTCAGAAATTACAAAGATAAATAGGACAGCAAACTCTCTGAAACAAAATTCACTTTGTTTAAAGCTTGTGTTTAATAGCAACAGATATAGATTTCAAATTTTGTCAATTTGGGATAGGACGGGTGTATTGACATTTTCTCTGCTTTGACTTTTACATGATTATAAAGCCTGAGAGTTCATAATGAGATATAGTTTCATTTCAGATATTGAACCAAAACCTGTGCTCAAACCAGGTACCATTCTTACCATGTTTACCCATAAAACGTTTTTGGGTTACTTTGCCATTCAGGGTTAATGAACACAGGCAGTTGGGACAGCCTGCTGAATTTGGTGTGTGTAGCACTGAGCGGTGTTGAGCAAATGTGACCAGTCTCCAAGGAGATTGAGGACTAAGACAAACACAGGCATGCACACAGTCACACCTAGGCTAATTAACCTACCAGTATTTTTATATGTATGGACTGTGAGAGGAAACCAGAATGCCCGAAGAAAACCCATGTGAACACAGGGAGAACATAAAAACTCCATACAGATAGCACCGCAGGTGTGGAATTGAACCCAGAGCCCCAGCTTTGCAAGGCTGCAATGGAAACCATTGTGTCATCATACCTTCCAAATCCTTATCCTTAAGAGAAAATGTGAATTATAAATCAAAATATAAATGTAATACAGTATGTTGTAATTACAAATAATAAAATAGCAAAGGAACTGAATATACTTAAAAGGGCACATGTGGGCACAATACTGTGTAAAATAACACAAACACCTACTGTAGCTGAATGGACAGACATACAGTGCTTGAAGGAGATCTGTGAGGGAGGCACACAGTTGTTAGCTAGTGGAGAATTTATGCATTTTCAGTAGTTTTCTAGAACTCTATATAAGCAAGGATTGTCTTGCAGTTTGGGAAGATAGTTACTCAATATGGAAACTATGCATGAGTGAGTTCCACAGATAATGAGAGAAAGCTATACAGTACATTCTACATTTACATACTTTGAATATAAAAGTGGGCACTGTATGCAATTTGCAGGTGAGAGGAATTGTATTACTAAATGTAGGTAATATATTAATTTCTTTTTTTTTTTCCACAGGCAGGTAAAGCTCACTTTGGGTATGTGTATGGCATTAGTGCCTTGGGATGCCTTGGAATGTACACACTTTTGAACTTGATGAGTGTGACAGAAGTCTCTTATGGCTGTGTGGCCAGTGTTCTAGGTTACTGCCTTCTCCCAATGGTCAGCCTATCCAGTTTTGCCGTGTTCTTCTCCTTACAGTGAGTATTATCTGTTTGTTGCATTATGCATTATGGGTTACATTTACACAGTCATTATAAAAGCAGTGTTTTCAATTTTTTAAATACCAATAAAAATTGGAAGCTTATAGTAATTGTATTCCACATATATCCCTCTTGTTTTCAGAAGACCAAATTTTCAATGGAAGCATTTTACATTGTTACTGTTAAGACCTTTGTTTTTACTTTCCAAAGGTAAAAAAACATACAGTAATAGTGTTATGATTTTATATGCAATTTAATTTAATAAAACTCAAGTTCCTCACATTAAGAAAACAAATCCTGCATTAGGCTGCGATAATTTTTATGAAGATTTATGTAATATTTAAAAAAAATGTTACAAAGAAAAACTTCCTGAATATCAATTTGTTTGCCAATAAACTTCTCATAATTGTCCTGTAAATCGTTTGGATAATCTTTCCTATGCTTTTTTAGTATGCCACCTGAATCCTGACAAAATAAAAATCATAAAGAGAGAAGTGTACAATTAAAGGTATAAAGAACAGAGGTTAATTCCTTGCTGAAAAGTGGATTAAAAATACACTGTTTCAGCCGTGAAACCACCTCCCATATGGCACCAAGGCCATGTCCAAAACTGCAGAAACAATTGTGTTTTCTTTCTTATTTTCAGGAATCAGCATTTACTTGTTCCTATAAAGGTATGCATTAGTAAAGACAATTTAAGCATTCCTGTTTTCAAGTATTGTGCTTTGTTGCTTAGTATCGTTTATAAACTAGTGTCCTCTGCTTTAAAATCTTTCTCCCCCAACACACATTATTTACAAAAAAAAAGTAAAGTTAGGCACTGCAACCCCTCTTCGATTTTTTTCAGTTTAATATTGCAGTTTTATCACATAGAAGTCAAGTATCTCAAAACCATAAAATGTTGCTTCTTTTTGTATTTTCTTGTACTTTTGTCAAATTATATTTATAATGTGTTTAGTAAGATTATGAGACTAAGCATGTGTATGTATTTTTTTTCCAGAGGTATTCTTGGGAGTATTTTTGCTCTTGTGATAATTCTTTGGTGCAGTGTGTCAGCTTCAAAAATTTTAATTTGCACTTTGGCAATGGAAGGACAACAACTGCTGATTGCTTATCCCTGTGCCTTACTGTATGGAGTGTTTGCACTTTTGACAGTCTTCTGAAGTTTTCCATTGTTTAAAAAGCCTCAAAGCCTCAGGTGAATACTATATACATGTATATATATATAACAAATTCCTTGTTCAAGTTGTATTAAAATGATATTGTTTAAGTTTTATTGAAATGTTTATTTACTCATTTAGGTCGTTTTAAAAAATGTTTGCAACTTGATTGCATATTTATAACATTTACACTGCACTGCAAAGGTATTTATTTGATGTTTGGATATACGGTAGATCAGCTTCAACATTACTTTCCATTAAATGATAACATTTCTGCTTCCAAAATAGACACTTAAATATTCCATCACCAAATAAAGTGATTTTGTTATTGGAAAGAATATTTGTTTACCAATAGAATGTTCATAATCACTTCACTGTTTTGAATGAATGTTAAGAAAGTTCTGCAAATGGAGAGCTCCTAATGGTTTTTGTTTGTTGATTTTGAAGGTGGTCACCAGATACTGTGTTTGGGAGGAAAAAGAAAATATTATTCTAATGCTAATTGCAGTCCTGGTATCATTAGCATCAAAAATGAAAAAGTAGAAGATCAGTCTACGGAAGATCAGGAGCAGAAGAGGCTGCCATGATCCTAGCTAGCCTACAGTCTTTAGCCCTAGACAGCACCACCTAATATCTACCTATCACTTTTATACTGTAGTTAAATGTATTTACAGTACATTGCCAGATTACCTTAATGCATTTTTTTGGTCAGAACTGTCAACGGACATTGTACCAATTTATTAAAATATCTGATAAGTTAACTATGACATGGGAACCTTCAGCTTATAGTCTCATCTCAATGTGCATATTTACTAAGGAAGCTTACTAACAGCCTGATTGAGTATCCACACCCGCCTTGACATTTCAACAAAAAAAAGTTTTTTATATTCCCCCCAACCATCCATCATTTTTTAAACCGCTTTATCCAGTACAGGGTTGCAGGGGAGCCAGAACCCATAATGGCAAATAATGGGTGCACCCCAATGGGATACACCCTGTTTGGAGACACCAGTCCATCACAGGGCACACACAGATACAAACATAGACATGCCCACACTCAGACCAGGGTACATTTCCCCAGAAGCCAATTAACCTACCAGTATGTCTTTGGAGCGAGGGAGGAAACTGGAGCACCTGGATGAAACACACGTGAACACAGGAAGAACTTACAAACTCCACGCAAATAGCAAACCAGGAATTTAACCCTGGGCCCCAGCACTGCAATGCTAACCAATGTGCTTCCATGCTGCCCCTCCCCCCTCCAACCAAGCATATCTAAATGTGATTCCATCAGCAGTAGTAACGAAATGAACAAAGTTTAATGTATTTTATTTTTCCTTATATTATGCACATTATGCTTTATATGTTGCAAGTTTAGGACATTTTGGATCTGTCTTAAAATGAAAACATAAGAAGTTAATATTTTTAATATACTGTATATAAATATATTATGTTTTAGTGTTAATGCAATTCAAATAAACAGTTATATTCACACAGTTATGTATAATGTATATGTTATAATCTTTTTATCCACCATATGTATTCCTTGTAACAGGTACCAAGTTGTCATATGCACCTTCTGTTACTTGCATAATGTGTCTTCTGTGTACTGTTACATAAAAAATAGAAGTGGGTGGTTGATTTAAGGAGAAGCTTTATTCTAAATTTCAGGTGAACTGTTGAATGCACTATCTGTAAATACATAGATTAGAAAAGATTTGATTCTTGAGTGCTGGTGGAATGTGTGAATCGTGTTTAAGGATAAAATGTATGTTTTCCTGGTATAGGAGTCTTTGAATCCCTGTGAAAGGATACCGAAAAAAAAGGTCATGGTAATCATTGTCACAAGAAGAATGGTCAATGCACATTAAGCAGAATAAGGAACATTAATAGTTACACTCCAGTAAAGAAAAGCGCTATCAGTGGTTCTCAACCAGATGATGAGCTTTGCATGCCTGTGTGAGGTGGTGAAGTGTTTTTAAGAGGCACCACTGCTAATTCTCCAATCAGACCAGGTATCTCAAAGTTGAACATTTACATTTCATTGGCAGGGCTGACATTTTTTACTAAAATGAGAAAACTCAGTATTACTTCTGACTCTGTGTTGTCTTTTTTCATGCCGTGCTCATGTCAATTACAAGCCATAGGACCCAATAAGTTCTCCCAATTTTTAAATCATGTTTCAAAAATCCCTTACATTTGTGGCAAAAATCCTTATAGTTTGTAATTTATAATTTGTGATTGATTTTTTAGAAATAAATGGTATTCAGACTACATAACAAATATAATTAGAATATTTTTAATACTTTTTTCAAGATTGCATTATTTATGTTGTTTATTTTTGTGTTATGTCTCATTTTTCTATAAAAAATACATCACCTATGATCGGCAAACACTTGAGACTTAAAGCTCCAGATCTGACTTCAGTGGAAATAGCATACAGCTGTACTTTTCCAGCACAGAGCAAACAAGGACATGAACACAAAAGGAAGTGGGGGAACCTTCGCACTGACATAGAAATTCTCTGCAGATCTTGCTCATCTAATCTGGAATACCTCACTATCAAATGTCACCCCTTTTGCTTACTGAGGAAATTTTTAACTGTTATTTTACCGCTGTGTAAATTCACCCACATGCTAACACCAAAGCAGCACTCACCGAGTTGTACAGCGTCATCAGAAAATATGTCAAATTCACAACCGGAAGCTCTAATATTGTGGTCATTTTTAATCAAAAAAGTACTTTTACTTTTACAAAGTACTTTTAGCACATAGCTGTTTGCACTAGTGGCAATGTCTGCAAGGGCTTAGCGTGAAGGGCCCCCAGTCCGCATCGGAGAGGACTTTACTGAAGGTTATTATCTGCAATTCTTTGTGGAATGGTGACATTTCAAATTGTAGACTATCAAAGCAGAGAATGTCATGGAGATGTATTGAAGGTACGAAGTTTTTATATAAAATGTTTATTTCATTTCCCCATTTTGACTGATGAATATTCATTTACCTGGGGGGTGTTTTGAACATGGAATATTTAATAGTACAAAGCTTTGAGGTATTGCCAAGTTTACCTTATTTAGTTAACATTGAATGAACGTGACTGAACCCGTTATGTACACTATGGAACGTTACCATTCCACAAAGAATTGGGGGTGATTCCCTTCAGCCGAATTTGTTCCAATGTGCACTTCAGAGAAGGGCACGTTAAGGGCGCATTGGGGGCATTTCACCCTTGTGAAACACAAATCTAGAACAGGGACACCCTTAACTCTTGCAGACTTAAGCGTGAATGCGCATATGAGGGGCACAAATTCCCAAGTGTGGTTATTAAGAGGACCCTTAGAGGAGCATACAGCTCCATTTCACATCTGAATTTTGGGAAGTATGACCACGCCTCCATGCTCCTACTTTCTGTTTACAAACAGAAGCTGAAGATCGCGCCACCTGCAGTGAAGATCATGAAGCACTCTTAAGATGCTGCCAAGCATAAAGATTCTTCCATTGATTTAAACAAGCATACAGAGGTGGTTACATCCTACATCAATAACTGTGTGGACAGAGGTTTTCCTACCAGGAAGATCTGGATATACCCCAATCAGAAACTGTGGATGCAAAAAGATAGCTGCAGTAAACTTAAAACATCTGCTGCCTTTCAAATCAGAAGACAGAGAACTTACAGAAAATCAAGGTATGACCTGGTGAAAGCCATCAAACTGGCTAAATAGAAATACAAGGACAAAATAGAAAAACAGGCACATGTGGCAAGGGCTGCAGGCTATCATAAGCTATAAAGGCAACACCAGCAGTATTTCCTCCTCTGATGCATCTCTGCCAAATGAGCTGAACACCACCTACTCCTGCTTTTAGGCCCAAACATCAAATCCACCATCAGGGGACCAGGGGACTTTGTGTCACAGATCTTTAAGAGAGCGAAAACCTGCAAAGCAGCCAGCTCAGATGGCATTTCCCCATGAAAACCTGTGCAGGTGAGTTATCTCCTGTATATACAGACATTTATAACCTTTCTCTGACTCTGTCCGTCATACCAGAGTGCTTCAATAAAAAACACAATTGTGGGCCTGCCCAAGTAGACTAAGGTATCATGTTTGAATGATTAACACCCAGAGGTGCTAATTTCTGTGGTTATGAAGTGCCTGGAAAGTCCTGTAATATACAGTAAAGGGCACAATCCCATACTCTCTCGATTCTTTTCAGTCTGCTTACTGCTCAAATTGGTCTGTTGGTGATGCAATATGTTTATCACTAAATATAGCCATTGAATATTTAAACAGGTAGGGCACCTATGCTAGGATGCTATTAATAGACTACATCTTGCACTCTGGAATCTGGGCTTATATTACTCCATCTTCAACTGGATACTGGATTTTCCGATGGTCTCTGGTGGTGAAAATTGGCATACAATATCTCCTCTACAGTAATCCTAAATGCCAGCACCATATCACCCTGCACCTCACAACTGGCAGCCCACTGAAGCTAAGCAGGTGTGAGCCTGGTCAGTACCTGGATGGGAGACCTCCTGGGAAAAACTAAGGTTGCTACTGGAAGAGGTATTAGTGGGGCCAGCAGGGGTCGCTCACCCTGCGGTCCATATGAGTCCTAATACCCCAGTATAGTGAGGGGGACACCATACTGTAAACAGGCGCCGTCCTTCGGATGAGACGTAAAACCGAGGTCCTGACTCTCTGTGGTCATTAAAAATCCCAGGGCATTTCTCGAAAAGAGTAGGAGTGTAACCCTGGCGTCCTGGCCAAATTTCCCATTGGCCCTTACCAATCATGGCCTCCTAATAATCCCCATCTATGAATAGGCTTCATTACTCTGCTCTCCTTCCCACTGCTAGCTGATGTGTGGTGAGCGTTCTGGTGCACTATGGCTGCCGTCGCATCATCCAGGTGGATGCTGCACATTGGTGGTGATGGAGGGGAGTCCCCATTACCTGTAAAGTGCTTTGAGTGGAGTGTCCAGAAAAGCGCTATATAAATGTAAGCTATTATTATTATTATTATTATTATTATTAAATGCTCCCTAACAGCTCCATAAGTCTGATGTTTCCACCCAAGACTCTATTCCTTGTTTACCTTCAGTATAACTGTACAGCCATTTACAGCAGCAACCACATTATTATGTTTGCTGATAACACCACAGTTATGGGCTGAACAGTAACAATGATGAGTCTGCATACAGGAGCATGGTGGAGCATCTGACAAGGTGGTGCCATGACAACAACCTGGCCCTGAATGTCAACAAGACTAAAGAACTCATTGTGGACTTCAGGAGACCAAGGGGAAGTCATGCCACAATCAGTATTAATGGCACAACAGTGTAAATTGTCAACTGCTTTAGATTCCTCTGACTGCAGATACAGTTGACTTGGATTGGTCTCACAACACTGAAGCCAGTTAGAAAAATGCACAACATTGCCTCCACTTTCTGCGGTGCCTAAATAAATGTGACATGGGGAAGCAGCTACTTGTGACACAGCATCATAGAAAATATCCTATCTAGTGGTATCACTTTATGATATGGAAATACTACCAACAATTGTGCCCTAGACAGGGTTGTGGCAATGACACAGACAATTCTAAGATCTGACTTATCATTAATTGATCCAAAGATCCACACTATCCACTATTACTGTAAAGCCCAATCCATTATTCAAAAACCCTAACATCTCAGCCACAAACTGTTCTGCTCCCATGCTCTGGAAAGCAGCTATGGACAGCAAATTAATTCTTATTAAATTTACTAGGGCACATCAGCAGGAATTCAAAGATTAATCAATGAAAAATTGAATTGGAAGTACTTCTATATGGGTTTGTGTCCATGATTTGTGAAATGGCACAGAGTAATTAATATTCATTAATTATGGTATACTAAGTAAAATTGTCAAATTCTCAGATGATACAAAAATAGTTGGAGCTGCAAATGGAAAAATGCAATGGAAGAGATTATTTTATAAATTCAGAACAAACAAATATCAGAACAAACACAGCAGTCTATAAAGTCGATATGAAATGTTTTGTTGATAAAGTCAATTTGCATCCTGACATTGTCACATGTTAGAAACTAAACACAGCGGGTTAATTACAAAGAACTGAAAGAAGCATACTAACAGGAGTACAACCCATGCTTACATGAAGCTGCGGTTTAAACTTGTGCTCCGCCTTAAAACCAATTGCAACAAACTTTGCCACTGCGCTTATTCAGCAGCACCGTACTAAACCTGTTCTCAATTGCAACGAACACAAAGTAATATCTGCTGCCCTCTAGAGGTGACTAAAGTAGCGATCTAACTTAAACCACCTCTTCATATGGTTTAAGCAACATAGTACCATACTTGCCGTAACGCTAGATCACATTAGAAGGCTCCCGAATGTATTGGAAATAATATCGTCACCACGTACTGAATTTATACATCCATCACAATTTATTGCAATATTTAACTCAAATTGCTTAACACTCATACCACATTTATTAATAATGAAGTTCATTAATACAGGTACGTGTGTATTAATAAACATGTAATTTACTTATGATTACATTTAATGTCAATCATTATTATTAGCTGTGAATTTTAAGATATCCTAGGGAGTGAAGAGAACAGAACGTAAGCAAATAGTTATATAAATGGAACGTGAGCTTTAATTCGTTTTTTAAAATCTGGAAGTAAACTGAATAGATTTGTTAAATATTTTATTGTGATGGGTCTCCATATTTGTGGTTATCAGAGGAAAGCAAGGATAACGAGTAAATTGGTGGTACCCAAGCATACTTTAAAGAAACAAAACTCGGCATCTTAAGTGATTATTTATGACGTAATGACTGTGTTGAAACAGTGTGCTGAATGCCTTGGAGACGGAAGAGGTGGCTCATCTCAGTCAATCACAAGGCTGTGTAGGACTGCACATGCCATGATGATGATGCTGGCTCTTGATGGACTGGTATGCAAACCAAATAACAGACAAGCAAAGCGTTGTTTTACAATCCAAAAAGTTCGTTCAGTGTGGCTTCTTGCGTTTTTATGACTCCTGTTATAGCTCAGCTAATGTTGTAGGATTGTGCACAGGTATCAAAAGAACTTGATTTGAAATATAAGCTCCTACTGACACAGGAGGAGAGAGAGAAAAGTTTATTTCAAGAGAAAATGAAAGTTCTGAAATGTAAGCAAAAGGCACACCATGCTAAAGAAATGTATTATAAAAAAATAGAAATGCTTAGAAGGTCAGAGGAACAATAAACGTCTTTTTTTCTCAAGTAATTTTATAAGTTTATTTTACAGTTTTGTTAAAAATAAAACTTTACTGGTCATTAGTGTCTTTTGTAACGATTTAGCAATAGCAATGTGGCAGCTTGTTCGTCTGGAGTGTCTCGCTAAACGAAATTAAAACCGCAATAATATGTTAGTGTTCTGTTTCAAACGTGCAGCTGCGGTTCTCATTTGTTTCGTGACTAATTGCAATAGATTAGTCAATCAATATCTCATTAATAACTACGTACCCTCATCCAGCGAACTGTGGCCTAAATGCAATTCCTAACTTTAAAACTAACATTTGTCAGGAAATTTAGTTTAAATATAAACAAGAAACAGACAAAGTAATAATTGTATATTAATGTGGCCTACGTATTAACCTACTAATCAGATTAATTGAAATGTTCTGATGCAGTCCCCTGCAGTTCAGGCTAATTAGTACAACAACAACTCCGAGCCCTGGGAACCGGATTAAGCACAAGTTCATCTGAACTCCAATTTTGTTCCATGCATTTTTCGCTGCGATTGAACCTGGGCTAGAGATGATTTCCAGAAAGTACCGTGCATCAACTTAGTACGCAGCTGTGTACTCCATATTGGCCAAGAAATACCTCACCGCTGCTGAAAGCCCTCTCAGAAGGTGCACTGGTGCCAGGTATGCAGAGGTATTTCTTGGCCAACACTGTAACCTGTCACAGATCTGTACTCAAGCCAGAGACTGTTGACAATCTTGTCTTTCTGGCACGTAATCTGTAAACTGAAACACAATTTAGTATGTGCAATGCACCGTCTTTTTCAGATTTTTACACAAAGCAGCTGTTGGAATACTCAAGGAGTTATTACTTTAACGCTTGAATATTTTAAAAAAAACATTTGTAATTTAATTTTGTTTTAAGGAGTTTTACATATTTAAGTTTATAAGAGAAAAGAGTGGAATCCAGGATACAACTTTTTGAAACTCTCTTAACAAATAGCAACTTTGATGCAAGCACTCCATTCATTTCAGCTACTATAATCAGCTGGTCATATCATTTAAACCAACATGGGCCTAGGCCAATAATTTAATTAGTTATATTTGATATATGCGCTGATTGCTAGTTTTGTTACTGTTTAGAATTTTTGTGCTAACACTTCATGTTTGGCACATTCATGATGATGCTTTATATAACTATTTGCGAACTGGTCTTGAGTTAGACATACATTTATTAAGGTCTTGGTCTTTTCTTAGATTCACCCCCACTAAACCTTTTCCCGGACTTGGTCTTGTCTCGGACTTGGTCCTTTCTGGTCTCAGTTTTGTCTCGGACTTGACCCCCTGTGGTCTCGGGCTGGACTTGGAATCAGACTAGATGGTCTTGACTACAACACTACTGAGAGAACAGCACGTTTATGAATCTCAATGCACATGTACATACGGCAAATAAACTCCTCTCTTTTTTTTGCAAGATCTTTGCATAACAAATAAAGTGTTACTTTTCAAAAGTACCTACATAGTGTGATAAATTATAAATAACATTGCCTACTACAATGAGCTATAGAATTACAATATATTAAAAGAGTAAGTAATAGGTTTATTCCATGCTGAAAAGAGAAGAAAGAAAACGTTTCGGCCGTGGAGACTTCTTCAGGTAGAGCCTTCCTGCATGTTGTCGTGGAGCCTTCTCCATGGCCGAAACTTCATGTTTTCTTTCCTCTCTTTTCAGCATGGAATAAACCTATTACTTGTTCCTTTGCAGCCTACGCATGCCTACCCACTTGAACTATCAAAAGAGTAGTCTAACTTAATACATAAATATCTATGGAGTTGCTTTCCTGTGAATATACAATTATTACATAAATCATTTAAATAAACTATTAAGCCAAATGCATTAGGAAAAAACTGAAATATTTGTCTGAAGATATAAATCTAGATATGAATATTTTGATCTGATCTGTATTTAATAAATAGAGTTTTGTAACACTTTATAATAACTTTCATTAATAAGTCATTAACAAACATTATATAATGCTTAACAGATCATTAGTTCATGTACATTCACATAGTTATAAATGTCATTAAATGATAATTCATATTTTAGGTCAGGTATTTTAGGTCATTTTTAAATATTTACAAATAATTTAACAAATGGATAATATTTTTTACCATTCAGTAACCCATTATTCATGTCGACAAATCATTCATTAATGTCTAGCTGATTAGTAATAAATGTCTTTTAAGACCAAATTACACCTGTTTTATTTATCATACACAAGTTTGTTGTTCATGATTTGTACAGTCTTTAAAACTGTTTATTTAATGTTTCTGCCTGCTTTGTAACATTGAAAGAATGTATTGTATCTAGGCTTTTATACTTTACATCTTTACATATAATTTATTCATGAGTTGTATATCTTTTTGCAGTACCTAATCTAAAGTTGAAACTATTCATCCATTGTAAAGGTTTATAATGTAGCGGCAATGCTTGTTAATAAGACAGAATTAAGTGTTGCTGTGCTTTCCCAAATGAGGCCCCATCTCCCTCTTCATCTCTGTGGTGTAGCTGTCTAGGGAGTGCCAGATGGACATCTGGACTGCATTCCTAAGTGTCAGGAGTAAGTGACTCATATCTCACCTTGATCAACCAATCAGGGACTGGTAGGGCCGAGTAACCCACGTGGGACTCTGATGCCCATAAAACTTTCAGCCAATGAACAAGCAGAAGTTTCTCTAGGTAAAAACAGGCAACACAGAGAGCCTGGAGAAAGGAGAAATTCCAGTAGGAGAATTCCAGGGGTGCGAGACAATTCCAAGGCAGGACGGCCCAGGAGCAGAAAGGCTCCCAAGGGCAGGACGTTCTCACAGCGCGCCTCCTGAACACCCTGAGACTCAGCCCGGACAACCACGGAACGGCCAGTGTGTCCGAGTGCCAGAACTTTCCTCTGTTCTAAGAGTCTAGAGCGGAGGTTGCCAGAGAGTAACCAGAGGATCCACCCGAGGTTAGCATCAGCAGCAAGCCTCGTGAACAGGTCGGAACTGTGGACAGCTGAATCACTATTCAGAACTAGCGCTTCATCAGGAATGAACCGGTCCTCTTCCTGACCTGCTGGGACCCACAGTCATCTTTTCTCCTGTGCACAAACTTCGGTAGTTAAAGCTAAAACTAACTAGCCGGTCTTCAGAGAGCATCAGCAGTGCACCGTCGCAAGCCGCACAGCACAGCCTGGCACCTAGCCAGAGAGCGCGGATTGGACAGCAACAAGCCTGTAGTTGCTTCTTTGTGCCTTCAGGAGATCTGAATCCCCAGAGATTGGATGAGTATTCAACTTCACTGCATTACAGCTCGAGAATTCAATTGTTATCCCAACCAGATGATATCAATTTAATTCCTAAGAGTTATGTACTTGTTTTGAGTATCTAATGTAGAAGTTATAACCAAGTTCATTTACGAAACGGTCTAAATGAATGATATACTGAACGTATGTCCTCTTGATATATGTAACTCTTCTTGACTGATTGAATATATACCTTTTGTATTCTGATAACCCTCTCGATAAGATCTGTTAGGTTTATATGCATATTCTATGTATTAATAAATGTATCCTCGTGTATTAGTACCTGTGTGTGTGCGTTGTTTGAGTTATAACGCAAGGTTGGATTCTAAAGCCATTAAAAGAATCATTTTGTGATTTACGGCTACAATTAATAATTGTCCCCGTAAATGCCCAAACCCTACAGAACTGGTGCCTCGTGAGAGCACACTACAATAATAATAATAATAATTGCTTACACTTATAAATATACCATTAATCTTATAATTAAATCTTTGTCCACATTATGTAATTATGACCTTTAAGACAAGGTTTCAATAAACAAGCCACTGTCATTTAGAAATAATAGGAAATTCAAAACTAGACATTTTCACTTAACCTTCTTATTAGTCCAAGATTTCAATATAATTTGGTTTCAATCGATAGGACAAAATCCGTTAACCTTTGAAAAAAAATGATCTGCTGTACAGACATCTACAAAGCATATCTAAATGTTGATATGTAAACCGAAAAGATATCAGAGTACTTTGTGAGAAGGAATATGTAACATCACTAGGAACAAGTAATAGGTTTATTCCATGCTGAAAAAAGAAGAAAGAAAACACAACGTTTTAGCCGTGGAACCTTCTTCAGGTGTCAATTCAGGTGTCAGATGTCAATTCAATTGAATTTAATTTAATTGAAGACTCCACGGCTGAAACTGTTTTCTTTCTTCTTTTTTTTCAGCATGGAATAAACCTAATACTTGTTCCTTTGCAGCCTACGCATGCTGACACAGCTACCCACCTGTAACATCACTAGACTCTTTCTATAACATACTACAGCCTATATAATTATATCTATGGTGTTCTTAACAATTCTTTCCCCAATATATTAGCCATTAAAATAGCTGGATTGTATATTGTAAAGTGGCAATTTATGTATATCAACAAAGGGTGAGTTTCCAGAAAGCATCATACCCTTAAGATCATCTTAACTGTTGGAAAGAGCATTCAAAGTAATACCCTCTCTACCATCTTACGATGACCTTAGCACTACAATGCTTTCAGAAAACCAGGCCAAGAATTAATTTAATTATAGTTACTGCTGCCTGAGGTTTACTTACCCAATGACAACTTTTGAAGTAATTCAGCCCTTTCTCTAGTTATCTCTGGAATTTCCTAAATCTGCTTTTTTCCTCTCTCTCTATCTATAACTTACTGAATTTATCTTGATGATAGTGTGGCTGTATGTGATGCATTTGAGAAGCCTGTAAACATGCAATTGAAGACATTTTAGCTAATTAAGTTATATTAGGGCTGCGAACTAATTTTAATGCCTATATATAAGACAAAACTATGGCAAATACACAGATAAGTATAGCTGTATTGGTAAAACGTACTGTATGCTAAGCAACTCGATTCATATTTATGTTACTTACATGTGCTTGAGCTAGCCTCCTGCTTGTCCTGCTTTGGCTCATGATTGTTCCATCTTGCTCATCCAGAACAAGTGAAATGCTGGACTTCATCCATGGTGATGCAATGTTCAGTTGGTTCTTAATGTCTAGAGACTAGTTTGTTAATTCTTAAACACACACACAGACATTTACTTGCACTAAACACATTTTGTCTAGTTTCACCAAAATAATATAGTTGCATACACTAGAAAAGTTTGATTAGGTTCACTACATCTAACATCAGCTGATAATGACTGTTCATTATTAAATCATTATAATTATTTTGTGTTTTGTATATGTGTGTGTCAGCATCTATTTTGTTATATATTTTTAGAAAAAAAGTAATTTGAAAAATATTTATTTTGGTGTTCCTTGCAGTAGTGTTATGTTGATTAAATAATTTAAGGTTGAGGAAAATATGTAAAATATTTTTGCTTAAACTATTCTTTGTTGATAACAGACAGTAGGGTCATGTTTTATCATAAATGTGTTATTGAGGCAATAAACCTGATGTTTTGGTTTAAATTGGGTTGTTGTCATTAATGTCTGTTGCAAACATGTAACTAATCTTTTAAACCAACCACTCCCTAGGACACACTGCTCTCTTCACCAGGGCACAAACGCATGAAAAAATTATATGTAAAGTATGAAAGCCTGCATACATCCTGTCAATGTTACAAAGCAGGCAGAAACATGAAATAGACAGTTTTACTGACTGTACAAATCATGAACAAGGAACTTGTATATGATAAATAAAACAAGTGTAATTGGTCTTTAAAGACATTTGTTACTAATCAGCTAGACATTAATGAATGACTTGTCAACATGAATAATGGTACTGAATGGTAAAAAATACTTTTTATTATCCATTTGTTAAACCATGATTTGATTTAATGATCTGTTAAGCATTATATGATGTTTGTTAATGACTTTTTAATGAAAGTTAATATAAAGTGTTACCTAGAGTTTTTTTTTATCCATTAGATGGTGCTGTGTAATACATAATGCTGAACTGACACTTGGGGGAAAAAAAAAATGGTTCACTTTAAAGCATTAGTTTTCCTTTTTTTCTGTTTTTTTTTCTCCATGTCACTGAAGTCAGAATACTAATGTAGTTGTTACATGGATAAAATTAGCCAGAAAACCTTAGAAAAGGTTTTTCTACAATGAAAAATATTTCTGCTAAAAAAACTGTGGTAAAAACAAATCACAATTTCTTGTTGATATGTTAAATGCATGTCAGATCTTTAACTTTTTACCCAGACCTTTTAATAGTATGTGTACAGGACTAAGATGAATTTGAGTTATATTTTAGTTGTTACATTTATCTGGCCAGAGTGAAGTGCTTTTGTCTTAAAGTGCTGTAAATATATGACAACTCATACTATGAAATAATAAGATACCTTCCTCAATGTAAATGACTATTTATAGGTTACACAAAACGGGATCAACCAATCAATTAATATAAATATTCTTAGTCTAATTAAAATGGATGTCATAAAAGTAGAAAAAGGGATAATAGAAGAAATTGCTGAAGGTAAATGTATCTTTAAGTTAAAAACTGTAAGTTTGCTCACCATTCACACATTAATTTTATTTTTCACTTGAGCATAAACACTTGCATATGATTTTTATAGTCTTCATAACAGTAATTTAATATCCTTTTTACACTAACTGCAACCAGACTGTTAATGCTAAAATAAGCAAATGCTTAGTACTATCCCTAAAGAAAGATTATACTATCCCTTTAAAAACCTTACATGAAATATTTCAAAACAGCATCCCCAGCAGTCACTTCATGACGTCACCATGGCTTCCCCAGACCCTAATCTAATAATGCTGGGAGTTGCTCAGCAGTGTTTGTATATAACTCTCTGCACCTGCTCTCACTGGTAGTCTGTGCACAGTCTTGGGAACCTAATACTCCTTTTTTCCCCCTGAAACAGAGATGTAGACTAACAGAACAGAAACTTCATATCTTCAGAACAGACACTCTTGTCCTTACAGCACTCTCAAAAGATTTTCTATTTTTTCCTCTTCGTTTTATCCAGTGCTTCCTTGTGAAATGGCACTAAAGGAAAACATCCTACCGATTAGTGAGATGTCGAGTCCTTTCCCAGCAGTGGTGGAGCTCAACGTGGGAGGACAGGTGTATGTAACGAAACATTCGACTCTTGTCAGCATTCCTGATACAATTCTGCACAGCATGTTCACCAAAAAACAAGTAAAAGACTTACCCCGGGACAACAGGGGCCGTTTCTTCATAGACCGTGATGGTTTCCTCTTCAGATATGTTTTGGATTTTCTCAGGGACAAACAGCTTGTTTTGCCTGACCACTTCCCTGAAAAGGAAAGGTTGCTACGAGAGGCAGAGCATTTCCAGCTAAATGATCTGTTGAAGCTGCTGACACCCAAGGTTACCAAACAGAGTTCGATGAATGATGAGGGATGCCAGAGTGACATTGAAGAAAACTCCCAAAGCAGTGACCTGGCCAGGACTATGGCATTAGATAAGAAGTCAGGATTTATTACTATAGGTTACAGGGGCTCTTATACCATGGTTAGAGACAACCAGGTAGATGCCAAATTCCGCAGGGTGGCCAGAATCATGGTGTGTGGCCGAATAGCCCTGGCTAAAGAAGTCTTTGGAGAAACTTTGAATGAAAGCAGAGACCCTGAGAAGTATACATCCTGGTTTTATTTGAAATTTACCTACCTTGTGCAGGCTTTTGACAGGCTGTCTGAAGCTGGATTTCACATGGTTGCTTGTAATTCCACAGGAACCGCTGCCTTCATCAACCAGTATAGGGATGATAAAATCAGCAGTTATATGGAATACATCTTTTTCAGTAAGTTAAAAAAAGTCTTTTTCATTGCATTGTAATTTAAAGTAAATATGCTCTATTGTCCTATCCAAATGAGAATGATAATATTGAAGGTATTATATTGAATAAATAGCAATAAATATAGAAATATTCTATAGATGCTATAATACTTTTGCTATATAGAGTAGTTATACAGTACATGAGTTCTGTAGTAAGGAAAAATGTTGCACAAGTAATCTGTTAGGGGCATTCAAGTACTTTGGGTTAATCATGTTTGTTATTTTGATATGTTTGATATGTTTGTTCCTTCATGTGTAATTTAATTGTAGTCTTGCATAGACCTAAAGTTTACAAAATCAGTTTACAACTTTGTATAAAAATGCTGAAGTACTAAACATGAAAAATCTTGGAAAAAATATATAAATATATACAAAATAAAAAATACATAAAAAGTTATAAGATTTCACTGTACTGTATCAGTCAAGGACGACAAAATATTTTTCAGGCTTGGAAACGTTGTTCTCCTTTCCAAGTCTTTTCCAAGTCTTTATTATTGTTTTTGAAGAAGCATTTAGTAAAATATTATCATTCAAAGATATTCAAGTCAAAATCCTCAATTGATTTAAAATGAAAAGTAACCCAATGTGTTCAAAAATACCATTCAATAAATTCATCTCATATTATCATTCATTACCATCAATTTATTTACAATTGCAGTAAACCTGCCAGCAAAAAATTAAATGAATCACACATTTCGCTTTAATAATGCCTTAATGCAAATATTCTCAGTATAACCTGTTCAACACAAGCACACAAAAGCACACTTTCAAAATTAATTTGCTACACAGCTCACAACAATTCCCATGAATGTTAAAATTGCTAACTGTTTATGAAAACACAATTTATTAATGTATAAAATTACACGTGTGTTTTCATGGGTTAATGGATGTCTGCAAGTGTGCTGCGTCAAAGATGATGTTATGTTCATCAGATTCCTTTAAACTTTATGTCGTAAATTTTTGAATTACTTAACGAGTGAATGGGAAACCTGCAAGGCCCCTCACTTCAAATAAATATTTCAATGCATTTTGAACTTGCAGGCTCTCTCTTGGAACTACTGTTGTATCCATTAATTTCTAGTGAATTAATACTGTAGCTGAGCTGCTGAATTATTGAATTATTGCCTATTGCCCACATACATCAGGCAGTATTGCTTCAACAAGTATGATATTGCACTACTGTGGTTTAATTAATGAAAGTCAATCTTACCTTTGCCTATAGTGTTTTTTTAATTATCAACAACTGCAGACTCAGTGAAAAGTGTAATCGAAGTCAGTATACTAAACCCATTGTTATATTAAAATCCTTTCATCTGAAATTGGTGCTTTAAGCAACTTAAGTAAAAAGTTGTAAAATTTGTATATTTTTTTAATTGTACAAAGCGATAAGAAATGAACAATAATAAAAACATAAAATCACTTTATACTGTATGTTGCTATATATTTCCTGAATGGTAACTGAATACACTGCATCATACAGATCCAGCCATTCAAAATGTGCGGAGTATGCTGCGTTAAAACGAGGTAGGCGTGGCGCATCACAACGCGTCATAACGCATCATAACGCATGTTATGATAATAGTATCCAGGATCACCTTGTAAAACCGCCAGATGGAGCTAATAAAGCTTAACATCTCATGTACAGCATTTGAGCTGTTGCCAGAAAACGCCTGCTGAGGGACAATCTTTTTCCAATTAAAATTTAAGTTGTATAGTTTTATCTTTAGACTTTTAATCATTTTAAACTGTGTATTACAACATGTTAATTATTAAACATAAAAAATTGGTATATATTAAATAGAAGCAAGATTGCTCAGTTGGACAAAAGTACACAACCTACCACCTTTATCATAAATATTTTAATTATGCATAAATATGTTATGCATCAAAGTCTTTACGGAAGATATTACTAATAGTATTAATAATGAATGACCTTGGACAGGCTGTAAGCTTAAAGTATTACCACAGTCAATTTTCTTTGTAACTGTCTGCATCAGTTTATCTGTTGTGACACGAAAATAATTTATTTTTTCATTGACAAAAAGTAACACCACACTCTCTTGTTTAAACTGATTATTTTGTTGCTGCACAGACTGTTAAACCAGAGGGAAAGAGCGCTTCTTTCTTCAAAGCATTCCAAAATAACCACAGTATGTAACCGAATGACAGACTTTGATGCTTAAAATGTTTAGGAAGAGAGTGGAATGCTAGTGTGTATTATTTGTAAACTACTAAGATTAATGTTCCTAAATTAATATTGTTTATGACCTTCAGACGCGTTATGCTCCTCTTCTTTTTATGCTCAGCTACTAAAATTTCCCTTTTAGTTGCAAAATTCCATATGAATTTTCAATACTAAGCAGTTTAAAACATTCACAGTAAAGAGATTAAATAATTAAACCATTTCACTAACAACAAATGCACCACGAGTGCCCCTGTCTGTCATTTTGGCCAGCCAAATCATGTACTGTGGTACAACGCGGTGAACTGTGGGTAATTTTGCACGATACGGGGTTGTACCGTGCATTTTGAATGGCTACATCTGTATATCAGATACAGAACATACTTTGGAGTAAGTCAAATAAATTCTAACAGGAACAAGTAATAGGTTTATTCCATGTTGAAAAAAAATAAGAAAGAAAACACAACGTTTCTGCCGTGGAGCCTTCTTCAGGTGTGAGCATGCTGACGCAGCTACCCACCTAAATTAACAATACAATGCATTGTACAGCACTTTTCAATGACAAAGATCCCAAACTACTGTACATATGGAAGGAGACAGAATTAATAATTTACTGTATAGCAGCACCCACCTGTTTAGAAGTGTTACATTTTAGTTCCAAGAACTAGCTGTGTTTAGTTTCTAACAATTGACAGGATGCAAAATGACTTTATCAACAAAACATTTCATATCGACTTTATAGACTGCTTGGTTTGTTGTGATAATTACCACTTTGTTGTGATAATATGAATTTATAAAACAATCTCTTCCATTACACGTTTTGCAGCTCCACTTACTTTTGTATCATTTGAGAATTTGACAATTTTATTTAGTATACAATAATAAATTAATATTAATTACTCTGTGCCATTTCACAAAGTTGGGAGCCAAAACTGTATAGAAGTAATTCCAATTCAATTTGTCATTGATTAATCTTTGAATTCTTGCCGATGTGCCCTAATAAATGTAATAAAGGATGAATATGTCCATAGCTGCTAAGCTGCTAATTGTGATAAAAAAGAGAAATTAAAATTAGAAATCTGTTCAAATTGTTCTGAATTCTAGGATTTATAAAGTTAGGAGTCCAATTATATTTCAGTACGAGCATTTTATACTGTACAATCATATATACAATATACATACTCTAGTATATTAGCACATTCTATCAATACATTTGATATCCTTGATTTTTAATTAAAATTTTGCAAAGACGTATTGTATTGATACAATTACCCTTTATTTTTTTCTGATATATCAAGATGTGTTCTTGCAACGTCTTGTGGTGATATATGCAAAGTGATTAGTGATGTAAATAAATGTCCACTACTAAATGGTACAATGGAAATTTTTCATCAAATAATTATGCATATTATTATATACATATGCATTTTACAGTGCAATTTTGAGGTGGTTCATATTTTAGGACCATAACATAAGAAACAAACAGCAGAAGTTGCTTGCAGTGAATTCATCTGAGGATTATCTGACAATATATTAAAAAAGTGATGGGATAAGCTTGTTCCAGATGTCCACACACATCTGTAATAGTGCCTCCTGTTCTCACTTTTAAATGCACTTCCTTGTTATGTTCCCTGTTATCTTTTTGTTCATGTTTTGTTGTTTGGTCTAAAAAGTCCATTGGATCATTGGATTGACATTGTGAATAGCTATGAGATTTATGAATGTTTAATTCAGGTTCGGTTGTAGTCTTCTCATGTTCAAGACTAAAAAGTTTTACTTTTGTTGTTCCCTGTCAGTGCAGGACATTCCTTTGAGCCTGGCATATTACAGATGCAGCCATTCAAAGTGCGCAGCACAGACACGTACGGGAGGTAATTGGCTATGGCCTCGCGCATCGTGACGTGGGTTGACGCAAAATACTGCGGTATGTGATTGGATGACCGACAGGGGCACTCGTGCGTTGGTCGGTTGTAGAAAGATTTAAATGTCTTTACTGTGCCCGTTTTAGTATTGAATATTCATATGGAATTTTACCACTGAAGGGAAATCTTAAAAAAAGTAGCTGAGCATAAAAAGAATAGGAGCATACTGTAACGCGTGTGAAGGCCATAAACAATATTAATTTTGGAACATAAACATACAGTATATGGCTGGTCTCAGTACTTTAAAGAAAACATAAACACCAGTATTCTATTTCTCCCTAAACATTTTAAGCATCGAAGTCCTTAACTAAAGAGATACCGGAGTCAACAAGCATACTTTTAGAATTTGATTAAAAGGGAATATAATATGGAATCGCGTATCTAAAGAAATTAATAACGATATAATTATATTCATGTACCGCAACACAAGAATAGTACACGCTGTACATTGTCTTTTGATAATGTTTCTGTAGTGCTTTTTCAGCACTCTGCATGTGACCTTGCCGGTGGCGCTGTGGGTTAGGTTCCTGAGTCCCATGTCACACGGTCAGTGATCAAATCCCACTGGAGCCACGACTTCTTTCTTTAACAAACATTTCTTTGAAAAAATGAAACGTTTACCTTGGTCAGAGATTAAATAAAACCTCCCTCGCACCAAACAAATTTATATTTCTAAATATCACAACATGATTGAATTTAAGTCATTTTAATAACAATAAATAGTCACCTATGCGTTACAAAATAAACATTTATATTGATTTAAATCGCGTTTTGATTTAAATCGTAAATGCGTGTTTAAATATATGTGTTTTTTGATTCACAATCAGACAAATGCAACATAAATTGATATCTTTGTCTTCTAAGTATCTTAATAAACTTTCAGCATAGCTTTCTCCCCGTTTAGATTTATTTTTCTTGGGATCTTGGGATCAAACATAGAAAGATTAGATTGTAATCGTTTTTATTTTTTAAATACATTTTAGAAAAGTGTAATCTATACTAAAAAGCTGTACACCACCTACTATAAAGATACATATTGTAATACTTTCGGGATCGGATAGGACGGACACAAGAACTCAGACTTGCGGAGTTAAAGAAAGTTAAAGCCTTGATTTTATTTATCACCTTTAAAAGTGGCATCTCAAAGCAATACAGTAGATGTAAAAACAGTTAAAAGGACCACAGATTACAAAGTAAATACCCAGCACTGATTGTACCCATCTGTCATGCTAATAAAGCACCCTGAATTGAATTGAATTGAGAGAGGGGGGGGGGGGCGAGAGAGCACAGCCAGGACAGGCAAATAAGATACACTCCACAGACATTCACAACAGCGACATATCATAAAACGTTTGCACATATTGTTAAATTATTACTTGTTTTTCAGGAAGTTAAAAAAACACTTGAATTACTTATCCAGTCTCTCGAAATAAAATTATTTTTCAAGCAATGCAACTTATGTCGGGCAACGTGTTTTTTTTAATCCAACATTGACAGCCACATCTTAAATCTTGTCAGTCAGCTCTTTTTTCTCTATTTGAATTGTGGCTATTCAAACAACTTGGGATAACAAGTGGTCTCAAAGTCACCGAGCTCACAGAGATTCAACAACAGATGACAATTTCCTTAGTCCTTCCTAAGTCTTCCTGAAATTGTCAGATTATGAGTGAATAAAAGCATTTTATTAAAAACACGTTTGCGTTTGTTTGGGAGCTATATTATGTATTTTTCATATGTAAGATATAATGATGTGTTCCTGCTTACACATCGCACAACTTTAAAAGCTAGAAAAACAGGTTTTGATTCACATTATCTGGCGAGCCTTGTTTTGTCAAAGGACAGCACACTCTCTTGCTTGCCCTAAACAGACAATACACAGGGTGGAGGGCAAGCGAGAGAGGGGGGGGGGGTGATATGTGAATATGATAATGTGAATTCCATCAAGTCAGGCACCTGTGAATTTGCAGTATTCCCAGAAAGAGCCACATCCCATCCACTGTTCCTCCAGAAAGCTTATGCATAAGTGAAGGAATTAAATATGGAATTAATATGGAATTTAATATGGAATTAAACTGGTTTCACAGGTATTTTCAAAGTAGAAGGGGGCGAGATTTCCAGGGAAAGACACCTCTCCCCCCCTCCAAAACCCATTAAGTACAGTACTTACTAGTTAAGAAAGCTAGGTGTTAGCATAAATTATTAGTAATCAATAATATTAAATTTAGCACTGTAATAAATTGTGCTAATTATAAATTCCATTCTACTCTGAGAATGTAGGGGGAGGAAGAATGCCCATGGTCTTTTCACTTACTGCAATATTATGGACACTCAATTGACTTAAAAAAAAACCAACGGGTTCCTTTCACCGTAGTCGGGAGACATTAGAAGCTTGCCACGCCCGGACTGCTACACCAACGCATTAGCATGTTAAAGTGATTTCATTGAGGAGCATAGCTTTCTTAACTAGTAAGTACTGTACTTACTGGGTTTTGGAGGGGGGGAGGTGTCTTTCGCTGGAAATCTCGCCCCCTTCTACTTTGAAAATACCTGTGAAACCGGTTTAATTCATCACAGCCAGCACTCCTGCAGAGAGGGGGGTTGTACTTGCAGTGCATCGGTATAGATGGGAAAGCCAGAGCCGACCGCTACGCCGATCCCGTGTTATGCTCTTCATTAATGTCTAAGCCGGAACACATCATTATATCTCATTTTGTATTTCTTTATAAAAAAAATTGTTTGCCCAGCCTTACAGTATTGTTGTTATTGTTTTTATCCTGTAAAGCGCATTAAGGAGCCACCTTTAAAGGCGCCATATACAATAAAGTTCATTATTATTACTATTGTTAATTTGCTGGACAGGGAGGTGAACATTATTACGCAGAAGACAAAGATAGCGATTTACATTGCATTGTGCATTGTGCTGCTGTAATACAGTTTTAAATAATTAAAAGTCTAAACAGTATCAGCTTTATTTATGGGTTTTAAATAAAGGCGATTTAAACGCGATTTAAATCAATATAAATGTTTATATTGTAACGCATAGGTGACTATTCATTGGTATTAAAATGACTTAAATTCGATGTTGTGATATTTATAAATATAAATTTGTTTGGTGCGAGTGAAGTTTTATTTAATCTCTGACCCAGGAAAGTTTTATTTTTTCAAAGAAATGTTTGTTAAAAAAAAAGTCATGGCTCCAGCTGGATTCAAACACCCATCGTGTGATGTGGGAGTTAGGAACCTAACCCACAGCGCCGCCATCAAGGTCACATGAGGCATGTTGAAAAAGCCCTACAAAACATTATCAACAGACATCGTACAGCGTGTACAATTCTTGTGTTGCGGTACATGAATATAATTATATCATTATTAATTTCTTTAGATACGCGATTCCATATTATATTCCCTTTTAATCAAATTCTAAAAGTATGCTTGTTGACTCCGTTATAACGTTAGTTAAGGACTTCGATGCTTAAAATGTTTAGGGAGAAATAGAATACTGGTGTGTATGTTTTCTTTAAAGTACCGAGACGAGCCATATACTGTATGTTTATGTTCCAAAATTAATATTGTTTATGGCCTTCACACGCATTACAGTATGCTCCTATTCTTTTTATGCTCAGCTACTAAGATTTCCCTTCAGTGGCAGAATTCCATATAAATATTTAATACTTAAACGGGCACAGTAAAGACATTAAAAATATATATATATACATACTATATACAGTACAGTTTGCATACAGTAATTTGTTTATGTTCCTAAATCAATCTCTTTTATGAGCATGTGGAAGACATGGTGAATCAAAGATTCTCAAAAATAACTGTACTTTGCATGATTGGAAACAAATGCGTGATTGCGAAATGCTGTGGTGTTACTTTTACAAAGACGGTCAATGAAAAAAAGAATGTGGACCAGGGTAATACTTTGAGTTTACAGCTTGTCCAAGGTCATTCATTATTAATACTATTAGTAATATCTTCGTTAAAGACTTTGATAGAGACAGCTCAAACATGAGAGGTTGAGCTTTATTAGCTCCACCTTGCGGAAATTCCGGATACTATTATTTTACTTGCGGTACTATATGAGAATTGACAGTAACTTTGCGGTAGACTGCGTAAAGCGCACCGCAAAATAATGCGGTATCGGCTGCTTGTTTTGAATGGCTGCATCTGTAGCCAGTGTCTCTTCTCTTGACTAATGACAGAGTAGCAATAGATTTTTATGTGGCGGACAGAATTGTACATAATATTCTAAATGAGGTCTTAGTTTTGCATTGTACAATTTAATTATAGCATCCCTTTAATTAAATTCTAAATTTTTAACTATACAGTATGTCCTTACATTTTGTTTGATGTAAATGATATCAATATAAACACATACAGTAAGTCTTTTTTGTAAGAAGGTTTTTCAAGCTTAATGTTTCTTATCTTGATACTTTTTTTACTGCCTACATATTGTGATATGACGTCCGCTAATTACTTCCTGAAGAGGGAACAATCTTCTTCTCATAAAAAGATTGACACATAATGCAGGAAAGATCACAGTTGCACTTTTTAATAATTAAATCTCATGCAGATGCGATCTTTCCTACATAACATTAATCCTTCTGAAACAATGGTGATGAAAAGCACTCAGTAGACACTCTTGCAAATCTCAGACAAAGTCATGAACGTTTTTGAGTTTGTTTTCTCCATGGTTATGCAATTTGTGAAAAACGAACAAGTAAAAGTTTATTCTATGCTGAAAAAAGAAGAAAAGAAACACACTTCAGCTGTGGAGCCTTCACACCCGAAGAAGGCTCCACAGCCAAAACCTTGTGTTTCTGAAAATAATCTTTATTTATTCCTGTGCAGCCTACGCATGCTGACGCAGCTTCCTACTTGAACCATTTTTGAAGAATTTGTTCACTCTATTTAAATTAATGTGCTAAAACACCTGTGGGCAAACTACGGCCTGCAGGGCTGATCCGGCCTGCCAGCCAGTTTTAACCAGTCCTTGAGGTAAAAAATAAATTAGTCAATATTCACCATATTCCACATTGGTTGATTCCATTTTTTCTTACATTTAATTATTTAGGCCGTTAGATATCGCACGTACATTTTACCACAGTGATTACAAACTGTGCAATGCACCATCTAGGGGAGGCGCCATTGTCGGTCAGGGGTGTCTCAGATATCGCCAGTGAAAAATTATTATTATTATGAGTAAAACCCGCTGATCGTGCATACAGAATGTATGAGTTGCGCGCTACCTAGCTAGATTGTGTCACATGACACTAGGCAAAAGAGTCGGCAGTCTGTAAAGCAGCATATCAGTTGACCACGGCTTCGTGTTTCATGTTCCTGTGAGAGATTATTTTGTGAGTTTTTTGTTACACGATCGCAATTGAGAGGTTTTTAAATATGAGTAAAATCTGTGAAGGTCATGGAGCCTAGTTCTAAAGAGAAATGGAAACGCAAACACAGAAAGTATGACGACAGATAAGCAAACCTCGTGAGTATTTTTCACACATGTTTAATGAATGAACAGAAAGCTGTTTTCTAACCAAACTACAGTCCCCAGCAAAGTTTTTTCATCATTCAAAGTAGCATAAAGTGCAGCACAATGTAAAAAACCTCATACTATTGGAGTACCAAGGAATAAGCAACAGAGCTCTGTGAATTCTGCTTCCCTTTGCAATATCCTGCTGCAACCAGTCCAACCCCAGGATACAGTCCTCAAGGACTGGGGCAAGGTAGAAGGGGTGTTTCACCTTTGCAACCCCAAAGTGCATGGTGAGCGCCCTGGGGGTCCGGCTGACTCAGTGCCCGACAGGACACCAGGCCGCAGCAGGGTGATGGTTAAACCGGTGTCGACGAGGGCCTGGCAGGGTCTGCCCTAGATGAGGCAAGGAATAAATTAGCCCCGGCTGTGGCCAACCCTTCCCACGGCAGCAGGTGGGGTGAAGCGCTCCTTCTGGCTTTCCGGAGCGGGGGTAGCTTTGCTCAAGGGCGGCCTTCCCCCCTTAAGGCCGCCCCGCTCCCGTTTCCTGATGGCCTCCGGAGTCCCCGCGGCTCCAGCGCCCGGCACTCCCGGGCAATGTGCCCCCTCTCCCCACAGCGGTGGCAGATGACCAGCCGTCGTCGCTCCCCCAGCATCGCCGCACTGTCCGTCTCCTCCTCACCATCTGATTCCCCGTGCGCCCCTCCGTTTGTGCCCACCGGTCTCCTCGAATACGGCATCAGCCTGCTCAGCCAGAGCCAGGGCCTGCTCCAAGGGGACCGGCGCGGCCAGCATCACGTGGCGCTGCACCTCAGTCGGCGCCAGGGCCCAGAGGAACGCCTGGAGCGCTATCTCCCGGTGGGCCTCCTCCGGGAGAGTAGGGTAACCCTGGCGGGCTAAGTAGGCCACGTCTGCAGCGACTAGACCCAGTGGCTCTCCCACTAGGCAGCAACATTGGGCCAACCTTGCCGCAGCAGTCCCGGCAACAACAATTTTAGAAGTCCTGGGAGGAAGAATATCATCAATATTAATAATAATAATAAACTTTATTTTATAAAGCACCTTTAAAGGTGGCTTTAAAAAAAAAAACTTTTTTTAAATGCATTTGCATTTGCACACAGAGCAGTGTTTACTTGAACATGGAGATGCCATACTGAATAATTCCTGTACACAACCATTGCAGAGGAATTTGCATCGTTTGGCAGGGCTATGATTCATACAAGTGGTGGTGGATTTGGAGGCAAAATGTATTTACATTGGGTTGCTGTAAGTGGAGCACTAATTACCCCAAAACTCTACTTATTATTTTACAAGAGAATGCACCTGACAAGCTGGACAGTATGCTTCTCAAAGCGCTTAACAGGATAACAACAATAACAACAACAATTTTCAAGTTCTGGGAGGAAAAATATGATCAATATTAATAATAATAATAATAAACTTATATATAGCGCCTTTAAAGGTGGCTCCTCAAAGCTCTTTACAGGATAACAACCGATTAAACAATAATGACTGGAGGTTGAAAATACCTGTGAAACTGGTTTGTTCACAATGTACTGTAGACACAGAGACTCAGTAGCAATAGCAAAATAGCAATATTATG
Source organism: Lepisosteus platostomus (assembly GCF_059453375.1). NCBI lineage: Eukaryota > Metazoa > Chordata > Actinopteri > Semionotiformes > Lepisosteidae > Lepisosteus > Lepisosteus platostomus. Next base: position 24,822,394 of record NC_142611.1, read on the forward strand.
GCCACTTAATAAATGTTTTTTTGACAGCTGGTACAACACCCCACCGCGCCCACGTGCCAGCATTATATTCTCATGTACGGTTAGAATGTGTTCATTGTCTTCCAATGAAAGACAGGTTCCTTTCTCCGAAGTTGGGAGACATTAGAAGCTTGCCACGCCGGGACTGTTACACCAACGCATTAGCATGTTAAAGCAATTCCATTGAGGAGTATTTTAATCAAGATGGGGGGTAAAGGAGTCGTCTCTATGACACTCGCCCTTATAAAATTAACATGAAACAAAACAATAAAAAAAATAAAAATTAAAATTAAAAATAAGATACAATCTACAGACATTCACAACATAAACATATCTTTAAAAATTTACATTTATTGTTAAATTACTTTAAATGTATACTTTAAGTTACTGAAACAGCCAGTTAATAAAATCATTGCAATTTTGTTCTTGTTTGGAGGTGGGGATATTCTGACAACAATTGATTTAAAGACAATCTGTCAAAGTGCAATGAAATATAGTATTACGCTGGGTAAACGTTACAAGGTCAAATTCTTCCACGATGGGGGTACCTTTAAAGAGGAGACGACGAAAATAAAGTTTATTAATTTGCTGGACAGAGAGGTGAACATTATTATGCAGAAGACAAAGATAATGATTTACGTTGCATTGCCAGATTGTGAATCAATAAAAATATTTAAACACGGGTTTGCAATTTAAATGGAAATGGGGGTGATGGGAACTCTTAATCTAAATAAAAATAAAATAAATAAAACCGGTTTCGATAGTTAATAACCACTTTTTCTTCCTCCTGATCAGTTTAGAAATCTGTGTACGCTGTAAGGTTTTTACTTCCTAATTAAACTTTTAAAATACGCGTTTCGAATAGAAGCAGCATATGCTTTTGTCTTCCTGCTATGTAGAACAGATCAGCAAGTTTTTTTTTCTCCAATCAGAGTGGTGTCAAATGGTGTCAGCCAATCACCATTCTGAAGCCTACCATAATCTCTGGTATAGGGAGACCCCAGAATTCTGTCGCATTTTAATTTTAGGAAATTATGAAACACTCGGTTAAAAGCAAGGGAGATTGTCCGTTATAGTGGACATAAAAACAAGATTTTGCTGCGGCGTTATTGGAAACCCAATTTTAACACAAATCGCTGGCATTATATACTAGAAGACACAGACCGGCGCCAGACCGGGAGAATGCCTGGAGCATAAAAGAAAATGCAGAGGAACTAGGGATTGGACAGTTTCCAAGTGCTGGTACAATTGATGGAAATGTTCAAATAAATGTGCTAAAGAAATAAAAAAATCATTTATTCCTTTATCATATTGGCTAGCTAATATCCTCTCTTTGCTAGTTACCTGTGGCTGTGTTTCTGCATTGCGTAGCAACGAGTGACTATATTCTCAGGCGGAGAAACGTAAACAGCTTAATTTTCGTGTTAAATAATTTTTTTATATAAAAATTCATTCTATACAGCAATCGCATATTTGTGGACCGTTTCATAAAACTTTGATGCTTAAAATGTTTAGGGAGAAATGGAATACTGGTGTGTATTTTTTCTTTAAACTACCAAGACCAGCCATATACAGTACAGTTTACATACAGTAATATGTTTATGTTCCTAAATTAATATCGTTTATGACCTTCAGATGCATTATGCTCCTCTTCTTTTTATGCTCAGCTACTAAAATTTCCCTTTAATGGTAAAATTCAATATAAATATTCAATACTAAGCGGATTAAAATGTGCACAGTAAAGAGATTAAATGATTAAATCTTTTCACTACCGACCAATGCACCACGAGTGCCCCTGTCGGTCATTTTGTCCAGCCAATCACTTACCGCGGTAGACTGCGGTGGCTTGTGGGTAGTTGCGTGCGGTACGGGTTTGTACCGTGCATTTTGAATGGCTGCATCTGTAACTTGGAATTTAACAGGGAACCAGCTGGCTGGGCTGATGGAGACCTCAGTCCGGGCACCTGATTTACTCTGGGAGCTTGTGTCTGGCAAAATTTGTTCTGGATAATTGTGTATCTGAATAAATTATTATACATGATGGTTTTGTTTAAGCATTCCTTAATGGAAATCTTTAAGTTAAACAAGGGAGGGGGGAATGGTTATTTTTTTTACAATTGGTGAGAATGGCACCAATCGCATCTGCATTTATCACTTAGTTTTTAAAATTAAACAACGTAAATCATTATCTTTGTCTTCTAAGTCCCTTAATTAACTTTAAGCATAGCTTTCTCACCATTTAGATTTATGTTTCATACCATTGTTAAACAAAGCAGGAGCTTATTGTACTTCCTAGTAGCATCACAGGTGGAAAAATTAGATTTTAATAGTTTTTTTAAATAAAATTTAGCAAAGTGTCATGTATACAAAAAAGTTGTACCACTTGATAGTTATATTAAAAGAGATAAGAATTTGAGTTGTATACTGTTTAGACTTTTAATATTTTTAAACTGTATTACAGCATGTTAAACATTAAACATTACAAAGTCAGAATAATTTATAAAAGCAAGATTACTCAGTTGGACAAAAGTACACAACCTTCCACCTTCATAAATTATGCATAATTCACGAGGAATGACAGCAGCCAAAAGCTTGGGAGAAATTAGAATCGTTTATTGGGATGTGGAGATTTGGCGTATCCCGCTTGGCTGAGGGCCAACCTCCCGGCCGTTGGACGGGGAGGATAGGACCCCCATGCGACCAATTGGGTAGCTGCAAAGGTGGAGAGGGGGTGGAGGAGGGATGCAGAAAACGAACGAGGAAGAGGAGAGGGTGACGTTTGATATATATATATGGAGACTGGTTGCTTACGTCTGGATTAGTGAGAATTGCAGCAGCTGTGTCGAATGAGAACTTTCATTAAAAACTCCATTTCACGAGGAATGACAGCAGCCAAAAGCTTGGGAGAAATTAGAATCGTTTATTGGGATGTGGAGATTTGGCGTAACCCGCTTGGCTGAGGGCCAACCTCCCGGCCGTTGGACGGGGAGGATAGGACCCCCAAAAGAACCAAGCGGGACCTCCAGTCACCAGTGCAGAAAAACAAAAACAAAAGTTTGGACCAATTCAGCCGAGGAGAGAAAGTGCCTGCTTGAGGATACCGGGGTTAGTTTTATTGTATGCATGGTAAGCCTCGGAGGATCAACGGCCGAGTTGCTTGATGAGATACTCGGGTATGCCTTGGCGAGCGGCGGAGGATGCGGCCCCTGATCTAAAAGGAGTGCCCGGAGAATTGTTCAGGAGGGTATTACGATGCGGCCCTTCTCGTTTACGAGCAGAGGGGCAGTAGGCAAAGCTCCTGCAGAGGTGCGAAGATGTGCGTAATGAGATAGAGGCTCGTAAGGGCTTATGTAGGAACAGAGTTTGAAATAATAGATGAGAGTGGCGGATCTGAGTTGGTCGGTTTTGCTTTTCTTGAGATAGAAGGTCAGTGTCTCGGAAGATAAGATTGGGATGTCAGATAACCAGGGTAGAGAAGAAGGATCAAAGGATGTGGAAGCAGCGGTAATTTCGGAGCACCTAAGATGAAGAAGGCTAACAAGAATAAAGATTCAAGAGTGCGGTCGACCCAGGGTGAGTGGTAACCCGACCTGAGAACGTAGATGCAGGATTCAAGGATGTCTGAGGTAAGTGGTGCGCGTAGGTTCGGAAGTGGTTTTTCAAGCCGCTGAAGGCCTTTAAGAAGGAGAGTAATTTGAGGGTGGATAAGGGATGGACAGATTGTGCCGAAAAGGAGTTTATGGAAGAAGTGGATGTCGCACAGGTATACTTTGGTGGTGGATGCTCGTACCTTGAGTGAGTTTCTACAATAGCAAATGAAGGATGATACGGTGAAAATGTTGAAAGAAGGGAATTTTATGTTCGCGGAGAGGTGGAAGGATTGGAAGCCCTTCCAGGCAGTGCAATAAGAATTGAGAGTTCGAGGGGCAATCCCTAAGAGGATAGTTTGGTGGGCAGCTGGAGATAGTGATTGAAAGGATGATTCGGAGGAACGTGAGTTCCGAATAGGGAGGTACTGTGCATGGGTTCGGTCTTGCATCTGGTGCCAAGTTCCTGAATTTCTGACATTGAAAGCGAAAGAGAGAGTCAGCTATCTCATTAAGGTGGCCTGGAATGTAAGCAGCTACGAGGATGAATAATGTGTGAGAGAAATCCATTTAAGGCGGCAGAGGAAATTCATGATAGATTGGGGTGAAGACCTTCCTTTGTTGATTATATGAACTACTGCATAGATGGCCGAATGGACGAGGACGGATTTTTGTTTCCAATTGTGGCCCCAAAGAGAAGCAGCAACGACAATTGGAAATATTTCTAACAAGGCGGATGACTGGTTGGCAAGAGGGATTGGAGAGAATTCCAGAGGCCAAGGGGCCGCAAACCATTGACCTTTGTAATAGCCTCCGAAACCGACTGAGGGGGCTGCGTCTGTGAAAAGCTGGATATCCTCGGTGTCAGAAAGGAGGTCATTGTAGAAGAGAGATATGCCATTCCAGTTGGCCAGATATACATCTGGATCCTGTCGATTTTGTCACGAGGCAGGGAGGCGGAGAAATTGATGGAATTGAGGGTGATCCCGAGGAATTGGATTATATGAGAGGGGCCAGTTGTTTTGTCCGTGGCAAGGGGTACCCCTAGTTTCCTAAAATATGGAAATAAGTGTGGAGGAGGCTCTTGCAGGTGGGATGTGGGGAAAGTCTATGGTAAGGAAATCGTCGAGAAGGTGGACGAGAAAAGGAAGCTTATAGTTATTCAAGGGGATCCAGCAGAGAGCTTCGGCTAAGGTACCGAAAATTTTTGGGCTACCCCTACGTCCGAAAGTAAGGCGGACTGCGAAGAACTTGTTCCGCCAATGAACTCCGAAGAGGTGCAAGAGGTCTGGATCAGGAGGCATAACTTTAACGGCACTGGAGATGTCGGCCTTAGCGAGCCAGGCACCCGGACGGAACGCTATACCAATGGGATTGATGTGGTATGCAGGGAATGGGGGAGAGTCAAGTGGGCCGATCATGAAACCATTCTCGACTTCGGATGCTAGCAAGGAATCAATGGACTGGGGATTGGCGGTGGCAGATTGCAAATTTTTGTAAAAGACGGAGGAAGAACGAAGTATGCATGGGCCTGGTGAGAATCCGAAGGAAAGGCTGTCGAGTAAGATGTGGGTGGAAGAGGTGTCGGGGTGACGGAGCAAGTGGGAAGCAAGAGTGGGGATGTCGATTGGAGTAGACAGAAAAGCCAGTAGTCTTTTGGGAACGCTGAAGGTGGAGCGAGCATGGAAGGGCCAGCGGGGGCAGGCAGAGCGAGCATGAGCTTCGCAGCAGAACCTGCAAATATGAAGGAAGCGACGAAGGGGAGAGGTACGTGTCGAGGAATTGAAGATGTTGGAATTTGTTGGCCTCTGATCAACACGATGGGGTGACCGCAAACGTCTTTGGACCGGGAAGGTTTGAAGAAGACCTGGCGGGAGAATAGATGCTGTGGGGGAGAAGGGGCGGAGTCAGGTTTGAGCTTGCGGACAGTATCTGGGCAAATATTTGCTGAATGTGTCCAAGAGGAACAGAAGTCGCAGGAAAGAGCTTGGACGCCGGTGAAAGTGCGGCAGTAAAGCTCAATGTTGGGGGCTCCCCAGTAGGTGCGCTGGTTCCGTTGGAGTAGGCGGGCAGCGGCCTCGGCCGAGAACTGCTTATGGTAATCATAGAACAGGGAGCCCTCGAAAAGGACAGATAGATCGGGGATGCTGTGCATGTAATTGTTGAGATCCTGGTGACGTTCGGGAAAGGCGGAGCACGTGATGTCGTGGAAAATGCTGAAATCCAAGTGGAAGTCGGAAATTCAAAGGACTGAAGCCGAGTGAGGGTCAGAAGATTTGAGAGTAACGGAAATCGAGCCGCAGTCGACTGTTCTAGAATCGGAGTCGTATGTGAAGGAAGAGAGAAGGTGAGCTAGATTGACGTCCACACCTCATAGAATTTGCTGCCGGAGTGAAAAGGGAATGGGAGGAGGACTAGACTTTAGTGTGTTAGGAGGAGCTGGGAGAGGAACAGCTGTTTGGAAAGGAAAATCCTTAGTAAAGGGGAGATTGGAATCCAGGGCCGAAGGCATGGGATGACGGATGCCGTGTTGGACACCGGGGAAGGGAGAAGATGAGGAGGGAAGAAGAGCAGAAAGCAGATTGTGGTAAGAGGGGTTAGACGGATCTGGGGCCTGAAGATCGGTGGCTTGGGATATGGAAGCCGAAGACTGTTGAGGGGGAATTGAAGCAGGGGCGAAGGCTGTGTGAAGGACTGAAGAGGCTGCCGAGTCATCTTGGAAGCCAGGGGGTGGGGGAGTGAAGGGCCGCCTGCTGGCTGAGCTGGGGGTCGTTTACTAGCTGGCCTTTGGGCCGTGGAGACAGTAGCAGGGGCCGAAAGAAAAGAAACCTGGGCCGAAGGCACCAAGCTGGCGGAGCTTGAGCCATGTTGGACGTGTTGGAAGAGAGTGCAGAAATTAGATGAAGCAGAGAAGGGGGTGGGAGAGGGGCGTGAGCCTGGGGCCTTAGACTCGGCAGCAAGGAGTTTAGGGAAGGCGGCCGGGTGGAAGAGGCTAGGTGCAGTTGTTCAGCAGAGGTATGGATTGCTTGGGGAAGAGACACAGACATGGCTACATCAGGACAAGACAAGACAAGACAGAAGACGAGACAGGCAGAGGCGCAGGCGGCCTCAGGGTCCTTTTCAAAGTATCCTCTGAAGGCTTGCTACGGTCCGGTTGGAAATCACGAGAGATGATCCAGGAGAAGGGGGTGTCGATGTGCGTGAAACAAGGCGGCAGGGACATCCTCGAGAGAAGCGGGGGTTATTCGGAGACTTTGCCGTGGATGGACGGGAAGGCTGGGTTTGTAATGAGAGAGGGACTACGACGGCGGAATGCAGTCTTCGGCGAGGATCTTGGATCTTGTGAGGACTGGCTGGGAGATGAGCGGCGCTGATGTAGCACGGCGACTGAAGGAGGCGATGAGACGGAGGTGAGGGGAGCAGTGGGGGGAGGACTGGACGAGAGGGGAAGGATTGTCTCCTGCGCTGCAGAAAAGGTCTTCATCGGAGCGATGGATTTGTAGATCCATGAGAAGGGAGCACGGATTCGAGCTAGGCGAAAACCAACCATGCAGAAAACGAATGAGGAAGAGGAGAGGGTGATTTTTGATATATATATGGAGAACGGTTGCTTACGTCAGGATTAGTGAGAATTGCAGCAGCTGTGTCGAATGAGCAGGGCTGCCTTCATTCCTCCCGAACTTTCATTAAAAACTCCATTTATGCGTAAATATTTTATGCATCAAAGTCTTTAACTTGGTTACTTACATGGGTTCTGGTTGTAATGTGCTTGTTCTACAATTATTGAGCTTATCTTCTGTAGTTCATAAAAAGTTATAATGTTTTATCCTTTTCTAAGAATACGTAGTAAGAACACCACTTGCTGTTATTGTAAAAAGATAAATGTTGTAGTGATTTAACATCACTTGATAGTTATATTAATGTGGAACTGTGTAACTAAGCTACTTAAGTATCACCAGTGGACATTCTGGAAACATTTTGATATTTGTTTCTTTTCTTAAAAAAACCTTCTATTGTCTTTGTAGTGGTAATGAGCACTGTAATGTAGTGAGCTTCACCCAGGCGGTTCAAAGAGCGATCAGAGCATTATTTTGGGTCTGTTTCTCATAGAGCCGAATGCATAAAATAGTCCACTATTATAGCTTATTGTGAACATGATGTGTCTCTTTCAGGTGTAGAAACCAAGAAATTTTAGCCTGAAGTGTTCGTTTGTCCAGCCAAGCTTTATTGTATGCATACAAGGAACCACAATAAGGACCATAATAGTTATAGTACCTATCGTAGCTCAAAGTGGATATGGTCCTACAGCTCTTGTATCTAGCTTATACGTCCCCCCCCGTCTTTGATGTAACTCAAGGGAAATAGAAACCTTCCTTTGTCATCAGTAGTTTAGTATAAATATTCACCATTTGGGTAAACATATACCATTTGGGGGTAAGTACGGGGGGGAGCTTCTGTTTAGCATGTAAAAGCTGTTAGCAGGCTCCATCACAGGCTTACACCCAAATTGAGAAAATCTATATTTTGTCTTAATCCAAATGTCAGCAGCCAGTAATCAGCCAACAATTTAACTTGGAATTTTAAAAAGTTTAAAATGTACTATATAGTACACCACCTGGAATTGAACCTGGTCCTTCAGCGTCATTCAACAGGGAACCAGCTCGATGAATTATTGTTATGGATACTGCTGACATTGCAGGTTGTGTGAGCCGGTTGCCAGTGCAGTGACGTCACCTCCCTTCATTGTGAACAGCAGGGACCTTAGCGCCTGGGCTGAGGAGAGATGTCCCTTTAGCTCAGCTGGCTGGTTCCCTGTTCAATGATGCCGAAGACCAGGGTTTGAGCTCCACAAGAACCTTAAAATGTCACATTATTATACGTGATGGTTTTGTTTTATGTTTAAGGATTTCTTCATGAAAATCATTAAATTAAATGAGGGAGGGGAAGAAGGATTATTTTTTTACAATTGCCAGGAATCAGGGAATAGCTTATCAACACGATGGGCAAACGATTAAAAAAAAATTAAAAAGTAAGATACAATGACTTGTTCCTGCCTAACTCAAACATTGTGTGACTTTAAAAGCTGTAAAAAATGGTTTAGATAGTTAAAAACACTTTTTAATTAAAAGTTTAAAGTACTTTGAATTTCATAAATGTTGTACTGATTTAATACCTCTTGATAGTAATATTAATATGGAGTCGTGTGACTAGGCAGCTAAAATATCACAAGGGGACATTTTGAAAACATTTGACATTCGTTTTTTAAAAATATATATATATTATTGTCCTTATAGTGGAAATAGGCAACAGACTGTCACATAGTGTGGTGCACCCAGGCGGTTCAAAGCCCGATCAGAGAATTACTTTGTTTCTTTCATAGCCGAATATGTAAAAATAGTCCACTATTATAGCTTGTTGTTGGCTACGGTGTGAGTGTATCTGGATGAATTATTATAAGTGATGGTTTCGTGATTTGATTTCACACAATTCTTTAAGTAAAAGGATGGAAAAAAAGAGGGCTGTACTGTCACCGCGCTGCAATCAGCTTGTACCATCTGTATGCCTGCCGTTCGTTACAATATTAATAATGAATGACCATGGACGAGCTATAAACTGAAGAGTTAGAGAAGACAGATTGAGTCTTTTTGGCTTGGAATTTAACTTTTACAGTGATCCTTTTGGCTATATTTACTACATATCCGGATGAGTAAAAATAGATTGGATTAATAACTGGAGTAAGAAAAGATATTTCACACATACTTTGAAACCGTATGGCTTTGGAAAAGTAGGCAACGAGACCCAGCTGGAAGGGGGGGCCGTATTTTGATTTTGTGTGAACCATATTCGCTACAATACTATGAGTCCCTGAGGGATACCGTTAAAATTTTGGAATTATAAAAAATAAACTTTTGTTGAGTTTGCATGAGAGACAAAAAGTACCTTTTGAGAAGACAAACAGCTAATTTTGCTTGAAGAATTTAAAATCTGTCTGTCCTGTAGCTTTATTTATTGAGCAGAAAGTCACCTTGCTCTTTCAAGTGGCTCTGTTAAGCAGAGTTTGTGTTCACACATTACACTCTTTGAATGAGTTTTAATCAACTTTGTCAGTGAAAATAATGACAGCAGGCACTTTTCCTTCAATGCGGGACAATGCGGGAAACAAGTTTTTTATTTTACTTGGGAGTGTGAACATTGAGTGAGCACTGGGACATACAATGAGACTAACACAGCAAGATTACCGAAATGGATAGTTTTAGTAGATATGTTGACAAATATCTGAATTTTTGCAGGAGAAAATTGTATCTAGCTGTGAATCAGCTATGTGACCTTGACCCTGTGAAATTGTGGGAAAGAGGTTAAGTGGGCAGTTTAGTAACCATAGAGTGTTTTAATACATGGTACAGTATAACAGTATAAAGCAAGTATGTTTTTTGTAATGTTATGTTTATATATAATGAATGTGATGTTTTGTAATCGCTATTCTTTCAAGTACATTTTGTATTCAGTTTGCTTCTGTGTGTTAGCTTGTATTTCATCTGGTGGGCAAACGTTTGAGGTGAAAATTCTTCCACAAGGACTGTACCTTTTAAAGCAGAGAAGACCACACAAAACTTTTTCGGCTCTGTATGTCGCTCAAGCCATTTCTCTTTGGCAGATTCTTTAGTCATAGAGGTGGAAAGTCACCTTCCCCCTCCCCCTTACATCTGCCTTCCTCACCTGTTCCCATTTTTAACCATTCTGTGTCCGAATCACAGTGGGTGAGAGAGAGTAGGGAGAGACAGAAAAAAGGTAAACCCTGATTTAACATATGTATGAACACAGTCTTGCAAATCAATGTTTTTACAAGATGTGTAAAACAAGTGCAACAATTTATCACAGAGCGAATTTTAATACTAATTATTGATTACTAATAGTTTACGCACCTGACGACTGACTTTATTTAGATGTATATAAAATATTGAACTGTGGCATAACAGTCAGAAATACAATCGGCGCCGCCTCTTCTCTGACTGAGCTCAGTGGGAGGTGCGCTTTTTTTCTAAGCTACCTGCTAATTTGCTTCACACCACAGGAAGACAGGAGAGTGTGATTGTACTGTATCTGTATGAAATGTGTGTTGTGTTTACAAAATTAAAGTGTTTAAGATGTTTAATTAAAAAGTTATTAAAACGTACAGCTTACACAAAGATTCTAAGCTGAGCCTAGGAAGGAAGAAACTCCCCCCCCCCCTTTTTTCTTGGATTTCATGTTTTTAACTAAACCCATTTTTATGGGTTTTAAAACCAGGCAATGTCTATTTGAGGCACACACGTTATTGTTTCCTATTTTAGATTTTCTTAAAATTAAAAGAATCGGTTGCCCATCATGCCATACAATATTATATTACATTTATGTTTTTGAGAGACTTCAGAAGGCGTCAACCTACAGATTTAAATTTGTTAAACATTTTACAGCTTTTATTTAAACAATAGCTATAATCTGGTTGCATTTCTAGATACCTTAGTTTGAATAAAGCAGATCCCAGGTGCAACTGACTTCAATAATGCGAGAAGGCATTATGCTATATTTTTTATGCATCAGTTGAAGCCTTCAGAGTACAAATAAAACAGGGTTCACTTTTTTCTCTCCTTACTCTCGCTCACCTACTGCGATTCGGGCACAGAATAGTTAAAAATGGGAACAAGTCAGACAGGCAGGGGGAAGGGGTGAAACTGTTACCTGTCCTGGATAATGCGGTTAGAAAATAGGTGGATTTGTACTTGTGAAAAGCGTTCCAATTTTAATGTGATATGGAAGATATTATTCATAATAAATTACTTTGGACAGTTTGTAAACTGAAAATTTAAAGAGGAGATACGTTGTGTATTTTCTTTCCAGTTTGGAATTAACTTTTACCTACTAGTATATTCCATTGCATCTACAGTACGGAGCTGCTTTACATAAGGTACTTCTCACAATGGCTAGGACTGTCAACATCTCACTGTGTAATGTTTGGTATGAGAGAGTTTTCTTGATGTTGGCTATAGTCTGTCTCCTTACCAAAGCTATAGTGCAGTAAGGTATCTGTCCCAACAAATGGTACAGATAAACGTGTACTATACTGATGAGCTAATATCTGGGAAATGTTTCTTTCCTTGAATCGAACACAGTATAAAATACTGAAAATTAACACAATACGCCAGGAAATGTGATAGATGAATTAGCAAGTTAATGCAAATCTATTGAAAAGCCAAGTGTGATTGTTTTCTCCCAGCCTCAGCAGCAGACAGTGAGCACAAAGCAACCCGTGAATCCAAATCAACAGGTTCTGTTTTATTGTGGGGTCTTGTGTCAATTTTCAGTATTTGAGTCACAATATCCATTCCCTGAAAGACTATATGCGAAAAAACTGCAAAACCTAGCACAAAGCAAGAACTCATCAAAGCAATTTATAAGTTCTGGTAGGAAGAGCTGAAAGAACCGTTTTAATTACAGGCTGTTTCGTGTTCTTCCTAAGATTGTTGAGCATAAAACTTACTTTGTATAATTGGAAATGACTACGTGATCGGATCAACAAAATGCTTCAAAGAAAGAGGTGCTCTTTTCCTCTGGTATAACAGTCTGTGCAGCAACAAAACAATCCGCTTAAACAAGAGAGTGTGGTGTTACTTTTTGTCAATGAAAAAATAGTCTTTTCGTGTCGAATTAGATGTCCTTCCTTAGGTTGGGTAAGCATGATTAGCATGAAACAACATGGGGTCATTGTTATGATTTCTCTATTATTATTAAAACCCTCAACTCATTCACTTGTGGTTATTTTGGAAACATTTTGACATGTTTCTTTTATCTACATTGCTGTCGATATTGTAGCAACAGACAAAATGAAACACTTGGGGTTTGTAATGTAGGGCGCTCTGAACGAGTGAATGCAGGACAAATACATGTATTTCCCACAAGCTATACTGTAGTGGCAGTACAGCAGCAGTTTGAAATTATCCGTTGTTATCAATAAATCACTTAGCTTTGAACATGTTGTGATATTTACAAATATAAAAAATGTCAATATAGTGTCCATAATATTTGCTATTTTTGTTTTTCAAAGAAATGTTTATTTATTAAAAGAAAACTCATGACAATAGCTGGGTTCGAACCCCCGCCTTCCAGCATGCAAGGCACACACCTAAGCTATTACACCACACACATAACCAGGGGTGAATAAGTTAAACTGATGCAGACATTTACAAAGAAAGTTTACTACTGTGATAATTTGAGCTATATAATTATATTGTTATTAATTTCTTTAGATCCTTTAGATTTCTTTAGGTCATATTATATTCCCTATTAATCAAATTATAAAAAGTATGTGTTTTTTTACTGCGATAACGAGCATAACTATTCATAGAAAAGGTTAAAACATTATAACTTTTTATGAAGTATATAAACTTAATATAGTCAGCACATAACATTTTTTTCCAAAATAACCACAGTATGCAACCGCATTAAAGACTTTGATGATTAAAATGTTTATTAAGAAAGTAGAATACTGGGGTGTATTTTTTATTTAAACCATTTAAGTTTTTCAAAGAAATGTTCATTTGTTAAAAGAAAACTCATGGCGACAGCTGGGTCCGAACCCCCGACCTCCAGCACACACCTATGCCATGTCACCACCAGTGGAATATTGGTGTGTATTTTTTAACTACCAATACCAGCAATATACAGTTTTCATAATATGTTTATATTCCTAAATTAATATTGTTTATGATCTTAAGACACGTTATACTCCTCTTCTTTTTATGCTCAGCTACTAAAATTTCCCTTTAGTTGTAAAATTCCATATTAATATTCAATATTAAGTGGATTTAAACATGCACAGTAAAAAGATTAAATGAAGGCATCGTTTCACTAACAACCAATGCACCACAAGTGCCACCTGTCGATCATTTTGGTCAGCCAATCAAGTACTGCGATATAACGCGGTTATTTAAACTACATTTTCTGTCGTGATTGTTCCAATGGAATGTTCAGTAGTAGCATTGTTGCCTGAGATGTAGAAGATCCTGGGATAAATCCTGGCCAATCTGTAATCTGTACTTTTAAGAATTAAAGTCTTTCTATAATATGTAAATCAAATAAATATTATGTATATAGTATTTTACAGATTTAAGAATTATATATCACACCATGTATATGTAAATACTAAAAAAATATTAATAATACACGCATTAACATTAATGAGCGAACGTGTAAATACTGACAATGCCTGGAGTAAAACGCTGTTCGTCTGTTTTTCCTTCATCCTCTCCCCCTCTGAGAAGTGAAATAAAGGGTAGCTTTTGTTTGAACAGTAAAACTAAATTGGTTTCTAAAATAATACCAATATCATATGTAGAATTCTTGCCTTTTAAATGAAAGGGTCAGTGTTTGACCCCAGCCAAAATGAGAGTTGTACTTTTAACAAATTATCCTTCAGACATAATAAAGACTTTCTATAATAATAAAAAAATATGTGAATTATGTTCACATTTCAGTTAATTTTATATACAGATGCACCCATTCAAAATGAGCGGTAAAAACCCGCGGTGCAGTAACCAACCTGCAGGGCTCCGCAGGGCAAGTGATTGGCTGGCCAAAATGACCGACAGGGGCACTCGTGGTGCATTGGTTGGTAGTGAAAAGATTTAATCAATTAATGTCTTTACTGTGCACATTTCAATCCGCTTAGTTTTGAATATTTATATGGAATTTTACCACTAAAGGGAAATTTTAGTAGCTGAGCATAAAAAGAATAGGAGCATACTGTAACGCGTGTGAAGGCCATAAACGATATTAATTTTGGAACATAAACATACAGTATATAGCTGGTCTTGGTACTTTAAAGAAAAAAATACACACCAGTATTCCATTTCTCCCTAAACATTGTAAGCTTCGAAGTCTTTAACTAACGTGATACTGGAGTCAACAAGCATACTTTTAGAATTTGATTAAAAGGGAATATAATATGGAATCGCGTATCTCAAGAATTTAATAACGGTATGATTATATCCGTGTGCTGCGACAGGGCTGTGTAGGGCTGTTTCGCCTGCCTGTTCATGCGAGCTGTCTTGTAGCCTACTGGTCTAGGTGCGTGACTACCAACTGGCAGGTTGTGTGTTCGAATCCAGCTGGTGCTGGACTTTTCTTTTAACAAACATTTCTTCGAAAAAATAGGTAAGCGATATTATGGACAATCAATTGACTTTTATATTTCAAAATATCATTCATCTCTAAATAAACTTTATTTTATATAGCGTTTTAAGCGAATAGGTAATTAGATTGCTCATAAACCTAATCGCTTTTTCTACATAAACAGCGTGATTGCTCTCTGAAAATGCTTTTCCTTTATTTTTAAAGTAGGCTCAGATTTCAACTATAGATCGTATTATTATAAACTTTCTTGGAAAAATGTATTTTATGTAAACCATGTTTGCTATTAATTCATTTAGGGCTAAAATACGTTCATTGTCTTCCAATCGAGTCGAGTTGACATTGGAAGCCTGCCACACCCGGACTGTTAAACCAACGCATTAGCACATCAAAGCCCATTGAGCCAGTATTGGCTTTAGTATTCCCCCCTTCTCCCCTCAATTCAATTCAATTCAAGGTGTTTTATTTGCATGACAGATGGATACAAGCAGTGTTGGGTATGTATATTGTAACGCTTACGGCAGACAGGCACTGTGTAAGAGCCGACGCACCAGAACAGCGCACAGAGGGAGCGTCTGCATTTATAACTTAGTTTTTAAAATTAGTCAAGCAATATGAAGCATCTCCTTTTACTTAGTGCCTGAGCATAAAAAGAATAGGAGCATACTGCAACGCGTGTGAAGTCCATAAACGATATTAATTTTGGAACTTAAACATACAGTATATGGCTGGTCTCGGTCCTTTAAAGAAAACATACTGTACACACCAGTATTCCATTTCTCCCTAAACATTTTAAGCATCGAAGTCTTTAACTAACGCGATACCGGAGTCAACAAGCATACTTTTAGAATTTGATTAAAAGGGAATATAATATGGAATCGCGTATCTCAAGAAATTAATAACGATATAATTATATTCATGTTGCAAAAGAACTGCAACGGACATAAAAACTCCCTTGCTTTTAACAGAGCGTTCCATAATTTATAACTACGAAAATGCCAGGTGAAAGGATTTGTAAACATATTTTGTTAAAGCAAGTCAGTTTTTTCCGCAACACATAAAATACATTTTTCCAAGAAAGTTTAGCCTTTGTCACTAATTAAACCACTAAATAAAGACATAAATATAGAAATATTAAGATTTGTTTTATTTAATGTTGGTAGCAGGATGAACTGTCAGAGTGTATATTTTGTTGCAGAGTTGCTGCAAGATGTTAACAGTGAAAAAGGTATTTAGAAATGAGTTATTTCAAGATGAAAATTTTCAGAATAATTGCAAATCTAGCAGGATAGAGAAAGCACAGAAAACTGGCAGTTAGATTGATCAGATTAGTATGAAAAGTCATTTAGCATAGGGAATGAGAAGAGTGACAAACTAGTATACTTTAGATCTTTTTTTCTGAACCAGGGAAAATCTGATCATGTTTCCCTATAACAATAATAAAAAACTTTATTTGATATATCACCATTAAAGGTGGCATCTCAAAGCAATACAGTAGATGTAAAAACAGATAAAAGGACCACAGATTACAAAGTAAATGCATATAAGAAAGACAAGCAGTTAGAGGTGCTACCAAAATTAGAAAATGAAGCAGATACAGACACTAAGTCTTCTGAAAAGAAAGGTTCTGAGGTTAGATTTAAACTGGCCCTGGTGTGTGTGTGTTTGTGTCTGTCTGTCCTGTGATGGACTGGCGCTATGTCCAGGGTGTATTCTGCCTTGTGTCCGTCGCTTACTGGGATAGGCTCCAAATCCTCTGTACTGGATAAAGAGATTAGAAATGGATGGAAGTAAAGGCACTGAAGAAACCCAGAAACCCACTATGAAATGGCAGCATCTCACTGAGAATAAAACATTTTATAGTGCTGGCTTAAGGAAACAGCCTTTCCACCTCTCTTGCACATCAGTATCCATACCTAGTTATTTAAACAAATTGCCTCTAATTATAAACATCTTAATATGCTGGCTCTGTGGATCCGCATCAGCTATGTTTGCCCATTACTTCAATTCATGTGCATCCAACACACAGTTCAACGCTAGCAACTACACAAAATCTAAAAAATGAGCTCTACTTGCCACTTACAATACCAACAGTACCAGCTAACTTTAGTAGTGACATTTTCATGGATCTTTTTAACAATAAAATTTACAACATCAGACTTCAGACACAATTAAACAGGCCTCAAAAAAGTCTGGTACAAACATTTTCAGCATGGAATAAACCGTTACTTTAATGGTATAAACCTTAAATGGATTCATATTCTCAATAAGATTTGGTGCTCAGTAACATGACTTAGAAAATGACAGAAGACATACGTATCATGCTTATACTTCTATTTTTCATAATCGTAAACTCCTTAAGGCAGTTACATTTTCTCTGTTCTGACCTGGAGTTACAGAGAAATTTAAATTCTAATAAGAGATTTGTAATGAGGAAAGTCATACCAATCACTCATACAGTACCAGGATTTGCAATTACAGTACAAATACTTTCTTTCTGTATGTGTTTATTTTGCAGTTTGAGTCTATGGCATTCCTTTGGGGGTCTATACTCCAAGGCATGACTTTTTTATGTATAAACATCAGTATTTACTGCTATTAATTACTGTACGATTTATAGTTGAAATCTGCGCCTAGATATAAAGTTAGATATAAAGTTAAAATCTCGACAAAGCAATGTAGGAAATATAGAGAAAATAAATCCTTTCTGACATCTAAAATCAGTTTCGATCAAGGTCTCTAAAACGAACAAGAAAAAGAGGATTTTCGGAGGGCAATTACGCTGTGTTTATAGAGAATAAGTGATTTATGAGCAATCTAATTTCTTGTTCGTTTAAAACAGTGAAATGTCAGCTGCAAAAGATCGCACCAGAAACAGCACTCTCTCTGCCTGTCATAGACGTTCAGGAAAGGCTGAATGAAGTCATGTCAAGTACAATAATTCGGAGATCAATAATAACAGTTGTAGGACAGTATATAAGGAGGATAAGGATTTTGAAGTTGACTCGAAATCTGATAGGTAACCAGTGCAAGGACTTGAAAACAGGTGTAATGCATCCCTGATAGGATTCTTGCTGTCATATTCTGAACATATTGAAGATTGCTCAGTGTGGATTTAATTTCCCCAGTGAACAGGATGTGCATTTATTAATTCTAGAAAAAAAGCCTTTCTTGATTTCTCTAGTTCTTAGTTTCTCTAGTTCCCTTTAAAATAAACTATTATTCCACAATGCAGAGTATTACATGGCCAGTATTTACACATGATATTTGTGATTTAAAGAAATTAACACAAGCAGCTTTTGGAGATTTAAGTGTTGGCTGAGTTATTGCAGGATAAAAGACTAGAGATGTTGGCAAGAAGAAGATAATTTGCGGAAAGCTGAGGAATACACTTATAACAAGAACACTTCCTAATGGGGTTAGGCATACTTTTGATGAAGATGATGAAGTTAGCAGACTATATGTTTACATAGATACTGAAATAAGGATTGTATTTTAGATTATGTGTAGTTGTTGGCATTGAACTGTGTGTTGGATGCACATGAATTGAAGGAATGGGCAAACATAGCTGATGCGGATCCACAGAGCCAGCATATTAAGATGTTTATAATTAGAGGCAATTTGTTTAAATAACTAGGTATGGATACTGATGTGCAAGAGAGGTGAAAAGGCTGTTTCCTTAAGCCAGCACTATAAAATGTTTTATTCTCAGTGAGATGCTGCCATTTCATAGTGGGTTTCTAACACTGTGTATGGTTCCATCCACACAGTGCCTTTACTTCCATTTCTAATCTCTTTATCCAGTACAGAGGATTTGGAGCCTATCCCAGTAAGCAATGGACACAAGGCAGAATACACCCTGGACATAGCGCCAGTCCATCACAGGACAGACAGACACAAACACACACACACCAGGGCCAGTTTTCCCATAAACCAATTAACTTACCAGTATGTTTTGGAGTGCGAGAGGGAGTCATATCACACATATGGAGAAAAACCATGTAACCCAGAGAGAACATGTAAACCCCACACACACAGGATGGCAGGAATTGAACCTAGGACCCCACTGCTGCAAGATAGCAATGCTAACCACTTTGCCACCATTATAAATGGATGGATATCTTAGTTATCTTTCTAGTTCACGGGTTTGCATGCACAATTTAATTTTGAAAGCCACTGAGACATCAGGTACTACTGTTGTATTTATGAAAAAGAAACAAAACAAAAAACATACTAACAACTGTGCCATCCTACTCCTTAGTTAATACATTTTATTATTCATAAACAGTTAACATTGTTAGCAAAATATTTTGAATTATATTTAACCCTATTTTTTCTTTAGTTTTGTATTTAACTCATTATATGATAGTCAGACTTAATGTATATTTGAACAATGAAAATATATTTTTACAAGATTTTACATTAAGCACTTAAAATTAATATGGTTAATAATAGTAAACTGTAACATGCTGTAACAAGATCGGTTAAACTGCGAAGAAAATGCTTTCAGAGAAAATGTTTCAGGTGTGAAGAACATAGATCTCCAATGCAGTTTCAACCAAACCTGTTCCCACACACCCTGCCCCCACTACCATTAGAATATACACAAAACACTGAAATCTTTCGAGCTAATGATCAGGTGACCCGAGAGAGAGCGAGAGAAACACCAAGGGGTGCGGAACCAGGGAACAATTTACATGGAAAACGGGCGATCTCCCCAGACTGTCCGCCCGTTTCACTGTTACCTGGATACCTCTTTATTTAGAACTCACTAACACTGATTTTTAGTTTAGAAGGATTCAAGTAGGGTTTTAGATGAAAGGCAGCGACCTTAATCAAGCCCAAATCATAATTGAACCCATTCAGAGCCTACATTACATTTTAGCGTTTCAGTCTGAGCAGAAGACCCTCACACCTGAAGAAGGGGGAGGTGTCTTTCGCTGGAAATCTCGCCTGCTTCTACTTTACAACCGGAGTGCTGGCTGTGACGAATTAAACCGGTTTCACAGGTTTCAATCACAGACCATGTGACATGGGAGTCAGGAAACTAACACACAGCGCCACCGGATTTGATAACGCTATAAAAACGGTATAAAATAATGTGACTTGGCACAGAACAAGTTTACAGCACAGTACAATAATAGATGCTGACCATGACTTTAGAAGCATAAATTGCCTTACACTCAGCTTAAACACAAGCTGTCTTTAGCCCTCTAAGCTGGTTCATACAGAAATGTAGAGATCCAGGCTCAGAACACACAGCTTCATTAGCGAATACATATGCAGGACAACTAGAGAAGACGTTTTACAGAGGATGGATTTTTAGAAACATCCCATCAGTGACATCACTGAAGTCAACTCCTAGGTACTGTAACTGTCGTGTGGATAGTTTCACAAGAATCAGACAAAGGTTTAAGCATCGCTTGTTCTAGATAAAACTGCAAAAAAAAAAACAACAACCCATAATGTACTTCTTTGCAACTCTGTTTGCCCAAATCATATATTCACAACGTGAAATCTAGAAAATAATATTACGTAACCAAAATCCGCAATATGGAAACAGAACCTGTGTAATTGTTGATAGATGATGTACTCATAACATTTTTTCAAGATGAACTACATTTAAAAAATGACTTGTATGTACTTGATATCTCTAATCAATCCACGGGTCCCAGCACAAAATGAAACTAAAACGCATACCGTTTCGTGCTTCTTATTAGTTGCTCAAAAGTAATTTGACCGTATGAAATGCATAATATAAACCTAGAAACATATACGTGAGCAGTACTTAAGCACTGTAGTATCGGTGTTAAGACATACCTCTCAAATACTGTAAATCAAGTTAAAAATATCTCAAGACCGATTCTGGTCATAATGAAACCATGTTTCGTGTATGTTTTCTTTAAAGTACCGAGACCAGCCATATACTGTATGTTTATGTTCCAAAATTAATATCGTTTATGGCCTTCACACGGGTTGCAGTATGCTCCTATTCTTTTTATGCTCAGCTACTAAGATTTCCCTTCAGTGGTAAAATTAGATATGAATATTCAATACTTAAACGGGCACAGTTAAGACATTAAATATACATATACATACTGTATACAGTACAGTTTTCATACGGTAATATGTTTATGTTCCTAAATCAATCTCTTTTATGAGCATGTGAAAGGCATGGTGAATCACTGTACTTTGCATGATTGGAAACAAATGCGTGATTGCGAAATGCTGTGGTGTTACTTTTACAAAGACGGTCAATGAAAAAAAGAATGTTGACCAGGGCAATACTTTGAGTTTACACTTACAGCTTGTCCAAGGTCATTCATTATTAATACTATTAGTAATATCTTCGTTAAAGACTCTGATGGCGACAGCTCAAAATATGAGAGGTTGAGCTTTATTAGCTCCACCTTGCGGAAATTCTGGATACTATTATTTTGCTTGCTGTATTATAGGAGAATTTACGGTAACTCGCGGTATTTACCGGTAACTCGCGGTAGACTGCGTACAGCGTACCGCAAAATAATGCGGTATCGCCCGCACATTTTGAATGGCTGCATCTGTATATATCACAATGTTAAATATTTAAATAATGTTAATAATAAAGTAATAATGTGAATGAGCCTCCAGACCAACAATTTCCAGGATGCCTGGAAAGAGCAGGGAATGATACCCTTAAAAAGAAACTGTAATTGAGCTTTTTATGTGTATACAATCTTTAGTTTTAAATATTAATTCTACACATTTTAATATACCAATTATACAGATTGATATAAATCTGTGTATATTTTTAAATTGTAAAATAAAACATCTACATTTTAATATTTATGCATATGTTGTTGCTGTCCTTTTTTATTCTTAGAAGTTGATATAATTATGTTTTTTATAATTAGTTGGCTTCATTGAAGTTGTTAAAGCTCTTTCTCATGTTGTTCCTATTTCTGCTTTCAACAAAGTTTCATGCTTTGTTGGTGCATTGTCTCTTCACAGTGGGGGGCTGGGTATGGAATGCACTTTTATTTACTCTGGTGTCTGAAAAAACACAAGCTCATTTGGCTATGAAGCAGTTTGCAAACATCTTTATTTTCTTTGTGATGCCACTTTGAAGTGTAATAGACAATTAATGACCGCTATGTCAGCTATATAGATGAAATTTTATAAACAACATTTCTTTACAGTTTGAAATGTCTAATATATATTTTTTATATGAAAAAAATATTTAAAAAAAACTCCTCTAGTTATAAAATATGATTCATATGTATATAATCCTGATTTTTAAATAAATGTTATATATAGCAGTTTAATAAATTTTCACTTTGCATTAACTATGTCTTAAACTCATAAGGAATACTAGGTACTGGGGACATATCAGATATTAAACTGAAGAAGAGGGCAGGAGATAATAACTTCAGCCCCTACACTGCCGGACAGGCATTAACTATCCAGTCAATACCAAGAGTGCAGTGTCACAGAGAAGTTGAAACTTAAAATGTTGATTGAATTGCCTTTTATTTAAAATGGATTCAATGAGAAATTGATTAGAATATGTCCTTGGATTAAAAAAAATATTGACACATCTACATAGTATTATGAAATGCTACATTATCTGGGTGAGTAATCACACATTTATTAAACAGTGCCGTGGTCTCATTGAATCTTTATAACCCCAGTAATCAAAACACAACACCCACTATGCACACAGTGATCTCACATGCAGGTGTGGAATATAACAGGGTTAATAACTTTGAAGAGATTTCAGATTTGTTTTAAAAAATTGCATCTGTTGTAATTGTTAATACAGTGGCAAATATAATTGTGATTCTACTGTTTATCACATAATTTTGCAAGCCATACACGTGTTGCACCAGTGATGTGGTTGTTGGGGGTGTACATTGTTAGTCACAGGATCAGTCTTAGTATTTTCACATTGAATCATGCATGCATGACCTGTGTTGTTGTTAGTGGTTTTTAATATAAACAGAATACACATTCTTTATTTATTCTTGGTATAATATGTCTTTTGTATTGTTAAGTCACATTGTTAAAGTACATACTAATAAGAAAAAAATCATACGCAGGACTTTTTTCTCCCCAAAGATTTTTTATCTCCTAATTTGAAATTCATAACATTAAACTTCTTACAGTATATAAAACTTTTGATACCACTTTTGTATAGTGCAGGCATCACATGTTTGTAATTAGCATAAACCTTTGTTGTTGTGGCAAGAGGTTCTTTCCAAACGTACTTTGCATACAAACATGTGTAGTGTGCTCTCTGAAGGCACCAGTTCTGTAGGGTTTGGGCATTTACTGGGACAATTATTAATTGTAGCAGTAAATCACAAAATTGATTCTTTTGATGGCTTTAGAATCCAACCATGCGACATAACTCAAACAACGCGCACACACAGGTTCTAATACACGAGGATACATTTATTAATACATAGAATATGCATATAAACCTAACAGATCTTATCGAGAGGGTTATCAGAATACAAAAGGTATATATTCAATCAGTCAAGAAGAGTTACATATATCAAGAGGACATACGTTCAGTATATCATTCATTTAGACCGTTTCGTAAATGAACTTGGTTATAACTTCTACATTAGATACTCAAAACAAGTACTCTTAGGAATTAAATTGATATCAACTGGTTGGGATAACAATTGAATTCTCGAGCTGTAATGCATTGAAGTTGAATACTAATCCAATCTTTGGGGATTCAGATCTCCTGCGGGCACAAAGAAACAATTGCAGGCTGTTGCTGTCCAATCCGCGCTCTCTGGCTCGGTGCCAGGCTGTGCACCAGGCAGCTTGCGACGGTGCGCTGCTGATGCTCACTGGCGGGCTAGTTAGTGTTGGCTTTAACTAGCAAAGTTTGCGCACAGGAGAAAAGATGACTGTGGGTCCCAGCAAGTCAGGAAGAGGACCAGTTCGTTCCTGATGAAGAGCTAGTTCTGAAAAGTGATTCAGCTGTCCACAGCTGCTGGTGCTAACCTCGGGTGGATCCTCTGGTTACTCTCTGGCAACCCCCGCTCTAGACTCTTAGAACAAAGGAAAGTTCTGGCACTCGGACACACTGGCCGTTCCGTGGTTGTCCAGGCTGAGTCTCAGGATGGTCAGGAGGCGCGCTGCGAGAATGTCCTGCCCTTGGGAGCCTTCTGCTCCTGGGCCGTCCTGCCCTGGAATTCTCCTTTGAATTCCCTTTAGAAAAGTCCACAGAATTCCACTCTGAATCCCCCAGGCTCTCTGTGTTGCCTGTTTTTACCTGGAGGAACTTCAGCTCATTCATTGGCTAAAAGTTCCATGGGCATCAGAGTCCCACGTGGGTTACTCAGCCCTACCAGTCCCTGATTGGTTGATCAAGGTGAGATATGAGTCACTTACTCCTGACACTTAGGAATGCAGTCCAGATTTCCATCTGGCACTCCCTAGACAGATAGGCGGCAATGGATAACCATTGATCATGATAGCCAGGCTTAGCTAAGTGCATCCCCCTTTGGGAGCTGTCCTAGGAAACCTTATCAAAGAAAACCTTAAATCAGCCTGCATGAATAGTTTCTCTGTGGCTGCACCACAGAGATGAACAGAGAGATGAGGCTTAATTTGGGAAAGCTCAGAAACACTTAATTCTTTCTTATTAATAAGCCTCGCCGCTACACATGATTGCTTCTATTTTTAACAACTAGGGCTGCTGGTATCAAGCAAGATGTGGAGAAGGGGTACTCTGTCTCCTCCGAGTGCCAAAAGTTGAACAGGGAGGCCATATTCCCTTTTGTATCTCTATTTTCTGGAGAGATATTTATCGAGCGTACTGGCATAGACCTGACTGGACCATTGGAATATGGCTCCATTGGGTAGTGATTTGTGTGGTTAACTATGGAACCTGATATACATATGCAATTTCAGACTTCCTTATATCTTCCTTAAATTTATCCTCCAAACAAATACCTCAGGTATTTTGGCTTGAAACAGTACAGTCTCGGGATGTTGAGGGGCTGAAACAACCAGTGATATGCCTTAGCAGGAAACAGCTGCCCAGGAATTAGTGATATAGTAACATTGAGAAGGAGTGCCTCAATAATAATGGGACATAAGTCAGTCTAAGACTATATGGTAGGCTGACTGTTTACTATGGTAACGAATCATACTACTCTGACATAAGCACATCAAGTTAAGAATTGAAATCAAATTTTTCTGTGGTATACAGTTGTAGGGAAAACCGGTTCAGGGACGCCAAATATGTAATCATAGTGGCTCTCTGAAGGCACCAGTTCTGTAGGGTTTGGGCATTTACTGAGACAATTATTAATTGTAGCAGTAAATCACAAAGTTGATTCTTTTGATGGCTTTAGAATCCAACCATGCGACATAACTCAAACAACGCGCACACACAGGTTCTAATACACGAGGATACATTTATTAATACATAGAATATGCATATAAAACTAACAGATCTTATCGAGAGGGTTATCAGAATACAAAAGATATATATTCCGTCAGTTACAAAGTGTTACACATATCAAGAGGACATACGTTCAGTATATCATTCATTAAGACCGTTTCGTAAAGTGAACTTGGTTACAACTTCTACATTAGATACTCAAACAAGTACATAACTCTTAGGAATTAAATTGATATCAACTGGTTGGGATAACAATTGAATTCTCGAGCTGTAATGCATTGAAGTTGAATACTCATCCAATCTTTGAGGATTCAGATCTCCTGCGGGCACAAAGAAACAGTTGCAGGCTGTTGCTGTCCAATCCGCGCTCTCTGGCTCCGTGCCAGGCTGTGCTGTGCGGCTTGCGACGTTGCGCTGCTGATGCTCACTGTTGGCTTTAACTAGCAAAGTTTGTGCACAGGAGAAAAGATGACTGTGGGTCCCAGCAAGTCAGGAAGAGGACCGGTTCGTTCCTGATGAAGAGCTAGTTCTGAATAGTGATTCAGCTGTCCACAGTTCCGACCTGTTCACGAGGCCTGCTGCTGGTGCTAACCTCGGGTGGATCCTCTGGTTACTCTCTGGCAACCCCCGCTCTCGACTCTTAGAACAAAGGAAAGTTCTGGCACTCGGACACACTGGCCGTTCCGTGGTTGTCCGGGCTGAGTCTCAGGATGGTCAGGAGGCGCGCTGCGAGAATGTCCTGCCCTTGGGAGCCTTCTGCTCCTGGGCCGTCCTGCCCTGGAATTCTCCTTTGAATTCCCTTTAGAACAGTCCACAGAATCCTCTCCAGAATCTTACTGAATCTTCCCGAATCTCCCTTTCTGAATCTGAATCTCTCAGGCTCTCTGTGTTGCCTGTTTTTACCTGGAGGAACTTCAGCTCGTTGATTGGCTGAAAGTTCCATGGGCATCAGAGTCCCACGTGGGTTACTCGGCCCTACCAGTCCCTGATTGGTTGATCAAGGTGAGATATGAGTCACTTACTCCTGACACTTAGTAATGCAGTCCAGATGTCCAACTGGCACTCCCTAGACAGATAGGCGCCAATGGATGACCATTGATCATGATAGCCAGGCTTAGCTAAGTGCATCCCCCTTTGGGAGCTGTCCTAGGACCTTAAATCACCCTGGGAATAGTCTCTCTGTGGCTGCACCACAGAGATGAACAGAGAAATGGGGCCTCATTTGGGAAGCTCAGAAACACTTAATTCTGCCTTATTAATAAGCCTCGCCGCTACACAGTCACCTACAAAATTATGGGTACACTTAATAAAGATGAGCAAAAAAGGCTGTATAAGATAAGCATGCTAATTAGGTACGGTTTCCATCAGGTGCTCTGGTTTTCCCCCACAGCCCATAGACACACTGTACTGGTCTGTGGAACAGTATTCTTGTATTCTAATGGGTTCTAAAGGTTTTTGTTAACAAGTAATACTTTTTATAATAATGTTTCTACAACAAATGTCAAAATTATTGGCAATTCTAAAAATGATATTATAAATAGATTAAACAAAATTAAATCTGCATTAACATTGTATTTTTATATTAATCTCAGTCTTACAAAAAACTGTATTGTGGCCTCCCATGGCTTCCTGTTACACTGGGGTAAAAATTAGGTAATAAATGTGGGACAAGGCCTATTATTTCACTTAGAAATTAGTGTTATTAAAGATTTCTAATAATCTTTGGCTTGACCAAGACAGCTTCGGTTTCTCTTTAAATGCAGAGGAATGTGACTAAGAGGTCCCTCCGATAAGAGAATTCATAAAGCTGCATCAAAGCTGAACAGTGTAATAATATATAGTGCAGATGTAATTATATGAGACTGATAGAACCTATGAGGCAGACCATAACATGTTATAGGCGATGTATGTTAACTCTGAAGTTATTAACTCTGACCTTTTTAATCTGCCTTCGTATCACAGTAGATCCTTTCACAAACATTCTGTTTGTTGTTTGTTATGCATATTTTTATGTAAATATTGTTTATAAATATTGTATATTTAGAATCCATGAGTGACACTATAAATAATGTTTGATAGGTTCCTAAGTCATAAAATACTTATGTAATTTAGTGTTACAATTTGTGATTGTTACAGTAAATTAAAAGAGCATTTCACATACACATATATGTAAAATATCTTTGCCATCTATCACCGTACCAGATCTAGGACCAATTATGAATTCCCAGCATGGCTTCAATGCAGCGGTAGAAGCTCAAGAGGCGGTAGAAAGGATTAGAAGTCTTAATGATGAAGAACAGCACATAGTGGATTCAAATTAGCAGTTCCAATCATCAAAACGTCTCTTTCCAGCATAAAGATGAACTCCTTGGAAGCTCAACAATTAAGGAATGCTTGCTTGCTTATCATTGATGAAGGATCCATGTTCTCATCAAATGCTCTATGATGCTGGGAGGAGCATTCCGACAGACAACAAATGTAGTGCCGAGAGGATCGAGTACTGATATAATCGAAGCGTGAATTAAGAGCTCACCATTATGGAGGTACATAGAAGTAACACGGCTCACATCAAACATTCGATCTATAGGACAAGAAGTTTTCAATAATTGGATTCTTTTGATTGGATATGGCCAAATAAGCAACAGTGCTGGCATTGATGTACCTTTGATTGAAATCCCTGAGATGTTTTTGGAGGAATGCAACATTATTGATGCAATCTGTGGCAGCAAAGTTAGTGTCAACAGCTTAAAATCAACTTCAGAGCTCTCCAGCAAAACTATTTTAACTTCAAAGAACAAAGATGCTTTATTGCTAAATCATAAAGTCTTACAACTTATTCCTGGAGAATCTGAGCAATATCTAAGTGTGGATACCATTGTAACAGATGATGAGGAAACACTATTAAACTTCCCAACTGAGTTTTTGAATGAGCAAACACCTGCAGGTATGCCTCCTCAAGTTAAAGATCTCTTCAAACTGATAGTTCCCCATTTTTCCTCTAACTGTCAAGTGCCCTGTCTCACTTACTCTGTCCTTTTTTTAAATGCCTTATTTCTTTGCAGATTTCCCACTTTTCCTCACATCAGAAGAATGCTCCACATCCAAAACTGTCATGGATGTCAGAAAGGCATGCCGTGGAATGGCAGGAGAATGTAAAAATACCCTATGCGTAGCAGCGAAAAGGGGGTTAGCCCATCTCAGCTGTTCAGGAAATGCCGTATAGAAACCTATGCCCTCAGGCCATGGACATGAGGTGACCTGGTGCTAGGCGGGTCTCAGGACATCCGAACCTCAATGCTGAGCGAGAAGGAAAAAGTGACCCGGAAATATATAGCCCCAGACAGACACACCGGAAGGACAAGCAAAGCACAGGAAACTACGGACAGGACAGAGTAGGAGTGCCCTCTGGCTATAGAGGGCATGACACAAAACATTGTGTTTCTTTTCTTTACCTTTCAGCATGGAATTAACTTTTACCTGTTACTTTACCTATACAAGCTGACACATCTACCAATTCAAATCTATGGTTAAATTACTCCACTTTTCTTTCTTAGCATTGTCTCCCTGTTCACTCCTGATCATAACTTTAAAGTTCTAACACTGGTCCATAAATGTGTTAGAAGCTAAAAACTACTTAATTTGTAAGTTATGATGTGCTGGAGCTCAATAGGAATGGGAGAGAGTGAGTGTATAAAGACAACAGAACTAGTGAAGTGCTTAACTTTGACATGTACCCAATGCTTAACATCAATGTAGCTCACTTTGAATGCATTTTAAAGCCACCACAGTAGATAACATGTTATCAAGGTAACTTAAAAAAGCATTTTTAATTACCAAATACTAATGGTGTCACAGTTCTGCAGCATTTCTTCCTTTCAGTACTGTGGCCTTGGGTTCAATTCCTTGGAAGCTGTCTGCTTAGAATTTGTAGATTCTCCCTGTGTTTTTGTGTGGGTTTCCACTGGAAACTCCTGTGTCCTCCTATAGTCCAAAAACATACTGGTAGGTTAATGGGCTTCAAGGAAAACTGCCTTTTATGGGGTTGTGTTTGTCTCTGTGTGGGCTGAAATCTACTGGTGTCCTGCCTTGCACCTATTACTTGCTGAATAGGGTCTAGAGTCCCCCGTGACCCTATATTGGATAATGACCTGTCATTAGGTATGAATGGATTTCTGACTGGATTATCTCCAACTAGCATACACTATATGTGATACAGTTCTCAATGCAGTGAACATATAAACAGAACTGACTTCACCTCCTTTCAAGGTTTTAAGGATGTTATAGAATTTTACCAGAGAAGACCAGGTCTTTTGGTAATGTGGATTTCACTGCTGCACTGAGTGGTGCTGTGTGGCTCTGTACCGCCAAGCAAATTGTAATT
Source organism: Lepisosteus platostomus (assembly GCF_059453375.1). Taxonomy (NCBI): domain Eukaryota; kingdom Metazoa; phylum Chordata; class Actinopteri; order Semionotiformes; family Lepisosteidae; genus Lepisosteus; species Lepisosteus platostomus. The sequence goes on from NC_142611.1 coordinate 24,851,954, forward strand.
GGATCCTATCAAGGGCAGAGCAATGCTACATGTTTTACATATATAAACATATTGACGAAAATATAAAGATGTAGCCATTTAGAATGCACGCCGGATACTGCAACACATTGCACGACACACATAACAAAACGGTCTGTTGTTGAACTGCAATACTTTGTAAAACCGCCAGGTGGAGCAGTAAAAGCTTAAGGTGGCAAGTATTTGGGCTGTCACCAAAAAATGTCTGGTTTCAAATCCCGGTCAATGCTGAGGGACAATCCTTCATTGATTTGAACTTCATATGTTTAGAACAAGCACATCAAATATTTTCTAAAATAACTACCGTAAATTACTGAGTTAAAGACTTGGATGCATAAAATGTTTATGAGACGGTGGAATACTGTTGTGTACTTTCTTTCACTACCATCTACTGTATGTACAGATGCAGCCATTCAAAATGCACGGGCGATACCGCATTATTTTGCGGTGCGCTTTACGCAGTCTACCGCGAGTTACCGTAAATTCTCCTATAATACCGCAAGTAAAATAATAGTATCCGGAATTTCCGCAAGGTGGAGCTAATAAAGCTCAACCTCTCATGTTTGAGCTGTCGCCATCAAAGTCTTTAACGAAGATATTACTAATAGTATCAATAATGAATGACCTTGGACAAGCTGTAAACTCAAAGTATTGCCCTGGTCCTTGCATTTCGCAATCACGCATTTGTTTCCAATCATGCAAAGTACAGTAATTTTTGTGAGCCTTTCACATGCTCATAAAAGAGATTGATTAAGGACCATAAACATATTACCGTATGCAAACTGTACTGTATACAGTATGTATATGTATATTTAATGTCTTAACTGTGCCCATTTAAGTATTGAATATTTAGATGGAATTTTACCACTGAAGGGAAATCTTAGTAGCTGAGCATAAAAAGAATAGGAGCATACTGAGCATACGCGTGTGAAGGCCATAAACGATATTAATTTTGGAACTTAAACATACAGTATATGGCTCGTCTCGGTACTGTAGCGGCAATGCTTGTTAATAAGACAGAATTAAGCGTTGGTATGCTCCTAAAAGAGGCCCCATCTCACCCTCCATCTCTGTGGTGCAGCCACAGAGAAAGAATTCATGCAAGCTGATTTAAGAGTGTTTTCTTGTGATAAGAAACAAGCTCCCAGACGGGGATGCAATTAGCTGAGCCTGGCTATCATGATCAATGGTCATCTATTGGCGCCTATCAGTCTAGGGAGTGCCGAATGGAGTTCTGGACTGCATTCCTAAGTGTCAAGAGTAAGTGACTTATATCTCACCTTGACCAACCAATCAGGGCCTGGCAGGGCGTGGTAATACCACGTGGGTCTCCAATGCCCGCCAAACTCTCAACCAATCAGCACACATCTGGGTCTTGATCAAAAAGGGAGCGCAAGCTCAGTTCTGGGCTCTCCTTGGCCATTTTCGCGCATCCTCAGAGACAATCACGTGACAACTGCTGTTGTCTGCAAAAGGACTTGGACTTTGTTCAAAGCGCGAGGCCGAGGATCCCGTACGTACTCAGAATTCTACCAACGTGAATGCTCCGCTTGATCAACGGCAGCCTACAGTTGGACCCTCGTCGACAACCTGACTAGCTTATTCAGAAGCAGCGCTGGACCGGGAACGAACCAGTTTCTTCCCAGGCAAAAGAGTGACTTGTGAGGACTCGCGGTCACACTCTGTGCATAGAGACTTTCTACTAGCCAGCCGGACTGCTGGTAGATCCCCTCGGAGCAACGACTGCCCTGCGCGCCGCAGTTAGATTCCTCCGCCCGTCCTACTCTGAGCTGCACCTCGACTGGTTGGCCGGTAGCCAGAGGACGCCGTCACAACGCCCATTGGACAACCGCTGCAACAGAGGCTGCAACAGAGCCTGTCAGCTGGTTTGGTGTTCGTGCCGGGAAACTCCAAATCCAAACACAGTGGATAAGTAAACCCCATGTTCTACATTGCGTCTCGAGAATTCAATTGTACCTCAACACAAGTTGTTATCAATTTAATTCATGAGTAATGTATTTACTTCCGAGTTTAGAGTAACAGTGGGTAATAACACTGATTAGCGATTTGGTAACCGAACGATATATTGACATATATTCTCTGTTGTGTATCTCTTTGTGTTTGCATCTCTTCGAGATTATATACCTTGTATATTGATAACCCTCACCGTAAGGTCTGCCGCTCGTATCCAGGCAGACTAGTATATGTTTGGTGCACAGTTATATTAATAAATGTATCCCGTGTTATTGAACCCGTGTGTGTGCGTTGTTAGTTGTTCTGACGATTGATTTTCTAAAAGCCCCAACGAACAACCTCGTGATTACTGCTACAATTAATAATGGTATTAGTAAACCCATCAAAACCTCTACAGTACTTTAAAGAAAACATACACACCAGTATTCCATTTCTCCCTAAACATTTTAAGCATCGAAGTCTTTAACTAACGTGATACCGGAGTCAACAAGCATACTTTTAGAATTTGATTAAAAGGGAATTTAATATGGAATCGTGTATCTAAAGAAATTAATAATGATATAATTATATTCATGTACCGCAAAACAAGAATAGTACACACTGTACATTGTCTGTTGATAATGTTTCTGTAGTGCTTTTTCAGCACTCTGCATGTGACCTTGCTGGTGGCGTTGTGGGTTAGGTTCCTGACTCTCATGTCACACAGTCTGTGATCGAATCCCGCTGGAGCCATGAACTTTTTTTTAACAAACATTTCTTTGAAAAAATGAAACGTTTCCCTGAGTCGGAGATTAAATAAAACTTCACTCGCTCCAAACAAATTTATATTTCTAAATATCACAACATGATCGAATTTAAGTCATTTTAATAACAATAAATAGTCACCTAGGCATTACAATATAAACATTTATATTGATTGAAATCGCGTTTTGATTTAAATCACAAATGCGGGTTTAAATATATGTGTTTTTTGATTCACAATCAGACAAATGCAACATAAATTGATATCTTTGTCTTCTAAGTATCTTAATAAACTTTCAGCATACCTTTCTCCCCGTTTAGATTTATTTTTCTTGGGATCTTGGGATCAAACATGGAAAGATTAGATTGTAATCGTTTTTATTTTTTAAATACATTTTAGAAAAGTGTAATCTATACTAAAAAGCTGTACACCACCTGCTATAAAGATACATATTGTAATACTTTCGGGTTGGGATAGGACAGACACAAGAACTCAGACTTGTGCTGTTAAAGCAAGTTAAAGCCTTGATTTTATATATCGCCTTTAAAAGTGGCATCTCAAAGCAAAGTAAATACCCAACACTGATTGTACCCATCTGTCATGCTAATAAAGCACCTTGAATTGAATTGAATTGAGAGAGAGAGGGGGGAGGGCGAGCGAGCGAGCGAGAGAGCACAGCCAGGACAGACAGGCAAATAAGATACACTCCACAGACATTCACAACAGCGACATATCATAAAACGTTTGCACATCTAGTTAAGTTATTACTTGGTTTTCAAAGTGCAATGAAATACAATATTGTTGTTGTTGCTGTTATTGTTGTTTTTATCCTGTAAAGCATTTTGAGAAGCCACCTTTAAAGGCAATATATAAAAGCGCTGATTCTTATGGAATGTGTTACGCCGGGGATTCAAAAAATTGTTTTTTTTAATCGCATATCTAAGGAAAATAGCAGTATAACTTTGTTAATGCACAGACAGTGGCATGTTACATTATTAATTTGGGTGTCTCCTCTTGCCAGAAAGCTCTAAATTGCAATTTGAGTGTGGTTTTTGACTTTTTTTAAATTGCAACCCATAAATAAAGCTGATACTGTTTAGACTTTGAATTATTTTAAACTGTATTACAGCAGCACAATGGACAATGCAACGTAAATTGAAAAAATGCACTTGGAATCTGTCCAAGCCCTGCTTTGTCAGGCATTTTCTTTTACTGCAACGGACATAAAAACTCCCTTGCTTTTAACAGAGCGATTCGTAATTTCTAACTACGAAAATTATTTAAACTGCGACACTTATCATTCAACCAGAGCTCGAAATATCACAAGGATCCCGAAGAGCACAGCAAAGACAGGTACAGGGAAACAGGTACAAATTCACACTTAACAACAACACATTAACACCTAACAACGGGAGCAGGGCCGAATTAGGCCAGTACCCACTATTGTTAAACATACAGAAAAGAATATTAAAGTATTGGCTTTAGTGTTAGCATTAAAGACTGGATAAGTAATTCAAGTGTTTTTTAACTTCCTGAAAAACAACTAATAATTTAACTATATGTGCAAATGTTTTATGATATGTCGCTGTTGTGAATGTCTGTGGACATGTGCTGGCTGGACAGGAAGCTCCACTGTACACAGAGAGGGGCGGGAGGGGGGGGCAAGCCGATACATACTCTTATAGTTTGATTAATAGGGAATATAATATAAAAATATAGTACTAAAAATAAGATACACTCTACAGACATTCACAATAGCGACTGTCAGAAGATAGGACACAGCGGCTCAGACACCCGCTGAATGGAAAGGGGCACTTTAATGTTCTGTATGGCTAATACTAAAGCCAATACTTTAATATTCTTTTCTGTATGTTTAACAATACTGGGTACTGGCCTAATTCGGCCCTGCTCCCGTTGTTAGATGTTAATGTGTTGTTGTTAAGTGTGAATTTGTACCTGTTTCCCTGAGGTCTGGCTTTTTTCTGGAAAACCATAACTCTGGTCTTGTCCAGATTGACTGTCAGCGCCTAGGTCTGACAGTGCTGCTCCAGCAGTGCCAGGTTCTGCCGCAGCCTCTGTTCTGTGGGCGACAGCAGGACCAGGTCGTCTGCAAAGAGCAGAAACTCGATTTCTGTAATTAATGCAGATCAGTAAATCAAGGGACAAAACAATTATTGCGCCCGGCTCCTCAATGGGCTTTGACATAACAATGCGTTGGTTTAACCGTCCGGGTGTGGCAATGTTTTTTATTATTGTTATAGAAAAACATGATCAGATTTTCCCCGGTTCAGAAAAAAAGATCGAAAGTATACTAGTTTGTCACTCTTCTCATCCCCTCTTTGCTAAATGGCTTTTGAATAGAGTCACATGAAGAGAGAGGTGAAACAGCCCTACACAGCCCTGTCGCAGTACACAAATATAATTATATCTTATTTATTTCTTTAGATGCGCGATTCTTTTAATACAGTCTTTGCTGTGCTCTTGGGGAACCTTGTGATATTTCGAGCTCTGGTTGAATGATAAGTGTCGCAGTTTAAATAATTTTCGTAGTTAGAAATTATGAAATGCTCTGTTAAAAGCAAGGAAGTTTTTATGTCCGTTGCAGTAAAAGAAAATGCCTGACAAAGCAGGGCTTGGACAGATTCCAAGTGCATTTTTTCAATTTACGTTGCATTGTCCATTGTGCTGCTGTAATACAGTTTAAAATAATTCAAAGTCACTCTTTATTTATGGGTTGCAATTTAAAAAAAGTCAAAAACCGCACTCAAATTGCAATTTAGAGCTTTCTGGCAAGAGGAGACACCCAAATTAATAATGTAACATGCCACTGTTTGTGCATGAACAAGGTTATACTGCTATTTCCTTAGATATGCGATTAAAAAAAATAAAAAAAATTTGAATCCCCAGTGGAACACATTCCATAAGAATCAGCGCTTTTATATATCGCCTTTAAAGGTGGCTTCTCAAAACGCTTTACAGGATAAAAACAACAATAACAGCAACAACAACAATATTGTATTTCATTGCACTTTGAAAACCAAGTAATAACTTAACTAGATGTGCAAACGTTTTATGATATGTCGCTGTTGTGAATGTCTGTGGAGTGTATCTTATTTGCCTGTCTGTCCTGGGTCTCTCGCTCGCCCTCCCCCCCTCTCTCCCTCAATTCAATTAAATTCAAGGTGCTTTATTAGCATGACAGATGGGTACAATCAGTGTTGGGTATTTACTTTGCTTTGAGATGCCACTTTTAAAAGTGATATATAAAATCAAGGCTTTAACTTGCTTTAACAGCACAAGTCTGAGTTCTTGTGTCTGTCCTATCCGAACCCGAAAGTATTACAATATGTATCTTTATAGCAGGCGGTCTACAGCTTTTTAGTATAGATTACACTTTTCTAAAATGTATTTAAAAAATAAAAACGATTACAATCTAATATTTCCATGTTTGATCCCAAGATCCCAAGAAAAATAATTCTAAACGGGGAGAAAGCTTGCTGAAAGTTTATTAAGATACTTAGAAGACAAAGATATCAATTTCTGTTGCATTTGTCTGATTGTGAATCAAAAAACACATATATTTAAACCCGCGTTTGCGATTTAAATCAAAACGCGATTTCAATCAATATAAATGTTTATATTGTAACGCCTAGGTGACTATTCATTGTTATTAAAATGACTTAAATTCGATCATGTTGTGATATTTAGAAATATAAATTAGTTTGGTGCGAGTGAGGTTTTATTTAATCTCTGACTCAGGGAAACGTTTCATTTTTTTTCAAGTTTCAAGTTTAAAGTTTACAGCTTGTCCAAGGTCATTCATTATTAATACTATTAGTAATATCTTCGTTAAAGACTTTGATGGCGACAGCTCAAACATGAGAGGTTGAGCTTTATTAGCTCCACCTTGCGGAAATTCCGGATATTATTATTTTGCTTGCGGCATTATAGGAGAATTTACGGTAACTCGCGGTAGACTGCGTAAAGCGCACCACAAAATAATGCGGTATAGCATTTTGAATGGCTGCATCTGTATATAAGTGTAAGCAATTATTATTATAACCCTTCTTCCTTCCTTCGTTTAACTTAAAAAATTCTGTGAAGAAATCCTTCATCATGAAACCATCACTTGTAATAATACAGCCAGATGCACAGTCTGTTTTCATTTTCTCCTACCAAAATTTACATTAAGATTTTCTCAATGCAAATGTAAACAGGAAGCTACAGTATAATAATAAAGTCTTTTATATATCCAACTGAGTAATTTTGCTTTTCTAAAAAATATTTATAAGTAATTTAATATTTAATATATTTATACAAAGTTTATTTTTTTAATGTATATAATTGAAAAAAGATTGTTTCAGGGGCTCAACACTGACCAGATTCGAAACCAGGTGTTTTCTGGCCATAGCCCTAATGCTTCCATACGCCACGTGGCGGTTGTAAAAAATAGTGAAGTGTAAAAGCAGATTGTTTTACAAAATGGTCGCGTTACAGCATGCTGAAGCATTCACACCACAAAGTGATGTAGTATCTGGCACACATTCTGAATGGCAGGATCTGTATGTTACATTTTAGGTAGAAAGGGAATTAGTAGTGAATGATTTTTGCACAGTTGGATGTTTTCTAAGGGACGGATTAACTTTTTTAAATACTGAAAAGTCAGTCAATCCAGAAAAAATATATAAAAGTGTTAAAATGTATTTAGAAAACACACAGTCTCCTAATGTGTTATATGTTCGGGTGGGTAGCTGCGTCAGGATGCGTAGGGTGCAAAGGAACAAGTAATAGGTTTATTCCATGCTGAAAAAAAGAAGAAAGAGAACACAACGTTTCGGCCATGGAGCCTTCTTCAGGTGTGCATATAATGTGTTATATGTTTTCTTAAAACATTGGCAATTAATGTCAAAGCATTAAACCTGCTCATTGATTAATATTTATAGTACAATACACTTCTGAAGGGTAGACAGTTCCAGTTCTTATTATTAGTCCTTCTGTGCATAATTTGTCATTTATAAATTACTGTCAAGTTCTTAAAACCATTAAAAGTATATTATTAGTATAAATGAATTTTGGTACAATGGGTTTCTGAAACTACATATATTTTAAACAAAAATACAGTTGAGAAACAATTATTACTGCAATAATTGATTTTTTTCAGTAACCAGGCTGAGTATTTCATGCTGAATATGAGAAATCCAAATCCTCTGGGACAAGATGCTGTGTTAAAAAAGAAATTGAAGACAGATGTAATAGCTACGTAATGCTGTTACAAGTTCTGAAGTTCCTGAGATGAGAAATAAGCAAAAATTCTGCTGAGATGTTTCTTTCAGAATGAGTTGAAGTGTTGTATTAGAATATAATTAGAAATACAACTTTAGGACTGTAATCTTTTCTAAATAATGGACATGCGTACAAGCAAAGCATTACTTACAGCACAACCTTTGTTTTTCGTTTATGATTGTTATGATATTGTTACAGCTGAACACCTGAATACAGAGAAACACAAGATAAAAAAACAGATATGGAGAGAAGTATAGAAGGAAAAGAGTGAGATCAGGAACAACACCACCTTTCTTGTCCTCTAAGCTTGTGTAAGATGAGAAGACATTGTTATGATCAGTCTTGGAAACCAAATTCTGGCTATGTAATCTGAACCTTGTTTGAGAGAAGTTGTTTAAAAACAAAAATACAGGTAAGAAATAATTGTTACTGCAATAATGGATTTCTGTATTATATAAAATTATATTATATATGTAATTATATAATTATATAAAAACCTTGTTTAGAAAACCATTATATAAAAACCTTGTTTCTCCCATAGCAGAAAAACAACAGAAAAGAAACTCATCCTGAAATTAAGTTCACACCATCCCCTTTCTCTCAATGACTGACTTATTTTCATGTTATCTTCTCTGTTCTTATGCAGGTTTTGACACCTTTCTTCACCCTTCTGCACTTTGCACTTCCTGAGTGGCCTCTCTGCCCCTCTTGCCTCCTCCCCTCTCCCAGCTTTTGTTCTTCTGTGCTGTTTAATCTTTGCTGTCTGTCCTGTCTTTCTCACACCTGAAGAAGGCTATCACAGCCAAAACGTTGTGTTTTCTCTCTTCTCTTTTCAGCATGGAATAAACCTATTACTTTTTCCTTTGCAGACTAGGCATGCTGACGCAGCTACTCACCTGATCTACTTGTTTGAGAGAACTTGCTGTCTTATCCATCAATGTTCCATCCATCTACTTTCTAACTCTTTCTTCCAATTCAGGGTCGTGGAGGAGCCTGAGCATTTCTGGCCAGCATCAGGCGCAAGGCAGGGTTCACGCTGGACAGGACACACACATGCACACACTCATACCAGAGCCAAGTTTCCCGGCAGTGTTTTAACTTACCAGAATGTGTTTGAACTGTGGGAGGAGTGCCGCCTGCTGCTCTATTTATCTTCTTGTGGAATCCTCTTTAGAATAAGAAGATTCCCACCCACATTTGGGTACCCATGTTTGTGAGAAGGGACGTTCAGTCTTGGGTTCTATTTTATTTAGGAAGTAGGGTTTATTTGTCTTCTTGGCCACTCAAGGTTTTACTGAGGATTTCAGTTTGCATGACCAGATGTCTCTGTTTCTGGTTTTGTAGAACATAGGCCTCTGAGAGAATTTTGTATGTGGTGTAAATAATACATGTATTTTTGGTTATTATTGTGTACATGTGCTGTTGATCGTTGTTAATAAATATGTCTGTTCATGTTTGTCTCTGATTTATTATTCTTTAGCCAGAGATGTGCCAGAGAATAAAGAACCTCTGTGCTTCAAATTATACCTACTTCTTGGGTTTATTTAAGTATATCTTTTAGTTATTTTCTCTGTCTTTTCCTGACCCCCTGTTTTGTAATACTTTGTTACTAAACAGTTTTCTTCTATACTGCATTATAACTATAACAGTGAGGGAAAGAAAATTGTATGAAGTATCTTATGTCCATATGTTCTTATTTCCTCTGCTAGTGAACCAATTCAATTTTCTAGAAAGCTAGAATTATAGCTAGAAATCAATATTATAGAAAAATGTCTAAAGAAAAAAATCCCAACAAATACAACAATATTATAATGTAAAACTGCTAACAAGTAGGAGATATTTACTGCATGTGTCTGTGCGTCTGCCCTGTGATGAACAGGAGTCCTGTCCAGGGTTTATTCTGCCTTTCACCCACTGCATGCCAGGCTTCAGTTCCCCCTGAATTGGATGAATAGGTTAGAACAGAGGTTCCCAACCTATTACAGCTTGCGGCCCACATGACCGACAATAAAAACTTCTGCAGCGCAAACAAGGACCAGGCCGACCTCACTGTTTGAAACGGGCTAGCACTATACCTCAACAGACTACAACATGACTTTACAAAGACCTTTTATTGATTACAGAAGGTGTCCGGTGAGCACCTCATAAAACATAAAATAAAAATAAGAAAAATATTGTATAAATATTTAAATATTGTAAAAACTGAGGCACCAGTACAGCTTTCTTAATTATGATATCTCTCATACTTTAACCTTGTCAAAAACAGAATTGAACGAGCAGAATCAAAAGGAACTGAATACAAGTGCAGGGTAGCCTTCTGTGCCAATGAACTTATGAAGATGTTGAGAAACAAAAATATGCACAATAACTATCAGCACAATTATAAAACAGAAGTATATGTTAATTCCCCATCCTTTACATTATATTCAACACATAGATTTTCCAATGGACGCAGTTATGCACAGTCACCTAATAGCCTGCAACTAGCCCAGCGGTAAACACGCGCACCTTCTTTCTGGCTCACTTAGTGAGAGGGCTGGTGCTCTTTGACACATACCAAATGCTGAATGTCAGGCTGCAGAGATGTATTTTGTTTGGCTTTAAAGCCTCGTTTGATAACACTTCGGAACACACAGCAAACAATGGCAGTGGCACGTTCTCAGTTCCCATTTTCTTTTTTTTAGGTTGGGTTTGGATTTTGGGTTATCGGTATACACTGCTTGTAGATGGGCCTTTCTCTGTGTCCTCATAAGAGAACCAAACGCAAACCACTTATCCATGACATGGTAATTAGGCAGTTATACTACATTCTGCATTAGCTTTCTTGTCATGTCACATATAATAGCGCTAAATGGCGGTCACGTCATGCCAGCATGCAAAGCCATAATATATACAAATGTTTATATTATGTTATTAATATTATATATAAAGTTATATATTTACTACTGTTTTACAATTACAGCTCAGCCCGGGTGCAACTAAATACAAAAGCCACCCAGCTTCTTCTCCCTCCGCCAGTGCACACAGGGCAAGAGAGCAGAATGCAAATGGGCTAACATATTGAACTTGATACTTAGTAACTAGCTATTTAAAAGTTTACAACTTGACTCGTTGTGCTTTTGTCGCAGCAAACTTAGCGATGATATCACTGAAATCCACCCGCTTCACGTTCTGTTCTCTATAGTCAGCAGAGCCAGAGCTGACAGTCTTTCCTGTGACACAGTGGACCTTAGATATGTTTCGATCAATTTCTATTTGCTAAACGAGCGTTCAGCACTGGCTTCAGGAACTGGAACTGTTAAAAACACTTGACATGCTATCACTGTGTCTGGAAACGCGGATTTCACATCTTTATTGACCAAATACAGCAGTACTTCGAAAGGAGTGTTGACTTCATTAGGGCGCAGATGAGACAGAAATTTTTATTCAGTTGCCAAATCTCTGCCATGTCTCCTAAAAACAAGGCAAGTTTGTTGCAGCTTCAGTTGAATTATCTCCGGTATTTTTAATGTCAAACAAAATGCCAAAAAGACGGCTGAATTTGCTCAAAAAAGAAAAATGTTGTCTCTTAAAAATTAGAATCTAGTGTCTGAATGCACTGCCACCATGCCTGTGCCAGAGGGTTGGTTCCCATTATTTGAATTACCTCCTTTTCCTTCCCCAAAGCTTCAGTGGCTTGTGAAAAGGTTTCAGGATTCCCAAATCAGATTTCTATAGTGCCAATATAAGGCCATCCTGCAAATTAAAAAAATGAGAAAACGCTAGAAAAAAGAGCAACTTAAACAACTCTGAATTTTTCAACACCAGTAGATTTCAACATGTTACAGACCCCACAATTTAACAGAGTCACCCCAAGGGTTCATGTGCCCAAAATCTCATAATATCCAAGAGAAGTAAAGTCTTGGATACTTTGCAGTGCTTTACAGGATAACAACCAAAAGGCAACCCCCCCTCCAACTACAACTACCAACTTGCATTCATTTACATACCAAACACAATCTTATTTACACCCATGTGAATGTGTACAGGAACAACCTTCACCACTAATGTAAAGAATTCTATAATCAGCACCCACTGTGTCACCACATTACTGATCTAATCCATTAGATGATTAGCACACACTATATAGCTGTTTATCAGAGACCATTGAGCTGCATCTAGTGGCAAATTGCCTGTGACTGCAGGCTCTTCTTAATATGGCCTGTCAAAAAAAGTATTTCACAGAGTTGTTAGTTTCCAGAATAGGGTCTGGCTCCCCCGTGACCCTGTATTGGATAACATGGTTTCGAAAATGGATGGATGGTTAATTATCCTTATGGTCATGATGGGACTCTAGAGCAAGATTTCAAATACATGAAGTCTGTTGTTTATAACATTAGTTGATTATTCTTATTTTGAACAAAAACATGATTTTGTTGAAAAATATTGAATGTTTATGTGTAACAAAACATTCAAAGTTAAAAGCCAGTAAACTTTTTGGACTGTAAAATATATCATGGGGTTTTTGTGTTTAGGTGTGCAGGTCCCTTGAGCTGTGCTATCAAATATGCTATCAAATTTTTATGTTTTCTCTCTGGTTACTTTATAATAATTTTTAAAGTTTCAAACAATGTCACTCACTTTCCTACTTTATCCAGTCATTTTTATTTTAATTGTCTTTGTAAATCCAGTTTTCAGAAACATTGGTTATCAGTCAATTCACATCGCTACAAAAATCTTTATAATTTTGCCATTTTTCATTACATATTTGAGGTTTATCATTCTGATGTTTTGAATAGATAATCCTCTTCTCTTGCTTCAAACTAAAACTGGACTAAAACAGTAGCCTCTGACAACATAAGGGTATATTTAATCAACTCTGACCTTCTGAATAACACATTGATTAGAGAACAGTGCAAACTGTGGATATAAGTGCAATGTACACTTCTGCAGTCAGACCATTCTGCACAGACGTTCAAAATGTCTCTCATTGATTCTACAGGATGAAATTACATTCAGGTGTCCTTTGTTTAGTGAACAATACATTTATAGTTCTCTCATTTAGAACCAACTTAGTGAATAGCCTGACATACTGAGATACTGTTAAAAAAATAGAAATGCATACATTGTATCTTGATATGTTTCCTTTTCAGAAAATTATCCTGTGTTTCACAGCACCTTAGATTTGCCAGAAATACCATCATAAGTCATCCCAGGAGACTATATTGTAACACCCAAAGCTATTTCTTTGTACAAAACAGCATATGTTTGTGTTTCATGTGCAGGGATTTGTCAAGTTGGTGTTGATTTTGATACAACACTAAAATTTTAAAGAGTTTTTTTCTGTGTGAAAAGCACATAATTTGATAGTGAGTCTATAAAGTAAAAATAACAATCGTTTGTGTTTTATAATGTTTACTTCTGCAGTTCTTGGTTTTAAATACTTGATTGTTTTTGAAACTATACAGTATAGCATACCATACTCTATTCAAACTTGAAACAGATTAATTACTTGTAAATGCTAATTAGGATTTTAAAAAAAGTTCAAATATGTTCCTAGTTTGACATTTAGAACTTCAGAAAGTGAATGTTTCTTGATGAAAGCCATTCATTACAGACTTAAAGAATTGAAAAACATTTTCAAGTCTCTTATCTCTACTAAATATTTTAGGTATAGAATTTTGTTGACAATTCATGAATATTGTTTGTAAGTAATCAAACTATTACTTAACTTAGGCTATTCACTACATTAAACATTTAATTTCAAGATATATTCTTCATGTAAGGTCTTATGGAGAGCTTTCCTCTGCAGAACGCTGGAAGGCATGGACTGAGGTACAATACATGTTGCTTTCCTTGATGAGATGATTCCAGCAAAGATTTTGAACAATTTTAAACAATTCAAATTGCTTCCTTGCTATGCTTATTTTTTTGAGACACCTGGTCTGATTGAATAATTAGCATGCAGACAGAGTGAAATTCCACATGAGGGAAAAGAGGTAAGGTATGGTGGCACAGTGGTTAGCACTGGGGCCCTCGCTTCAATTCCTGCAGTTCTATCCGTGTGTTTTTATGTTCTGCCCATAGGTGACTGGGTTTTCTGCTGGTGCTCCAGTTTCTTCCCATAGTCCAAAGACATACTGCTAGGATAATTGGCTTCTGGGACAACTAGTCATGGTGTGAATGTTTGTGTTTTTGTGACTGTGTGTGGACGAAGACAAAACTTTAAACTTATTGTCAGCAGAATATGGTGAAGTTTTAAATGACTTATTAAAGTTTTAGAGTCACAATTCTTTGCATACTGATCATTTTGGATTTGCTATTTGTAAATTATCTTTAACTACCTGAATCAAAACATAAACTTTTACGTTCACAGTCATATGTTTTATAACACTGCAATAACTTAAGTGTCCATAGAAGAGTTTAGAGTGATTGGAATGATTTGATACTTAAAAATAATATTAAAAGCTCACAGGCACCTTGTAAGCTACAGAGGTTATTATTACACAAGGCATGAATATACCATACCTAATATATTTTAAGAGCTTTGTTCCCATTTTAATTAAAAATTTGAGTCTTAATACATTTAAAATGTTAAAAAGGAAAGATCGGGAATTTGCTTAAAATGATTACCACACTCTGTTACAGCCTGCAACTGGGAAGTTACTTGATTATTGAATATTGTCTTAGTTTTGTGAAAGAAAATATGGTATGAAAGTATGTAATTTTAGAGAAATCTGTTTAATTTTGTGACATTGTTCAAACATTTTACCTGCTTAATCAGTCCACAAAAACATTTGTCTCCAGATAAAAGAGACAATTTAATTATTTTTTTTGCATATTAGTGGAAGAACATTCAGTAGATGTACTATGATTTTAGAAACCTGGACATAATGTATTATTTCTTTTAGAAAAAATCACATCCCAGAATGAAACCAGATAATATCTCTCTTTTTTATTCTCAGCCTATATTAGTCTTAATTTGGCTTGTTTCACACTGTTTCACACTTAATTTCTTGGACTTTTCTATACTAGAAATCAACATGACTGTTTCATGATAATCCATCACAATACATAAAATTATAAAATTTTATATCTATAAAATCTATGAAAGCTTTCTATGTGTTCTCTGATTTATGTCTTGTTCTTTATGCTGAAGAATGCCATTGAGTTGGCTTTGTCAATACTCTGAATGTTTTGAATACTTGGATTTTAGTTTTCATCTAAATGACAATATATAGAATCGTCAATAAGTGTAGGATAGAAATATTTACAGTATTTGGAAGCTAGTAAAAGTGCCTTAGAAAGCATTTCACAACATTCCAAATAAAGTGCTAATGTAATAAAATCAAAAGAAAGATAAAAATGCCATTCTATAACAAGGTGTACTGGTTGAATTACAATGCCGATAAATCAATTCGCCTTTAGATTGTATTTGCTGGTAAAGAATTAAAATACATTTTAATGAGGTTTAATTAAAGTTTTCTTGTCTTTACATTCTTAAAAACAGAAATCTTGCATTTCTGCCATAACAAAAACATTTTTCTTCATTAACTTAGAAAGCAAAAGAACAGCTTAGCACACATCAGCATTTTCTGTTTCATGTTTTTATATTTTTCAAATTCTCTTCAGTGTTTTCTACATTCTGTTCATTTTAGGTTATTGTGTTCCACATCTTAATAAAATGAAAGGAGCTATTACTCAAGATGCAACATTAGTGCAGATATAAGGTAGATCTCAGCAATTTCCCAATGATATTTTGCATACTTATTATCCATGTGGCAGAGACATTATTTGGTAAATGCTCTATGCATATCATTTTTGCTAACCTTTGATGCAGGACTACACAGTTTAGACAACTGGCCTTAACTGTTAGATTGATGTCTTTTATTTCATAAGTGGAGAACACAGTCACTCACGCGTCCTTGCAGTTAGTAAATACCATTTGATATAAACCAAACTAACTTATTTGAACTGTTTTTTATTGTTCAATTTTATAAATAAATAAGTTAATTTAAAAAACAATACAGTGTTTCTGACTGCAATGTTTGTTAGAATGCCTGTGCTGTTTGCATAGCATAAATATGGGCTCATAGAAATATTCAGGTACATAACTCATCACTATGCATGTACAGCATTCAAAGACAGATATTAAAGTTCTTATGCACATCACAGATATTAAGACAAATATACCTCATCTCACTTATGATGACTACCAAAGAGCGTTTTAGAACAATAGCAGAAATTAACTTATTTCCTTATAGGTATTTCCTTATAAGTTTTGGAGTTCATATTTTCATTAAACTGACCCACCAATGAGACCAAACAACAGTGTTGCTAAAAAATCCACAGGCATCCAATCTCTACCATGTTGTGATAGACCATTGCAACAGATGACTAGTGTCTGTTTATACTGTTAGCCACTGAGTTCATCCAGGCCATTTGTGAAGCTTCCTAAGTTCGTAAATATCTTTGCTGTGTTTAACATTGACAGACTTGACCCTAAAAAGCAACACTTAACCATAAGTGCCTTAACAAAGACAAGAGAGAATGTTGTTTTCTCTAGTAAAAAGGAATCAACTGAAACTGGATTCTCTAATAATCTTATTAACATTATTTATGTTTATCTTGTTTTTTATGAGTGTCTCTTTGCCACCCTTTAGCAGCTAAACAGCTGGCAAAATGTTCTGGTGAATTACTTATTTTAGGCTATAGGTCCCAATGCTGTGAATATAGTGCCAAATTGTTATGCTGCAGCTGCTGGTAAGCTACAGTAAGTAAGGTGTCTAATTAACGTAAAATCAACTAGATCAGGATCTTGATTGAAAAGCCTGATTGGCAGGCTGAAAGCAAGTTGGTCCCAGCCCAGGCATAATAGGGCTTCCCTCTTAATGAGCAGTCTCAGGACACCTAGATTAGCCCCTATGACTCTTCCACCCTCCAGATCTCTAGCTGCTTGATTTGCAGCAGGCATATTTATGGATTGGGCTGATAGTCTGAGGAGAGACTAATATCGGAACCCTTACTGATATTCAAATGGAGATATCCTTGTGGAAGTATTCCCCAAAATATTCTAAGAGAACTCAACCCAAGGGAGAAGGGGAGGCCAATCATCCTGAAATGTGGACACGAGGCAGCGCAGATATGTTTCAAGGTCCTTATTGACCCGTTCGTTTTGGCTGTTGGTCTCTGGGTGGTACCCTGAATAAAGGTCCACTCGTACTCACAATTTTTGACAGAAGGCCTTTCAATTGGTACACGAATTGGTACCTTCTGACGGACAGGATCAAACATGGGTATCCATGGAGCCAGAATACTTTTTTTGTGAATATTTCAGCCATTTGGGCAGCAGCTGATAGTCTGGGCAGAGGTATGAAGTGGGTGGCTTTGGTCAACCACAGTGAGCGTTACAGAATTCCCCTGGGAATGGGGAAGACCCATAATGAAGTCTGTAGATATGTGCTGTCATGATAGGTCAGGTATGGGCAGGGTGGTTGTCTGGAGTCCTTTGCCTGATTACATACTGGGCAGGCATAAGTGGTCATGTCGGTTCTCATACATGCCCACCATAAATACTTGCAGAGAAGTTCCAGTGTCAGATACATTCAGCATGTCCTGCTAGTCTAGAAGAATGGCCTCATTTAAGGACATTATCTCTCTCATTTGTAGTCTCATATTGTGCAGCATGGTACTTGTGACAGAGTAGGATGAATCTCTGGAGCTGAATGGAGCTCCTTCTTGTGGCTCTGTCATTCTGTTATGCTATAGATGCTGGAAAGCTGTGCTGCAGCATGATGATTGGTCAAAGCCCAAGCACAGATCTCAGTGTGCTGCTAAAGCTATTGTAAGAAAACCGGTGAATGGTAGGATCAAAAAATAGGAAGAGAGTTGATGCAGGCAGGAAAAAACATAGTCCATAAATAGCTGTCTGAGAAAAATAAGAGAAGCTCCCAGCCTAAAAATAAAAGGTAAGAGTCTG
Source organism: Lepisosteus platostomus (assembly GCF_059453375.1). NCBI lineage: Eukaryota > Metazoa > Chordata > Actinopteri > Semionotiformes > Lepisosteidae > Lepisosteus > Lepisosteus platostomus. The sequence goes on from NC_142611.1 coordinate 24,869,929, forward strand.
GCAAGCTGACATTGTAAAAATAACTAAAAGTAAAAAACACAGCACCACCAACATAAAGGAAATATTTCACACAGGATCAGGGAAAGGATAGTGTTAAAAAAGTGGTTGTGTGTTCAAGTTCTTTAATCACGAAACCATCACTTATAATAATTGATCTTACTGCGGATCATTTAAATCAAAGTAAAAATATCACCAAACCTTTCAGTGCAACTTCAGAAACAGAAGTAATCCTGCAACTTCCCATTCTCGAACAACATAAAAAAGTTCATATTCTCAAATTTTAAATTCCATGTGACTTTAGAGACTGAGATTTCATTTTTTACCAAAACAAATTAACACGACTTACTGTAAATAACTGATTTTCTAGAGATACAGTTTTATAACACTTAACACCCAAAGTTGGAACAACGAGTTTCAAATCTCAGTACAGCATCCTATTTTAGATTAGTGAAGTGATTTCTCTTTGATGTGCGTTGCTGTGTGCATTTCTCCAAATCTATTACTTAAACAATTTAAAGTTTCTAGTTCAGTTTGGCTTTTTCTACAAAATAAATTTCACGCAGGTGAATACCCTTGAATGCTTTGATCAATTTTGGCGAATGTGGGAACGGCATGTCAACTCCTTTACTGTTGGCTCCTGTACAGAATGAGCATTTGGGTGTGTGGATCACATTGCCAATGTGATTCTGTATTAGATAAACAATCAGAAAATCGATGGATGACACATGTTCTCTGAGTTCTGTCCTGCAGTGCAAGATTTAGTGTGACAGTGATCCCCCATCCAGATAGTCGACTGACTCACTCTTTCTTAGCTTCAGTTGTGAGTCAAAGGGTTAATACAGCTGGTGATCAAATTAATGGTTTAATTAGTTTTCTTTAATTTCCCTATGGCAGTTTTAGGATGTTTGCTACACTTGAGAAGAAATAGAACTTAAATATTTCACGCTCTCTGTTTTGAGTGCAATGTACTGTAAACCACAAAAATAAAAAAAATAAAAATGTTATTGACCTAATAGGGCCCTGCCCCTTAGTTGTCATTGCTAAGGTACTTGAGCTTTGACCTAGCTAATATAGAAAGCAATGGAAAAACTGAATGATGCATTGATCACAACCTTTTTCCAGTAATCTTTCATAAATCCATGTGTGGACTAGGTTAGTTGTTACTAGACTGAAGATGATTGCACAAATTTATCAACAGGTTTTTCTAATTTAATTTATATGTTTAGCATTCCTTCTTAGAGACCCTTACTAAAATGTGCTAATTTATCAGAGGTGAGGTCAAAAGCATGGGAACATTCTTGCACAGGACCCCAATTTACTGTCCTTAAATGTCACCAAGTTAAAGCAGTTTTGTAAAGAGGAATAGGCTAAAATTAGTCTAAACTGATGCAGGAAATGATGAAAAGCTGTAGAAAATGTTTGGTTTAAGTACTTAATTATACCTAGTATTATGTGCTCCATTTGTGCTGTATAAAGTAGTGTTTGGGTTGCTTTGGTTCCTGAGATAAAACACATTTTTTCGGCTCCACTACAGCAGTGCAGTTGAACCAAACTCTTGTTTTTTACTGTACTGTCTGTGTTTATTTGTCTTTAAATACAGTATGATACTGTATGGTTTTAAGGCCATTATATTATATGTATAATATAATTTCTTATAATTACTTAAATAAAATTGTTTCCTAATTTACTTTTTACTGAAATTAGCATTAAGGCAAATATAGATTCATATGTTAACCTGAAAAAAAATGACGTTCACAACTATAACAATGGATTATTTATATACAGTATATATCCTGCTGAGTAATTCTGCTTTTGAAACAGCGCTACATTTATTTTTTATATAACTGTAATATTTAACATACTGTAATGCAGTTGCAGCCATTCAAAACAAGCGGGGTACACTGCGGTACAACGCGGTGGGCGTGTCACATCTTAACGAGTCATGTTAATAGTATCCGGAATCACCTGTAAAACCGCCAGGTGGAGCTAATAAAGCTTAACCTCTCATGTACAGCATGTGAGCTGTCACCAGAAAACACCTGTTTTCAAATCCAAATCACTGCTGAGGGACAATCGTTATCCAATTAAGAATTTAAGTTGTATACTCTTTAGACTTTTAGTTTTAAACCGTGTATTACAGCATGTTAATCATTAAACATTAAAAAGTTGGTATATTTAATCAAAGCAAGATTGCTCAGTTGGACAAAAGTACACACCTACCACCTTTATCATAAATATTTTAATTATGCAGAAATATTTTATGCATCAATGTATTTACCGAAAATATTACTAATAGTATTAATAATGAATGACCTTGGACAAGTTGTAAGCTCAAAGTATTACCCTGGTCCACATTCTTTGTAACCGTCTTTGTAAACAAAAATACTATTTTTTCATTGACAGAAAGTAACACCACAGCATTTTGTTGATCCGATCGTGTATTCGATTCCAATCATACAAAGTAAGTTTTGAGAATCTCCGATTCACCATGCCTTTTACATGCTCATAAACAATATTAATTTTGGAACGTAAACATATTGTAAACTGTATATGGCTGGTACTGGTATTTTAAAGAAAAAATACACACCAGTATTCCCTAAAAATTTTAAACATCAAAGTCTTACATGTGGTTATTTTGGAAACGTTTTTACTTGCTCCTTCTGACCATTTTAAGATGATATACTTTGCGAAAAGTGATAGTCTTTTAACCTTTTCTGTGAATTTGCTCATTATCGGCGTAAACAAAAGCATACTTTTAGCATTTGATTAACAGGAAATATAATATGGAATCGCTTATCTAAACAAATTAGAAATAATATAATTATATTCATGTACTGTCTGGCGGAATAAACTGAAGAGTTAGTTAATTTGTCACGGAATTATTAAGAATTATCACCTCTTTTTACACTTGAGAACAAATGACAACATTCCACTCAGTGGGCGATGCATTGTTATCTCAATCACCTGCTAATTCGTTTTATACCACGGGAAGACAGGAGAATGTGTGTACTGTATCTGTATGGAATGTGTTGCATTTATAAAATTAAAGTGTTTAAAGTGTATAATTAAAAAGTAAAAAAAAACTTAAAGCTTACACAAAGATTCTAAGATGATCACGAGGAAGTGTATTGCATGTCTAATGGTCTAACCTCATTTTGATTAAAATTGCAACACGTGTTTAATTAAATGCCTTTTTTGATTCACAATCTGATAATGCAAACCGGGGTAAAGTTAGCTTGAAGTTCAAAAATGAGTTTGGCACACCTGTAGGATTTTCACGGAACCTCCTAGAGTTATGAGTACACTTGCTTTGTGTATAAAGTACATTGTAAATGTTTTCACAGCCTTCACTTTGTAATTTTTATACCATTTTTTTGACCACGCACAAATATTCTTATGTCCATATCTTTGCAAGGGAATCAGTGCGAATTTTAATACTAATTAAATGACCGCGGGCACTTTCCCTCCCCTTCTTCATTCTTAGAGTAGAATAGGCTAACCTTCTAATGAAAGACAGTCCCCCTTCCCCCCACGGACAGGAAAAGTGCCCGCAGGCACTTAAACTTAATATAAACTTAATATGGTCAGAAGGAGCACGTAAAAACATTTCCGAAATAAACACATGTAAGACTTTGATGCTTAAAATGTTTAGGGAGAAAGTCGAATACTGGTGTGTATTTTTCTTTAAAATACCAATACCAGCCATATATAGTTTGTACCATAGGGATTTCTATATTTATGTCTTTATTTAGTGGTTACATTAGTGACAAAGGCTAAACTTTTAGCTTCAGTAACGCGTACGCCGTATGGCATACATGTTTCTAATGACAATATAGTGTCAGTAATATTTATTGTCAGTAATAATATCAGCGAACATTGTTTCATGGAGGGCCTCTCAGAAAGTTGAGCATTCAGGTTGATTGACAGGCGAAAGGATTTGTAAATATATTTTGTTAAAGCAAGTTAGTTTTTTGCAACACATAAAATACATTTTTCCAAGAAAGATCTGATGACAAGGAAGAAAAATCACCTGTTTTTAGTGCATAAAAAGTGGTTATTAACTATCAAAAACTGCTTTTATAGCTTTTAAAATCATATAATGTATAAGTTAAGCTGATTGTACCCATCAGTTACGCTAATAAAGCACGTTGAATTGAATTGAATTGAATTGAATTGAATTGAGAGACAGAGTGAGCGTGAGAGCGAGAGAGAGAGGAACACACAGGAGTCTATTCGGGTAGCTACACACAGAAAGGGTGGCAATTGGGTACAAGTATAACAGGGGTACAAGTATAATCCGGGCGATCTCACCAAACTGTACAACCCTTTTGCAATGGGTCAGCGGCTCTCCTAGTCCCTGCCCTGGCCACTACTACTCCCGTCCTGCCCCTCAGTGCATTCCCTAGCTGGGTGCTCTTCAGCCGCAGCGCAAGTTGAATGTGCTACAATATAATAAAGAGTCCCATTTAACCCCATCTAAACTAACATGTTTTTAATAAAATGCTTTTATTTATTCACAATCTGACTCACAGAACTCACATTCCCGAATGCCTCCCACCCCCCACCCCCCCTTCTGATCAACAATCTTGGGAAGAACACAAAACAGCCTGTAAATAAAATTGTTGCAATTTTGTTCTGTCAGTTCTTCCTCCCAGAACTTGTAAATCGCATTGATCAGTTCTTACTTTGTGCTGGGTTTAGCTGTTTTCTGAATATAGTCTTTCAGGGAATGCCATACCATCTCTATTGGATTTAAATCTGGGGATTCAGCAGTTCACTCCCTCTGCTTTAAGCCTCGCCTTTGCTGCTGTGTGTTTTGGATCGTTGTCCTGAAAGAAACGGTGCCTTGATCCAAAGTACTACCTGATGTATGGGGCGGCATGCTGTTTGACCACAACTTCCTTGAAGAATTCACAATCCATTATTCCTTCGAAAATAAGAAGTGGTCCCGAACCTCTTCTAGATATATGCCCCAGACGTGAACCTTCAGTGGATGTTTTGGCTTTTGCTTGTTCACATATCTCCTCTTTATAAAACGACATGGTTGAAAACTGTTCCAGAGCCACTGTTGTTTCATCAGTAAAAAGTACATACTGTATGTGTGGCAGATCTGTGATGTGGTTGAGTGTGAATTGTGGTGAGCCTCTGATTGGGGAAAAAAAGACCTGCTGATCTGTTCTACATATTTGGGAAGCACTTTGTATGCTCCTTTTATTGTTGTGTAGCAGTGGTCCAAAATATTGCCTCCTCTTGTCGGTACAGTGACATGCTGAATGTATTTTTGCAGTACTTTCCTCAGATTGCAGTGGTTGAAGTCCCCAACTACAATTGAGACGGCTTCTGGGTGGGAGTTTTCGTACTTGTTGATAATGTCGTGGAGTTCGCTGTGTGCTGTTTCCACGCAGGCTTGAGGTTGAATGTAAATGGTTGTGATAATAGTGGCTGAAAACTCCCTCGGCAAATAAAAGGGTCGACATTTTATTGTCAGGTGTTCTAGATTCGGCGAGCAGGATTTAGAGATTACCTTCACGTCGGTGCACCACTTGCTGTTGACCAGGAAGTAAACGCCTCCTCCTTTGTGTTTGCCGGTTGCTTGGTGGTTTCTGTCCATGCAGTAAATAGTGAATCCCTTTGGCTGGATGGCGGTGTCGGGGACGCATGCATTCAGCCAGGTTTCAGTGAAGGCATAAACACAGCATTCCCTCAGGTCCCTTTCCGCGTTGATCCGACAATGTAGCTCATCTATCTTATTGTCCAGTGACTGAACATTAGCTAACAAAATAGATGGCAGCGGTGGTCTGTGCGGATGCCTTCGTAGTCGCGCTAGTACGCCGCCTCGTCTCCCCCTGCGTCTGCCCACCTGTTGTTGTTGTTCGCCTCATCTTTGTCCGATCCAGCAGGTGGGGTCCGGTACATGAAAAAAGTTGTTTGATGATACTAAGGAGTCTGTCCTCAGGTTTAAAAGCGTTTGTCATAAGTAATGACAGACATTGAGCGTCCAACACAAAACAAGAGTATTAACATATAAATAAACATTAAAACAGTCACACAACGAGAGAGCTTTCTGTAAACCGTCTCCATCTTTCCGGCACGGGAAGTAATCACAAAGCAAGTATGATGAGTTTGTAATCGCTATTCTTGCAAGTACAAGCATAAACTGGAATGCTACAGAAGCCTAAACAGACAACACACACTTTTAGTTTAGCAGGATTTGCGCGATAAGCACATTGTTTAATGGGGATGACATTACCCACGTCTATTATCATTGTACAAGACTACTTCAGCCTGCGTAGTGTGAAAGGAACAAGTAATAGGTTTATTCCATGCTGAAAAGAGAAGAGAGAAAATGCAATGTTTCGGCTGTGAAGCCTTCTTCAGGTGTGAGGGTCTTCAGATCAAAATGAAACGTTAAAATGTAATGTAGGCTCTGAACGGGTTAATCTATGATTTGGGCTTGCTTGACGTCACTGCCTTTCATCTGAAATCCTTCTTGAATCCTGCTAAACTAAAAATTTAAATTTAAAACACAAGAAGAGAAGAAGCTCTGGTGAAATTTCTCTGTGAACTGAAGATTTAAAGTGTAAAGTGTCTCCTCTTTTTAATGGGAAGAGACGTGGTGCTTCAGCTGCCTGTGTGCGTTAAACGAGAGTGTGGCATTACTTTTTGTCAATGAAAAAGTGTGTGTGTGTCTCTCTGTACTCAGCTGTACTGAAAAATAAAGCACCGTTTTTTATTCAACAAGTGCCTGAGTCACCGTGTCCATCTTATATAATAATGCCACAATATTATAAACGCCCCTTAGGCTGGGCAATCAAATTTTTTAATTAAAAAAAAAGAGATGTAATGATGTGTTCCTGCTTAACTTCGAAATTCTAAAAGTATGCTTTGTTAATGTGATAATGAGCGTATTTGTAGAAAAGGTTAAAACAATCACTTTTCACAAAGTATATAAATATACAGTAATATTGTCAGAAGGAGCACGTAAAAAACGTTTCCAAAATAACGACACGTAAGACTTTGATGCTTAAAATGTTTAGGGAGAAATGGAATACTGGTGTGTATTTTTTCTTCAGATGCGTTATGCTCCTCTTCTTTTTATGCTCAGCTACTAAAAATTCCCTTTAGTGGTAAAATTCCATATAAATATTCAATACTAAGCAGATTAAAATGTGCACAGTAAAGAAATAAAATTATTAAATCTTTTCACTACCGACCAATGCACCACGAGCGCCCCTGTTGGTCATTTTGGCCAGCCAATCACATATCGCAGTATGGCGCGGTGGCTCACGTGTAGTTGTGTGCGGTATGGGTTTGTACTGCGAACTTTGAATGCCTGCATTTGTACATTCTGAATGTCTGGGTGTGTGTATAGACTGCAATAACTTAAATAGGGTGCACCATCTAAATACTGATGTTTCAGTATTTGTTTTAACAAGTTTTTTTTTAATTAATGGCATAGTGTAAACATATAAATGTCAGCTTTTAACTCAATAGAATTACACTTATATGATGAAATGCTCTTATATGATTTATTAATATTACTTCTTTAAAGAGAATCACAGCATGGTAATTTATACTATCAGCAGACATGAAACTCTAATGTTGTGTGTAATCACAGCAACTGAAAAACAAATATTGTATAGCATAGAAATACATTTTACATTTGTGTCTCAAGACAATAGTGTTGTATTAGCTCTGTGTATCATCTTAGGTAAAGACTAATCATGAATAGTTTTATATGTTAGATGTATATATAGGTCTTTACCGAAGATATTACTTATAGTAATTATTAATTATTAATATACTAATAGTATTTATAATGAATGACCTTGGACAAGCTGTAAACTCAAAGTATTGCCCTGGTCCACAATCTTTTTTTCATTGACCGTCTTTGTAAAAGTAGCAACACAACATTTCGTTGATCCAATCACGCATTTGTTTTCAATCATGCAAAGTACAGTAATTTTTGAGAATCTCCGATTCACCATGCCTTTCACATGCTCATAAGAGATATTGATTTAGGAACATAAACATATTGCTGTATGCAAAACTGTACTGTATACAGTATGTATATGTATAAAAATCAAATCAAATCAAATCAAAGTTTGTTTATCAAATGCACAACAATACGGCATGCAGCAGTAGTTGCTGGCAATGAAATGTCTTTTTCTGCGAGCTCACAAAAATTACAAGAATCACTAAAATCACAAAATTGAGGTTACATTTTTGAAATTGAATAAAACTCAATGTAAGTAGAGCTGTTATGTGTCCATGGTTTATGCAATATATACATGTAGTGCAGTTATGCTGAATATAGTGAGAATTGTGTGTCCATGTAGCCATTACAGGTGATTTGCTAAGGAGCTACAGGTTGGCTATTTGGCAGTCTTATTGCCTGGAGGTAGAAGCTGTTCTGTAGTCTGTTGGACCTGGACCGAATGCTTTGGTACAGTTTACCAGACGGTAGGAGGGAAAACAGTTTGTGACTGGGATGACTGGGGTCCTTGAGAATGGACCTGGCCTTCTTCAGACATCTAGCTGAGTAGATCTCCTGGATGCTTGGTAGCTCACAGCTGGTGATAAGCTGCGCTGACTTCACCACCCTCTGCAATACTTTGCGATCCCGTGCGGAGCAGCTCCCATACCAGGCAGTGATGCAACCAGTCAGGATGCTCTCAAAAGTGCACCTGTAGAAGTTGGCCTGGATATGTGATGGCATGCCGAACTTCTTTAGCCTGGGGAGAAAGAACAGGCGCTGCCGTGCTGTCTTGACCACGGTGTTTGTGTGGTGTGTCCAGGTTAAATCCTCTGAGATGTTAACTCCCAGGAACTTAAAGCTGCTGACCCTCTCCACTGCAGTCCCATTGATGTGAATAGGTGTGTGGTCTCCACCCTGATGTTTCCTATAGTCAACAATCATCTCCTTAGTCTTACTGATGTTCAGAGAGAGGTTGTTCTCCTGGCACCATACTGCCAGGGTTTCAACCTCCTCCCTGTATGCAGACTCCTCACCATCTGTGATCAGGCCAATGACTGTTGTATCATCCGCAAACTTGATGATGGAGTTTGAGTTATGCCTGGTGACACAGTCATGGGTAAATAAGGAGTAGAGGACAGGACTAAGCACGCAGCCTTGGGGGGCTCCAGTGTTTAGAGTCAGGGTAGAAGATAATAATAATAATAATAGCTTACACTTATATAGCACTTTTCTGGACACTCCACTCAAAGCGCTTTTCAGGTAATGGGGTCTCCACTCCACCACCACCAATGTGCAGCATCCATCTGGATGATGTGACAGCAGCCATAGTGCGCCAGAACACTCACCACACATCAGTTATCAGTGGGGAGGAGAGCAGAGTAATGAAGCCAATTCATATAGGGGGATTATTAGGAGGCCATGATTGGTAAGGGCCAATGGGAAATTTGGCCAGGACGCTGGGGTTACACCCCTACTCTTTTCGAGAAACGCCCTGGGATTTTTAATGACCACAGAGAGTCAGGACCTTGGCTTTACATCTCATTTGAAGTCCCCATCACTATACTGGGGCATCAGGACCCACACAGACCACAGGGTGAGCGCCCCCTGCTGGCCCCACTAACACCTCTTCCAGCAGCAACCTTAGTTTGTCTACCTACCAACCTAGAGGTCTCCCATCCAGGTACTGACCAGGCTCACACCTGCTTAGCTTCAGTGGGTTGCCAGTTGTGAGTTGCAGGGTGATATGGCTGCAGTGTTTAGAGTCAGGGTAGAAGATATGTTGGTGCCCACCTTCACCACCTGCGGACGTTCCGTCAAGAAGTCCAGGATCGAATTACAGAGGGAGGTGTTCAGTCCCAGATCCTGGAGCTTGATGATGAGCTGTGAGGGCACTATGGTATTGAATGCTGAGCTGTAATCAACAAACAGCATTCTCACATACAGTATGTTCCTTTCTTATCCAGGTGTGAGAGGGCAGTATGGAGGGCAGTGGCAATAGCATCTTCTGTTGACCTGTTCTGGCGGTATGCAAATTGCAGTGGGTCTAGGGTGTTAGGCAGTGAGGAGGTGATGTATGCTTTGACCAACCGCTCGAAGCACTTCATGATAACTGATGTGAGTGCAACAGGGCGGTAGTCATTTAGGCAGCTGACTCTGGATTTTTTAGGAGCAGGGACAATGGTGGTTTTCTTAAAGCATGAAGGAACTATAGACTGAGCTAGGGAGAGATTGAATATGTCTGAGAAGACATCTGCCAGCTGGTCTGCACATGCCTTCAGAACGCGGCCAGGGATGGCATCAGGGCCAGGAGCCTTGCGTGGATTGTTCTTTTTAAAAACTTTACACACATCCGCTCTGGATATGATCAGTGGGTTTCCATCTTGGATTTCTGGAATCTTCCTGACTGGATCTGCTTTGCTGACCTCAAACCGAGCATAGAATGAATTTAGCTCATCAGGAAGAGAGGCAGACTGTTATAGCTGATATAGACTAATATAGCTGGGTTGCGTTTTGTAGTCTGTAATGGTGCGTATACCGCTCCACATGGTCCGTGTGTTGCAGCCGTGATAATATGATTCTAGTTTTACTCTGTAGTTGTATTTAGCTGTTTTGATGACTTTCCTGAGGTTGTATCTGGATTTTTGGTATTTACCCATATCGCCAGAATTGAAAGCAGCTGTCCTAGCTTTCAATTTGGCATGTATCTCACCATTTACCCACGGTTTCTGATTTGGATATGTGCGAGCAGTAATCCTGGGAACCACGTCTTAAATACATTTACTGATGTAGCCAGTAACATAATACGTATACAGATTGATATTATTTTTAGCAGCTTCACAGAAGATCTGCCAGTCAGTGGTAGCAAAACAGTGATTTAGTATAAAATCTGATTCATCCGACCAACGTTGAATGGTTCTTAACGCTGGCCTCTCCTGTTTAAGCTTCTGCTTGTAAATGGGAAGTAGCAGAACGGAGGCATGATCAGATTTGCCGAAAGGAGGTCGGGGGAGGGCTTTGTAACCATCCTGGAAGGGAGTTTAAACATTGTCCAATGTGTTTGTTCCGCGCGTCGGGCAGTCGATGTGTTGATGTAGATGAGGCATTGTTTTTTTCAAGTTCGCACCGTTGAAATCACCCGCTATGATGAATACCCCTCAGGATGTCTATTGTCTGTTAAGGTGAGAGTGTAGTTCATCCAGTGCCTTTGTGTAATTTGCCTGCAGCGGAATATACAGATGCAGCCATTCAAAGTGCGCGGTACAGACACGTACCGGAGGTAATTGGCTATGGCGTCGCACATTTTGACGCAAGATGACGCCCGGTACCGCGGTACGTGATTGGTTGACCAACAGGGGCACTCGTGGTCCGTTGGTCTGTCGTAGAAAGATTTACAGTAAACGTCTTTACTGTGCCCGTTGTAGTATTGAATATTCATATGGAATTTTACCACTGAAGGGAAATCTTAGTAGCTGAGCATAAAAAGAATAGGAGCATACTGTAACGCGTGTGAAGGCCATAAACGATATTAATTTTGGAACATAAACATACAGTACAGATGCAGCCATTAAAAATGGGTGAGGTATTTCACGGCATACCCCGGTGGGTGTGTCGCGGTATCACGCGGTATCACGTGGTTAATCGTGCGTCATTTAACGCTCTGCCGGAAACTATCCGGCGTCACCTTGTAAAACCGCCAGGGGGAGCTTAACCTCTCATGTACAGCATTTGAGCCTTTAATTTTGAACTGTGTATTACAGCATGTTAATCATCAGTCATTAAAATGTTGGTATATTTTATGAAAGCAAGATTGCTCAGTTGGACAAAAGTACACAACCTACATTTATCAGAAATATTTATGCATCAAAGCCTTTACTGAAGATATTACTAATAGTATTAATAATGGATGGCTTTGGACAAGCTGTATACTCAAAGTATAATTTCTTTAGCACATTTGTACAAGCACTTGGAATCTGTCCAAGCCATACTTTGTCAGGCATTTTGTTTTACTTCAACGGGCATAAAAACTTCCTTGCTTTTAACAGGGCGTTTCATAATTTCTAACTATGAAAATGATTTAAAATGCGACACTTATCATTCAACTAGAGCTCAAAATATCACAAGGATCCTCAAGAGCACAGCAAAGAGTGTTTTAAAAGACACTTGTATTTATCAACGCTTTCTTTTCCGTATACCAGAATTTATGGAACCACTTCAGAAGGGTGTCAGCTAGTCAGATTCCAGGAATCGGTACTTTAAAGGAAAAATACACACCGGTATTCCATTTCTCCCTAACGATTTTAAGCATCGAAGTATTTAACTAATATGTGAAATAGCGTGTGAAAAAGTTGTAGTTTTAAGCTTTTCTGCCAATATAATATGGAATCGCGTATCTCAAGAATTTAATAACGGTATGATTATATTCATGTACTGCGACAGGGCTGTGTAGGGCTGTTTCGCCTCCCTGTTCATGCGAGTTGTCTTGTAGCCTACTGGTCTACATGCCTGACTAATAACTGGCAGGTTGTGTGTTCGAATCCAGCTGGTGCTGGACTTTTCTTTTAATAAACATTTCTTCGAAAAAATAGAATAGCGATATTATGGACAATCAATTGACTTTTATATTTCAAAATATCACAACATGATCGATTTTAAGTCATTTTTGATAACAATGAATAGTCACCTTCTTCCCTTCTGACAGCGGTTCCTGCTTCTATTGTGTGTGTGTGTGCAATAGAGTAAATTTTTATAGAGAAATGGAGGCTGAACAGTATGCGTTACAATATAAACATTTATATTGATTTAAATCGTGTTCTGATTTAAATCGCAAACGCGTGTTTAATTATGTGTTTTTTAATCATAATCAGGCTAATGCATTTCTACATTTCTGTATGAACCAGCTTAGAGGTTCATACAGAAAGACAGCTTGTGTTTAAATTGAGTGTAAGGTAATTTATGCTTCTAAAGTCATGGTCAGCATTTATTATTGTACTGTGCTGTAAACTTTTTCTGTGCCTAGTCACATTATTTTATAGCGTTTTTATTGCATTATTAAATCCGGTGGCGCTGTGTGTTAGTTTCCTGACTCCCATGTCACATGGTCTGTGATCGAATCCTACTGGAACTATGACTTTTTTTTAACAAACATTTCTTTGAAAAAATGAAACGTTTCCCTTGGTCAGAGATTAAATAAAACCTCACTCGCACCAAACAAATTTATATTTCTAAATATCACAACATGATCAATTTTAAGTCATTTTAATAACAATGAATAGTCACCTATGCGTTACAAAATATACATTTATATTGATTTGAATTGCGTTTTGATTTAAATCGTAAATGCGTGTTTAAATATATGTGTTTAAAGGCGATATACTGTATAAAAGCGCTGATTCCTATGGAGTGTGTTCCGCCGGGGATTCAAAAAATTTATTTTAAATAAGCTGATAAAGCTTAGACTAACTGTGTTCTAGCCTGTATTACAACAGAACATTTGACAATGCAACGTAAATTGCAAAAATGCACTTGGAATCTCTCCAAGCCCTCCTACAAAAATTATTTAAACTGCGACACTGACCATTTATCTCTAAATAAACTTTATTTTATATAGCGTTTTAAGCGAATAGGTAATTAGATTGCTCATAAACCTAATAACTTTTTCTACATAAACACAGCATGATTGCTCTCTGAAAATGCTTTTTCTTTATATTTAGGCTCAGATTTCAACTGTAGATCGTATTATTATAAATGTTTGCTATTAATTCATTTAGGGCTAGAATACGTTCATTGTCTTCCAATCGAGTCGAGTTGACATTGGAAGCTTGCCACGCCCGGACTGTTACACCAACGCATTAGCATGTTAAAGCGATTTCATTGAGGAGCCTAGCTTTCTTAACTAGTAAGTACTGTACTTCCTACTTTGAAAATACCTGTGAAACCGGTTTAATTCGTCACAGCCAGCACTCCCGCAGAGAGGGGGGTTGTACTCGTTAATGTCTTAGCACAAAGCAGAAACTTGTATTTTCCGATGACATATAAGTGGAAAGATTACAGATTTTAAACGTCTTTTTTCTGAACCAGGGAAAATCTGATCATGTTTCTCTATAACAATAATAAAAAACTTTAATACTAAAAAATATTACTTAGTAATATTAATCATCATATTACTACCAAAAAAGTCGCCCCAACAACAAAGTCATGATTTCATCATAACACCCTGCCAAGTGGCGAGATATGATTCCTTTGTTGTTTTTGCATAAAGGTTTAAACGGTGTTGGTGTCGAGATTTTATTTTATGGTTTGGTTAATAATGCAGTTTGTAAATCCATATTTACCAAACAAACGATAGCTGGAAAGCCTGCTGTTAGCGAGGGCAAACCTGATGTTGAAAGAAGTTGTTACTCTACAAAACCTTTTTCGTTTAAAGCAACAGGTGGGGTCATCTGCCTTTGGGAAATATCATCCCGCAAAGGATATTTTATTCTTGAATTCAGGTTTGGGACCTTGTTAGGACAAATAGGGACTTTGTTAATTTGTTTGTCACACAAATCATTATCTTCAAGTATTAAGTGCACAGTACAGGGTTCATGTTCTGCTGTCATGGTGGTCTGAAAATGATTTCTTTTTGTATATTAGCTCTCTTCTCAGTACACCGTATAGTTCTGGCTGTATGGAAGGTTTTGTGTTATCCGGAGGTATGCCAGACAATAAACATCTCTGAAGACAATTCCTTGGTTTCATGTTTCAGAAGGTTGTTTTGAGTGTCTGAACATTGTCTCTTTGCACCTGTAGTTATTTGCAGCTGGGAAAGCTAATGATTATGATCTGGGAATGTAACCGAGATTTTTTTCTCCATAATAAGCAGATTACTTGCAATATCTACATTAACATTTGCATTGCACTTTGGAGTGTTTGGATTAAATTTGAGGTAATATGTGCAGTTTAATTCACTATTTGGTTATTATGCTTTCATTATGTTGTCTGGGTTTGGCTGAAATTAAATAGAATAGGTGGTTTGTATCTTTTAAAATATTTGCTCACTTTTGGCAGAAGAACAGAGACCTCTTTCCACATTTAGAATGAGCTCAGTATTGTGTAAGCAAAGCTGTTCTAAATTTGTAATATGAACTGTTACAATGTGGGTAGCCTGCTAGTATAGCAGTTGGTGGGTGCTGCTGCCTCACAGTTCTATGGAGCAAAGTTAAATCTTAGCTAATCAGATCATATTTCCATGTTCACTTTCCAATTTTTGGAATTGGAAATGGGGATTGGTTTGTAGAGGGAACTGGAACTAAAGGAAATGTTTAGGATTTAATAACAGCTGCTTTACCATTTCAATATATCATTTTGAAAATTTGTTTTAGGAAATATTTTTAAGAAACATGTAAGCTTGGGCAAAATTCGGATTCTTAGGCAAAGTAATTAGAATTTTAATTTACTATACTGCAGGACATTAAAAACATAATGTCCTCTAAAACATATAGACCTACTGTAAAGGATGTTCATATTTTGTCACTTTTCCCCCTCACTTTTCAGTAAAATGTTACACTCCCAGTTAGCTGAATTTAGGCTACACACTTCTATTACAACATCTTCATCGCCAGTCTTTACATAGGCTTACAATGAACATTTATTTCAAAGTAGGGACTACTGAAAACCGTATAGCGTGTTAAATGATACTAGGATATCTGGACATTGTCCAGTATCTTGAACAAGCTATGAGATGATGAAGTGCATCTTTAAGCTTATCTGGAAATTAAATAAATAGAAGACTAAGATCAGAAATTGAATTCTAGATCATTGAGTCCTGGGCACTGCAGTGTATCCAGATATGCTATTGTCCAATGGGAACTTTGATTTGTGTGTTGATATAAAGAAGAAATTTCCATATGCATGACAACTGATTAATGTATACCGACAACTCTGTTCAGATCTGTAAAGCTGTCATATACTGTATGGCATGATAGCTCACAGTTTACAGACAAGTCAGTTACAGGATGATTTACAAAATTATAACCAGAAGTTGACAGTCTCATTATGTTATCAAAGCCAAGTAATAGCATTATATCTGCATTGAAAATTTGGGCCCATCAATCACTTTCTCTGTCCCCCATCCTGCTTCACTTCCTTCCATATGGCTTTGTTAAAGCAATTTATTTCATCTGTATTTTGATGAGACATTTTTTTACTGCATTGTTTATGTATGATCTGTGCTTTTCAGCTGAGATAAAATAAGATGTATGCATCTAAATAACTGGACCTCAAATAGCAGACCTTATGAGCAATACTGTGTGTATTTATTTAAAATATTTATAGCTCCTCTGGAAAGTTGGTGGGGGAAAAAAAAACTGATGTGCTGAAACAGTACAATTAAACACGCTCTGCAGAAAAGGGGATGGTTGTTAGGTCAGCTTCAGTTTTACACGTACAGTACACATTTGATTTCATTAAAATTATGAGGTATCCTGTATCTGCAGGACTCAAGAGGCTCTCAGTCATGTCACTTTGCAGTTGATGTCTCCTAGAGGTTCCTAGATTCTTATTGTAAATAAAAGGAACAGCATACAGCTTTTAAAAAAAAACAGACTTTGCATTTCCTGTTATAAGCTATTCTTTTAGCATATGACAAGCATGCCCTTATTATGGCAATATCCTCCTAAACATTGGAGAAATAACTCTAGAAGTTCAATTAAAACAGAAATGCTTCAAATCACTTGGGATACAACAAAAAAGTGGTGTATTATAAAGTGTGGTAAAAATGTAGCTAGTTTGTTTTCATACCTTAGATTATAATAAAACCTCACCATTTAACACCAACAGGTGTTTTCTTGAAGTCTGCTAGCTTCAAAGTTTATGGTTTGGCTTTTGTGTATAATGATAGTGAACTGCATTGGAAATGTAGGAAAGTAAGCATTAATAAGCAGGAAAATTAAATCAAGAAACACCTAAAGTACTGGACTATATTGCAGATAAACTACCGATCTACCTTTTAAGCCTGTACAACCTGCAGAACTCCAGCTTTAATTGATTGGACTCAACAGCCTAAGTTTTAAGGTTATCCTTACAAGTGTGGAAAAGCATGGGCGTAATGTTGCAGCCTTCACTGTTGTTTTAGAAGTTTTTTTTCCAGCTGTACATGAACATTTCTGTCTTGAGTCTTTCTTAACAATATGGTGTAAACAGTGTCTGGTTTCTACTGTGATTATTATTTCATTACTGAAGTAGCCTTTTGATATTTGCACAGTAATTTTTGTTGTTATGGCTGTTTTCATATTCGTAGTTTTCTTCTTTTAAAACTTAAAATCTCTCGCATTAAATTGGCTACAAATGCAAGAATTCAACCAGATATTCTTACTTGTAAAATGTATACTGTTGCATTGCAGTTAGTTAATGTAGTTAGTCCATAGTCAGCAATCTAAACTTTATTGTTTAGCTTTAATGATTGATGTTGTACCAGTAACCCTTAGAAATACTATAGTACTTCACAAATGCTTTGTGTGTTTGGAAATCTTTTGAGTAAAAGCCTTATAAAAATAGGTTTAGTTTTTACAGGACATCACAAAGAAATAGGATGGTATAATTCTTATAATTGCTTAGTGATTGTATTTGGAAGATTATGGACTAAACAGACTTCAGGGATGCCAGTGGATCATTGTGCTTGTAGCGGCAATGCTTGTTAATAAGACAGAATTAAGCGTTGGTATGCTCCTAAAAGAGGCCCCATCTCACCCTCCATCTCTGTGGTGTAGCCACAGAGAAAGAATTCATGCAAGCTGATTTAAGATGTTTTCTTTTGATAAGAAACAAACTCCCAGACGGGGATGCAATTAGCTAAGCCTGGCTATCATGATCAATGGTCATCCATTGGCGCCTATCAGTCTAGGGATTGCCGAATGGACATCTGGACTGCATTTCTAAGTGTCAAGAGTAAGTGACTTATATCTCACCTTGACCAACCAATCAGGGACTGGCAGGGCGTGGTAATACCATGTGGGTCTCCAATGCCCGCCAAACTCTCAACCAATCAGCACACATGTGGGTCTTGATCAAAAAGGGAGCGCAAGCTCAGTTCTGAGCTCTCCTTGGCCATTTTCGCGCATCCTCAGAGACAATCACGTGACAACTGCTGTTGTCTGCAAAAGGACTTGGACTTTGTTCTAAGCGCGAGGCCGAGGATCCCGTACGTACTCAGAATTCTACCAACGTGAATGCTCCGCTTGATCAACGGCAGCCTACAGTTGGACCCTCGTCGACAACTTATTCAGAAGCAGCGCTGGACCGGGAATGAACCAGTTTCTTCCCAGGCAAAAGAGTGACTTGTGAGGACTCGCGGTCACACTCTGTGCATAGAGACTTTCTACTAGCCAGCCGGACTGCTGGTAGATCCCCTCGGAGCAACGACTGCCCTGCGCGCCGCAGTTAGATTCCTCCGCCTGTCCTACTCCGAGCTGCACCTCGACTGGTTGGCCGGTAGCCAGAGGACGCTGACACAACGCCCATTGGACAACCGCTGGAACAGAGGCTGCAACAGAGCCTGTCAGCTGGTTTGGTGTTCGTGCCGGAAAATTCCAAATCCAAACACAGTGGATAAGTAAACCCCATGTTCTACATTGCGTCTCGAGAATTCAATTGTACCTCAACACAAGTTGTTATCAATTTAATTCATGAGTAATGTATTTACTTCCGAGTTTAGAGTAACAGTGGGTAATAACACTGATTAGCGATTTGGTAACCGAACGATATATATTGACATATATTCTCTGTTGTGTATCTCTTTGTGTTTGCATCTCTTCGAGATTATATACCTTGTATATTGATAACCCTCACAGTAAGGTCTGCTGCTCGTATCCAGGCAGACTAGTATATGTTTGGTGCACAGTTTATATTAATAAATGTATCCCGTGTATTGAACCCGTGTGTGTGCGTTGTTAGTTGTTCTGACGATTGATTTTCTAAAAGCCCCAACGAACAACCTCTTGATTACTGCTACAATTAATAATTGTCTCAGTAAACCCATCAAACCACTACATTTAATGGCGTCCTTGGGTGGGCGAGTTTAGAATGAAATGAGAATCAATCGCACAGAATAACTGATATTGCTGTGAGTTCAAGTTCAGCACAGCACCGCGGCTTCTATACGCGAATACCGGGTGTGCTGATAACTGCGCAAAGAAATCCCCCTGTTTTCTAGCGATTAGTGTAACGCGTGCTGATTGGAAATCCATCTGCTCGGGTGTTTAAATTCCATACTGCATTTTGGTAAAAGAAAAAAAGTAATACTCTTAAAGTTTCTCTGACGTAATGACAATGGCTGCTAAAATGTCTGAAGTGGAGTCGCTTATAAGTACTATTTCTAGCGACGACAATCCTGGTTACTGGAGCGGTATCGAAAAGTTGAACTTTGATGATATTGAGAAGCTTCAAGTAGATTTAGTAGCTAAGGTAGCGAACCAGCTTAACACAGGAGGGTCCGTGAACGCAGTTCAGGTCCTATCGAGTTTCGCTTTAAATCTAGCTAAACAGCTGGAACTGTCTTTGTCCGAGCTGACAAAGTTTCAAAAGCTTCAGGGAAAGCTAGAAAGATGTAAGGCGGAGCGAGTTGAGTTGTTGGATATAATCAGAGAAAAGAGAGTGAAAAATGAGGAAAGTGAAGACAGACTCAGGGAAGTTTTAGGTAAATTAGATGACC
This sequence comes from Lepisosteus platostomus, assembly GCF_059453375.1. Lineage (NCBI taxonomy): Eukaryota > Metazoa > Chordata > Actinopteri > Semionotiformes > Lepisosteidae > Lepisosteus > Lepisosteus platostomus. Next base: position 24,889,593 of record NC_142611.1, read on the forward strand.
TGTCTGCTAGATAAACTGCGGCTGAGGTAGCTAGGAGAGACCTGGAAGCGAGCTTGAAAGACAAAGAAAAAGAAATCCAGAGTTTAAATCAGCCAGGAAAGGCAAAAGGAGTTAGATGCTTTCGTACTGGAAGCAAAACAGGCTAGATCCCACTTGCATGCCAGCCCACCTAGCAGCCCGGAGCGCTCACCCAGCGCGCCGGGAGGAGGTTTTTCCTGGCCAGGGTCTGTGGTCGGATCGGCATGGGGGAGATCGCCGAGTCCTGCGCGAGACGCAAGGGCGATGCAATTCAGGCATAGACCCCCTGCTCCTGATCACGGCTGTCTCCCTGCCCGCGGAGAAACCGTAAAAATTAACCTCCACTCCCTGAGGCAGTTAGCCAAAGATGTAGAAAGGTTTGACCCGTCAGTGTCAGGGAATAATGTGGAAACCTACATCGATGAGCTGAGATATACTTTGCAGTTTATGCCCGGAGCGTCCGAACAGGAAAAGGCTATGTTAGTAAGGAAAACTACCAGCCGAGCGGTCCACGAGTGGATGTCTAGACAAGGACCGGAGGTCTGTAATAGCTTTGAGGAGCTGTGTCAGGCAATGATCGGAGAATTTTCGGCTTTTATCGATCCCATAGCTGCCGTGGCCGCTGCGCACCATATTAGGCACGAAAAAGCTGAAGCCCCTCGCGACTATTATGAGAGGCTTAGGCGCACTTATTTTGCAGGGCGGAATGAAGAGGGTTGCGAAGAGAACGTGAATTTCAAAGGTTTATTCATTGCTAATCTGCATCCCTCAGTCAGGAAAATGATTGTGATGCACACTGATGCAAAAGCAATGAAAATGGCTGACATTAGAAGGTTGGCTCAAAAAGCCTGGGGAGCTGAAGTCTCTGCTTCCTCAGAGCGAAAACCTGCTAAAACGGCCGTGTTCGCCACTAAAGCCAGCAGGGTTGACGACTCGCCTCAGCTCGAGGGAGCTGAGGTTCCTGAGCCCTATAAGCCCCGGCGCAAAATAGGCAGGCAGGACAGCACTAAGCGTCAGAGCCGCCGTGAGCGCTACGGGGAAGGCAAGGGCTCAGGCAGAGCCTATCATAAGGCTGGACGAAGGGAGTCGACTGCAGCCCGCCTGGCCCGGCTTGAACAAGCCCTGCTTGAGAGATCAGGACAGGGTAAACCTTCCGCACCGAATGCCGGAAGCGTGAATGAGCTTAGGGGGACCACGCCCCTTCTCACTGGAGGAGGCGGGGATCCATCCCAAACCCCTCCCTCAGTCTATCTGATGACTCTGAGTTGGGCGCTGACCCCGCCCCTGAAGTCAAAGAAAAGGCAGGCTTCCAACAATTCTTAGGGAATCTCAGCCAGAAAGGCAAAGCAAGGCGTATTTATATCAAGGTTTCTCTTGAAAGCGTCTTAAATAGAGAAGCACTGATTGACACTGGGGCTGAAATTAGTTTGATGTCAGCCGATCTACTCAGCGAGCTCAAACGAGTAGCGAAAGGAAAAGGCATCAGACTTAAGGTAGAACCGTGTAAGATAGATATTTCCAGCTATACCCAGGATCATGCCAGGATCACACACCAAGTGTGGGTGGCACTTAGGTTCGGGCCAATGAACGTGGTGCATCCTGTTTACATCTCTAGGTTTAAAACAGAGCCACTACTCATTGGCCAAGACCTGCTTGACAGGCTGGAGCCTCTGGTGGACTGCCAGCGTGATGAATTGTGGGCTCAGGTCAAAAACCCTAAGCCTGTCGTACAGCAAAAATGGGGGTTCAGTGGTTATGCTGTGATCACACAGTGCCCACTGAACACTATAGCTGAGTTGGAGGTTCCACCTGGTTCCTCTGGACGAGAAATAAATGTCTCTTCTTGCTTTCCAAAACTACAGGGAAGTCCTGCCCAGGCCAGCACTCCCACGGTCTCCCAACTACAGGAGCAGTGCTCCGAGCAGCTGCTTGACCCGCCAGGTAAAGCACACCCCTTTTTCATCCCTGAAGAAGAGTGGATCTCCCTGTCTGGTAATGAATGGGAGTCCTTTCTGTGCACCCTGGTACCTCAGGGGGACCAGGACTACCACCCCATGGTGGTGGGAGGGGTCCAGGTGGCAGAAGTGCAGGTTGATGATGTAATTCTCAGCCTCAGCTCTGAGAAGTCCATAATCAGTGAAGGTCTGTTCGAGGACCTGTCGCGAAGCCGTCAGGTGACCCTGGTGACGCAGTCACAGGTTCTGTGGTGGGCACCCCCACCTCATAGGTCCATTTGGAGCAAAGGAAGTTGTGTAGCTTCCATCTCCATCGGAAAAAGGAAGTTTGCTCACTACTTCCAGGTAGCACCTCAGCTGACCCATTCGGTCTGTATTTGTGCAGACCTCTTGGTTCGACTGGGCGCCCAGCTGGACACAGTAAACAGTGTGCTGTGGACACGGGTGAACCCAGATGCCCACTCTCTAAGCGGCGACCCCGAGAACATTCGGTCAGGTCAGACGATTCCTCAGGCCTGCCAGGTAGTAAATGAATCGGACCTGATCGTTCCTGCATCAACAGCAGGGTTTCCGGTACGCCTTGTCCTGAAGAAGGGACAGAGAATGGATGCTGAGATGGTTTTCTTCCAACCATCAGCTCAGTTTATCAGACTGAACCTAGCAGTCTGTGGTACCCCCAGACTGGAACGGAATGGCCGAGCCACCTGCCTGTTGGTGCAGAACATAGCAAAACAAGATGTCAAAATCCCTGCTCGCACTGACATGGGACTGGTAATTGACAATGGTTTCTATGATTTCAAACTGGCCATCCCAGTACTGGGGCAGCTCCCTGGTCCCTTGGCCAGGGAGGGGGGAAACGAGCAGGTGTACTACACCTACCCCCGGCGGATGATCGCAATTATGCCAATAGAGGGATTCTGCAACCAGGAGGTGTGCAGAGTGGATCTTAGCGATAAGGATGAGATGGTTGTGTACACAGTACACGCAGGTGTTCCGACGGACCACTCAGCCAAGAGTGCGACCCGGGATACCGCCATGCCGTCAAAAGCGGGGTTCCTAGAGCAGGTACAGGAACAGGTTGGTAAGGCAGATGCCCTGGAAACGGAAAGCCAGCGTCAGCAGCTGCGTCAGATCTTCCAGGATTTCCAGGAAGTGTTTGCACGGGACGCCTATGACTGCGGGGTGACGGATTTGCACACAGTGCGCATTCCCACAGCCCCTGGCGCCCGCCCAACCTATGTCAGGCAGTATCGCATTCCCCTCACGGCATACGAGTCCATAAAGCAGACGTTGGATGCTCTACTAGAGCGTCAGATCATAAGGGAGTGTAACTCCACTTATAACTCCCCACTGTGGCCGGTGCTGAAACCCAATGGTAAGTGGCGTCTGACCATTGACTACCGGCAGCTGAATAAACAGGTTCCTTTGTCACGATGGCCAATGATCTACCTAGATCAGGAGTTAGCCAAGGTGACAACAGCGAAATATTTCACCACACTGGATGTGGCCAATGGGTTCTGGAGCCTTAAGGTAAAACCGACAGACCAGTACAAACTGGCCTTTTCCTTTGGAAACAGGCAGTTCACCTGAAATCGATGCCCCTTTGGGTATTCCAACTCCCCAGCGGAGTTCAACATATTTCTGCACAAAGCCATGAGTGATGCAGCCGCCAGGGGCAACCTGGTCTATGTGGACGATATTCTGATGCGGAGTCAGACCTGGGAAGAACACATGGCCGAGATCAGGCATGTGTTGACCCAGCTCTCCCGTGCAGGGGCCAAACTGTCCCTGGCTAAGGGACAGTGGTGTAGGACCCAAGTGGAGTACGTGGGACTGTTGGTTGGAGCCCAAGGATAACAGCCACAGTCCAGCAGAGTCCAAGCTATCCAGAATATGAAGTCGCCCACTAACCTGTCTGAACTGCGCAGCTTTCTGGGAGTATGTAATTATTCCCGGCAGTTCATTGAGGATTACGCTGAAATAGCAAGGCCCCTCCACAAGCTGTTGCAGAAAGACGTGCCCTTTGAGTGGGGGCCTTCCCCAGAACAGGCTGTGATGGAGCTGAAGCGCAGACTGGTAGTGCGCCGTGCTTGGCCTACCCTGACAAAAATAAGGTCTTCTACCTTGAAGCAGGGTTCTCAGAGCACTGCCTTGGGGCTGCTCTGAGTCAGGAATATGACCAAGAGCGAAGGGTGGTGGCGTATGCCAGTCGAGCCCTGAGCCCAGTGGAGCAAAAGTTCTTGGACTGCGAGAAGGCCCTGTTGTCTACGGTCTGGTCGGTAGAACACTTCCGTAGTTATGTTGGGGGACAAAAGATCATCATCGAAACATGCCACCAACCTGTGACATTCCTGCATAGCCAGAGACTGAAAGCGGGCAGGGTGTCAAATAGCAGGATTGTGGCATGGATGATGGCCCTACAAGGCTATGAGATAGAGGTACGTTATGCACAGAGCAAGAAAATGTACCTGGGACAGGGCCTGGCTTTGGGCCAAGTGTGTCACGGCTGTGACACTGACATGGAAGCTCCAGAAATGATTCCCGCTGCTGAGCTACCGAACAATCATCGGTACTACGATGAGAACGTGGGCCAGGGCTTACCCATGGCCTATGTTGATGGTTGCTCTTTTCGCCACGAACAGCAGGTGCTAGCAGGGGTAGGAGTAGTCTGGCAAGACAATACTCCCTGTGGGCCGACCCGCTATAAGCTAGGACCAAAGACTAGTCAGTATGCGGAAGTAGCTGGGGTGCTGATCACCCTCCAGCAGGCCCTGACAAATGGCCTTAAACAATTTGTCATCTGTAGTGACTCAAACTACGCCCGACGTAGCTTCGTGTCCCATCTTCCGTATTGGAAGGGTAACGGCATGAAAAATGCCCGGGGCAAGGAAGTAAAGAACAAGGAGTTGTTCCTGGCCAGTGACAAGGTCACGACCGAGGCTGGAATGATGGTTTACTGGAGGAAGGTGAAGGGACACTCCCAGGTGAAGGGACCCGACAAAGACGGGAATGATGAGGCCGACCGGCTGGCCAAATCTGGCGCCTTAGAGGGTGAACCCTGGCAGTTCCAGCAGGAATGGCTACCCCCAGAAACCGTGGCTGAGGTCAAGGCGGTCACCCGAAGCAGGGCTAGACAGGATGTCGGACCTGACCCTCAATCTGTACTGCTTGGGTCACAGGGTTTTAACACCGATCTTGCGGAAATGCAGAAACAGGACCCAGCAATTGGGCAAATGTATCAGCATATCGCTGACCCAGTGCGTCAACCTCTTTCGGAGCAGGTGCTGAGCCAGTCTCCGGAGCTGAAGGAGCTGGCAGAGGTGAAAGACAACCTAAAGATTATAAAGGGGTTGTTGGTTTGTGTACCAGTTGCACAAGGTGTCCCAAAGTGGGTAGTTCCCCGCTGTCATCGGGGGGTCATGATCCAACACGCTCATGACGAACCCTGTGGGGGTCACCGGGGAATCAAGGCCACGTACGACACTATCCAGCAGGTGGCATTCTGGCCTCACATGGGCCAAGACATCGCCGCGTATGTAAAGGGGTGTCTGACGTGTAGCCAGTTCCAACCATCACGGCCCTTGCACCGAGCACCACTCCAGAAAAAGGGCATGACATTCCCCGGGTCCAATCTACAAATGGATTGGGTGGGGCCGCTGGTGAGGTCATCCAGAGGGAACAAATATTTTCTCACGGTTACGTGTGCATTCACAAAATGGGGACTCCCCCTGACCGTGGACTCGGATCCGGGAACCCAGTTCACAGCTACAGTAATGGCAACCCTGTGGAATATGCTTGGGGTCAAGGCCCAGTTGCATATCTCCTACCACCCTCAATCCTCGGGCCAGGCAGAAAGGGCAAACCGAACGGTGGTTAGTATGCTCAAAAAGTTTGTCTACACCAGCAGTAGGGACTGGGACATTAAGCTGCCCCTGGTTCTGATGGCCATCCGAGCCACGCCCCATTGCTCTACGGGGGTCCCACCTTTTGAGATGATGACAGGTCGGAAGATTCTCTTCCCCTACACTGTCTTTATGGGGTGGAGGACCTGAGCACGACGGGGGCTGCTACGGCCCATCAGTATGTGTCAGACCTGCGAGCACATCTGCAGGCAACCTTTGCTTTTGCCCAGAACAATCTGGGAAGGAGTGCAGAGGGTAGGAAGGCATACTATGACCGAAAGGCAGTTAACCAGGAACTCCAAGTAGGAGACAAGGTCCTGTACTTCCAATTTGCCAAACCCACAGGGGTGGCCCGGAAGTTCTTACCCAGTTGGACAGGACCCAATGAGATTGTCGATAAGGTATCACCGGTAGCTTATCGAATTCGGATTGAGAAAGGAAGGCAATCTCTGGTCTACAAGTGGGTGCATCGCAACTACCTCCGGTTGTATCGCCCACCTCAAATGGCGCCGGAGGACACAGAATAGGGTTAAAGTCCAAACCCGATCAAGAGGGGGGTGCCCCTTTATAGCTGCAGGTAGTTAGGTACTGTAGTGTAGGTCCTGCTAGAAAAATATATTCAAAATTATAGTGGAACTGTACCATGTGCCTCATCTGTGTTCCAGAATGGGAATCCTAAAACTGCCACGGCTGGTCCTGACAGTACTGTGGATCGCCTCGACACAGCCCCTTGAAGTTGTGGAACCCGGTCCTCCTACCGGCATAGTCCTGCAGGACACTCCAGGATTGTTACTAACAAATTGCAGAACATATACTCAGCGAGTGTATGTACGGCTGGACCCACATGATTTGTTTCGGAAGCACATCAACATGAACAGTAGGGTGTCCTATCATGGTAGGCAGTGGGCTGGGGATACTGTATGGCATGCCCAGCTAGACACTATACACATGCTCCGCCAGCTGAGGAAGGCAACAGTCACCCAGGAGGAGATGACAGGCCTCAGCCGCCCCAAAAGGTTCTTGGGGGGTCTGATTGCTGCGGCCTCCGCTGTGGGTTCGCTATTTTCAGCAGGTCTGTTTGCTGCTAACACTGTCACCCTGACCACCCTGAGAAGGCAGGTGTCTGGGTTACGTAAGGAAATGCCAGAAATTTATGACAAGCTGTATCAACAGCAGCAGTGGCTGGAAAGCCTAGGGAAAACCTTACAGGACACAATTTTAGCAGTAAACCTTCATGCAGCAGTGTTAAATAACACCCTCCACACCGTGGGCAGGATTGTCGACGTGTTACAATGGGACTATGCTTATGTGCAACAGGTCAGAATGCTGATGCAGGATCTGCTTAGGGATCTTAGTGCCACAGTAACTAGCCTAGCCATGGGACAGATTCCAACCTACTTGGTTCCACTGTCCTTAGTAGAAGAAGTACTGAAGACAACCACTTCCGAGATGGTGCAGCCATTGCAAGTACATCTTGCATACAGTCTAGGCAGTGCCATTCCCATACATGTCAACCCCGAAGCCAAGGAAATAGGTTTCCTGTTGAACCTTCCCATCGTGAGTAGCAAGGATATCTATAGACTCAAGTCTATATTGAACGTTGGCTTCTGGAGGGGGGACATGCATGTGAAGTTGACCACCCCACCGCTCGTAGCTTACCAGGAGGATGATCCAAATTTGTACCTTGTTCCAAACCTGGAACTGTGTATATCAACCAAGGATATCCACTGGGTATGCCCAAGTAAGCCATTCCTTAGGGACACAACTCAGAGGTTGTGTGGTATCAGAAAGGGGGCTGCCACTGAAAAGTGTAAAGCCACAGTGACGAGCAAAAGTGAGGTTAACGAACCCCAGGTTGAGCAGGTGGGAAAGAAATGGCTGGTCAGCACACCACAGTTAATGGTTACAATAACCTATGACAGACATGATACAGCTACCGAAGTGCAGCTACCCAACCAAACAGTTTTTCTACAAGTTCCTGAAGGAGCTATAGTGCATCTCAACGATTTAGCACTATATCACCTGGAGTCAGAACTGTATGAAACGGAACTCGAGATTGTGGACGCTTTCAGAGGACACAGCGTTGACTTGGATGAGAGAATCCAAGAGACAGTAAGTCTTGAGGGTGTACAGGTACATATGCAGCCATTCAAAATGCGCGGTAAAAACCCGCGGTACGGTAACCTACCCACAAGCCACCGCGGGGCACCGGAGGGTACCGCAGGGCAAGTGATTGGCTGGCCAAAATGACCGACAGGGGCACTCGTGGTGCATTGGTTGGTAGTGCAAAGATTTAATCATTTAATGTCTTTGCTGTGCACATTTTAATCCGCTTAGTTTTGAATATTTATATGGATTTTACCACTAAAGGGAAATTTTAGTAGCTGAGCATTAAAAGAAGAGGAGCATAACGCATCTGAAGGTCATAAACGATATTAATTTAGGAACATAAACATTACTGTATGTATGTAAACTGTACTGTGTATGGCTGGTCTTGGTAGTTTAAAGAAAAAATACACACCAGTCTTCCATTTCTCCCTAAACATTTTAAGCATGAAAGTTTTATGAAACGGTACCCAAATATACGATTGCTGTATAGAATGAATTTTAATTTAAAAAAATTATTTAACACGAACATTAAGCTGTTTACATCTTCCGCCTGAGAACAGTCACCCGTTGCTACCCAACGCAGAATGGTGATTGGCTGACACCATCTGACACCCCTCTGATTGGAGAAAAAAGACATGCTGGTTTGCTATACCAGGAAGAGGATTTCTTTGTATTCAAAACGTGTATTTTAAAAGTTTAAGAAGTAAAAACCTTACAGCGTACACAGATTTCTAAACTGATCAGGATCGTTATCTTTGTCTTATGCATAATAATATTCACCGCTCTGTCCAGCAAATTAATAATAAACTTTATTTTATATAGCTTTTTAAACGAATAAGTAATTAGATTGCTCATAAACCTAATCACTTGCTTTTTCTTTTTATTTAGGGTCAGATTTCAACTATAGATCGTATTATTAATAACCATAATAACAACCAACCAACAAAAACAACCATATAAACATAATACCAACCAAAAACATAGATAACAACCACAATACAAAATCAATCTATGAATTGGCTTCATTACTCTCTGCTCTCCTCCCCACTAATAGCTGATGTGTGGTGAGCGTTCTGGCGCACTATGGCTGCCGTCACATCATCCAGGTGGATGCTGCACATTGGTGGTGGTGGAGGGGAGACCCCATTACCTGTAAAGCGCTTTGAGTGGAGTGTCCAGAAAAGCGCTATATAAGTGTAAGCAATTATTATTAATTATTATTATTAAATAATCAAACCATTTTACACTCGCAAAGTCCTCCAATTATCAAGATCAAAATCCCGCCCCTTATGCAAAACCAAACCTTCCTCCCATCCCACTTTATCCTGTTTATCATAAACAAAATCCACCTCAATTTTCAACATAAAGCATTACACAAAATCAATACCTCAACACTCCATACTCAACAACGATAATTCACAAACAGCCAGAACATGTAACTACACATTCCCAAACATACCTAATTTCCATAGCCCCGCCCCTTATGCAAAACCAACATCCCTCCCCTGTTCTCTCTCTCCTCTGGCGGTTGTAATTGTTTTTATTTTCAAATAAATTTTAGCAAAGTCATGTATTTTAAAAATCTTAAGATTTTTATATTTATGTCTTTATTTAGTGGTTTCATTAGTGACAAAGGCTAAACTTTCTTGGAAAAGTGTCATTTATGTAAACCATGTTTGCTATTAATTCATTCAGGGCTAAAATATGTTCATTGTCTTCTAATGAAAGAAGGGTTCCTTTCGCCGTAGTCGGGAGCCCAGCCTTTAACTAGTAAGTACTGTATTTACTGGGTTTTTGAGGGGGGGGGGGTGTCTTTCGCTGGAAATCTCGCCTCCTACTTTGAAAATACCCGTGAAACCGGTTCAATTCGTCACAGCCAGCACTCCTGCAGAGAGTTGGGTTGTACTTGCAGTGTATACAGTACACGCGTTATGCTCTTCGTTAATGTCTGTGAAGTTTTATTTAATCTCTGAGCCATACTGATTCTTCTGGAAGCCAGTTTCCGCCAGGGAGTAAAAAAAAAACACACTATGGTATTCTCTCCAATGCAGTGCAGTTAAAAACATACCTCTGATGCTGCTCCTAAATGAATATCGTTTATGACCATCAGAAGCTTTATGCTCCTTTTCTTTTTTCCAGTGGATTGAACAGGGAGAGGCATTTCATGATGTACTTTTCACTGATGAAACAACAGTGGCTCTGGAACAGTTTTCAACCAAGTCGTTTTATAAAAAGGGGAGATATGTACACGTTACTGAAGCTAAAAGTTTAGCCTTTGTCACTAATGTAAACACTAAATAAAGACATATAGAAATCCCTACGTTACAGACTGTATATGGCTGGTATTGGTAGTTTAAAGAAAAAATACACACCAGTATTCCATTTTCTCCCTAAACATTTTAAGCATCAGAGTCTTACATGTGGTTATTTCGAAAACGTTTGTACGTGCTCCTTCTTACCATGTTACTGTTTACTGTTACTGACCATATTAAGTTTAAGTGCCTGTGGGCACTTTTCCTGTCCGTGGGGGGTGGACCGTCTTTCATTTGAAGGTTAGTCTGTTCTACTCTGAGAATGTAGAGGGGGTGGAAAGTGCCCGCGGTCATTTAATTAGTATTAAAATCTTAGTTATCTTTCTAGTTCACAGGTTTGCATGCATAATTTAATTTTGAAAGCCACTGAGACATCAGGTACTACTGTTGTATTTATGAAAAAGAAACAAAACAAAAAACATACTAACAACTGTGCCATCCTACTCCTTAGTTAATACATTTTATTATTCATAAACAGTTAACATTGTTAGCAAAATATTTTGAATTATATTTAACCCTATTTTTTCTTTAGTTTTGTATTTAACTTATTATATGATAGTCAGACTTAATGTATATTAATGTATATTTGAACAATGAAAATATATTTTTACAAGATTTTACATTAAGCACTTAAAATTAATATGGTTAATTATAGTAAACTGTAACATGCTGTAACAAGATCGGTTAAACTGCGAAGAAAATCCTTTCAGAGAAAATGTTTCAGGTGTGAAGAACAAACCTGTTCCCACACACCCTGCCCCCACTACCATTAGAATATACACAAACATTTTAGCATTTCATTCTGAGCAGAAGACCCTCACACCTGAAGAGTGCTGGCTGTGACGAATTAAACCGGTTTCACAGGTTTCAATCACAGACCATGTGACATGGGACATGAGTAAAGTAACACACAGCGCCACTGGATTTGATAATACTGTACCTAACCAAAATCCGCAATATGGAAACAGAACCTGTGTAATTGTTGATAGATGATGTACTCGTAACATTTTTTAAAGACGAACTACAACATTTAAAAAATGACTTGTATGTACTTGATATCTCTAATCAATCCACGGGTTCCAGCACAAAACGAAACTAAAACGCATACCGTTTCGCGCTTCTTATTAGTTGCTCAAAAGTAATTTGACCGTATGAAATGCATAATATAAACCTAGAAACATATACGTGAGCAGTACTTAAGCACTGTAGTATCGGTGTTAAGACATACCTCTCAAATACTGTAAATCAAGTTAAAAATATCTCAAGACCGATTCTGGTCGTAATGAAACCATGTTTCGTGTATGTTTTCTTTTTCATCTTGAAATAACTCATTTCTAAATACCTTTTTCACTGTTAACATCTTGTAGCAACTTTGCGACAAAATATACACTCTGACAGTTCATCCTGCTACCAACATTAAATAAAACAAATCTTAAGATTTCTATATTTATGTCTTTATTTAGTGGTTTCATTCGAAGCTTACAATGTTTAGGGAGAAATGGAATACTGGTGTGTATTTTTTTCTTTAAAGTACCGAGACCAGCCATATACTGTATGTTTATGTTAAGATTTCCCTTCAGTGGTAAAATTAGATATGAATATTCAATACTTAAACGGGCACAGTTAAGACATTAAATATACATATACATATTGTATACAGTACAGTTTGCATACGGTAATATGTTTATGTTACGCGATTAAAAAATAAATAAATAAAACTGAAAGGTCCAGCACCAGCTGGATTTGAACACACAACCTGCCAGTTGGTAGTCACGCACCTAGACCAGTAGGCTACAAGACAGCTTGCATAAGCAGGCAGGCGAAACAGCCCTACACAGCCCTGCCGCAGTACACGGATATAATCATACCGTTATTAAATTCTTGAGATACGCGATTCCATATTATATTCCCTTTTAATCAAATTCTAAAAGTATGCTTGTTGACTCCGGTATCACGTTAGTTAAAGACTTCGAAGCTTACAATGTTTAGGGAGAAATGGAATACTGGTGTGTATTTTTTCTTTTCATGATAGGTGTCGCATTTTAAATCATTTTCGTAGTTAGAAATTATGAAACGCCCTGTTAAAAGCAAGGAAGTTTTTATGCCCGTTGAAGTAAAACAAAATGCCTGACAAAGTATGGCTTGGACAGATTCAAAGTGCTTGTACAAATGTGCTAAAGAAATTATACTTTGAGTATACAGCTTGTCCAAAGCCATCCATTATTAATACTATTAGTAATATCTTCAGTAAAGGCTTTGATGCATAAATATTTCTGATAAATGTAGGTTGTGTACTTTTGTCCAACTGAGCAATCTTGCTTTCATAAAATATACCAACATTTGAATGACTGATGATTAACCTGCTGTAATACACAGTTCAAAATTAAAGGCTCGAAAGCTGTACATGAGAGGTTAAGCTCCCCCTGGCGGTTTTACAAGGCGACGCCGGATAGTTAGTCACGTGACACACGTGATACCGCGTGATACCCCGGTGGGCGTGTCGCGGTATGCCGCGAAATACCTCACCCATTTTGAATGGCTGCATCTGTAGTCGAATTTGTTCTTAACGACACAAACTTAAAAACTACACTGGTAGGTCCCAAGCACAGTCGTTGTGGATCCTCTGGGGCGCTAGGAACAATAAATGTGGTCATCTTGACACTGCTGCTGGGTAGCTGGATCATGGCTGGGGTAATGTGTTCGATGCTGTTCTCTTGTATCAAAGCCTTGCGGGGTAGTTTGAATGAGACAAAGGGAGCAATGGTTTATCACCGAAATCAGGTAACCACTCCCAAACGTCTGCCTGCTGCAGAGCTATCCAATACTGATAGTGAACTGCCGGAAGTTTAAGGTCTAGGGCTAATGATGATGCCCGATGCCTCATTTCTATGTACCTTATAACTGAGAGCAGGTATACGCAATGTTCTTTCCAACACTATTTCCTGTACAAATTCTCGAGAGGTAATGTGAATATTGGGTGGTAGAATCCACCGTGGTACAACAGACATCACTTAACTCTGTTTTTGTTTTGAAGGCAACAACGCCTCAGGACCTCGTGACCTTCAAAAAGGGGGGATATGTAGCGGCAATGCTTGTTAATAAGACAGAATTAAGAGTTGGTATGCTCCTAAAAGAGGCCCCATCTCACCCTCCATCTCTGTGGTGCAGCCACAGAGAAAGAATTCATGCAAGCTGATTTAAGATGTTTTCTTTTGATAAGAAACAAACTCCCAGACGGGGATGCAATTAGCTAAGCCTGGCTATCATGATCAATGGTCATCCATTGGTGCCTATCAGTCTAGTTAGTGCTGAATGGACATCTGGACTGCATTCCTAAGTGTCAAGAGTAAGTGACTCATATCTCACCTTGACCAACCAATCAGGGACTGGCAGGGCGTGGTAATACCACGTGGGTCTCCAATGCCCGCCAAACTCTCAACCAATCAGCACACATCTGGGTCTTGATCAAAAAGGGAGCGCAAGCTCAGTTCTGAGCTCTCCTTGGCCATTTTCGTGCATCCTCAGAGACAATCACGTGACAACTGCTGTTGTCTGCAAAAGGACTTGGACTTTGTTCTAAGCGCGAGGCCGAGGATCCCGTACGTACTCAGAATTCTACCAACGTGAATGCTCCGCTTGATCAACGGCAGCCTACAGTTGGACCCTCGTCGACAACCTGAATAGCTTATTCAGAAGCAGCGCTGGACCGGGAACGAACCAGTTTCTTCCCATGCAAAAGAGTGACTTGTGAAGACTCGCGGTCACACTCTGTGCATAGAGACTTTCTACTAGCCAGCCGGACTGCTGGTAGTTCCCCTCGGAGCAACGACTGCTCTGCGCACCGCAGTTAGATTCCTCCGCCCGTCCTACTCCGAGCTGCACCTTGACTGGTTGGCCGGTAGCCAGAGGAAGCCGACACAACGCCCATTGGACAACCGCTGGAACAGAGGCTGCAACAGAGCCTGTCAGCTGGTTTGGAAATTCCAAATCCAAACACAGTGGATAAGTAAACCCCATGTTCTACATTGCGTCTCGAGAATTCAATTGTACCTCAACACAAGTTGTTATCAATTTAATTCATGAGTAATGTATTTACTTCCGAGTTTAGAGTAACAGTGGGTAATAACACTGATTCGCGATTTGGTAATCGAACGATATATATTGACATATATTCTCTGTTGTGTATCTCTTTGTGTTTGCATGTCTTCGAGATTATATACCTTGTATATTGATGACCCTCACAGTAAGGTCTGCCGCTCGTATCCAGGCAGACTAGTATATGTTTGGTGCACAGTTTATATTAATAAATGTATCCCGTGTATTGAACCCGTGTGTGTGCGTTGTTAGTTGTTCTGACGATTGATTTTCTAAAAGCCCCAACGAACAACCTCGTGATTACTGCTACAATTAATAATTGTCTCAGTAAACCCATCAAACCACTGCATGCTATTTGGAATTATTCCAAAAATCAAGTGACCTCTTTGCTGTAGTATTTTTAGTATTATTTATTTAGTATTAATAAAGAATAGATTTATTAAAGTCGTGCGATGTGTAAGCGGGATATGTAAAATAATGTAAAATAAAGTTTTTTATTATTGTTATAGAGAAACATGATCAGATTTTCCCTGGTTCAGAAAAAAGACGATTAAAATCTGTAATCTTTCCACTTATATGTCATCGGAAAATACAAGTTTCTGCTTTGTGCTAAGACATTAACGAGTACAACCCCCCTCTCTGCGGAAGTGCTGGCTGTGACGATTTAAACTGGTTTCACAGGTATTTTCAAAGTAGGAAGTACAGTACTTACTAGTTAAGAAAGCTAGGCTCCTCAATGAAATCGCTTTAACATGCTAATGCGTTGGTGTAACAGTCCGGGCGTGGCAAGCTTCCAATGTCAACTCCACTCGATTGGAAGACAATAAACGTATTCTAGCCCTAAATGAATTAATAGCAAACATGGTTTTCATAAAAGACATTTTTCCAAGAAAGTTTATAATAATACGATCTATAGTTGAAATCTGAGCCTAAATATAAAGAAAAAGCATTTTCAGAGAGCAATCACGCTGTGTTTATGTAGAAAAAGCGATTAGGTTTTGAGCAATCTAATTACCTATTCGCTTAAAACGCTATATAAAATAAAGTTTATTTAAAGATGAATGATAAGTGTTGTAGTTTAAATAATTTTCGTAGTTAGAAATTATGAAACGCTCTGTTAAAAGCAAGAGAGTTTTTATGTCCGTTGCAGTAAAAGAAGATGCCTGACAAAGTCGGGCTTGGACAGATTCCAAGTGCATTTTTGCAATTTACGTTGCATTGTCCAATGTGCTGCTGTAATACAGTTTAAAATACAGTAAGTCTAAACTGTATCAACTTTATTTATGGGTTGCAATTTAGAAAAAGTCAAAAACCGCACTCAAAATGCAATTTAGAGCTTTCTGGCAAGAGGAGACACCCTCGTTTAAGTATTAAATATTTAAATGGAATTTTACCACTGAAGGGAAATATTAGTAGCTGAGCATAAAAAGAATAGGAGCATAATGCGTGTGAAGACCATAAACTATATTAATTTTGAAACATAAACATACAGTATTACAGTATGTAAACTGTATATGGCTGGTCTCGGTACTGTTTATTAATCTTCCTTGTTATGCACAGTGGGAATGGTAATGTAATGGGAATTAATTTAATCGCAGAGATCTCTCTGGTCGGGGTGCGGGAGATCCGGCTGGCAGGCAGTGACGGAGAAGAAAATAAAGGCAGCTTTTAACTCCGCAAGCTTGAGTTTTTGTGTCCGTCATCGTTACACTATCATTCTGTCCATCGAAAACCTCTTTATATGTGACCTTTCAGAACACCTATCGGTTTTCTTCCTTGCACAATTTATGAGCACTCTGTGATTAAATTAATTCTCATTACATTATCATTCTCACTGTGCATAACAAGGAAGATTAATAAACATAAGGTTGTTTAATGACAAAGTATTGTTTATCTTATGGCTAGTCAAGTCTAGCTGAAAAGAGAAAACATCGACTTTATTTAAACTCCAGCGAAAATATTAATGGTTTTTAATTACCATTCTTTTATGGTACATGGCTTTGCTAAAATGTATTTAAAAATAAAAATGATTACAAACGCCAGCGGAGAGAGAGAGAGAGAGAGACACACACAGTTTTTCATTGTCAAAAAGTAATTGTTTTCTACTTTGTCAGCACCCAGACAAACGCAAACGCGTTTTTAATAAAATGCTTTTATTCATTCTTTATCAGACTCACATTCCCGAATGTCCCCCGCCCCGGTCAACAATCCTAGGAAGAACACAAAACAGCCGGTTAATAAAATTGTTGCAAATTTGTTCGGACAGTTCTTCCTCCTAGAATTCGTAGATCGCATTGATCAGTTCTTGCTTTGTGCTGGGTTTAGCTTGGTGACATTGGAACACAGCGACTCAGACACCCGTTGAATGGAAAGGGACAAACACACAGGTTTTCATTATCAAAAAGTAATAGTTTTTTTACTTTTCTACCAATTTTTTTTACATTCCTCTTGTTTAACAGGAATATTTTGTTTCTGGACAGACTGTTAGACTAGAAGCATTTCGTTGATCCGATCGAATTCTTTTCCAGTCGCACGAAGTAAGTGTTGAGAATCTCCGATTGTTGAGAATCCACCATTTGTCTGCAGCGAATGTGAATTCTGTCTGGCATTGCCAGATTGTGAAAAAATAAAAGTATTTAAATCAAGATGGGGGTTAAGGGAGTCATCTCTATGACACGCTCCCTTATAAAACATGAAACATAACAAAAACTAAATATAAGATACAATCTACAGAAATTCACAACATTCACAACATACCTGACTGAGAAAGCTTTAGGGAACTTAACAGGTTTTAAGGCTTTTAAGGGACTCCGGAGGCCGTTGGGAAACGGGAGCGGGGCGTCCTAAGGGGGGGAAGGCCGCCCTTGAGCAACGCTACCCCGGCTCCGGAAAGCCAGAAGGAGCGCTTCACCCCACCTGCTGCCATGGGAAGGGTTGGCCACAGCCGGGGCTTATTTCTTCCCTGCCTCATTGAGGGCAGACTTCAGGCAGGGGCAAGCTTATCTCACCGTCGTGGGAGAAGCTCTGGCACACTCGCCCCGACACCCATGGCTCCGACAGGCCCAGGCGACGCCCGCCGCTGCCACCTCCACTTCCCGCTCCGGTCAACCCACACACCCCGGACACTTTCCGCCCCGCCCACTCGTTCCCCCTGCCCCACCAACTCTTGCCGGCCCAAGTCAAGGCAACCACCCACCTGCTGCAACCACTCCAACCCCAGGATACAGTCCTCGCGGACTGGGGCAAGGTAGAAGGGGTGTTTCACCCTCGCAGCCCCAAATTGCATGGTGAGTGCCCTGGGCATCCGGCTGCCTCAATGCCCGGCAGGACACCAGGCCGCAGCAGGGTGATGGTCGAACCGGTGTTGACGAGGGCCTGGCAGGGTCTGCCCTCGGTGAGGCAGGGAAGGAATAAGCCCAGGCTGTGGCCAACTCTTCCCACAGCAGGCGGGGTGAAGTGTTCCTTCTGGCTTTCCGGAGCGGAGGAAGCGTCGGTCAAGGGCGGTCTTCCCCCCTTTAGGCCACCCCGCTCCCATTCCCCGACAGCCTCCGGAGTCCCCGGGGTTGGGGGAACTGGCGGTTCTTTGAGTTCGACATCATCGGCCGTTCACTGTCCATCCTCCCGCTTCTGACACCAATGTAATGAATTTTGGTTCGTTGAGGACGAACACAGAGACTCAGACTTGTGGAGTTAAAAACTGCACTTTATTTCTTTTCCGTCACCACCCGCCAGCAGCACTCTCGCACCCAGACAAGAGAAAGACACAAGACAAGCCCGCCAAGAGTGCGGGCCCGAGAGAGAGAGAGACAGAGAGAGAGACACCAAGGGGTGCGGAACCAGGGAACTATTTACAAGGAAAACTGTTTTTCACTGTTACCTGGATACCTCTTGGGGGATATCCTCTATATCCTCTTGGGGGATATTCTAACAACAAGTAATTATAAGACGATCTGTCAAAGTGCAATGAAATACAATATGCTGGACAGTATGCTTCTCAAAGTGCTTTACGGGATAACAACAATAACAACAACAATTTTACAAGTCCTGGAAGGAAGAATATAATCAATATTAATAATAATAATAATCTTTATTTTATATAGCGCCTTTAAAGGTGGCTTTAAAAAAATTGAATGCATTTGCATTTGCACACAGAACAGTGTTTACTTGAACGTGGAGATGCCATACCGAATAATTCCTGCACACAACCATTGCAGCGGAATTTGCATCGTTTGGCAGGGCTATGATTCATACAAGTGGTGGTGGATTTGGAGACAAAATGTGTTTACATTGGGTTTCTGTAAGTGGAGCACTAATAACCCCAAAGCTCTAATTATTGTTTCACAAGAGAATGCACTTGACAAGCTGGACAGTATGCTTCTCAAAGAGCTCTACAGGATAAAGACAACAATAACAACAATGTAGAAGTTCTGCGAGGAAAAATATGATCAATATTAATAATGATAATAATAAACTTTATTTTATATAGCGCCTTTAAAGGTGGCTCCTCAAAGCGCTTTACAGGACAACAACCAATGAAACAACAATGGCTGGGGGTTGAAAATACCTGTGAAACCGGTTTGTTCACAAACAATGTACTGTAGACACAGAGACTCCGTAGCAATAGCAATTAGCAATATCAAAATAGCAATATTATGGACACATAATTTTTTGACAGCTGTTTTTTGTTGACAGCTTGAGAGAAGTTTATCAGTGAAAAGACCACGGGCATTCTTCCTCCCCCCTACATTCTCAGAGTAGAATAGAATTTATTATCAGCACAATTTATCACAGTGATAAATTTAATATTATTGATTACTTATAGTTTATGCTAACACCTAGCTTTCTTAAGACGAGAAGTACTACCGTAAGTAAGTACTGTATGTACTTACTGTACTGTACTTAAATACTACTAATGTAAGCAAAAAAACAGGGTTTTGGGGGGGGGGGGGTGTCTCGCTGGAAGACTCGCCCCCTTCTATTTGGAAAATGCCTGTGAAACCGGTTTAATTCATCACAGCCAGCACCTCCGCAGAGAATGATGAAAACCGTGCAGCGCCAGGCAAATGCACATTAATATGCTATTGGGCTCAGGTGGATTTGCGGCCTACAGTTCAACATGCGGTATCGCTGTGTACTGTATATACAGTACGAACGTGTTATTTTGAAATATAAAAAATGTCAATATACTGTAGTGTCCATAATATTTGCTATTTTAGTTTTTCAAAGAAGTGTTTCTGTTAAAAGAAAACTCAGAGTGATTGCTGGATTTGAACACCCGACCTCGCGCTTATAAATCAGTCATTTAACCTTCCACGCCACCAAGGCAAGTCATGTAACACACACTGAAACAGCAATACACATATCAATTTAGAAATATAGTTATACCATTATTCATTTATTTAGATATGCAAATCCATATTATATTCCCTATATATGCAATTCTAAAAGTATGCTTTTGTTTAATCCAATAACGAGCGTATTCGCAGAAAAGGTTAAAACGATCAATTTTTCACAAAGTATATAAACGTACAATAATATGGTCAGAAGGAGCAGGTAAAAACTTTTCAAAATAACCACATGTACTTTAAGACTTTGATGCTTCAAATGTTTAGGGAGAAATGTAATACTGGTGTGTATTTTTTCTTTAAAATACCAAGACCACCAATATACAGTACAGTTTACATACAGTAATATGTTTATGTTCCTAAATTAATATTGTTTATGACCTTCAGACGCATTGTGCTCCTCTTCTGTTTATGCTCAGCTATTCAAATTTCCCTTTAGTTGTAAAATTCCATATAAATATTCCATATTAAGTGGATTAAAACAGTAAAGAGATCAAATGATTAAATCGTTTCAATAACAACCAATGCACCACGATTGCTCCTGTCAGTCATTTTGGCCAGCCAATCACTTACTGCGTCACAATGCGGTGAACTATAGATAATTTTGCGCGGTATGCGGTTGTACCATGCATTTTGAATGGCTGCATCTGTACATACCCAGGGCTGAGAGGTAACTGGGGATCTATTTCATATTAGTACTAATGCACACGGACTGCAGACCCTCTCCGTGAGAACAGAGAATTGTCTAAAAAAACAAAACCAAGAGTAAAAAAAAGGGAATGATCCAATTGGGATGATGCAATTAGTGCAACAGTGATCTGTAGTAGGACCACTGCTCTGCTTAAATTACTGTATATCAATAATCTAGATTGTGGTGTAGTTAGTAAACTAGACAAGGTTATAGGCGATACCAATTTAGAAGGATTAGCACAAACTTTGCAAGTAGCAAATGGAATTCAAAAGGGCAAATACCTGGTAGTTGTCTTTGTCAGTCCAGTTATAGAAAAGGCTGTAATTAAACAGGTGATATGCCACTAGAGTCTGCAACATGACCTCTAATCTTTGTAAATAGTCTCACAGTGTCAGATACAGTACTTACAGTAGCTATTTTATTAGTGGTAAAGGGTGTTTACGCACACTCTCACATGTGGTTCATTGCACATTTGTTTGGTAATTAAAATACCTTACTGGTTTCATGTTTACAACACCCTCATATTAAATTTGCATTGATCTGTAATTGTTTCACAAAGTATTTCACATACAAGTGATCCCTGATAGCATCTAAATACAACCATTAAATGTGTTCACAATATTAATTTATTAACATTATTAACATTAATAACACAGGACCAACCACAATGATGCAATTAAGCAAAAGGCCGCACTCAAAACTACAGCCCCACCACTCATTTTAAAAAACTTAGACCAGCAACAAGCACAATGACCTATAAATCGAAAGATACTACACAACCTGCTTTAGTCTTAATTAGAGAGGATTGTGAGTGAATCTGAGTATTCAAGTATTTAAAATCCTCAAAGGCATTAACAGTGACAACTTCCCAGTCTCCTTCAAAATGAAGAGTGAAACATGAACCAGATAACAGAACTGGAAACCTCCTGGGAGTCCTTTTAAGACCAAGAAACTGAAGCATTTCTCTACGCAAAGGGTTATGGAAAAATTAACACGCTGCATTGATCATTGTATTATATAGTACATTGGATACAAAAACTTGCATGTCCAATTCCTTGTGAGTTTTTATATTCTGTTATGTAAGCAGAATGCAGTTTTTTCTATAAGAATAAAGTGGATTCAGAATGTGTCTTTTATGCAATGGCTTGCACTGCCAATTAATGGGTGCCCATGCAGAACTTGAGGAATGTTACTCATTAAAACAATACTGGCTAATGAATAAGTAATGATGCTGAACAAGCAGTAGCTTAAATCAGAAAAGATCAATGGATTTTGAATGCTTTTTAGCTTTTGCCATTGCCAAGTGTAACCCTTTTGAATTTAATCAGTTCACTATAATTTTTGACAGCCATATAATTACAGGATTTGCTCACCTTAGGAGAAGACTTTTGGAGTAATTTCTTAAATTGGTGAAAACTGAATTTGTGGCTAAATTATCAAATTTTACATAATCTATAAACCATTCTTATATTTTATTGATCGGGTTTGACTAAATTAACCTTAAATAAAGGCACAATTCATAGCAATATTCTCCCTCATCCTTAAGTATATTGATAAATATATTACACTACATTTTTATTAAACACATTAAATATTCTCATTAAGGTCAATGTTAATTGTTGTACATTAATAATGTATCCCTTGCATCTATAGAGGTGTTGGTTTTCTTCCCTTTTATTGATTTGGTCAACTATTTTCAATGCAGAATTAACTGGTATGCCTTATTCAAGAGGATTATTAACTTATCAGTTCTGAACTGAGTAATAAAAGTTCAACCTTAATCTGCATGGCTGAAAACATCTCAAGTTGAATGCCATCTACGACAGGAAATGTCTACTTTTGCTTAGATTAAGTGTCACAGGGTGACAAAATTGGAAGCAGCTTGGGGGATATGTTTATTTTAGTTATGAATATAATGGCCAAGGCATTTGTCAGGGTTTGTTTTTTGGGTATGTTTTTTCTCCTTTATTCAAGCCTTACTAGTGCAAACAGTACAGCAACTGATAATGAGCATTTATTGAATGACCAACTGTTTGCCTAGAAACCCAGCAATTACCATAAAGTCAAAGGTGACACATTACATTGTATGGAGTTGTGAACAGGCTGAAGTGGACCTCAAATAGAGGGTCCACTTTCTCAAATAGTAAGGTAACACAAAAGACAAAGGAAATAGAGAAAATGCACTGTGACTGTGACGCTGTTGGATTTTTGGGAGGACCTGGTCAACTGCATATAGCCAGTCCTCCCAAGTCTTTTTGTGTCTGCCTGCTCACCATGAAAATTGAGGAGTTTTGTTGCTTTCATTAGTGTGGCAGAAGATCATCCACCTGGATACTGAACAGAGCTCAGTCTGGAGAGTTTGGAATTTTTTTGTTGGACTTTTGCTTTGCTTACTGGAGACTATAATATTAATTTGTTTTTTTCTGCATGTGTCCCTTGTAAATACATTATTTCTTGTGTGTTTTTTTGAGTAGACAGCTATCTTATGTAGTATGCCAGTCTTGTGCTGTTCTGTGGGTAGCCTTGTGGTTCTGGGGGATCCAGTTAATTTATGCATGCCAAATTAAAATTGCTAGATGGCATAATTGATTACAGGACTTGTATAAGGTAGTCAGCATAAGCAACTACTTTAATTCCTGAATGGCCTGCTCATGTTCTCTTACTCTCTGAGTTCTTGTGTCTGTGATCCTCACTACCTTCGTAACTAATTAGATTAAGTGTACGAGAGCTGGTCCAGACTCCTGTGAAGCGTAATTCAGGACCCTATGCAAGACGGTATAATTCAGAAGTAAGTGGAGAAGGACAACAGGGATGAGACGTAGAGGATCAGGAAGGGTTGACAGACAGGGGGGTGTGACGACGGTGGTCTGTGCTCGGGGGGCATGGCGCAGGCAAACAAGTTCTGACAGGGGAAATACAGGGCACAGTCAGAAGTCCAAAACCAGGTGATCCATCCAAGACTAAACAAACAAGGTTAAAATCCGGAAAGGGATCTGAAACAGGGAAGGGAAATAAAACCAGGGTAACGAGGCCAGGAGCTCCAAGTCCCAAACTCAGATGGTCAGGATGCCGTGATGAAGCCAGTGCTGTTGGGTCTTTCCTGGACCCACTGGTAGGCGGGCTTACAGGTGACCATCTTCCAATGCTGAGCCAGGAATAGCCAGGCTTAAATAGTGTCAGACTAAACAGGTGGCAGGTGCGCATAATCAACTAAAATAGAAAAGGGTTAGAGCGCCCTTGGAGGGATTACGATTGTGACACTAAATTTCATAGTCACCGCTATAGATTTGAAATACTGCAGATAATAATAATAATGTCAGCAATGGTGACATGGACTCTTATCACTGTTTTTTCTATAATAACACCTCTAACTGCAGTATTAATTCTATTTGTCCCGCTGACATTAGTATTCACCTGAAGACCAAGGTATTGATTTTGGCTGTTTGTGCTATCTCCAAAATTACAACAGGTTCTTTGCAATATGCAACTCTAAATCTAAGCCCACTTCGTGAGCAATTACTAGATTCACTCCCCTTAATACTTAAATAATAATAAGAGTCTAATTCCTTTTTTACAAAAAATATCTTTCATCTCATTAAAACATGGCTAACTATATCACTATTAAATTTTGAATGTTATTACACACAATGCATATGGCAATATTGAAAAAATTAATAACCCACCAAAGGGTTTTAGTGTCTGCTAGTAATTCTGTTGTACTGTCCCCTAAACATTTTATCATATTTCTACCTGGCATTTTAAACCTACAAACTGTTATGACAAATCTATGAATGTATTTCAGTTCTTGGCTATTTCAATATATGGATTTTCTCAATTGCTGTGCTGCTGATTTCCCTTCTACTATTGATTGTTTTTGCTTAGATTACATGTCAACGTCCCAAAAGGTAAGTATGGCCATAAATTAGGCTTAATGAGTTATTGTGGTACTGGGCTCACCAGCCTACAAACCTTAGTATTTCTGACCACAAAGCTCCTATTACAGCCCCTTAACTTTCTATTAATACAAAATGGACTATGATCTTCCATAAACTGAATTTGGTGTATTCAACTGTCCTGTAGCTCTGTTGCTCCATCCATTGCTAAATTCTGTAGCTATTTATAATGATACCTAGCGTATGGATAGTCCAGGTCCCAAATAAATTCATCTTATTTCTCTAGCACATTCTTCTTCTAGTATGCAAATGAACCAAGGTCTATGAAGGCAGCAGAATGAATAAATATATATTGTAGCGCTCTCGGGTTCATGTGTGTATGCGCCCTTGCTGCTGCTGCCTCACCGCTGGGGATTCGAACCCGGGCCTCCGTCATCACTCAAAAGGGAACCAGCCATCTGAGCTTAAGGGAGATCTCCCTTCAGCCCGGCAGCTGAGGTCCCTGCTATCCACAGTGAAGGGTGGTGATGTCACCGTGCTGTAAGCCGGCTCGTACAACCTGTAATGTCGGCCATATGCATTATACTCTCCCCCACTTAATTCACCATCCTCGGCAAACGGCTATCCCATCCCACTCTGACACCAAGGTAGCTCTATCAGGTACATGTGGGTATGCTCCCTTGCCACTGCCACCTCAGGTCAGCCCCCCACTGCTGGGGACTGGAACCCTGGCCTCAAGTGTCACTCAACAGGGAACCAGCCAGCTGAGCTTAAGGGAGATCTCCCGTCAGCCTGGCGGCTGAGGTCCCTGGTATTCACAGGGAAGGGCAGTGACGTCACCACGCTGGCAAGCCAGCTCGCACAACCAGTAAT
Source organism: Lepisosteus platostomus (assembly GCF_059453375.1). NCBI lineage: Eukaryota > Metazoa > Chordata > Actinopteri > Semionotiformes > Lepisosteidae > Lepisosteus > Lepisosteus platostomus. The sequence goes on from NC_142611.1 coordinate 24,914,786, forward strand.
GTCGGCCATATGCGTTACAATATTAATATACAATATTTGGGAGGGTTAAATGCTTTTGTATATTTAACCTCCTAGAAGATTTTACTTTACACAGAATATGCTGAAATAATAACATTTACCATCCAGTGTCATGCAGCAGGGAATCTTAAATGCAGACAAGGGCTTTCTCCCAAAGGTCCTAGTCCCTGCCATTTGGCTGTAATCTTTGGTCACTTGTCAGAGGCACAGATGGGTTTGTAAACCCTAAATCATCTGTATTTTCCAAACCAAGTCCATTAATGAAACCTGACAGCAATGCCATGATGTTTTGGGGATATGTAGTTTTCATCATATTAAATTACAAAATGTATACACATTTGGAGTTGAACACTCAAACTATGAATTGGGACATAAAATAAAAATTAATTGTAACATACAGTAGACAAACAATCTAACAATCCAGTGAGCATAACTACAGTTAATGCAAAGAAAATATATACCGCACTGTACATTTTAAGGACTCACAAAGAACATAAAATATAGGAAAACAAGAATGAAGAAGGAATATATATGTAAAAATGTAAATGGAAATATACATATAATCTTAAACAAAACACATCACTCTCTAAATGCTTATTCCAATTCAGGGTAGCAGGGGATCTTGGCAAGCAACAAGATCAAGGCAAGTCCTGAATGGGACACCACTCTTCATAGGGCAGACATGCACACACTTACAACAAGGGCAATTTTCCCAGTCAATTAACTTAGTAGTACGCTTTTGGGCTGTGGGAGGAAATCAGAGTATCCACATGGTGCTTGTGCAATCATGTGGAGAATACTCAAACTCCACACAGATACAGTAGCACCTTAAGTCTGGATTTGAACCCTGGACCCTAGTACAAAAAAAACACCAATTCTAACCACTGCACTATCATGCTGTCCCATGAAGAAATTATTACAATATCATGAGCAAGATGCCCTTAAGGTATTGATTTCATTTTCTGCAGTTTCTCAATGTGGTGAATTGCTTTGACTGTTGGCCTGATTATATCTCTATTTAATTTAATCAATGCAGTACAATAATGGACATCCATATAGTTTCAGAATCTGCCCAACTGTTTGACTGTACTGGATTTATGATAAAAATAAATTTCTTAAATTAGTGAAATTACAGTTCCTGTCTCAATTAACAAATTCTGTACAATCTATGATTTAAATAGTGTAATTTAAATAATTGTAATAGTGTAATTAGGTATTATTACAACATTGTAATAATAATTATAACTCTTGTAAATGTGAATATACTGTAAACAAGTTTGGGCTGACCTGCATAAGCTTCTGTCATTCTGGTTTTCCCAAAATTATGTAGCTCCATTGTGAAGGTTCACTTGTCATCTGTATTGTTTTCTGTCCTTTAACTAAACATATCCTTCAATGCTTTCTGTCTGTAATTTGAGAATTAATGTTATGCGAAATGTTGACTATTGTTTACTCTTAGAAAGGTACATATATGCACAATGAAAATACACAATGAGAGGAGACAGTAGATGGGGGTGCTGAATACGGTAGAAGCAGAGGGACAATTAAAAAAAAAAACAGTAAAGGCCCTTCTAAACAAGAACGTGCAAGAACTCCAGGATAGGAGTAATGTGATCACTTGCACCAGACATGGTCAGGTTTCCTACTGAACTGTGGACCTACTGGAGTTTGTTCAATGTGAATTTAGAAACCCCAGGGAGTAGAGCATTACAATAATCAATTCGGGAGAAGACAAATGTGTTGATCAGCTTTTCAGCAACAGTTAGCAATAACATAGGATGTAGTCTTGTGATATTTCTGAGGTGAAAGAATGTTTTGACAGTATGTTGCACATGTGGGTCAAATGTCAAGCCTAAATTAAATATCACCCCCAAGTTTTTCGATTTAGATCAATTACAGTACCATCTACAAATAGAGTTACTGCATTGGCTTTACAAAGTTGATGGGGGGCACCAATAAGCATGACGTCAGTTTTGTCACAGTTTAAATTAAGGACATTTTGAGTCACCTTTGTTTTTACTATTGGAGATGCAATCAGAGAGAACAGAGACAGCCACATCATTGTCGGGCTTGGTATGGATGTAGATTTGAGTATCGTCAGCATAGGTGTGATAGTTGAGGCCTTGTGACCATAAAAGCTGACCAAGTGGAAAGATGTAAATGCTGAAAAGTAGCGGGCCCAGTATTGAGCCCCAAAAAACATCAGACTTAATGAGTCCAGTTTCAAACTTAAGTCTGCTAAGAAAGACAAAGTGACAGCGATCAGTGAGACTTAAACCATTTAAGAGCAGTGTCAGAAACTTCAAAACAGTCTCAGGATGAAAAAATATGAAATCATGTTTAACAGTGTTGAAAGCAGCACTGAGATCAAGAAGAATAAGGATAGAAATGCAAACAGAATCAGAACCTATTAGAAGATATGTTAGTGACTTTGATCGGGTCAGTTTCTGTGCTGTGAAGTTGTCAGAAGCCAGATGGGAGGAGTTCAAAAAGGTTTTCTGCATTGAGTTGGTCATTTAACTGATTTGTCATAATGTTCTGGAATTTTTGCAAGAAAGGGTAAGTTGAAGATTGAGTAAAAATTGTTTAGATTTTCCAGAGCCATGTTAGGCTTTTTTGGCATGGGGTAATGGCAGACGTTTTGAGGACCGTTGGTGGAACTCCTTTGCTCAGGAGTTCATTAATTGTATTGAGGACAATGGGGCAGAGAGAAACAGGATAGGAATAAAATGGTGGGAATGGGATCTAATAGGCAGGTGGTGGATTTCAAATGTGAAACCAAAAATATTTTTCAAGCCTGATAACGTACTGTATGTTAAGGCCAGGAAGACACCACCTACATTCAGGTTTTCGGAAGACTGCCTTCAGTGATTGCAGATGGTCAGAGTACCAGGGCAGAGCGAGGGAAAGATATGCTTCGGATTTTTAGAGGAGCAGGAGGTGTTAAGGGTAGAAAAGAGAATGCTATTGTATTTTGTCTTGTGTTTGGCAAGTGGCCTTAACAACCACTTGACCAACATAATGATTAAGGAGAATCACCCTTTTAAAGATGTTAAAATTTTTTTGGAATGTGGTAAAATTGGTAGAATTTTATTCTGTGTACAAACTGAATACAGATGCAGCCATTCAAAATGCACGGTACAAACCCGTCTACGTGTGCACCACCGCGCCGTACCGCGGTACGTGATTGGCTGGCCAAAATGACCGACAGGGGCACTCATGGTGCATTGGTCGGTAGTGAAAAGATTTAATCATTTAATCTCTTTACTGTGCACATTTTAATCCACTTAGTATTGAATATTTATAGGGAATTTTACCACTAAAGGGAAATTTTAGTAGCTGAGCATAAAAAATAGGAGCATAACGCATCTGAAGATCATAAACGATTTTAATTTAGGAACATAAAAATATTACTGTATGTAAACTGTACTGTATATGGCTGGTCTTGGTATTTTAAAGAAAAAATACACACCAGTATTTCATTTCTCCCTAAACATTTGAAGCAGAAAAATGTCTTACAGTACATGTGGTTATTTTGAAACGTTTTTACCTGCTCCTTCTGACCATATTATTGTACGTTTATATACTTTGTGAAAAATTGATCTTTTTACCTTTTCTGCAAATACGCTCATTATTGGATTAAAAAAAGCATACTTTTAGAATTGGATTAATAGGGAATATAATATGGATTTGCGTATCTAAATAAATTAATAATGGTATAACTATATTTCTATGTTGATATGTGGATTGCTGTTTCAGTGTGTGTCGTGTGACTTGATTTGGTGGCATGACAGCTTAAATGACAGATTCATAAGTGTGGGGTTGGGTGTTCAAATCCACCAATCGCTGTGAGTTTTCTTTTAACAAATAAACATTTCTTTGAAAAACTAAAATAGGAAATATTATGGACACTACAGTTTACTAACATTTTTTATATTTCTAAATATCACAACATGTTCATACTGTATGTCGCACAGCGGTACCGCAGGTTGTAGGGCGTAAATCCATGTGAGCCCGAAAGCCCTACATTAATGTTGTTCATACCCCTGGCACTGCACGGTTTTCATCTCTCTCTGCGGAAGTGCTGGCTGTGCCAAATTAAACCAGTTTCACAGGTATTTTCAAAGTAGAATAGAACAAGTCTTTCAACGAAAGACACTCTACCTTTCACCCATGGACACGTTTTCTCAGAAAAACAGATTCACAGCGCGAAGCTGTTCACAAAGATGATCATGAGGAAGTTTATTGCATGTCTAATGGTCTAACAAAAGCTACAGTATGCTTAAGAGTTGTTAAACCGGTTTTTATTTTTCGGCACACCACGAACCACACAGACACCAGCTAGCCTGCTAGAGCACCTCAATTCACACTGAACCACATCACAGATCACAGATCAGTCCCAGTGTATGAGATATTGCTGTTTGATCTGTGAGCTGAGCTTTAATAGGGAACTTATCTCTATTAATATAACTATTGAGTGGTATTAAATGCAACTTTTTTGTATAAATGACACTTTTCTAAAAAAAAATTAAAAATAAATATGATTACACTATAATCTTTCCATGTTAGATGAGGAAGAAGTATACGCTCCTGCTTTGTTTAACGATGGTATGACAAATAAATCTAAATAGTGAGAAAGCTATGCTTAAAGTGAATTAAGGGACTTAGAATGCAAAGATAATGATTTACATTGCATTGTCCAAAATAGGGAAAATGGGGTTAGACCATTAGACATGCAACACACTTCCTCATGATCATCTTGGAATTGTTGAATAAGCTGCAAGTTTTTTTATACATAGGATTCAGAAATACAATCGAAAATAGTTTTGTGGTGTATGCATAGATTAAACTTTTCTAAAATGTACAACAAAATTAAAGACGATTAAAATCTGTTATCTGTAATCTTTCCACATGTAATGTCATTAGAAAGTACAATAAGTTCCTGCTTTGTCTAACAATGCTTTCAAAAAAGAAACCTGTGCTTAATGATCATTAAGTGACTTAAAGTCAAAGAAAATGATTTATGTTGTTTAATTTTAAACACTAAGTAACGAACGCAATAGGTGCTTTACAGCAATTGTGCATTACTGAGCTACGTTCTTCCTCCTTCCCAGTGCTACCTCTCCCTCTGACACAGCGCAGTGGGCAGCATGTTGTTTTCAGAGCCTCTGATTGGAGAAAAAAGACCTGCTCATCTGTTCTACATACCAGGAAGACAACAGAATATGATTTTTTCTATTTGAAACGTGTGTTGTTTTTATGGACTTCGTGTATTTTAAATGTCTAATTAAGAAGTAAAAACCTTACAGCATAGACAGAGATTCTAAGCTGATCACGAGAATGAAAAATCACCCATTTTTAGCGCATAAAAAGTGGTTATTAACCATCAAAACCGTTTTTTATAGCTTTTAAAGTCGTGCAATGTCTAAGTAGGAACACATCATTATAACTCGTTTTTTATTTATTTTTTAAGAATTAAAATAATTGTTTGCCCAGCCTACTTTTAAAGACCTCTACTTGTGAAACTTTTCACAGCCTTTACATAAAACTATATACACAATACTGCTGACAGCAGGAAAATTCCTATTCTTTACTCAGCAGCTTATTAAAAACAGCCCCCATGGTGATCAAACTGATTTTGTTTACACAGAAGACTAACACAGCTTCGTGCTGTGAATCTGTTTTTCTAAAAAAATGTGTCTGTGGGGGAAAGGTGGAGTGTCTTTCACTGGAAGACTCGTCCTATTCTACTTTGAAAATACCTATGAAACCAGTTTAATTTGGCACAGCCAGCACTTCCACAGAGAGAGATGAAAACTGCACAGCACCAGGCGAATTCACAACATTAATGTAGGGCTTTCGGTCTCACGTGGATTTAGGCCCTACAACCTGCGGTAACACTGTGTACATACAGTATGAACATGTTGTGATATTTAGAAATATAAAAAATGTCAATATACTGTAGTGTCCATAATATTTGCTGTTTTAGTTTTTCGAAGAAGTGTTTATTTGTTAAAAGAAAACTCATAGCGATTGCTGGATTTGAACAGCTGACCTCACGCTTATAAATCAGTCATTTAACCTTTCACGCCACCAATGCAAGTTGTATGACATATACTGAAACAGCAATACACATATCAATATAGAAATATATTTATCCCATTATTAATTTATTTATCCATGTTGTATTCCCTATTAATCCAATTCTAAAAGTATGCTTTTGTTTAATCCGATAACGAGAGTATTCGAAGAAAAGGTTAAAACGATCAGTTTTTCAAAAAAGTATATAAACGTACAGTAATATGGTCAGAAGGAGCAGGTAAAAACGTTTCAAAATAACCACATGTACTGTAAGACTGATGCTTCAAATGTTTAGGGAGAAATGGAATAATGGTGTGTATTTTTTCTTTAAAATACCAAGACCAGCCATATACAGTACAGTTTACATACAGTAATATGTTTATGTTGCTCAATTTATATCTTTTATGAGCATGTGAAAGGCATGGTGAATCGGAGATTCTCAAGACTTACTTTGTATGATTGGAAACAAGTGATCGGATCAATGAAATGCTGTGGTGTTACTTTTTGTCAATGAAAAATAAAGTATTTTAGTTTACAAAGACAGTTACAAAGAATGTGGACCAGGGTAATACTTTGAGTTCACAGCTTGTCCAAGGTCATTCATTATTAATACTATTAGTAATATCTTCGGTAAAGACTTTGATGCATAAAATATTTCTGCATAATTAAAAGATTTATGATAAAGGTGGTAGGTTGTGTACTTTTGTCCAACTGAGCAATCTTGCTTTCATAAAATATACCAACTTTTTAATATATAATGATTAACATGCTGTAATGCACAGTTTACATTTAAAAGTCTAAAGAGTATACAACTTAAATTCTTAATTGAATAAAGATCGTACCTCAGGATTCGAAACCGGATGTTTTCTGGTGAAAGGTAAAATGCTGTACAGGAGAGGTTAAGCTTTATTAGCTCCACCTGCTGGTTTCACAAGGTGATTCCAGATACTATTAACATAATCTAATTTGCATACAGTATGATGCGGTATACTGCGACACGCCCACCATGTTATACCGCAGCATACCCTGCTTGTTTTGAATGGCTGCATGTGTACATCATAATAATAAAGTTTAGTTATTAAATAAAAACCTCAGTATTCATTGGTGCTCCTTTTGTGCTAGTTTGTGCCATTGAAAGTAAATCAGTTGAAAGGCTTTAATTCTTGGGGTGCTATCTACAGGTAAGTGGGGTTTGCATGTTTTCCCCACGTATGGGTTTCCTCCTGGAGGTCCACTCCCACAGTAATAAGTCATACTGGGAGGTTAATTGTTTCTGGGAAAATTGGCCCCGGTGTGTGTGTTTGGATAAATTATTACAAGTGATGGTTGTATGCCACATTTATTAACACTTAATTATTTCCCTGATCCTGAGTAAAAAGTTTATTTGCAATCAGTGGTCGCTGTGCATGATATCGGAATTTATCAGCAAAGTGAATTGGTAGTTGCTGCCTGGTAAAGGGAAACATTAATATTTAGTGTAAATAATCACATCCAGGTGAAGCCAGTGTGCAATGCCTTTAGCTGCTGATCTGATCTGCTGAATATTTGTAAATATTACTTCAGGGAATTCTTTAAGTTAAACAAAAGAGGGAAGAAGATGGAGGAGGGAGATCAAATATCATAATATGACAAATCTTACTGTATATCTTTCCACATTTCAACTGTCACACAGCTCTGTGAACATCTGTTTAATTAATTTATGCTATATTACAGTTATGATGCCACTATTTGATCTTTAAATTGAATATATCCCTGGCTACAACATTTTATTTTAAAACTAGAGTAATTTAAGAAAAATATTTTATTGTGACAGCGAATAGTTCAGAAATTTAGAAGCTTAAGTTTTTGTAAACACCATGATTGCTACACAAGAGGGTGAAACGTGACATGTTACAGTTATTTTAATCAAAATAATTTCTCCTGTGTATTAATTAGGAGAAAAAAAAGTTTAGTTTTTTTTCCTGTTGTACCAGGATTCATGGCTGCGCAGCCTAAAACCCTTACCTAGTTCATGCCCTTGCATTATCTTGCAAATGTCTCTGACACTCTGCAACACTGCAAACTTTGCAATGACTGTATAGTTAATGCCTCCAAATTGGTTTCTCAGTCTGTCCAGGGAGAGGGGCATATGGCTGAAGTTTAATATCTGATATGTCCCTAGAACCTAGTAGCTGCTATGGACTTAATAAATAGTGAATGTAAAGTGAATAATTAACATAAAATAAAAATCAATATTTCATACATATTAATTAGATTTCATTATTAGGAAATTACATTATTTGTAGTTAAAAGTAAATTATTACAAGGGACATATAAACAAAACAAATTTGAGTAATAATTTGAATTAATTTGTTGCGCTCTGTAACTTGCCTTTAAGGTGCAACCAGGAGACGAAGTTGCCCTGTGGGTTTTATGGGAATGTGTATTGCAGCATATATGACTATTGGGATTAAAGCAAGAGAGGGAGGATTTCCAACATAGTATTAATACAGCAACATGTTATAAGAGAGGAATCTGACACCAACAAAATATAACAGTAAGATTCAATGTTCAAGGCTTCCCAGTGGAAATATTTGTTAGAGTAATTGAGCTGCTGTTTAGATGTAAAACTGATTGTGGTATTCATAGAACAAGGAGCACAAAAAATAAAAATCAGGGGATTGTACTGGATTACAAGGGAATGAAGTTGGAAAATGGGGACAGTCACATAAGGTATAGGAGACATTAACTACTGTTATCCTTCTCATACCTTTGAAAACAACTATTTTTTTCAAAGGTACTTAAATTTGTTTCAGATATTTCTCAGATATTCAGATAAAACACTATAAAATCAGCATTATTGACTTAGGTTTTATCTTCTACATACAAAATTGTAACTAGAGCACTGATAACCTGTTGCCTAAAACCTAGTTTTGCTTAACATGTTTTGTTAAAAAAACGTTTTTTGACATTTGCTAAATAAATGCAGATAGCAGATAGAGACAAAACAAATAAGCTATGTAGCATTTGGCAAAAACAAAAGAGCAGATTGTAGGTTGTTACAAATATCTCAATGAACTTTAAGCAACATGGATTCTTGGCGGTGTGAGTTATGTGAAAAAAGCACTGACGTTGACTAAGTACTGGAATGAAAATTGCACTGGGGTAGAGGGGAAGTGATAATCATTTTTCCTTTTCTGTTAATGCTCAAACCTTGGGTTATGTCCAAAAAAGCAAAAGGGGGGAATTTTAAATCATGGCTTGTTGTATCTATATCTCGAGGAGAACATAAAAATGAAATGTGAAAAGCACATAATGTGAGTAACATAGTATTGGAAAAAGGAAAGAAAGGATAAGAGAAATTAAAAAGAAAGATGGGGATTGTCAGAAATAACTAGAGACCAAACTGAGTGGTTACGAGAACAAAAGACAGAGGTACAATGGAAGTATGGAGCTGTAATGTGTGAACAGCTGATTACAGATATGGGTGGTGTGTGTGAATAGTGCTGACAAAAATATTACACTGTCAGACACAGTGAGACCCATAGCAAGAGCAAAAGCTCAAATTTGTAGATCAAAGTAAGTTAGAAGAAAATGATCAGTTTTCCAGGATGTGTTTCGTGAACCAGCGACTGAGTTGAGTTTTGGACACTGTTCTGCACATCTGTACATAAATGCGTCCAACCAATCTGACTACAGCTGATACCATATAATATTATACCCAACAAATCAGTCACTAAAATAAGTAAACTGCCTTACTAGCACATGCATTAACCTACCTTATATTATACTGTAACAGTGAGGTTACATTTTATCTGTCTACAACGAAGTAATTGTAATTTGTATTTGAGAATTCTGCTTGTTGTTTCTTTTAGATGGTGCATGATCAGATGTATGGATATAAACTATATCTACTGAAATAATGTACTAAACAAAGGATGAGTAAACGAAAATATATTAAATGGTCGAGAATATTCTGAGTTTACAAAAAACTGTTTTTTAAACATCATTTCTAAATCACTTAGCATCATATGCTAAAACTGCTAATGTTAATATTTACCCTTCTATCATATTATATTGCATGAATGAGCTATAACTTCATACTATCATTAACATAAGAAAGTTTACAAACCAGGATGCATTTCAGTTCATGTAGCTCATCAGATGGCTAGTGTCTAATTGTTGTGAGGATTTATCTCATCCAGACTTTTCTTGAAAGAAGCGCTCAGGTATCTTGTCTTTGTTCAAGGTTAAAAGACTCAGATCTTCTCTAGACTTACTCTTGGTACATGTAGCACAAAATATATCAGTAACAAGCGATAAATCAAGAAATAAGCACATTTTGCAGTTAGCTTATGTAGGGTAAACCGGTTCAGGAACGCCAAATATGTAATCATAGTGGCTCTCTGAAGGCACCAGATCTGTAGGGTTTGGGCATTTACTGAGACAATTATTAATTGTAGCAGTAAATCACAAAGTTGATTCTTTTGGTGGCTTTAGAATCCAACCATGCGACATAACTCAAACAACGCGCACACACAGGTACTAATACACGAGGATACATTTATTAATACATGGAATATGCATATAAACTTAACAGATCTTATCGAGAGGGTTATCAGAATACAAAAGGTATATTCGGTCAGTTACGAAGTGTTACATATATCAAGAGGACATACGTTCAGTATATCATTCATTAAGACTGTTTCATAAATGAACTTGGTTATAACTTCTACATTAGATACTCGAAACAAGTACATAACTCTTAGGATTTAAATTGATATCAACTGGTTGGGATAACAATTGAATTCTTGAGCTGTAATGCATTGAAGTTGAATACTCATCCAATCTTTGGGGATTCAGATCTCCTGCGGGCACAAAGAAACAGTTGCAGGCTGTTGCTGTCCAATCCGCGCTCTCTGGCTCGGTGCCAGGCTGTGCTGTGCGGCTTGCGACGGTGCGCTGCTGATGCTCACTGACCGGCTAGTTAGTGTTGGCTTTAACTAGCAAAGTTTGTGCACAGGAGAAAAGATGACTGTGGGTCCCAGCAAGTCAGGAAGAGGACCGGTTCGTTCCTAATGAAGAGCTAGTTCTGAATAGTGATTCAGCTGTCCACAGTTCCGACCTGTTCACGAGGCCTGCTGCTGGTTACTCTCTGGCAACCTCCACTCTAGACTCTTAGAACAAAGGAAAGTTCGGGCACTCGGACACACTGGCCGTTCCGTGGTTGTCCGGGCTGAGTCTCAGGATGGTCAGGAGGCGCGCTGCGAGGATGTCCTGCCCTTGGGAGCCTTCTGCTCCTGGGCCGTCCTGCCCTGGAATTCTCCTTTGAATTCCCTTTAGAACAGTCCACAGAATCCTCTCCAGAAACCCTTCTGAATCTGAATCTCTGTGTTGCCTGTTTTTACCTGGAGGAACTTCAGCTCATTGATTGGCTGAAAGTTCCATGGGCATCAGAGTCCCACGTGGGTTACTCGGCCCTACCAGTCCCTGATTGGTTGATCAAGGTGAGATATGAGTCACTTACTCCTGACACTTAGGAATGCAATCCAGATGTCCAACTCGCACTCCCTAGACAGATAGGCGCCAATGGATGACCATTGATCATGATAGCCAGGCTTAGCTAAGTGCATCCCCCTTTGGGAGCTGGTTTCTTATCACAAGAAAACATCTTAAATCAGCTTGCATGAATTCTTTCTCTGTGGCTGCACCACAGAGATGAACAGAGAAATTAGGCCTAATTTGGGAAAGCTCAGAAACACTTAATTCTGCCTTATTAATAAGCCTCACCGCTACACTTATGATCAAATGGAAAGCGAAGGTAAATCTCTTAGTAATAATGTAATATTGAGTTTCTAAAAGTTTAAATACAAGATAATAATTAATAATTCTATGTAAAACAGAAACACAGATTTAACTCCAGAAGTCTAACTGAAAAAAACAACTGACCACAACCCTACAATGACCTTGACAGCAAAACCTAAAGAATTGTAGCTTCTGTGGTTTAGGACCAGGAATGTATCAGTTTTTATAAACAACATGTAATCACACAACCAAAGCCAAAATTATACAGTTCAGTCACACAGTGCAATGTTATAATGTACAGTACAAAAAATACCACAAGAAATAGACATAGTAAAAAAAGTGCCTAACTCCTTAATAATTTCAGAACAGTTCATCGATTGCCCCATTTCACTGAAATGACCTGCTACACAAAGTAATTCCAAAATGCATTCCTTGAATGAATCCAACTGGTTGAGTCCAACATGGTTGGATAAAGCAGGATGTTCCTTATTCCATGATGAAAAAGGGATTTCTAATAGATCTGAAACATTTTCTACACTTCACAGTGAGCACAATGAAGTGGTTTACATAGATAAGTCCAAGGCCTTTGCCTCTCGCTGCCAGAAACATTAATAATCCTGTGTGTTCTTTCGAATTCAAAGGGCCTAGTTGTAGCCACCAATCATTATTTTATTCAAGGTTTTATAAAAAAAAGGAGGATAATCTCATTCAGCACCTGCTGGCAAGCTAACACGTTTCAGGTTGGTGACTCCTATACTATAATACAACCACACAGGATTTAAACAAATTTTTTACCATTCTCAGGCTTGCCGAGATTGTCTTGGTTCCGACACTGTGCCATCTCAAAAACATCAGGCTTTTTAATTTCTTTGTCAGTAGAAAACTAAACAGCTTCAATTCTCTCCCTCAGCTACTAAAGATGATACAATATAGCACAGGCAGCTTTAGCATCAGTGACTGTTTTTCAGAGAGTCTGTGAGGAAACCCACAATACAAAACCTTGCAAGTGTTGTATATCCATAACGTTATAATTTCCCTGGTGAGTTGTTACAGGAAATCAAAGTAGCTGAGGTTGCAGTCTGCAAGGTAAGAAAATGATTTCTGACAGTTTTTATCATTGGTTTTGGTAAAGGGAATATCTCAGTCAATTGATGATGAGTTGCAATTCTCTGGGGCCTCAATAAATGGGTGTAGCAGTGAAAAACTTTTAGATGTAATTTTAGATGAAGTAGAAAAGCTTCAGCTTGTGTTGTATACAGAAAAAGATATAAGGTGTCTATTTAATAACATTTTTTAAATTAGTGAATGCTGTGTTACTGAAAGCATGTTATACTCACTCCATTACTCAATGATAAAAAAATCTGCTAGTATATTTTTAAAGAACATACATAATATATAAATATGACCCCCTTAACCTGGTAGAATGGTGTGAAAGACCTACATCCATGAGCCTCGTGTTATAGGGTACCTGCACCCTATTTACTGTAGCAATAAACCTGAGGAATTCTGAAAATGGGAATAAGACCAGACATTACCACCTTAACTTGGTCTGTAACCTGCTTTGCCTTACCAGATTCCCTGTATACAGTATCTACCTTTAGATGAATGGAGTGCTGTGCTGTATATCTACCTTTTAACTTTAACCATTAGGAAAATATAAGTTGCTTTTCCCTTTTAACCTTTGGGAGGACCAATCTGCTTCTCTGCAGCCCTAATAGAAATATTAATATGTTCCCAGGTCTAACTGTACCTTTTAGACTTGTGTTCGTTTTATAGAGTACAATGATTCAACAGATCTAACTCTTGCTATCTTGTGTGAATACCTGTATTTTTCTTGTCTGCATTCAAACTTCTCTACTGTTGATTTTTGTAACCAGTTTTTATTAGTTTTAAGTTGTTAAGAACAAATTAGGAGCAAAACAGGACAACATGATAACATTCTCTCCCATCCTACCATACTATCAGTGGCAACAGCTTGAAATATGCACCCCAGAGACACTCTCCTGAGCAAGTATTAAACCACTTCAATGGGGATTTGACCGCATCAGCCTTGGGACTCTAGGCTTAGGACTTACAGTAGGACTCATTTCCCACCATGGGTCCAAAAGGTCTAAAAAAGATGCCAATAATACTCTCTGGACAAAGCATTCATGAGAGACAAGGGAATAGCTTCTTATGAACCATACATGAGAGGCCAAGTAATTGTTATATTAAAATATTACAACTAGTACAGTTTTAAGTATAATTTCGGCTTACATGTATGTAGTGGTGTTGGAGTACAGTCATTGTGGATACAGAAAGAAGTGAGGAGGGATCACAGTATGATGGGAGGGAGTAGGGGCGTCACCAGCTTGACGGCTCTGGGGAAGAAGCTATTTTGGAGTCTAGATGCGTGCGACTGGAGCGTCCAGAACCTTCTGCCAGATGGTAGGGGGACAAACAAGTTATGAATGGGGTGAGTGAGGTCAGACATAATTTTGGTGGCTTTTTTCAAACTTCTGGTGTTGTATTTCCTGGATGGATGGTAAGGCACTGCCGATTATGTGTTGGGCAGTTTTGACCACCCGCTGCAGTGCCTTACCGTCGGATGTGGTGCAGTTGCCGTACCAGACTGTAATGTAGCTGGTCAATATGCTCTCCACCATACATCTTTAGAAGTTGGTGAGGATCTGTGGATGCAGGTGTATTTTCTTCAGCCTTCTCAGTAATTACAGCCTCTGTTGTGCCTTCTTGATGAGGCTGGAGGTGTTGAGTGTCCGTGTGAGGTCCTTAGAGATGTGAACACCTAGGAATTTGAAGTTATTCACCATCTCCACCGCAGACCCTTCCATTTAGATGGGGGAATGGACTTTTCCTTGTCTCCTGAAGTTAACAATCAGCTCTTTGGTTTTGCTGATGTTGAGACTTAGGTTGTTGGTTCGGCACCAGTCTATAAGTTGTTTTATCTCCTCCCTGTAGGCAGTCTTGTCGTTGTCAGTGATCAGGCACATGTTTGTGGTATCGTCAGCATATTTGATGATGGTGTTTGTGCTGAACTTGGCAGTACAGTTGTGGGTGAACAGGGAGTAAAGCAGTAGGCTGAGCACAACCGGTGTTAAGGGTGAGCGTGTTGGAGGTGAGGTTGCCAATCCTGACAGTCTGGGGTCTGCTGGTGAGGAAGTCTAGGATCCAGCTACAGAGGGTAGTATCTAAACCTAGAGCCCTGAGTTTGGTAGCATGTTTTATGGGGATGATGGTGTTAAATGCTACAGTCAATGAACAGCATTCTTGTATAGGTGTTCCTTTTATCCAGGTGAGTTAGTGTGGTGTGTAAAGCTATAGAGATTGCATCCTCCATGGAGTGGCTTGTGTGATAGGCAAACTGGAGAGATCAAGTGTTTTTGGAATGCTGGCTTTAATGTGTGGAATAAGTAGTTTTTCAAAGCACTTCATTATGATGGTGGTGAGTGCAATAGGGCAGTAGTCATTCAGGCATGAGGGGGCTGATTTTTTAGGTACTGGCACAATGGTGGTTGTCTTGAAGCAGCTAGGTACAGTAGCCTGTGTCAAGGACAGGTTGAAGATACATACACAAGACTACTATTCATCGACTTCAGCTCAGCTTTTAACACTATCATCCCAGAGAAACTAGTCAAGAAACTCAGTGCACTGGGTCTCAACACCACCCTCTGCAACTGGATTCGGGACTTTCTGACAGGCAGACCTCAGGCTGTCAGGCTTGGAAACCACACCTCCGGCACACTAACTCTGAACACTGGGGTCCCCCAGGGGTGTGTGCTTAGTCCATTGCTCTACTCCCTCTATACCCACGACTGTAAGGCCAAACACAACACCAACTCAATCATCAAGTTTGCTGGTGACACCACAGTTGTAGGTCTGATCACAGACAATGATGAGAGGGCCTACAGGGAGGAGGTCAATCTCCTTAAAACATGGTGTGATGACAACAACCTCACCCTCAACGTCAGCAAAACCAAGGAGCTGATCATTGATTTCTGGAAACTGCAAACCGGACATACCCCTATCCACATCAACGGGACTGAAGTTGAAAGGGTCAGTAACTTTAAATTCCTTGGTGTCCATATCACCGAGGACCTCACATGGTCTCTCAACACCACCTGTCTGATCAAGAAAGCACAACAGCGCCTGTACTTCCTAAGACGGTTGAAGAAGGCTAAGATATGTCCCCAGATCCTCACTAACTTTTACAGATGCACTACAGAAAGCACACTGACAGGCTGCATCACAGTGTGGTATGGCAACTGCAGTGCTGCTGACCGCAAAGCCCTACAGCGAGTGGTGAAAACTGCCCAGTCCATCACTGGGGTTACCCTCCCATCTATCCAGGACATTTATGACAGACGGTGCTTGAGGAAAGCTCAAAGTATAATCAAAGACCCCACACACTCCAGCTACAGACTTTATGATCTGCTACCATCTGGAAAACGGTACTGGAGCATTCGGGCCCAGACTACCAGACTCAGAGACAGTTTTTACCCCTACACTATCAAACTGTTAAATTCCCAGCCTCTCTCACTCTCACTCTCACCTATGATCTGAACCTCACAGTGCCTTCTTCCTTTCTTTCTTTCTTACCAAAAACCCAAACACACACTGAAAATCTACCTCTAGCATACATGTCAAAAGCTCACTCCCCATAATTTCTATCCCTTTATTTTATTCTGTTGATGCATATTTTTGCGCATAACCTGTTACCTTTTTGTTGTTTTGCACATTGCCTGTTGTTGTTTTTTTGCACATTGCCTGTTGTTGTTTTTTTGCACACTGCCTGTTGTCTCTGTCTTTCTTTTGCTACACAATTGTATTGTTGTTGTTTTTTTTTCTCTTTGTACTACTTATGTCCGAGAGCTAGCTAAATAGCATTTCGTTATACCATATACCATGTATATGAGTGTAATGACAATAAACTTGAAACTTGAACTTGAACTTGAAGATGTCAGTACAGACATCAGCTATCTGCCAGGCACTTGTTCTGAGTACCAGGCCAGGGATACCATTAGGTCCAGCAGCTTTTTGTGTGTTCACTGTACTTAGTGATTTCCAGACATCTAGCTTGGATAGTGTGGGGGGGTGGGGTGGTATGGGAATCAGTGGTCCAGGTGGTTGGTTCAGGGTTATGAGCTTTGAAGTACTGCTTTGTAAGTGCCAGGTATGTCAGTATAAATATGGTCTAGTGTGTTTCCTCTGGTGGGGCAGTCAACGTTCTGGCGGTAGCTAGGCAGGACTGATTTTAGATTTCCCTGATTAAAATCGCCTGCAATAATAAAAACACCATCAGGGTGTGTTGATTCTTGTTTACTAATAGCTTTGGTTAGCGTTTTGACTGCTTCCTTAGCATTAGCATTAGGAGGTATGTACACAGCAATAATAATGACCGACGTGAATTCCCTTGGTAAATAGAAGGGTCGGCATTTTACTATAAAAAATTCAAAATCGGGTGAGCAGTGGATCGTGATTTCTGTAGCATCTCTGCACCATGTTTGGTTGACATAAATACACAGACCTCCTCCTTTATTTTTACCAGAGGTGGCTGTTTGTTGTCTAGGAACCGTATGTTAATGAGGAGCAGACTTTGTATAGTTGGTCTGTTCCACTGTTCTTTTAGTCTTATTTGCAGCCCGGCTATCTTACCGTGTTTCGGTTTGCACTCTCACCGCTTGCGCCGTCTCCTCTCCCAGCGTTCATGGTCAGGCAGCTTTGCGGCTTTCGGGTCTGCAGTGTTGAAGATGGACGAGCTGATGTAATCCAGGTCAAGCGAATTAAAAGTGAAATCCCTGCAGTTGTTTCTGATGTCCAGTAATGTTTTCCGGTCATAGGAGATGTAAGCTTCAGTGTTTTGAGTAAATAACGTGACTTATACAGATGCAGCCATTCACAACAAGTGGGGTAATAATGCGTCATTTCGCGTCTACAACGCTGTACCGTATGCAAATTAGATTATGTTAATAGTATTCAGTATCACCTTGTAAAACCGCCAGGTGAAGTTAATAAAGTTTAACCTCTCATATACAGCATTTGATCTGTAACCAGAAAACATTCCGTTTCAAATCCCGATCACTGCTGAGGTACAGTCTTTATCCAATTAAGAATTTAAGTTGTATACTCTTTAGACTTTTAAATTTAAACTGTGTATTACAGTATTTTAATCATTATACACCACAGCATTCCATTGATCCAATCACGCATTCGTTTCCAATCATACAGAGACAGCCTTGAGAATCTCCGATTCACCATTCCTTTCACATGCTCATAAAATATATTAATTTAGGAACATAAACATATTACTGTTTGTAAACTGTACTGTACAGTATATGGCTGGTCTTGGTAGTTTAAAGAAAAAATACAGACTAGTATTCCATTTCTCCCTAAACATTTTAAGCATCAAAGTCTTACATGTGGTTATTTCGAAACGTTTTTACATGCTCCTTCTGACCATATTTCTGTACATTTATATACTTTGTGAAAAGTGATCGTTTTAACCTTTTCTGGGAATACACTCATTATCAGATTAAACAAAAGCATACTTTAAGAATTTGATTAATAGAAAATATAATATGGATTCAGATTCGGGTATCTAAATAAATTAATAATGGTATAACTATATCCATGTAGTGTTGCACAAACAGTAGTATAAGACTTTCCATTGATATGTGTATGGCTGTTTCAGGGGTTGTCTTATGATTTGTCTTGGTGGTGTGATAGCTTAAGTGACTGATTTATAACCATGAGGTCGGGTGTTCAAACCCAGCTGTTGCCATAACTTTTATTTTAACAAATAAACATTTTTTTTGAAAAACTAAAATGGCAAATGTTATTGGCATTTATTATATTTCTAAATATTACAACATGTACACAGTGGTACCGCAGGGTGTAGGGCGCAAATCCACATGAGCACGAATGCCCTACATTAATGTTGTGCATTTGCCAGGCGCTGCGCAGTTTTCGCATTTCTCTCTCGCTCTCGGAGTGCTGGCTGTGCCCAATTTCACTCCACTGTCTGAGTCCCTGTGTCTACATTGTTTGTAAACAAACCGGTTTCGCAAGTTTTTTCAAAGTAGAATAGGGCAAGTCTTCCAATGACAGACACTCCACCTCCCCACCACGGAGACGTTTTCTTAGAAAAACAGATTCACAACGCGAAGCTGTATCAGTCTTCTGTGTATAACTAATCGGTTTGAACACCATGGGTGTTGGTTTTAAGACGCTGCTGAGTAAAGTATAGGAATTTTCCTGCTGTCAGCAGTATCGTGTATATAGTTGACCCTTACCTGAATGAAAACAGACCGTGGTCAAATTGAAGTTCAAAAACAATTTTGGCCTGTAGTATTTTTATTAAACCTCCTATAGTTGTGAGAACACTTCCTTTGTGTATAAAGTACATTGTGAATGTTTTCACAGCCTTCACTTTGTCGTTTTTATTCCATTTTTTTTTACCACGCACGAATATTCTTATGTCCATATCTTCGCAAGGGAATCAGTGCGAATTTTAATACTAATTAAATGACCACGGGCACTTTCCACCCCCTCTACTCTTCTCAGAGTAGAATAGGCTAACCTTCGGTGGATGTTTTGGGTTTTGCTTGTTCACATATCTCTCCTTTTTATAAAACGACATGGTTGAAAACTGTTCCAGAGCCACTGTTGTTTCATCAGTGAAAAGTACATAATGAAATGCGTCTCCCTGTTCAATCCACTGGAAAAAAGAAAAGGAGCATAAAGCGTCTGATGGTCATAAACAATATTCATTTAGGAACAGCATCAGAGATATGTTTTTAACTGCACTGCATCGGAGAGAATACCATAGTGTGTTTTTTTTTACTCCCTGGCGGAAACTGGCTTCCATAAGAATCAGTATGGCTCAGAGATTAAATATAACTTCACTCACACCAAACATATGTATATTTCTAAATATCACAACATGATCGAATTTAAGTCATTTTAATAACAATGAATAGTCACCTAGGCGTTAAAATATAAACATTTATATTGATTTAAATCGCGTTTTGATTTAAATCGCAAAACCGGGTTTAAATATATGTGTTTTTTGATTCACAATCAGACAAATGCAACATAAATTGATATCTTTGTCTTCTAAGTATCTTAATAAACTTTCAGCATAGCTTTCTCCCCGTTTAGATTTATTTTTCTTGGGATCTTGGGATCAAACGTGGAAAGATTAGATTGTAATCGTTTTTATTTTTTAAATACATTTTAGAAAAGTGTAATCTATACTAAAAAGCTGTACACCACCTGCTATAAAGATACATATTGTGATACTTTCGGGTTCGGATAGGACAGACACAAGAACTCAGACTTGCGTAGTTAAAGCAAGTTAAAGCCTTGATTTTATATATCACCTTTAAAAGTGGCATCTCAAAGCAAAGTAAATACCCAACACTGATTGTACCCATCTGTCATGCTAATAAAGCACCTTGAGTTGAATTGAGGGAGAGAGATTTAAACTGCGACATTTATTCAACCAGAGCTCTGAATATCACAAGGATCTCAAGAGCACAGCAGAAAATGTATTAAAAGTATACTAGTGACAAACTAGTATACTTTAGATCTTTTTTTTTAACCGGTGAAAATCTGATCATGTTTCTCTACAACAATAATAAAAAACATTATTTTACATATCACCTTTATGTGATATCACCTTAAGAACAGCACATACAAGGGTTAATTGCACAATGGACCGTGCAAAGAAATTTAAAATAGTCTTCTTTAGGTGTGAGGGCAGGAGTGGATCGCAGAAGGAATAATCGGCAAATTAGGAAAACAAAGAACAGGAGGTGAGACGTTTATCCAGAGAGCGAGTGATCAGAAAAAGGAACAGCTGTTACGCCCAGGTTTTACTCTCTCTCTCTCTGCTGAATGAATAAAAGCATTTTATTAAAAACACGTTTGCGTTTGTCTGGGTATTTACTTTGTAATCTGTGGTTTACATCTACTGTATTGCTTTGAGATGCCACTTTTAAAGGTGATATGTAAAATAAAGTTTTTTATTATTGTTATAGAGAAACATGATCAGATTTTCCCTGGTTCAGAAAAAAGACGATTAAAATCTGTAATCTTTCCACTTGTATGTCATCGGAAAATACAAGAAGTTTCTGTTTTGTGTAAGGATGGTATCAAAAAGTAATCTAAGTGGTGAGAAAGCTGTGCTCCTCAAAGCACTTTACAGGATAAAAACAATAACAACAATAGTGTTAGGCTGGGCAAACGATTTTTTAATAGAAATACAAAATGAGATATAATGATGTGTTCCGGCTAAGACATTAACGAGTACAACCCCCCTCTCTCTGCGTGAGTGCTGGCTGTGACGAATTATACAGGTTTCACAGGTATTTTCAAAGTAGAAGGGGGCGAGATTTTCAGCGAAAGACACCTCCCCCCTCCAAAACCAAGGAAGTACAGTACTTACTAGTTAAGAAAGCTAGGCTCCTCAATGAAATCGCTTTAACATGCTAATGCGTTGGTGTAACAGTCCGGGCGTGGCAAGCTTCTAATGTCAATTCGACTCGATTGGAAGACAATGAACATGTTCTAGCCCTAAATGAATTAAAAGCAAACATGGTTTACATAAAAGACATTTTTCCAAGAAAGTTTATAATAATACAATCTGTAGTTGAAATCTGAGCCTAAATAAAAAGAAAAAGCATTTTCAGAGAGCAATTACGCTGTGTTTAATTGCTTCTTTTAATTGTGGCAAGCTTCTAATGTCAACTCGACTCGATTGGAAGACAATGAACATATTCTAGCCCTAAATTAATTAATAGCAAACATGGTTTACATTAAAGACATTTTTCCAAGAAAGTTTACAATAATACGATCTGTAGTTGAAATCTGAGCCTAAATATAAAGAAAAAACATTTTCAGAGAGCAATTACGCTGTGTTTATATAGAAAAAGTGATTAGGTTTAGAGATTTACCAGAGATTATGGTAGGGCTTTAGAATGGTGATTGGCTAACACCATCTGACACCCCTCTGATTGGAGAAAAAAGACGTGCTGGTTTGCTATATGTACATACTGTACTAGGAAGATGATTTCGTTCTATTCGAAACGTGTATTTTAAAAGTTTAAGAAGTAAAAACCTTACAGCGTACACAGATTTCTAAACTGATCAGGATCATTATCTTTGTCTTATGCATAATAATGTTCACCGCTCTGTCCAGCAAATTAATAATAAACTTTATTTTATATAGCGTTTTAAACGAATAAGTAATTAGATTGCTCATAAACCTAATCGCTTTTTCTACATAAACACAGCGTAATTGCTCTCTGAAAATGCTTTTTCTTTTTATTTAGGCTCAGATTTCAACTACAGATCGTATTATTGTAAACTTTCTTGGAAAAACGTCTTTAATGTAAACTATGTTTGCTATTAATTAATTTAGGGCTAGAATATGTTCATTGTCTTCCAATCGAGTCGAGTTGACATTAGAAGCTTGCCACAATTAAAAGAAGCAATTAAACACAGCGTAATTGCTATCTGAAAATGCTTTTTCTTTTTATTTAGGCTCAGATTTCAACTATAGATCGTATTATTATAAACTTTCTTGGAAAAATGTATTTTATGTAAACCATGTTTGCTATTAATTCATTTAGGGCTAGAATATGTTCATTGTCTTCCAATCGAGTCGAATTGACATTAGAAGCTTGCCACGCCCGGACTGTTCCACCAACGCATTAGCATGTTAAAGCGATTTCATTGAGGAGCCTAGCTTTCTTAACTAGTAAGTACTGTACTTCCTTGGTTTTGGAGGGGGGAGGTGTCTTTCGCTGGAAATCTCGCCCCCTTCTACTTTGAAAATACCTGTGAAACCGGTATAATTCGTCATAGCCAGCACTCACGCAGAGAGGGGGGTTGTAATTGGTAATGTCTTAGCCAGAACACATCATTATATCTCATTTTGTATTTCCATTAAAAAATCGTTTGCCCAGCCTAACACTATTGTTGTTATTGTTTTTATCCTGTAAAGCGCTTTGAGGAGCAGAGCTTTCTCACCACTTAGATTACTTTTTGATACCATCCTTACACAAAGCAGACACTTCTTGTATTTTCCAATGACATACAAGTGGAAAGATTACAGATTTTAATCGTCTTTTTTCTGAACCAGGGAAAATCTGATCATGTTTCTCTATAACAATAATAAAAAACTTTATTTTACATATCACCTTTAAAAGTGGCATCTCAAAGCAATACAGTAAATGTAAACCACAGATTACAAAGTAAATACCCAGACAAATGCAAACGTGTTTTTAATAAAATGCTTTTATTCATTCAGCAGAGAGAGAAACCTGGGCGTAACAGCTGTTCCTTTTTCTGATCACTCGCTCTCTGGATAAACGTCTCACCTCCTGTTCTTTGTTTTCCTAATTTTCTGATTTTGCCTTCTGCGATCCACTCCTGCTCTCACACCTAAAGAAGACTATTTTAAATTTCTTTGCACGGTCCATTGTGCAATTAACCCTTGTATGTGCTGTCCTTAAGGTGATATCACATAAAGGTGATATGTAAAATAATGTTTTTTATTATTGTTGTAGAGA
This sequence comes from Lepisosteus platostomus, assembly GCF_059453375.1. Classification (NCBI taxonomy): domain Eukaryota; kingdom Metazoa; phylum Chordata; class Actinopteri; order Semionotiformes; family Lepisosteidae; genus Lepisosteus; species Lepisosteus platostomus. The sequence goes on from NC_142611.1 coordinate 24,938,242, forward strand.
AACATGATCAGATTTTCACTGGTTAAAAAAAAGATCTAAAGTATACTAGTTTGTCACTAGTATACTTTTAATACATTTTCTGCTGTGCTCTTGAGATCCTTGTGATATTCAGAGCTCTGGTTGAATAAGTGTCGCAGTTTAAATCTCTCTCCCTCAATTCAACTCAAGGTGCTTTATTAGCATGACAGATGGGTACAATCAGTGTTGGGTATTTACTTTGCTTTGAGATGCCACTTTTAAAGGTGATATATAAAATCAAGGCTTTAACTTGCTTTAACTACGCAAGTCTGAGTTCTTGTGTCTGTCCTATCCGAACCCGAAAGTATCACAATATGTATCTTTATAGCAGGTGGTGTACAGCTTTTTAGTATAGATTACACTTTTCTAAAATGTATTTAAAAAATAAAAACGATTACAATCTAATCTTTCCATGTTTGATCCCAAGATCCCAAGAAAAATAAATCTAAACGGGGAGAAAGCTATGCTGAAAGTTTATTAAGATACTTAGAAGACAAAGATATCAATTTATGTTACATTTGTCTGATTGTGAATCAAAAAACACATATATTTAAACCCGGTTTTGCGATTTAAATCAAAATGCGATTTAAATCAATATAAATGTTTATATTGTAACGCCTAGGTGACTATTCATTGTTATTAAAATGACTTAAATTCGATCATGTTGTGATATTTAGAAATATACATTTGTTTAGTGCGAGTGAAGTTATATTTAATCTCTGAGCCATACTGATTCTTATGGAAGCCAGTTTCCGCCAGGGAGTAAAAAAAAAACACACTATGGTATTCTCTCCGATGCAGTGCAGTTAAAAACATATCTCTGATGCTGTTCCTAAATGAATATTGTTTATGACCATCAGACGCTTTATGCTCCTTTTCTTTTTTCCAGTGGATTGAACAGGGAGACGCATTTCATTATGTACTTTTCACTGATGAAACAACAGTGGCTCTGGAACAGTTTTCAACCATGTCGTTTTATAAAAAGGGGAGATATGTATGCGTTACTGAAGCTAAAAGTTTAGCCTTTTTAACTAATGTAACCACTAAATAAAGACATATAGAAATCCCTACGTTACAGACTGTATATGGCTGGTATTGGTAGTTCAAAGAAAAAATACACACCAGTATTCCACTTTCCCCCTAAACATTTTAAGCATCAGAGTCTTACATGTGGTTATTTTGGAAACGTTTGTACGTGCTCCTTCTGACCATGTTACTGTATACTGTTACTGACCATATTAAGTGCCCTGTGGGCACTTTTCCTGTCCGTGGGGGGTGGACCGTCTTTCATTAGAAGGATAGTCTGTTCTACTCTGAGAATGTAGAGGGGCTGGAAAGTAATTCCGTGTCGCATTAACTAACCTCTTCAGTTTATTCCGCCAGACAGTACATGAATATAATTATATCATTATTAGTTTGTTTAGATACACAATTCCATATTATATTCCCTGTTAATCAAATTCTAAAAGTATGCATTTGTTAGATAACAAGCGAATTCACAGAAAAGGTTAAAAGACTATCACTTTTCACAAAGTATATAATCCTAATATAGGAACAACTTATAGGTTTATTCCATGCTGAAAAAAAGAAGAAAGAGAACACCTGTTCTCTTTCTTCTTTTTTTCAGCATGGAATAAACCTATAACTTGTTCCTTTGCAGCCTACGCATGCTGACGCAGCTACCCACCTGAACTACTAATCCTAATATAAGTCTAAATCCTAATATAAGTCTAAACAGTATCAGCTTTATTTACGGGTTGCAATTTAAAAAAAGTCAAAAACCGCACTCAAAATGCAATTTAGAGCTTTCTGGCAAGAGGAGACACCCAAATTAATAATGTAACATGCCACTGTTTGTGCATGAACAAGGTTATACTTGTTCCCCGGTGGAACACAATCCATAAGAATCAGCACTTTTATATATCGCCTTTAAAGGTGGCTTTTCAAAACGCTTTACAGGATAAATACAACAATAACAGCAACAACAACAATATTGTATTTCATTGCACTTTGACAGAGTGCTCTTAGAGTTTGATTAATAGGGAATATAATATAAAAATATAGTACTAAAAATAAGATACACTTTACAGACATTCACAACAGCGACTGTCAGAAGATAGGACACAGCAGCTCATACATCCGCTGAATGGAAAGGGGCACTTTAATATTCTGTATGGCTAATACTAAAGCCAATACTTTAATATTCTTTTGGAAAACCATAACTCTGGTCTTGTCCAGATTGACTGTCAGCGCCCAGGTCTGACAGAGCTGCTCCAGTAGTGCCAGGTTCTGCCGCAGCCTCTGTTCTGTGGGCGACAGCAGGACCAGGATTGTCTGCAAAGAGCAGGAACTCGATTTCTGTAATTAATGCAGATCAGTAAATCAAGGGACAAAACAATTTTTGCGCCCGGCTCCTCAATGGGGTTTGACGTGCTAATAATGCATTGGTTTAACAGTCCGGGTGTGGCAAGCCTCTAATGTCTCCCAACTTCGGCAAAAGGAACCTGCCTTTCATTGGACGGGAAAGCAAGAGCCGACCACTACGCCGCCCCCGTGTTTCGAAATCTTGTGACTTTTGAAATTTACTGGGGGTGGACCACGTCTGTAAATTTCGATGGGTCCAGAGGCAAAAGAGCCTTGCCTTGCAATCTCCGGGAAACCATTAGTAGCATGGTGAATCAGAGATTCTCAACCCTTACTTCGTGCGACTGGAAAATAATTTGTGATCGGATCAACGAAATGCTTCGTAGAAGGAGGCGCTCCTTTCCTCTAGTCTAACAGTCTGTCCACAAACAAAACATTCCTGTTAGACAAGAGGAATGTAAAAAAACAATTACTTTTTGTCAGTGAAAACCGGTATGTGTGTCTCTCTCTGCCGGATGTCCCTCTCACTCTCTGCTGAATGAAAAAAAGCATTTTATTAAAAACGCGTTTGCGTTTATCTGGTATTTACTTTGGTCCTTTTAACTGTTTTTCCATCTACTGTATTGCTTTGAGATGCCACTTTTAAAGGTGATATGTAAAATAATGTTTTTTATTATTGTTATAGAGAAACATGATCAGATTTTCCAGGTTCAGAAAAAAAGATCTAAAGTATACTAGTTTGTCACTCCTCATCCCCTCTTTGCTAAATGGCTTTTGAATAGAGTCACATGAAGAGAGAGGTGAAACAGCCCTACACAGCGCTGTCGCAGTACACGAATATAATTATATCTTATTAATATCTTTAGATACACGATTCTTTTAATACAGTCTTTGCTGTGCTCTAGAGGATCCTTGTGATATTTCGAGCTCTGGTTGAATGATAAGTGTCGCAGTTTAAATAATTTTCGTAGTTAGTAATTATGAAATGCTCTGTTAAAAGCAAGGGAGTTTTTATGTCCGTTGCAGTAAGAAAATGCCTGACAAAGTAGGGCTTGGACAGATTCCAAGTGAATTTTTACGTTGCAATTTACGTTGCAACAGACAATGTACAGCGTGTACTATTCTTGTGTTGCGGTACACAAATATAATTATATCGTTATTAATTTCTTTAGATACGCGATTCCATATTATATTCCCTTTTAATCAAATTCTAAAAGTATGCTTGTTGACTCCGGTATCAGGTTAGTTAAAGACTTCGATGCTAAAAATGTTTAGGGAGAAATGGAATACTGGTGTGTATGTTTTCTTTAAAGTACCGAGACCAGCCATATACTGTAGGTTTAAGTTCCAAAATTAATATTGTTTATGGCCTTCACACGCGTTACAGTATGCTCCTATTCTTTTTATGCTCAACTACTAAGATTTCCTTTCAGTGGTAAAATTCCATATAAATATTCAATACTTAAACGGGCACAGTTAAGACATTAAATATACATATACATACTGTATACAGTACAGGTTGCATACGGTAATATGTTTATGTTCCTAAATCAATCTCTTTTATGAGCATGTGAAAGGCATGGTGAATCGATTCTCAAAAATTACTGTACTTTGCATGATTGGAAACAAATGCGTGATTGCGAAATGCTGTGGTGTTACTTTTACAAAGACGGTCAATGAAAAAAAGAATGTTGACCAGGGCAATACTTTGAGTTTACACTTACAGCTTGTCCAAGGTCATTCATTATTAATACTATTAGTAATATCTTCGTTAAAGACTTTGATGGCGACAGCTCAAACATGAGAGGTTGAGCTTTATTAGCTCCACCTTGCGGAAATTCCGGATACTATTATTTTGCTTGCGGTATTATAGGAGAATATACGGTAACTCGCGGTAGACCGCGTAAAGCGCACCGCAAAATAATGCGATATCGCCCGTGCATTTTGAATGGCTGCATCTGTATGTACAGCAAACCAGCAAGTCTTTTTTCTCCAATCAGAGGGGTTAGACGCTCGGTTAAAAGCAAAGGAGATTGTCTGTTATAGTGGACAAAAAAACAAGAGTTCGCTGGCATTATATCCTAGAAGACACAGACCGGCGCCAGACCGGGAGAATGCCCGCAGTGTAAAAGAAAATGCCTGATGAACTAGGGATTGGAGAGTTTCCAAGTGCTTGTACAATCGATGGAAATGTTCAAATAAATGTGGAAAAGAAATAAACAAAATAATCATATATTTCTTTATCATATTGGCTAGCTAATGTCCTCTCTTTGCTAGTTAGTGCCTGTGTTTCTGCGTTGGGTAGCAACGGGTGACTGCTCTCAGGCGGACGATGTAAACAGCTTAATTTTCATGTTAAATAATTTTTTAAAATTAAATTTCATTCTATACAGCAATCGCATATTTGGGTACCGTTTCATAAAACTTTCTTGCTTAAAATGTTTAGGGAGAATTGGAAGACTGGTGTGTATTTTTTCTTTAAACTACCAAGACTAGCCATACACAGTACAGTACATACAGTAATGTTTATGTTCCTAAATTAATATCATTTATGACCTTCAGATGCGTTATGCTCCTCTTCTTTTTATGCTCAGATACTAAAATTTCCCTTTAGTGGTAAAATTCCAAGCGGATTAAAATGTGCACAGTAAAGACATTAAATGATTAAATCTTTTCACTACCAACCAATACACCACGAGTGCCCCTGTCGGTCATTTTGGCCAGCCAATCACTTACCACGGGGCACGCTTGTGGATAGATTACCATACTGCGGATTTGTACCGCGCATTTTGAATGGCTGCATCTGTACTGTATGTTTATGTTCCAAAATTAATATTGTTTATGGCCTTCACATGCCTTACAGTATGCTCCTATTCTTTTTATGCTCAGCTACTAAGATTTCCCTTCAGTGGTAAAATTCCATATAAATATTCAATACTAAAATGGGCACAGTAAAGACATTTACTGTAAATCTTTCAACGACAGACCAATGGATCACAAGTGCCCCTGTCGGTCAACCAATCACGTACTGCGGTACTGCGCGTCATCGTGTGTCACAATGCGCGACGCCGTAGCCAATTACCTCCGGTACGTGTCTGTACCGCGGTTATTGATATTGATAATGACATCAATAACCGGATTGTTGTCAGCTGCCCATGAGGAGGAATCAAAATGTGCTCTGAGACAGATCCTGCGTTAAAAGGATGTCCAGCTTCCTGGGAACTGGTACAAAACTGAGGTCTTTTCTGAGGAGGGATCGCTCATCCTGTGAAAGGGAAAGGTCAGAAGGTATAGTGACAACAAGCTTAGGATTGGTGGAGGTGTTAGGGGTGTTGATGGTTTTCTTCTGTAGAAGATAACTGAGTTTTTTTATCCTCCTCTGTAGTGAGAAACTGGTAGAGTTTGGAGTTGAGAGATCTAATGAGGTTAGTTATAAAGGGAAGATGATGTGGAGCTGTCAGCCGTAGAAATTCCTTAGCCTCTATGATGTTGTTGTCGGAAAGGATAATCTGTTTTTTTTTAGGGAGAAATTAAATTAAATATTTCTTTGCAGGATAATAGAAAATGAAAATATCTGTCAAATAAGACCATCACTAAGAAATGCTAGTAGTTTTTAGTTTAGTTTGTCACACTACATAAGTACATAAATGAAGAAACTAAATTCCCCGCTGGCCTAGTCTTCAGTCATCCAATCAGAGTGATTCACTTCTCCAATAATGTGTAATGTATGTGGGTAGAAAGGTTCTCATTATTGTTGTAACAGAACGAATAAGGTTCTTGATCCCGAGATGAAGTAAAACAGATGAGTTTATTGCATGCAAGGAACAATAAAGCCGAAGTCTTGTTTCCCGCAAGAAACAACAAAACCGAAGTATTGTTCCCCGTACTGTTACAAACTTTTGGGTTATATAGTGTTTTCTTCTCCGTTTCTGACGTCACTCGGTCTGATGGTAAAGAGGGGGGTTCATGGTATTTGGCCAGTTTACGATGTTCTGGACAAATGGTCAGTTTAAGATTACACCCAGGGGGGTTCCTAGCTTGCATCTGCAATCCTTATCAGTTAACCCCCTTTCCTGCCATAAACCCCAGCTTGTGACTTAGAAGTCTAAACCCCCTACAGAAAGGATTAAATTCAAACCCCCATCTTCACATCTTTCTTCATTATGAAAATGTTAAAATGGTTCCTGTTTTAAATTAATGTAAACCCAGCATTATTACAGGTACAATCCATGTGTAATACTACTACTACTACTACTACTACTACTACTACTACTAATAATAATAATAATAATAATAATAATAATAATAATAATAGTAATAATAATAATAATTAATAAAAAGAGTAATATTTCCTTACACTTATATTGTGTTTTCTGGATACTCCACTCAAGTGCTTTACAGGTAATGGGGACTCCCCTCCACCACCAATATGCAATGGCAGAAAAATATTTTTGGGATTTTTTAACGGTCTTTTGTCTTTTTCCCAGTGTTTGGGAAATTCACTGTGCCATCTGATAGTTTTACAGAGTAGTGTAGTCTTGCATTTAACAATCTGGGGAAAAATTAAACTCCTACAGGCACCTAACACATTCAAGATAGCTGCATCTATACATGTATTTCTATAACTGGAAGAATTAGAGTTCCTGAACATGCACATTTGTGAATGTATTCATATACTGATCATTCCAAAACTGAAATTCAAAATGTTTGCTAATAAACAGACTAACAAATATCGTTGAAATATCAGCAACTTCAGTGATGACTCAGCACTGTAAAATGCATAATTTGATTTAAATTGATTAAACAAGACAGGAACAAATTATCTTCAGATGGAAAGATGTCAAATGAAAAAAAAGTCTTATTTGGTATAATGTAAGAATATTCAGAATTGTTAATATATATATTGTAGCTGAATTAATCATCATTGTTTCATGTTCATAATGTTTCTGTTATTCCTTGTTTTGGTGTAGAAAAGGTCAGAGCAGGCTAAGGAATAAATGAATCCATTTGAGAGACACAGTGTAAAGGATGAAAAGGCTGGCTGCCCACAGAGATTAATGAAGGACTGATGGTGAAAGTCGAGGCTGTGCAGGGTATGGTTGACAGAGAAAGCCAAGGCTCTACAGGTGACGCCTAATGGTGAACAGACTGGGTCTGCAGGCCTGCCACTGTCCCAATGCAGATTCAGAAACAGGATTGTGGAATTTGGATAACAAGGGATAGACAGACTGGAACAGGTACAGTACTACGTGATGCAGACAAAGCAATAAACTTTTTGTTGTCATGAAACAGGAGCTCTTTGTGTGGAGAGCACTACCCATACAAGACTAGCTAAATAACAGAGTGCCTGGGAAGCGGCAATCTGGGATTATATATCTAGTTTGATTGCTCATTAACTGGAGCTGTTATATATACACTCCATCCACACTTATCTAATCTGACATATCTTTTTAATCAACGTTTTGTTTCTCTCTGAATTTCCTAATAAGTATTCATATGTCAGACACTTATTCTTTGAGCAAACAAAATTGTTCCCTTATTGTATTTCGAAAAAGTTTTTGGATTTTTGTATTAAAAATTCTATATTTCTTGATGACCAAATCCCTCTGGATCATTTTGAATTTCAGTTTATTTGTGTTGTACACCCAAATAAATAAATGTATTAATCATATGCTTGACAGAAATAATGTCTGTCAGAATAAGTATAATTGAAAATTAGCACACATATAATGTTACAAATGTGAGGAGACCATTCAGTCAATATTAGTGCATATTAGTAGCTAAATACAATGATCTCATCAAGCCTTTTTAGAAACAAATGATATGGGTAGGTAACTTCCACAACCTTTAGTGTAAAAATGTGTTGCCTGTTGTCAGTTTTAATTGCTTCCATATAGATTGCACTTCTGTATCCTCGTTCATGTTTCGCAGTTGCTTCTTTGACAATATTGAATATTTGAATCAGGGTTCCTTGTATATTTCTCTGTTCAAAACAAAAGCAAGTAATTTATTTTGGCCTCGAAATAAGTCAAGTCACTTATTATTGTACTGATTTCAAAGCTGTAATACCTATCATAAAATGCTAAGTAAAATTTGATATAATATTGTAGGGGTTTTGTTGTTTCCTAAATTGTCTAGAAAATGTATATAACATTAAACACCTGAGTCATTTTCAAAATTAGCTTCTTCTGATTTTTCTACACACATGTAATACCTTGGAGTTGTCTACATTAAATGTCAATTGCCAGATTTTCCTTTTTATTTGTACAGTTTTGCTAAGAAACAGTAGTGGTATTAATACAGATTTAATACAGATCTCTCAATCCCTGCAGCTCCAGTACTTGTGGTTTATCAAGGACAAATGGAAAATGATTGCAGATGTTTTTGCAAATACAGCACGTCACACATTGCAGGCTTTAAGAACATTTTAATGAAACCACTTCTTTAATTTACATGTCTTAATTGACATCTGTCACCCAGCTTCCTGTAAAAACTAATTGTAATTTGTCAAGAAATTATATTCCTTAGTTAAAATGTGAGTTTGCTTAATGTGCATTAACTAAAATACCAAAGCATCTTTAAGCACTATGTTGACAATAAACAGCACAGCTTATGTTTCTATAAAGTTGACACATACAACAGAGTCTGGATCTCATCTTCAAGATAATTCTGATGGTAATAATAACTATACTATTTACTGTATATTTTGCAAATAATAACTGTCTAATTATGTACAGATGCAGCCATTCAAAACAAGCGGGGTACGCTGCGGATTAACGCGTCATTTCGCGTCATACCTCAAATTACCATACGGAAATTAAATTATGTTAATAGTATCCGGAATCACCTTGTAAAACCGCCAGGAGGAACTAATAAAGCTTAACCTCTCATGTACAGCATTTGAGCTTTTAAATTTAAACTGTGTATTACAGCATGTTAATCATCAGTCATTTAAAAGTTGGTATATTTTATGAAAGCAAGATTGCTCAGTTGGGCAAAAATACACAACCTACCTTTATCATAGATATTTTAATTATGCAGAAATATTTTATGCATCAAAGTCTTTACCGAAGATATTACTAATAGTATTAATAATGAATGACCTTGGACAAGCTGTAAACTCAAAGTATTAACCTGTTCCACATTCTTTGTAACCGTCCTTGTAAACGAAAAGACACCACAACATTTTCAAAGTAGAACAGGGCAAGTCTTCCAATGAAAGACACACACTCCACCTTCCCCCATGGACACATGTTTTCTTAGAAAAACACATTCACAGTGTGAAGCTGTGTCAGTCTTCTGTGTAAAAAAAATCGGTTTGAACACCATGGGAGCTGTTTTTAAGACGCTGCTGAGTCAAGCATAGGAATTTTCCTGCTGTCAGCAGTATCATGCATATAGTTGAACCTGAATGAAAACAGGACATAAAGAAAGGGTTTCAGAAATCAAACAAAGCTTTATTCCTGTGCTGTAACCAGTCTGGGTAATTGGAGGCTACGCTGTTATGCTTCCTGTGGTGATATACAGGTTTTTCGCATTAAGCCGTATTGAGCAGTATTTCTTGCGTTGTGAACATGTGTACACAGCTGTCCCCCCGGGTTTCAGTTAGTACGTAATTACACATTTAGAAAAACTGGAGGTTTAAAAAAAGAGAATTAGCTCACTGATAGTTTTGTGTGCAAGCTGTGAACATTTTCACAAGTCATGGTCTTTAAAATGCATTTGGTTTGAAGACTTTCTGTGTTTCCCTTCTGAAGATATGAACAAAAGAATATTCGAGTGTGGTAAAAAAATGATTTAAAAACGACATAGAAAACAGTCACAATGTACTTTGTACACACAGCAAGTGTTTTTGTAACTCTAGGAGGTTTTGTGAAAAGCTACAGGCGTGCCAATATTATTTTTTAACTTAAGCTAACTTTATCCCAGTGTGGGCACAGCATTGTTATCTCAATCAGCAATGAGATATTGCTGTTTGATCTTTGATCTGAGCTTTAATAGAGAGCTTATCTCTATTAATATAAGTATCGAGTGGTATTAAATAAATACAGCTTTTTAGTATAGATTACACTTTTCTAAAATGTATTTAAAAAATAAAAACAATTACAATCTAATCTTTCCACGTTTGATCCCAAGATCCCAAGAAAAATAAATCTAAACAGGGAGAAAGCTATGCTGAAAGTTTATTAAGATACTTAGAAGACAAAGATAATGATTTACGTTGCATTTGTTAGATTGTAAATCAATAAAGACATTTAATTAAACACTCGTTTGCGATTTAAATCAAAATGGGGGTAACGGGGACTCTCTCTCTCTTATTATCAACACTCGTTCAATTGTGGTTTATGTGGTTTCATGGAGGGCTTCTCAGATAGTTGGGCATTCAGGTAGATTGCCAGGTGAAAGGAATAGTAAATATATTTTGTTAAAGCAAGTCAGTTTTTTTGCGACACATAAAAGACATATTGTGGCATTATTATATAGGACGGACACAGTGACTCAGACACTCGTTGAATGAAAAAGGGCACTTTATTTTACGGTACAGCTGGTACAGCACCCCACGCGCCCGCGGGCCAGCAGAGAGAGAGACACACACACACTTTATCATTGACAAAAAGTCACACCACACTCTTGTTTAACAGGATTGTTTTGTTTCTGGGAAGACTGTTAAACTAGAGGAAAAGAGTGCCTCCTTCTTCGAAGCATTTCATTGATCCAATCACGTATTCTTTTCCAATCGCACATGTGAGTTATGTGAGTCAGATTATGAATTAATAAAAGCATGAAATAAAAGTGTGTGTGTGTGTGTCTGAAATTTCTATGTGAACTGAAGAGTTAAAGTGTAAAGTGTCTCCTCCTTTTAATGGGAAGAGACGTGATGCTTTAAACAAGAGAGTGTAGAGTTATTTTGTCAATGAAAAAGTGTGTGTGTGTCTTTCTGTACTCAGCTGTACTGAAAAATAAAGCACCGTGAGTCACTGTGTCCGTCATATATAATAACGCCACAATATTCTAAATGTCCCTTGGGCTGGGCAATCAAACTTTTTAATTTAAAAAAATAAAAAATTAGATGTAATGATGTGTTCCTGTTTAACTTAGAAATTGCATGACTTTAAAATCGATAAAAACAGGTTTTGATAGTTAATAACCACTTTTTGTGCACGAAATTTGGGTAATTTTTCTTACCCGCTGCAATCCGGGCACAGAAGGGTTAAAAAGAAAGTCAGGCAGGCAGGGGGGAGGGTGAAATTCTTACCTGTCCTGGATAAAGCGATTAGAAAATAGGTGGATTTATACCTGTGAAAAGCGTTCCAATTTTAATGCGATACGGAAGACACTATTCATAAAAAATGATCTTGTACGGTCTGTAAACTGAAAATGTATGAAGGAGACACGTTGCGTATTGTCTCTTTTTACACTTGGAAGAACATTCCAATGTTCATGCGACACTGAAGATATTATTAATAATCTTTTATATCTGAAGGGAGATCTAAAGGGATCCACACGGTACAGGTTCCTGCTATTGAAGCTATTCAGAGGGAAAGATGTCACCGCGCAGGCGAGCAGACACCTCCTCTAATGCCATGTGTATCTAAGTCAATAGAGTGTCCATAATATTGCTATTTTAGTTTTTCAAAGAAATGTTTGTTAAAAGAAAGCTCATGGCGATAGCTGGATTTGAACACCCAACCTCTTGCTTATAAGCAAGTCACTTAAACCATCACACCACTGACGCAGTCTACTGTTTGTTTTACAGTGCATTAATATAATTATATCGTTATTAATTTCTTTAAATACACGATTCCATATTATCTTCCCTATTAATCAAATATTGAAAGTATGCTTTTGTCTACTCCGATAACGAACGTATATTAAGTAAGACTTTGATGCTTAAAATGTTTAGGGAGAAATGGAATACTGGTGTGTATTTTTTCTTTAAACTACTAATAACAGCAATATACAGTTTACATAATATGTTTATATTCTTAAATAAATATAGTTTATGACCTTCAGATCCATTAAGCTCCTCTTCTTTTTATGCTCATCTACTAAAATTTCTCTTCAGTTGTAAAATTCCATATAAATATTCAATACTAAGCGGATTAAAATGTGCGCAGTAAAGAGATTAAATGATTACATCTTTCCACTACTGACCAATGCACCGTGAGTGCCCCTGTCGGTCATTTTGGCCAGCCAATCACGTTATGCGGTACGGCGCGGTGGTGCCTTTAAATAGCTGCATCTGTAGATAAAAAGTGTAGGGGTTTTGTGAATTTACTGGGACAATTTATTAATAGTAGGAGTAATCGCGTTATGGCTATTGGCTATTAGAAAATCAATCAATCAGCAATGCGCACACACAGATTCAATAAATGAGATTCATTTATTAATACATAAATTGTGCATATACAAAAGTCTGCCTGGATACAGATTGCAAATCTTACTGTGAGGGTTATCAAAATGCAGGGTGTATAATCACAAAGAGATACAAAACACAAAGAGATGCAAACAAAGAATACCATTCGGCTATACTATCGTTATACTACTGTAAACAGTACTCAAAAGTAAATAAATTAATCATATGAACTGAATTGATATCAACTTGTGTTGAGGTAACAACTGAATTCTCGAGATGTAATGTAGAACATTGGGTTACTTATCCAGATATGGATTCGTATATCCCGGCACGGACACCAAAGACCAGCTAGCAGCTGCGTCCAATCCCTGCAGTGTTCAATAGGCGTTGTACCGGCATCCTCTGGCTCCCAGCCAATCACTTGGGGTGCAGCTTTGAGTCAAATGAATTAGGAGGAGAGATTTCTGCTGTGGCGACGCCTCTGACAGTGTCTCTCTCACGGATCTAATAGTAGTCCGGCTGACTAGTAGAAAGTCCCTATGCATAGAAGCTGACTGCGGGTCTGAGCAAGTCACTCTTTAGGGGAAGAAACCCGATTCGCTTCCAGTGTAGCACTGCTGCTGAATAAAAACTTATTCAGGTTGTCGACAAGAGTCCAAACGTATACTCCGGTAATCAAGCGAAGCGCAAAAGTTGGCATTGGCTAGTGATTTAGGTAGAGCATTTCCCAGGCCGAAACTTTGCTGAAACAAGGTTCCAGTCCCTATACAGACAACACTGACCGTCACATGATTGTCTCTGAGGGTGTGAAAACTGGCCAGGGGAGCAAAGTTTCTGAGCTGTGCAGTGTCTTTTAGACCAGAACCAAGACAGGTGATGATTGGTTGAACGTTAAGCAGGCATTTCAGACCCACCTAGGGTTACCGCGCCCTGCAGTTTCCTGATTCGTTGGTCAAGGTGAGAGATGAGTAACAACGACCTCTTACATCTATAACCATAGTCCAGATGTTCCCAAGAATCTCACAGACAGATGGGTGCCAGGAATGGCCATTGAGCATGATAGCCAAGCATGGCTGGGTGCATCCTCATTTGGGAGCTATCCGAGAGAAAACACCTTAAATCAGAACTGTGTGAATAGCTTCTCTGTGGTGCACAGGATGAGAGATGGGGTCTCATTTAGGAAAAACCAGCAACACTTAATTCTGTCTTATTAATAAGCATTGCTGCTACAGAAGCATAAGTAGAATTCCTGAGTATACAGTAGTTTAGAAAGAGAACAGGTAAATGTTTATTCCATGCTGAAAAGAGAAATAAAGAAACTCAATGTTTTGGCTGTGGAGCCTTCTTAGGGTGAAGCCTTCTTCACCTGGTTGAGTGCACACACACAAGACACCTCCATAGCTGTCACTGCTTTTCTGTCACTTCCGACAAGCCTACACACAAAATCTTTGCAGATACCTGCATCTCTCTCCTGATCAACCAGTCTACAGCACACACATTTATTCAAAGTGGACTCGGAACGTAGTAGGGACAAGGCCTATTATTACACCTACTGTAGAGTTAAATGCTATTAAAGGATTTTGTCATGGTCCAAACTCCTCATGTAAGCTCTTTTAATTATTAATTGCATTATTTCCTGGTATGCTTTGTTTTAGTTTCCCTATTTAATTTTACAACTTCCTGCCTTCGGCGCTCAGCTTTGGTACATGGTAGCCGATGGCCTGCCTAACACCAGGCTTTGGAAGTAAGCCTGAGGGCAAAGGCCTGTTTACACTCCCCGACCCACTGAGCCGAGGCTTTGAAGAGAGCCTAATATTTCCTGGGTTCTCGTCCTGTCTCGTCATTGTTCCTATTCGTCTGCGTCTCCTGATGGATCTCTCGGTTAGGGACTTATTAACTACATCCTGACTTCCCCTTGAACTTCCCTGGATATGTTTGCTTTTGGAGTTTCCACGCACTCCTGCATGAACATCCCTACTTCACTGTGAGCACCAATAAACCCTGTGTGTCTTCCCTGAACCCTGTCTATGGTCCTTTTTCTGGAATCGCCATCTCACATAGGGTTTAAACACCATCCTCCACAGGAGACCAACCTGGCTTCTGTAACAGGATTCTAATACTCTTTGTGTGCCTTTGTGTGCCTTGACCAAATATCCTGGCACAGGAATGTGGCCCCTTTGATAAGAGACATCATAAAGTTGTATCAAACTGACCAGTGTAATGATATATAGTGAATATGGACTTTGTCAAGTCTGTACTTGGTTTTTCTCAAAACCATGGGTCCAATGTCACTATCCATTAATGAAAGGAAGATACACCTATTAGGATCTGCATGGTGGGTACCAGAACCAAACCTGATAGAATTTCAGCCAAACACCAACTTGTGATGTTGTTCCTTAAAAACAAGGTCCCAACTCCTTTTCAGCGGTTAATTCACTGGCTTCTCTCTCTCAACAGTACAGAATTCTATCCAATATATTCTTTCTGAGACAAAAGAAGTCTTGTGTTTATGTACCCACTGTTATTTTCAACTGATCAATGAAATTAGGCAGTTGGACTCCTGTTATGTTGACATCCTAAATATCCAAGTCAATATCTGAACAAAGCTACAGCTGGAAACTAAGTTCTCCCTACTGTCTACCTTTTGACCAGATCACAGCAGGTCAAAATGTACACAGACTGTTTTTGAAGACCAAAGTTCACCAGTGCTAACTTTGGCAGAGCTACATGAGGGTCAACACAAGGCAAAGCTCTCTCTCTGCTCAAGGATTTTCTCAGCACAGAACAGCTGTAAGTTGGAACACAGACCAACCCCATGCTCCGTCTTATCAGTGTAACTCATCAAGGACATCTGGCCAACTTATCTTTGAGTGTAAACTTCTTTATTCACTTTATAATTCTCAAGAGTGCAACTATTATTCCAAACACATTTGATGTTTATTTGATTGTAAATGTATATTTACCTTTGTCTTGTGAGAATATAAATGTGATTTAATTATATGAAACTAATAGAACCTATGAGGCAGACCATAACATGTTATAATCGATGTATGTTACTGTAACTTTGATTATCTTTGTAATCCCTGAGTGAACGATCAGCCTTTGTATCACAGCAGATTGTTTCACAAATACATTCTGATACATTTGTTATGCATGTTTTTGGTTTTATACCAAAAAAGTATATACTCGATATTTAGAATCCATTTCTGAGACTGTAAATGTTGTTTGATGGGTTCCTAAAAGTCATTAAGTACTATCGCAATTTACTGTCATAATTTCTGTTTGTTAATTGAAACCTGTATCACCTACAAAGTTCTTCACTAACATGGATTGTTGCTTTAAGAGAAGCTGTTTTCTTTTTGTCTTGCTCCCCTAGAGAGGCATTGCAGACACCCTGAGGAATGAGAGCCAATGCTGTCCCTTCAAGAGAAGTCAGAGAGGCCATATAAATAGGATCACCCACAGCTTTAGCTTATCATACAATTCCCTACAGCTTTAGCTTCCCAAACAGACACCTGCTGAAGGCCTGTCACATTCACTTATTTCACTTTTATGAAGCTGCTTCATCTAGTTTAATGAAATTCATTACAGCATTGCATTTACTTTTGCAATTCGTGCACTGAATTAATAATTGTTGTAAATAAGTGTAGTTTTAGAATTAAAACAAGTTTAATTTGATCATATACCAAAAAGAAATCACTATATATGACAAATCAAATGAAGTTTGCAACAACAAAATCTAAAGGGAATAGATACTGATGGAGATATTTAGAAATATGTGAAAAATAAAACTAAAAAAAACAAATAGGCGTAGTGAAAATCATTTTTTATACTATTGATTTAGCCTATATTTAAACAACAAAGTATTATGCTATGGTGACTGAAATGTAAGATATTGTAGGTAATGCTTAACTTCAGATTGTTATTTATGATTGGGATTGCATAACGATCCATGTGAAGCAATAAAAGAATAGCAAAACTAATGCTACACTCCAAAATACATTGTTGGACCATGAATAATAAAATAAATAAAAAAATATTTTGTTGTTATTATAAATTTTAAGAACCTTAGAAATCTGGCAAATTCAATTCTAAATAAACAATATTCACCACATACTTATAGAAAATAAATATAGCAGGTAGGAAATGACAGAATTATATAAAATGTGAGATATGTGAGTTCTTTTTATTTTTTTACTGTTGTATTAATGTAGTTGTAAATCAAATTCAAATATTACAAGACAATTACATTCTCAAAATAAATAACACAACAATACAATAATCATAATATGACAAATACATACAATTGGTGTGCCCCAGAGTCCTACTTCCAATGAGCATTGAAATGAATTCTTCCTTTGCACAGACCAAAGAGAGAAACAACATGTGTTTTAATGAAAATGGGTATTACTCAGAACCAAATCTCTCTTCTTTCAACACAAATGCCCAGTTTTCTAAAACGCATCACCTTTTTTTGCTCAAGTATTATGAGAATAGCAATAGGAAGTTTCCTAAAATAAATTACACAACAGGCTCTCTACAGTAAAGTTTAGATTACCTATCCAGAAGTATTTCTTCTGATGTTTTGGAGGAAGGGTGATGATAATGTTCCTTTTTCTTTCTCCCCTTTTTTGTTTTTCTCTCATCTGCTTCTATTGTTTTCTGTCCTGTTTTCCACATAATTTCTGTTTCTTCCTATGGAGGCTGTTTCAATACCTCCCAAAGAATGTCCAGTTACTCTTGAATAATTAAATATTTATTTTGGTGTTTCTAATGTTTTACAGTTGTAACAGCGAGGCTTATTAAAATACAGGAATTAAGGTTTCTGCTCCCTTGCCAGTCCCTCTCTCATTCATCTCAATGGTGCTTGATACCGAGAGAGGCCATTCCATTTGGCTCACAATTAAGGTTTTTCTAGCTGATAGAGTGTCCTGATAAGGAGCAACTCCCAATTCCTGATATTCTCCAGCAACCTTAATAAATGTTAATCCCTGGTGCCTAAAGGTCTGAGATTCCAAGGGAAAGTGTTATTCAAAATTGGTTTACGACCCTAAGGTCAGAGGGCATGGTTACTCATCATCAGCCAATCAGGAACTAGTAGGACAGGTTAACCCCACGTGGGTCTCGGATGCCCATGAAACTTTCAACCAATGAACGACCTGCATTTCCTCCAGGAAAAACAGGCAACACAGAGAGCCTGTAGCATAGTTCCGAAGGGCAGCACAGTTCCCCAAGGGAACACAGTTCCCAAGAGCAGGACATTCTCGCAGCGCACCTGCTGGACATTCAGCCTCATGGCTCCACCTGAGCATCCTCAGACTCAGCCCAGACCACCATGTAATGGCCAGTTGTTCTAAACTTTCCTTTGTTCTAAGAGTTAAGGACAGAAATTGCCAGCACGTAACCAAAGGATCCAACTGAGGTTAGCATCAGCAGCAAGCCTCGTGAACAGGTCGAAACTGTGGACAGCTGAATCACTATTCAGAACTAGAGCTTCATCAGGAACGAACTGACCTTCTTCCTGACCTGCTGGGACCCGCAGTCATTTTTCTGCTGTGCACAAACTCTGCTAGTTTCAGCCAACACTAACTAGCTGGTTTTCAGAGAGCATCAGCAGCGAATTGCCGCAGGAATCTCCACCACGTCGCAAGCTGCAAAGCACGGCCTGGCACCGAGCCAGAGAGCGCCGATTGGACAGCAACAAGCTTGCCCCTGCTTCTTTGTGCCTGCAGGAGATCTGAATCCCCACAGATTGGATGAGTATTCAACATTCTGCATTACCGCTTGAGAATTCAATTGTTACCTAAACCTGAGTTGATATCAATTTAATTCCTAAGAGTTATGTACTTGTTTTGAGTATCTAGTGTAGAAGTTGTAACCAACTTCATTTACGAAATGGTCTAAATAAATGATATACTGAGTGTATGTCCTCTTGGTATGTGTAACTCTTCGTGACTGAATGAATATATACATCTTGTATTCTGCTAACCGTCTCGACAAGATCTGTTATGTTTATATGTACATTTTATGTATTAATAAATTTATTGTTGTGTATTAGTACCCGTGTGTGTGCGTTGTTTGAGTTAACCCGCAAGGTTGGATTCTAATACCATCAAAAGAATCATTTTGTGACTTACTGCTACAATTAAGAATTGTCCCAGTAAATGCACAACCCCTACATTACTGATGCCTCGTGAGAGGATACTACAAAGTGAACCAGAGTAAATCATTAGAAACTCCCTTAAATTATTTGAATATAACCCTGTGATTACTTGCCTTTCACAGGTAGGCAAATATTTAAAAAAATAACCTGTCTAGCTTTCTGAATAGTTTGCTTCTTGTGTCTGAGAATGGTATTACTAGATTTAGTGCAAAATGGATTTCATAAGTTTTTTGATAACATGAATAATGACAGGTTGGTTCTTGTGTGTTGTGACCTTTTTTCTACCTCTTTAACAATTTAATTAATCAATATGACAAACAATCAAACACAATTTCATATTTAAAAAGCAATATAGAAATATTAAGAATGCTTTAAGAATATAATAGGGTTTATTACTGATAATAGATTTCAAAGTGAAAATGGTAGAAAAGGGGTACAAAGAAGTTCATATGTTGTACATACAAATGATAAAATGTCATGCTGGTTTATCAAACATTATACTAAAGTAAAAAAAATAGTTTAAAAAGTAAAATTGCAGATGTACATTCCATAACGTATGGATCATATGACCAAATGTACCTATAGTAAATGATTCATTTCATTTTTAAATCCACTGCAATCAGTCTTTGGAAGTAGAAAGAAATATATTGAAAACAGAATTTTTGTTATTGGCTGCCTACTTGAAAAAAATCAATCAAATAATAATAATAATACTTTCATATTATGTAACATGTAGGGTATCAGTTAATTAACATAACTATAAAATAGTGGTTTAAACCTAATGTGTATTGAAAGCATAGTAAAATACAGTAAATTGAAAACATGACTTAGTATGATTCAGTGGGACTACTGCACATTAATACAGGATCTGAATTTCATTGTAATGATCTATTGCAGAAAATGTTAATTCACTTGTGTATATTGAAACACTCAATGAGCTTCTCAAACTTGCTTTTCTGACAAATCTAAATGTCTATTTTTGGATCCTGTAGCCTCCTCCTTCTGTTTGAAGCTGAATGAAAGGAATAATATTTAATAGCACCTACCTTAATTGATGAATCATGGATAATACTACAAAATAAACAGTTTGCAATATTTGGAATCAAACCTTCCTAAACCTCTAACTTCCTCTAGTTAGTCAACAACTATGAGTTCCCATTCAATAAGAGACATAGCTATAAAGGAACTAGTAAAGGTTTACTGCATGTTGAAACAAGAAGAAAAAAAGAGTATGACACCTGAAAAAGGCTCCACAGCCAAAACATTGCGTTTCTTTTCTTCACTTTTCAGCATAGAGTAAACCTTTACTTGTTTCATTGCAGCCTACACACGTTGACGCAGCTACCTGCTTTAAATATATCTTTTCTATAGCTCAATGTAATGACCATCACTTCTTCCTTAAAAGAAGCCATCTATACTTGCTGATATCATACATGTTTACGTTTTACTGCTGTATCACTATAGTAACAAGTGCTTTCTTTGATGTGTCATTCATATTACATGTGTCAAGAACATTTTTTCAGAACTCCAGGATTTATTTTTAAAATCTTGTCCTAGCAGTCCCTAGCAGGGCTTTCATCTGAAGCTGCTATATTACCCTTGTATCAGTAGATAAATGATAGATCCTTAGATGAAATAGAAATTGTTGTACAACTGCAGCCATTCAAAATGGCCAGCAAAAGCCCATACTGTGCAAAATTATCTGCAGATTAGCACATTATACTGCAGTGTGATTGGCTGGCCAAAATTATATTTTGAATGCTATATTATAATTATGATAAAACTATTTGATCTTTAAATTGAATATATCGCTGGCTCTATGATTTTATTTTAGAACTAGAGTAATGTCACGCCCTCTACTCACCGCATTCTCACATGGAAACGCACCCGCACTAATTACACCCCAGCCCTGAGCACTTCTGCCAAACGACACCACCCCTGCAAAGCAGCCAACCACGACACTTCTTCAGTCAACGCACCTTCTTCTTCACACAGTACCTAAACCCCTCTGAAGCCTCTGCTCTTCGCCAGGTATTGGTTGTACTTTAGTTCACCTGCCTCGCATTCTGACTCCTTGTTACCTACTACAGAACTCCACCTCGACTTTGCCTATTGTTTTGCCCCATGGATTTGGAAACTCACTCGTTGTTCTCCTACTTCTGACCTCTGGATCTGCCTACTCAACTTCGACCTCAGCCTTGCCCTTCTCTGGTTTGGATGCCTTTTTCCTCACAGACCTCGGAACCCGACTCGGACTTCGCCTCTCGTTTTACTCCTTAGGTACCGCATAGGGACCATCCTCCCGTTACCTTAGTGGGTCATACCTGACAAGTAATTTAAGAAAAATATTTTAATGTGGCAGCTCCCCTTTAAAAATTAAGAAGTTTATTTTGTTGGAACAACCATAACTGTTACAGAAGTGAGTGAAACTTTACATAATTTGTTACAGCTATGATTTTTAATAAAAATAATAACTCCTGTCACACCCCTTTTTAAGCTCTTTTGGGTTCCTTTTCTTCTTCTTTACACACACTCTCCTCCGAGAATGGTGATCACACTGGCCCCCTCATCATGATAATAGGATACTTGACTCCACAATCCATTACGTCTGGGCCCTTTGCCTTCGGAATTTCAAGTTCATCAAGTTCATCCTGTTGTCCTCACTGCTAGGAACTTCCTGCTTCCAGATACAAACACAGAGCCTCCTGCTCCTACTCCTTTAGGCTCACTGTCCCAGCCCTGACGTCCTCTTCTGACACCAGGTTGAGCTACACAAACACACACTAACTACATCACCAAGTCTCTTCTGCACTACACACCATGCCGAGACCCAATACACTGACTCTTTCTCACGCATCTAGGTTGTGAACTCAAAGCTACCGGCACACCTCACATCGTTCTAGCCACCACTATGTTATATCGATGCAACTGCCAGTGCACCGCCCTGTACCCAGCCACCACTCTTTTATCTCCCAGAGGGCTGTAGCTAAATAAATCCCACTCGCTTCCCCGATACCATGTATTGTCAGGGGGAGGGTCCTTTTACCACACAAACCACTGTGGTCCACCCACACTAACTCATTTATCAATTCAAAACTCACTCATACAGCGGACACGACAGCCCTGCTCTCACACCCTAACAGGATGCTGTCCCTTTAAATCTTTCGGTGATCTCACAAAGCTCTGTCTCTTCTATCAGTCTCCTCGAGGCCTGACATTCTCACTCTTTTCCTCGCAGGCTATTCCTTTCACAATCCCATCCGTGATTGTCTTTCTTCTCCACCCCCTCATGGGGTTACTGCAGCGGCTAATCCAGTCTGTGTTCACTCATACACAGTGGCATGCTCTTCTAACATCCCCCTGACTAGTAGCGTCTCACACCCACTACTGTCATACTTCAGCCCAGCTCTCTCACAGCAGATCCTCTGCATTTGACCTCTCACCACTGCAGCCACAGCATGACTGAGGTCCTGTTGGATCTTTCCCTTCTTCCAGGAAATATTCAGTCTAGTTTTTAACCACTGAAGTGGAAATCTAATAAGTAAATTGATTCTTAAAATGTAGAGCGCTTTGCAAAAAATATATTGGTGCTTTTAGATAATATATTTCAAGGATGTAATTGCTGTGCTACAGTACGTGCAGAATTTTAGAAAACAGTACGTCAACAAAGTACACTGTTTAGGTTACTTTAGAAGACAATGTACCAAAACAATATATGCTGTCTGGGTCGTTAGAATTAGCCAAAAGTAACTGATTAGCTTTGAATAACAAATCTAGTTCTTCTTCTCTCGCTCTATGATGTAATCTGTTTTGTCTTAGGGAAAGGGGAAGTTTTGAAGGGACAAAGCACTGAGCTTTTTTACAGCGCAACGTCTTATAAAAACCCTGTACTGCTTGTAACAAATTGAGTCTCTGGTCAGCACTTTGCGAAGTGGCAGCAGGGCTCCCAATATTGCAACATTGAAATAAAGACCTTACTCAGGTAGAACTCTCTCTTGTGGCTTCCTTGATAGTTATATTTCCATGACAATTTGGGGGCTCGTCCGGGATCACAAACCTGAATGCGAACGGCTGCTGAAACTCCATCCGGACCCGGACAATTTTAGCAAAATTGGATGAACCTCGGAGGATAAACTGTTTATCCTTCCAGAGACACGTCTGGAGAATTGGCAGCTGTCTGACGTCAGTAAGTGATCCTTAAAAATTAATAGTTTGAGAAGCGAGCCACAGGGGTGTTCTCACGCGAGTTTGATGAGTCTGGGACTCATATAGAGAACTTATCTTAACATAGACGTGTGGTTTTTGCTCTGCGGAGTAGTTAATGTGATAAGGTTCTAAGTAAGGCACCGATCGGTAAAAATGGGAAATTAAAATTCAAAGACGAAAATGGGACCGAGCAGTCCAGCAAAAGTACATGTACGACAAATTCAGAGAAACAATTATAGCCTGGGTTAGAGAAAACAAATGTTTTATGTTCATGAACTGTAAAGCTAGGGTAATAGGTGTAAGGGAACTTAGATTAAATGATATAATAAATGTGAATACTGTTAATGACAGGAGTAAAAACCAGTTCTAATGGTTTACAACAAGACTTAAAATGAAACTATACAGATGCAGCCATTCAAAATGCGCGGGCGATACCGCATTATTTTGCGGTACGCTGTACGCAGTCTACCGCAAGCTACCGGTAAATACCGCGAGTTACCGTAAATTCTCCTATAATACGACAAGCAAAATAATATTATCCGGAATTTCCACAAGGTGGAGCTAATAAAGCTCAACCTCTCATGTTTGAGCTGTGGCCATCAAAGTCTTTAACGAAGATATTACTAATAGTATTAATAATGAATGACCTTGGACAAGCTGTAAGTGTAAACTCAAAGTATTGCCCTGGTCAACATTCTTTTTTTTCATTGACCGTCTTTGTAAAAGTAACACCACAGCATTTCGCAATCACGCATTTGTTTCCAATCATGCAAAGTACAGTAATTTTTGAGAATCGATTCACCATGCCTTTCACATGCTCATAAAAGAGATTGATTTAGGAACATAAACATATTACCGTATGCAAACTGTACTGTATACAGTATGTATATGTATACTTAATGTCTTAACTGTGCCCGTTTAAGTATTGAATATTTATATGGAATTTTACCACTGAAGGGAAATCTTAGTATCTGAGCATAAAAAGAATAGGAGCATATTGCAACGCATGTGAAGGCCATAAACGATATTAATTTTGGAACATAAACATACAGTATATGGCTGGTCTCGGTACTTTAAAGAAAACATACACGAAACATGGTTTCATTATGACCAGTATCGGTCTTGAGATATTTTTAACTTGATTTACAGTATTTGAGAGGTATGTCTTGACACTGATACTACGTAAATACTGCTCACGTATATGTTTCTAGGTTTATATTATGCATTTCATACAGTCAAATTACTTTTGAGCAACTGATAAGAAGCGCGAAACGGTATGCCCAGGGCGTTTTAGTTTTCGTTTTGTTTTAATGCAGTGCAGTGGATTGATTAGAGATATCAAGTACATACAAGTCATTTTTTAAATGTTGTAGTTCGTCTTGTAAAAATGTTACGAGTACATCATCTATCAACAATTACACAGGTTCTGTTTCCATATTGCGGATTTTGGTTACGTAATATTATTTTCTAGATTTCACGTTGTGAATATATGATTTGGGCAAACAGAGCCGCAAAGAAGTACATTATGGGTTGTTGTTTTGTTTTTTTTGCAGTTTTATCTAGAACAAGCGATGCTTAAACCTTTGTCTGATTCTTGTGAAACTATCCACACGACAGTTACAGTACCTAGGAGTTGACTTCAGTGATGTCACTGATGGGATGTTTCTAAAAATCCATCCTCTGTAAAACGTCTTCTCTAGTTGTCCTGCATATGTATTCGCTAATGAAGCTGTGTGTTCTGAGCCTGGATCTCTACATTTCTGTATGAACCAGCTTAGAGGGCTAAAGACAGCTTGTGTTTAAATTGAGTGTAAGGTAATTTATGTTTCTAAAGTCATGGTCAGCATTTATTATTGTACTGTGCTGTAAACTTGTTCTGTGCCTAGTCACATTATTTTATAGCGTTTTTATAGTGTTGTCAAATCTGGTGGCGCTGTGTGTTAGTTTCCTGACTCCCATGTCACATGGTCTGTGATTGAATCCCATGGAACTATGACTTTATTTTTTAACAAACATTTCTTTGAAAAAATGAAACGTTTCCCTTGGTCAGAGATTAAATAAAACCTCACTCGCACCAAACAAATTTATATTTCTAAATATCACAACATGATCGAATTTAAGTCTTTTTAATAACAATGAATAGTCACCTATGCGTTACAAAATAAACATTTATATTGATTTGAATCGCGTTTTGATTTAAATCGTAAACGCGTGTTTAAATATATGTGTTTAAAAGCGATATACTGTATAAAAGCGCTGATTCTTATGGAGTGTGTTCCGCCGGGGGTTCAAAAAAATTTCTTTTTTAATTGCGTATCTAAGGAAAATTGCAGTATAACTTTGTTCATGCACAAACAGTGGCATGTTACATTATAATTTGGGTGTCTCCTCTTGCCAGAAAGCTCTAAATTGCAACGTAAATTGCAAAAATGCACTTGGAATCTGTCCAAGCCCTCCTACGAAAATTATTTAAACTGCGACACTGATCATTCATCTCTAGTAAAATTTATTTTATATAGCGTTTTAAGCGAATAGGTAATTAGATTGCTCATAAACCTAATCACTTTTTCTACAAAAACACAGCATGATTGCTCTCTGAAAATGCTTTTCCTTTATATTTAGGCTCAGATTTCAACTATAGATCGTATTAATATAAACTTTCTTGGAAAAATGTATTTTATGTAAACCATGTTTGCTATTAATTCATTTAGGGCTAAAATACGTTCATTGTCTTCCAATCGAGTCGAGTTGACATTGGAAGCTTGCCACTCCCGGACTGTTAAACCAACGCATTAGCATGTTAAAGCGATTCTATTGAGGAGCTCAGCTACCACTTAACACTGTACTTCCTACTTTGAAAATACCTGTGAAACCGGTTTAATTCATCACAGCCAGCACTCCGGCAGAGAGGGGGTTGAGTTAAGTAGAAGCAGGCGAGATTTCCAGCGAAAGACACCCCCCCCCTCAAAAACCCAGTAAGCAGTAATGCTTTAAGTTGAAAATCGAGGTGGATTTTGAGGATGATAAAGAGGATAAACTGGGATGGGAGGAGGGTTTGGTTTTGCATAAGGGGTGGGATTATGATAATTGGAGGAATTTGCAAGATTATAATGGTTTGATATATTTGATTTTGTATTGTGGTCGTTATCTATGTTTTTGGTTGGTATTATGTTTATATGGTTGTTTTTGTTGGTTGGTTGTTATTATGGTTATTAATAATACGATCTATAGTTGAAATCTGAGCCTAAATAAAAAGAAAGCAAGTGATTAGGTTTATGAGCAATCTAATTACTTATTAGTTTAAAACGCGATATAAAATAAAGTTTATTATTAATTTGCTAGACAGAGCGGTGAACATTATTATGCATAAGACAAAGATAACGAAATCTGTGTACGCTGTAAGGTTTTTACTTCTTAAACTTTTAAAATACACGTTTCGAACAGAAAGAAATCCTCTTCCTGGTACAGTACTGTATGTATAGCAAACCAGCACGTCTTTTTTCCTCCAATCAGAGGGGTGTCAGATGGTGTCAGCCAATCACCATTCTGAAGCCCTACCATAATCTCTGGTATGGGGAGACCCCAGAATTCTG
Source organism: Lepisosteus platostomus (assembly GCF_059453375.1). Lineage (NCBI taxonomy): Eukaryota > Metazoa > Chordata > Actinopteri > Semionotiformes > Lepisosteidae > Lepisosteus > Lepisosteus platostomus. The sequence goes on from NC_142611.1 coordinate 24,964,943, forward strand.
TCCCATAGTTTAGACAGATGATAGATACTTTTATTGATCCCGTGAGGGAAATAAAGTAAATAATTTTCATTTTAGGAAATTATTAAACGCTCGGTTAAAAGCAAAGGAGATTGTCTGTTATAGTGGACATAAAAACAAGAGTTCGCTGGCATTATATCCTAGAAGACACAGACCAGGAGAATGCCCGCAGCGTAAAAGAAAATGCCAGATGAACTGGGCGTTTGCCCAGCTTAGTTATAGTGGACATAAAAACAAGAGTTCGCTGGCATTATATAATTATACGAATTACACAAATATAATTATATCTTATTAATTTCTCGAGATACGCGATTCTTTTAATACAGTCTTTGCTGTGCTCTAGAGGATCCTTGTGATATTTCGAACTCTTGGTGAATGATAAGTGTCGCAGTTTAAATCATTTTCGTAGTTAGAAATTATGGAACGCTCTGTTAAAAGCAAGGGAGTTTTTATGTCCGTTGCAGTTCTTTTGAAACTGAACTTGTTTGAATTGACTGAGCTCCGTGCTGTACCACACAATGTCTGTTTTTTTTTTGTGCTGTCCTACTGTGCTTCCTACATTGAAAATACCCGTGAAACCGGTTTAATTCGTCACAGCCAGCCCTCCCGCAGAGAGGGGGGTTGTACTCGTTAATGTCTTAGCACAAAGCAGAAACTTCTTGGAAAGATTACAGATTTTAATCGTCTTTTTTCTGAACCAGGGAAAATCTGATCATGTTTCTCTATAACAATAATAAAAAACTTTATTTTACATATCACCTTTAAAAGTGGCATCTCAAAACAATACAGTAGATGTAAACCACAGATTACAAAGTAAATACCCAGACAAAAGCAAACGCGTTTTTAATAAGATGCTTTTATTCGTTCATAATCCGACGATCTCAGGAAGACTAATGGGGGTCTGGCTTTTTTTCTGGACAACCATAACTCTGGTCTTGTCCAGATTGACTGTCAGCGCCCAGGTCTGACAGTGCTGCTCCAGCCTCTGTTCTGTGGGCGACAAAGAGGAGGAAAGAGGAGGAACTCGATTTCTGTAATTAATGCAGATCAGTAAATCAAGGGACAAAACAGTTATTGCGCCCGGCTCCTCAATGGGCTTCGACGTGCTAATGCGTTGGTTTAACAGTCCGGGTGTGGCAATGTTTTTTATTATTGTTATAGAGAAATATGATCAGATTTTCCCCGGTTCAGACAAAAAGATCTGAAGTACTGTACCGTATACTAGTATGTCACTCTTCTCATCCCCTCTTTGCTAAATGGCTTTTGAATCGAGTCACGTGAAGACAGAGGTGAAACAGCCCTACACAGCCCTGTCGCAGTACACAAATATAATTATATCTTAATAATTTCTTGAGATACGCGATTCTTTTAATACAGTCTTTGCTGTGCTCTAGAGGATCCTTGTGATATTTCGAGCTCTGGTCGAATGATAAGTGTCGCAGTTTAAATAATTTTCGTAGTTAGAAATTATGGAACGCTCTGTTAAAAGCAAGGGAGTTTTTAAGTCCGTTGCAGTTTTTTTGCAACATGAATATAATTATATCGTTATTAATTTCTTTAGATACGCGATTCCATATTATATTCCCTTTTAATCAAATTCTAAAAGTATGCTTGTTGACTCCGGTATCACGTTAGTTAAAGACTTCGATGCTTAAAATGTTTAGGGAGAAATGGAATACTGGTGTGTATGTTTTCTTTAAAGTACTGAGACCAGCCATATTCTGTATGTTTATGTTCCAAAATTAATATCATTTATGGGCTTCACACGTGTTAAAGTATGCTCCTATTCTTTTTATGCTCAGATACTAAGATTTCCCTTCAGTGGTAAAATTCCATATAAATATTCAATACTTAAACGGGCACAGTTAAGACATTAAATATACATATACATACTGTATACAGTACAGTTTGCATACGGTAATATGTTTATGTTCCTAAATCAATCTCTTTTATGAGCATGTGAAAGGCATGGTGAATCACTGTACTTTGCATGATTGGAAACAAATGCGTGATTGCGAAATGCTGTGGTGTTACTTTTACAAAGACGGTCAATGAAAAAAATAATGTGGACCAGGGCAATACTTTGAGTTTACAGCTTGTCCAAGGTCATTCATTATTAATACTATTAGTAATATCTTCGTTAAAGACTTTGATGGCGACAGCTCAAACATGAGAGGTTGAGCGTTATTAGCTCCACCTTGCGGAAATTCCGGATACTATTATTTTGCTTGTCGTATTATAGGAGAATTTACGGTCTTTGTAATTTACCGTCTTTGTAAAAGTAACACCACAGCATTTCGCAATCACGCATTTGTTTCCAATCATGCAAAGTACAGTAATTTTTGAGAATCGATTCACCATGCCTTTCACATGCTCATAAAAGAGATTGATTTAGGAATATAAACATATTACCGTATGAAAACTGTACTGTATACAGTATGTATATGTATATTTAATGTCTTAACTGTGCCCGTTTAAGTATTGAATATTTATATTGAATTTTTACCAATATTCATATCTAATTTTACCACTGAAGGGAAATCTTAGTAGCTGAGCATAAAAAGAATAGGAGCATACTGCAACGCGTGTGAAGGCCATAAACGATAATAATTTTGGAACAGAAACATACAGTATATGGCTGGTCTCGGTACTTTAAAGAAAACATACACGAAACATGGTTTCATTATGACCAGAATCGGTCTTGAGATATTTTTAACTTGATTTACAGTATTTGAGAGGTATGTCTTCATATTGCGGATTTGGGTTACGTAATATTATTTTCTAGATTTCATGTTGTGAATATATGATTTGGGCAAACAGAGCCGCAAAGAAGTACATTATGGGTTGTTGGTTTTTTTTTGCAGTTTTATCTAGAACAAGCGATGCTTAAACCTTTGTCTGATTCTTGTGAAACTATCCACACGACAGTTACAGTATCTAGGAGTTGACTTCAGTGATGTCACTGATGGGATGTTTCTAAAAATCCATCCTCTGTAAAACGTCTTCTCTAGTTGTCCTGCATATGTATTCGCTAATGAAGCTGTGTGTTCTGAGCCTGGATCTCTACATTTCTGTATGAACCAGCTTAGAGGGCTAAAGACAGCTTGTGTTTAAATTGAGTGTAAGGCAATTTATGCTTCTAAAGTCATGGTCAGCATTTATTATTGTACTGTGCTGTAAACTTGTTCTGTGCCTAGTCACATTATTTTATAGCGTTTTTATAGCGTTATCAAATCCGGTGGCGCTGTGTGTTAGTTTCCTGACTCCCATGTCACATGGTCTGTGATTGAAACCTGTGAAACCAGTTTAATTCGTCACAGCCAGCACTCCAGCAGAGAGTGGGTTGTACTCGTAAAGTAGAAGCAGGCGAGATTTCCAGCAAAAGACACCTCCCCCTTCTTCAGGTGTGAGGGTCTTCTGCTCAGAATGAAATGCTAAAATGTAATGTAGGGTCTGAATGGGTTCAATTATGATTTGGGCTTGATTAAGGTCGCTGCCTTTCATCTAAAACCCTACTTGAATCCTTCTAAACTAAAAATCAGTGTTAGTGAGTTCTAAATAAAGAGGTATCCAGGTAACAGTTAAACGGGCGGACAGTCTGGGGAGATCGCCCGTTTTCCATGTAAATAGTTCCCTGGTTCCGCACCCCTTGGTGTTTCTCTCGCTCTCTCTCGGGTCACCTGATCATTAGCTCGAAAGATTTGAGTGCTTTGTGTATATTCTAATGGTAGTGGGGGCAGGGTGTGTGGGAACAGGTTTGGTTGAAATTGCATTGGAGATCTATGTTCTTCACACCTGAAACATTTTCTCTGAAAGCATTTTCTTCGCAGTTTAACCGATCTTGTTACAGCATGTTACAGTTTACTATTATTAACCATATTAATTTTAAGTGCTTAATGTAAAATCTTGTAAAAATATATTTTCATTGTTCAAATATACATTAAGTCTGACTATCATATAATGAGTTAAATACAAAACTAAAGAAAAAATAGGGTTAAATGTAATTCAAAATATTTTGCTAACAATGTTAACTGTTTATGAATAATAAAATGTATTAACTAAGGAGTAGGATGGCACAGTTGTTAGTATGTTTTTTGTTTTGTTTCTTTTTCATAAATACAACAGTAGTACCTGATGTCTCAGTGGCTTTCAAAATTAAATTATGCATGCAAACCTGTGAACTAAAAAGATAACTAAGATATCCATCCATTTATAATGGTAGTGAAGTGGTTAGCATTGCTATCTTGCAGCACTGGGGTCCTAGGTTCAATTCCTGCCATCCTGTGTGTGTGGGGTTTACATGTTCTCTCTGGGTTTCATGGTTTTTCTCCATATGTGTGATATGACTCCCTCTCGCACTCCAAAACATACTGGTAAGTTAATTGGTTTATGGGAAAACTGGCCCTGGTGTGTGTGTGTTTGTGTCTGTCTGTCCTGTGATGGACTGGCGCTATGTCCAGGGTGTATTCTGCCTTGTGTCCGTTGCTTACTGGGATAGGCTCCAAATCCTCAGTACTGGATAAAGAGATTAGAAATGGAAGTAAAGGCACTGTGTGGATGGAACTATACACAGTGTTAGAAACCCACTATGAAATGGCAGCATCTCACTGAGAATGAAATATTTTATAGTGCTGGCTTAAGGAAACAGCCTTTCCACCTCTCTTGCACATCAGTATCCGTACCTAGTTATTTAAACAAATTGTCTCTAATTATAAACATCTTAATATGCTGGCTCTGTGGATCCGCATCAGCTATGTTTGCCCATTCCTTCAATTCATGTGCATCCAACACACAGTTCAATGCCAGCAACTACACATAATCTAAAATACAATCCTTATTTCAGTATCTATGTAAACATATAGTCTGTTAACTTCATCATCTTCATCAAAAGTATGCCTAACCCCATTAGGAAGTGTTCTTGTTATAAGTGTATTCCTCAGCTTTCCCCAAATTATCTTCTTCTTGCCAACATCTCTAGTCTTTTATCCTGCAATAACTCAGCCAACACTTAAATCTCCAAAAGCTGCTTGTGTTAATTTCTTTAAATCACAAATATCATGTGTAAATACTGGCCATGTAATACTCTGCATTGTGGAATAATAGTTTATTTTAAAGGGAACTAGAGAAACTAAGAACTAGAGAAATCAAGAAAGGCTTTTTTTCTAGAATTAATAAATGCACATCCTGTTCACTGGGGAAATTAAATCCACACTGAGCAATCTCCAATATGTTCAGAATATGACAGCAAGAATCCTATCAGGGATGCATTACGCCTGTTTTCAAGTCCTTGCACTGGTTACCTATCAGATTTCGATATCCTCCTTATATACTGTCCTACATTATTGTATCACGTTATTATTGATCACCGAATTATTGTACTTGACATGACTTCATTCAGCCTTTCCTGAACGTCTATGACAGGCAGAGAGAGTGCTGTTTCTGGTGCGATCTTTTGCAGCTGACATTTCACTGTTTTAAACGAACAAGAAATTAGATTGCTCATAAATCACTTATTCTCTATAAACACAGCGTAATTGCCCTCCGAAAATCCTCTTTTTCTTGTTCGTTTTAGAGACCTTGATCGAAACTGATTTTAGATGTCAGAAAGGATTTATTTTCTCTGTATTTCCTACATTGCTTTGTCGAGATTTTAACTTTATATCTAACTTTATATCTAGGCTCAGATTTCAACTATAAATCGTACAGTAATTAATAGCAGTAAATACTGATGCTTTGCGCCCTCTTACCACAAAAATATATGTTTTGTAGTTGGGATTAACTTTATTTCGTATGCGTAGCTACTCCGATTCGGACACCGAACAGTTAAAGATGGCGGTAAATCAGACACCCAGAGGGGGGGGGGGGGGGCGTCTTCTCGCCTCCATAACTAAAATGCCAAATAGGAGTGGCTTAAGCGACATACACAGTCGTGTAACTGACAGTTTGAGGTAGCCTATCGTGTAAATTTCGCTTTGTTGCTGATAGGTTAAGCTTTCGAAACTCTGCCCCAAAGTCATGTGACTGATTTTTCGCCCTGTTTCGTTGGTTAAACGCAATGATCACAAGCACCACCATGGTAACTGGGATGTGTAGTTTTTAATTCCGTTTGAATTATAACTGTACGTACTGTCTTCATATTTGGCCAGGGCTTTAAAGAGAAGGCGCGCCAAAAAATGTCGGTGCCGTCGTCTCCGCTTTAAAGGTACCCCCGTGCTGGAAGAATTTGACCTCAGAACGTTTGCCCAGCGTAGTTATAGTGGACATAAAAACAAGAGTTCGCTGGCATTATATCCTAGAAGACACGGACCGGTAAATGCTTGATGAACTAGGGATTGGACAGTTTCCAAGTGCTTGTACAATCGATGGAAATGTTCAAATAAATGTGCAAAAGAAATAAACAAAATAATCATTTATTTCTTTATCATATTGGCTAGCTAATGTCCTCTCTTTGCTAGTTAGTGGGTGTGTTTCTGCGTTGGGTAGCAACGGGTGACTGTTCTCAGGCGGAAGATGTAAACAATAATTAAATGTGATAAAGTATAGTTTGGATGTTTATACATTCATGTTAATCGTATTCTTGATTTATTTCAATAAGTGTTCATGTTTCATTTGCTAACTTAGAGCATATTGTGCAATGAAGATTAAAATAGATGCATGACAAGTGACTTCCTTCTCTCAGTGGAAATTAAAAGGTAGCCTGATAAATTATAAGACAGTAAGAAAGGTTCCAATCAGGAGGAGACAATTCTTTCCATTTTTTTTGTTTGATTGCTGGTAGCAAACTGATCTGAGGATCTACTCCAGCTCTTTCTCTTTTTATCATACAGTAAATTTTATTTTCTTGCTTTCTGAAACACAATATAACAAAAAATAACCTCACAAACTCAAAGAAAAAATCCTTGCTCCCCCCCTCCCCTTGGCAGTACTTCCTCCCATGCTTTTAACTAAGGGCATCTAAAATACTGTCAAACAGCTACAATGGTATCTCTGTACAAGGCTTTGACTGTGTCAATCACAGCACCTACCGTTCCCTTACCAGCAACAACATGGATTCTAACACTCAGACATTAAAAAAAGTCAGGCCAAGAGAGAAAATACCGAGCTTTACAACATGCGGTACCAGTAACATTTTACCCACAGTAGACTCACCAACCAGATGTGTTTCAGTTTCTGTGATAAGCCTAGATTAATCATATCCTCTCCTCTAGTAGGAGCACCAAGTATAAACATGTAACCTCCCTATTAAAAATAATGGCAAAACAGAAGTTCACTCTTTCTAGAACATACCTTCCTATGGACACTCCTAAAATGTATAAAATAGTGTCCACAGCATCTCATAATAGAGGCAAATGGGGAACTACAAACTCATTTCATACAATGCCATCCATGAGGGGTTAAATACACCCTGAGAGAAATTAATTTCTGGATAATTCAACGGCTGTGATTTCTGGAATATGTATTATCCCAAATATTTTCAAAAGAAATTGAATCATTTCAATGAATCTGTGCCATTCAAGTACCTGCTCCAGACAGTAACCACTGCTAAGGATTTATATGAAGCTTGCATTAAAAGACTTTAAAAAAATGTCATGTTCCCATAAAAAAGTCATGCCTTGGAGTATAGACCCCCAAAGGAATGCCATAGACTCAAACTGCAAAATAAACACATAGAGAAAGAAATTATTTGTATTGTAATTGCAAATCCTGGTAATGTATGAGTGATTGGTATGACTTTCCTCATTACAAATCTCTTATTAGAATTTAAATTTCTCTGTAACTCCAGGTCAGAACAGAGAAAATGTAACTGCCTTAAGGAGTTTACGATTATGAAAAATAGAAGGATAAGCATGATACGTATGTCTTCTGTCATTTTCTAAGTCATGTTACTGAGCACCAAATCTTATTGAGAATATTAATCCATTTAAGGTTTATACCATTAAAGTAACGGTTTATTCCATGCTGAAAATGATGGTACCAGACTTTTTTGAGGCCTGTTTAATTGTGTCTGAAGTCTGATGTTGTAAATTTTATTGTTAAAAAGATCCATGAAAATGTCACTACTAAAGTTAGCTGGTACTGTTGGTATTGTAAGTGGCAAGTAGAGCTCATATTTTAGATTTTGTGTAGTTGCTAGCGTTGAACTGTGTGTTGGATGCACATGAATTGAAGGAATGGGCAAACATAGCTGATGCGGATCCACAGAGCCAGCATATTAAGATGTTTATAATTAGAGGCAATTTGTTTAAATAACTAGGTATGGATACTGATGTGCAAGAGAGGTGGAAAGGCTGTTTCCTTAAGCCAGCACTATAAAATATTTTATTCTCAGTGAGATGCTGCCATTTCATAGTGGGTTTCTAACACTGTGTATAGTTCCATCCACACAGTGCCTTTACTTCCATCCATTTCTAATCTCTTTATCCAGTACAGAGGATTTGGAGCCTATCCCAGTAAGCGACGGACACAAGGCAGAATACACCCTGGACATAGCGCCAGTCCATCACAGGACAGACAGACACAAACACACACACACCAGGGTCAGTTTAAATCTAACCTCAGAACCTTTCTTTTCAGAAGACTTAGTGTCTGTATCTGCTTCATTTTCTAATTTTGGTAGCACCTCTAACTGCTTGTCTTTGCATTTATGCATTTACTTTGTAATCTGTGGTCCTTTTATCTGTTTTTACATCTACTGTATTGCTTTGAGATGCCACCTTTAATGGTGATATATCAAATAAAGTTTTTTTATTATTGTTATAGGGAAACATGATCAGATTTTCCCTGGTTCAGAAAAAAAGATCTAAAGTATACTAGCTTGTCACTCTTCTCATTCCCTTTGCTAAATGACTTTTCATACTAATCTGATCAATCTAACTGCCAGTTTTCTGTGCTTTCTCTATCCTGCTAGATTTGCAATTATTCTGAAAATTTTCATCTTGAAATAACTCATTTCTAAATACCTTTTTCACTGTTAACATCTTGCAGCAACTCTGCGACAAAACATACACTCTGACAGTTCATCCTGCTACCAACATTAAATAAAACAAATCTTAAGATTTCTATATTTATGTCTTTATTTAGTGGTTTCATTAGTGACAAAGGCTAAACTTTCTTGGGAAAATGTCTTTTATGTGTTGCGGAAAAAACTGACTTGCTTTAACAAAATATGTTTACAAATCCTTTCACCTGGCATTTTCGTAGTTATAAATTATGGAACGCTCTGTTAAAAGCAAGGGAGTTTTTATGTCCGTTGCAGTTCTTTTGCAACATGAATATAATTATATCGTTATTAAATTCTTTAGATACGCGATTCCATATTATATTCCCTTATTATATAATCAAATTCTAAAAGTATGCTTGTTGACTCCGGTATCACGTTAGTTAAAGACTTCGAAGCTTAAAATGTTTAGGGAGAAATGGAATACTGGTGTGTATTTTTTTCTTTAAAGTACCAAGACCAGCTATATACTGTATGTTTATGTTCCAAAATTAATATCGTTTATGACCTTCAGATGCGTTATGCTCCTCTTCTTTTTATGCTCAGCTACTTAAATTTCCCTTTAGTGGTAAAATTCCATATAAATATTCAAAACTAAGCAGGTTGAAATGTGCACAGTAAAGACATTAAATGATTAAATCTTTTCACTACCAACCAATGCACCACGAGTGCCCCTGTCGGTCATTTTGGCCAGCCAATCACTTGCCCTGCGGTGCCCTACGGTGCCCTGCGGGTTGGTTACTGTACCGCGGGTTTTTACCGCTCATTTTGAATGGCTGCATCTGTATATACATGTGTTATACCAGTGATTAGTTGTTGCGATTCCTCAAAGGTTCAGTCTTAGTGTTTATACATTGAAAAAACATATGCATAAACTATGTTAATGTCAGTGGTTTTACAATAAATGCAATACGCATTTTTCCATTTGTGGAATAGTTTGTCTAGCATATTTTTAAGTCACACTGTTAAACTATATACAGTGCCTTGCGAAAGTATTCGGCCCCCTTGAACTTTTCAACCTTTTGCCACATTTCAGGCTTCAAACATAAAGATATAAATTTTTTATTTTATGTGAAGAATCACCAACAAGTGGGACACAATTGTGAAGTGGAACGAAATCTATTGGATTTTTGAAACTTTTTTAACTAATAAAAAAATGAAAAGTGGGGCGTGCAAAATTATTCGGCCCCCTTGCGTTAATACTTTGTAGAGCCACCTTTTGCTGCGATTACAGCTGCAAGTCGCTTGGGGTATGTCTCTATCAGTTTTGCACATCGAGAGACTGAAATTCTTGCCCATTCTTCCTTGCAAAACAGCTCGAGCTCAGTGAGGTTGGATGGAGAGCGTTTGTGAACAGCAGTTTTCAGCTCTTTCCACAGATTCTCGATTGGATTCAGGTCTGGACTTTGACTTGGCCATTCAAACACCTGGATACGTTTATTTGTGAACCATTCCTTTGTAGATTTTGCTGTATGTTTGGGATCATTGTCTTGTTGGAAGATAAATCTCCGTCCCAGTTTCAGGTCTTTTGCAGACTCCAACAGGTTTTCATCCAGAATGGTCCTGTATTTGGCTGCATCCATCTTCCCCTCAATTTTAACCATCTTCCCTGTCCCTGCTGAAGAAAAGCAGGCCCAAACCATGATGCTGCCACCACCATGTTTGACAGTGGGGATGGTGTGTTGAGGGTGATGAGCTGTGTTGCTTTTATGCCAAACATATCGTTTTGCATTGTGGCCAAAAAGTTCGATTTTGGTTTCATCTGACCAGAGCACCTTCTTCCACATGTTTGGGGTGTCTCCCAGGTGGCTTGTGGCAAACTTTAGACGAGACTTTTTATGGATATCTTTGAGAAATGGCTGTCTTCTTGCCACTCTTCCATAAAGGCCAGATTTGTGCAGTGTAAGACTGATTGTTGTCCTATGGACAGACTCTCCCACCTCAGCTGTAGTTCTCTGCAGTTCATCCAGAGTGATCATGGGCCTCTTGGCTGCATCTCTGATCAGTCTTCTCCTTGTCTGAGCTGAAAGTTTAGAGGGACGGCCAGGTCTTGGTAGATTTGCTAGATTTGTAGATTTATTAGCATTTGTTTCTAATTTGCAGGGTTAGATTCTTTAAAGGGTAGGGCACAGGTACTCTCATTTCTTGTAAATAATTGCATATAACAGTATTCATCATTGTGTATTTGGTGGTTCTTTTAAAATTTGTAAATAATTATATGATTTTCACTCTAACTTCTCTACTACCTGGGAACAAAGAAAACATGTACCTACGGGTGTTACCTCTCATTAGTCCCTAACAAAATGAGATGTGTATTTATTAATTTTTATTATTTGCCTGCAAGTATCAAGTACCAGGAACTGAGCTTATTTTTTAGAATTCTAACTTTATTTAATTTGCCTACACCCTCAGTTTATATATACTGTATTATGGTGGGTAGCTGCATCAGTATGTGTAGGCTGCAAAGGATCAAGTAAGAAAACACAACATTTCGGCTGTGGAGCCTTCTTCAGGTGGAGCAACCAGAAGAAGGCTCACACCTGAAGAAGGTTCAATGGCCGAAACGTTATGTTTTCGTTCTTCTCTTTTCAGCATGGAATAAACCTATTGCTTGTTCCTATACTGTATTATAGCTGGTAATTTCAGATATCACACATTGCCTCACAAAAACATGTCAACCCTTGGGCAACATCCCCAGAGACAACAGGATGGTCATTTGCACAGTCACAGATTTTGAATGCAGTTTCACATTACTTTGTACTAAATATATCATAACTTGTTACGAAACATGAATTGAGCAGGCTGTCTACAGCCTGTCTATTGTAAGTCTGACAAAAGTGTTGTGAAATGTATAAAATCATTATCCAGCCCTCCAGTATTTGAAGGGAATAAATGAGAAAAGTTACTAACACATCATAATTTTAACACTTGGGAATTTTGGAATTGAATCCAACAAACCTCTTCTCATCCCTGATCTGTAATATATCAGACTAAAAGAAACTATAAATCTTATGTCTGGTTATCCTATAAATTACATGTATTTAAAATATGTTTTGTCTGTGTAGGCCCTATGATGGACCAGCATCCCATCCAAGGTGTATCCTGCCTTATATCTAGTGCTTTCTGGGATAGGCTCAGGGCCACCATGACCCTGAATTGGATAATCTGTTACAAAGTGGATGGGTGGATAATTCAACTAATGTTAACAGGAACAAGAAGGATTCAGAAATTTACAGAAGCATTCTGTCTTCTTATGTAGATGAAAATGCTTAATGATGTGAGTTTTATTTCAATTTCCTTAACATACTATTTTTAATAGATTCTGTGGTATGCTATAAAGAACAATTTACAGTATTTATTTAACAATTTTGAGCATAAGTGTATTGTTTAAGATTTTAATAATTACACATTTAAAGCTTTAGATAAACTGCGTAGTTTGTTTTAACTTGATGAGGAGGCAATTTAATACACATTTGGCTTTAAGAGGGATAGCCAGGCCATAAGGACAAAGCTATTGTAAACCTCAACCACCTCCTCTAGAGGAATGACCCAAGGTGCTTAAGTGATTAAATTTGAACCACTGATGTACTTTTTAGCTACAGTATACAGTGGTGTGAAAAGGTGTTCGCCCCCTTCCTGATTTCTTATTTTTTGCATGTTTGTCACAGTGAAATGTTTCAGATCATCAAACAAATTGAAATATTAGACAAATCACTTTTTCACACAGGGCCATGTAGGTTCGGATTTTTTTTTCACTTAAAAATAAAAACCTTCATTTAAAAACTGCATTTTGTGTTTACTTGGGTTATCTTTGTCTAATATTTCAATTTGTTTGATGATCTGAAACATTTCAGTGTGACAAACATGCAAAAAAATAAGAAATCAGGAAGGGGGCAAACACTTTTTCACACCACTGTATATGCTTAATCTGAAAAGGTTTGTAATCTCAGATTGTTTTTAATCTCTGTCCACCTATTTTGTTTACAGAAATACATTTCACAACATTTTAAGTTGTTTCTAGAAAGGGTTTTCATCTATTTAATGGGTTCATTTTTTCTCTCATAGAAAAAACATTAAATAGTTAATGTCCCTTGATTTACAAGCTGTTGTTTTGAATCCCTGTCTTGTGGAGCTGCTTATCTCCAAAATGACACCCACTGGGAGTACCATATTGGCCACAGTGTACCCTTTGGATTGAGGGAGAGAGAATCAGATGGCCTCATCACAGTACAACAATTTATTTTAAAAAGTGCTTCATTATGCCGGTTAGAATTAATTGAAGATAAACCATCACCTCATACATTCAGAATTTAATGATTCAAGCTAGTCTTCTAAAGCAAAAAATATTACAGCTAAAATGATAAATTGCTATATATAATCTGTAACATGCTGAGAAGCAGATGCAGTCTTAAATTGTGTAGTAACTAAGACGTTCTTACTAATCCTTTAGGTCCTTTATGGCAGACATTAAAATTACAACTAAAACATCACCTAAGTTTATCTGATTAAAATTTCTGTCCACTTTTTCACATCCCATTTTTGGATAATGTATTGCAAATCCTAAGTAAAGCATGGCAGCTAGATGTAGGAGATGAAAAGAGGATGGAGGTGCCAGAGAGCTGCATTATGCTACATTCACACTATGAAATTAGCTGAACCTGTGAACAGCCATTCCTATAAAAATATTATCGGAAAAAGGGTATTGTTAAATGAGAAACTTGTGCATCTTCTTGAGCATGTGTCACTAAGATTTCAGGGTGAGATTACCTGCAATATTAGGAAGAAAGTAAATGATCCCAGTTTATGTTAAAATGACTATCTCTTTGTGATCTTAAGTAACAGCTTCTCTCATAGATGTATTTACTGCAGGTAAACAGAAGACAGTAATTTGGTGAACAAGTTCAACTGAGCAGGTACAGTACATTTCCCACTGTTACAGCTGGGTTATAAAAGACAGCCTACAGATGCAGCCATTAAAAGTGCGCGGCACAGACACGTACCGCAGGTAATTGGCTCCGTCCTCGCGCATCGTGACGCGCGATACCGCGGTACGTGATTGGTTAACAGACAGGGGCACTCGTTGGTCGGTCGTAGAAAGATTTAAATGTCTTTACTGTGCCCGTTTTAGTATTGAATATTTATATGGAATTTTTCCCTTCAATTTTACCACTGAAGGGAAATCTTAGTAGTTGAGCATAAAAAGAATAGCATAACACATGTGATACCATAGACAATATTAATTTTGGAACATAAACATACAGTATTACAGTATATGGCTGGTCTCGGTACTTTGAAGAAAAAATACACACCAGTATTCCATTTCTCCCTAAACATTTTAAGCATCGAAGTCTTTAAATAACATCTGAAATAGCGTGTATAAAAAGTGGTAGTTTTAAGCTTTTCTGCTAATATAATACGGAATCGCATATCTAAAGAAATTAATAATGATAGAATTATATTCATATACTGCATCACAGTACCCAGTAGCCTAGTGGTCTGGGTGCCGGATTAGTAACCCACAGGTTGGCTGTTCAAATCCAGCTGCTGCCGTGACTTTTCTTTTAACAAACATTTCTTTGAAAAAATAGAATAGCAATATTATGGTCAATTAATTGACAATAAATATAGAAAAGCACATATTACATTTGGGAAATAGTTTTAATATGTAAATAGTTCCCTGGTTCTGCACCCCTGGGTGTTTCTCTCTCTCTCTCGCTCGTTCGCTCGCTCTCCCTCCCCCCCTCAATTCAATTCAATTCAAGGTGCTTTGTTAGCAGGGCTCTTTGTGTGTCTCTCTCTTTTAGGGGCGCAGGAGAGCTCACTGGCAGGTGGTGACGGAAAGAAAGAAAATAAAGGCAGCTTTTAACTCCGCAAGTCACACAGCAATACTCCATTTCTCCCTTAACATTATAAGCACCAAAGTCTTTCATGTGGTTTTCATCACTTCATCAGGAGTGCTGGCTGTGACGAATTAAACCAGTTTCACAGGTATTTTAAGGTGGTTGAGTCTTCAGCGGGAGGGGGGAACAAGCTGCCCAGCCATGTGGAATGCCACAGAACCCCAAACAGACAATACACACTAGCCGATATTTGACCAAGATATCCAGACACAGCTTTATGAGCTCCACCAGTAAAACTCAAAGTATTACGCTGGTCCACACTATCTGCAACCGTCATTTTAAATGAAAAGACTTTATTTTTTCATTGACAAAAAGTAACACCCACCACAGCATTTCGTTGATCTAACTAACAAGGATGGGACATGAGCTAGCCAATATAATAAAGGAATAACTTACTTTTTTGTTTATTTCTTTAGCACACATAAATTATTTAAACTGCGAGAGCTCTCAACGAGAGCTCGAAATATCACAAGGATCCTCAAGAAATCAACAAAGACAACAGAAAAAGATATATGTATAAGATACTGTCCATGGGAATCCAAGCTTTTTTATCTATGCTAAGAAGTAGTCTTTAAAATTTCTTCATTACACAGTGAAGTCAAATTTCCGTGATGTGCCTATATTAGTATGCTGGGCAAACGTTCCGAGATCAAATTCTGGTGGAAGCTCTGCCCCCCACAGAGCACACACCACCTCAGGACACTCCATCCAGGCCTCTCTGCTAACCACTGCGCAGGAATTGGCTGATGTTGTCCCCGCCGTCTATCTCCCCTCAGGAAGCACCATTTATAGAGCGGAATTCACAGACGCCAGAGGGATGAACAATTCTCCCAGATATCCAACTGTTGCCCATCACTCAAGAGAAAGGGGGGGGGTTGTACTTGCAGTGCATCGATATAGATGGGAAAGCGAGAGCCAACTGCTACGCTGTCCTCGTGTTTCGAAATCTTGTGACTTTTGAAATTTACTGGGGGTGGACCACGTCTGTAAATTTCGATGGGTCCAGAGGCAAAAGTGCCTTGCCTTGCAATCTCCGAGAAACCATTAGTAGCATGGTGAATCGAAGATTCTCAACACTTACTTCGTGCAACTGGAAAATAATTCGTAATCGGATCAAAGAAATGCTTCGAAGAAGGAGGAGCTCTTTTCCTCTAGTCTAACAGTCTGTCCACAAACAAAACATTCCTGTTAGACAAGAGAAATGTAAAAAAAACAATTACTTTTTCTCAATGAAAACCGGTGTGTGTGTCTCTCTCTGCTGGATGTCTCTCTCTCTCTGCTGAATGAATAAAAGCATTTAATTAAAAACACGTTTGCGTTTGTCTGGGTATTTACTTTATAATCTGTGGTCCTTTTAACTGTTTTTACATCTACTGTATTGCTTTGAGATGCCACTTTTAAAGGTGATTTGTAAAATAAAGTTTTTTATTATTGTTATAGAGAAACATGATCAGATTTTCCTTGGTTCAGAAAAAAAGATCTAAAGTATACCAGTTTGTCACTCTTCTCCATCCCTCTTTGCTAAATGGCTTTTCATACTAATCTGATCAATCTAACTGCCTATTTTCTGTGCTTTCTCTATCCTGCTAGATTTGCAATTATTCTGAAAATTTTCTTCTTGAAATAACTCATTTCTAAATACCTTTTTTCACTGTTAACATCTTGCAGCTACTCTGCGATAAAATACACACTTAGCTCAACCTGAGTTCATCCTGCTACCAACATTGAAACAAAAAATCTTAAGATTTCTATATTTATGTCTTTATTTAGTGGTTTCATTTAGTGGTTTGACAAAGGCTAAACTTTCTTGGAAAAATGTCTTTTATGTAAGCCATGTTTGCTATTAATTCATTTAGGGGTCACTGACAGAATTGCTGTTTTTTATGCATGCCAAAAAGTTTCGGTGCCGTCGTCTCCACTTTAAAGGTAACCCCATGCTGGAAGAATTTTACCTCGGAACGTTTGCCCAGCGTACACAGGCACATCCCGGAATTTTAACTTCACTGTGTAATGAAGAAATATTAGACTACTTAGCGTAGATAAAACAGGTTGGACTCCCATGGACAGTATCTTATACACATATCTTTTTCTGTTGTCTTTGTTGATCTCTTGAGGATCCTTGAGATATTTTGAGCTCTTGTTGAATGATAAAAGTGTCGCAGTTTAAATAATTTTCGTTGTTAGAAATTATGAAACGCTCTGTTAAAAGCAAGGGAGTATTTCTATCTGTAATAGTAAAAGAAAATGCCCGACAAACTAGGGATTGAACAGTTTTTCAGTGCTTGTACAATCGATGGAAATGTTCAAATAAATGTGTTAAAGAAATAAAAAAGTTATTCCTTTATCATATTGGCTAACTAATGTCCCATCCTTGCTAGTTAGATCAACGAAATTCTGTGGTGGGTGTTACTTTTTGTCGGCTGGGCAGCTTGTCCCCCCCTCCCGCTGAAGACTCGACCACTTGAAAATACCTGTGAAACCCATTTAATTCGTCACAGCCAGCACTCCCGCAGAGAGTGATGAAAAACACATGAAAGTCTTTGGTGCTTAAAATGTTTAGGGAGAAATGTAGTATTGGTGTGTGACTTGCGGAGTTAAAAGCTGCCTTTATTTTATTTATTTCCGTCACCACCGGCCAGCAAGCTCTCCCGCGCCCCGACCAGAGAGAGGCACACGATGAAAAAGCACATTGTGCTGCTGTAATACAGTTTAAATTGTATTTCATTGCACTTTGACAGATCGTCTTTAAATCAACTGTTGATTTAAAGTTTGACAGTAAATGTTTATGTTGTAACGCATACAGCCTCCATTATTTAATAAAAATGTAAACAATCGTTTGCGCAGCCTAAGAGGGGGGGTCTGCTCTCACAATTCTCCATACACTCAAGTGAAAAATTAATAACGCCAATATAAATGTCGTATTTACAATTTGTTAATAATAAAAATGTTAAGTTCTCTAAAGCTTTGTGATAGTTGACCCAGTTTACCCATTGTTATTAAAAATGACTTGGGTTCGAACATGTTGTGATATTTAGAAATATAAAAGTCAATTAATTGTCCATTTCTATATGTATGTCTTTATTTAGTAGTTTCGTTAGTGACAAAGGCTAAATTTTCTTGGAAAAATGTCTTTGCTGTCTTGCTGATAGGTTAAGCTTTCGAAACTCAGCCCCAAAGTCATGTGACTGGACCCCTGGGTGTTCTGCACCCCTGGGTCTGTCTCTCTCTCTCTCTCTCTCTCTCTCTCTCTCTCTCTCTCTCTGGTCGTGGGTGCGGGAGAGCAGGAAGCAGAAGCAGGGACAGTTGTCAGAAGGAAAGAAGGTGACTATTCGTTTTTATGAAAAATGACTTAAATTCGATCATGTTGTGATATTTAGAAATATAAAAAGTAAATTAATTGTCCATAATATTGCTATTCTATTTTTTCAAAGAAATGTTTGTTAAAAGAAAAGTCAGGGTGCCAGCTGGATTTGAACACACAACCTGGGGGTTACTAGACAGGCATATAAACCAGTAGGCTGCTGGGGAAGTCGCATGAAGAGAGAGAGGTGAAACAGCCCTACACAGCCCTGTCGCAGTACACGACTATAATTATATCGTTATTAATTTCTTTAGATACGCGATTCCATATTATATTAGCAGAAAAGCTTAAAACTACCACTTTTTTACACGCTATTTCACATGTTAAAGACTTTTATGCTTAAAATGTTTAGGGAGAAATGGAATACTGGTATGTATTTTTTCTTTAAAGTACCGAGACCAGCCATATACTGTATGTTTATGTTCCAAAATTAATATAGTTTATGGCCTTCACACGCGTTACAGTATGCTCCTATTCTTTTTATGCTCAGCTACTAAGATTTCACTTCAGTGGTAATATTCCATATAAATATTCAATACTAAAACGGGCACAGTAAAGACATTTAAATCTTTCTATGACCGACCAATGCACCACGGGTGCCCCTGTCGGTCAACCAATCACGTACCCCGGTATTTTGTGTCATCGCGTGTCACGATGGGCGAGGCCGTAGACAATTACCTCCAGTACGTGTCTGTGCCGCGCACTTTGAATGGCTGCATCTGTATCAAGGGCAGTCGAATCTCAAAAGTAATTAAAGAGTGAGTCAGCAAAGTACAGAATTCTGGCCAGAATTACAGAATTTCTGAAACTGAAGCAATCTTGTATTCATGAACTCACTTTCATTTTGACCCAATCAATGAAATAAAGAGTTGTAACGACATCTTGAATAACCAAGCAAATTCAGCACCATCCTATAGTTAGGACAAAATTAGTTCTCCCACCAGTCTACCTTGTGGCCAGACCTCAAGAAGACAATTGGGTAAAAGATGCTTTAAATACTACAAATTCAGCAAGACGCTAACTTCTGGCAGAGCTGGACAACACAAGAAAAAACTCTCTATTTTCTCTCTGCACAGGAACACTGCCTCCACAAAGCAAGCTCCTGACAAGTCAGACAATATCTGTCCCTGTCTCTTCAGTGGGAAATTAAAAATTTGGCAAAAGCATCTTTGTGTATAAGACTTCCTTATTTATATAATAATTATTTAGAGTTGAACAATTATTCCATACACATTTGACGTTTAGTTCACACTACTAAATGCTTTCTTACTTGTATCTGAGAATATGAATGTGATGTAACTAAATGAGACTGATAAAGTGTACAAGTAGACCATAAAATATTATAATAGATGTATTATAACTCAGAAGTCATTAGCTCTTCTCCTTGTAATCTGTTGGTGAAAGATTAGATAGTTGTGTCATCTATTTCACACATATATTCTATTGCTTTTGTTATGTGTGTAGTGTGCTCTCTGAAGGCACCAGTTCTGTAGGGTTTGGGCATTTACTGGGACAATTTATTAATTGTAGCAGTAAATCACAAAATTGATTCTTTTGATGGCTTTAGAATCCAACCATGCGATATAACTCAAACAACGCACACACACAGGTACTAATACACGAGGATACATTTATTAATACATAGAATATGCATATAAACCTAACCGATCTTATCGGGAGGGTTATCAGAATACAAAAGATATATATTCATTCAGTTACGAAGAGTTACATACATCAAGAGGACATACGTTCAGTATATCATTCATTTAGACCGTTTCGTAAATGAACTTGGTTATAACTTCTACATTAGATACTCAAAACAAGTACATAACTCTTAGGAATTAAATTGATATCAACTGGTTGGGATAACAATTTAATTCTCAAGCTGTAATGCATTGAAGTTGAATACTCATCCAATCTCTGGGGATTCAGATCTCCTGCGGGCACAAAGAAACAGTTGCAGGCTGTTGCTGTCCAATCCGGGCTCTCTGGCTCGGTGCCAGGCTGTGCTGTGCGGCTTGCGACGGTGCGCTGCTGATGCTCACTGACCGGCTAGTTAGTGTTGGCTTTAACTAGCACAGTTTGTGCACAGGAGAAAAGATGACTGTGGGTTCCAGCAGGTCAGGAGAGGACCGGTTCGTTCCTGATGAAGCGCTAGTTCTGAATACTGATTCAGCTGTCCACAGTTCCGACCTGTTCACGAGGCTTGCTGCTGGTGCTAACCTCGGGTGGATCCTCTGGTTACTCGTGGCAACCTCCGCTCTAGACTCTTAGAACAAAGGAAAGTTCTGGCACTCGGACACACTGACCATTCCATGGTTGTCCGGGTTGAGTCTCAGGATGGTCAGGAGGCGCGTTGCTAGAATGTCCTGCCCTTGGGAGCCTTTCTGCTCCTGGGCCGTCCTGCCCTGGAATTGTCTTGCACCCCTGGAATTCTCCTTAGAATTCTCCTACTGGAATAGTCCTTAGAATGGTTCTCCTTCTCCAGGATCTCTGTTGCCTGTTTTTACCTGGAGGAACTTCAGCTCATTCATTGGCTGAAAGTTTCCTGGGCATCAGAGTCCCACGTGGGTTACTCGGCCCTACCAGTCCCTGATTGGTTGATCAAGGTGAGATATGAGTCACTTACTCCTGACACCTAGGAATGCAGTCCAGATGTCCATCTGGCACTCCCTAGACAGATAGGCGCCAATGGATGACCATTGATCATGATAGCCAGGCTTAGCTAAGTGCATC
Organism: Lepisosteus platostomus; assembly: GCF_059453375.1. NCBI lineage: Eukaryota > Metazoa > Chordata > Actinopteri > Semionotiformes > Lepisosteidae > Lepisosteus > Lepisosteus platostomus. The sequence continues at coordinate 24,985,956 of NC_142611.1, forward strand.
CCCATTTGGGAGCTGTCCCTTATCAAAAGAAAACATCTTTAAATCAGCCTGCATGAATAGTTTCTCTGTGGCTGCACCACAGAGATGAACAGAGAGATGGGGCCTCATTTGGGAAAGCACAGAAACACTTAAATCTGTCTTACTAACAAGCCTTGCCGCTACACGGCTATGGATCTGTTTAATCAACACAATAACTTCAGCCACTGAAATGGACCCAGATCCACCTCAGGCTTCTGGAACTGCTTCCTGAAAGGAGGGTGTATCCACCAGATTCTGGAATTTCTCAATGGCAACCTTGGGGCAACCTTGTTGTGAAAGGCGCTATTTTAAAATAAATTGAAATTGAAATTGAAACAATATCCCCAGTCAAGGGCAATGTTTCACTACCATTTCTGAGAACAGCCTTTGCAACATCAAGCATTTCCCTCCTGGAATGGCTTAGCAGAACATCTTCAAGGCCTTCCGACAGTCATTCTCTATGGTCCCTCCAAACTCATCTGACACCTGGTCCTTCACTTCAGCAACAACTACAGGTGCAGATCTCTTGGCCTACCAGTAACTCTCACACAAATCTGGAGACTTCTCTGTAACAATGCATGGAAGGCCTCCTTCTTCAGCTTATAGTCCACCATTGGGTCCTAGGGTTCTTGCCATAACAGACAACAACCACCTTTGGATACAGCTCCTTGCAGCTGCTTCAATAACTGTGGTCTTGAACAGGGATCATTTAGAGTCTATGTCCCCGACCTCTGCTTAGATGCATTTGTAAGTCATTCCTAGGACACCCTGGTATAAATACTGTACATGGTATACATAAAACAATGAGTGGATAAGACAACTTGGATTTGACATGATCTGTACTCTGTATTTTCTCTGTACATTTAGGTATTTTATGAGCTTCTTACTGTAATCTGCAACAACAATTTTTTCCCACTTCACATTTTTTACCAAAAGCTGCTAGTTAATATTATGTAATGCCAACCCAATTTGTGATCACCAACTGTTTGACACTCTGCATTAAGGCTTTGACTTCTGTACTCACAGGGACAAAGAGGACCTACAGACATCTCCTTTGACATGCCCACATCAAATGCCTTTTATCTTTTGATATGTTGTAAGCTTTATTATGTCTTATTACTCTGTTAGAGGAATACAGATCATACTCATATAGTAAACTTATCCAAACCTATCTGCACATTGGTCAAGCACTGATCAATGCATAGAACAAAGCATGGATATACAGATGCAGCCATTCAAAATGGGTGAGGTATTTCGCGGCATACCCCGGTGGGCGTGTCACAGTATCACGCGGTATCACGCATTTCACGTGTGTCACGTGACTAACTATCCGGCGTCGCCTTGTAAAACCGCCAGGGGGAGCTTAACCTCTCATGTACAGCATTTGAGCCTTTAATTTTGAACTGTGTATTACAGCATGTTAATCATCAGTCATTAAAATGTTGGTATATTTTATGAAAGCAAGATTGCTCAGTTGGACAAAAGTACACAACCTAACTTTATCAGAAATATTTATGCATCAAAGCCTTTACTGAAGATATTACTAATTGTATTAATAATGGATGACTTTGGACAAGCTGTATACTCAAAGTATAATTTCTTTAGCACATTTGAACAAGCACTTGGAATCTGTCCAAGCCATACTTTGTCAGGCATTTCGTTTTACTTCAACGGGCATAAAAACTTCCTTGCTTTTAACAGGGCGTTTCATAATTTCTAAATAAATGATTTAAAATGCGACACCTATCATGAAAAGAAAAAAATACACACCAGTATTCCATTTCTCCCTAAACATTGTAAGCTTCGAAGTCTTTAACTAACGTGATACCGGAGTCAACAAGCATACTTTTAGAATTTGATTTAAAGGGAATATAATATGGAATCGCGTATCTCAAGAATTTAATAACGGTATGATTATATCCGTGTACTGCGGGAGGGCTGTTTCGCCTGCCTGCTTATGCGAGCTGTCTTGTAGCCTACTGGTCTAGTTGCGTGACTACCAACTGGCAGGTTGTGTGTTCGAATCCAGCTGGTGCTGGACCTTTCAGTTTTATTTATTTATTTTTTAATCGCGTAACATAAACATATTACCGTATGCAAACTGTACTGTATACAATATGTATATGTATATTTAATGTCTTAACTGTGCCCGTTTAAGTATTGAATATTCATATCTAATTTTACCACTGAAGGGAAATCTTAACATAAACATACAGTATATGGCTGGTCTCGGTACTTTAAAGAAAAAAATACACACCAGTATTCCATTTCTCCCTAAACATTGTAAGCTTCGAATGAAACCACTAAATAAAGACATAAATATAGAAATCTTAAGATTTGTTTTATTTAATGTTGGTAGCAGGATGAACTGTCAGAGTGTATATTTTGTCGCAAAGTTGCTACAAGATGTTAACAGTGAAAAAGGTATTTAGAAATGAGTTATTTCAAGATGAAAAAGAAAACATACACGAAACATGGTTTCATTACGACCAGAATCGGTCTTGAGATATTTTTAACTTGATTTACAGTATTTGAGAGGTATGTCTTAACACCGATACTACAGTGCTTAAGTACTGCTCACGTATATGTTTCTAGGTTTATATTATGCATTTCATACGGTCAAATTACTTTTGAGCAACTAATAAGAAGTGCGAAACGGTATGCGTTTTAGTTTCGTTTTGTGCTGGAACCCGTGGATTGATTAGAGATATCAAGTACATACAAGTCATTTTTTAAATGTTGTAGTTCGTCTTGAAAAAATGCTACGAGTACATCATCTATCAACAATTACACAGGTTCTGTTTCCATATTGCGGATTTTGGTTAGGTACAGTATTATCAAATCCAGTGGCGCTGTGTGTTACTTTACTGATTCCCAATCTGTGATTGAAACCTGTAAAACCGGTTTAATTCGTCACAGCCAGCACTCTTCAGGTGTGAGGGTCTTCTGCTCAGAATGAAACGCTAAAATGTTTGTGTATATTCTAATGGTAGTGGGGGCAGGGTGTGTGGGAACAGGTTTGTTCTTCACACCTGAAACATTTTCTCTGAAAGGATTTTCTTAGCAGTTTAACCGATCTTGTTACAGCATGTTACAGTTTACTATTATTAACCATAATAATTTTAAGTGCTTAATGTAAAATCTTGTAAAAATATATTTTCATTGTTCAAATATACATTAAGTCTGACTATCATATAATAAGTTAAATACAAAACTAAAGAAAAAATAGGGTTAAATATAATTCAAAATATTTTGCTAACAATGTTAACTGTTTATGAATAATAAAATGTATTAACTAAGGAGTAGGATGGCACAGTTGTTAGCATGTTTTTTGTTTTGTTTCTTTTTCATAAATACAACAGTAGTACCTGATGTCTCAGCGCCTTTCAAAATTAAATTATGCATGCAAACCTGTGAACTAGAAAGATAACTAAGATATCCATCCATTTATAATGGTGGCAAAGTGGTTAGCATTGCTATCTTGGAGCACTGGGGTCCTAGATTCAATTCCTGCCATCCTGTGTGTGTGGGGTTTGCATGTTCTCTCTGGGTTACATGGTTTTTCTCCGTATGTGTGATATGACTCCCTCTCGCACTCCAAAACATACTGGTAAGTTAATTGGTTTATGGGAAAACTGGCCCTGGTGTGTGTGTGTTTGTGTCTGTCTGTCCTGTGATGGACTGGCGCTATGTCCAGGGTGTATTCTGCCTTGTGTCCGTTGCTTACTGGGATAGGCTCCAAATCCTCAGTACTGGATAAAGAGATTAGAAATAGATGGACTATACACAGTGTTAGAAACCCACTATGAAATGGCAGCATCTCACTGAGAATAAAATATTTTATAGTGCTGGCCTTTCCACCTCTCTTGCACATCAGTATCCATACCTAGTTATTTAAACAAATTACCTCTAATTATAAACATCTTAATATGCTGGCTCTGTGGATCCGCATCAGCTATGTTTGCCCATTCCTTCAATTCATGTGCATCCAACACAAAGTTCAATACTAGTAACTGCACAAAATCTAAAATACAATCCTCATTTCAGTATCTATGTAAACATATAGTCTGTTAACTTCATCATCTTCATCAAAAGTATGCCTAACCCCATTAGGAAGTGTTCTTGTTATCAGTGTATTCCTTAGCTTTCCCAAAATTATCTTCTTCTTACCAACATCTCTAGTCTTTTATCCTGCAATAACTCAGCCAACACTTAAATCCCCAAAAGCTGCTTGTGTTAATTTCTTTAAATCACAAATATCATGTGTAAATACTGGCCATTTAATACTCTGCATTGTGGGATAATAGTTTATTTTAAAGGGAACTAGAGAAACTAAGAACTAGAGAAATTAAGAAAGGCTTTTTTTTCCTAGAATTAATAAATGCACATCCTGTTCACTGGGGAAATTAAATCCACACTGAGCAATCTTCAATATGTTCACAATATGACAGCAAGAATCCTATCAGGGATGCATTACACCTGTTTTCAAGTCCTTGCACTGGTTACCTATCAGGTTTCGAGTCAACTTCAAATTCCTCATCCTCATTCTGTACCTACAGTATATGGCTTATTATCTGTCTACTCCCCCACCTTTGTCTGTCTGACTCTGGTCTTCTAGCTGTCCTCAAGAACATCTACATTCTGTGGGTGACAGGGTCTTCTCCAGCTGCACCCCAGAGCTCTCAATTTGTATTCCCAGTGATATCAGTCACGTACCCTGAGTGCATTTAAATCTAACCTCAGAACCTTTCTTTTCAGAAGACTTAGTGTCTGTATCTGCTTCATTTTCTAATTTTGGTCGCACCTCTAACTGCTTGTCTTTCTTATATGTATTTACTTTGTAATCTGTGGTCCTTTTATCTGTTTTTACATCTACCATATTGCTTTGAGATGCCACCTTTAATGGTAATATATAAAATAAAGTTTTTTATTATTGTTATAGGGAAACATGATCAGATTTTCCCTGGTTCAGAAAAAAAGATCTAAAGTGTACTAGTTTGTCACTCTTCTCATTCCCTTTGCTAAATGACTTTTCATACTAATCTGATCAATCTAACTGCCAGTTTTCTGTGCTTTCTCTATCCTGCTAGATTTGCAATTATTCTGAAAATTTTCATCTTGAAATAACTCATTTCTAAATACCCTTTTCACTGTTAACATCTTGCAGCAACCCTGCGACAAAATATACACTTAGCTCAACCTGACAGTTCATCCTGCTACCAACATTAAATAAAACAAATCTTAAGATTTCTATATTTATGTCTTTATTTAGTGGTTTCATTAGTGACAAAGGCTAAACTTTCTTGGAAAAATGTCTTTTATGTGTTGCGGAAAAAACTGACTTGCTTTAACAAAATATGTTTATAAGTCCTTTCACCTGGCAGTTTACCTAAATGCCCAACTATCTGAGAAGCCCTCCATGAAACCATATATGCTATTAATTCATTTAGGGCTCACTGACAGAATTGCTGTTTTTTATGCATGCTAATTTCTGATTCCTCACTCTGTTTCATGTTTATAGATAAGACTATTGATCGCGAAGGGAAATTGATGTACATGTTTACATGTTCTTTTGTAACATAGACCTTTTTGTGATTTTTTTGTATATCTAAGCAAGTGTTCCTGCATCCCTCTTCTGCACTATAGGCATGGCTTTTATTCTGTTTGCTCCATTTCTAAAACGTTTTGCTCATGTGCATTTTTGTATTTTTTTACACCTCTAGCACTTTAACGTCCTGAATTTTCATTTGCCTTAATTTGTAGAATGAATTTGAGTTTTAGCCTTAAAAATCTTAAGTTTTCACTATCTTTTGTTTCTTGTCCTACAACTGTTATTATTGATCACCATGACTTCATTCAGCCTTTCCTGAACGTCTATGACAGGCAGAGAGAGTGCTGTTTCTGGTGCGATCTTTTGCAGCTGACATTTCACTGTTTTAAACGAACAAGAAATTAGATTGCTCATAAATCACTTATTCTATATAAATACAGCGTAATTGCCCTCCGAAAATCCTCTTTTTCTTGTTCGTTTTAGAGACCTTGATCGAAACTGATTTTAGATGTCAGAAAGGATTTATTTTCTCTGTATTTCCTACATTGCTTTGTCGAGATTTTAACTTTATTTTTAGGCTCAGATTTCAACTATAAATCATACACTAATTAATAGCAGTAAATACTGATGTTTTGCTCCCTCTTACCACAAAAATATATATGTTTTGTAGCTGGGATGAACTTTATTTCGTACGCGTAGCTACTGCGATTTGGACACGAAGCAGTTAAAGATGGCGGCAAATCAGGCACCCAGAGGGGGGGGGGGGGGGGGCGTCTTCTCGCCTCCATAACTAAAATGCCAAATAGGAGTGGCTTAAGCGACATACACAGTCGTGTAACTGACAGTTTGAGGTAGCCTATCGTGTAAATTTCGCTTTGTTGCTGATAGGTTAAGCTTTCGAAACTCTGCCCCAAAGTCATGTGACTGATTTTTCGCCCTGTTTCGTTGGTTAAACGCAATGATCACAAGCACCACCATGGTAACTGGGATGTGTAGTTTTTAATTCAGTTTGAATTATAACTGTACGTACTGTCTTCATATTTGGCCAGGGCTTTAAAGAGAAGGCGCGCCAAAAAATTTCGGTGCCGTCGTCTCCGCTTTAAAGGTACCCCCGTGCTGGAAGAATTTGACCTCGGAACGTTTGCCCAGCGTACTTAAACTTAATATGGTCAGTAACGGTAAACAGTAACATGGTAAGAAGGAGCACGTACAAACGTTTTCGAAATAACCACATGTAAGACTCTGATCCTAAAAATGTTTAGGGAGAAAGTGGAATACTGGTGTGTATTTTTTCTTTAAACTACCAATACCAGCCATATACAGTCTGTAACGTAGGGATTTCTATATGTCTTTATTTAGTGTTTACATTAGCGACAAAGGCTAAACTTTTAGCTTCAGTAACGTGTACATATCTCCCCTTTTTATAAAACGACTTGGTTGAAAACTGTTCCAGAGCCACTGTTGTTTCATCAGTGAAAAGTACATCATGAAATGCCTCTCCCTGTTCAATCCACTGGAAAAAGAAAAGGAGCATAAAGCTTCTGATGGTCATAAACGATATTCATTTAGGAGCAGCATCAGAGGTATGTTTTTAACTGCACTGCATTGGAGAGAATACCATAGTGTGTTTTTTTTTTTTACTCCCTGGCGGAAACTGGCTTCCAGAAGAATCAGTATGGCTCAGAGATTAAATAAAACTTCACAGACATTAACGAAGAGCATAACGCGTGTACTGTATACACTGCAAGTACAACCCAACTCTCTGCAGGAGTGCTGGCTGTGACGAATTGAACCGGTTTCACGGGTATTTAGTATTTAGTAGGAGGCGAGATTTCTAGCGAAAGACACCCCCCCTCAAAAACCCAGTAAATACAGTACTTACTAGTTAAAGGCTAGGCTCCCGACTACGGCGAAAGGAACCCTTCTTTCATTAGAAGACAATGAACATATTTTAGCCCTGAATGAATTAATAGCAAACATAGTTTACATAAAAGACATTTTTCCAAGAAAGTTTAGCCTTTGTCACTAATGAAACCACTAAATAAAGACATATATAGAAAAATCTTAAGATTTTTAAAATACATGACTTTGCTAAAATTTATTTGAAAATAAAAACAATTACAACCGCCAGGGGAGAGAGAGAACAGGGGAGGGATGTTGGTTTTGCATAAGGGGCGGGGCTATGGAAAGTAGGTATGTTTGGGAATGTGTAGTTACATGTTCTGGCTGTTTGTGAATTATCGTTGTTGAGTATGGAGTGTTGAGGTATTGATTTTGTGTAATGCTTTATGTTGAAAATTGAGGTGGATTTTGTTTATGATAAACAGGATAAACTGGGATGGGAGGAAGGTTTGGTTTTGCATAAGGGGCGGGATTATGATAATTGGAGGACTTGCGAGTGTAAAATGGTTTGATTATTTGATTTTGTATTGTGGTTGTTATCTATGTTTTTGGTTGGTATTATGTTTATATGGTTGTTTTTGTTGGTTGGTTGTTATTATGGTTATTAATAATACGATCTATAGTTGAAATCTGAGCCTAAATAAAAAGAAAAAGCAAGTGATTAGGTTTATGAGCAATCTAATTACTTATTCGTTTAAAAAGCTATATAAAATAAAGTTTATTATTAATTTGCTGGACAGAGCGGTGAACATTATTATGCATAAGACAAAGATAACGATCCTGATCAGTTTAGAAATCTGTGTACGCTGTAAGGTTTTTATTTCTTAAACTTTTAAAATACACGTTTAGAATTGAAAGAAATCCTCTTCCTGGTATAGCAAACCAGCACGTCTTTTTTCTCCAATCAGAGGGGTGTCAGATGGTGTCAGCCAATCACCATTCTGCGTTGGGTAGCAACGGGTGACTGTTCTCAGGCGGAAGATGTAAACAGCTTAATGTTCGTGTTAAATATTTTTTTTTAATTAAAATTCATTCTATACAGCAATCGCATATTTGGGTACCGTTTCATAAAACTTTCATGCTTAAAATGTTTAGGGAGAAATGGAAGACTGGTGTGTATTTTTTCTTTAAACTACCAAGACCAGCCATACACAGTACAGTTTACATACATACAGTAATGTTTTAAATTAATATCGTTTATGACCTTCAGATGCGTTATGCTCCTCTTCTTTTTATGCTCAGCTACTAAAATTTCCCTTTAGTGGTAAAATCCATATAAATATTCAAAACTAAGCGGATTAAAATGTGCACAGTAAAGACATTAAATGATTAAATCTTTGCACTACCAACCAATGCACCACGAGTGCCCCTGTCGGTCATTTTGGCCAGCCAATCACTTGCCCTGCGGTATGCTCCGGTGCCCCGCGGTGGCTTGTGGGTAGGTTACCGTACCGCGGGTTTTTACCGCGCATTTTGAATGGCTGCATCTGTACAAGTAAATCTACTATCTTCTCTCATTGTGTATTTTTACAGTGTGTATATAGTGTGGGAAGAACTGATGATAAAACCTTGTCACACAATCTGCAGGCAGGGCTGAAGAAAGATATTAGGTATTATGAGCAAGCTGTTGAGAAAAAACTGAATGTACTAACTGTGTTTGCATAAAGCCAGCATACCATGTCTCATGAATGGATCTTGAGGGGTAAAATGTGGAAAATATTGGCATTACACCAGGCTACAGTAACAGTATAACAGTTTTATTTAGGACTGATATTGTTAATGACATAAAAAACCGGGTTGTTGTCAGCTGCCAGTGAAGAGGAGTCATTAGCAAAATATGCTCTGACCCGAATCCTGGAGTGGTACAAAACTGAGGCCTTTGCTGAGAAGTGATCGCTCGTCCTGTGAAAGGAAAATGTCTGAGGGTATAGTAACAACAAGATTAGGATTAGTGAAGGTACTGGGGGGACTTTTTTTTCTGTAAAAGATTATTGAGTTTTTTATTCTTCTCTGCAGTGAGGAACTGGTAAAGTTTGGAGTTTGGGATCTGATGAGGTTAGTTATACAGGGAAGGTGATGTGGAGCTGTTAGCTGTAAACATTCCTTAGCTTCTTTGATGTTGTTGTCAGAACGAGTAATCTGTTGTTTGAGGGAGAAAATGGTAGAAAGATTGACTTTCCTGAAAAATTGTTGTAGAAGTCTCTGAGTGTTTCTCTGGGTGATATCCGAGTCAAAGAAAAGGTGTTAAATTTCAGACTAAATCCTTTAGGAATATTATAACGACGACATCTGTAAAGAATGCCTGGTCTTGGATCAGATCACTGAGAAGAGACGGACTGCCAGTTTGGTGAGAGAAGGGGGCAAGTAGCCCAGGAAGAGATAGAATGACGAAAAAAAACTAGAAAAAGCTTTAGCGGAAGGCATAGTGGGTCGCAGCAGAAGTGCTGACACATGCTGACGCAGCTACTGACTTGAACTACAATTGTAAAAAATGATTTCTGCAAGAATGGCCTCATAACTGTCATTTTGTTTTATACAGTATGACATATACCACATACTACTACTGTTGATAGATGCCCAGGCTGATCTCTGGTATTATTGTATTCTGATCACTGAAACTGTCAATACACTGTAACTGATCGATTTAAAAGTTAACAAGGATCATCCTGGGCTCTCTATCAACAATATACAAACCTAAATGTCACATTCTTTTACTAACGTTTCATTACATGGAGTGTTCTTGATAGTTTTTGGTTTTCATATTAATGAAGATGAGAATAATTACAATATATCATTTATTTGCTATTAACTCCACATTACCACATTGCTTTACTACAGTGCTTAAAGATATTTAATGCTTATAGTTGTGCTGTATTTCACTTTACATTTAATTTCCTTATATAACATAATGTTTTAATTAATTTATTTTATTATTTCTTGATGTACATCTTTAAATGTATGGTGATAATCCAACCTTTGTCAGAAGCACCATTTTAAAACCTTTGTTTCAGAGACATATCCATTGCTGATGCTTAAGTTTTGTTTCTCAGAGCAGCTTGTAGCAGTTTCATCATTCAAGATTTTTTAAGTGCCATATACAACAAGTGTATTGGAATGGTTATTCGTTCAGCTGTATCCAGTAACAGTAGAGAAAAAATAGGCACAAATGACAAACAGACATGGACAATTAATTTAGACAATAGATGTTAGAATACAGCCAAGACAGGGCATAGTGCAAACAGTGCAGTACCTTAAAGTGCAGGTGCTATTATTTGAGCTGTTTATGATGAGGACTGCTTGGGGGAAAAAACTGTTTTTGAATCTATTGGTCAGTGTTTTGATACTGCGATACCTTCTACCTGAACCCAGGAGTGAAAACAGATCATGGCCAGGGTGAATTGGGTTCTGAAGTATAGCTCGAGCCTGGTTGTGGCAGCAGTTGAGATATATCCGGTCGATGGAGGGTAGCTCAGGCCCAATGATTTTATGCACGGACCTCACAATCCTCTGTATGGCTTTTCTGTCCTGTACTGTGACTCCACCATACCCAACCGTAATAACACTGGTCAGGACACTCTCAGTGGTATCATGGTAAAAATTGATGAGTGTTGTCTTGCTCATCCCCCACTTCATGTCAAGGTATCAGTGATCACGCTTGCAAACATTTGGAACTATCATATTTTGTTTCTCATGGAGTCTTAGATTTAAAAAACAAAGTAAACTAGAGAGGTGCCAATAGTGAGAATTATGACATTAAAAAAAAGTATTTTCTTTTTTGCATGAACATATCCATTATCTTTTCAAGAGTTTATTAACTAAATCAGGTGCTATTCTGTATAAAAATGAAATAATCAATCATTATATTTGATGATTTTCTGTCTGATTTTCAGTATTTTACTGTACAATACATATAATACAGTATCATTTACTGGACACTCCTAAATACTGTATTAGTACTGATACCAATTAAATATCGATTAATATCTATCAGATTTTTAAACATAAAGGTGTTGATTGATATATCACCATTTACATCTTATCATGAACAGGGGAACTGTAATATCAGGTAGTTATAATGGCAAGTATATCAAGTATAACCACTTGTGAGTGACTGCAGATTCTTTTGAAAAAAATGATTGATGTAACTGTTCTGCAGTTTGCTCTTATAATGTGCAGAGGCATCACATTGTTCAACAACAAAAATATGTTGAAAAGTTAAAATGTTATAATAAATACTGTAATATCAATGTATATGCTATAGTGTGATAGCAGTATAAGCAGGGGATACATCTTTAAGGTACAGTAAAAAACTAACCTATGAACACACAATTATTATTTACAAGCATTATAAATGTGTGAATGCAGGCATTCTACAGCCCAAACCTACCTTCACTTGTCATCTCAGATATGGACCAACTGTACTGCCAACTAACTGGAATGACTAACTGGAATTTCAGTTTCTAATTACTATAATTGACTTTTTATGTAATCCCATTTTTCCAGGTCTGTTTTAGTGATGGTCTTCTGATTGGTAGGAAATTGCAGAGAATACTTTAAACAGCCCCCCAGTCTGATCTGGAGCTCTCCAATCCACATAATTCTTTAAGCATAATAGAGCAACTCAGCAGCTTGTTCTACTATCCATCTGTGTACGACACAAAAAGAATTACATTTCAACTCAAAATAATGAACAATGCTTGGGACCTGGGATCCATTCTGGACCTGGAGTACTATCTGTGTGTGTTGTCCCCATGTTTGAGTGAATTTCCTCCGGATGTTCCAGTTTCTTCCCACAGTCAAAATACATACTAGTATTTTAATTGGCGTCTGAAACAAATTGCTCTTTAGTGAGTGTGCATGTCTTTTGTGTGACCTGCAGTAGACTAGCATCTTGTACAGGTTGAATACTGCCTCACACCTTTTGCTTGCTGGGATAGTCTCTGGCTCCCCCATGATCCTGTACTGGATAAAGTTAGAAGATTAATGGATCGATGAATCAGGAGGCACAGTGGTGCAGTGGTTAGCAGAGCTACCTAGCAGTGCTGAAGCCCTGGTATTAATTACAGATCTGCGGTGCTACAGTATCTGCATCGATTTTGAATATTCTCCATGTGTTTATGTGGGTTTCCTCTATGTGCTCTGGTTCCTCCCACAATTCAAAGACATGCTAGCAGGCTAATTAGCATCTGGGGAAATTGTCCCAGGTGTGAGTGTTATGTGTTTGCCCTGTGTTTGTGTTTGCCCTGAGATTAATGGGTGTCCTATCCAGGGTGTATCCTGCCTTGTGCTACGCTGAGCAAACGTTCGAGGTCAAATCCTATCATGACTTGGGTACCTTTAAAGTGGAGACGACGGTACCGAAAATTTTTGGCACGCCCTCTCTTTAAAGCCGTAGCCAAATATGAAGACATTACGTACAGTTATAATTCAAACAGAATTAAAAACTACGCATCCCAGTTAACATGGTGGTGCTTGTGATCCTTGCGTTTAACTAACGAAACAGGGTGAAAAATCAGTTATGTGACTTTGGGGCTGAGTTTCAAAAGCTTAACCTATCAGCAACAAAGCAAAATGTACACGTTAGGCTACCTAAAACTGTCAGTTACACCACTGTGTATGTCGCTTAAGCCACTCCTATTTGGCTTTTTAGTGCCCCCCCACCGGGCGCCTGACTTGTTGCCATCTTTAACCGTTCCATATCCGAATTGCAGTAGGGAGAGACACATCTGAAAAAAAGTTCATCCCAGCTACAATACAAATATATTTTTGTGGTAAGGGGGAGCAAAACATCAGCATTTACTGCTAGTAATTAGTGTATGGTTTATAGTTGAAATCTGAGCCTAAATATAAAGTTAAAAGCTCGACATACAAAGCAATGTAGGAAATGCACACTTTTTCTGCAAGAGAAATATACAGAGAAACTAAAACCTTTATGACATCTCAAATCAGTTTTGATCAAGGTCTCCAAAACGAACAAGAAAAAGAGCATTTTCAAGAGCAATTATGCTGTGTTTATGTAGAATAAGTTAATAGATTTATAAGCAATCTAATTTCTTATTCGTTTAAAACAGCAAAATTTCAGCTGCAAAAGATCGCACCAGTGCAGAGACAGCACTATCTCTGCTTGTCATAGACGTTCAGGAAAGGGTGAATGAAAGAAGTCATGTCAAGTGCAATAATTTGGTGATCAATAAAAACAGTTGTAGGACAAGAAACAAAAAAAAGAAAACCTAAGCTTTTTAAGGCTAAAACTAAAATTCAGTCTACAAATTGAATGAGCAAAAAGTTTGGGAAATGGAGCAGGTGTTACTTTGAAATAAGCAAAAAGAAAAAAGCCATGACTAGCCATAGTGCAGAAGAGGGACACAGGAACGCTTAGATATACAAAAAAAATCACAGAAAAGTTTGTGTTACAAAAGAACATGCAAACATGAAATAGATTTGGCAGAGAGTGAGGAGTCAGAAAAGTAGCAATTCTGTCAGAGAGGCTTATATGAATTAATATTAAACATGGTTTCACAGAGGGCTTCTCAGATAGTTGAGCATTCAGGTAGATTGCCAGGCGAAAGGATTTGTAAATATATTTTGTTTAAGCTAGTCAGTTTTTTACAACACATAAAATTATTTTTTTCCAAGAAAGTTTAGCCTTTGTCACTAATGAAACTACTAAATAAAGAAATAAATATAGAAATCTAAAGATTTCTTTATTCAATGTTGGTAGAGGATGAACTGTCAAGTTGAGCTAAGTGTCTATTTTGCTGCAAGATGTTAACACTGAAAACAGGTATTTAGAAATGAGTCATTTCAAGAAGAATATTTTCAGAATAATTATAAATCTAGCAGAATAGAGAAAGCACAGAAAATAGGCAGTTAGATTGATTGGATTAGTATGAAAAGCCAATTAGCAAAGAGGGTGTGAGAAGAGTAACAAACTACTTTAGATCGTTTTTTTCTGAACCAGGGAAAATCTGATCATGTATCTCTATAACAATAAGAAAAAAAACTTTATTTTATATAGCACCTTTAAAGTGGCATCTCAAAGCAATATAGTTGATGTAAAAACAGTTATAAGGACCACAGATTACAAAGTAAATACATATAAGAAAGACAAGCAGTTAGAAGTGCTACCAAAATTAGAAAATGAAGCAAATATAGACACTTTGTCTTCTGAAAAGAAAGGTTAGATTTAAATGCACTCAGGGTAGGTGACTGATATCACTAGGGATACAAATTCAGAGCTCTGGGGTGCAGCTAGAGACGGTTCTATTACCCATACAATGTAGATGTTCTCGAGGACAGCTAGAAGACCAGAGTCAGACTGATTGAGGATTTTGAAGTTGACTAGAAACTCGAAACCTGATAGGAAGCCAGTGCAAGGACTTGAAGACAGGCGTAATGCATCCCGATCAGGATTCTGGCTGTCAAATTCTGAACATATTGGAGATTGCTCACTGTGGATTTAATTACCCCAGTGAACAGGATGTGCATTTATTAATTATAGAAAAAAGCCTTTCTTGATTTCTCTAGTTCCTAGTTTCTCTAGTTCCCTTTAAAAGAAACTATTCCACAATGCAGAGTACTACATGGCCGGTATTTACATATGATATTTGTGATTTAAACAAATTAACACAAGCAGTTTTGGGGGATTATAGTGTTGGCTGAGTTATTGCAGGATGTAAGACTAGAGATGTAGGTAGGAAAAAAGATAATTTGGGGAAAGTTAAGGAATACATTGATAACAAGAACACTTCCTAATGGGGTTAGGCATACTTTTGACAGAATGACAGGAAATGTTATAGACTGCAGAGGAAGATGATGAAGTTAACAGACTGTATGTTTACATAGATAGTGAAATGATGATTGTATTTTAGATTTTGTGTAGTTGGCAGCATTGAACTGTGTGTTGGATGCACATGAATTGAAGGAATTGAACACAGAGCCAACATCTTAAGATGTTTATATTTAGAGGCAATTTGTTAAAATAACTAACTAGGTACTGATGTGCAATAGAGGTGGAAAGGCTGTTTCCTTAAGCCATCACTATAAAATAATTTATCCTCAGTGAGATGCTGCCATCTCATAGTGGGTTTCTAACAATGTGTATAGTTCCATCATCACTGTGTCTTTACTTCCATCCATTTTCTAATCTCTTAATCCAGTATAGAGGATTTGGAGCCTATCCCAGCAAGCAACGGATGCAAGGCAGAATACACACTGGACATAGCGTCTGTCCATTATAGGACAGACAAACAGACACAAACACACACACACCAACGCCAGATTTCCCATAAGCCCTACCAGTATGTTTTGGACTGCGAGAGGGAATCATATCACACATAAGGAGAAAAACCGCGGAACCCAGAAAGAACATACAAACTCCACACACCCAGGATGGCAGGAATTTAACCTAGGGCCCCAGTGCTGCAAGATAGCAATGCTAACCACTTTGCCACCATTAGGAATGGATGGATATCTTAGTCATCTTTCTAGTTCAGAGGTTTGCATGCATAATTTATTATCGAAAGCCACTGAGACATCTGGTACTACTGTTGTATTTATGAAAAAAAAAAACATACAAAAAGCATACTAACAACTGTGCCATCCTATTCCTTAGTTAATATATTTTATTTTATAAACAGTTAACATTGTTAGCAAAATATTTTGAATTATATTTTACCCTATTTTTTCTTTAATTTTGTATTTAACTTATTTTCTGATAGTCAGATTTAATGTATATTTATAATGTTATATATATATAACAAGGAAAATATATTTTTACAAGATGCGGGGAAAAGTGCAACAATGTATTACAGTGATAAATGTAATATTATTGATTACTAATAATTTATGCTAACACCTAACAATGAACTAAGTGTAACATAACATTCAGAACTGGTGCCGTTCGCATCCCACTCTGTAGAACAGCCATTATGTAAGACTGAGCTCCCCGCCTCTTCTGTCTCTTGGTGCCGCCTCCCCCTCTGACAGAGTGCAGTGGACAGTATGCTATTTTCAGAGCCTCTGATTGGGAAAAAAAGACCTGCCGATCTGTCCTACATAACAGGAAGAGAACAGAATGTGATTTTTTCTGTTCGAAATGAGTGTTGTCTTTATGAAATTAATGTATTTTAATAGTTTAAGTAGTAAAAAACGTACACTGTACACAAAGATTCTAAGCTGATCACAAGGAAGAAATATTTTGTTATAAACTATTGAAACCTGTTTTTATAGCTTTAAAAGTCATGCAATGCCTAAGTTAAGCAGGAACACATCATTATATCTTATTTTTTATTTCTTTTATAAAAATGAATAAAATTGTCTGCCCAGACTACTTGTGCCCATTGCTTACCAGGATAGGCTCTGGCTCCCCCATTACTCTGTATTAGATAAAGTGTAATTGTAGTGGCTTAAAATAAAACATGCATAACAATATCAAAGACCATGCATTACCTAGATTTAAGCTGTTGTTGGCACATGGACTGTCTAGAATATTTCTTTTAAAAAGCTATTTTTTCTCTGGGATGTACTTCTTGACAGCTTTCTCTTTGCAGATGTAATCACCCAGTCTTTCCTGACCACAGACATTTTTTTGTTATTTTATTTTGTTTGGTAGGACCAGCCCTGAAGACAGTATCTCCAAAGCAGGAATGCGAGGAAAGGAAGCATGAGATTCTGCCAGACAAGGAAAGTGAAAGTGGAACTTCCCTGAATGAGCTTTCCTCCTCCAGCTCTGAGACCCATTCGGAGATCACAACACCACATGATGGAAGGACCAGTGCCCCAGTTCAGTCTACCTTACGTCAGCCAAGGACACTTACTTTGGACAGACCATCAAAAAGGGTCTCTGTGCAGTGGATGCAGCTGCCAGAGAAGCGCAGGAACAGCGAGCTCTTCCAGTCATTAATTAGCAACCCTCGAGAGACCAATCTAAACAAAAATAAAGTAACAGAAAAGCTGAGTGTGAAAGAAGAAATGAAACAGTGCATTCAGGATTTTCAAAAAATTAAAATACCAGAAAGATTTACAGAACGCAAACGTCAGTGGCAATCTGAACTGCTCCAGAAGTATGGACTATAAGTCATTTTCCTGACCTGAGTTATGACACACTTAGATTGTTGTACTCATCTTATAGATCCAGTCAATGTTAAGTTCCCCCACATGTATTTATTTCTGAGATAGTTTCAAAACATAACAGGCTTTCTTCAAAAAGTATAACATTTGGCAAATCTAAAACAGTCACTTCTGATATTCAAAACCTTGTTAATGACTAAAGTTTTGGTATTAAAAACCATGTGCCTCTGTAAATACAATTTGAACCTTCATAAAAACAACAAAACTAAGGCAGAAAGCCACCAAATAATTTCAACATGTTTTTTCTTCAAACTGTTGTAATTAATCTTTATGTAATTGCATGAATGGCACAAATAATGAAACATTTCAGATTGATAAGTAAAGACATTTATCAACACATAGTTATTCTGTAAGAGTATATTTGTAGATTTTCTAAAAATGCATTGGTTGTTTAAGAAAACAAAAAGAAATATGTTTCCTTATTTACAATACTTTACATATCATATTTAATATTAAAATTAAATATTTTGACTGTACTGTTTGTTAATTGTCATTGATAACCTGTTGTTTCAAAGATTCTTTGTTTGTACTCTGCCATACATGTAAGACCAATTTCAAAACAATTTTGACAATATCCTCTATCAAAAGTGTTTTAACAATGTATTGCTTGTCAGACTAGAAAGTAGTAAGATAAAGTGCACTGTTGTCTGAATGTTTAGTATCGGCATATTATCATAACTAGCAAAATAAATAGCATAAGGCTGTTTTAATTAAATGCTCCAATTTTTGGTAATTAGACCTGTTTTCCGAACAGTCACACATTCAAAAGTCATATGCATGCATTCCCTTCAATTTCTGATAGAATGTCATGGCACCTTTTATCAACATGATTTTATGTCTAATAAAAGCTAAATTAAATATGAAAATTTAGCAGATTTTTTTCAGATAAAAAAAACCTTTATATTAGCATTTTGAAAATAAAGACAAAATATCTCTAAAAATGTTGAAGTCTAGCAATAAGACTTCCACTTGAATCTTGAAATGTGTACACTGTTCTTATAGAAGAGTTTCACTAATTGTGGAGTCAGAAATTCTGAAATCAATACATAACGATACAGTAAATATAGTGCTCCCTATTATAAGCTCAGGTTTTGTTTTGTGATTTTCTGTGAAATAATGCATCATTTACAGTTTGCATGGGGGTATACTGCAATTGTGGTAATGTTTTTTCTCATCATTAAGTCTCATACAAATACTTATCATGAGTCTATACAAAGATTACCTTCTGCAAATCAGAAATAATCAATGTCCTACTAGCATTGATAAAACAAGCCTGTGGTAAACTTGGTAGCTTGACATTAGAACTTCATTTTCAGATTATCTTATGGGTGGGCTGAAGAGTAATATGGAAGCCCATTTCCGCCAGAGAGTAAAAAAAAATGTGCTATAGTATCACACAATTGCGACTATATCTCAGAATTCCGACTTTATTTCTCGTAATTGAGCGTTTATATCTCGCAATTGCGACATAGATTTTCAGAATTACGACTTCATATCTCATAAATACGACTCACGTTTGCGACTTTTTATCTCATGTTTGCGACTTCAAAATAGCCCACATTTCATTGTCTGTCCTTTTGTTATTGTAATGAATTCGGGTCATATGGCTTGTTCCCTCACCGCTCCCACCCTATTTCATGCCTCACTGCAGGTCTTGCCTGCTGAGCTAAAGAAGACCTTCTTTAGCCCTGCCACACAACACCCTTGTTATGCACAGGGGAGGGCGGTACCGTCACCATACTGCAACCAGATCGTACAACCTGTATGTTGGCTGTTCCATTACACTATATTCATAAATCGTACAGGATCTATAGGCCTGAAGACTTGTCAAGTTCCCTGATAAAAATCAAATTACACTAATTTTTATGGAATCCCACAGAAATAGACACTTCACATCCAGAGGAATTCACAATTACAAAAGCTGAAACTTTTTACTTTTTACATATTTCCATTGTATGTCTTTCCTTTTGATTCTTTCTAATAGAATTTAAGTAAAAAAGGAATTGCACTTTAAAAATTAATAGATAGAGCAATATTAGACCATTGACTTTTGTGGATGACGTATTTTGCCAAAATAAACAGATTAATTATAAGAACATATCCTTTATCCAAAAATATAAAAATATAAAATATAAAAATCTTTAAATTTAAAATTTACCTTTAAATGTTATACAATAACATTTTGCAAATCTATCCAAAACAGTTTTGTATATATTGTAAGCAATTAACAAACAAATGTAAAAAAGATTCTTTCTCATTATTACAAAATACTAAATCTTGTTCATGTTTAAATCTAGAAAGTGTCAATTTAACAGGATAAATTTATGAACGATCTTAAATGAAATTTGTAAGACAGAATCTATCAGCAATTGTCCAGACTAATTTCCCATTTATATTCCTAAAAATACAGATGCAACCATTCAAAATGGGTGGGGTATTTCGAGGTATACCCCGGTGGGCGTGTCGCATCAAAACGCATTATCACGCAGTGTATCACGTCACTTGATGTCATACCGGAAAGTATCCGGAATCACCTTGTAAAACCGCCAGGAGGAGCCAATAAAGCTTAACCTCTCATGTACAGCATTTGAGCTTTTAAATTTAAACTGTGTATTACAGCATGTTAATCATCAGTCATTAAAAAGTTGGTATATTTTATGAAAGCAAGATTGCTCAGTTGGGCAAAAGTACACAACCTACAGTACCTTTATCATAAATATTTTAATTATGCAGAAATATTTAATGCATCAAAGCCTTTACCGAAGATATTACTCATATTATTAATAATGAATGACCTTGGACAAGCTGTAAACTCAAAGTATTATGCTGGTCCACATTATTTGTAACAGTCATTTTAAATGAAAAGACTTTATTTTTTCATCAACAAAAGTAACAACACAGCATTTCGTTGATCTAACTAGCAAGGACGGGACATTAGCTAGCCAATATGATAAAGGAATAAATTACTTTTTTTGTTTATTTCTTTAGCACATTTATTTGAACATTTCCATCGATTGTAAAAGCACTGAAAAACTGTCCAATCCCTAGTTTGTCAGGCATTTTCTTTTAGTATAACAGACATAAACACTCCCTTGCTTTTAACAGAGCGTTTCATAATTTCTAACAACGAAAATTATTTAAACTGCGACACTTATCACTCAACCAGAGCTCAAAATATCACAATGATCCTCAAGAGCACAACAAAGACTGTTTTAAAAGATACTTGTACCAGATACATGAGAATCCAAACTTTTTTATCTACCTCTTTAAAATTTATCACACAGTAACAAGTCAAATTTCAGGGGCATCCGTATACCAGAGATTATGGTACCGCTTCAGAAGGGTGTCAGCCAGTCAGATTCCAGGACCGGAATTATCTGTTTTATAATCGAGAATATGTAAGCACACATCTAAATAAATTAATCATGATATTAATTTAAGGATCTAAATTTCTAAATCTATGTATCTATATAGCTGGTAGTATAACTGTATTTCACTTTCTTTGTAAACATGTTTTGTTAACACCCAAAATGCAGGTGGATTCTGTTTTTTGGTCTGTTATGGTCTGTAGCTCAAATCCTGCTTAACTAAAAATTAGACACAAGAAGAGTATTATTGGAGAATGTTGTGAGGCTCTGGCGGAATTTCTCGGTAAACTGAGGAGTTATAGAGGAGACAGGTTGTGTATCGCTTCTTTTGACACTGGTGGCTTTTTAAAAAAAAATTAAATGCATTTGCATTTGCACACAGAGCACTGTTTACTTGAACATGGAGATGCCATACTGAATAATTCCTGCACACAACCATTGCAGCGGAATTTGCTTCATTTGACAGGGCTATGATTCATACAAGTGGTGGTGGATTTGGAGACAAAATGTATTTACATTGGGTTGCTGTAAGTGGAGCACTAATAAGCCCAAAGCTCTACTTATTATTTTACAAAAGAATACACCTGACAAGCTGGACAGTATGCTTCTCAAAGCTATTATTATATAACAACAATAACAACAACAATTTACAAGTTCTGGGAGGAACTCCCAGACCGGGAGAATGCCCGCAGCGTAAAAAAAAATGCCTGATGAACTAGGGATTGGACAGTTTCCAAGTGCTTGTACAATTGATGGAAATGTTCAAATAAATGTGCAAAAGAAATAAACAAAATAATCATTTATTTCTTTATCATATTGGCTAGCTAATGTCCTCTCTTTGCTAGTTAGTGGCTGTGTTTCTGCGTTGGGTAGCAACGGGTGACTGTAAACAGCTTAATTTTCGTGTTAAATAATTTTTTTAAATTAAAATTCATTCTATACAGCAATCGCATATTTGGGTACCGTTTCATAAAACTTTCATGCTTAAAATGTTTAGGGAGAAATGAAATACTGGTGTGTATTTTTTCTTTAAACTACC
This sequence comes from Lepisosteus platostomus, assembly GCF_059453375.1. Classification (NCBI taxonomy): domain Eukaryota; kingdom Metazoa; phylum Chordata; class Actinopteri; order Semionotiformes; family Lepisosteidae; genus Lepisosteus; species Lepisosteus platostomus. The sequence continues at coordinate 25,007,965 of NC_142611.1, forward strand.
AAGACCAGCCATATACAGTACAGTTTACATACGGTAATATGTTTATGTTCCTAAATTAATATAGTTTAGGACCTTCAGATGCGTTATGCTCCTCTTCTTTTTATGCTCAGCTATTAAAATGTCCCTTTAGTGGTAAAATTCCATATAAATATTCAATACTAAGCGGATTAAAATGTGCGCAGTAAAGAGATTAAATTATTAAATCTTTTCACTACCGACCAATGCAGCACGAGTGCCCCTGTCGGTCATTTTGGCCAGCCAATCACTTACTGCGGTGCCCTGCGGTGGCTTGTGGGTAGTTGCCCATACCACGGGTTTTTACCGTGCATTTTGAATGGCTGCATCTGTAGCCATTCAAAAGGAGACACAAGAAGGTATAACGCCACGGTAGGCTTCTTTTGCCATGAGCAACCTGGCCTGGCTACATTCATTGCTGGTACCAGAAGTGACGTCAAAATTGTGAGATATAAAATCGAAAATACGAGAAAGGAAGTCGGAATTACGAGATTTTAAGTCACAATTATGAGATATGAAGTTGAAATTCTGAGATTTTAAGTCGCAATTGCAAGATATAAACTCGTAATTCTGAGATACAATGTCGCATGAGAGATACCATAGCACATTTTTTTTACTCCCTGGTGGAAACGGGCTTCCATAGAGGAAGGACTGTAATACACTCATTAAAATGAAAAGGTTTTGAAATAATAATTCCATATATATTGATAAAGACACATTTCAAAGTGCTGTATCTCCTGAATGACTGTAAAATGACTGAATTCATGCAGTACATTTATAACAAATTAACATATATGTAGTCAAAATAATTGTAAAGTATGCATTTATCAGTGTAAAAAAAACTAAAGAAAGAACTATTTTTATTCAATCTTACTTATCAAATTCCATGGTTCTGGTAAATGAACAGCCATCCTACTCTTATAACTAACCACATTGCTTTCTGGGATCACTGATGCAATTGTAGAGGGATATAAAAAAAATAAAAATAATAATGGCTTCTTTGTGTTCTTCTTTCAGAGAGGAAGTATACAACTGGATATGAATTTCATGGAGTGTCATTGGTGCAAGGATGTCATAATGTATATGTATTGTGCATATCCCCACCTTATAAAACAACATAATACAAAAGTTTTTTATCATTCATTTCCAATTGCTTATCAGAACCAAGCACTCGGGTAGTGAATGCTGAAATTCCACAGCAGTTACCAAACGTAAAAAGGGAAAGTATCATCTTAACGTTCGCCCAGCAACCAGATCTCTGTTAGATAAGGATAAGTCCTCTTTTCTGTGTCCCACATGCTTCTATAGTAAACCAGGACTAGAATATTCAACTCCAATGTATTTTGCAATTATGTGCAGGAAATGCCGTATAGAAACCTATGCCCTCAGGCCATGGACAGGAGTGACCTGGTGCTAGGCGGGTTTCAGGACATCCGAACCTCAATGCTGAGCGAGGAGCAGAGCAGAAGCAGGAAGTAAATAGGCTACACAACAAGACACACCATAAAGACATGAATAATCACAGGGAACTAGGAATAGGAGAGAAGTAGAGAGCCCTCTAGGTGTACTGGGCGTGACAATATACCTCGGATTCATACCCTACAATAGTTTTACTACCTATATTTTTACGTTCCCTCTGCAGGTGTGTATCTTCTTGTATCACAGTGTGGTGGGTATAGACAGAGATTAGCCTGATTCTACAGCTAGGTGATTCATGATATCTAATTGTTGATGAAGAAGAATTCTGTTGTGTTATTTCCCTATTTAAAGAGCTGTCTGATCTAAATCAGCCACACCAGATTTCAGTCTCACAACCTCCTGTGAATACCTGTGAATGCGCTTACTTTCTCTTAATGGTCTATAAGCTGCACACCCACAACGCAAACCAACACAGATGGCTCAAAGAGACAGCTGGTCTATTACAAGCAGCCAATCACAGTATATAAACACAACTGCAGTGTGGTGCGTCTTATTAACTTAAATGTAAAAAAGAAGAACTCTTCCATTTTCATGGCATGGCATTTCATCAATTTTTACAATTTCTAAAATGAAAGGATTTCCTGGAAGCATTGCAACATAATGAACCCTTCAAAACAATGTGCATTATTTGTATTTCCTTTTAATCCATCCATAATCAACTATTTATGTCCTGTTTGTTTCTTTGAATTTTGTACATAAAATGTTATGTGCCATGCTTAAATGTTCACCAAATAAATGTGAAACATGTTTTGAAAGCTAATTGGTATAAAATATAAAAATAAACTATGAAGTACATACAAAATATAAATTAAAAATGAGTGAAAAAATGACTTAAATGTCTTAAAAAAGGGAGACTAAAAAAGGGGACTTACTAACTTAAATTAAGATAGTAGGCTAAAATGTAAGCTAAATGCCAAATATATCTTCAGGCAATATTGACACATTATATGTAATCGGAATATATATTTTAATCTATTTTTCTTCACTGTGGAAGAAGTTTGAACTGTAATGAGAAACAATTAACACATTACATAAGGAACATATCTAAAGAATAAAGGGATGTTCTTTATACATTTTATGAGCATTTGTAAAACTCTACACAATTCTGTATTTAAGCAATTATTTCCCTTACTGTTAAATGAAAAACACAGATTTAGATGTGAATATAACATAACATCACTTTATTAGCCACAAACAATTTCTTGCATTAGGAATTTGTCTTTCGCATACCCCAGCTTGCTCTCCATGAGACACAGACACACAGACAGGGAGAGAAGCTTGGGGTCAGAGTGCAGAGTCAGCCATTGTACAGTGCCCCTGGAGCAGTTGGGGTAAAAGGCCTTGCATTTCCTCTGCCAGCCGCGGGATTTTGAACCGGCACCCTTCCAGCCACTGGTGCAGATCCTTAGCTACAGTGCCACCACTGTGCACTATCCAACACTCAAGACACAATTTAATATTTTTTTTATTTTGTTGCTGCATTCATTTTAGTGAGACATAGTTAATTCTAAAGATAGATGCCATGTAACAAGATGCCAGGTGCCATGTAACACCTTTATCATTTTTCAAATAATCTGATGCAGGACTGCATTTCTCTAGTTCTGCATCAGATTTTTTTCTGTAGTGGCTTGGTCAAAACTGGATTAAGTTAGCAACAGTATCTAAAGAGTGAAAGGACCTTGGGTAGGTCCAGATATCACAGTTGAGGTTTTGACATGTACAGTATATTTGCTTTTAAATGCTAAAGTTCTAAATCCAGTATGCATATTATCCTTCAACTTTCACTCCGCTTTTCTTATTTGTGTAAACTAACAATTGTAAGGACAACGGATAGGTAGACATCTCTTTACAGATGCAGCCATTCAAAGTGCGCGGTACAGACACGTACCGGAGGTAATTGGCTACGGCATCGTGCATCGTGACGCAAGATGACGCAAAATACCGCGGTACGTGATTGGTTGACCAACAGGGGCACTCGTGGTCCGTTGGTCGGTCGTAGAAAGATTTACAGTAAATGTCTTTACTGTGCCCGTTTTAGCATTGAATATTTATATGGAATTTTACCACTGAAGGGAAATCTTAGTGCCTGAGCATAAAAAGAATAGGAGCATACTGTAACACGTGTGAAGGCCATAAACAATATTAATTTTGGAACATAAACATACAGTATATGGCTGGTCTCGGTACTTTAAAGAAAAAATACACACCAGTATTCCATTTCTCCCTAAACATTTTAAGCTTCGAAGTCTTTAACTAATGTGATACCAGAATCAACAAGCATACTTTTAGAATTTGATTAAAAGGGAATATAATATGGAATCGCGTATCTAAAGAAATTAATAACGATATAATTATATTCATGTACCGCAACATAAGAATAGTACACGCTGTACATTGTCTGTTGATAATGTTTCTGTAGTGCTTTTTCAGCACTCTGCATGTCACCTTGCCAGTGGCGCCGTGGGTTAGGTTCCTGACTCCCCCGTCACACGCTCAGTGTTCGAATCCCGCTGGAGCCATGACTTTTTTTTTAACAAACATTTCTTTGAAAAAATAAAACATTTCCCTGGGACAGAGATTAAATAAAACCTCACTCGCACCAAACAAATTTATATTTCTAAATATCACAACATGATCGAATTTAAGTCATTTTAACAACCATGAATAGTCACCTATGCGTTACAATATAAACATTTATATTGATTTAAATCACGTTTTGATTTAAATTGCAAACGCGGGTTTAAATATATGGGTTTTTTGATTCACAATCAGACAAATGCATCTTAATAAACTTTCAGCATAGCTTTCTCCCCGTTTAGATTTATTTTTCTTGGGATCTTGAGATCAAACGTGGAAAGATTAGATTGTAATCATTTTTATTTTTTAAATACATTTTAGAAAAGTGTAATATACTAAAAAGAGAGAGAGAGAGCACAGCCAGGACAGACAGGCATCGCGTATCTAAGGAAATAGTAGTATAACCTTGTTCATGCACAAACAGTGGCATGTTACATTATTAATTTGGGTGTCTCCTCTCGCCAGAAAGCTCTTAATTGCATTTTGAGTGCGGTTTTTGACTTTTTTTAAATTGCAACCCATAAATAAAGCTGATACTGTTTAGACTTCTAATTATTTTAAACTGTATTACAGCAGCACAATGCACAATGCAACGTAAATTGCAAAAATGCACTTGGAATCTGTCCAAGCCCTACTTTGTCAGGCATTTTCTTTTACTGTAACGGACATAAAAACTCCCTTGCTTTAAAATTATTTAAACTGTGACACTTATCATTCAACCAGAGCTCGAAATATCACAAGGATCCTCAAGAGCACAGCAAAGACTGTATTAAAGGTATACTAGTGACAAACTTTTTTCTGAACCGGGGAAAATCTGATCATGTTTCTCTATAACAATAATAAAAAACATTATTTTACATATCACCTTTATGTGATATCACCTTAAGGACAGCACATACAAGGGTTAATTGCACAATGGACCGCGCAAAGAAATTTAAAATAGTCTTCTTTAGGTGTGATGCAGTTATAAATGCAGACGCTCTCTCTTACTCTTAATATCGAATATCTTTTAGATTTTTATAGAGAAAAAGAGGCTGTACAGTATGCGTTACAATATAAACATTGACTGTCAACCTTTAAATCAACAATTGATTTAAAGACGATCTGTGAAAGCGCAATGAAACCTCTTACTCGATTCTTATTGACTCCCAGTCCCACCAGGGATTAAAAAATAACATGGAATTGCGTATCTAAAGAAATAACAGTATACAGTAACTATGTTCATGCACAAACAATAGCATATTACATTATTAATTTGGGGGTCTCCTCTTGCCAGAAAGCGCTAAATTGCATTTTGCCTCAACACTCCGTACTCAACAACGATAATTCACAAACTGCCAGAACATGTAACTCCACATTCCCAAATAGACCTCATTTCCATAGCCCCGCCCCTTATGCAAAACCAACATCCCTCCCCTGTTCTCTCTCTCCGCTGGCGTTTGTAATAGTTTTTATTTTTAAATAAATTTTAGCAAAGTCATGTATTTTAAAAATCTTAAGATTTCTTTATTTATGTCTTTATTTGGTGGTTTCATTAGTGACAAAGGATAAACTTTCTTGGAAAAATGTATTTTATGTAAACCATGTTTGCTATTAATTCATTTAGGGCTAGAATATGTTCATTGTCTTCCAATGAAAGAAGAGTTCCTTTCGCCGTAGTCGGGTTGACATTAGAAGCTTGCCACGCCTGGACTGTTACACCAATGCATTAGCATGTTAAAGCGATTTCATTGGGGAGCCTAGCTTTCTTAACTAGTAAATACTGTACTTCCTTGGTTTTGGAGGGGGGGAGGTGTCTTTCGCTGGAAATCTCGCCCCCTTCTACTTTTAAATACCTGTGAAACCGGTTTAATTCGTCACAGCCAGCACTCCTGCTGGCGGCCCTCTTGTTATGCTCTTCGTTAATGTCTAAGCCGGAACATATCATTATATCTCATTTTGTATTTCTTTTAAAAAAATCGTTTGCCCAGCCTAACAGTATTGTTGTTATTGTTTTTATCCTGTAAAGTGCTTTGAGGAGCCACCTTTAAAGGCGCCATATACAATAAAGTTCATTATTAATACTATTGTTAATTTGCTGGACAGAGAGATGAACATTATTAAGCAGAAGACAAAGATAGCGATTTACGTTGCATTGTGCATTGTGCTGTTGTAATACAGTTTTAAATAATTAAAAGTCTAAACAGTATCAGCTTTATTTATGTGTTTTAAATAAAGGCGATTTAAACGCGATTTAAATCAATATAAATGTTTATATTGTAACGCCTAGCTGACTGTTCATTGTTATTAAAATTACTTAAATTCGATCATGTTGTGATATTTAGAAATATAAATTTGTTTGTTGCGAGTGAGGTTTTATTTAAAATCTGACCCAAGGAAACATTTTATTTTTTCAAAGAAATGTTTGTTAAAAAAAAAAGTCATGGCTTCAGTAGGATTTGAACACTGTGTGACATGGGAGTCAGGAACCTAACCCACAGCGCCAACGGCAAGGTCACATGCAGAGTGCTGAAAAACCACTACAGAAACATTATCAACAGACAATGTACAGCGTGTACTATTCTTAACGCGTTACAGTATGCTCCTATTCTTTTTATGCTCAGGTACTAAGATTTCCCTTCAGTGGTAAAATTCCATAAATACTAAATACACAGTAAAGACATTAAATATACATCTACATACTATATACAGTACAGTTTGCATACAGTAATATGTTTATGTTCCTAAATCAATCTCTTTTATGAGCATGTGAAAGGCATGGTGAATCGATTCTCAAAAAGTACTGTACTTTGCATGATTGGAAACAAATGCGTGATTGCGAAATGCTGTGGTGTTACTTTTACAAAGACAGTCAATGAAAAAAAGACCAGGGCAATACTTTGAGTTTACAGCTTGTCCAAGGTCATTCATTATTTATACTATTTGTAATATCTTCGTTAAAGACTTTGATGGCGACAGCTCAAACATTAGAGGTTGAGCTTTATTAGCTCCACCTTGCGGAAATTCCGGATACTATTATTTTACTTGCGGTATTATAGGAGAATTTACGGTAACTCGCGGTAGACTGCGTAAAGCGCACCGCAAAATAATGCGGTATCGCCCGCTTGTTTTGAATGGCTGCACCTGTAGGTCTACTAATGAAACTGTTCTGGTCACCCTATTAAAGTACCCAGAAAAGCCCGTTCTTTGATTTTACTAAATGGTTTAATTAATTCTCTGTGATGTTAAATGTTTTAAAAACAAAATAATGAATCATAAATTTTCAGAAAAACATAACACCTGTAATTTATGGTCTAATTGTGAAGATCATGTTACACCCCAGGCCAACAATTCACAATTCACAGTTGCCACTGGAGAATAGAATTAAGGTCATCCTGTGGCTCGAAGGATGTGGTTGGACAACCTTTTGGGGGGCTCTCCTTCTACCACTTAGGGACCCAATCATTCATTCATATTAAATGCTGAAGGGGCACTCCGTCATTGAGCTCATTCAGCTACCATTGGCAGTACCGACATCAGCACAATCACAACTGGACATACTGGAACTCTCTCTAAGGATCTCAGAAATGGTTTTCGTCTTGGAGATTAAGTGATTTTTCTAGTGTCATCAACCTTAGTTGGCAGCAAGTCTGCAACAGTGCCAGTCACTGCTCCAGTCAGATTTTATTTTATTTTTATTTTTTGTTTTTTATTTGCTTTGGCAACACTGATTGTACCCATCAGTCATGCTAATAAAGCACCTTGAATTGAATTGAGAGAGAGAGAGAGAGCGCCAGAGAGAGCAAGAGAGAGGACAAATCCTTTCGTCTGGCAATCTACCTGAACATAAAACAAGTGGTCTTGTAACTCTAGGAGGTCTCGTGAAAACGCTACAGGCGTGCCAAAATCATTTACGAACTTCAAGCTAACCAGTTAAAAATGAAGAAAAAAATGACTCTGAAAAAGTTACAAGAAGCTTGAAATTATTATTATTAAATTTATACTGTTAATTATGACCAGACACATTATTATTGTTTCAGTGTTATTTTTAATACCGCTTTGTTATTCTTGATTCTAATTACAAAATATACAATTTCATTTTAAGGCTTAAGGCATCTGTTAAATTGCCCCACTGAATAAAGTGTTTTGAAGTAAACCGGTTGAACAGCTGTTAAGCATACTGTAGTTTTTGTTAACACAACACAACTTTGTCAGTGAAAAAAATGACCGCGGGCACTTTTCCTCCCCCTCTACATTCTCAGAATAGAATAGGCGAACCTTCTAATGAAAGACAGTCCCCCTTCCCTCCATGGACAGACTGACAAATGTTTTCACAGCCTTCACTCCAATTACCCAGACTGTAAGTACGGGAATAAAGCTTTGTTTTTTGTTTTTGTATTGTATTCCCTATTAATCAAATTCTAGAAAGTGTGCTTTTGTTTACTGCGATAATGAACATATTCGCAGAAAAGGTTAAAACATTATTACTTTTTAAAAATAATATAAACTTAATATATCAGAATCAAATCAAAGTTTATTTATCAAATGCACAACAATACAGCATGCAGCAGTAGTTGCTGGCAATGAAATGTATTTTCCGCGAGCTGACAAAAATCCCAAGAATCACAGAAATCATTAAAATCACAAAAACACAAAAATCACAAAATTGAGGTTATGAAAATAAGGTTACATAATAATAGATGTAATAGAAATGGAATGTGTCCGTGTTGTATGCAATATATACAAGTAGTGCGGTTATGCTGAATACAGTGAAAACTGTGTGTCCATGTAGCCATTACAGGTGATTTGCTAAAGGAGCTCCAGGTTGGCTATTTAGCAGTTTATTGCCTGGAGGTAGAAGCTGTTCCGTAGTCAGAAAGAGCACTTAAAAACCAAAATAACCACAGTATGTAACCTAGTGAAAGACTTTGATGCTTAAAATGTTTAGGAAGAAAGTAAAATACTGGTGTGTATTTTTTCTTTAAACTACGAATACCAGCTATATACAGTTTACATATTATGTTTATGACGTTAAGACACATTATGTTCTCCTCTTCGTTTCACTAACCTGTTGGTCATTTTGGCCATCCAATCACATACTGCGGTATAACATGCTAAACTGCAGATAATTTTGCACAGTACAGGGTTTTACTGTGAATTTTGAATGGCTGTTTCTGTATCTTTGATGTATTGCTGTATTGGACACAAACTTTAGTTTTCTTGTAGTGGAAACAATGAGAAATAAGGAAAATATATGTTATTAAAAACTGTATATTTTATGTAATTATTTAAGGACCTGAATGAGATATTACTGAGAAAGGAAGATTTCCAAGTTGTAATAGATTGTATTCAATGGATAATTCAAAAAAACACCCAATCATTTAGGAAGTTTACTTCTACTTTGCTGAGATTTGCATCAGTTGGCTTTAACCTCAATTTTGGTGTGATATATAATAATATGTGTTATTTGAAAACTACGAGAGCATGGTCACAAATTACAGTGGGTGAATATTTTCAAATATATCAGCCATAAGTGAATTGTTTATTAGATGATTTATAGCATGGAGAAAAAAACGTAATTGGAGTAAAGCCCAGGTATCCTCTCAGCTTTATATTCAGGTATTTCACCAATGTACTGTAGATTGTGTACACTTTGCATTTTTGGTTTTTTTTGACCTGCTCAAGTAGGAAACCATAATAACATTAAAACCTCCACTTTGGAAAAGCTGTTTAGCTTTGGAAAAGTGTTAGTTGAGAGAAGATGGATTTAAAGATTCTTCATTTTGTTCATAATTGTTCACTACAAATACTGAGATACATTTCAAATTCAAGAAAAGCATGTTGGAACCTAGAGCATATGTTTATTGTTAATGTTTCTTCGTTTTAAATTATATTATAATTAATTAATTACATTTTATATAATATTTCTGTATTAAATTAAAACAATTTAATATTATGATTTGGCTTTTATCCTTTAATTGTTTTTTCAATCAAATTCAAAGAGTTTACTGGCATGACCAATGAATTACACTATTGCCAAAACAAAAATTAGAAAAATATTTTACATATTTATAGCAAAACCATAATATTGGACATATACACACATCACATAAAACATTGTTATTATGATACAAGCTTACTATCTCTTCCTCTAGCTGTAACAGGAACAGACAGTATGTCCTCAATACAGCTGGCAGCATTTGGTTTCCTTCACCCTCCCCCTTCCGTGTTCTGATTCTGAAAGGTTAGGACATTCTGGCATTAGATTTGTTGTTAAAGGGAAGAATGTCAAATCCATAAGTATTTCTCACAGTGTAACAGAAAGTGCATCTCTGTCTCTTCTTGTCCCTGCTGGCAGTGGAAGCACAGCCTTTCCTCTAAAGGCAGTCAGTTCTGCCTATGTTGTCTAGTTTCCAAGGTCAGGAAAAGATTATACTTCAGGTCACTGAGCCTGTGCTTCATCAAGATCTGTTTCTCCTTGCTAGTGTGTATTGCATTTTATGTTTCAGGTTTATGTTGCAGTTGTATGTCCTAGTGGGTAGGTAATGTTTGGCTTGTGCTGTGATTTAGTTGACTTTGATTAGTGGTATTTCAGTTGTGCTGTCTTGAGGCTGTTGGTGTCAGTGAGCCTTTTTGAACAGTGTTTGGCTCAGGCTACTTCCCCGTCTCACTGGACAGCCCTGTTCTTTTTCTTCTTTTGTTTTGAACTGCACACATGTTCTCCAAGTACTTTCATTCAAGTCATGCTAAATCTTGTATCCTTTTTAATCAGATTTGCTTGAAACCTATCCTATGCTTGTAGCCATAAAATACAGAGTAAATAGGTCCAATCAATTAAATACTTAGCTTTTTATATTCAGATTCTATCAGTTGCATTTCTTCTAGAAAACAGAAATCTACCTTAGGTATTCTTAATGAATTTATAATTTGGTGGTGGAGGATATTGAGTATCATGAGCTAAGAGGTTAACTATTTGAATATTTAAATGACTTGTCAAACAATGATAAGCAGAATGTAATCTGAAAGATAGAGGATTGTTATTTGTTATTACCATTTTATTATAATCAATAACTATAATAATTACAACTATATTCCCAACTTAAATAAGCATATAATATATTTCATTGTTATCATATAGAAATGAACAAAGTAAAAAAATGCACACCACCAATAAGATAATGAGTGAAAAGACTAGGGAAACGTATGGTACCCATTTTATGTCCACATTAGGGAGCACAAGTTATAATATACTATATATAATATGCATATAAGTACATAGTACAAAGTGCATATTGTACAATAGCACAATATAAATAGTGCTAAAGGTATTAAACTATGCGACACTTATCATTCAAAGAGAGCTCAAAATATCACATGGATCCTCAACAAAGACAACAAAGACAGCAGAAAAAGATACGTGTATCAGATACATGAGAATCCAAGCTTTTTTATCTACGCTTTCTTATCTACGCTAAGAAGTAGTCTTTAAAATTTCTTTATCACACAGTAAAAAGTTAAAATTCTGGGGTGTGCGTATACCACAGATTATGGCACGGCTTCAGAATGGTGATTGGCTGACACCATCTGACACCCCTCTGATTGGGGAAAAATCCGTTCTATTCTGTTCTGCTGATCTGTTCTACATACCAGGAAGACAACGGAATATGATTTTTTCTATTCGAAACATGGATTTTAAACGTTTAATTAAGAAGTAAAACCTTACACCATACACAGATTTCTAAGCTGATCAGGAGGAAGAAAAATCACCCATGTTTCGCGCATAAAAAGTGGTTGTTAACTATCGAAACCTGTTTTTATTTTGCCTGGCAATCTACCTGAATGCCCAACTACAGTATCTGAGAAAATAGATTTATTTTTCTTGGAATCTTGGGATCAAACATAGAAAGATTATATTGTAATCGTTTTTATTTTTTAAATACATTTTAGAAAAGTGTAATCTATACTAAAAAGCTGTATTTATTTAATACCACTCGATACTACTATTAATGAAGTTTAGTTGATACTGTTTAGACTTTTAATTATTTTAATCTGTATTACAGCATTGTACACATGCTTAAAAGAGAAGAGAGAAAACGCAACATTTCGGCTGTGAAGCCTTCTTCAGGTGTGGGGGTCTTCAGCTCAAAATTAAATGCTAAAATGTAATGTAGGCTCTGAACAGGTTAAACTATGATTTGGGCTTGCTTGATGTCACTGCCTTTCATCTGAAATCCTGCTTGAATCCTGTTAAACTAAAAATTAGACACAAGAAGAGAAGAGGCTCTGGTGAAATTTCTCTTTTTTTAATTTCTCTTTTTTTTCTTTGAAAAATATCTTACCAGCTGCAATCCGGGCACAGAAGGGTTATAACGAAAGTCAGACAGGCAGGGGGGAGGGTGAGTTGTGAAACTGTTACCTGGATAAAGAGGCTAGAAAATAGGTGGATTTACACCTGTGAAAAGTGTTCCAATTTTAATGCGATACGGAAGACATTATTCATAAAAAATGATCTTGTACGGTCTGTAAACTGAAAATGTATGAAGGAGACATGTTGCGTATTGCCTCTTTTTACACATGGAAGAACATTCCAATGTTAATGGGACACTGAAGATATTATTAATAACCTTTTAAATCTGAAGAGAGATCTAAAGGGATCCACATGGCACAGGTCCCTGCTAGGTATTCAGAGGGAAAGATGGTGACGTCACCGCGCAGGCAAGCATACACACTCTCTAATATCAGGCGTATGCGTTAAATATATTTAGATATTTGAATTAATATCATTATTGATTTCTTTAACCTCACAACATTGTCCAATAATACTCTTCTTGTGTCTAATTTTTATATAAGCAGGATTTGAGCTACAGACCAAAAAAAACAGGATTCACTTTTTTAACATATTGATGATGATGATATCAGTAGCAGTTTGAAACTATTCATTGTTATTAATAAATGCCTTAGATTCGAACATGTTGTGATATTTAGAAATATAAAAAAGTAAATAGAGTGTCCATAATATTGTAGCGCATTCGCCCTGGGCAGCAGCGAAGAACGCCCAGCTGGCGTATGCGGTGAGGGGAAGGACAGGAGTGGAAGTGGTCAGGTCGGGGTTTAGGAAGGCAGCTGACCAGTGTAGCTGTCCCACAGTAAAACAGGCGTACAGTCTGGGGAGATTGCCCGTTTTCAATGTAAATAGTTCCCTGGTTCCGCACCCCTGGGTGTTACTCTCTCTCTCTCTCTCTCTCTCTCTCTCTCTCGGTTTCACGCTCTGGCTTGCTCGTGCTCTTGGCAGGTTGTCTTGTGTCTCTCTCTCGCCTGGGCGCGGGAGTGCTGCTGCCAGGTGGTGACGGAGAAGAAATAAAGCGCAGTTTTTAGTCACTGTGTTCGTCCTCACCAATTCGTTACATTGGTGTCAGAAGTGAGAGGATGGACAGTGAACGGCCGATGATGTCGGACTCGGAGAAGCGCCGGTTCCCCCAGCAGCCGAGTGAGCAGCAGCTGCCGGTGTCGAACCGGTGTCAACGAGGGCCTGGCAGGGTCTGCACTTGATGAGGCAGGGAAGAAATAAGCCCCGGCTGTGGCCAACCCTTCCCACGGCAGCAGACGGGGTGAAGCGCTCCTTCTGGCTTTCTGGAGTGGAAGGGTGGCCTTCCCCCCTTTAGGCCGCCCGGCTCCCATTTCCCGACAGCTTCCGGAGTCCCCGGAGCTGCAGCGCCCGGCATCCCCGGGTGATGTGCCCCCTCTACCCACAGCGGTGGCAGATGACCCCCAGTCATCGCTCCCCCGGCGTCGCCGCACTGGCCGTCTCCTCCTCCTCCCTATCTGATTCCCTGTGCACCGCCTCCACTGCCCTGCAGGGAGCACCCCTCCATTGGTGCCCACCGGTCTCCTTGAACAGGGCATCAGCCTGCTCACCTAGAGCCAGGACCTGATCCAAGGAGACCGGCACGGCCAGCATCACGTGGCACTGCACATCAGTCGGTGCCAGGGCCCGGAGGAATGCCTGGAGCGCTGTCTCCCGGTGGGCCTTCTCAGGGAGAGTAGGGTAACCCTGGCAGGCTAAGTAGACTGGACCCAGTGGCTCTCCCGCTAGGCGGTGGCATTGGGCCAGGGACCAGCCTCTGAAGGGCCGCTGGTCCCTGGGTACATACAGCAACGCCTGGCAGGCCTTCCCCTCCAGGACTGCGACGAGGTGGCATTATTTCTAAATATTTAAATATCACAACATGTGTACACAGCGATCCCCTGGGATTCCAGCTAGTGCGTAATTAACCATCGATGAAAAACCGAAGGTTTTAAAAAAGAGAGTCACTGATAGCTCACTGATAGTTTTATGTGCAAGCTTTGAACATTTTCACAACTCGTGGTCTTTTAAAATGCATTTGGTTTGAAGGCTTTCTGTGTTTCCCTTCTGAAGATATGAACAAAAGAATATTTGAGCGTGGAAAAAAATGGCTTAAAAAAGAAATACAAAATTAGATATAATGATATAAACATTTACTGCAATACATTGGGTGGGTAGCCACGTCAGCCTGCAACGTTTCTGCTGTGAATCCTTCTTCAGGTGTGAGGGAACAGACAAAGCGGGAACTTATTGTACTTTCTAATGACATTAAACGTGGAAAGATTACAGATTACAGATTTTAATCGTCTTTAATTTTGTTATACATTCTAGAAAAGTTTAATCTATGCATACACCACAAAACTAGTTTTGATTTTATTTCTGAATGCTATGTATATAAAAACTTGCAGCTTGCTCAACGATTCTAAGATGATCATGAGAAAGTGTATGGCATGTCTAATGGTCTAACCCCATTTTCCCCATTTTGATTAAAATCCCAAACGTGTTTGATTAAATGCCTTTATTGGTTCACAATCAGACAACGCAATGTAAATCATTATCTTTGCATTCTAAGTCCCTTAATTCACTTTAAGCATAGCTTTCTCACTATTTAGATTTATTTTTATACCATCGTTAAACAAAGCAGGGGCGTATACTACTTCCTCATAGGATCAAATGTGGAAAGATTAGAGTAATCATTTTTATATTTTAAATAAATTTGAGAAAAGTGTCATTTATCCAAAAAAGTTGCATTTAATACCACTCGATAGTTATATTAATAGAGATAAGCTCTCTATTAAAGCTCAGATCAAAGATCATACAGCAATATCTCACATACTGGGACTGATCTGTGATCTGTGATGTGGTTCAGTTTGAATTGTTGCTCTAGTAGGCAAAGTTGTCTGTGCCGAAAAATAAAAACCAGTTTAACAACTCTTAATATTAATCTATTAATGTAGGGCTTTCGGGCTTATGTGAATTTGCGCCCTACAGTCAACCTGCGGTAACGCTGTGTACGTACAGTACAAACATGTTGTGATATTTAGAAATATAACAGATTTCAATATACTGTAGTGTCCATAATATTTGCTATTTTAGTTTTTCAAAGAAATGTTTATTTGTTAAAAGAAAACCCATAGTGATTGCTGGATTTGAACACCTGACCTCACGCTTATACTATAAATCAGTCACTTAAGCCGTCACACCACCAAGGCAAGTCACATGACACACACTGAAACAGCAACACACATACAGTAATATGGTCAAAAGGACCACATAAATATGTTTCGAAATAACCATATGTAAGACTTTGATGCTTAAAATGTTTAGGGAGAAATGGAATATTTGTGTGTTTTTTTATTTAAAATACCAATACCAGCAACATACAGTTTACATAATATGTTTATGTTCCTAAATTAATATCGTTTATGACCTTCAGATGCGTTATGCTCCTCTTCTTTTTATGCTTAGCCACTAAAATTTCCCTTAAGTGGTAAAATTCCATATAAATATTCAATACTAAGCGGATTAAAATGTGCACAGTAAAGAGATTAAATGATTAAATCTTTTCACTAACGACCAATACACCACAAGCCCGAAAGCGCAACATTATTAATAATATCTTCCGTGTCGCATTAACATTGGAATGTTTTTTTTACAAGTGTAAAAAGAGGCGATACACAACATGTCTCCTTTATAACTCTTCAGTTTACAGAGAAATTCCACCAGAGCCTCACAACATTGTCCAATAATACTCTTCTTGTGTCTAATTTTTAGTTAAGAAGGATTTGAGCTACAGACCATAACAAAAAACAGAATCCACCTGTGATTCGGGTGTTAACAAAACGTGTTTACAAAGAAAGTGAAATACAGTAATACTATCAGCTATATAGATACATAGATTTAGATATTTAGATTTAATATCATTATTAATTTCTTTACATACGTGATTCCATATTATATTCCCGAAATCTGATTGGCTGACACCCTTCTGAAGCCATGCCATATTCTCTTGTATACGCACACCCAGAATTTTGACTTTTTATTGTGTGATAAATACATTTTAAAGACTACTTCTTAGCGTAGATAAGAAAGCATACATAAAAAAGTTTGGATTCTAATGTATCTGATACACATATGTTTTTCTGCTGTCTTTGTTGCGCTCTTGAGGATCCTTGTGATATTTTGAGCTCTTGGTGAATGATAAGTGTCTCACACTTTAAATCATTTTCATTCTTAGAAATTATGAAACGTTCTGTTAAAAGCAAGGGAGTTTTTATGTCTGTTATAGTAAAAGAAAATCCCTGACGAACTAGGGATTGGACAGTTTTAACAAATAGGCATTACAGGATCTTTCTACTACCTGGTCAGTTTTGTGGTGGGTTTGGGTATGGGAACAGATTATGCTATTTTGTCACTTGTGTAGTAACATGGTGTTTTACATTTACTGACTAGAAATGTGAACACTTAATTTGGAGACTACTTTTATGGTTACTAAGAATCAATCGAAACATAAAACCAACATATTGTTGCAGTTAGAGGGTGTGTTATGTGCCATTCACATTTCATTTCACCAGGCTTAGAGAGCGAGTCAGTAAACTACAGAATTCTGCCCAAGATATTTTTTTTGCAAAAGAAGAAACCTTGTTTTTGTTAACCTACTGTTATTTTCACCTGATCAGGAAATAAGACTCTTTTACAGGTAATATCCTGAATAACCATATTCAGAACCAAGCTAGAGCTACAGTTCAATTCACCCGTCTACCTTGTGGCCAAACCCAAGCAGACAACTGTGCACAGACTGCTTTAAGTACTACATATAAAGACAGAATTCAATGTAACACTGCTTCCTTGCAGAGTTACCTGAGGCCCAACACTAGGCAAAACTCTTTCTCTCAGCCCCTGCACTGGGACACTCCCTGCACAGACCAAGCAACTGCCATGTTGAACCAAGGACTGACCCAGCCAAGCTCTGTCTTTTCAGTTGGACGTTTGAACTCATCAAGTTCGTTTGCCAACAGATACTTTTGATACTTTGATTATAAAATTTCTGTAGTCACATTATAATTCTTGAGAGTTGATCTATTATTCTAAATTATTATAATTATATCATAAATTATTCTAAATGCATTTGATGTTTTGCTCACAATAGTAAATGCATACTTACTTGCCTCTGTCAATATGAATGAGATGTAATTATAAAAGACTGATACAACTTACTTACAAGGCTCTCAGAGGTCTAGCACCTGTCTATCCAATGAAACTTACAATGCATACCATCCATGTCGCCTGCTAAGATCACAGAATGCAGGTCTTCTTCATATTCCACGTATTAGTGAAAAAACAGTTGGCAGGAAAGTCTTTAGTTATGGGGGCCCCTAGCTTCTGAAACAGTCTTCCACCCCATATTCGGGATGCCGAGTCAATCTCAGTATTCAAATCCAGACTGAAGACCTATTACTTCAGCCTAGCCTACTCACAACTTACATTATAGCCTGCTGCAACCATGGGTGCTGGTGCTGCTGTACATACTACTGTGTGTCTCTATGTTGGCCCATTAGGCAGATACATCTGTTCTGACCAAACTATCCTATTCTCCTCCCCACATATCTGGATGGTGCCTGGGCTCGTGGATATAACTATTGTTTAGGAGGATTTTGCTGGTCTACAGAGGTCTGCATAGAGTACTGACATACAGAAGACATGATGGATGGATGGATTAATACCCTCATTCATTTATTTCTTTGTATAATATTGTATATTATTAGCACACCCAAAGGGGTTTAGCAGCCAGTTGACCTTGGACTCCTAGAGGTTTTTTTTCTTACTAAGCAGTTTTTGGTTCCTCTCCACCATTGTCTTCTGGTCTTTTCTGTTCTGTATTTTCAACATGTGAATACGGGTCACTTGGTCACTTGCATTGTTAAGCCATTTGGGCAACCTTGTTGTGAAAGGCACTATATAAAAATAAATAGAATTGAATTGAATTAAACCTACTAGCCAGACCATAACATTATAGTGGATGTATTTTAACTCTGACATTTTCAACTCCTTGTAATACCCTAGTGAAACTATGAGTTTTTCTTATCGCAGAAAATTGTTTCACAAATACAGTCTATTAAGTTGTTGTTTGTTATGCATGATTTTGGTGTTATATCAATAATTTGTATTACTGTATATTTAGAATCCATATGTGAAACCGTAAATTACTATTTGAGATACTATTTGATTTCTAAAATTCGACAAGTATTGTCTCAAATTTCCATTCCAATTTCTAATTCTTACAGTAAATTAAAACCTTCACATCACTACACAGTTTAACAGGGCACCAGCAGAGGAGTAAAATACATTGTAATATTGTATCTTGTAGATACACTGTGGAATGTGTTAAACAAAACTCAAAAAAAGGAATGATTGATTTGTCTTTCAGACTCATTAATAGACATTAATGTGTATACAAGATAAAAAATATATCCTGCTTCTTTTTGTGAATCTAATTACAAATGAAATGGGTTTAATTATTTTATTTTAAATTAATACCAGAATGAGGATGGGGTTTGAGCACCAGTATATCACTGGGTTTCCTTCTTAAAATTCTGCTGTATTAAATCCCTGCACTTGTTTGAACTACTCTCCCTGCTGTCCTTAATTCTGAAAGATACTTGCAGATACCACATTAATTTCCTTACGGAAGCAGTTATGGCACAGGTGCACAGTATAGCTCTATATACTGCATTCTCCTAAATAGGAATGTTGTCTTAATTGCCCGAAAAGCAATTTAGTGTGAAAGAAAGTGGTTAAACTTTTCAAACTGTTGCATTTGGCATTGAATGCACTGGTTTTTTAAGAAGTATAGCTACAATTAATTGGCTATTCCTGACTCGTTACCTATTTAACTCTGATAGCATGCTCTTTGAGAGCACCATTCAACACAAAATTTCCAATAACAGCATACTTGTCAAAAAATGAAATTGTACCACAGTTGATACATTTTCTTTGGTTTGACGAGGCTACTTAGTTTTTTTCAAACTAATATTTTGATGCCCTGAGTTATAGTTTCTGCTTAAGTTAGTGGAAGGTTGCATTAACTCTTTGAAGAAAGTCTTAACCCTAACCTACCCAAACCCTGACCTAGGGTTAGGGTTATGAGACTTAGAAATCGTAGTGGATGTTTTATGGCATAGCTGTGTTTTAGAACAGTAGTGAAATTTAGGAAAAGTGATATTTTAATGTGACATTCACATTATTTACATATATGGTTCTATACACTGCATATTCCTAAATGGGAATGTTGTCTAAATTGCCGGTAAGGAAAAGCATGAAACAAATTGGTTAAACTTTTCAAACTATTGCATTTGGCATTTAATGCTCTGTTATTTTAACAGAGGTTTAGATGCAGCCATTTAAAACGAGCAGGGTACGCTGCGGTAAAATGGGGTGGGTGTGTCGCATCACAACGCGTCATAACGCGTCATATCGTGTCATACTGTATAATACCCCAGTTATGATAATACAGTAGTATCCAGAATCAGCGCCAAGCGGAGTTAATAAAGCTTAACCTCTCATGTACAGCATTTGAGCTGTGGCCAGAAAATGCATGGTTTCAAATCCCGCTGAAGGATAATCTTTTTCCAATTAAGAACTTAAGTTGTATACTCTTTAGACTTTTAATAATTTTAAAGTGTGTATTACAGCATGTTAATCATTAAACATTAAAAAGTCTATATATTTGATAAAAGCAAGTTTTCTCAGTTGGACAAAAGTACACAACCTTCCACCTTCATCATAACTAATTTAATTATAATTTCACATGCCCATAAACAATATTAATTTAGGAAGATAAACATATTATGTAAACTTTATATGGCTGGTATTGGTAGCTTAAAGAAAAAACTACACGCCAGTGTTCAACTTTCTTCCTAAACATTTTAAGCATCAAAGTCTTACATGTGGTTATTTTGGAAACATTTTTACGTGGTCCTTCTGACCATATTAAGCTTATATACTTTGTGAAAAGTTATAATGTTTTAACCCTTTCCGCGAATACGCTCGTTATCAAAATTAAACAAAAGCATACGTTTCGAATTTGATTAATAGAGAATATAATATGGAATTGTGTATCTTAAACAAATTTATGATTATATAATTATATTCATGTACTGTATCTCAAATAGTAGTATAATACACTTTCTATGGATATGTGTGCTTCAGTTTCACAAATGAGCTATACAGGAGATAGATCTGTGAATCCTTGGGTTTGTAATAAACCAAAGTGGAGAGTTTGGTAGTTGATGGAGAAGTTGATGTCTTGAAATGGAAGAGTAGTGGAAGATATGTTAACTGTATATTTGAGGGATGGTTGGAAGTTGGTGAAATGATGCAGAAAGCGCTCAAGCTCGTCGTTAGAGCATGACTCTCATGCAACCTTATTTAGTGTATCTCTTGCAGTAAATGCCCAGCCATCTACATTGGGGAAACAGGAAGGAGACTCGGAGACCACTTCAGAGAACACGTCAGGGCTGTGAAGATTAAAGATCTCTCCAAGCCCATCGTTTCTCATTTCACCTCTGATGGCCATGACTCTCCGTCTGTGTTCTCAAAGATGGTTTTCTGAACTCAAACATCAGAAAAACTACAGAAACCAAAATTATCCTGCAGCTAGGATCACACCTTCCCCCTTCTCTTAACGACAGACTACTTTTCTTCTAAATTCTCTCTATTCTTTGAAGGTTTAATTTCACACCTCTCTACACCTATTCTGACTTCACACCTCTTGATTGGCCTCTCTTTCTGTCCCCTGCTCCCGCCTCTCGCTCCTCCTCTTTCCCACCTTTTGTACTCCCGCTACATTACCTTTGCTTACTGCCTTGTCTTTCTCACACCTGAAGAAGGCTCCTTGGCCGAAATGTTGTGTTTTCTTTCTCCCTTTTTTTCAGCATGGAATGAACCTATTGCTTGTTCCTGTATTAAACCTAGTTCACTCAGTAGTTTAAACTAAGTGTAAAGTGTTATGAAGAGGGATGCATAGAGCTACTCTCACATTTTTATGAAAACCATAGTTTTTTAAATCTTTTAAATAATGGGTGCTCCTACAGTTTAGAGGTCTGCATAAAGGACTCAATGAATCTAAAAGCTTCACAGCTCAAGGGCAAAGTATCCATAGATTTTGCCAAAGCTATTTGAAACCAATGGCACACAGCAGCAAAGGCGAGGCTTAAATCAGAGGGAGTGAACTGGGTGAAAACTCCAGCTGAATCTCCAGATTTAAATCCAACAGAGATAGTATGGCATTCTCTGAAAGGCTATATTTGGAAAATGGCTAAACCTAGCAAAAAGCAGAAACTGATCAATGCGATTTACAAGTTCTGGGAAGACGAATTGACAGAACAAAGCTGCAACAATTTTGTTAACAGGCTGTTTCGTGTTCTTTCTAAGATTGTTGAGCGGAGGGGGGGGGGGGACATTTGGGAATGTGAGTTCTGTCTTGCATTGTCAGATTGTGAATAAATGAAAGCATGTTATTAAACACCTGTTTGCAATTTTAATCAAGGTGGGGGTAATGGGGACTCTCTATTATACTCTATTATATCGTAGTGCATTCACCTTGTGCTGCGGCTGAAGAGCGCCTGGCTAGGGTACGTGCCGAGGGGCAGGACGGTCTGTAATCTGAAAATGTATAGAGAAGACACGTTGTGTATCACCCCTTTTTACATTTGGAAGAACATTCCAATGTTAATGTGACACTGAAGATATTATCAATAACCTTTTAAATCTGAAGCTGTTAACTCTACTTCAGACCTGCACACCTCCACACCTGCATGTCAACATCATGGTTTATCATGTGTGAATGAGTCAAATTAAAAATAAAACATGTTTACAAAGAAAGTGGAATACAGTAATGAACGGGAGACTCAAACCCAAGCTTCCATGGTCATTGTCAGCTGTGTCAGCCAGCTGAGCTAAGGGGAGATCTATCCTCAGTGGCTGAGGTCCCTGCTAGCTATTCAGAGAGAAAGGCAGTGACGTCACTGCACTGGCAAGCCAGCTCTTTAGATACTTTAGATACAGATGCAGCCATTCAAAGTTCACAGTACAAACACGTACAGCATGCAACTACACACAAGCCACCACGCCGTACCGGGGTATGTGATTGGCTGGCCAAAATGACCGACAGGGGCACTCGTGGTGCATTGGTTGGTAGTGAAAAGATTTAATCATTTAATCTCTTGACGCATATTTTAATCCACTTAGTATTGAATATGTATATGGAATTTTACAACTAAAGGGAAATTTTAGTAGCTGAGCATAAAAAGAATAGGAGCATAACGCATCTGAAGGTCATAAACGATATTAATTTAGGAACATAAACATATGATGTAAACTGTATATTGCTGGTATTAGTAGTTTAAAGAAAAATACTGTAACACCCTCGCCCAGTGGTGTAGGGGAAGCGCACCTAGGCACCTAGGCACTCAGGGTACTGCGAAGCAGGCTGGGAGTTGTAGCCGGGGGGAGTCTGAGGGTCAGCACGATGACCAGCAGCTGACCCTGCTTATGTAAATAATGTTATATTAGTTGTTAAGTTTCCTGTGTAGCTTTGTAAGTGTGTAGTCTTCTCTTAACGAGTTACCAACCTAAACCTGTGTGCATGTTCCATCGGTCCCCTTATGTGTGTGTAAGCCCTGTGTTTGGTTTTGGTTTTGATGTGAGAATAAAACAAGTCGCTTGGTTTGCTATCTCATCTCCACTCGTTCTTTGTCTTGGGTGAGCTCAAAAATACAACAATACACACCAGTATTCAATTTCCTCCTAAACATTTTAAGCATCAAAGTTTTACATGGTGTTATTTCGGAAACATTTTTACGTGCTCCTTATGACCATATTACTGTACGTTTATATACTTGTAAAAATTAATCGTTTTAACTTTTTCTGTGAATACAGAAATACTTTTAGAATTGGATGAATAGGGAATATAATATGGAATCGCATATCTAAATAAATTAATAATGATTTAACTATATTCATGTACTGTAGCACAAACAGTAGTATAAGACTTTCTGTTGATATGTGTATGGTTGTTTCAGTGCTTGATATGTTTCTGTAGCATAATGGCTTAAGAGACTGATTTATAACCCTGAGGTTGGGTGTGCAAATCCAGCTATCATCATGAGTTTTCTTTTAACAAATAAACATTTTTTGGAAAACTAAAATAGCAAATATTATTGGCATTATATTAACATTTTTATATTTCTAAATATCACAACATGTTCATACTGTATGTAAACAGCAGTGCCGCAGGGTGTAGGGCGCAAACCTATGTGAGCCCAAAAGCCCTACATTAATGTTGCGCATTCGCCTGGCACTGCGGCCGAAGAGCGCCCAGCTGGGGTACACAGTGAGGGGCAGGACAGGAGTGGTAACGAGGATTAGGAAAGCCGCTGACCAGTGCAGCTGACCCACTGTGAAATGGGAATACAGTCTGGGGAGATCGCCCTGTTTTCACACCCCTGTGTCTGTGCTCTCTCTTTCTCTCTTAAAAAATAAATAAAAAACGAGATATAATGATATGTTCCTGCTTAGACATTGCACGACTTTAAAAGCTATAAAAACAGGTTTTGATAGTTAATAACCACCTTTTATGCGCGAAAAACAGGTGATTTTTCTTCCTTGTGATTATCTCAGAATCTCTGTGTATGCTGTAAGGTTTTTACTTCTTAATTAAATGTTTAAAATACATGAATTCCATAAAAACAACACACGTATCGAATAGAAAAAATCATATTCTGTTGTCTTCCTGGTATGAAGAACAGATCAGCATTTTTTTTTTCCCCAAACAGAGGCTCTGAAAACAGTGTGCCACCCACTGCGCTGTCAGAGGGGGAGGCGGAACCGAGAGAGGGAGGAAGTGTGGAGCTCAGTATTGCACAATGGCCGTAAAGCACCAATTGCATCTGCATTCATAACTTAGTGTTTAAAATTAAACAATGTAAATCATTTTCTTTGACTTCTAAGTCCCTTGATTATCATCAAGCACAGGTTCCTCACCACTTAGACTACTTTTTGATACCATTGTTTGACAAAGCAGGAACTTATTGTACTTTCTAATGACATTACACGTGGAAAGATTACAGATTTAATTTAATTTTGTTATACATTTTAGAAAAATTGAATCTATACATACACCACAAAACTATTCTCGATTGTATTTCTGAATGCTATGTTACACTTAGTTCATTGTTTTAAATACATCTAATTAAGAAAGTTAGGTGTTAGCATAAACTATTAGTAATCAATAATATTACATTTAGCACTGTAATAAATTGTTGCACTTTTCTCCGCATCTTGTAAAAATATATTTTCATTGTTCAAATATACATTTAATCTGACTATCAGAAAATAAGTTAAATACACAACTAAAGTAAAAATAGGGAAAAATATAATTCAAAGTATTTTGCTAACAATATTAACTGTTTATAAAAATAACATGTATTAACTAAGGAATTAACTAGTTATTTGGAGGGTGATATGCAGCCAGCAGCATATCACCCTGCAACTCACAACTGGCAACCCACTGAAGCTAAGCAGGTGTGAGCCTGGTCAGTACCTGGATGGGAGACATCCTGGGGAAAAACTAAGGTTGCTGCTGGAAGAGGTGTTAGTGGGACCAGCAGGGGGTGCTCACCCTGTGGTCCATGTGGGTCCTACTGCCCCAGTATAGTGACGGGGACACTATACTGTAAACAGGCACCGTCCTTCGGATGAGACGTAAAACCGAGGTCCTGACTCTCTGTGGTCATTAAAAATCCCAGGGCGTTTCTCGAAAAGAGTAGGGGTGTAACCCCGGTGTCCTGGTCAAATTTCCCATTGGCCCTTACCAATCATGGCCTCCTAATAATCCCCATCTATGAATTGGCTTCATTACTCTCTGCTCTCCTCCCCACTGATAGCTGATGTGTGGTGAGTGTTCTGGTGCACTATGGCTGCCGTCGCATCATCCAGGTGGATGCTGCACATTGGTGGTGGTGGAGGGGAGTCCCCATTACCTGTAAAGCGCTTTGAGTGGAGTGTCCAGAAAAAGCACTATATAAGTGTAAGCAATTATTATTATTATTATTAATAGGATGGTCCCTCGGGATATCCCTGCCTGTCGTAAGAGGCGACTAAAAGGGTATCCGACATAAAACCATCTTGCCAAAACCATGGTTGCAAAGAACACAAAGCACATACCGGATCGGTCGGGGCCCGGGTTAACAATGGCTGCCATTAGGGCTGTGTCCCAATAGGGTACTAATGGAAATTATGCTACTGTGGGGAAAACTGTAGAGTGGGGGCTACAGAAAAGAAACAAGGTGAAGGGGCCTAGAAGGAATGTTAAGTCAATGAGAGTGGGGAGTTGGAATGTTGGTACCATGACAGGGTGAGGGAGAGAATTGGTTGAAACTGTGTCAAGGAGAAAAGTGGAGATCTTGTGTGTGCAAGAAACCAAGTGGAAAGGAAACAGCTCAAGACACCTAGGAGAGGGATACAAGATTCTATATGCTGGAAAGAGTACAAAAATGAATGGAGTCGGTGTGATAGTGTGCAAAGACCTAGCTGACAAGAGTGAGGGTGCTTAGACACTCAGACAGGATTATCAATGTTCAGGTGGCTTTTGAGAGCGGGTTGTGGAATATCATCTCTGTATATGCACCACAGGTAGGAAGACCACAGGAGGAAAAGGATAGCTTCTTGGAAGATCTCGAAGAAGTGGTTAGCAGAATCCCATGAAATGAAATAGTGGTAATTGGAGGAGACTTCAATGCACATTTAGGAGAGAAATGCCCAGATTATCCAGATGAACATGGTCAGAGAGGGCTAGGAGAGGAAATGAAGAAGGAGGAAGGCTACTAGAAACACTCCAAGCTCTCGAATTGTTTGCAGTGAACACAGGGTTTGCGAAGAATTATGAGCAAAAGGTGACATATAGGAGTGGAGGCCATGATACCCAAATAGACTACATATTAGTGAGAAGAATTGATAGAGCGAATGTCCAAGATGCTAAAGTCCTGCCCTATGAGGCTGTTACCAGAAAACACAGGCTACTGGTGATGGACATCACAATATTGAAGGAGCGAAGAATAAAGCAGAAAAAACACCCAGCACGAACAAAAGTGTGGAAACTGAGAGAAAACAAAGTAGATTTCAACAGGCTGGTGAGAGAAATGAAAAACAACACAGAGGAAACAGAGGAGCCTTCAGTTGAAGAAGAGTGGACTGAGATAAGCCACATCCTAGAAGAGGCTGCTACCAGGGTTTGTGGAAAGACAAGAGGAGGAAGACCGAGGGAAAATGAAGAGTGGTGGTGGGATATGGAAGTTCAGGAAACACTGAAGGAAAAGAAAAAAGCATACAAGGCACTGAAAGATGGCACTGGAGAATTACAAGAATATAAGAGACTAAAGAAGGTAGCAAAAAGAAGTGTAGCAAGAGCAAAGGAAAGAGCCTGGAAAGAATGGTATGAGAAACTTGAAACAAAGGAAGGAGAGGACCAAATCTACAAGATTGCTAAACATAGAGCGAGACAGAAAAAATATATTATCCGGGTGGCAGTACTCAAGGATGGAGAAGGCAGAGTCTTGATTAAAGAAGAACAGATCAAGCAAAGATGGCTGGAGTACTTCAAAAATCTGTTAAATGTAGAAAATGAGAGGGAGAACCTAGTGGAGGCAGATGTAGTGTGTGGACCAATCCAAGAAATGTCAGTAAAGGAAGTGACAGAAGCTATCAAAGAGATGAAAGTGGGCAAAGTAACTGGACCATCAGGAATAGCAGCAGAACACTTTAAGAACCTCGATGAAGAGGGGATTCAGTGGCTGATGAGATTGCTAAACAATATTGCAAAGGAAGAGAGAATTCCAGAAGAATGGAAAAAAAGCAGTATGGTTACCATCTACAAGGAGAAAGGAGACCCAGTGGAGTGTAAAAACTATAGAGGAATAAAACTGGAACATGGATTGAAAATCCTGGAAAAAATTCTGGACAAGAGACTCAGGAAGATAGTCAGGATCCACAACTCACAATTTGGATTCTCAGCGGGGAAAAGCACAACAGATGCCATTTTTGTGATGAGACAGTAACAGGAGAAGACACTAGAGAAAGGGAAAAAGCTGTATGTGGCCTTTCTGGACTTGGAGAAGGCATATGACCTTGTGCCCAGAGAGGTGGTGTATTGGTGCTTAAGGGAGGAAAGGAGTACCAGAAAGCATGGTGAAGTTAGTTCAAGCAACCTAAAGAGATGCAACTACGAAGGTGGTCACACAATGGGGAGAGACAAAAGAGTTTGAAATCACAGTTGGAGAACACCAAGGATCAGCACTAAGTCCTTTCCTTTTTATAAACATTATTGACACACTTACAGAGGAGGTAAGAACAGAAGTGCCTTGGAAACTCATCTTTGCTGATGATGTGGCACTGATAGCAGATTCAGAAGTAGAACTACAGGAGAAAGTGTTCAATTGGCAGAGGAGTCTGGAAAAGGGTGGACTGAAAATGAATGCAGAAAAATCTGAAATAATGGTGTAGCGGCGAGGCTTATTAATAAGGCAGAATTAAGTGTTCTGAGCCTTCCCAAATGAGGCCCCATTTCTCTGTTCATCTCTGTGGTGCAGCCACAGATAAACTATTCATGCAGGCTGATTTAAGGTTTCTTTTGATAAGGTTTCCTAGGACAGCTCCCAAAGGGGGATGCACTTAGCTAAGCCTGGCTATCATGATCAATGGTCATCCATTGGCGCCTATCTGTCTAGGGAGTGCCAGATGGACATCTGGACTGCATTCCTAAGTGTCAGGAGTAAGTGACTCATATCTCACCTTGATCAACCAATCAGGGACTGGTAGGGCCGAGTAACCCACGTGGGACTCTGATGCCCATGGAACTTTCAGCAAATCAACGAGCTGAAGTTCCTCCAGGTAAAAACAGGCAACACATAGAGCCTGAGAGATTCAAAAAGATTCACTGAGATTCTGGAGAGACTTCTGAGACTTTTCTAAAGGGAATTCAAAGGAGAATTCCAGGGCAGGACGGCCCAGGAGCAGAAGGCTCCCAAGGGCAGGACATTCTCGCAGCGCGCCTCCTGACCATCCTGAGACTCAGCCCAGACAACCACGGAACGGCCAGTGTGTCCGAGTGCCAGAACTTTCCTTTGTTCTAAGAGTCTAGAGTGGAGGTTGCCAGAGAGTAACCAGAGGATCCACCTGAGGTTAGCATCAGCAGCAGGCCTTGTGAACAGGTCAGAACTGTGGACAGCTGAATCAGTATTCAGAACTAGCTCTTCATCAGGAACGAACCGGTCCTCTTCCTGACTTGCTGGGACCCACAGTCATCTTTTCTCCTGTGCACAAGCTTTGCTAGTTAAAGCCAACACTAACTAGCCGGTCAGCAGCATCAGCAGCGCACCGTCGCAAGCCGCACAGCACAGCCTGGCACCGAGCCAGAGAGCGCGGATTGGACAGCAACAGCCTGCAACTGTTTCTTTGTGCCCGCAGGAGATCTGAATCCCCAGAGATTGGATGAGTATTCAACTTCAATGCATTACAGCTCGAGAATTCAATTGTTATCCCAACCAGTTGATATCAATTTAATTCCTTAGAGTTATGTACTTGTTTTGAGTATCTAATGTAGAAGTTATAACCAAGTTCATTTATGAAACGGTCTTATTGAATGATATACTGAACGTATGTCCTCTTGATATATGTAACACTTCATAACTGACTGAATATATATCTTTCGTATTCTGATAACCCTCTCGATAAGATCTGTTAGTTTTACATGCATATTCTATGTATTAATAAATGTATCCTCGTGTATTAGTACCTGTGTGTGTGCGTTGTTTGAGTTATGTCGCATGGTTGAATTCTAAAGCCATCAAAATAATTAATTTTGTGATTTACTGCTACAATTAATAATTGTTCCAGTAAATGCCCAAACCTACAGAACTGGTGCCTTCAGAGAGCTACATTACATTTAATTTGGCTATGGCAACGTTACAATGGTAATGGAGAGAAGAGGAGATACCATGACCAATGTTGAGGAGACAAATGGAGGAAAACTGAAACAGGTTGATGGCTTTAAATACCTTGGATCAAAACTGGTAAAGGAAGGAGAAACACTGGAGGCAGTAAAACAAAGAGTGAAAGCTGGATGGAACAAGTGGAGAGAAATAACTGGAATAATCTGTGACAGGAAAATTCCTAGAAAGTTAAAGTGCAAAATGTACAAGACTGTGATTAGACCTGTACTACTATATGGAGCTGAATGCTTGGCAGTTGGAAAGAGGGAAGAGAACTTGATGAGCAGAACTGAAATGAGGATGTTGAGATGGATTTTGAGATTTCAATGAAGGATAAGATCAGAAATGAAGAAATCCGTAGACGATCTAGGGTGGTGGATGTAGTTGAGAAGATGCGAGAGGCGAGGTTACGGTGGTATGGACATATCATGAGGAGGGACGTTGAGGACGTAACAAAGAGGGTAATGGAATTTGAGGTGGAAGGTAACAGGGGAAGAGGCAGGCCTAGAAAGAGATGGATAGATTGTGTGAGAAAAGATATGGAGGTATGTGAAGTGAGTGAGGAAGATGTGCTCGACAGAGTTAAGTGGAGAAGAGCAACCAAAGCAGCTGACCCCAGGACATTCTGGGACTAAGGCTATGAAAAAAAAGAACTAAGGAATAGGATGGCACAATTGTTAATTTTCTATTTGTATGTTTTTTTTTCATAAATACAGCAGTAGTACCAGATGTCTCAGTGGCTTTCAAAATTAAATTATGCACGCAAACCTCTGAACTAGAAAGATAAGATACCCATCCATTTCTAATGGTGGCGAAGTGGTCAGCATGGCTAACTTACAGCACTGGGGCCCTAGGTTCAATTCCTGCCATCCTGTGTGTGTGTGTGTGTGTGTGGAGTTTGCATGTTCTTTCTGGGTTCTGTGGTTTTTCTCCTTATGTGTGATATGTTTGGCATGCTGGCGCCAGAAATGTTTGGATTAATTAAAACAGAAAAGCATTGTGAAAGTACTCCAAAATGTGTTTCAGTTGTACAGACAGAACATAACTTCTTGCTGTAAAAAAAAATGACCCTAGGCATAATTTATTTGCTATAAATATGTTCCTAAAAAGGAAAAAAAAGCCATTTGATTCAAATAGCTTTGGCAAAAAACTAATATTTCAATGCTCTAAGTTGTATTTTCCTCTCAAATGAGTGGAAGGTTGCATCAATTCATTGAAGAAAACCTGAACCTTACCTAACCAAACCTTTAGCTAGGGTTAGGATTAAGATTCTTAGAAACCACAGAGGATGTTTGATGGCTTGTTTTAGGCCAGAAATGAAATCTTGGAAAAGTGATATTTCAAAGTCATCTACACTTTGATCCCCTCGGAGCAACAACTGCCCTGCGCGCCGCAGTTAGATTCCTCCGCCCGTCCTACTCCGAGCTGCACCTTGACTGGTTGGCCGGTAGCCAGAGGACGCCGGGACAACGCCCATTGGACAACCGCTGGAACAGAGGCTGCAACAGAGCCTGTCAGCTGGTTTGGTGTTCATGCTGGGAGATTCCAAATCCATACACAGTGGATAAGTAAACCCCATGTTCTACATTGCGTCTCGAGAATTCAATTGTACCTCAACACAAGTTGTTATCAATTTAATTCATGAGTAATGTATTTACTTCCGAGTTTAGAGTAACAGTGGGTAATAACACTGATTAGCGATTTGGTAACCGAACAATATATATTGACATATATTCTCTGTTGTGTATCTCTTTGTGTTTGCATCTCTTCGAGATTATATACCTTGTATATTGATAACCCTCACAGTAAGGTCTGCCACTTGTATCCAGGCAGACTAGTATATGTTTGGTGCACAGTTTATATTAATAAATGTATCTCGTGTATTGAACCCGTGTGTGTGCGTTGTTACATTGACGATTGATTTTCTAAAAGCCCCAACGAACAACCTCGTGATTACTGCTACAATTAATAATTGTCTCAGTAAACCCATCAAACCACTACACAAGTATGGATCTATATGCGGAAAGGCCCTAATTGGGAATATTGTCTAAACTGCCCTAAAACCAAAAGTTTGAAATAAAGGGGTCAAGCTTTTCTTAATGTTGCATTTGGTATTATATGCACTGGCAACTTAACAGATACAGCTATAAGTCATTGGGTATTCCTGACTGTTTGCCTATTAAACCCTGAAACCAAGCTCATTGAGAACACCATTCTATTCAACATTTTCAATTACAATATACTTGTCCAAAAATAATATTGTACCATAGTTGACACGATTTCTTCAATTTGGCAAAGGTTGCTTAGTCTTTTCAAACTAATATTTTGATTCCCGGAGATATTAGTTCCTCTCAAACGAGTTAAAGGTTGCATCAATTAATTGAAGAAAATCTGAACCCTAACCCTAAGCTACCTGAACACTAAGCTAGGGTTGGGTTTAGGAGTCTTGGAAAGCATAGAGGATATGTGATGGCATTGTTTTGTTTTAGGCCAGAAATGAAATTTAGGAAAAGTGATATTTCACAGTTATCTACGCATTTTTTTTCCTTGCATGTATGGATCTATATGCGGAAAGGCCCTAATTGGGAGTATTATCTTAATTGCTCTAAAACCAAAAGTTTGAAAGAACAGGATCAAGCTTTTCAAACCGTTGCATTTGGCGTTACATGCACTGGCATTTTAACAGATACAGCTAAAATGTATAAGATATAACTGACTCTTAACCTATTTAACCCTGAAACCATGCTCATTGAGAACACCATTCAATGCAAAATTTTAAATTATAGTATGCTTGTCAAAAATTAAAGTTGCACCATAGTTTATATGTTATCTGTGCTTTGCTAAAGGTGAATAGTCTTTTCACACTCAGACTGTATTTTAATGATCTGAGTTGTATTTTCCTCTCAAATGAGTGGAAGGTTGCATCAATTCTTTGAAGAAAATCTGAATCCAACTGCTAACCTACTCGAACCCTTAGCTAGGGTTAGGGTTAGAATTCTCAGAAAGCATAGAGGATGTGTGATGGCATTGTTTTGTATTAGACCAGAAATGAAATTTAGGAAAAGTGATATTTCAAAGTCATTACACATTTTTTTCTCGCATGTATGGATCTATATGCAGAAAGGCCCTAACTGGGAATATTGTCTAAATTACCCAAAAAGCAAAAGTTTGAAAGAACGGGGTCAAGCTTTTCTTACTTTTGCATTTGGTATTAGATGCACTGGCATTTTAACAGAAACATCTATAAGTCATTGGTTTTTCCTGACTCTTCGCCTATTTAACAATGAAACTGTGCTCATTGAGAACACCATTATTCTCAACATTTTCAATTACAGTATGCTTTTCCAAAAATAATATAGTACCATAGTTGACACGTTTTCTTCCATTTGGCAAAGGTTGCTTAATCTTTTCAAACTAATATTTTGATGCCAGGAGTTATTAGCTCCTCTCAAATGAATAGAAGGTTGCATCAATTCATTGAAGAAAAACTGAACCCTAACCCTAAGCTACCTGTACACTAAGCTGGGGTTAGGGTTAGGAGTCTTGGAAAGCATAGAGGATGTGTGATGGCATAGTTGTGTTTTAGGCTAGAAATGAAATTTAGGAAAAGTGATATTAAGTTATCTACACATTTTTTTTCCTTCCATTATGGATGTACAGATGCAGCCATTCAAAGTCCGCGGTACAGACACATACCGGAGGTAATTGGCTATGGCGTCGCGCATCGTGACGCAAGATGACGCGGGGTACCGTGGTACGTGATTGGTTGACCGACAGAGGCACTCGTGGTCCGTTGGTCTGTCGTAGAAAGATTTACAGTAAACGTCTTTACTGTGTCCATTGTAGTATTTAATATTTATATGGAATTTTACCTCTGAAGGGAAATCTTAGTGCCTGAGCATAAAAAGAATAGGAGCATACTCCAACGCGTGTGAAGTCCATAAACTATATTAATTTTGGAACTTAAACATACAGATGCAGCCATTCAAAGTGCGCGGTACAGACACCGCAGTACAGATACCGCAGGTATGATGACACGCGATACCGCGGTGCGTGATTGGTTGACCGACAGGGGCACTCGTGGTCCGTTGGTCTGTCGTAGAAAGACTTACTGTACTGTAAACGTCTTTACTGTGCCCGTTGTAGATATTGAATTTTACCACTGAAGGGAAATCTTAGTAGCTGAGCATAAAAAGAATAGGAGCATACTGTAACGCGTGTGAAGGCCATAAACGATATTAATTTTGGAACGTAAACATACAGTATATGGCTGGTCTTGGTACTTTAAAGAAAAAAATACACACCAGTATTCCATTTCTCCCTAAACATTGTAAGCTTCGAAGTCTTTAACTAATGTGATACCGGAGTCAACAAGCATACTTTTAGAATTTGATTAAAAGGGAATATAATATGGAATCGCGTATCTAAAGAATTTAATAACGGTATGATTATATCCGTGTACTGCGGCAGAGCTATGTAGGGCTGTTTCGCCTACCTGATCATGCGAGCTCTCTTGTAGCCTACTGGTCTAGGTGCGTGACTACCAGCTGGCAGGCTGTGTGTTCGAATCCAGCTGGTGCTGGACTTTTCATTTTTATTTATTTATTTTTTAATCGCGTAACATAAACATATTACCGTATGCAAACTGTACTGTATACAGTATGTATATGTATATTTGATGTCTTAACTGTGCCCGTTTAATTGAATTTAAAAAAAAAATATTTAACACGAACATTAAGCTGTTTACATCTTCCGCCTGAGAACAGTCACCCGTTGCTACCCAACGCAGAATGGTGATTGGCTGACACCATCTGACACCCCTCTGATTGGAGAAAAAAGACGTGCTGGCGTGCTATACACACTACCAGGAAGAGGATTTCTTTCTATTCAAAACGTGTATTTTAAAAGTTTAAGAAGTAAAAACCTTACAGCGTACACAGATTTCTAAACTGATCAGGATCGTTATCTTTGTCTTATGCATAATAATGTTCACCGCTCTGTCCAGCAAATTAATAATAAACTTTATTTTATATAGCGTTTTAAACGAATAAGTAATTAGATTGCTCATAAACCTAATCACTTGCTTTTTCTTTTTATTTAGGCTCAGATTACAACTATAGATCGAATTATTAATAACCATAATAACAACCAACCAACAAAAACAACCATATAAACATAATGGTGGTGCTGGACCTTCCAGTTTTATTTATTTATTTTTTAATCGCGTAACATAAACATATTACCGTATGCAAACTGTACTGTATACAATATGTACATGTATATTTAATGTCTTAACTGTGCCCGTTTAAGTATTGAATATTCATATCTAATTTTACCACTGAAGGGAAATCTTAACATAAACATACAGTATATGGCTGGTCTCGGTACTTTAAAGAAAAAAATACACACCGGTATTCCATTTCTCCCTAAACATTGTAAGCTTCGAAGTCTTTAACTAACGTGATACCGGAGTCAACAAGCATACTTTTAGAATTTGATTAAAAGGGAATATAATATGGAATCGCGTATCTCAAGAAATTAATAACGATATAATTATATTCATGTTGCAAAAGAACTGCAACGGACATAAAAACTCCCTTGCATGGTTTCATTACGACCAGAATCGGTCTTGAGATATTTTTAACTTGATTTACAGTATTTGAGAGGTATGTCTTAACACCGATACTACAGTGCTTAAGTACTGCTCACGTATATGTTTCTAGGTTTATATTATGCATTTCATACGGTCAAATTACTTTTGAGCAATAAGAAGCGAGAAACGGTATGCGTTTTACTTTCGTTTTGTGCTGGGACCCGTGGATTGATTAGAGATATCAAGTACATACAAGTCATTTTTTAAATGTTGTAGTTCGTCTTGAAAAAATGTTACGAGTACATCATCTATCAACAATTACACAGGTTCTGTTTCCATATTGCGGATTTTGGTTACGTAATATTATTTTCTAGATTTCACGTTGTGAATATGATGGGATGTCTGATGGGATGTTTCTAAAAATCCACCCTCTGTAAAACGTCTTCTCTAGTTGTCCTGCATATGTATTCGCTAATGAAGCTGTGTGTTCTGAGCCTAGATCTCTACATTTCTGTATGAACCAGCTTAGAGGGCTAAAGACAGCTTGTGTTTAAATTGAGTGTAAGGCAATTTATGCTTCTAAAGTCATGGTCAGCATTTATTTTTGTACTGTGCTGTAAACTTGTTCTGTGCCAAGTCACATTATTTTATAGCGTTTTTATAGCGTTATCAAATACGGTGTTACTGTAGTTTACTGAGTCCCATGTCACATGGTCTGTGATTGAAACCTGTAAAACCGGTTTAATTCATCACAGCCAGCACTCTTCAGGTGTGAGGGTCTTCTGCTCAGAATGAAACGCTAAAATGTTTGTGTATATTCTAATGGTAGTGGGGGCGGGGTGTGTGGGAACAGGTTTGGTTGAAATTGCATTGGAGATCTATGTTCTTCACACCTGAAACATTTTCTCTGAAAGCATTTTCTTCGCAGTTTAACCGATCCTGTTACAGCATGTTACAGTTTACTATTATTAACCATATTAATTTTAAGTGCTTAATGTAAAATCTTGTAAAAATATATTTTCATTGTTCAAATATACATTAAGTCTGACTATCATATAATAAGTTAAATACAAAACTAAAGAAAAAATAGGGTTAAATATAATTCAAAATATTTTGCTAACAATGTTAACTGTTTATGAATAATAAAATGTATTAACTAAGGAGTAGGATGGCACAGTTGTTAGTATGTTTTTTGTTTTTTTTTAACCCAATCTCCGGGAAACCATTAGTACGATGGTGAATCGGAGATTCTCAACCCTTGCTGCGTACGACTGGAAAAGAATTCGTGATCGGATCAACGAAATGCTTCGTAGGAGGAGGCAGTCTTTTCCTCTTGTCTAACAGTCTGTCCACAAACAAAACATTCCTGTTAGACAAGAGGAATTGAAAAAAAAACAATGTTGTCAATGAAAACCGGTGTGTGTGTCTCTCCCTGCTGGATGTCCCTCTCACAAACTGCTGAATGAATAAAATAATTTTATTGAAAACGAGTTTGCGATTGTCTGGTCTTTAAATTCTGTAGATACGCGATTCCATATTATATTCCCTTTTAATCAAATTCTAAAAGTATGCTTGTTGACTCCGGTATCGCGTTAGTTAAAGACTTCGATGCTTAAAATGTTTAGGGAGAAATGGAATACTGGTGTGTATGTTTTCTTTAAAGTACCGAGACCAGCCATATACTGTATGTTTAAGTTCCAAAATTAATATCGTTTATGGGCTTCACACGCGTTGCAGTATGCTCAGGCACTAAGTAAAAGGAGATGCTTCGTATTGCTTGACTAATTTTAAAAACTAAGTTATAAATATAAAAATTGCAGGCGCTGCTCTGGTGCGTCGGCTCCTACACAGTGCCTGTCTGCCGTAAGCGTTACAATATACATACAGTACCCAACACTGCTTGTACCCATCTGTCATGTAAATAAAACACCTTGAATTGAATTGAATTGAGGGGAGAAGGGGGGGATACTAAAGCCAATACTGGCTCAATGGGCTTTGACGTGCTAATGCGTTAACGGTCCGGGTGTGGCAGGCTTCCAATGTCAACTCGACTCGATTAGAAGACAATGAACGTATTTTAGCCCTAAATGAATTAATAGCAAACATGGTTTACATAAAATACATTTTTCCAAGAAAGTTTATAATAATACGATCTATAGTTGAAATCTGAGCCTACTTTAAAAATAAAGGAAAAGCATTTTCAGAGAGCAATCACGCTGTGTTTATGTAGAAAAAGTGATTAGGTTTATGAGCAATCTAATTACCTATTCGCTTAAAATGCTATATAAAATAAAGTTTATTTAGAGATGAATGATCAGTGTCGCAGTTTAAATAATGTGAGTCAGGAAACTAACACAGCGCCACCGGATTTAATAACGCAATAAAAACGCTATAAAATAATGTGACACAGTACAGCACAGTACAACAATACTGACCATGACTTTAGAAGCATAAATTACCTTACACTCAATTTAAACACAAGCTGTCTTTCTGTATGAACCTCTAAGCTGGTTCATACAGAAAATGTAGAAATGCATTAGCCTGATCATGATTAAAAAACACATAATTAAACACGCGTTTGCGATTTAAATCAGAACACGATTTAAATCAATATAAATGTTTATATTGTAACGCATACTGTCCCGCCTCCATTTCTCTATAAAAATTTACTGTTGCACACACACACACAATAGAAGCAGGAACCACTGTCAGAAGGGAAGATATATTCAAAATATCGCAAATATCGATCATGTTGCGATATTTTGAAATATAAAAGTCAATTGATTGTCCATAATATCGCTTACCTATTTTTTCGAAGAAATGTTTGTTATAATAAAAGTCCAGCACCAGCTGCATTCGAACACACAACCTACCAGTTGGAAGTCACGCACCTAGACCAGTAGGCTACAAGACAGCTCGCATGTTCAGGTAGGCGAAACAGCCTTACACAGTCCTGCCGCAGTACACGGATATAATCATACCGTTATTAAATTCTTTAGATACGCGATTCCATATTATATTCCCTTTTAATCAAATTCTAAAAGTATGCTTGTTGACTCCGGTATCACGTTAGTTAAAGACTTCGAAGCTTACAATGTTTAGGGAGAAATGGAATACCGGTGTGTATTTTTCCTTGTGATATTTTAAGCTCTAGTTGAATGATAGGTGTCGCATTTTAAATCATTTTCGTAGCTAGAAATTATGAAACGCCCTGTTAAAAGCAAGGAAGTTTTTATGCCCCGTTGAAGTAAAACAAAATGCCTGACAAAGTATGGCTTGGACAGATTCCAAGTGCTTGTACAAATGTGCTAAAGAAATTATACTTTGAGTATACAGCTTGTCCAAAGTCATCCATTATTAATACTATTAGTAATATCTTCAGTAAAGGCTTTGATGCATAAATAT
The DNA here is from genome assembly GCF_059453375.1 of Lepisosteus platostomus. Taxonomy (NCBI): domain Eukaryota; kingdom Metazoa; phylum Chordata; class Actinopteri; order Semionotiformes; family Lepisosteidae; genus Lepisosteus; species Lepisosteus platostomus. The sequence continues at coordinate 25,046,402 of NC_142611.1, forward strand.
TTCTGATAAAGGTAGGTTGTGTACTTCTGTCCAACTGAGCAATCTTGCTTTCATAATATATACCAACATTTTAATGACTGATGATTAACATGCTGTAATACACAGTTCAAAATTAAAGGCTCAAATGCTGTACATGAGAGGTTAAGCTCCCCCTGGCGGTTTTACAAGGCGACGCCGGATAGTTAGTCACGTGACACACGTGAAATGCGTGATACCGCGTGATACTGTGACACGCCCACCGGGGTATGCCGCGAAATACCTCACCCATTTTGAATGGCTGCATCTGTACAGTATATGGCTGGTCTCGGTACTTTAAAGAAAACATACACACCAGTATTCCATTTCTCCCTAAACATTTTAAGCATCGAAGTCTTTAACTAATGTGATACCGGAGTCAACAAGCATACTTTTAGAATTTGATTAAAAGGGAATATAATATGGAATCGCGTATCTCAAGAAATTAATAACGATATAATTCTATTCATGTTGCAAAAAAACTGCAACGGACAGAAAAACTCCCTTGCTTTTAACAGAGCGTTCCATAATTTCTAACTACGAAAATGATTTAAACTGCGACACTTATCATTCACCAAGAGCTCGAAATATCACAAGGATCCTCTAGAGCACAGCAAAGACTGTATTAAAAGAATCGCGTATCTCAAGAAATTAATAAGATATAATTATATTTGTGTACTGCGACAGGGCCGTGTAGGGCTGTTTCACCTCTGTCTTCATGTGACTCGATTCAAAAGCCATTTAGCAAAGAGGGGATGAGAAGAGTGACAAACTAGTGTACGGTACAGTACTTCAGATCTTTTTTTCTGAACCGGGGAAAATCTGATCATGTTTCTCTATAACAATAATAAAAAACATTGCCACACCCGGACTGTTAAACCAACACATTAGCACGTCGAAGCCCATTGAGGAGCCAGGCGCAATAACTGTTTTGTCCCTTGATTTACTGATCTGCATTAATTACAGAAATCGAGTTCCTCCTCTTTGCAGAGGAACTGGTCCTGCTGTCGCCCACAGAACAGAGGCTGGAGCAGCACTGTCAGACCTGGGCGCTGACAGTCAATCTGGACAAGACCAGAGTTATGGTTTTCCAGAAAAAAGCCAGACCCCCATTAGTCTTCCTGAGATCGTCGGATTATGAACGAATAAAAGCATCTTATTAAAAACGCGTTTGCTTTTGTCTGGGTATTTACTTTGTAATCTGTGGTTTACATCTACTGTATTGTTTTGAGATGCCACTTTTAAAGGTGATATGTAAAATAAAGTTTTTTATTATTGTTATAGAGAAACATGATCAGATTTTCCCTGGTTCAGAAAAAAGATGATTAAAATCTGGAATCTTTCCAAGAAGTTTCTGCTTTGTGCAAACGGAATTAAAAACTACACATCCCAGTTACCATGGTGGTGCTTGTGATCATTGCGTTTAACCAACGAAACAGGGCGAAAAATCAGTCACATGACTTTGGGGCAGAGTTTCGAAAGCTTAACCTATCAGTAACAAAGCGAAATTTACACGATAGGCTACCTAAAACTGTCAGTTACACGACTGTGTATGTCGACATTATGGAAAAAATGTTTCAGGCATTGATGTGAAGGACAACAGAGCTTTCACTGGCCGATTATCATTATTATCATTATAATCATTATTATTAATAATGATATTAATTTAAGGGTCTAAATATCTAAACATACAGTGCCTTGCGAAAGTATTCGGCCCCCTTGAACTTTTCAACCTTTTGCCACATTTCAGGCTTCAAACATAAAGATATAAATTTTTTATTTTATGTGAAGAATCACCAACAAGTGGGACACAATTGTGAAGTGGAACGAAATCTATTGGATTTTTGAAACTTTTTTAACTAATAAAAAAATGAAAAGTGGGGCGTGCAAAATTATTCGGCCCCTTTACTTTCAGTGCAGCAAACTCGCTCCAGAAGTTCAGCGAGGATCTCTGAATGATCCAATGTTGTCCTAAATGACTGATGGTGATAAATAGAATCCACCTGTGTGTAATCAAGTCTCTGTATAAATGCACCTGCTCTGTGATAGTCTCAAGGTTCTGTTGAAAGCTCAGAGAGCATCATGAAGACCAAGGAACACACCAGGCAGGTCCGTAATACTGTTGTGGAGAAGTTTAAAGCCGGATTTGGATACAAAAAGATTTCCCAAGCTTCAAACATCCCAAGGAGCACTGTGCAAGCGATCATCTTGAAATGGAAGGAGTATCAGACCACTGCAAATCTACCAAGACCTGGCCGTCCCTCTAAACTTTCAGCTCAGACAAGGAGAAGACTGATCAGAGATGCAGCCAAGAGGCCCATGATCACTCTGGATGAACTGCAGAGAACTACAGCTGAGGTGGGAGAGTCTGTCCATAGGACAACAATCAGTCTTACACTGCACAAATCTGGCCTTTATGGAAGAGTGGCAAGAAGAAAGCCATTTCTCAAAGATATCCATAAAAAGTCTCGTCTAAAGTTTGCCACAAGCCACCTGGGAGACACCCCAAACATGTGGAAGAAGGTGCTCTGGTCAGATGAAACCAAAATCGAACTTTTTGGCCACAATGCAAAACGATATGTTTGGCGTAAAAGCAACACAGCTCATCACCCTCAACACACCATCCCCACTGTCAAACATGGTGGTGGCAGCATCATGGTTTGGGCCTGCTTTTCTTCAGCAGGGACAGGGAAGATGGTTAAAATTGAGGGGAAGATGGATGCAGCCAAATACAGGACCATTCTGGATGAAAACCTGTTGGAGTCTGCAAAAGACCTGAAACTGGGACGGAGATTTATCTTCCAACAAGACAATGATCCCAAACATACAGCAAAATCTACAAAGGAATGGTTCACAAATAAACGTATCCAGGTGTTTGAATGGCCAAGTCAAAGTCCAGACCTGAATCCAATCGAGAATCTGTGGAAAGAGCTGAAAACTGCTGTTCACAAACGCTCTCCATCCAACCTCACTGAGCTCGAGCTGTTTTGCAAGGAAGAATGGGCAAGAATTTCAGTCTCTCGATGTGCAAAACTGATAGAGACATACCCCAAGCGACTTGCAGCTGTAATCGCAGCAAAAGGTGGCTCTACAAAGTATTAACGCAAGGGGGCCGAATAATTTTGCACGCCCCACTTTTCATTTTTTTATTAGTTAAAAAAGTTTCAAAAATCCAATAGATTTCGTTCCACTTCACAATTGTGTCCCACTTGTTGGTGATTCTTCACATAAAATAAAAAATTTATATCTTTATGTTTGAAGCCTGAAATGTGGCAAAAGGTTGAAAAGTTCAAGGGGGCCGAATACTTTCGCAAGGCACTGTATGTATCTGTATAGCAGGTAGTATCACTGTATTCCACTTTCTTTGTAAACACGGAAAAACAGATTCACAACGCAAAGCTGTATCGCTGTGTAAAAAAACCCTGTTTGTAATGAGCTGCTGAGCTAAGAATAGGAATGTTCCTGCTGGCAGAGGGGGTGGAAAGTGCCTGCGGTCATTTAATTAGTATTGCAATTCGCACTGATTCCCTTGCGAAGATATGGACTTAAGAATATTCGTGCCTGGTCAAAAAATGGCATTAAGCACTTAAAATGAATATGGTTAATAATAGTAAACTGTAACATGCTGTAACAAGATCGGCTAAACTGCGAAGAAAATGCTTTCAGAGAAAATGTTTCAGGTGTGAAGAACATAGATCTCCAATGCAATTTCAACCAAACCTGTTCCCACACACCCTGCCCCCACTACCATTAGAATATACACAAAGCACTCAAACCTTTCGAGCTAATGATCAGGTGACCTGAGAGAGAGCGAGAGAAACACCAAGGGGTGCGGAACCAGGGAACTATTTACATGGAAAATGGGCGATCTCCCCAGACTGTCTGCCCGTTTTTTTGGATTTTTAGAAACATCCCATCAGTGACATCACTGAAGTCAACTCCTAGGTACTGTAACTGTCGTGTGGATAGTTTCACAAGAATCAGACAAAGGTTTAAGCATCGCTTGTTCTAGATAAAACTGCAAAAAAAAACAACAACAACCCATAATGTACTTCTTTGCGGCTCTGTTTGCCCAAATCATATATTCACAACGTGAAATCTAGAAAATAATATTACGTAACCAAAATCCGCAATATGGAAACAGAACCTGTGTAATTGTTGATAGATGATGTACTCGTAACATTTTTACAAGACGAACTACAACATTTAAAAAATGACTTGTATGTACTTGATATCTCTAATCAATCCACGGCGACATTGTTAAAAGCAGAGTCCCAGCACAAAACGAAACTAAAACGCATTCCGTTTCGCGCTTCTTATTAGTTGCTCAAAAGTAATTTGACCGTATGAAATGCATAATATAAACCTAGAAACATATACGTGAGCAGTATTTACGGACTGTAGTATCGGTGTTAAGACATACCTCTCAAATACTGTAAATCAAGTTAAAATTATCTCAAGACCGATTCTGGTCATAATGAAACCATGTTTCGTGTATGTTTTCTTTAAAGTACAGAGACCAGCCATATACTGTATGTTTATGTTCCAAAATTAATATCGTTTATGGCCTTCACACGCGTTGCAGTATGCTCCTATTCTTTTTATGCTCAGCTACTAAGATTTCCCTTCAGTGGTAAAATTAGATATGAATATTCAATACTTAAACGGGCACAGTTAAGACATTAAATATACATATACATACTGTATACAGTACAGTTTTCATACGGTAATATGTTTATGTTCCTAAATCAATCTCTTTTATGAGCATGTGAAAGGCATTATGAATCGGAGATTCTCAAAAAATACTGTACTTTGCATGATTGGAAACAAATGCGTGATTGCGAAATGCTGTGGTGTTACTTTTACAAAGACGGTCAATGAAAAAAAGAATGTTGACCAGGGCAATACTTTGAGTTTATACTTACAGCTTGTCAAAGGTCATTCATTATTAAGACTATTAGTAATATCTTCGTTAAAGACTTTGATGGCCACAGCTCAAACATGAGAGGTTGAGCTTTATTAGCTCCACCTTGCGAAAATTCCAGATACTATTGTTTTGCTTGTCGTATTATAGGAGAATTTACGGTAACTCACGGTATTTACCGGTAGCTTGCGGTAGACTGCGTACAGCGTACCGCAAAATAATGCGGTATCGCCCGCGCATTTTGAATGGCTGCATCTGTATATACGGAAAGGCCCTAACTGGGACTATTGTCTAAATTGCCCTAAAACCAAAAGTTTGAAATAAAGGGTTTAAGCTTTTCCAACTGTTGCATTTGGCTTGACATGCACTTGCATTTTAACAGATACAGCTAAAATGTTTAAGATATAACTGAGTCTTAACCTATTTAACCCTGAAACCATGTAATTGACAACACCATTCAAAACAATATTTTCAATGACAGTATACTTGTCAAACATTTAAATTGTTCCATTCTTGAAACATTTTCTTTGGTTTGGAAGGGTTGTTTAGTCTTTTTAAACTAATATTTCAATGCTCTAAGTTGTATTTTCCTCTCAAATGAGTGGAAGGTTGCATTCATTCATTGAAAAAAAACTAAACCTTACCTAACCAAACCTTTAGCTAGGGTTAGGATTAGGATTCTTAGAAAGCATAGAGGATGTTTGATGGCATGGTTGTGTAGCGACGAGGCTTATTAATAAGAAAGAATTAAGTGTTCTGAGCCTTCCCAAATGAGGCCCCATTTCTCTGTTCATCTCTGTGGTGCAGCCACAGAGAAACTTTTCATGCGGGCTGATTTAAGGTTTCCTAGGACAGCTCCCAAAGGGGGATGCACTTAGCTAAGCCTGGCTATCATGATCAATGGTCATCCATTGGCGCCTATCTGTCTAGGGAGTGCCAGATGGACATCTGGACTGCATTCCTAAGTGTCAGGAGTAAGTGACTCATATCTCACCTTGATCAACCAATCAGGGACTGGTAGGGCCGAGTAACCCACGTGGGACTCTGATGCCCATGGAACTTTCAGCCAATCAACGAGCTGAAGTTCCTCCAGGTAAAAACAGGCAACACAGAGATTCAGGGAGATTCAGTAAGATTCAGAGGAGAATTCTGGAGAATTCTGTGGACTTTTCTAAAGGGAATTCAAAGGAGAATTCCAGGGCAGGACGGCCCAGGAGCAGAAGGCTCCCAAGGGCAGGACATTCTCGCAGCGCGCCTCCTGACCATCCTGAGACTCAGCCCGGACAACCACGGCACGGCCAGTGTGTCCGAGTGCCAGAACTGTCCTTTGTTCTAAGAGTCTAGAGCGGAGGTTGCCAGAGAGTAACCAGAGGATCCACCCGAGGTTAGCATCAGCAGCAGGCCTCATGAACAGGTCGGAACTGTGGACAGCTGAATCACTATTCAGAACTAGCTCTTCATCAGGAACGAACCGGTCCTCTTCCTGACTTGCTGGGACCCACAGTCATCTTTTCTCCTGTGCACAAGCTTTGCTAGTTAAAGCCAACACTAACTAGCCGGTCAGCAGCATCAGCAGCGCACCGTCGCAAGCCGCACAGCACAGCCTGGCACCGAGCCAGAGAGCGCGGATTGGACAGCAACAGCCTGCAACTGTTTCTTTGTGCCCTCAGGAGATCTGAATCCCCAGAGATTGGATGAGTATTCAACTTCACTGCATTACAGCTCGAGAATTCAATTGTTATCCCAACCAGTTGATATCAATTTAATTCCTAAGAGTTATGTACTTGTTTTGAGTATCTGATGTAGAAGTTATAACCAAGTGCATTTACGAAACGGTCTTAATGAATGATATACTGAACGTATGTCCTCTTGATATATGTAACTCTTTCTAACTGACTGAATATACCTTTTGTATTCTGATAACCCTCTCGATAAGATCTGTTAGGTTTACATGCATATTCTATGTATTAATAAATGTATCCTCGTGTATTAGTACCTGTGTGTGTGCGTTGTTTGAGTTATGTCGCATGGTTGGATTCTAAAGCCATCAAAAGAATCAACTTTGTGATTTACTGCTACAATTAATAATTGTCTCAGTAAATGCCCAAACCCTACAGAACTGGTGCCTTCAGAGAGCCACTACTATACATTTTGGCTATGGCAACGTTACATATTTGGCATCCCTGGGCCAGCTATGTTTACAGTTGTGTTTTAAGGGGGGTATCGGATTTCTACATTCCCCAATCGAAGCGTTGGCATCCCAGGATCTGAAGGAGGCTTTTTCACCAACTGTTGAAGAGTGTTGGGTAAATGGTTTTGATTTTTTATTTTGGTGTCCTGAAGTTTTATCTTAACTGGGTCTTTGGTTGGTTGTTTAGCTTTTTTGGCCATGGCGGCCTCCCGTGCCGGCGTGCGCCGCTTCTTTTGTGTTAGGTTAGAGTATAGAGAGGGAAGATCTTGGGAGCACTTGGGTGTTCTTTCTCGCTTAGATTGCAGTGGTGGGGAGGCATATCACAAACAACCTATTACTGCTTTGTGACACCATCTGTTGGGTTTCTATCCAAAGCAGTGAGAATCAGCTGCGGTGTCTGACAGGGATGTCCGTTATCGCCGATCCTCTTAGTGTGTTGTATTGAGCCACTAATACAGGCATTGAGGAGGGAAGTAGGAATAAAGGGAATGGTCATTCCAGGCAGTGGGGGCCTAGAGGTTAAGACAGTACTACATATGGATGATATGACAATTTTATGTTCTTACTACAAGAGTATAGTAACTTACTCTGCGAGTCACTGAAGATTATTGCGCAGCATCAGGTGCAAAACTAAACAAAGAAGTCGGAACTGTTGCTTTTTAACGGTTGGCGTGAGGAGGTGCCAGGAGATCTGGGAGTTCAACTTCGTACGTATAGTGTTAAAGTACTGGGAATCGTCTTTGACGGGCAGGGGTCCTGGGACAGGAATTGGGTGGGAATAGTTAAAACTGTGCGGAAAAAAATGGGGTTATGGTCCTTGCGATCTCTGACTTTGCAGGGCAGAGTACTGGTCATAAAGGCAGTGTTCCTACCCTTGATTTTGTATGTTGGCTTAGTGTTCTTCCCATCAAGATCAGTACTAGCAGTACTTAACAGGCTTCTGTTTCGTTTCTTTTGGGGTTCAAAATGGGAGAGGGTCCGGAGAGAGGTGCTTACAAGAAGGTTTGAGGCAGGGGGTGCAGGGACATATTTCATTTTTTGCTCACTCTGGGTTGCTGAACAGGCACCATGATATGGCCTGGCTGATCGCTCAAGGATCTTTAGCCACAAGAGAAGTAATGTTCTTGAGAGGAATGGGGAAAACTGCTTGTTGTCCTATGGATGGATGTGACCGTCCAGAAACAATCCCCCATGTGCTGTGGGACTGTGGAGCAGCACAGGAGATATGGAGGAGAACGGCCAGCTGGATGGCTGTTTCCTAGGAGACATTGGGCTGTTGGCCCAGGCAGTGCTGAACGGCTAGGGCCTGGGAGCTCTACCAAGAAAAAAGGAGAGTAGAGCCTGGAAGGTGATCTGCTGTGTTTCGAGCGGCGATATATTGGAGGCGCAACATCAAAATAAGGAAAGGAGTGATGCCTTCATCTCTGGCTGTACTGTACACCGCAGCACGGTATCTTCAGGACTATCTGCTACTTCATCAGAGAACCTCCAGTGCAGAGGAAGTGAGAGCCTTTTGGAAGATGAACTCTTGGCCGGGACAAGACTGGTTTAGCCAGTGCTGGTCCGCGGTGCCATAGGTTCACAAGCTCAGACCGAGGCTTATTGTTTAAGGTATACTCTGCCCTGTACAAGACTATGAAATGCCTTGGAAGAGGTGTATTCATCTTTATGGCTTGTAAAATGTAAACCTTGATCGGGTTTTGTTACCTATCATTTCTAAGATTTATTGTTGAGTCTATGTGTTGTATCGGTGTTTCGCAAAAGTGATGGGATTGAACATGTCTATTTTGTGAATGGAATGTCTACATTTTTTGTACTTCCTTGAAGATTTTGTATCAATATTTCTTAATTAAAAAAAAGAAATGGAATTTTGGAAAAGTTATATTTCAAAGTTATGTTCACATTTTTTTTCTTGCAAGTATGGATTGGGAATATTGTTTAAATTGCCCAAAAAGCTCAAGTTTGAAAGAAATGGGTTTAAGCTTTTCAATCTGTTGCGTTTGGTATTACGCACGCTGGCATTTTAACAGATACAGCTAAAATGTATTGGGTATAACTCACTCTTCACCTATTTAACCCTGAAACCATGCTCACTGAGAACACCATTCAACACAACATTTTCAATGACAGTACAGTATACGTGTCAAAAATTAAAATTGTTCCATTTAAATGTTTTCTTTGGTTTGGAAGGGTTGTTCAGTCTTTTTAAACTAATATTTCAATGCTCTAAGTTATATTTTCCTCTCAAATGAGTGGAAGGTTGTATTAATAAATTGAAGAAAACTTGAACCCTTACCTAACCAAACCTTTAGCTAGGGTTAGGATTAGGATTCTTAGAAAGGTTAAAGGTGGTTTGATGGCATGGTTGTGTTTTAAGCCTGAAATGAAATTTAGGAAAAGTGATATTTCAAAGTTATCTTCACATTTTTTTCTTGCATACTGTATACTGATGGATCTATACACCCAAACTGGAAATGTTGTCTAAATTTCCCTAAAAGCCAACGTTTGAAAGAAAGGGGTCAAGCTTTTCTTACTATTGCATTCGGTATTACATGCACTGGCATTTTAACAGAAACAGATATAAGTCATAGGGTATTCCTGACTCTTCACCTATTTAACCCTGAAACCATGCTCATTGAGAACACCATTCTACTCAACATTTTCAATGACAGTATACTTGTCCAAAAATAATATTGTACCATAGTTGACACGTTTTCTTCTATTTGGCAAGGTTGTTTAGTCTTTTCAACCTAATATTTTGATGCCCTAAGTTTTATTTACCTCTCAAATTAGTGGAAGGTTGAATTAAGTATTTGAAGAAAATTTGAACCCTAATCTACCCAATCCCTTAGCTAGGGTTAGGGTTAGGATTCTTAGAAAGCATAGATGTTTGATGGCATGGTTGTGTTTTAGGCCAGAAATGAACTTTAGGAAAAGTGATATTTCAAAGCTATTTTCACATTTTTTTCACATATGAATCTATACACTGGCCCTAATTGGGAATATTGTTTAAAATGCCCAAAAGTATGGATCTATATGTGGAAAGGCCCTAATTGGGAGTATTATCTAAATTGCTCTAAAACCAAAAGTTTGAAAGAACGGGGACAAGCTTTTCAATCTGTTGCATTTGGCATTACACGCACTGGCATTTTAACAGATAAAGTTAAAATGTAGGTTAAAGGAGGTTTGATGGCATGGTTGTGTTTTAGGACAGAAATTAAATTTAGGAAATAATTATATTTTAAAGTTATCTTCACATTTTTTTCTTGCATACTGTATACTGATCTTTACACTTCATGACCCAAACTGGGAATGTTGTCTAAATTGCCCTAAAAGCAAAAGTTTGAAATAAAGGGTTTAATCATTTCAATATGCTGCATTTTGCATTATACACTCTGGCATTTTAACAGAAACAGCTAAAATGTATTGGGTATTCCTGACTCTTAACCAATTTAACCTTGAAAACATGCTCATTGAGAACACAACATTTTCATTATAATAATCTTGTCCAAAAATAAAATTGTACCGTAGTTTGATACATTTCCCTTTGTTTGGCAAGGTTGCTTAGTTTTTATCAAACTAATATTTTGATGCCCTAGGTTATAGTTTCCTCTTGATCCATTTAACCCTGATACCATGTTCATGGAGAGCAGCATTCAACACCAAATTTCCAATAACAGAATACTTGTCAAAAATGAAATTGTACCACAGTTGATACATTTGTTTATTTTGCCAAGGCTGCTTAGTCTTTTCAAACTAATATTTTGATGCCATGAGTTATATTTTCTGCTTAAATACAATTGATATAATTGAATGGTATACCAGATATAATTGAATGGTATACCGATTTTTAGACATTTGAACTGGAGACTAAAGTAAAAGCAATATTAAAAAAGCATTTAATATATGTACCTTACACAGCCATCTTCCTGTTTTTATATTTGTCTAAGTATGCAGAGGGAAGAGTAGACTGCATTAACATTTTAATATGATTGCAGTATGTTTAAACATCTACAATAAGCAGCTTGAATGTCAAAAGTTACATCTGCTTCAAATTAGTTTAAACAACATGTGTCAATAGAGCATTTTTTGTGTAAAAAAAAAATGCGCAAAAGATGTAAAAAATAACCTGGACTGGAACTATTGGGATATAGCATTTTAAACTATTATCATAAATTAGGCATTCAACAAAAAAATATTATAACTTCAAAAAAACATGCTAACCATACATTTTGTGGAGCTCAGGAATTAAAGCAGTCCAACAAAAGTCCGTTGTAATTAAAAATATGTAGTTTAAACCTGGACATACACCTCCTCCCATATAAGTGGTCATTTATGAGTGAAGGAAAATCCGCAGAATGGTAAATGTAACAAAATATGATTACGCAAATATCCATGTATAACAAAACCTGGAAGTCAGTGGTTATTGAAAGAGATATTCATTGTGGGTGTGTGGAGGAGGCAAGCGTGGATTTAAGGAGGTCAAGGGGTCCACCTACAACATTATATGAGGGTTTCAAAAATACAGATGCAGCCATTCAAAAGGAGTGAGGTACACCACGGTACCATGCGGTGGGCGGGTCGCATCCTAACACGGTATGACGCAGTGTAACGTGTCATATGACGTCATATCGGAAAGTATCCGGAATCACCTTGTAAAACCGCCAGGAGGAGCCAATAAAGCTTACCCTCTCATGTACAGCATTTGAGCTTTTAAATTTAAACTGTGTAATACAGCATGTTAATCATCAGTCATTAAAAAGTTGGTATATTTTATGAAAGCTAAAGATTGCTCAGTTGGGCAAAAGTACACAACCTACCTTTATCGTAAATATTTGAATTATGCAGAAATATTTAATGCATCAAAGCCTTTACCGAAGATATTACTAATAGTATTAATAATGAATGACCTTGGACAAGCTGTAAACTCAAATTATTACGCTGGTCCACATTCTTTCTAACCATCATTTTAAACGAAAATACTTTATTTTTTCATCGACAAAAAGTAACACCACAGCATTTCATTGATCTAACTAACAATGACAGGACATTAGCTAGCCAATAGGATAAAGGAATAAATTACTTTTTTTGTTTATTTCTTTAGCACATTTATTTGAACATTTCCATCGATTGTACAAGCACTGAAAAACTGTCCAATCCCTACTTTGTCAGGCATTTTCGTTTACTATAACGGACATAAAAACTCCCTTGCTTTTAACAGAGCGTTTCATAATTTCTAACAACAAAACTTATTTAAACTTTGACACTTATCATTCAACACGAGCTCAAAATATCAAAAGGACCCTCAAGAGTACAGCAAAGACTGTATTAAAAGATACTTGTATCAGATACATGAGAATCCAAGATTTTTTATCTACGCTTTCTTATCTACGCTAAGAAGAAGTACTTAAAATTTCAGGGGTGTCCGTATACCAGAGATTATGGTAACGTTTCAGAAGGGTGTCAGCCAGTCAGATTCCAGGACCGAAATTATCTGTTTTATGATCGAGAATATAATATGTAATCAAGTATCTAAAGAAATTAATAATGATATTAATTTAAGGATCTAAATATCTAAATATATGTATCTATATAGCTGTAGTACTATTTCACTTTCTTTGTAAACACGTTTTGTTAACACCTGAATCGCAGGTGGATTCTGTTTTTTGGTCTGTTATGGTCTGTAGCTCAAATCCTTCTTAACTAAAAATTAGACACAAGAAGAGTATTATTGGACAATGTTGTGAGGCTCTGGCGGAATTTCTCTGTAAACTGAAGAGTTATAGAGGAGACAGGTTGTGTATCGCTTCTTTTGACACTTGTAAAAAAACATTCCAATGTTAATGCAACACGGAAGATAATGTGGTGTATTGTTCTTTGGTGAAAAGATTTAATCATTTAATCTCTTTACTGTGCACATTTTAATCCACTTAGTATTGAATATTTATATGGAATTTTATTACTAAAGGGAAATTTTAGTAGCTAAGCATAAAACACAGAGGAGCATAACAAATGTCATAAAGGTCATAAACGATATTAATTTAGGAACATAAACATATTATGTAAACTGTATGTTGCTGTTATTGGTATTTTAAAGAAAAAATACACAACAATACTCAATTTCTCCCTAAACATTTTAAGCACCAAAGTCTTACATGTGGTTGACCTTCCGACCATATTACTGTAATGTCTGTATTGCTGTTTCAGTGTGTGTCACATGACTTGCTTCGGTGGCGTCACGGCTTAAGCAACTCATTTACAGTATACTCTCTGCGGGAGTGCTGGCTGTGACGAATTAAACCAGTTTCACAGGTATTTTCAAATTAAAAGGGGGTGAGTCTTCCAGCGAAAGACACCCCCCCCCTCCAAAACCCCTTTTTTTTGCTTACATTAGTAGTACTTAAGTACAGTACAGTAGTACTTCTCGCGTTAAGAAAGCTAGGTGTTAGCATGAACTATTAGTTATCAATAATATTAAATTTAGCACTGTAATAAATTGTGCTAATAATAAATTCTATTCTACTCTGAGAATGTAGGGGGGAGGAAGAATGCCCGTGGTCTTTTCACTGCTAAACTTGTGTCAAGCTGTCAACAAAAACCAGCTGTCAAAAAAAAGTTTTCTTTAAAAAAAAAGTCAATTGTGTGTCCATAATATTTTTTTTTTGCTATTGTTACAGTAATTTCTATTGCTACTGAGTCTCTGTGTCTACACTACATTGTTTGTGAACAAACCAGTTTCACAGGTATTTTCAACCCCCAGCCACTGTTGTTTCATCAGTTGTTATCCTGTAAAGCACTTTGAGAAGCCACCTTTAAAGGCACTATATAAAATAAAGTTTATTATTATAATTGATCATATAACCTGTAAATTGTTGTTGTTATTGTTGTTGTTATCCTGTAAAGCGCTTTGAGAAGCATACTGTCCAGCTTGTCAGGTGCATTCTCTTGTAAAATATTAAGTAGAGCGGAAAGCCAGAAGGAGCGCTTTACCCCGCCTGCTGTGGGAAGAGTTGGCTTATTCCTTCCCTGCCTCACCGAGGTCAGACCCTACCAGGCCCTCGTCGACACCGGTTCGACCATCACCCTGCTGCGGCCTGGTGTCCTGCCAGGCACCAAGGCACCCAGACCCCCAGGGCGCTCACCGTGCACTTTTTGGCTGCAATGGTGAAACACCCCTTCTACCTTGCCCCAGTCCTTGAGGACTGTATCCTGCGGTTGGACTGGTTGCAGCAGGTGGGTGGTTGCCTTGACTTGGGCGTGAGGGACGGGGTGCTGCGCTGTGGGTGGCGGGTGCCCTCCAGCGGCTAGGTCAGGTGGCAGTTTGTGGTGGGACAGTTCTCCAAGCGGTGCACGGCCAGCCGGAGGCCGCCAAGCAGTGACCTCACCGCTGGAGGGTACCTGCCACCCCCGGCGCAGCACCCCGTCCCTCACCTCCAAGACCTCCCACAGTGCACAGAGTGCCTTACAGACTTCGGGTAGGGGCAAGCTTATCTCACCATCCTGGGAGTCAGCTCTGGCATGCTCGCCCCGACACCTACGGCTCTGACAGGCCCAGGCGACGCCCGCCGCTGCCACCTCCGCTTCCCGCTCCGGTCAACCCAAACACCCTGGACACCTCCCGCCCGGCCCACCATGAGACTGATTCGTTTCCCCTGCCCCACCAACTCTCGCCAGCCCGCAGCAGTCCCGGCGCCTCCCCTCTCCTGCCAAAATGCCTCCAGAGGGCAGACGCCAATGCCACGTAGTTGTACCGCTGGTACAACTTTTAGTGTATTTTTTATAATGATTGATTTTGAAGAGCTGTAAAGCATACAAAACACAAACAACACCCATCATAACCCTTTACCTATTCGACTTCACTATAGAGCATCTTTGTTATTCATGCTTTTTAAACTTATTTAAGGGTATTTTGTACAAAAAATGTTTAACAATGTTTACATTTTTTATTGTTTTATTATTTTTGCACTTTACTGTGTCCATTAACATGGTGGAAGTCTGGTATTTCTGATTTTACACATTCCCCTGTAGCAGATTTTGTCTGTTAAATACAAAGTCTGTTAAATCCGAAATCATTTAAAGCAAAGTTTGTAAAACAGGAGGGCTTATTGTACAGATGCAGCCATTCAAAGTGTGCGGTACAGACACGTACCGGAGGTAATTGGCTACGGCGTCGCGCATCGTGACGCAAGATGACGCGGGGTACCGCAGTACGTTAGTGGTTGACCGACAGGGGCACTCGTGGTCCGTTGGTCTGTCGTAGAAAGATTTACAGTAAACATCTTTACTGTGCCCGTTGTAGTCTTGAATATTCATATTGAATTTTACCACTGAAGGGAAATCTTAGTAGCTGAGCATAAAAAGAATAGGAGCATATTGCAACGCATGTGAAGGCCATAAACGATATTAATTTTGGAACATAAACATACAGTATATGGCTGGTCTCGGTACTTTAAAGAAAACATACACGAAACATGGTTTCATTATGACCAGTATCGGTCTTGAGATATTTTTAACCTGATTTACAGTATTTGATAGGTATGTCTTGACACTGATACTACGTAAATACTGCTCACGTATATGTTTCTAGGTTTATATTATGCATTTCATACAGTCAAATTACTTTTGAGCAACTGATAAGAAGCGCGAAACAGTATGCCCAGGGCGTTTTAGTTTTCGTTTTGTTTTAATGCAGTGCAGTGGATTGATTAGAGATATCAAGTACATACAAGTCATTTTTTAAATGTTGTAGTTCGTCTTGTAAAAATGTTACGAGTACATCATCTATCAACAATTACACAGGTTCTGTTTCCATATTGCGGATTTTGGTTACGTAATATTATTTTCTAGATTTCACGTTGTAAATATATGATTTGGGCAAACAGAGCCGCAAAGAAGTACATTATGGGTTGTTGTTGTTTTTTTTTGCAGTTTTATCTAGAACAAGCGATGCTTAAACCTTTGTCTGATTCTTGTGAAACTATCCACATGACAGTTACCTACGAGTTGACTTCAGTGATGTCACTGATGGGATGTTTCTAAAAATCCAAAAAAACGGGCAGACAGTCTGGGGAGATCGCCCATTTTCCATGTAAATAGTTCCCTGGTTCCGCACCCCTTGGTGTTTCTCTCGCTCTCTCTCAGGTCACCTGATCATTAGCTCGAAAGGTTTGAGTGCTTTGTGTATATTCTAATGGTAGTGGGGGCAGGGTGTGTGGGAACAGGTTTGGTTGAAATTGCATTGGAGATCTATGTTCTTCACACCTGAAACATTTTCTCTGAAAGCATTTTCTTCGCAGTTTAGCCGATCTTGTTACAGCATGTTACAGTTTACTATTATTAACCATATTCATTTTAAGTGCTTAATGCCATTTTTTGACCAGGCACGAATATTCTTAAGTCCATATCTTCGCAAGGGAATCAGTGCGAATTGCAATACTAATTAAATGACCGCAGGCACTTTCCACCCCCTCTGCCAGCAGGAACATTCCTATTCTTAGCTCAGCAGCTCATTACAAACAGGGTTTTTTTACACAGCGATACAGCTTTGCGTTGTGAATCTGTTTTTCCGTGTTTACAAAGAAAGTGGAATACAGTGATACTACCTGCTATACAGATACATACAGTGCCTTGCGAAAGTATTCGGCCCCCTTGAACTTTTCAACCTTTTGCCACATTTCAGGCTTCAAACATAAAGATATAAATTTTTTATTTTATGTGAAGAATCACCAACAAGTGGGACACAATTGTGAAGTGGAACGAAATCTATTGGATTTTTGAAACTTTTTTAACTAATAAAAAAATGAAAAGTGGGGCGTGCAAAATTATTCGGCCCCTTTACTTTCAGTGCAGCAAACTCGCTCCAGAAGTTCAGCGAGGATCTCTGAATGATCCAATGTTGTCCTAAATGACTGATGGTGATAAATAGAATCCACCTGTGTGTAATCAAGTCTCTGTATAAATGCACCTGCTCTGTGATAGTCTCAAGGTTCTGTTGAAAGCGCAGAGAGCATCATGAAGACCAAGGAACACACCAGGCAGGTCCGTAATACTGTTGTGGAGAAGTTTAAAGCCGGATTTGGATACAAAAAGATTTCCCAAGCTTCAAACATCCCAAGGAGCACTGTGCAAGCGATCATCTTGAAATGGAAGGAGTATCAGACCACTGCAAATCTACCAAGACCTGGCCGTCCCTCTAAACTTTCAGCTCAGACAAGGAGAAGACTGATCAGAGATGCAGCCAAGAGGCCCATGATCACTCTGGATGAACTGCAGAGAACTACAGCTGAGGTGGGAGAGTCTGTCCATAGGACAACAATCAGTCTTACACTGCACAAATCTGGCCTTTATGGAAGAGTGGCAAGAAGAAAGCCATTTCTCAAAGATATCCATAAAAAGTCTCGTCTAAAGTTTGCCACAAGCCACCTGGGAGACACCCAAAACATGTGGAAGAAGGTGCTCTGGTCAGATGAAACCAAAATCGAACTTTTTGGCCACAATGCAAAACGATATGTTTGGCGTAAAAGCAACACAGCTCATCACCCTCAACACACCATCCCCACTGTCAAACATGGTGGTGGCAGCATCATGGTTTGGGCCTGCTTTTCTTCAGCAGGGACAGGGAAGATGGTTAAAATTGAGGGGAAGATGGATGCAGCCAAATACAGGACCATTCTGGATGAAAACCTGTTGGAGTCTGCAAAAGACCTGAAACTGGGACGGAGATTTATCTTCCAACAAGACAATGATCCCAAACATACAGCAAAATCTACAAAGGAATGGTTCACAAATAAACGTATCCAAGTGTTTGAATGGGCAAGTCAAAGTCCAGACCTGAATCCAATCGAGAATCTGTGGAAAGAGCTGAAAACTGCTGTTCACAAACGCTCTCCATCCAACCTCACTGAGCTCGAGCTGTTTTGCAAGGAAGAATGGGCAAGAATTTCAGTCTCTCGATGTGCAAAACTGATAGAGACATACCCCAAGCGACTTGCAGCTGTAATCGCAGCAAAAGGTGGCTCTACAAAGTATTAACGCAAATATCAATGTTTAGATATTTAGACCCTTAAATTAATATCATTATTAATAATAATGATTATAATGATAATAATGATAATCGGCCAGTGAAAGCTCTGTTGTCCTTCACATCAATGCCTGAAACATTTTTTCCATAATGTCGACATACACAGTCGTGTAACTGACAGTTTGAGGTAGCCTATCGTGTAAATTTCGCTTTGTTGCCGATAGGTTAAGCTTTCGAAACTCTGCCCCAAAGTCATGTGACTGATTTTTCGCCCTGTTTCGTTGGTTAAACGCAATGATCACAAGCACCACCATGGTAACTGGGATGTGTAGTTTTTAATTCCGTTTGCACAAAGCAGAAACTTCTTGGAAAGATTCCAGATTTTAATCATCTTTTTTCTGAACCGGGGAAAATCTGATCATGTTTCTCTATAACAATAATAAAAAACTTTATTTTACATATCACCTTTAAAAGTGGCATCTCAAAACAATACAGTAGATGTAAACCACAGATTACAAAGTAAATACCCAGACAAAAGCAAACGCGTTTTTAATAAGATGCTTTTATTCGTTCATAATCCGACGATCTCAGGAAGACTAATGGGGGTCTGGCTTTTTTCTGGAAAACCATAACTCTGGTCTTGTCCAGATTGACTGTCAGCGCCCAGGTCTGACAGTGCTGCTCCAGCCTCTGTTCTGTGGGCGACAGCAGGACCAGTTCCTCTGCAAAGAGGAGGAACTCGATTTCTGTAATTAATGCAGATCAGTAAATCAAGGGACAAAACAGTTATTGCGCCTGGCTCCTCAATGGGCTTCGACGTGCTAATGTGTTGGTTTAACAGTCCGGGTGTGGCAATGTTTTTTATTATTGTTATAGAGAAACATGATCAGATTTCCCCCGGTTCAGAAAAAAAGATCTGAAGTACTGTACCGTACACTAGTTTGTCACTCTTCTCATCCCCTCTTTGCTAAATGGCTTTTGAATCGAGTCACATGAAGACAGAGGTGAAACAGCCCTACACGGCCCTGTCGCAGTACACAAATATAATTATATCTTATTAATTTCTTGAGATACGCGATTCTTTTAATACAGTCTTTGCTGTGCTCTAGAGGATCCTTGTGATATTTCGAGCTCTTGGTGAATGATAAGTGTCGCAGTTTAAATCATTTTCGTAGTTAGAAATTATGGAACGCTCTGTTAAAAGCAAGGGAGTTTTTCTGTCCGTTGCAGTTTTTTTGCAACATGAATAGAATTATATCGTTATTAATTTCTTGAGATACGCGATTCCATATTATATTCCCTTTTAATCAAATTCTAAAAGTATGCTTGTTGACTCCGGTATCACATTAGTTAAAGACTTCGATGCTTAAAATGTTTAGGGAGAAATGGAATACTGGTGTGTATGTTTTCTTTAAAGTACCGAGACCAGCCATATACTGTATGTTTAAGTTCCAAAATTAATATAGTTTATGGACTTCACACGCGTTGGAGTATGCTCCTATTCTTTTTATGCTCAGGCACTAAGATTTCCCTTCAGAGGTAAAATTCCATATAAATATTAAATACTACAATGGACACAGTAAAGACGTTTACTGTAAATCTTTCTACGACAGACCAACGGACCACGAGTGCCTCTGTCGGTCAACCAATCACGTACCACGGTACCCCGCGTCATCTTGCGTCACGATGCGCGACGCCATAGCCAATTACCTCCGGTATGTGTCTGTACCGCGGACTTTGAATGGCTGCATCTGTACATCCATAATGGAAGGAAAAAAAATGTGTAGATAACTTAATATCACTTTTCCTAAATTTCATTTCTAGCCTAAAACACAACTATGCCATCACACATCCTCTATGCTTTCCAAGACTCCTAACCCTAACCCCAGCTTAGTGTACAGGTAGCTTAGGGTTAGGGTTCAGTTTTTCTTCAATGAATTGATGCAACCTTCTATTCATTTGAGAGGAGCTAATAACTCCTGGCATCAAAGTATTAGTTTGAAAAGATTAAGCAACCTTTGCCAAATGGAAGAAAACGTGTCAACTATGGTACTATATTATTTTTGGAAAAGCATACTGTAATTGAAAATGTTGAGAATAATGGTGTTCTCAATGAGCACAGTTTCATTGTTAAATAGGCGAAGAGTCAGGAAAAACCAATGACTTATAGATGTTTCTGTTAAAATGCCAGTGCATCTAATACCAAATGCAAAAGTAAGAAAAGCTTGACCCCGTTCTTTCAAACTTTTGCTTTTTGGGTAATTTAGACAATATTCCCAGTTAGGGCCTTTCTGCATATAGATCCATACATGCGAGAAAAAAATGTGTAATGACTTTGAAATATCACTTTTCCTAAATTTCATTTCTGGTCTAATACAAAACAATGCCATCACACATCCTCTATGCTTTCTGAGAATTCTAACCCTAACCCTAGCTAAGGGTTCGAGTAGGTTAGCAGTTGGATTCAGATTTTCTTCAAAGAATTGATGCAACCTTCCACTCATTTGAGAGGAAAATACAACTCAGATCATTAAAATACAGTCTGAGTGTGAAAAGACTATTCACCTTTAGCAAAGCACAGATAACATATAAACTATGGTGCAACTTTAATTTTTGACAAGCATACTATAATTTAAAATTTTGCATTGAATGGTGTTCTCAATGAGCATGGTTTCAGGGTTAAATAGGTTAAGAGTCAGTTATATCTTATACATTTTAGCTGTATCTGTTAAAATGCCAGTGCATGTAACGCCAAATGCAACGGTTTGAAAAGCTTGATCCTGTTCTTTCAAACTTTTGGTTTTAGAGCAATTAAGATAATACTCCCAATTAGGGCCTTTCCGCATATAGATCCATACATGCAAGGAAAAAAAATGCGTAGATAACTGTGAAATATCACTTTTCCTAAATTTCATTTCTGGCCTAAAACAAAACAATGCCATCACATATCCTCTATGCTTTCCAAGACTCCTAAACCCAACCCTAGCTTAGTGTTCAGGTAGCTTAGGGTTAGGGTTCAGATTTTCTTCAATTAATTGATGCAACCTTTAACTCGTTTGAGAGGAACTAATATCTCCGGGAATCAAAATATTAGTTTGAAAAGACTAAGCAACCTTTGCCAAATTGAAGAAATCGTGTCAACTATGGTACAATATTATTTTTGGACAAGTATATTGTAATTGAAAATGTTGAATAGAATGGTGTTCTCAATGAGCTTGGTTTCAGGGTTTAATAGGCAAACAGTCAGGAATACCCAATGACTTATAGCTGTATCTGTTAAGTTGCCAGTGCATATAATACCAAATGCAACATTAAGAAAAGCTTGACCCCTTTATTTCAAACTTTTGGTTTTAGGGCAGTTTAGACAATATTCCCAATTAGGGCCTTTCCGCATATAGATCCATACTTGTGTAGTGGTTTGATGGGTTTACTGAGACAATTATTAATTGTAGCAGTAATCACGAGGTTGTTCGTTGGGGCTTTTAGAAAATCAATCGTCAATGTAACAACGCACACACACGGGTTCAATACACGAGATACATTTATTAATATAAACTGTGCACCAAACATATACTAGTCTGCCTGGATACAAGCGGCAGACCTTACTGTGAGGGTTATCAATATACAAGGTATATAATCTCGAAGAGATGCAAACACAAAGAGATACACAACAGAGAATATATGTCAATATATATTGTTCGGTTACCAAATCACTAATCAGTGTTATTACCCACTGTTACTCTAAACTCGGAAGTAAATACATTACTCATGAATTAAATTAATTAATATAGCATAAATACACCAAGGGATTGGGTGAGCTCCCATCACAAAAAAAACTGCGAACCTGCACTACAGCGACCACAGTACAGTATGGAGACCAAGACCTTTTACGGGAAGAGACGGGGTGCTTCTGCCGCCCCAGCTTCCAAAGAGCGAAGGGTAAGCAAATACAGCAGACTTCATCTGAAATACGTGATTACAGTGCATATTACAAGGTATTATTGCCGTTTTGAATTTTAAATTCAATTATAATTATTTCTTCTTAGCCTGTTCTTCAAGAAAACACCGCACGGGCGAAACGATCTTCGAAATCTACCACCAGGACAGTAAAAAAGAAAGCGGTAAGACGGAAAAAAATAAAAGTTTATTTTGACGTCTGTTCCGCGACTGATGAATACTACTGTGTGACTTTATTTCTTACATGAATTATGTTATTTTGCCACAGGCCATGGGTCTCTGCTCTCGGCCACTGGCCAGGGTGCCAACCTGTAGAAGCAGCACCTGTGTGGAGACTTTTCGGCAGCAGCGGGAGCAGTACGACGCATTACTGGGGAGGATTGGGAGGCTAGAGACACTCCTGAAAATACAGAGGAAGGAAACAGTATGTTCCAGCAGTAAAACAGTTGAGCAGCTGTCTCCCGAAAAGTGCCTCTCCCCGCCGCGCAGGTTGCAATGCCTGGCGGAAGCTCTGCCCCCCGCAGAGCACACATCGCCTCAGGACACTCCATCCCGGCCTCTCCGCTCACCACCACACAGGAATTTGTTGATGCTGTCCCCGCCGTCTATCACCCCCAGGAAGCACCGTTTACAGAGCGGAATTCACAGACGCCAGTGGGACGAATAATTCTCCCAGATATCCAACTGTTACCCATCACTCAGGAGATGGAGAGGGGGTTGTACTTGCAGTGCATCGGCATAGACGGGAAAGCAATAGCCGACCGCTACGCTGCCCTCGTGTTTCGAAATCTTTTGACTTTTGAAATTTACTGGGGGTGGACCACGTCTGTAAATTTCGATGGGTCCAGAGGCAAAAGTGCCTTGCCTTGCAATCTCCGGGAAACCATTAGAAGCATGGTGAATCGTAGATTCTCAACCCTTACTTCGTGCGACTGGAAAAGAATTCGTGATCGGATCAACGAAATGCTTCGTAGAAGGAGGCGCTCTTTTCCTCTAGTCTAACAGTCTGTCCACAAACAAAACATTCCTGTTAGACAAGAGAAATTGAAAAAAAACAATTACTTTTGTCAATGGAAACCGGTGTGTGTGTCTCTCTCTGCTGGATGTCCCTCTCACTCTCTGCTGAATGAATAAAAGCATTTTATTAAAAACGTGTTTGCGTTTGTCTGGTATTTACTTTGGTCCCTTTTAACTGTTTTTCCATCTACTGTATTGCTCTGAGATGCCACTTTTAAAGGTGATATGTAAAATAAAGTTTTTTATTATTGTTATAGAAAAAACATGATCAGATTTTCCCTGGTTCAGAAAAAAAGATCTAAAGTGCTACACCTAACTTTCTTAATCCGATGTATTTAAAGCAGTGAACTACTGTAGGTGTAACATAACATTCAGAAATACAATCGAGAATAGTTTTGTGGTGTTTGTTTAGATGAAACGTTCCTAAAACGTATAACGTAACAAAATTAAAGACGATTAAAATCTGTAATCTTTCCACTTGTGCTGTATGTCATCGGAAAGTTTCTGCTTTGTGAAAGGATGGTATCAAAAAGTAAACTAAGGGACTTAAAAGTAAAAGGAGATGCTTCATATTGCTTGACTAATTTTAAAGTTATAAATGCAGACGCTCCCTCGGTGCCGCGCCGGGTGTAAATATCAAAATATGCATTCATCCCAGGCAGAGGCCGAAGAGCGCCTAGCTGGGGTGCGCAGGGAAGAGCAGGACAGGAGTGAAAGGCGGGGTTTAGGAAGGCGTACAGTCTGGGCAGGTATAGATTACACTTTTCTAAAATGTATTTGAAAAATAAAAACGATTACAATCTAATCCTTCCACGTTTGATCCCAAAATCCCAAGAAAAATAAATCTAAACGGGTAGAAAGCTATGCTGAAAGTTTATTAAGATACTTAGAAGACAAAGATACTGTATCAATTTATGTTGCATTAGCCTGATTATGATTAAAAAAACACATATAATTAAACACGCGTTTGCGATTTAAATCAAAACACGATTTAAATCAGTATAAATGTTTATATTGTAATGCTTACTGTCCAGCCTCCATTTCTCTATAAAAATTTACTCTATTACACACACACACAATAGAAGCAGGAAGCAGAAGCAGGGACTGTTGTCAGAAGGGAAGAAGGTGACTATTCATTGTTATCAAAAATGACTTAGAATCGATCATGTTGTGATATTTTGAAATATAAAAGTCAATTGATTGTCCATAATATTGCTATTCTATTATTTCGAAGAAATGTTTGTTAAAAGAAAAGTCCAGCACCAGCTGGATTTGAACACACAACCCATGAGTTGGTAATCAGGCACATAGACCAGTGGGCTACAAGGGAAGTCGCATGAAGAGTGAGGCGAAACAGCTCTACACAGCCCTGTCGCAGTACACGAATATAATCATATTGTTATTAAATTCTTTAGATACGCGATTCCATATTATATTAGCAGAAAAGCTTAAAACTACCACTTTTTCACACGCCATTTAATGTTAGTTAAATACTTCGATGCTTAAAATCGTTAGGGAGAAATGGAATACCGGTGTGTATTTTTCCGTTAAAGTACCGATTCCTGGAATCTGACTGGCTGACACCCTTCTGAAGTGGTTCCATAAAATCTGGTATACGGAAAAGAAAGCGTTGATAAAAAAGCCTGGATTCTCATGTATCTCATACAAGTATCTTTTAATACAGTCTTTGCTGTGCTCTTGAGGATCCTTGTGATATTTTGAGCTCTAGTTGAATGATAAGTGTCGCATTTTAAATCATTTTCGTAGTTAGAAATTATGAAACGCCCTGTTAAAAGCAAGGGAGTTTTTATGCCCGTTGAAGTAAAACAAAATGCCTGACAAAGTATGGCTTGGACAGATTCCAAGTGCTTGTACAAATGTGCTAAAGAAATTATATTTTGAGTATACAGCTTGTCCAAAGTCATTCATTATTAATACTATTAGTAATATCTTCGGTAAAGGCTTTGATGCATAAATATTTCTGATAAAGGTAGGTTGTGTACTTTTGTCCAACTGAGCAATCTTGCTTTCATAAAATATACCAACATTAATGACTGATGATTAACATACTGTAATACACAGTTCAAAATTAAAAGCTCAAATGCTGTACATGAGAGGTTAAGCTCCCCCTGGCAGTTTTACAAGGTGACGCCGGATACTTTCCGGCATGACGTCAAATGATGCGATTAACCGCGTGTTACTGCGTGATACCGCGACACGCCCACCGGGGTATGCCGCGAAAAACCCCACCCATTTTGAATAGCTGCATCTGTAGAGACACACAATGGCATGTACAGCAGCACCAGCAGCCATGGTTGCAGCAGGCTATAATGTAAGGTGTGAGTAGGCTAGGCTGAAGTAATAGGTCTTCATTTGAATACTGAGATTGACTCGGCATCCTGAATACGGGGTGGGAGACTGTTCCATAAGCTAGGGGCCCTGTGACTTAATACTGTACCGTTATCTGTTATTTTATTAATTTGTGGAATATGAAGAAGACCTGCATTCTGTGATCTAAGCAGGTGACTTGGATGGTAAACATTAATAAGTTCCATTAGATAGACAGGTGCCTGACCTCTGAGAGCCTTGTAAGTAAGTAGAAGGATTTTGAAGTCCGCCCTGTACCTGACAGAAGCCAATGAAGAGAGCTAAGTATGGGGGTTATATGGTTATATGGTTATATGGCATTGCAGTTTCTAACCTGCTGTATAGAAGAGCATGTATTTATTTCTCTGTGTCTTGAATGGAGAGAAACTGATGTAGTTTTGCAATATTTCTTAACTGTAGGAAGCATGTTTTAGATACTGTTTTAACATGAGAGTTAAATGAGAGCCTTGTGTCTAATATGAAGCCTAGGTTACGTGCTGAGTCTTTGAGGCAAATTTTTAAATCCTCTGAGTTTATCATTTACGACTCTTGTTAATGCAGTTTCAGTGCTGTGGCCTGGGCGGAAACCACTGAAATTTCTCAAGTATATTATTTGAATCCAGATATGATTGCAGCTGGGCCACAACTATTCTCTCAAGAATTTTAGATAGAAATGGGACATTTGAAACAGGCCTGTAGTTGTTAAGAATCTGTGGATCCGAATTTGACTTCTTAAGGAGCGGCCTATCAACCGCTACCTTAAATTGATCAGGTACAACGCCTGATGTAAAGGGATATGTTCATTAAACTAATTATAGGTCCTGCCAGTACTTCGAGGGAATCTTTGACTAGCTGAGTGGGGATGGGATCTAGTGGACAAGTGGTTGACTTTGTCTTAATAATTAATTTCTTGAATTTGCAGCTTATTTGATCATGTTTGAAGTCTGATGGTGTTAATTTTATCGTTAAAGAAGTTAATGAAATCGTTACTACTAAAGTTAGATGGTGTTATAGAATCTGTCTTATTTGTTAGATTAGCTATTGTCTTAAATAGGTAGTGAGGGTTATTTTTATTGCTTTCTATAAGTTCAGAGTAGTAAACTGAACACGATCTATATAGGGCTTTCTTATATTGTTGCAGGATATCAGTCCATGCCAACTTGAATACTTGCAAACCAGTAGACCTCCATTTGTGCTCTAGTTTGCGGCACTTTTGTTTAAGGGATCGTGTGTGATCATTGTACCATGGAGAGTGTCTAGTGGTTTTGACTACCTTAGTTTTTAACGGGGAAATTTCATCAAGGGCCTGTCTGACCACTGTATTATAATTATGTGTGATTTCGTGAACATTATTACTGAAGATGAAGCTAGCATTGTTCATCATGTTCATGAAATTTAATGAAGTACCCCCATTGATGTGTCGAGTTGTAATAGTCTTCTCTTTGGCAGCTATCAAAGGCAGTCGAATCTCAAAAGTAATTAAAGAGTGGTCAGAAAAAGAGTTAATTTTCCTTAAAACAGAATCAGTGGACCAAGTGCAATGTAAATAAAATATGTATATCGAGAAACAACTCTGTTACTTCTTTGCTTTGCTTAAAGGATAGAAACAAATGTCTAAGAGCTTATTTTGATTTCTACAATGTACAGCAAAGGCATCAAGGCTTTTATTGAAGATAACATTTTTCATGCCAAAGAATAAAAAACAGATGTAACAAATTTATGATAAACAAATACTAAAGAACACTCAGAGGTACACAAGGGAGTTATGCTTCGCTTAAAATGTAACAACAATATTATTAAAAACAAGCAGAAAGTGAACGTACACATGTACAAAACAAGATATTATATTTAATTAGAATTGCATGTAGGTAAGCAAACCTATAGCTGCACTTAGTTGAGTGGATTTGTCCTCCTCCTGTAAAGATAAATGCAGGACCTCTAACAGGAGAATCAGCGATGGGGAAGGGATGACAGGAAAAGCAGAAGAGAAAGGAGGAGGCAGAGATTTATAGTATGCACTATAAAAGATGAATGAGAATAAGGGCAACATAGGAAGCGAGTGATAGAATAGTTGGTGAATGGGCAGGTTAGAAGAGCTTTATACAGTATATACTTTATACTGCACAACAGGACAGCAGTCGATATTCACAAAACATGGAGCTGCCAAAGTGAGCAGTGAGATCTGGGATGACGGACGTGGAAAAGGTTCATGTCACCAAAGAAAGTGGCTGTAATAGAGTGCCAGGTGAGTGTGAGGAAACAGCTATTGGGATATACAGTATCTTGTAGTGAATTGCATTATTATAGACCACTTGACAGTTCTGTAGTAATAGTAGACTATGCGGGCATGGCAGAGGGGAAACAAAAACTGGTCTGAGAAAATAAACCTCTGGGGATTCAAGCTCAATGTATGTGCCCACCCAGGAAGTGAAATTAGTTACATTTAAATAGGCATGCTGCTTTTCACCTCAGGCTGGAGTTTAGTAGTACAGAATAGGGTGTACTAACTAGGATACGGTTGATGACATACAGTAGAAGTGGTATAGGAACCATTTTCCTTTGCCTGCTAGTGATCTTTATGTTCCATGTTGTCCGCAATTGCTGTTTTAGTGATGATAATTTCGTCATTATATCTGTGCTGGTTGCCATAACATTTAGTGTCATTTATCAAAAATCATGTTAGTCTGTGGGGCAACATGGTTCCTTGTTTTAATTGTTCAATTAAAGACACATTGCATTTTTCCTTTATAGAATGCAGTAAAACTGACATACAGTAAGTGCAAGGAGATGAATTAGAGATGTGTAGGGCTGAACCAAACTTAATGGACTGAATATAAAGACCCTGACCTGTCTGGTCAATTTGCTAAGACTGCATGAAAGATGATTCCATCTGAAGTCCAAACCTTGAGGGTAAGGAGTAGGTATCTGGGTGGTGAGAGAAGTAAACAAAGAGCCTAGGCCCTGTGTAGATTGATACACTGATATGTGGTTGCACCTGCAAGGTGGAGCAAGCATCAGGGTTAATGTCTACTGGGGAGGGAGCTCAGCCAGGAATTGCTGATGACAAACTGCAGCCAATGCAGCTATCCAAAATGATTGAGGAGTAATGAGGCGTACCAAAATAACTCATGTTAAGAATACGATGGTCAGGTAAAACACATTACAGTACAGTATAACTCATTTTACAGCATGACCTGTCTCACTGAATTTGCCATGATACCAAATCCATCTTTTTTTTTTTACATTCCATCTGTCGCACAACTCTGTGAAGTCTGTAACTGTAACTGTAACAAATCATTCTAAATTCACTTGCATGTGTAACAATAAAAAAATAAGAAATAATTTTTGAAGTATTTACCGTGACATTAAAAAATAGTTTTCTCAAATAGATTTAAAATAAAATTGTGGGGTTGTAAATAGATTAAATTGAAACATCAAAGGGTGCTTATAATTGGAAAATAGTTTTTATTATATAATAATACACAAAGTGAGATCAAACTAAAAAAAAGAGGCTATATCTCGTCAAAACAAAATGTGGTATGTTTCATTGTTTGTGCTGTTTGTTGGGAGGGGCAACATCATGCCCAGGAGGGTCAACTTTACAGACCTGCCTTTGGGTTTAATTCCTGGAGTGCTATTTGTGTGGAGTTGGTGTGTTCTTTCTGCCGTGGATTATTCTAACAGAAACCCAGTCAAAAAATGACAGGTCATAATCGTAATATGTAATATGTTTCTAAAACAAGATCTGGATTAGCAATCTCAAAACATAGGCACACCAAATCAAGTCGTTGTAATAATGCATACTATGCATAAAATGTAATAATCTGTTATTGCAGTCGCAATCCCAGTGACATTTGCAGGAGCAGAAAAATGCTGTTCAAAGTTCAAGTTGATTAAAACATATCTGAGGTCAACCACGGCAAAAGATCATCTCAGTGGACTTGTCATCATGAGTACCAGTCATGCAGTGGTTTGACTACTATGGTATGAAGATGTAGTCGGTGGTTTTGCCTCCCAAAACTGGATTCTAGTTTTTTTTTAATTAACTTTTTCCATGACTCAGTTATGGACTCCTGTTATTGAATGCACTTGTTTTTTCTTACTTAACTTAATATTTCTACAATTCCTTTTTACAAAGGTTTCAGTGTAGTAATTTGTAAATTATGATTTGCTCTAACAAAGATACTAGTTATTGTTTATTTATGTTCCTACTGTATTTATTACTTTCAATGTTAAAAATACCTATTTGTAAAATGTGTACTTCTTGTTTGTAAGTTATTTATTATCTGTTCTTCAAAGCTAGTTGATAAAAGTTTTCTAGTTGTATAATTTATTGAATTGTTCTAAATAGTAATATATGTTTGGGGTCGGAGCTGATAGGAGAAGTGCATGTGCAAATTGTAATTAAAAAATGAGACCAAACTGTGTCCTGAGATGCAAGACGACCTTGATTCCTCATGGGACTGTCAAAAATTATAGTATTCAACCACAAAGTAAACAACTCTTCAATATACCTTATCTCCTAAAGTTTTTAGTTGCTAATTTTCCTGCCAGAGAGATTTAAGCAATAGTTTCTCTGGTAAGGCTTTATTTTACTGTTGCTGCATAATGGTTTAATAACTTCTACAAAAGACATCGTAATCACATGCATAATGCTTTAACATGCAATGTTTTAACATTGCATTGTACCAAGTGCTATAAACAATACTAAAATAAATATTATAACCTCTTATGCACAGGTTATGTCATTTGTGCATATCCCCAAAAAACATTATACATGTGATTATATTATCATGTGGTACAGTTATGAAAGAATTATGAAGTCATTAAGCAGCAGCATTCAAACAAAGCATAACCATTTCTCCTTCCAAAAATGTGGTCGTTCCCATAGTGATTGAAAACCAAGAAAACACTCCCTGTTTCCTTAAAGGTGCAGAACTATAAATGTTTTGTATATGAACTGTAATAACACAGTCCTGGTCAGGCACTGTGGTGGTAGACAATTGAGAACCATATTATTTTATTTAGTGCTCTGTGAGTATTCACCACATCTTGAATGAGGATCACAAATCTGTTCATTATTTACTTTCTGATCTGGTATGCATGAAATTGATTTATATGCTTGAAAACACTTCAAAGCTAAGATAGAAAGGTAGAAAAAACAATCTTCAGTGTGACGACATGGTATAATGTCTTATAACTTATATTGCTACCTTTGGGCATATATATATACTGTATAGACATTTTACATTCAATAATTTAGAAGTCAAAGATTGTCAAAAGATTGTGATGTGGCAAAAGATAATTTATATGAATACTGATAATTCATCCGTTAGGAAATATATTTATTTAAATGTTGCATTAGGTATACATTCATTAGGCCCTTTCTAAATTGCATTCAAAGCCAGGAATAAGAATGCATATTTATTACTGTCTACAGATTGATGAAATTAACTTAGAGGCACCAAAATATGTTCTCATTTATTTATTATTTAGCTCGCAGAATAACACTTAGGATGCACATTCTGATTGACATTTGAAGTATCTGTTACAAAAATTATAAGAATTAAAAGAAGAGTCAGGGCACTTTGCATGTGATGAATAACTCAGGTTGCTTATAAGGTGCAGTGTCTGCAAATCTCACTGATAAATATCAATGGGAACTAAATATTTGATCAATTGTTTCAGCAGCCTTTACAATAATGTATAACACTGATTATTTGCTTCCCCTTTTCTTCCAGGCTTCTTTTCATTTTGAAAGTGAATGTACAGTGCAAGCAGAGCCATATGGATTATTAACTAGGAAAGTCTCCCAAATACTGAAAGCCAGTAAACTCTTTTCAGATTGTTTTTCTGTCTTCAATGTGGAAGATTACTCTGATTGTAATGTGTTTTCATTGTTGCAAATGATTTTGTATATACTGTATACCAAGAGGCTCACATTAATTTGATTTTATATTTAAGATTAAAAAACAAAAAGTAAAAGCATAGCAGTGACATATTCACTCATTTACAGTATATTTAAATATTCACAGCAATACTGTATTGATATTGTATTTTAAAGTTAAACAAAATCACAGTGCATATGTTTTAATTCAGAAAGGATGTACAATACAGTACAGCATGTGACAAAGTATTGGCTTAATGAGACACTCAAGCTGGAAAGTGTTGTTTTAAACACTTATGCTCATGTACCACACACATACTGTATACTGTACGGTACTTATATTGTATAGCTGATAGAAATATGCTTTTACCTTTGAAGATGAAACTTCTATTAGTGATGAGCCAGCATCCTAAATGAATTGATCCCATTGTTTAACCTGAACAAAAGGAATTTTATACAGTTTCATAAGTAAAAAATGAAATACCCAAGATATTTTAGAAAAAAAGTGGGAAAAGAAGGATAATTAATGGAAAAGAAAGTATGATAAAGATTTGTATATCTGACCTCCGTAGTCAAATTTTTCCAGAAGATTGATATTACATATAAAACAAAGAGCATAGAGCGTCTCTTTGAAATTGAGCAGCCAGGTGAGGGACGTATGGTCCGTCCACACCAGGTCCCGAACAGATAGGGCTTGAAGTGGCGGACCGCTGCGACTACAGCCAGCAACTCCCTCTGGGTGACGCAATAATTTCTCTCTGCCTTATTGAGCTCCCGTCTAAAGACTCCACAACCCTCTCTCCGTCTGGCCCCTCCTTAGCTAGCACGGCGCCCACCCCCTTAGCACTGGTGTCCGTATCCAGCACATAGTGCAACAGCGGATCCGGGAAGGCCAGGACGGGGGCCTCCACCAGTGCCTCACAGTCCGCATCCCACACAAATCGCCGCCTCTTCTCCGTGAGACGGTGCAGCGAGGCTGGCGAAGTCCTGGACAAACCTCCGGTAATAAGACGCCAATCCCAGGAAACTGTGGAGCTCCGTCACAGCGCGGGGCATCGGACAGTTGCGCACCGCGGCAACCTTCCCCGGGTCCGTGGCCACCCCTCGCGGCCCGACCACATGCCCTAGGAAAGTGACCTCCTGCCGCAGGAGCCCACACTTTCCTGGGTTAAGCCTCAACCCGGCCCGCCAGATGCAAGCCAACCGGAGGTTTGCCAGGGCCTGCTCGAAATCCCAGGCATGCACGAGCAAATCGTCCAAGAACACCACGCACTTGCTCTGGGGAACCGACGTCAGCACTCGCTCCATCAACCACTCAAACGTCGCCGGCGCATTACACAGTCCAAAAGGCATGACCATGAATTGCCAGAGCCCTTGGCTGATGGAGAAGGCCGTCTTCGGGCGAGCCTCGGGGGCGAGCAGAACCTGCCAGTAACCACAGCGGAGATCAAGTGAGTTGAACCAGGTCAACCCGGAAATGTAGTCCCAACGCATCATCCATACGGGGCAGCGGATAGGAGTCTATCCTATCCTATCGCATTTCCCCCAGTGGCAGCCCCGTCAACCACCCGGCTGGGCGGCCCGGGAGTCAGCTCCGAAACGCTAGCCCTGACACCCGCGGCTCAGACAAGCCCCGGTAATGCCCGCCAGCTCAAGTCAACGCAACCACCCACCTGTTGCAACCAGTCCAACCCCAGGATACAGTCCTCGTGGACTGGGGCGAGGTAGAAGGGGTGTTTCACCCTCACAGCCCCAAACTGCACGGTGAGCGCCCGCTTGCCAAGGACTTCGGCGCACTGCCCTGTCACCGCCCTCAGCCACAGGCTGGTGGCTTCCCATCCTGGGGGTCCGGCCGCCTCGGTGCCCGGCAGGACACCAGGCCGCAGCAGGGTGATGGTCGAACCGGTGTCGACGAGGGCCTGGCAGGGTCTGCCCTCGATGAGGCAGGGAAGGAATAAGCCCCGGCTGTGGCCAACTCTTCCCACAGCAGCACATGGGGTGAAGCACTCCCTCTGGCTTTCCGGAGCGGGGGTAGCGTTGGTCAAGAAACTCCCGTTTCCCGACGGCCTCTGGAGCCCTCCGGGAGAGTAGGGTAACCCTGGCTAGATAAGTAGGCCACGTCTGTGGGGACCAGACCCAGTGGCTCTCCCGCTAGGCGGCGGTGTTGGGCCAACCTTGCCTGCAGCAGTCCCGGCGCCTCCACTCTCCTGCCGAAACGCCTCCGGAGCGCCAATGCCAACACCGCGTAGTTGTACCGCTGGTCCCCGGGTACATCCAGCAACGCCTGGAAGGCCTTCCCCTTCAGGACCACGGCAAGGTGGCCATCTCCACCTGAGACCAGCCGTTTGCCCAGGCTGCCATCTGGAACTGGGCCTTAAACATCTACCATGGGACCTCCCCATTATAACGGCTCGGCCTCACCGGCGCAGGCTGGTGCAGGGGTGGTGGGCTGGACCCTGCTGGTCTGGCGTCTCCTTCCTGCCACACGACCTGAGGTGATCCGGGAAAGGGCCCCCCTTCCGCTGAGTAGGTCGCCATTGGGTAGCCCTGATAAGGGCTGTGGCCACTGGCGGTGCTGAGGGGATGTCCCGGCCCCTGGCGGCTGCTGCTTGCCCCCAAAAGGCGCTTTAAAGGGTCACTCAGCTGCTGGGGAAACCGGCGCTTCTCCAAGTCTGACATCATCGGCTGTTCACTGTCCATCCTCCCACTTCTGACACCAATGTAACGATTTCGGCTTCGGTAAGGATGAACAGAGAGACTCAGACTTGTGGAGTTTGAAAACTGTGCTTTATTTCTTCTCCTTCACCACCTGCCAGCCACCTCTCCCGTGCCCAGACAACCAGAGAGACACACCACCAGCCCGCCAAGAGCGCCAGCAAGCCCCAGAGAGAGAGAGAGAGAGAGAGAGAGAGAGAGAGAGAGAGTGAGTGATGTTATTAACACACACAGAGCTCCTCCTGACTGATAGAACAGGAGAGAGAGAGGCAGCACAGAAGATGAGCTCCTAATTTCTTTGAGATTTTATTGTTTTCTGGAACTGAACAAATAGTCAAGGAATAAGGCAACATCTAACAAAAACTAAAGAAAACCACAGAAGTTAAGAAATAATTTGCCATTGGAAAAAAAAATCAACAAAGCAAACATCTAAAAAAAGATCAACTATAAGACACAGCTACACCTGAGGATAAAGGACCTGAGGAAAAACTCCAAAAAGAAAAATCCCCAAGAGATGAAGAGGAACAAACAGAAAAGGAATAATTAAAACAAGAAAACAAGAAGACAAGAAAGAAAGAAATAAAAAATAAAAATCGCTGACTACTGCCAGGCAGGAGAAAAACACATAAAAACCAACCTGCTCTTTTTTACTGAGCATCCGAATGCCTGGCACACAGCTGTGTGCAAGAATTATACAAACACCACCAGAAGGGGCATCAGCAAAGGCAGGCAAATCTCCATAGGGGGCGACAGCGAGGTAGAAGACACTGTCCTGATTGTCAACACTTACCACAATGGTACAGTTATGATACAGGGCAGTGAGGCCGCTCTGGAGCTTTTCGAGGAAAAGTTCACGGACCTTAAAACACAGGCCAACCTGGAGAAACCTCCCCCAGAAACAGGAGAGAGACCCAGCAGCCTGATGCCCACCACACCGGAGAGTTCAGCTCCACCTGACTCTGAGCCCACAAACACAGCCTCAGCCACAGAACAGCCCAGCAAGAGTGTAGCCCTCGGCAACACTGAATCACACCGCCCGGACACACACAGCCCACACCAACCCCCTTCTGACCACAGCACGGTGCGCCTCCTGAGAGAGAAACTCTCTGCTCTGGAGCTGGACTACACTGAGTTCAAGGAGCTGATGCTGGGGAGACTCACAGAGGGGTAGACAGCACAACAGCTAAGTAACGAGGTTAACAAACACAGGAACGAATGTAAAACCTCCAACAAATAGCTCAGGGCACAGATGGAAGAGCTGCTGCAGGACAACAATAAGCTGCAGTTGGAAGTAGCAGAGCTGAGAGAGGAGCTGCAGCTCGCGGAGAGGACAAGCAAGACTCTCAAAGACCAGCTGAGGAAACTCACTACTTCCCACTGCACCCCGGACTGCAACAGAACAGCCCTGAGACCCAGAACACACAACACACAACACCCACCCCCAACCCGCAAAGGCACACCCACGTCCACACAACCTGACACTCCTACAACCCCCACCACCAACTCCCACTTACCCAGTACCCCCACCGTAGCAAACACCACACCCACTGCACCCCCCGGCACCCCAAATCCCCTCACAACTCCACTGCCCAAAAGCACATCCACCTTGCCCAACACTCAGGGTGACCCACACACACACCCGGCCCCACCCAACACCTCCACCTCACACACTGCATCCCCCCACGCAGCCCCCCACCCAGCAGCACAGCCCCCCTCCAGCAGACTGGACACCAGAGGCAGACGCATGGAAGTAGCCCTTCTCATCGACTCCATCGGGAGGTACATCGATGAGCACAGGCTCTTCCCGGGATTACAAACAGCAAAGCTCTGGTGTCTGACGACAGAGAAGGCCCTGCAGCTGCTGTCCAGGTCGGTACTGGGAGCCCCTCAGCACATCATCATCCACACCGGCACCAACGACCTGAGGACCCAGAGGGAGCAGGTGGCCCAGTCCATCAGGAGAGTGGCAGAGAGGGCCATACAGGAGTTCCCTCGCGCCTGAATTGTCATCTCCACCCTGCTGCCCAGACAGGACGAGCAGCACCACACCATCCAGAGAATCAACGCTGAGATCTCACAGGCTACAAGGAGATCATGGTGCCCTCTGTCAAAAAAACCCAAATCACCCGGGGCAGAGACTCTGGGGGGATCATTGTGTGGTACAGAGCGGAGCTCAGTCACTCCATACAATTAGTAAAGAAAAAAGAGTCACGAGTTTGGCTTAAAATCAAAAGAAATACCATCTGTACAGAAAATGAGGTCTTCCTGTGTGCTGTCTACATCCCCCCCTCAGAATCCCCCTACTACAGTGAGGGAATTCTCCCCAGCCTCCACACGGAGATCAGTCACTTCCAGGGCCAGGGAAACGTGCTGCTCTGTGGTGACCTCAATGCACGAACAGGCACACTGGCAGACTACACCAGCACACAGGGAAACACTCACATATTCGGACAATCCCCTCTGTACCACACACCGGTCACCTCACACAGGTGCAGCCATGACACCACGGTCAACAGCACCGGGCGCGAGCTGCTCCAGCTCTGTCAAGGGCTGGGCCTGTACATCGTCAACGGCAGGACTAGAGGGGACTCTCTAGGCAGGTTCACCTACAGCTCAGCACTGGGCAGCAGTGTGGTGGACTACGCCATCACCAACCTGGACCCCTCCTGTATCAGTGCCTTCACTGTCAGGCCACAAACTCCCCTCTCCGACCACAGCCAGATCACACTCTACATGAAGAGAGCACACCAGCACAGAGACACACTGACACAGCCCAGCCAGCTGTATGACCTCAACCAGGCATACAGATGGGACACAGACAGCCTAGACAGATACCAAACTGCACTGGGCCATGACGAAATTCAGACACTGTTGGACACATTCCTAAACACTCCTTATCAAACCAACAAACTAGGCATAAACTTGGCCACACAAAAACTAAATCACTTATTCCACAAACTAGCATCAAAATCTAAGCTAAAAACAACTAAATCAAAAAACTACCAAAAAACAAAAGCAAAAGAAAAGTGGTTTGATACGGAGTGCAAAAACATCAGAAATGCACTACGAAAAGTCTCAAATGAAAAACACAGACAACCACACAACACAGATCTACGCCTCAGGTACTGTGACATGGTAAAACTTTACAAACACACGCTGAAAAAGAAAAGAAACACACACATAAACAAACAACTTGCAGAAATTGAGGAGTCACTAAATCAGAACTGTTTCTGGGAGAAGTGGAACAACTTAAACAAATGAAAGCCAGAAGAATTGGCCATCTAAAATGGAACAATCTGGCAAACATACTTTGAAAATCTCTATGAAAAGCTCCCAAATACAAATCAATCAGACCAAAACACCATTTATGAAAAACTCAAAATTTTGGAATTGGCTATCAAAGACAACCAAAACCCCTTAGACTCCCCAATCACTGAGCAGGAGCTACTGGACAAACTCCAGGCCCTCAGACCACGCAAAGCTGGTGGCCATGATGGAGTCATAAATGAGATGCTTAGACACAGCAGCCCAAAGTTGCAACAAGCCCTGCTCAAACTCCTCAATCTCATCATGACAGCTGGATGTTTCCCCGAGGCCTGGAATCAAGGACTGATCACGCCCATCTATAAGAGTGGAGATAAACTCGATCCCAACAACTACCGGGGCATCTGTGTGAACAGTAACCTGGGGAAGGTATTCTGCAGTATCCTGAACACACGAATACTGGCCTTCCTTACCGAACACAATGTCCTGAGCAAGAGTCAGATTGGCTTCCTGCCAGATCACCGCACATCTGATCACATTTACACCCTACACACACTGATAGACAAACACGTCCACCAAAAACACAAAGGAAAAATTTTTGCCTGCTTTGTCGATTTAAAAAAAGCATTTGACTCGATTTGGCATGAGAGATTGTTTTACAAACTACTCCAAAGTGGCATAGGGGGCAAAGTGTACGACATAATTAAATCAATGTATTCAGAGAGCAAATGTGCAGTGAAAATTGGAAACAAAAGGACTAAATTCTTCACCCAAGGTGAGACAGGGCTGCAGCCTGAGCCCAACACTGTTCAATATCTATATCAACGAATTAGTAGGAATGTTGGAGCAGTCTGCAGCTCCTGGTCTCACACTACACGACACAGAAATCAAGTTCCTGCTCTACGCAGATGACCTGGTCCTGCTGTCGCCCACAGAACAGGGGCTGCAGCAGAACCTGGCACTGCTGGAGCAGTACTGTCAGACCTGGGCACTGACAGTCAATCTGGACAAGACCAGAGTTATGGTTTTCCAGAAGAAAGCCAGACCTCAGGGAAACAAGTACAAATTCACACTGAACAACAACACATTGGAGCACACATCCATCTACACATATCTCGGTCTCACCACCAGCTCTTCCGGGAGTTTTGACCTGGCAGTGAAGGCACTGAGGGAGAAGGCACTCAGGGCTTTCTATGCAATAAGAAGGAGGCTCTTCAACATCAACCCACCACCAAGAATCTGGCTCCAAATATTTGAAAGTGTAATCCAACCCATTGCCCTATACGGCAGTGTAGTGTGGGGTCCCCTCACAGACCAGGATTACACCCAATGGGACAAACACCCCACAGAAACTCTGCACATGGAGATCTGTAGAAACATCCTCCATGTGCAGAGAAAAACTCCTAACAACGGGTGCAGGGCCGAATTAGGCCAGTACCCACTATTGATAAACATACAGAAAAGAATATTAAAGTATTGGCTACACCTAAAAAACAGCGACCAAAATTCCTACCACCAAAAAGCCCTGCTGAGCCAAGAGCTGAGCCCAAAACAGAGCCCCCTGAGCCAGCTGGTCCGAGGCTCACCGACCTGAGCCACACCGACACTAACCAGCCTCAGGACAGCACTGCTAGAGCATCACAACCCAGACTCAACCACATAACAGCACAGATCAAACAGCAATATCTCACACACTGGGACACACACACACAAACACAACATAAACTACCCTAAACAGACAATACACACTAGCTGAATATTTGACCAAAATAAAAAATAACAAACAAAAATAGACCCTGACGAAGTACAGGCTCAGTGACCACAGCCTGGCCATAGAAACTGGGCGACACAGGCAGACCTGGCTCCCCAGAGAGGACAGGCTGTGCTCCCACTAACAAGGGGGAGAAATAGAGACAGAGGTGCACTTCCTACTGCACTGTGACAGATACTCTGGGATTAGAGAAACATTCTTCCCGAAATTCAGAAATCTAATCCCAGAGTTCCCACACCTGCCAGAGTCACAACGGGTCCCAATCCTGCTGGGAGAGGGAGGAGGGAACTCAGTTGATCTGGCAGCCCAGTATGTGATCTCCTGTCACAGCCTGAGGAACAGTGAGTCTGTCTCCCAATAATGCTCCAGCCGCCTACAGTATATGTCAATATTTTATAATATGTCTTTGTTGTAAAAGTCTGTAACATGTCTGTAGGTTTTATTTTACTTCTATTTTTTGTTTTGTTCCATGTTAATTTTATTATTTTTATTTGCTTTGGCAACACTGATTGTACCCATCCGTCATGCTAATAAAGCACCTTGAATTGAATTGAGAGAGAGAGAGAGAGAGAGAGAGAGAGAGAGAGAGAGAGAGAGAGAGAGAGAGAGAGAGAGAGAGTGTAACACCCAGGGGTGTGGAACCAGGGAATTATTTACATGGAAAACGGGCGATCTCCCCACACTGTACGCCTGTTTCACTGTGGGACAGCTGCACTGGTCAGCGGCCTTCCTAAACCCTGCCCTGACCACTTCCACCCCTGTCCTGCTCCTCACCGCGTACCCCAGTGGGGCGCTCTTCGGCCGCTGCCCGGGGCAAATGCACTACACTTTAGTCAGATGGAGCACGTAAAAACTATTCCAAAAGAACCACAGTATGTAACTGAATGAAAGACTTTGATGCTTAAAATGTTTAGGAAGAAAGTGAAATAACACACATATTGTGAGTTACAGTGCCTTGCGAAAGTATTCGGCCCCCTTGAACTTTTCAACCTTTTGCCACATTTCAGGCTTCAAACATAAAGATATAAATTTTTTATTTTATGTGAAGGATCACCAACAAGTGGGACACAATTGTGAAGTGGAACGAAATCTATTGGATTTTTGAAACTTTTTTAACTAATAAAAAAATGAAAAGTGGGGCGTGCAAAATTATTCGGCCCCCTTGCGTTAATACTTTGTAGAGCCACCTTTTGCTGCGATTACAGCTGCAAGTCGCTTGGGGTATGTCTCTATCAGTTTTGCACATCGAGAGACTGAAATTCTTGCCCATTCTTCCTTGCAAAACAGCTCGAGCTCAGTGAGGTTGGATGGAGAGCGTTTGTGAACAGCAGTTTTCAGCTCTTTCCACAGATTCTCGATTGGATTCAGGTCTGGACTTTGACTTGGCCATTCAAACACTTGGATACGTTTATTTGTGAACCATTCCTTTGTAGATTTTGCTGTATGTTTGGGATCATTGTCTTGTTGGAAGATAAATCTCCGTCCCAGTTTCAGGTCTTTTGCAGACTCCAACAGGTTTTCATCCAGAATGGTCCTGTATTTGGCTGCATCCATCTTCCCCTCAATTTTAACCATCTTCCCTGTCCCTGCTGAAGAAAAGCAGGCCCAAACCATGATGCTGCCACCACCATGTTTGACAGTGGGGATGGTGTGTTGAGGGTGATGAGTTGTGTTGCTTTTACGCCAAACATATCGTTTTGCATTGTGGCCAAAAAGTTCGATTTTGGTTTCATCTGACCAGAGCACCTTCTTCCACATGTTTGGGGTGTCTCCCAGGTGGCTTGTGGCAAACTTTAGACGAGACTTTTTATGGATATCTTTGAGAAATGGCTTTCTTCTTGCCACTCTTCCATAAAGGCCAGATTTGTGCAGTGTAAGACTGATTGTTGTCCTATGGACAGACTCTCCCACCTCAGCTGTAGTTCTCTGCAGTTCATCCAGAGTGATCATGGGCCTCTTGGCTGCATCTCTGATCAGTCTTCTCCTTGTCTGAGCTGAAAGTTTAGAGGGACGGCCAGGTCTTGGTAGATTTGCAGTGGTCTGATACTCCTTCCATTTCAAGATGATCGCTTGCACAGTGCTCCTTGGGATGTTTGAAGCTTGGGAAATCTTTTTGTATCCAAATCCGGCTTTAAACTTCTCCACAACAGTATTACGGACCTGCCTGGTGTGTTCCTTGGTCTTCATGATGCTCTCTGCGCTTTCAACAGAACCTTGAGACTATCACAGAGCAGGTGCATTTATA
Organism: Lepisosteus platostomus; assembly: GCF_059453375.1. Taxonomy (NCBI): domain Eukaryota; kingdom Metazoa; phylum Chordata; class Actinopteri; order Semionotiformes; family Lepisosteidae; genus Lepisosteus; species Lepisosteus platostomus. Next base: position 25,087,775 of record NC_142611.1, read on the forward strand.
CAGAGACTTGATTACACACAGGTGGATTCTATTTATCACCATCAGTCATTTAGGACATTGGATCATTCAGAGATCCTCGCTGAACTTCTGGAGCGAGTTTGCTGCACTGAAAGTAAAGGGGCCGAATAATTTTGCACGCCCCACTTTTCATTTTTTTATTAGTTAAAAAAGTTTCAAAAATCCAATAGATTTCGTTCCACTTCACAATTGTGTCCCACTTGTTGGTGATTCTTCACATAAAATAAAAAATTTATATCTTTATGTTTGAAGCCTGAAATGTGGCAAAAGGTTGAAAAGTTCAAGGGGGCCGAATACTTTCGCAAGGCACTGTATATATAAGTAATATATATATATATATAAGTAATAATTTTGAATGTTTTGTGATATTTAGAAATGGGTTCAACAGCTGGGTTCAAACCTCCAACCTCAGGCATGCAAAGCACACGCTTAAGCCATTACACCACACAGGTAATTACATAGCAATCAGTTAAACTGATGCAGACATTTCCAAAGAAAGTGTACTACAGTGATAATTTGAGTTACAGTATATAAATATTATTATATCATTATCAATGTCTTTAGTTACACGATTCCATATTATATTCCCTATTAATCAAATTCTAAAAAGTATGTTTTTTTACTGAAATAACAAGCGCAAATATGCATCTGAAATGTTAAAACATTATAACTTTTTACGAAGTATATAAACCTAATATATTCCAAAATAACCACAGAATGTAACCAAATAAAATATTTTGATGCTTAAAATGTTTAGGAAGAAAGTGGAATACTGGCGTTTATTTTTTTAAAACTACCAATACCAGCCATATACAGTTTACATAATATGTTTATGGTCCCAAATGAATATCGTTTATGACCTTCAGACGTGTTATGCTCCTCTTCTTTTTATGCTCAGCTACTAACATTTCCCTTTAGTTTTAAAATTCCATTTATTCAATACTAAGCGGATTAAAACATGCACAGTAAAGAGAATAAATGATTAAATCGTTTGACTAACAACCAATGCACCAAGAGTGCCCGTCGGTCATTTTGGCCAGGCAAATCACTTATCGCGGTACAACGTGGTGAACTGTGGGTTAATTCGCACGGTAAGGGGTTGTACCGTTTATTTTGAATGGCTGCATCTGTAGTTACCAGGGTGTTGAGGAGCCTGACAGCCTATGGAAAAAAAGCTGCTATGGAGTCTGGTGGAGCTGGGCTGTATACTGTGATACCTTTTTCACATGGTAGGATAATGATGGTAGGAAGGCAAAGAGGTTGCAAGAGGGATGGGAGGGATCGTCCACAATACTGGAGGCTTTGTGTGTGCAGCGTTTGTGGTATATGTCCTGAAGGAATGGAAGGGAGGCTCCAATTATGTTTTCTGCTGTATTGACAATTCATTGCAGGGACTTGCGGTCTGAGACCTCACAATTCCCAAACCAAACAATGATACAGTTTGTCAAGATGCTCTCAATGGTACCTCTATAGAATGTGGATAGTATGGGGTGGGGAAGGTTTGCCCTTCTCAGTCGCCATTGTGGAGACGTTGTAGTGCTTTTTTAGCTAGGGAGGTGGTGTAGATGGTCCAAGTGAGGTAATCTGTGATATGCACCAAGAAACTTAGTACTTTTAGCTGTCTCCACAGGTGAGCCATTGGTGTGCAGTGTGGAGTTATCAGTGCGGGCCCTCCTGAAGTCAATTATCATCTCTTTTGTCAATGAGGCCCACCACTGTAGTGTCATCAGCAAACTTGATGATGTAATTTGCACTGTGCTTAGCAGTGCAGTCATGAGTCACCAGCGTGAACAGGAGTGGGCTGAGTACACAGCCCTGGGAGGGTTCCGGTGTTCAGTATCATGGTACTAGAGACGTTGTTTCCAATCCGGACTGCCTGAGGTCTCTCAGTCAGAAAGTTCAGGATCCAGTTACAGAGGGAGGTGTTAAGGTTCAGCAAGCTCGGACTTTCTATCAGTTTTTGGGGGATGATTGTGTTGAATGCTGAACTGAAGTCAATGAACAGTGTTCTTACATAAGTCTCCTTATCCTGATGGGATAGGACAAGGTAAAGGATAAAGGATACAGCATCATTGGTAGACCGGTTGGGATGATACGCAAACTGGAGGGGGTCCAGGGAGGTGGGGAGTTTGGACTTAACATGGCCCATGACTAGCCTTTCAAAGCACTTCATGACAATTGATGTGAGTGCCACGGGCCGATAGTCATTCAGACAGGACACAATAGACTTGTTCAGCACTGGTATAATCATGTCAGTCTTGAAACATACAGGGCTGACCGCCTGGCACAGGGAGATATTAAAAATGTCTGTAAAAACATAAACTAACTGTACTGCACATTCCTTGAGCACGTGACCAGGTATATTGTCAGGTCCAGCAGCTTTTCGTGGGTTAACTTCTGCTAGTGTCTTCCTCATATCAGCTGCGGACAGACAAGCACCTGATCATCAGGAGGAGGTATGGTCTTTCTCGCAGGCACTGTACTTAGTGCTTCAAATCCCGCATAAAAGTCACATCCGGAAGGGAGGCATCTATGTCACTGGCACATGGAGTAGTCCTGTAGTCAGTAATGACCCTGTATGCCCTGCCACATGCACTGCATGTCTCTGGTGTCTAAGAAGTGACCGTGAATCTTCCATGCATAGTTGTGCTTTTCCTCCTTGATGGCCCTCGCAGTCCTTAGGGCTACTTTGTCACCTGAACTAAATGCTGCATTGCGAGTTCTTAGCAGTGCGCAGACCTCTGCAGTCAGTCATGGCTTCTGGTTGGCCCATGTGATAATAGATTTAGAGAATGTGACATTATCTATGCACTTGCTGATGTAGCTAGACACAGTTGGTGCATACTCCTCTAGATTGATATCATTCTCATAGGTAGCTGCCTCTCTGAACATATTACTGTCTGTGTGCTCAAAGCAGTCCAAAGCGGCTCCTTCTGGCCATACCCTGATCTGTTTCAAAACCAGTTTGGCATGTTTGAGTAGTGGTCTGTATGCTGGGATTAGCATCACAGAAATGTGGTCAAAGTAGCCCAGGTGGGGGCTGGGGGCAACCTTGTATGCATCGCGGATATTTGTATAAGCTAAGTCCAGTATGTTTGCCCCTCTGGTTGCAAAGTTGGTACAATTTAGGGAGGACTGCCTTAAGATTTGGTTGAAATCGCCGGCCGCAATAACACAGCCATCAGGGTGAGCAGTTTATAAATCGCAGATGGCCAGATAAAGGACACAGATTTCCTCTTTTGAGTTGGCATTGGGGGGGATGCACACGGCTAAAATCATAACAGTAGCAAATTCCCTTCTAAAAAACTCAATTGCGAAAAAAACTCAATTGTGATTTCTGTTTAAAGGCATCTTTAAATTTGTCTGCTGTTTCTGAGGAACCTTGAACTTTTGGTCTGGAGATTCATTCATGTTATAACTTAATATTCAGAAATTTGAATATCCATCCATCTATTCATCCATTTTCACCCCGCTTTTCCTTGTTAGGGTCGCGGTTGCAGCAAGCCGCGTAGACCAGCCCAGACTTCCCTATCCCCAGCAACAGATTCCAGCTCCTCCTGGGGGATTCCCAGGCACTCCCAAGCCAGTTGATAGATATAATCCCTCTGGTATGTCCTGGGTCTGCCGCAGAGTCTCCGCCCAGTGGGACATGCCCGGAACAGCTCAAGTGGAAGCCGACTGGGGGGCATCCTAATGAAATGCTCAAACCACCTCAACAGGCTCTTCTCGATCTGCAGGAGAAGCAGCTCTACTCTGACACTCTCCCAGATTGCTGAGGTCCTCACCCTGTCATGGAGAATCAGCTCAGCAGCCCTACGGAGAAACCTGATTTCTGCCGCTTGTATCCGCAATCTTGTTCTTTTGGTCATTACCCACAGCTCATGACGATAGCTGAGGACTGGGACATAGATCTACTGGTAAACCAAGAGCTTTGTCTTCAAACTCAGGTTCCGCTTCACCACCACAGATCAGTACAGTGCCTGCAAAACAGCTGACACTGCCCCAATCCACTTGTCAATCTCACGTTCCCCTCTCCCATCACTCGTGAACAAGATGCTGAGATACCTAAACTCCTGCACTAAGGGCAGCTGTTCCCCCCTCACCTGGAGAGAGCAATCCACTCTTTCCTGGGAGAGAACCATGACCTCAGTCTTGGAGGTGCTGATTTTAATCCCAGCCGCTTCACACTCAACAGCGAATTGCTCAGCTATCACAGTCACAGTTAGATGATGCCAAAAGGACAACATCATTTGCAAATAGCAGAGATGCCACCCTTAGCCTCCCAACCGGACACCCTCACATCCTCGGCTGCGTCTTGATATCCTGTCCATGAACAGCAGAAACAGGAATGGTGACAAGCCGCAGCCCTGACGGAGTCCAAAGCCCACAGTCAACGATTTCGACTTAACTCCAAGAATTCAGACACACTTCTCACTGCGTTCATATAGGAACCAAATAGAACGTAAAAGCAGTCCCAATACCCCATATTCCTGCAGCACCTCCCACATCACATGCGGAGGTACACGGTCATATGCCTTCTCCAAATCCACAGTGTAGACTGGATTAGCATACTCCCGTGCACCCTCAAGCAGCTGCACCAGGGAGAAGAGTTGGTCCACTGTTCCAAAGCCAGGACAGAATCCACTCTACTGTACACAGAGAGGGGCGGGAGGGGGGAACAAGCTGCACAGCCGTGTGGTTGAAGCTGATACCCTGGATTCTCTCCAGACTCAGTTGTATGGGCTCCACCATCCAGGACAGGAGGCTCTACTGTACACAGAGAGGGGCGGGAGGGTGGGACAAGCCAATACATACTCTTAGAGTTTGATTAATAGTGAATATAATATAAAAATATAGTACTTAAATAAGATACTCTACAGACATTCACAACAGCGACTGTCAGAAGATAGGACACAGCGGCTCAGACACCCGCTGAATGGAAAGGGGCACTTTAATGTTCTGTACAGCTAATATTAAAGCCAGTACTTTAATATTCTTTTCTGTATGTTTAACAATAGTGGGTACTGGCCTAATTCGGCCCTGCACCCATTGTTAGGTGTTAATTTGTTGTTAAGTGTGAATTTGTACCTGTTTCCCTGAGGAGTGGCTTTTTTTCTGGAAAACCATAACTCTGGTCTTGTCCAGATTGACTGTCAGCGCCCAGGTCTGACAGTGCTGCTTCAGCAGTGCCAGGTTCTGCCGCAGCCTCTGTTCTGTGGGCAACAGCAGGACCAGGTCATCTGCATAGAGCAGGAACTTGATTTCTGTAATTAATGCAGATCAGAAAATCAAGGAACAAAAAAATTATTGCGCCAGGCTCCTCAATGGGCTTTGACGTGCTAGTCCGTTGGTTTAACAGTCCGGGTGTGGCAAGCCTCTAATGTCTCCCAACTTCGGCAAAAGGAACCTGCCTTTCATTGGAAGACAATGAACACATTCTAGCCAAGGGATTGGGTGAGCTCCCATCACAAAAAAAAACTGCGAGCCTGCACTACAGCTACCACAGTACAGTATGGAGACCAAGACCTTTTACGGGAAGAGACGGGGTGCTTCTGCCGCCCCAGCTTCCAAAGACAAAGGGTAAGCAAATAAAGCAGGCTTCATCTGAAATATGCGATTATAGCGCATATTACAAGGTATTTTTGCCGTTTTGAATTTTACATTCAATTATAAATATTTCTTCGTAGCCTGTTCTTCAGGAAAACACCGCACGGGTGAAACGATCTTTGAAATCTACCACCAGGACAGTAAAAAAGAAAGCGGTAAGACGGTTAAAAAGAAAAGTTTATTTTGACGTCCGTTCCGCAACTGATGAATACTACTGTGTGACTTTATTTCTTACATGAATTATGTTATTTTGCCACAGGCTGTGGGTCTCTGCTCTCAGCCACTGGCCAGGGTGCCAACCTGTAGAAGCAGCACCTGTAAGGAGACTTTTCGGCAGCAGCGGGAGCAGTACGACGCATTACTGGGGAGGATTGGGAGGTTAGAGACACTCCTGAAGATGCAGAAGAAGGAGACAATATGTTCCGGCAGTCAACCAGTTGAGCAGCTGTCTCCCGATAAGTGCCTCTCCCCACTGCACAGGTTGCAATGCCTGGCGGAAGCTCTGCCCCCCGCAGAGCACACACCGCCTCAGGACACTCCATCCCGGCCTCTCTGCTCACCACCGTGCAGGAATTGGCTGATGCTGTCCCCGCTGTCTTTCTCCCCTCAGGAAGCACCGTTTACAGAGCGGAATTCATAGACGCCAGTGGGACGAATAATTCTCCCAGATATCCAACTGTTACCCATCATTCAAGAGAAAGAGGGGGGGTTGTACTTGCAGTGCATCGGTATAGATGGAAAAGCCAGAGCCGACCGCTACGCCGCCCTCGTGTTTTGAAATCTTGTGACTTTTGAAATTTACTGGGGGTGGACCACATCTGTAAATTTCGATGGGTCCAGATGCAGAAGTGCCTTGTCTTGCAATCTCCGGGAAACCATTAGTAGCATGGTGAATCAGAGATTCTCAACACTTACTTCGTGCGACTGGAAAAGAATTTGTAATCGAATCAACGAAATGCTTCGAAGAAGGAGGCGCTCTTTTCCTCTAGTCTGTCCACAAACAAAACATTCCTGTTAGACAAGAAGAATGTAAAAAAAACAATTACTTTTTGTCAATGAAAACCGGTGTGTGTCTCTCTCCCTGCTGGATGTCTCTCTCTCTCTCTGCTGAATGTAAAAAAGCATTTCATTAAAAACGCGTTTGTGTTTGTCTGGGTATTCACTTTGTAATCTGTGGTCCTTTTAACGGTTTTTAAATCTACTGTATTGCTTTGAGATGCCACTTTTAAAGGTGATCTATAAAATAAAGTTTTTTTTATTATTGTTATAGAGAAACATGATCAGATTTTCCCTGGTTCAGAAAAAAAGATCTAAAGTATACTAGTTTGTCACTCTTCTCATTCCCTCTTTGCTAAATGGCTTTTCATACTAATCTGATCAATCTAACTGCCTGTTTTCTGTGCTTTCTCTATCCTTTAAAATAAACTATTATTCCACAATGCAGGGTATTACATGGCCAGTATCACAGGCCAGTTCACAGGTTTGCATGCATAATTTAATTTTGAAAGCCACTGAGGCATCAGGTACTACTGTTGTATTAATGAAAAAGAAATAAAACAAAAAGCATACTAACATCCTACTCCTTAGTTAATACATTTTATAATTTATAAACAGTTAACATTGTTAGCAAAATACTTTGAATTATATTTTACCCTGTTTTTTCTTTTGTTTTGTATTTAACTTATTATGATAGTCAGATTTAATGTATATTTGAACAATGAAAATATATTGTTACAAGATGCAGGGGAAAGTGCAACAACTTATTACAGTGCTAAATTCAATATTATTGATTACTTATAGTTTTTGCTAACACCTAACTTTCTTAATTAGATGTATTTAAAACAGTGAACTACAATTCAGAAATACAATCGAGAATAGTTTTGTGGTGTTTGTATAGATGAAACGTTTAAAAAATGTATAACGTAACAAAATTAAAGACGATAAAAATCTGTCATCTTTCCACTTGTCATTAGAAAGTACAAAAGTTTCTGCTTTGTCTAAGGATGGTATCAAAAAGTAGTCTAAGTGGTGAGAAAGCTGTGCTTAATGATAATTAGGGGACTTAAAAGTAAAAAGAGATGCTTCATATTGCTTGACTAATTTTAAAAACTAAGTTATAAATGCAGACGTTCTCTCGGTGCCGTGCCGGGTCTAAATATCTAAACATATTGCAGCGCATTTGCCCCGGGCAGAGGCCGAAGGGCGCCCAGCTGGGGTGTGCGGGAAGGGGTAGGACAGGAGTGAAAGTGGTCAGGGCGGGGTTTAGGAAGGCCGCTGATCAGTGCAGCTGTCCCACAGTGAAGCGGGCGTATGGTCTGTGGAGGTATCCGTTTTCCTTGTAAATAGTTCCCTGCTTCTGCACCCCAGGGTGTTACACTCTCTCTCTCTCTCTTCTCTCTCTCGGGCGCGCGGGCGGTGTGTTGGCTCGCACTGTTGGCGGGCGGGGGTTGTCTGTGTCTGGTTGGGGGCATGGGAGAGCCAGGCTGGCAGGTGGTGACGGAGAAAAAAAACTAAAGGCAGCTTTACAGTAACTCCGCAAGTCTGAGTTCTTGTGTCTGTCCTATCCGAACCCGGAAGTATTACAATATGTATCTATATAGCAGGTGGTATACAGCTTTTTAGTATAGATTACACTTTTCTAAAATGTATTTAAAAAAAACGATTACAATCTGATCTTTCCACGTTTGATCCCAAAATCCCAAGAAAAATATATCTAAACGGGGAGAAAGCTAAGCTGAAAGTTTATTAAGATACTTAGAAGACAAAGATACTTTATCAATTTATGTTGCATTTTTCTGATTATGATTAAAAAACTCATATAATTAAACACGTGTTTGCGATTTAAATCAATATAAATGTTTATATTGTAACGCATGCTGTACAGCCTCCATTTCTCTATAAAAATTTAAAAGATCGTGTGTGCAGCCTAAGAGGGGGATCTACTCTCAGTGACAGCTGTCAATCCTCCATACACCCAAGTGAAAAATTAATAATGCCAATGTAAACTTCGTATTTACAATTTGTTGATAATAGAAAGTTCTCTAAAGCTTTGTGATAGTTGACCCAGGCAGCAAAAGATCAGCTACACTGGTAAGATGTGACACCGAAGATATGATTAATAACCTTTTAAATATGAAGGGAGATCTAAAGGGATCCTCCCACCACACACACACACTAGAAGCAGGAAGCAGAAGCAGGGACAGTTGTCAGAAGGAAAGAAGGTGACTATTCATTGTTATTAAAATGACTTAAATTCGATCATGTTGTGATATTTAGAAATATAAAAAGTCAATTAATTGTCCATAATATTGCTATTCTATTTTTTCAAAGAAATGTTTGTTAAAAGAAAAGTCACGGCGCCAGCTGGATTTGAACACACAACCTGTAAGTTATTAGTCAGGCACGCATGTATTGCTTTGAGATGCCACTTTTAAAGGTGATATGTAAAATAAAGTTTTTTATTATTGCTATAGAGAAACATGATCAGATTTTCCCTGGTTCAGAAAAAAAGATCTAAAGTATACTAGTTTGTCACTCTTCCCATTCCCTCTTTGCTAAATGGCTTTTGAAGAGAGTCACATGAAGAGAGAGGTGAAACAGCCCTACACAGCCCTGTCACAGTACACGAATATCGTTATATCGTTATTAATTTCTTTAGATACGCGATTCCATATTATATTAGCAGAAAAGCTTAAAACTACCACTTTTTTACACGCTATTTCACATGTTAGTTAAAGACTTCGATGCTTAAAATGTTTAGGGAGAAATGGAATACTGGTGTGTATGCTTTCTTTAAAGTACCGAGACCAGCAATATAATGTATGTTTATGTTCCAAAATTAATATAGTTTATGGCCTTCACACGCGTTACAGTATGCTCCTATTCTTTTTATACTCAGCTACTAAGATTTCCCTTCAGTGGTAAGATTTCATATAAATATTCAATACTAAAACCGCCACAGTAAAGATGTTTAAATCTTTCTACGACCGACCAATGCACCACAAGTGCCCCTGTTGGTCAACCAATCACGTACAGCGGTACTTTGCGTCATCGCGGTCACGATGCGCGAGGCCGTAGCCAATTACCCGCGATACATGTCTGTGCCGCGTACTTTGAATGGCTGCATCTGTATGTAGAAACTCACAATCCACCAACATCAATAATAATAATATTCTGTCATGGCCTGAGAAACAGAGAGTGTGCTTGTCTCTCAATAATGTTGAAATTATATGTAGATGTCCAATAATATTGTAGGTATACATTGTGCAAAATACTGTATACAGTGTAATATATATACTGTATATACAGTATGTATTGGAAATGTCTGTAAATGTTTTGATGATTGTATATGGTTTTGGCAGCATGTCTGTTTTCAGACATAGATAATTGCTCATGTCAACAGCTGAAGAGTGTAATCAGCACATCAGAGACATCTTGTCAGCACATCTTGTTTAGATTACAAGCTTACAAGACTTGCTTAACTTGCCTGTCTTCTCAGTACCTGTTGAAAAAATGTAGAAAAATAAGTATTTTTGACATTACTGGTTTGAAAGATCTGGTAGTAGAAAAGCTAGCTTTTACAGCACATTGTGTGATTAAAGGTCGTCCAACTCCATCTTTATTGAGATGGTATGGTCTCTTTTCTTCACAATATGTATACTGTAGTTTTAAAATGTCAGCCATGTGAATCAAATACATAAACAAAGACTACATTTCCCGACATTCCACACATGCAAATCGCATGAAGTCATATCCACAGATATGCCTAAATAATGGCATACAACTGTAGTATGATCAGCATTCTCTATATACAATAAACACAGTATGATACCATATAGATTAAAGTCACTAAAGTACAGTATTAGTTAAATAAATTTTTCATAATCAAATTCTGATTCAAATTCAACTTTATTAAAATGATTTCCTAATTATTTGTTGCTGAAATTATCAAGACACAATATAGATTTTAATGCAAATGTGAACCTGAAGTAAGCACATCACAACAAGCTATAATAATCTATTTTTATATATCCCGCTGACTAATTTTGTTTTGCAAAACAGCCCTACTTTCTTTGTTTAATTTTTAACATACTGTAATATACAGTACAAAATTTAAAAAAGTCAAAACAGATACAAATTAAATTCTATAATTAGAAAAAGATTGTCCCTACATAGCTGAGAAATGACTGTGATTCAAAACCAGGGTTTTTGGGGTAAAAGACCAAATACAATACTTCCACATTCTACACTAAGCTTTCACTGCACTACTTAACACTTTTACAAAATAAAGTAGTCCTGTAACAGAATATTTTAAAAAGTGCATTGCAATGTGATATGTGTACCACATTATGCTCCATTACTCATCGTCCATTCACATTGTTTTTTTATTTTATTTTGTTTGTGTACCTTACTATCTGTTCTCATTGACTGATTCCCTATTCTTTTATATTTAAGGTTTTCCAAGCATACATACTATACTGTATGTCAAAAATTGGTGAAAACAGTTTCACATAAAAAAAATATGTCTGCAACTGTATATTACAAACATGTTTCTTAAAGAATTTATTATCATGAATAAATTTGTAACACTTTGTAAAGCACAGATGTTACAAAATCATATAAAAGTAACATCAGTAAAAACATGAGTAAAGGAATAAGCTTTGTTCTTCACGTCCATAAGGGAAACTTCATTCACTTTCAGGCTTCAAGTGATATTAAATGAGGGTTTGAGCCTGTCTCCTTAGCATCATCCTCCCATAGTTTTAAAGGAAGACATAGCTGGTGCTTGAGTTCCAGAGAGTGACCAAGGTGGTCACACCGTTGTCCACCATTGTAAAGAGCTAGAGGCACTGCTGGTAGTCCTAGTTGACATAGACTTCAATGTTCAGGACATCCCCACAATATGTTCTCTAGAATCACCAGTCATTAATCATTGTGAGAAGTCTGGTGTAGAGTCTGATCTCTGTGTTTGTAAAGGGGTCCATCATAAATTTGGTAAACCTCTGTGCATGCTGAAGAAGAGAGACAGACACCTGTTGTGTGGAAAGTGTAACGCTGCTCTGTAGAGGTGAAAAGGATCCGATGCAGATGCAGGAGTCGCAGGGAGGTAAGTAAACGTACCGAGCAAATCCAGGAGCTGAGTCGTAGTCCGAAGGCGAAGGTAAGTCGAGATCCGGTAAAGGCACTGGTGGCGAACAATCCAAAACGTGAGACAGAATCGTAGTCGAAAAGAGAGCTACAGGGTCAAATCCAAAACAGGCAATGAAAGCAAACAATCCAAGGGGCGAGACGAGATCCGAAGTCCGAAGGCAAAAGGTGCAGGCAGAATTCCAGGAAGGCAAAAGAGGGGTAAGAACGCTAGGCTGAGCAACAAGTAGAGAACTCAATACCGAGCAACGGGAATCAGGTACGAATGGTATAAATAACCCGGCGTGCCGCACAGTAGAGCAATTGCAGGTGTGTTAACTCGTGCAGCGGCGCTTGTTAGTAGTAATCCGCTGCTGGTGCTGATTGGCTCGCTTACGTGTTGATCTCAGCTGGCTGGTGGTCGTGACAGAAAGCTTACAATATTTCAGAACAACTTAAAGACAAAGAATAAGCTATGTTTTATGTTAAAAAAACTCAAAAGCTCTTTCCTAAACACATTGGTAACCACAAAAGATATTCTGAGATATAAAAACTGCTTGGAAATGCTTGTGTTCAGAGCATATCAGGAGAAAATACATTGGTATCCCAGTTTATTTATTGCTCTCCAGAAAAGTCATTTCATAAAAATAAGCTTACTTCAGAACTTGAACACTGAAATATTCTAAGACTTCTTGCATTCTTACATCAAGGCAGGCTTTGTAGTGGTTAATGGGATCCAGATTTGTTTCAGGACTTCGTGCTTATATTGTAATTATAATAAAGTTCAGCAAAGACAGCACAGCGTAAATTCAACACCCTGCATATTGAGTACCATTTTTAAGTCTAACAGCTTTGTCCAATTCAGGGTCACAGAGGATCCACCAAGCAATAGGCACTAGGCAAGATACACCTTGGACAGAACACCAGTCCATCACAGGGCACGCACAGATACAAACACAAACATGCATACACTTACAGCAGGGCCAGTTTTCACAGAAGCCAATTAACTTACTGGTATGTCTTTGTACTGTTGGAGGAAACACACATGAACATGGGGGGGAACATTCAAAACTCCATCCAGATAGCACCCCAGATCCAGAATTGAACCTAAACCCCAGCAATTCAAGGCAGCAATGCTAAACATGGTACCACTGTGCCACTCCATTTTGATAAACATGAAGATTTAAATAGTAGAAAGAAGGTTGAAATATGGGCAAAACCATTGTTAACCTGCTGCTAGCAAATAAACCATGCATAAACTGGCATGATTGTTTTAGACAAGACAAGACCAAATCTTTTTAGAACTGCTTAAACAAACATGACTAAGAACTATAAAACGTTGTTAGATGAAAAGTTTATTAATGCTATAATAAAAGAACATATCATACTAAAGTTGTGAAAGAAATTACATTACTGGTTTTGTAGACTAACAAATGGAAAAGTTTATTACAGCAATATAACAGGAAAGAAAAGCTACACACCCTGTGTGAGTAGTATGAAGCACAACAAACAGACTTCAAATTGGTGCTATCACATGTTTTGGACCCATAATGATACAGGCTCCCGGAGCCAATTTCCACCTGGAATCTTCTCCTCTTATACATTTTGTTATATCCCTGCAGCAGAACATAGCAGAAACCTGGCCTAGGTCTTAAATTGAATCTAACACCCTTGGCATTAAGTGTAAATAATGTATTTTATATCTCAATGTGTCCACTGAGCAGACAAAACAAAATACAGAAAAAAACAGCTGGTGATCAAAGCTGGTTTCAAAGATCAATGTTTTCGGGTTTTTAGTCCTGCCAGTAGGCTAAAATTATTGTTGGCCTTGCCCAGCTAGCTTAGATAACAATTTGGGACAAATTGATCAATTTAAAAAAATTGCTTTTAGGCATGAAAAAACTCTACGAGTGGCCTTCGGGTGTGGAAAAAATGACCACTGATAAGAATCTGCCGTGTCAAAAATTGATAGCTGGATTACAGCTAGGATGTAGCCAGAGTAAACAAGTAATGCTGTTTTACCTGAAAAACATAGATGCAAAAATTATTGGTACCCTTCAAATACAATCAAACACATCTAAAAAAACAATATACTGTATTTATACTTGTTTGAATTAAATTTTTACTTAAGGAACTAATGCGTGTAGTTTAGTGACTTCCTGTTTTCCTTAGTGTATAAAAATGATTAAACACACACAGAAAAACCTTTTGTCATCCATCAGCATGGGGAAGGTCAAATATCTAACAGAAATGAAGGAAACCTCATTGGGTACATTAAAAATAAGTAAAACCTTAAAAAATACCAATATTCATTGTCTGAGCGATAAATAAATAATTCAATACCACTAGAACAGTGGTTAATTTGCCAGGAACAGGATGCAAGTCCATCTTGTCCCCACACACAGTGAGAAGCATAGTGAGGGTAGCAAAGAAAAATCTTAAGGTTTCAGTTAAAGAAATACAAGGATTGGTTGCATCATGGGGTTATCCTGTCTCAAAAACGACTATTAGATGACACATCCATGCCAACAAGCTATTGAAAAGGGTTGCCAGAAGAAATCCCCTACTGTTGCAAAGGAACAAATTGAAGCACCTGGAGTTTGCCAAACGCTATTGGCACTTTGACTGAGAGGGGGTGCTGTGGTCATATGAGACCAAAATTGGACTTTTTGGCCATAGTCATCACAGGTACCTTTGGCCCAAGAAGAGAGATGTATGTACCGAAAAGAGCAGCATACCTACTACAAAATATGGCGAGGGGAATCTTTGATGCTCTGGGGCTTCTTTGCTGCCAGTGGTCCTGGGGCCCTTGTTCAGATTGATAGCATCATGAATTCTCAAAAGTACCAGAATATTATGGCCAAAAACCTGGTTGCCTCTGCCAGGAGGCTGCATCATGGCTGAAGATGGATCTTTCAACAATACAATGATCCAAAACACACTTCAAAATCAACATTAGAACTTTTGAGCGAAACGAAAATCAGTGTTTTGCCATGGCATTCTCAGTATCCTGACTTGAACCCTACAGAAAACCTGTGGTCTGAGCTGAAGAGTGCTGTCCAAATGTGCACACCTAAAACTCTCAAGCAACTGGAAAGGTTCTGCATGGGGGAATAGACTGGGATCCCTCCCAATGTGTTCACTAACCTGATCAAGCATTACTGGAAAAGACTTACTGCTATTATCCTTGCCAAGGGAGGCTCCACCAAGAACTAAAAACAGGGGTGCCAATAATTGTATAAAAATAAATTATAATGTAATAGGTTTTTGTCTTGGCCGATTCCTTTGAATCATTAAGTCATGGTAATTAATTTCTTATGTTGGAAATATATTTCAGTGCTTAATGAACAGAAGTATAATTAATCTAATGCTGACTTTAGATGCCCTGTTTATTAAACTTGTTGATGAAAAATATTAATAATTGTAATGAATTTAATATGCTATATGTGTGTTAAAATTCTAAGCAAATCCTACATTTAATTTTCTTAATACGTTTGTGAAGTTATAATGTTGAAGTTACAATGACCAATTGTGCTTAAAGAAACAACATATGTTTTTCATATGCCATTAGCTAAACTCTCCTAACAATCACTCAAGACATTGATAATGATTATTGACTGCTAATTTGTCAGTATGCCAGGCTTCCTTACATATGAAATGTATCCAAAATATCAAATCTTCCAGTCCTTTTGCCATGTTTCCCTCAATGAGTATATAGATTAATATATTCATATACAGTACTCCTCTAAAACCATATAGACTGATGGAGGGAAATACCCACTTTGTGACATGATCAAACTTACAAACTCAGCATGCACTTGAAGAGAATGAAAACAATTGCAAAGATATTTCTGTGACTTTCAGAAAGCATCCCCCCATCAGCTTTTAGGAGCAAATTAGAGTGCATCAGAGCTAAAATGATGGCAATTTAGTATTTAAGAGTTTACACAATTTATTGCTTAAGAAAATCAGTAGCACAATCCCTGGGGTCTAGTTGAAACACTAAACACAAACTACCACTGATAAATATACCATGTTGCACTGCTGAGTGTGGTAGAGGTGAAAGCTATCTCTGCAATTTAAACTAACAATCACACTTGGAAAAATGGCCAACTGGCAAAAAAAAAAAAAATAAGATATTAAAAGTAGAAATTCAATTAAGAGCCTCGAATGACGTCTGCGTCTGGCTTTTAAGGGGGAACTGAAGAGGGGCTGGAGTAAGGAACAGGTGCTGGGAATGAGGCAGAACGAGGAAGGGCTGGAGCGCCCTTAAGAGGAGGAGTAGCAATCATGACAGCCACATGTTCTAATAACTACCACTTAATAACATGAAAAGATTGCTACTATATCTGTTGTCCCACTGCAAGACCAAATAAAATATTTTAAAATAGTCTTTATTTTGAAAATTCATGAATATTTAGATAAAGATTTCCAGTATCCCTTTCTTAGTAAATTTATAATGTGGATATTTTAAAGAAACTTTGATCCTTCTGAGTCAGAATCTAATCTACTGTAGATATTAGCATATTTGTAGACTCTAATTCATAAATGCTTAGTGAAATGTTTTGCTGCATTTGAGGGTATCAATTAGTCTATAATTTGTCTGTGAATCATCGTAATTGACACATATCCAAGAAACTTGTCATATCAAGTTTCTTTAAAATGTATTGATAAAAGGAAGATCTAAAATAATCCTGTAATTATAAGTTTGGGATCTTCAAAGATATCTGGAACATAATTTATAGTAGGCTAGATAGCTATAAAGAATGATTGTTATTGAATTAAGCTGTGTATTAATACGTTTGCAAAAGCTCCTGTCTCCAACTGTTGACAGTAAATGTCAAGTTCATTAGTGGATGTTGAAAAATGGCACAGACCAATTTATAGGATATGCTGCAGTGAAGTCACATACAGTACAAATGATTTACAGCTTTATAATGCAATCACTTTTAATGGATGAGATTAATATGAACTAGCAGACATAAAGAGGTCTTGGATTTACAGTTGAAACATTTAATGACAAAAATGCAGAATAAAATTAAAAGTCACCTTACGACCTTTAATAAGGTTGTTTATGTGAAGGTACCGGCTGGCAGTTTTCCAAGGATCCTGTGCGTAGCTGTGAATTTTGCGGGATGCAGAGGCAAGCAATCCAAAATCGTAATCCAGAAGCAAGGTCAATAGGAGAAGCTAGAGCTCAAATAACCAGAAAGAGCCAAGACAAACCCAGAAGACAATTCAAAAGCCAAAATCCATGAGACGAGATCAAAAAGGGAAAAGTTTAGTCCAAAAACCAGGAAATCCAACAAAACAAAAACACACACTAGAGAACTCTAAAGGAGGCATCTCAATAGTGAGCATGTTTTGGTGCATGAGGGAACTTTAAATACTGAAGGGAGAGGGACGTGGTTGGATAATTGGTCCAGGAGTGAGAATCTGTGGAATCTGGTGCCTGTGAGAATGTGATGGGTTCAGTTAGGATTGAGATCGTGAAACAGTGGGTTTGGGAATGTTATGGCGTTTGCCAGGGAGAGTGCGGGGCGTTACAGTTTACAGTGATGTATTGTATTAATAAAACACCTTTATTGCAGCCTGTAATTACTTAAATGCAGATCTAGCATTTTAAATTGTTTTTTAATTATAACAGTGAAAGTGTTACAACTGATCTGCAGATTTTATTCAGTTCACAACATCAAAGAACATCATATACAATATGGAGGGTGTATATAGTCTTCTACTATGAAATGGTGCTCTCTGCACTTCTCTGCATTAGACAGTATCTCTTCTAGTCCATGACTATCTCCTGATATTTTGATCCTGTCAATCTTATTTCTGAATCCATCCCCGGGATAGTGGTAGGCCCATTGACCAAGTCTGTTCTCTGCCAGCCTTTATCTGGACAGCCTTGGCTGTCTCTATCAACTCTTGCAAATGGATTCCTTTTGCAGGTTTTACTACAGCTTGGTGAGGCATCACAGAAATAACAAACCCATACAATGAGGATCCTGCAGACACTAGTGTGTGGCCAAATAGCAGGGTCAGCCCTGGCTCTCTGTGGAGAACATTATCACTGTATCTGAACTGTGGAGCTCCATGCTATTATTACATGCATTCTTGCAGGATATGTTTCAAAATCCCACACGTGACCGGTAACAGTCTGCTGTTCCTGCCCCACTAACAGCCTCAGTTCGCTACTCTTGCTCCTGAAGCTGGTATTGAAACCTTTGGTATTGGTACCCCTTGCCACTGATTCACTCACATCTGGAGAAGGCTAGCCAGGCCTGGGTTTATCCAAGATTGTCCTGATTGGAGCCTACCACTTGGTCGGCATTCAGGAAAGCTATAAGTCAAAGATTGCTGTCAATACCAGTTTCGAGCATTACAAATATCTGGTCATGCCATTCAGCCTCTGTAATGCCCTGGCTGTCTTCCAACATCTCATGAATGATGTCCTCTAGGACTTCGTGGACAAATTAATTGTAGTATACCCCAATGATATCCTGGTCTTCTCCAAAAGCATAAAAATACATCAGACATATCAGGCAGGTCTTGTAATGCCCCAGAGAATACCAGTTCTACACCAAATTTGAGAAGTGCAAGTTTCACCTTGTAAAGGTGGAATTCCTGGGGTATATACGATCCACCCATTCAATAATGCAGTATAATAATGCAGTATGCAGAAGGCTACATACATATCACATTACAACACACTTTTTTCAAAATAATCTGATGCAAGACTGCACTCCTTTGTAACTGCCCAATGAATGCTTAACATGGTGTGTGGAAGTATTTGGGCTGTCACTAGAAATGATTGATTTTGAAATCCTCATCCCCATAGTGACAATCTTAGAGAATTTAATTTGTATACTTTTTCATATCTACAGATGCAGTCATTCAAAATGGGTGAGGTATTTCGCGGCATACCGCGACACGCCCACCAGGGTATCACGCAGTTCACGTGTGTCACGTGACTAACTATCCGGCGTCGCCTTGTAAAACCGCCAGGGGTAGCTTAACCTCTCATGTACAGCATTTGAGCCTTTAATTTTGAACTGTGTATTACAGCATGTTAATCATCAGTCATTCAAATGTTGGTATATTTTATGAAAGCAAGATTGCTCAGTTGGACAAAAGTACACAACCTACCTTTATCAGAAATATTTATGCATCAAAGCCTTTACTGAAGATATTACTAATAGTATTAATAATGGATGACTTTGGACAAGCTGTATACTCAAAGCACTTGGAATCTGTCCAAGCCATACTTTGTCAGGCATTTTGTTTTACTTCAACGGGCATAAAAACTTCCTTGCTTTTAACAGGGCGTTTCATAATTTCTAACTACGAAAATGATTTAAAATGCGACACCTATCATTCAACTAGAGCTTAAAATATCACAAGGATCCTCAAGAGCACAGCAAAGAGTGTATTAAAAGACACTTGTATTTATCAACGCTTTCTTTTCTTATGGAACCACTTCAGAGGGGTGTTCCAGGAATCGGCACTTTAAAGAAAAAAAATACACACCAGTATTCCATTTCTCCCTAAACATTGTAAGCTTCGAAGTCTTTAACTAACGTGATACCGGAGTCAACAAGCATACTTTTAGAATTTGATTAAAAGGGAATATAATATGGAATCGCGTATCTCAAGAATTTAATAACGGTATGATTATATCCGTGTACTGCGGCAGGGCTGTGTAGGGCTGTTTCGCCTGCCTGTTCATGTGAGCTGTCTTGTAGCCGACTGGTCTAGGTGCGTGACTACCAACTGACAGGTTGTGTGTTCGAATCCCGCTGGTGCTGGACCTTTCAGTTTTATTTATTTATTTTTTAATCGCGTAACATAAACATATTACCGTATGAAAACTGTACTGTATACAATATGTATATGTGCCCGTTTAAGTATTGAATATTCATATCTAATTTTACCACTGAAGGGAAATCTTAGTAGCTGAGCATAAAAAAATAGGAGCATACTGCAACGCGTGTGAAGGCCATAAACTATATTAATTTTGGAACATAAACATACAGTATATGGCTGGTCTCGGTACTTTAAAGAAAACATACACGAAACATGGTTTCATTATGACCAGAATCGGTCTTGAGATATTTTTAACTTGATTTACAGTATTTGAGAGGTATGTCTTAACACCGATACTGCAGTGCTTAAGTACTGCTCACGTATATGTTTCTAGGTTTATATTATGCATTTCATACGGTCAAATTACTTTTGAGCAACTAATGAGAAGCGCGAAACGGTATGCGTTTTAGTTTCGTTTTGTGCTGGGACCCGTGGATTGATTAGAGATATCAAGTACATACAAGTCATTTTTTAAATGTTGTAGTTCGTCTTGAAAAAATGTTACGAGTACATCATCAATCAACAATTACACAGGTTCTGTTTCCATATTGCGGATTTTGGTTACATAATATTATTTTCTAGATTTTACGTTGTGAATATGATGGGATGTCTCATGGGATGTTTCTAAAAATCCATCCTCTGTAAAACGTCTTCTCTAGTTGTCCTGCATATGTATTTGCTAATGAAGCTGTGTGTTCTGAGCCTGGATCTCTACATTTCTGTATGAACCAGCTTAGAGGGCTAAAGACAGCTTTTGTTTAAATTGAGTGTAAGGCAATTTATGCTTCTAAAGTCATGGTCAGCATTTATTTTTGTACTGTGCTGTAAACTTGTTCTGTGCCAAGTCAAATTCTTTTATAGCGTTTTTATAGCGTTATCAAATACGGTGTTACTGTAGTTTACCGAGTCCCATGTCACATGGTCTGTGATTGAAACCTGTAAAACCGGTTTAATTCGTCACAGCCAGCACTCTTCAGGTGTGAGGGTCTTCTGCTCAGAATGAAATGCTAAAATGTTTGTGTATATTCTAATGGTAGTGGGGGCAGGGTGTGTGGGAACAGGTTTGGTTGAAATTGCATTGGAGATCTATGTTCTTCACACCTGAAACATTTTCTCTGAAAGCATTTTCTTCCCAGTTTAACCGATCTTGTTACAGCATGTTACAGTTTACTATTATTAACCATATTAATTTTAAGTGCTTAATGTAAAATCTTGTAAAAATATATTTTCATTGTTCAAATATACATTAAGTCTGACTATCATATAATAAGTTAAATACAAAACTAAAGAAAAAATAGGGTTAAATATAATTTAAAATATTTTGCTAACAATGTTAACTGTTTATGAATAATAAAATGTATTAACTAAGGAGTAGGATGGCACAGTTGTTATTATGTTTTTTGTTTTGTTTCTTTTTCATAAATACAACAGTAGTATCTGATGTCTCAGTGGCTTTCAAAATTAAATTATGCATGCAAACCTGTGAACTAGAAAGATAACTAAGATATCCATTCATTATATTCCATAATATCCATGAAATATATGGCGCTGAAATATGTGTGACGCAGTGGTGGCCTGACACGGTGAGGTGCCCTGGCAGCTGTATGATGCAGTGGTGGCCTGGCACGGTGAGGTGCGCTTGCAGCTATGTGACGCAGTGGTGGCCTGGCACGGTGAGGTGCGCTGGCAGCTGGGTGATGCAGTGGTGGCCTGGCACGGTGAGGTGCGCTGGCAGCTGTGTGGTGTGACGCAGTGGTGGCCTGGCACGGTGAGGTGCGCTGGCAGCTGTGTGATGCAGTGGTGGCCGGGCACGGTGAGTTGCGCTGGCAGCTGTGTGGTTTGACGCAGCTGGTGGCATGGCACAGTGAGGTGCACTGGCATCTGTGTGATGCAGTGGTGGCCTGGCACGGTGAGGTGCGCTGGCAGCTGGGTGCTGCAGTGGTGGCATCTGCAACTGCCAGCGCAACTCACCGTGCCCGGCCACCACTGCATCACACAGCTGCCAGCACACCTCACCGTGCCAGGCCACCACTGCATCACCCACCTGCCAGCGCACCTCACCGTGCCCGGCCACCACTGCATCACACAGCTGCCAGCGCACTTCACCGTGCCAGGCCACAACTGCGCCACACCACACAGCTGTCAGCGCACCTCACCGTGCCAGGCCACCACTGCATCACACAGCTGCCAGCGCACCTCACCGTGCCAGGCCACCACTGCGTCACATAGCTGCAAGCGCACCTCACCGTGCCAGGCCACCACTGCATCATACAGCTGCCAGGGCACCTCACCGTGTCAGGCCACCACTGCGTAACACCACATAGCTGCCAGCGCACCTCACCATGCCAGGCCATCACTGAGTCAGAGATTAAATAAAACCTCACTTTTTTAATTTAAGTCATTTTAATAACAATGAATAGTCACCTAGGCGTTACAATATAAACATTTATATTGATTTAAATAACGTTTTGATTTAAATCGCAAATGCGCGTTTAAATATATGTGTTTTTTGATTCACAATCAGACAAATGCAACATCAATTGATATCTTTGTCTTCTAAGTATCTTAATAAACTTTCAGCATAGCTTTCTCCCCATTTAGATTTATTTTGGGATCAAACGTGCAAAGATTAGATTGTAATCGTTTTTATTTTTTAAATACATTTTAGAAAAGTGTAATCTATACTAAAAAGCTGTACACCACCTGCTATAAAGATACATATTGTAATACTTTCGGGTTCGGATAGGACAGACACAAGAACTCAGACTTGCGGAGTTAAAGCAAGTTTAAGCCTTGATTTTATATATCACCTTTAAAAGTGGCATCTCAAAGCAAAGTAAATACCCAACACTGATTGTACCCATCTGTCATGCTAATAAAGCAGCTTGAATTGAATTGAGAGGGGGGGGGGTATATTTGCTTTGTGTATAAAGTACATTGTGAATGTTTTCACAGCCTTCACTTTGTCGTTTTTATGCCATTTTTTGACCACGCACCAATATTCCTATGTCCGTATCTTCGCAAGGGAATCAGTGTGAATTTTAATACTAATTAAATGACCGCAGGCACTTTCCACCCCCTCTACATTCTCAGAGTAGAACAGACTAACCTTCTAATGAAAGACGGTCCACCCCCCACGGACAGGAAAAGTGCCCACAGGCACTTAAACTTAATATGGTCAGTAACAGTAAACAGTAACATGGTCAGAAGGAGCACGTACAAACGTTTTCGAAATAACCACACGTAAGACTCTGATGCTTAAAATGTTTAGGGAGAAAGTGGAATACTGGTGTGTATTTTTTCTTTAAACTACCAATACCAGCCATATACAGTCTGTAACGTAGGGATTTCTATATGTCTTTATTTAGTGGTTACATTAGTGACAAAGGCTAAACTTTTAGCTTCAGTAACGTGTACATATCTCCCCTTTTTATAAAACGACTTGGTTGAAAACTGTTCCAGAGCCACTGTTGTTTCATCAGTGAAAAGTACATCATGAAATGCCTCTCCCTGTTCAATCCACTGGAAAAAAGAAAAGGAGCATAAAGCTTCTGATGGTCATAAACGATATTCATTTAGGAGCAGCATCAGTTTTTAACTGCACTGCATTGGAGAGAATACCATAGTGTGTTTTTTTTTTTACTCCCTGGCGGAAACTGGCTTCCAGAAGAATCAGTATGGCTCAGAGATTAAATAAAACTTCACAGACATTAACGAAGAGCATAACGCGTGTACTGTATACACTGCAAGTGCAACCCCCCTCTCTGCAGGAGTGCTGGCTGTGACGAATTGAACCGGTTTCACTGGTATTTTCAAAGTAGGAGGCGAGATTTCCAGCGAAAGACACCCCCCCCCCCTCAAAAACCCAGTAAATACAGTACTTACTAGTTAAAGGCTAGGCTCCCGACTACGGCGAAAGGAACCCTTCTTTCATTAGAAGACAATGAACATATTTTAGCCCTGAATGAATTAATAGCAAACATGGTTTACATAAAAGACATTTTTCCAAGAAAGTTTAGCCTTTGTCACAAATGAAACCACTAAATAAAGACATAAATATAAAAATCTTAAGATTTTTAAAATACATGACTTTGCTAAAATTTATTTGAAAATAAAAACAATTACAACCGCCAGGGGAGAGAGAGGACAGGGGAGGGATGTTGGTTTTGCATAAGGGGCGGGGCTATGGAAATTAGGTCTGTTTGGGAATGTGTAGTTACATGTTCTGGCTGTTTGTGAATTATCGTTGTTGAGTATGGAGTGTTGAGGTATTGATTTTGTGTAATGCTTTATGTTGAAAATTGAGGTGGATTTTGTTTATGATAAACAGGATAAACTGGGATGGGAGGAAGGTTTGGTTTTGCATAAGGGGCGGGATTATGATAATTGGAGGACTTTGCGAGAGTAAAATGGTTTGATTATTTGATTTTGTATTGTGGTTGTTATCTACGTTTTTGGTTGGTATTATGTTTATATGGATGTTTTTGTTGGTTGGTTGTTATTATGGTTATTAATAATACGATCTATAGTTGAAATCTGAGCCTAAATAAAAAGAAAAAGCAAGTGATTAGGTTTATGAGCAATCTAATTACTTATTCGTTTAAAACGCTATATAAAATAAAGTTTATTATTAATTTGCTGGACAGAGCGGTGAACATTATTATGCATAAGACAAAGATAACGATCCTGATCAGTTTAGAAATCTGTGTACGCTGTAAGGTTTTTACTTCTTAAACTTTTAAAATACACGTTTTGAATAGAAAGAAATCCTCTTCCTGGTACAGTATGTATAGCAAACCAGCACGTCTTTTTTCTCCAATCAGAGGGGTGTCAGATGGTGTCAGCCAATCACCATTCTGAAGCCCTACCATAATCTCTGGTATGGGGAGACCCCAGAATTCTGTCCCATAGTTTAGACAGATGATAGATACTTTTATTGATCCCGTGAGGGAAATAAAGTAAATCATGTTCATTTTAGGAAATTATTAAATGCTCGGTTAAAAGCAAAGGAGATCTGTTATAGTGGACATAAAAACAAGAGTTTGCTGTGGCGTTATTTGAAACACAAATTTAACAAAAAAGCGCTGGCATTATATCCTAGAAGACACAGACCGGGAGAATGCCCGCAGCGTAAAAGAAAATGCCTGATGAACTAGGGATTGGACAGTTTCCAAGTGCTTGTACAATCGATGGAAATGTTCAAATAAATGTGCAAAAGAAATAAACAAAATAATCATTTATTTCTTTATCATATTGGGTAGCTAATGTCCTCTCTTTGCTAGTTAGTGGCTGTGTTTCTGCGTTGGGTAGCAACGGGTTCTCAGGCGGAAGATGTAAACAGCTTAATGTTCGTGTTAAATAATTTTTTTAAATTAAAATTCATTCTATACAGCAATCGCATATTTGGGTCCCGTTTCATAAAACTTTCATGCTTAAAATGTTTAGGGAGAAATGGAAGACTGGTGTGTATTTTTTCTTTAAACTATCAAGACCAGCCATACACAGTACAGTTTACATACATACAGTAATGTTTATGTTCCTAAATTAATATCGTTTATGACCTTCAGATGCGTTATGCTCCTCTTCTTTTTATGCTCAGCTACTAAAATTTCCCTTTAGTGGTAAAATCCATATAAATATTCAAAACTAAGCGGATTAAAATGTGCACAGTAAAGACATTAAATGATTAAATCTTTGCACTACCAACCAATGCACCACGAGTGCCCCTGTCGGTCATTTTGGCCAGCCAATCACTTGCCCTGCGGTGCCCTCCGGTGCCCTGTGGTGGCTTGTGGGTAGGTTACTGTACCGTGGGTTTTTACCGCGCATTTTGAATGGCTGCATCTGTACTATATAATACATTATGTTAAATATAAAATTAATATTAAAAAAGAAAGTAGGGCTGCTTTACAAAGCGAATTTACTCAGCAAGTAAAAGTAATGATAATTACTTTTTATTCTAACATTATTCTAACATGTTGTGAATGGGGTGTGCTTTTTCAGTTTAATATCTGACTTTCTGAAGATCTATACTTTGTCTTTCAGCATATTTCAGCAAAGCATAATTAGGAAACAATTTTACTTTATATTTTGATATTTTATATACAGAACACTAAACAGACAATACACAGGGGGGAGGGCGAGAGAGCGAGAGAGAGAGAGGAGGTGGGTGAGCGAGAGAGAGAGTTTTTTTACCTCTGTCAAAAAACCCCAAATCACTCTGGCCAGAGACTCTGAGGGGATCATTGTGTGGTACAGAGCGGAGCTCAGTCACTCCATACAATTAGTAAAGAGAGAAGAGCCAACAATTGATTTAAGGACGATCTGTCAAACTGCAATGAAATACAATATTGTTGTTGTTGTTATTGTTATTGTTTTTATCCTGTAAAGCATTTTGAGAAGCCACCTTTAAAGGCGCTATATAAAAGCGCTGATTCTTATGGAATGTGTTTTCTTTCTTCTTTTTTTTCAGCATGGAATAAACCTATTACTTGATTCTTACGGATGCCCGGTTCCGCCGGGGATTAAAAAAAAACAAACATGGAATCCGGTATCTAAGGAAATAGCAGTATAACCTTATTCATGCACAAACAGTGGCATGTTACATTATTAATTTGTGTGTCTCCTCTTGCCAGAAAGCTCTAAATTGCATTTTGAGTGCGGTTTTTTACTTTTTTTAAATTACAACTCATAAATAAAGCTGATACTGTTTAGACTTTTAATTATTTTAAACAGTATTACAGCAGGACAATGCACAATGCAACGTTAATCGCTATCTTTGTCTTCTGCGTAATATTGTTCACCTCTTTGTCCAGCAAATTAAAAATAGTAATAATAATGAACTTTATTGTATATAGCGCCTTTAAAGGTGGCTCCTCAAAGCGCTTTACAGGATAAAAACAATAACAACAATACTGTTAGGCAATACTGTTACGATTTTATTTATTTTTTTAACAGAAATAAAAAATGAGATAGAATGATGTGTTCCGGCTTATACATTAACGAAGAGCATAACGAAGGTCATAAAGGTCATAAACGATAATAATTTTGGAACATCATTATGTAAACTGTATGTTGCTGTTATTGGTATTTTAAAGAAAAAATACTGTAAAATCCTGGGTTCGGTAAAATGTTTCAGGCACTCGTGAAGGACAACAGAGCTTTCACTGGCCGATTATCAAACTTTATTGATAAAACAAAAACAAAAACTATCCGAGTATTACGCTGGTCCACATTCTTTCTAATCTTCATTTTAAATGAAAATACTTCTATTTTTTTCTTTGACAAACACCACACCAATTTGTTGCTCTAACTAACGAGAACAGGACATTAGCTAGCCGATACGATAAAGGAATGACTTTTTTTGCTAATTTCTTTATCAGATTTGTACAAGCACTTGGAATCTGTCCTAGCCCTACTTTGTCAGGCATTTTCTTTTACTGTAACGGACATTAAAACTCCCTTGCTTTTAACAGAGCGTTTCATAATTTCTAACTACGAAAATTATTTAAACTGCGACACTTATCATTCAACCAGAGCTCAAAATATCACAAGGATCCTCAAGAGCACAGCAAAGACTGTATTAAAAGAATCACGTATCTAAAGAAATTAATAACGATATAATTATATTCATGTACTGCGACAGGGCTGTGTAGGGCTGTTTCACCTCTCTCTTCATGTGACTCTCTTCAAAAGCCATTTAGCAGTGAAGAGTGACAAATTAGTATACTTTAGATTTTTTTTCTGAACCAGGGAAAATCTGATCATGTTTCTCTATAACAATAATAAAAAAACTTTATTTTACATATCACCTTTAAAAGTGGCATCTCAAAGCAATACAGTAGATGTAAAAACAGTTAAAAGGACCACAGATTACAAAGTAAATACCCAGACAAACGCAAATGCGTTTTTAATAAAATGCTTTTATTCATTCAGCAGAGAGAGAGACATCCAGCAGAGAGAGACACACACATCGGTTTTCATTGATAAAGGGTAATTGTTTTATTTACATTCCTCTTGTCTAACAGGAATGTTTTGTTTGTGGACAGACTGTCAACAAATGTGAGACTGTCTTTATCAGACTTTCGTGATTTTGGCCATCGTCCATCTCCTTACCAAAGCGATACAGTGGTGCAGCTTGAAGTCTGTACCTGTATACAGTATGGTACAGATAAAACTCACACCATACCGATGAGCTAATACCAGGGAAAGACACTCCTATTTTATTTAAAACACAATACACCAGGAAATGTGTCTGATGCATTAGCAAGTTAAAAAAAATTGCGTTGAAAACCCGGGCGTAATGATAGTTTCCTTTTTCTGATCACTCACTCTCTGGATACTCGTCTCACCAGCCCTGTTTTATTTGTTTTCTTGTTATTTGCTGATTATGCCTTCTGCGATCCACTCCTGCCCTCACACCTAAAGAAGACTATTTTAAATTTCTTTGTGCGGTCCATAGTGCAATTAACCCTTGCCAATACATTTGTGGTCTTTTCAAAGTATGTGCTGTCCTTTGACAAAACAAGGCTTGCCAGATAATGTGAATCGAAACCTCTTTTTCTAGCTAGTCGTGCGATGTGTAAGCAGGAACACATCATAATATCTTACATATGAAAAATACATAATATAGCTCCCAAACAAACGCAAACGTGTTTTTAATAAAATGCTTTTAATCACTCATAATCTGACAATTTCAGGAAGACTAAGGAAGGACTAAGGAAGTTGTCATCTGTTGTTGAAGCTCTGTGAGCTTGGTGACTTTGAGACCACTTGTTATCCCAAGTTGTTTGAATCGCCAAATTCAAATCGAGAAAAAAGAGCTGACTGACAAGATTTAAGATGTGGCTGTCAATGTTGGATTAAAAAAAACACATTGCCCGACATTAGTTGCATTTCTCGAAAAATAATTTCATTTTGAGAGATTGGATAAGTAATTTAAGTGTTTTTTTAACTTCTTGAAAAACAAGTAATAATTTAACAATATGTGCAAAAGTTTTATGATATGTCGCTGTTGTGAATGTCTTTGGAGTGTATCTTATTTGCCTGTCCTGGCTGGTGGAGCTCATCCAGCTGTGTCTGGATATCTCGGTCAAATATTCGGCTAGTGTGTATTGTCTGTTTAGGGTTCTATAGCATTCCACACGGCTGGACAGCTTGTTACCCCCTCCCGCCCCTCTCTGTGTACAGTAGAGCCTCCTGTACTGGCTGGACAGGAGGCTCTACTGTACACAGAGAGGGGCGGGAGGGGGGAACAAGCTGCACAGCTGTGTGGTTGAAGCTGATACCCTGGATTCTCTCCAGACACAGCTGTATGGGCTCCACCATCCAGAACAGGAGGCTCTACTGTACACAGAGAGGGGAGGGAGGGGGGGGACAAGCCGATACATACTCTTAAAGTTTGATTAATAGGAAATATAATATAAAAATATAGTACTAAAAATAAGATACACTCTACAGACATTCACAACAGCGACTGTCAGAAGATAGGACACAGCGGCTCAGACATCCGCTGAATGGAAAGGGGCACTTCAATGCTCTGTTCGGCTAATATTAAAGCCAATACTTTAATATTATTTTCTGTATGTTTAACAATAGTGGGTACTGGCCTATTTCGGCCCTGCACCCGTTGTTAGGTGTTAATGTGTTGTTAAGTGTGAATTTGGACCTGTTTCCCTGAGGTCTGGCTTTTTTTCTGGAAAACCATAACTCTGGTCTTGTCCAGATTGACTGTCAGCACCCAGGTCTGACAGTGCTGCTCCAGCAGTGCCAGGTTCTGCCGCAGCCTCTGTTCTGTGCATAGAGCAGGAACTTGATTTCTGTAATTAATGCAGATCAGAAAATCAAAGAACAAAAGAATTATTGCGCCCGGCTCCTCAATGGGCTTTGACGTCCTAATGCGTTGGTTTAACAGTCCGGGTGTGGCAAGCCTCTAATGTCTCCCGACTTCGGCAAAAGGAACCTGCCTTTCATTGGAAGACAATGATCACATTCTAGCCGTACATGAGAATATAGCATAAATACACCAAGGGATTGGGTGAGTTCCCATCACAAAAAAAAAAACTGCGAGCCTGCACTACAGCGGCCACAGTACAGTATGGAGACCAAGACCTTTTACGGGAAGAGACGGGGTGCTTCTGCCGCCCCAGCTTCCAAAGTCGAAGGGTAAGCAAATACAGCAGGCTTCATCTGAAATATGCGATTATAGCGCATATTACAAGTTATTATTGCTGTTTTAATTTTACATTCAAGTATAACTGTTTATAAAATAATAAAATGTATTAACTAAGTTGTTACAGTTGTTAGTATGCCTTTTGTTTTGTTTCTTTTTCAAAAACTATTAGTAATCAATAATATTGATAATATATTATAATAATATTGAATTTAGCACTGTAATAAGTTGTTGCACTTTCCCCTGCATCTTGTAACAATATATTTTCATTGTTCATCATAATAAGTTAAATACAAAACAAAAGAAAAAACAGGGTAAAATATAATTCAAAGTATTTTGCTAACAATGTTAACTGTTTATAAATTATAAAATGTATTAACTAAGGAGTAGGATGTTAGTATGCTTTTTGTTTTATTTCTTTTTCATTAATACATCAGTAGTATCTGATGTCTCAGTGGCTTTCAAAATTAAATTATGCATGCAAACCTGTGAACTGGCCTGTGATACTGGCCATGTAGTACCCTGCATTGTGGAATAATAGTTTATTTTAAAGGATAGAGAAAGCACAGAAAACAGGCAGTTAGATTGATCAGATTAGTATGAAAAGCCATTTAGCAAAGAGGGAATGAGAAGAGTGACAAACTAGTATACTTTAGATCTTTTTTTCTGAACCAGGGAAAATCTGATCATGTTTCTCTATAACAATAAATAATAAAATAAAACTTTATTTTATATATCACCTTTAAAAGTGGCATCTCAAAGCAATACAGTAGATGTAATAACAGTTAAAAGGACCACAGATTACAAAGTAAATACCCAACACTGATTGTACCCATCTGTCATGCTAATAAAGCACCTTGAATTGAATTGAATTGGGGGGGGGGGGGGCGAGCGAGAGAGCACAGACAATAGATTAGCATCCTTCCCTGCCTCACCGAGGGCAGACCCTGCCAGGCCCTCGTCGACACCGGTTCGACCATCACCCTGCTGCGGCCTGGTGTCCTGCCAGGCACCAAGGCAGCCGGACCCCCAGAGCGCTCACCGTGCACTTTGGAGCTGCAAGGGTGAAACACCCCTTCTACCTTGCCCCAGTCCGTGAGGACTGTATCCTGCGGTTGGACTGGTTGCAGCAGGTGGGTGGTTGCCTTGAAGAAGTCTCCACGGCTGAAACGTTGTGTTCTCTTTCTTCTTTTTTTCAGCATGGAATAAACCTATTACTTGTGGTATAGAGTATATGGGGAAATGGCAGGAGGCCACAGGAGTAGGGGGGAAGCGAGTTGTACTTGATGAGTACAAGATTGTAACATTGATTTAGACGGAGATGTGCACTTTATCACCCGAATGTGGGTGGGTTCCATCCCAGATCTATTGGGCTGGGATGTCATGCAGCATTTACAAGGAATTACTTTATACAGAAAAGTGTATCACATGGCTCTGAGACAGAACTTACGTGAACTACCTCAACTGACCTCTGTGATCATTCAGTATGTCGATGAAATTCTGATTGCTTCCCCTGACGAGAAAACCCACAAGTCTGAGCTGCTTCAGGTTTTAGAGTTTCTAGCTAAAAAGGGACATAAAGCTAGTTTTGATAAGGCCCAGGTGTGTCTAAGATTGTGTAATTTTAATAGGGCCTGGGTGGAGTCTTTTTACAGAGTGAGCACACCCTCTAACAGATCTGCTTAAGAGGGAAGTGCAGTCCAAGGACAAGTTTGCCTTGGCTCCAGCAGCAAAAGCCGCCTGTATTGATTTGAAACAAGCTTTTTTACAGGTGCTGGGATTGGGGTTTCCTCGGATGGATCAACCATTCTTTTGTATGTAAGTGTGGAAAAGGTCTGGGTGGCTGTGCTGATACAGTGATCTTTAAACACTTTAAAAATAACAATCAAAATTAACAAAATATTTAGATGTAATTTAAGACTGGGAAAACCTCTGGCTGATGATGTTTAATAGAGTCAAATCCAAAGTTTCTCATGCTGGTAGCAAAAACATGCTTCTAATACAAAATAGGAAATGTTGAGTTTGAAGAAACTGCTTGTGAAAGAAAAAAAACTGTTTATATTAATACATTATTTACAACTTCTAGATGTGGGGAAACATTTTCTCCCCAGCAACCTGCTGGAAGACTCCCTTTTCTGCCACAGTGCCAAGCTGCCTTTTTTTCTCTTTAGTGTCCCACCGGAGAATCCCCCTTAGTGCAAGACGTACTGTAATTATCATGTAAATAAACATATATTGCAGTTTAAATTGTGTCAGTGGGGGACCGTTCGTGCTTCTTGAACAAATGAGAGTTTTCTAATTTTCTATGTTAATCTAATTACTTAGATTCATTAAGCATATTTTAGGTTGTAAGTGTGTAGTAGATTAATAGAAAATGCTTTTTAAAACTTCCATAATTTCAGAATGGAAATACAAAAACAAATAGTATATAAAACAAATGAAAAGATTACAGAAGTACTCTGTAATTAATTTTTAATAAGTATTTGTCCCTAAATCTATTGTTAGCTTTGACCAAATGGCTGGTTAGTTTGCTCCAGACTCCATCCACATTTATGTTTTTGCTTTTTACTAAATTTAAATTAAGATCAATATGTAAATATAAACAATTAATGTATATTTTATCTTCTTCAGTTTCATATTTTTTAATTATTTGCTGTATTATAGTAGAAGATACCACTATTATAGCTGTAAAAACTACTAAATACAGTAGTGGGCAAAGTGGGCAAACATGCATTCTTGTGTCACTTAATATGTACAGATAAGAATGTGATCCAACAATTATGATCTATGAAGTGACTAGTGAAGGAAGAAAATGTTGCAGAGCAGCCTAAACCAAGAACACAAGAAGAGAAATGCAAAATTGTTTGCAATATGCAAATGCAAACCAGTTTTTATCCACCTTTACAGAATATGGAGCTTTATTTTAAATCTGTGATGATAGTGACAATGAATTATGTTATAAAGGATGACTGATGGATGCAAAATGGATGCATGACAAGCTATTGCTATAAAAATCAAGATGATTTGTTAAAAAGGTCTGTATAATTTGTTATAGTAGAGTGTGGGGCTTTGCATTGGGAGTTAATTAAAATGTCTTTGTCTTTCATTCAGCTAACTCAGCTTATTAAAAAGATAAAGTATTCCATTTTTAATTGAATTTGCTTGTGAGAAAATGGATCACATATTCAAAAAGAGACATATAAACCTAAGGTTTTCCAGATGACAATAAAGATTTCGTTTTATAGTATGTCAGTTTTGACATCTGTTAATGCCAATTTACTCTGGCAACTATACAGCACTAATAAAGGTTTTATGGTTGTAACCTTAATGTGTAATATATATAGTGGGAAAAATCCCATGGGAAAAGAGATTCTGATTGTTTTTTAACCATTATTGCAAAACATGTTCTATACCAGAAACGATTTGCTGTTTTACATGAAGAGTAAGAACTCTTAATTGAACATACAGATCCAGCCATTTTAGAATGGGTGAAGTACTGTATAATGTCCCATGCTGCTGCATTACAATTCATTGTAATGCCTAACACCCTTTTATTCTTATTAAATAATCTGATGCTGGACGGCACTACTTTGTAAAAGCACCAGGTGTAGAAGTGAATGCTTAATGTGGCATGTGGAAGAATTCTGTGTTGTCATGCAAAATGCCTGTGTTTGAATCTTGGCCAGTCCCCAGCCCTGCAGGGATTAATCTTTGTTCAACAATAAAATTAAAATAAAATAATAAAATGTCATTTGTATACTAATTTTGACATTTGTTATTAATTTCATATACTGTATCACCATATGTTAATTATTAACATAATTATTAACATTACCCCAGTGGCTTTAAAACCATACAGTTTCTGTTGCTTTCTTCTATTATTATTATTGTTATGCAGTGCCAACGCATTACATGAAGTTACCATTTCCTGTCCCTCTACCTCACTTTAATACTCTCAGTTTAAGCTTTGACAACACTGTAAACTTGACCCAGCTACAAACATCACAAACAATGAAACTTTCCACATTTGTTCCTTTGTTTTGTTCCTTTGAAAAAAAATGTCCCTTTATGCTCCTTTGGAGAAATGAACAATCACCGTTTCAGAGCCAGGACAGGGTTTTGGAGACATAGAATGGACTAAAGCGAGTGGTAAAACCCTCTTGGAGTGATTCTTTTATTGTGCAAATATTGTGCTGAAATCATCCTGCAATTCGAAGAAGACCTTCATCCACAATGTAAATCAACTTATAAATAAACCTGCTCTTCTGAATGACTCTCTTTTCATTAAGCGCTTTGAACTCTGCAGAGTAGACTTTTCTCTGCACAGACTTCAAGATGGCATTCTTGGCTTGTAGCAGTTCATCCACAGTATGGGGTCTGCAGCACTGAGGTGTCAGAGTTTGGAATGACTAACCAAAAGGTAGCATGGTCATTTTTGAAAATCTTCCCAATGGTAGCCACAGATTGCTCTTTCATCTCTGGTTTCTTGTCTAAAGTACATTGTAGAGAAGAAATACACATAAGTGTTTGCTCATGGTTGTTTGGGAGGTGACATCTTGGCACTCTGAAAGGAAGAGGAGCCACCCAGCTGGTTCTGTCATTTATTTAAAGCTTATTCTTTAACTAGGTGTTGGAGAGTGGCAGCTGTGGGGGATGAGGGGGTGAGTAGCTGTTGGGGGTCGTAGCTGCCATGATTGTGGGGGGATGGAGGAGGTGTTGGGCAGTCGCAGCTGCAAGGGCTTAGGGAGCATGTGGCTGTGGGGGGATGGGTGGTGAGCCACAGAGGGCCCTGAATCAAATCTGTTAAAAAACTGGTTCAGCTCATTGGCCATCAACAGGTTCCACTCTGTTACACCCCCAGCCGGTTTGAAGCCAGTGATCTCTCTCATGCTGCTCCATACGTCCCGCACCCTATTCCTTTGCAGATTGTCCTCTACCTTTCTCCTGTATGCCCTCTCTTAACTTCAGCTTTAGTTCCCTCTGTACACGCTTAACCTCTTCCTTGTCCCCCCTCCTAAAGGCTCTCTTCTTGTCATTCAGAAGAGCCTTCAGATCACTGGTGATCCAGGGTTTGTTATTGAGAAAGCAGTGTTTGTCTTTGGTGGGAATGGCGGGAATTAACACAGATGTTAATGTAGTCAGTGACACAGTCCACCATGTTGTCTATGTTGTCCCCATGTGGTTTGCACAGCACATCCCAGTTGGTAGCCTCCAAAGCACCACGTGGATCCTCTATAGCCTCTTGAGACCATCTCCTCACAGTCCTCATGGTCACAGGTTGGCGCTAGACAATAGGCTTGTATAGTGGTGTAAGCAAAAAGACTTAAAGGTAATCAAAAGACCTTTAAAGACATAAAGGTAATCAAAACCACTAGACATTCTCCATGGTTTAATGATCACACACGACCCCTCTAACAGGAGTGCCACAAATTAAAGAGCAAATGAAGGTCTACTGGTTTGCAAGTCGACTGGACTGATAGCCTGCAACAATATAAGAAAGCCCTATATAGAGGGCGTTCAGCTTACTACTCTGAACTTATAATAAGCAATAAAAATAACCCTCATTACCTATTTAGGACAATAGCTAATCTTACAAATAAGACCGATTCTATAGTACCATCTAACTTTAGTAGGGAAGATTTTATGAATTTCTTTAACAATAAAATTAATACCATCATACTTTAAACACAATCAAATAAGCCACAAAGATGTCTGGTACAGAAACAAGCTGTAGGTTCTGCTCTTCACCTTCGGCAGGATATGAGCTGTAGCTCCCTTCAACAATCATCCTAAGTGCAGAGCCTTCACCTCTCCTGACCATGGTTCCTCCCACTCTACCATTTTGAACTGAATTCTGATCAAAAGCACAGCGTGAATTCTGAACATCCACCATAACTGAGTAGCTGCACCTCCCTGGATAGACTGTTGCATAGAGAGAAAGCCTGCATACTCCATTCTGCAGGTCCAGGCTGGTGAGGCCTTGCTGCCCTGGCAAACTCCAGTCTCTGCAGTGCACAAACCCTCTCTCCTCTTTTGCCAGCACCACTGCTCCCTGGGCAAGCTCCATTACCATTAGCTCTTCCACCTGTGTACACCAGTGACCCATCCTGCTCTGATACCACCCTAGCCTGAGGCTATTTAAAGACTCAAACTCCAGAGTGTACAGAGAGCTAAATTTTAATTTCCATAGCTATTTACGGTGAGGGCCAGGCCCAAACAAATCAGAGAATTTAATAACAGGTCTGTTCTACTCCATATCTGAATAATTTTCCATACAAATTGTCCTCCATTCATTACTTTAAGCGCCCTGGTGCTGCTAGTGAAACATCCAGTTCCAGGGTCTCTCCAGCCACAGGGTGTCTTCCAAATGCCCATTGAGGAAATGGCAACAGCTATAATATTGTATTAAAATATGTGTTAAATTGGAGATAGCCCTTTTTAGTACCATATAATAATAATACCTTAAACTCTATCATGAAAATGAAAGGGGACTATGCAAAATGCTGGAACTAGGATATGATTATGTCTATTTATTCCAGTCAAAAAAGCTCACTGCAATATTTTGAACAAGGTGTAGATGAGGTACATTTCTAGTCATACCTGTAAAATTATCAGTTTATGAAGATTTTAAAGTATACATCAGGTGCTGTTTTTCTACAAACTGATATCACTGAAGAAGACATCAACATTTTTAAAGTAAACTGAACATTTTTCTTTTTCTTTTCATTTCCCTTTCAATTTGGTTTTATTACAAAAAAATATGTAACCTACAGTACTGACATATACTGTATAAAGATGGATCTAGTTATATGTTACTCCCAGAAAATTACTCTCAATATACACTCATTGTCATGCATGCAAAATATTACATTTGATTTTTTCATAATTAAAATGAAATAATGGAATATTCTTCTTTTTAAACATTTGTTCTTATTTTATTGTCCGAGGCAAAGCAGCAATTTTGTCTGAGGGAAAAACAATTAACCTCTCTAAATAGCATTACAAAAGTTATCAACCCCAATACCCTTATTTCTCAAATAAATAGCACATACATGGTGCTCATATACACACATTACACATCAAGATACTTCATTTCCTTAAATTTATTTCCGCTTATACACTGAGAAATGTGTTTTGTTTAGATACTTTATTGGTGCCATGAGGGAAATGGCAGTGCAACAGCAGCTTAACACAGACAACACAGCCACAGTGTAACAAATGATACAATAATACTGTAATAATACAATACATACAATACAGTCAGTACAGTGAGGGGTGCACTAAAAGAGGTACTCACAGTCCAGAACACAGAAAGAACAAACTAGAACAGAACAGTATGCAGAAAAATCAGATTGCATATGTAGTGGTTTGATGGGTTTACTGAGACAATTACTAATTCACGAGGTTGTTCGTTGGGGCTTTTAGAAAATCAATCGTCAGAACAACTAACAACGCACACACATGGGTTCAATACACGAGATACATTTATTAATATAAACTCTGCACCAAACATATACTAGTCTGCCTGGATACGAGCGGCAGACCTTACTGTGAGGGTTATCAATATACAAGGGATATAATCTCGAAGAGATGCAAACACAAAGAGATACACAACAGAGAATATATGTCAATATATATCGTTCGGTTACCAAATCGCTAATCAGTGTTATTACCCACTGTTACTCTAAACTCGTAAGTAAATACATTACTCATGAATTAAATTGATAACAACTTATGTTGAGGTACAATTGAATTCTCGAGATGCAATGTAGAACATGGGGTTTACTTATCCACTGTGTATGGATTTGGAATTTCCCGGCACGAACACCAAACCAGCTGACAGGCTCTGTTGCAGCCTCTGTTCCAGCGGTTGTCCAATGGACGTTGTCCCGGCATCCTCTGGCTACCGGCCAACCAGTCAAGGTGCAGCTCGGAGTAGGACGGGCGGAGGAATCTAACTGCGGCGCGCAGGGCAGTCGTTGCTCCGAGGGGATCTACCTGCAGTCCGGCTGGCTAGTAGAAAGTCTCTATGCACTGAGTGTGACCGCAAGTCCTCACAAGTCACTCTTTTGCCTGGGAAGAAGTTGGTTCGTTCCCGGTCCAGCGCTGCTTCTGAATAAGCTATTCAGGTTGTCGACGAGGGTCCAACTGTAGGCTGCCGTTGATCAAGCGGAGCATTCACGTTGGTAGAATTCTGAGTATGTACGGGATCCTTGGCCTCGCGCTTTGAACAAAGTCCAAGTCCCTTTGCAGACAACAGCAGTTGTCACGTGATTGTCTCTGAGGATGCGTGAAAATGGCCAAGGAGAGCCCCGATCTTAGCTTGCGCTCCCTTTTTGACCAAGACACAGATGTGTGCTGATTGGTTGAGAGTTTGGCGGGCATTGGAGACCCACGTGGTATTACCACGCCCTGCCAGTCCCTGATTGGTTGGTCAAGGTGAGATATAAGTCACTTACTCTTGACACTTAAGAATGCAGTCCAGATGTCCATTCGGCACTCCCTAGACTGATAGGCGCCAATGGATGACCATTGATCATGATAGCCAGGCTTAGCTAAGTGCATCCCCGTCTGGGAGCTGTTCCTTATCAAAAGAAAACATATTAAATCAGCCTGCATGAATACTTTCTCTGTGGCTGCACCACAGAGATGGAGGGTGAGATGAGGCCTCATTTAGGACAGCATACCAACACTTAATTCTGTCTTATTAACAAGCATTGCCGCTACACATAGATATAAATATATATAAATATAGATATAAATATAAATATAAATGTGTTGCACGGGTCTCTGGCATATTTTGCACAAAAAAACGGTTGTAAACGGGAAAAGAAAAAGAACAGATGTAGCAGTTTACTGTTCAGTCCAAAAACAGGTCCCTGTCAATGTTGCCTCTGCCCAGACGCAAGGTGGATGCGTTGTACAGTCTTATGGCAGAAGGCAAGAATGACCTCCTGTAGTAGGCTGGGCAAATGATTTTTAAAATTTTTTAAAAAGAAATAAAAAATGAGATATAATGATGTGTTCCTGCTTAACATTGCACGACTTTAAAACCTATAAAAACAGGTTTTGAGAGTTAAAAACCACTTTTTATGCGCCAAAAATGGGTGATTTTTCTTCCTCGTGACCAGCTCAGAATCTTTGTGTACGCTGTAAGGTTTTTACTTCTTAATTAAACGTTTAAAATACACGAATTTCATAAAGACAACACACGTTTCGAAGAGAAAAAATCCCATTCTTTTCTCTTCCCGTTGTGTGAACCTGATCAGTCTTTTTTTCCCAATCAGAGACTCTGAAAATAGCGTACCACCCACTGCGCTCCGGCAGAGAGGGGCGCAGCACCGAGAGAGGGAGGAGGCGCGGAGCTCAGCAGTACAGAACAAACGTTCTGCTGCCTAGAGCACTTATGGCAGCAATTGTGTCTGCATTTATAACTTAGTTTTTAAAATTAATCAAGCAATATGAAGCATCTCTTTTTACTTTCTTAAGCACACCTTTCTCACCACTTAGACTACTTTTTGATACCATCCTTAGACAAAGCAGAAACTTGTTGTTCTGTCTAATGACATTACAAGTGGAAAGATTACAGATTTTAATCGTCTTTGATTTTGTTACGTTATACATTTTAGAAACGTTTCATCCATACAAACGCCACAAAACTATTCTCAATTGTATTTCTGAATGGTCTGTTACACTTAGTTCACTGTTTTAAATACATCTAATTAAGAAAGTTAGGTGTTAGAATAAACTATTAGCAATCAATAATATTAAATTTAGTAATTTATTGAATTTTGTAATAAGTTGTTGCACTCTCCCCCGCATCTTGTAAAAATATATTTTCATTGTTCAAATATACATTAAATCTGACTATCATATAATAAGTTAAATACAAAACTAAAGAAAAAATAGGGTTAAATATAATTCAAAATATTTTGCTAACAATGTTAACTGTTTATGAATAATAAAATGTATTAAATAAGGAGTAGGATGGCACAGTTGTTAGTATGCTTTTTGTTTTGTTTCTTTTTCAGTAGTACCTGATGTCTCAGTGGCTTTCAAAATTAAATTATGCATGCACTATGTGAACTAGAAGGATAACTAAGATATCCATCCATTTATAATGGTGGAGAAGTGGTTAGCATTGCTATCTTGCAGCACTGGGGTCCTAGGTTCAATTCCTGCCATCCTGTGTGTGTGGGGTTTGCATGTTCTCTCTGGGTTACATGGTTTTTCTCCTTATGTGTGATATGACTCCCTCTCGCACTCCAAAACATACTGGTAAGTTAATTGGTTTATGGGAAAACTGGCCCTGGTGTGTGTGTGTTTGTGTCTGTCTGTCCTGTGATGGACTGGCGCTATGTCCAGGGTGTATTCTGCCTTGTGTCCGTTGCTTACTGGGATAGGCTCCAAATCCTCTGTACTGGATAAAGAGATTAGAAATGGATGGAAATAAAGGCACTGTGTGGATGGAACTATACACAGTGTTAGAAACCCACTATGAAATGGCAGCATCTCAATGAGAATAAAATATTTTATAGTGCTGGCTTAAGGAAAGAGCCTTTCCACCTCTCTTGCACATCAGTATCCATACCTAGTTATTTAAACAAATTGCCTCTAATTATAAACATTTTAATATTCTGGCTCTGTGGATCCGCATCAGCTATGTTTGCCCATTCCTTCAATTCATGTGCATCCAACACACAGTTCAATGCATAGCAACTACACAAAATCTAAAATACAATCCTCATTTCAGTATCTATGTAAACATACAGTCTGTTAACGTCATCATCTTCATCAAAAGTATGCCTAACCCCATTAGGAAGTGTTCTTGTTATCAGTGTATTCCTCAGCTTTTCCAAAATTATCTTCTTCTTACCAACATCTCTAGTCTTTAATCCTGCAATAACTCAGCCAACACTTAAATCTCCAAAAGCTGCTTGTGTAAATACTGGCCATGTAATACTCTGCATTGTGGAATAATAGTTTATTTTAAAGGAAACTAGAGAAACTAAGAACTAGAGAAATAAAGAAAGGCTTTTTTTTCTAGAATTAATAAATGCACATCCTATTCACTGGGGAAATTAAATCCACACTGAACAATCTTCAATATGTTCAGAATATGACACCGAGAATCCTATCAGGGATGCATTACACCTGTTTTCAAGTCCTTGCACTGGTTACCTATCAGGTTTCGAGTCAATTTCAAAATCCTCATCCTCATTCAGTACCTACAGTATATGGCTTATGATCTGTCTACTCCCCACCTTTGTCCGTCTGACTCTGGTCTTCTAGCTGTCCTTAAGAACATCTACATTCTGTGGGTGACAGGGTCTTCTCTAGCTGCATCCCAGAGCTCTCAATTTGTATTCCCAGTGATATCAGTCACGTACCCTGAGTGCATTTAAATCTAACCTCAAAACCTTTCTTTTCAGAAGACTTAGTGTCTGTATCTGCTTCATTTTCTAATTTTGGTAGCACCTCTAACTGCTTGTCTTATGTTTTATGTATTTACTTTGTAGTCTGTGGTCCTTTTATCTGTTTTTACATCTACTGTATTGCTTTGAGATGCCACTTTTAAAGGTGATATATAAAATAAAGTTTTTTATTATTGTTATAGAGAAACATGATCAGATTTTCCCTGGTTCAGAAAAAAAGATCTAAAGTATACTAGTTTGTCACTCTTCTCATTCCCTTTGCTAAATGACTTTTCATACTAATCTGATCAATCTAACTGCAAGTTTTCTGTGCTTTCTCTATCCTGCTAGATTTGCAATTACTCTGAAAATTTTCTTCTTGAAATAACTCATTTCTAAATACCTTTTTTCACTGTTAACATCTTGCAGCAACTCTGTGACAAAATATACAATTAGCTCAACCTGACAGTTCATCCTGCTACCAACATTGAATAAAAAAAATCTTAAGATTTCTATATTTATGTCTTTATTTAGTGGTTTCATTAGTGACAAAGGCTAAACTTTCTTGGAAAAATGTATTTTATGTGTTGTGGAAAAAACTGACTTGCTTTAACAAAATATGTTTACAAATCCTTTCACCTGGCAATCTACCTGAATGCCCAACTATCTGAGAAGCCCTCCATGAAACCATGGTTGCTATTAATTCATTTAGGGCTCGCTGACAGAATTGCTGTTTTTTATGCATGCTAATTTTCTGATTCCTCACTCTGTTTCATGTTTATAGATAAGACTTTATTGGGAAATTGATGTACATGTTCATGTACATGATGAACATGTTTGCATGTTCCTTTGTAACATACACCTTTTTGTGATTTTTTTGTATATCTAAGCAAGTGTTCCTGCATCCGTCTTCTGCACTATAGTCATGTTTTTTTTTCTGTTTGCTTATTTCAAAGCAACACCTGGTCCATTTTTAAAACTTTTTGCTCATGTGCATTTTTGTATTTTTTACACCTCTAGCACTCTAACGTCCTGAATTTTCATTTGCCTTAATTTGTAGAATGAATTTGAGTTTTAGCCTTAAAAAGCTTAAGTTTTCACTATCTTTTGTTTCTTGTCCTACAACTGTTATTATTGATCACCGAATTATTGTACTTGACGTGACTTCATTCACCCTTTCCTGAACGTCTATGACAGGCAGAGAGAGTGCTGTTTCTGGTGCGATCTTTTGCAGCTGACATTTCACTGTTTTAAATGAACAAGAAATTAGATTGCTCATAAATAACTTCTATATAAACACAGCGTAATTGCCCTCCTAAAATCCTATTTTTCTTGTTTGTTTTAGAGACCTTGATCGAAACTGATTTTAGATGTCAGAAAGGATTTATTTTCTCTGTATTTCCTACATTGCTTTGTTTGTCGAGATTTTAACTTTATATTTAGGCTCAGATTTCAACTAAAAATCGTACAGTAATTAATAGCAATAAATACTGATGTTTTGCTCCCTCTTACCACAAAAATATATATGTTTTGTAGCTGGGATGAACTTTATTTCGTACGCGTAGCTACTGCGATTCGGACACGGAACAGTTAAAGATGGCGGCAAATCAGGCACCCAGAGGGGGGGGGGGGGGGGGGGGGGCGTCTTCTCGCCTCCATAGCTAAAATGCCAAATAGGAGTGGCTTAAGCGACATACACAGTCGTGTAACTGACAGTTTGAGGTAGCCTATCGTGTAAATTTTGCTTTGTTGCTGATAGGTTAAGCTTTTGAAACTCTGCCCCAAAATCATGGGACTGATTTTTCGCCCTGTTTTGTTGGTTAAACGCAATGATCACAAGCACCACCATGGTAACTGGGATGTGTAGTTTTTAATTCCGTTTGAATTATAACTGTACGTACTGTCTTCATATTTGGCCAGGGCTTTAAAGAGAAGGTGCGCCAAAAAATTTCGGTGCTGTCGTCTCCGCTTTAAAGGTACCCCCGTGCTGGAAGAATTTGACCTCGGAACGTTTGCCCAGCGTACCTGTAGTGCTCCCTGTCGCATCGTGGATAAACCAGTCTATTGCTAGAGAAAGCGAAAAACATGATCCTTACGGTGTTGCCAGCCCTGTCCAGGTGTGAGTAGGCTCTTTGCAGCATATAGATGATTGCATCCTCCACACCAACATTGGGCTGGTAGGCGAACTGTAAGGTGTCCAGTGATGAGCTAACCAGGGGTTTCAGGTGGGATAAGACCAGCCTCTCCAGTGTCTTCATGACGTTAGAAGTCAGTGCAACTGGTCTGTAGTCATTGAGGACAGAGGGGCGCCCTTTCTTTGGTACCGGGACCAGGCATGATGTCTTCCAGAGCACAGGGACTTTCTCCAAGTGCAGGCTCAGGTTGAACAGTCGCTGGAGCACTCCACTCAGCTGATCAGCACAGGCCCTCAGAGCTCTGGGACAGATGTTGTCTGGTCCTGTGGCCTTACACTGGTGCAGCCTCATCAGCTCCGTCTTCACCTGGTCAACCGTGATGGTCAGCCTGGTCTGGGGGATGGTTCTCATAGTGCTTTCAGTGCTGCAGGTGTTAATGGTGGAGGTGTTAGAGAATGGCAGCTGTGGGGGATGGAGGGGTGAGTAGCTGTTGGGGGACATAGCTGTAGGTGGCCGTGATTGTGGGGGGATAGAGGAAGTGTTGGGCAGACGCAGCTGTGAAGGGTTAGGGAGCATGTGGCTGTGGGGGGATGGGTGTTGAGCCACAGAGGGCCCTGAAATAAACCTGTTAAAAAACTGGTTCAACTCATTGGCCATCTCCAGGTTCCCCTCCGTTGCACCCCCAGCCTGTTTGAAGCCAGTGATCTCTCTCATGCTGCTCCATACGTCCCTCACCCTATTCCTTTGCAGCTTGTCCTCTACCTTCCTCCTGTAGGGATACTTGCTCTCTCTTAACTTCTGCTTCAGTTCCCTCTGTACACGCTTGACCTCTTCCTTATCCCCCCCCCACTAAAGGCTCTCTTCTTGTCATTCAGAAAAGC
This sequence comes from Lepisosteus platostomus, assembly GCF_059453375.1. Classification (NCBI taxonomy): domain Eukaryota; kingdom Metazoa; phylum Chordata; class Actinopteri; order Semionotiformes; family Lepisosteidae; genus Lepisosteus; species Lepisosteus platostomus. The sequence continues at coordinate 25,131,990 of NC_142611.1, forward strand.
CTTCAGGTCGCTGGTGATCCAGGGTTTGTTATTGGAAAAACAGTGTACGTCTTTGGTGGGGATGGTGTTGTCTACACAGAAGTTAATGTAGTCAGTGACACAGTCCACCATGCTGTCTATGTCGTCCCCATGTGATTCGCATAGCACATCCCAGTCGGTAGCCTCCAAAGCACTATGTAGATCCTCCATAGCCTCCTGAGACCATCTCCTCACAGTCCTCATGGTCGCAGGGTGACGCTGAACAATAGTCGTGTATAGTGGTGTAAGCAAGACAAGGTTATGATCTGATCTGCCAAGGGGGGGAAGGGCTGTGGAACTATATCCATTCTTAGCATTGGCATATAATAAGTCCAGTGTTTTGTTTTCTCTAGTCTGGCACTTAACAAACTGGTGGAAAGTAGCCAAAGTGGCGGAAATAGAGACGTGGTTAAAGTCCCCTGAAATAGCTATAAAAGCACTAGGGTACTTTGTTTGTAGCCTGGCTGTGACTGTGTTTATGACATCACGCGCTGCCTCTGCATTTGCCGTAGGTGGAATGTAAACAACAACAAAAATGGCGCATGTAAACTCCCGCGGCAGATAGTATGGAGGTTGTCCTATGGCAACCAGTTCGATGTCCGGGTAACAGACGCGATCCTTAACATGAGTATGTCCAGGATAACACCATCTATTGTTAACAAGTGCCGCGAGCCCCCCTCCTTTCCTCTTACCGCTCTAAGTGTTTCTGTCCGCCCGCAGAATCACTTAGAAACACTGTCCGCCCGCCCGCACCGTCTGAAAGCCGCCAATGGAAACATTAGAGTCCGGAATAAGTTCCTGCAGCCACGTCTTAGTAAAACACATGATACTACATTCTATATACTCCCTCTGGCTCTTCACCAATGCTCCCAGTTCATCCATCTTGTTCGCTAACGGCCTCACATTTCCCGTGATGATCGAGGGAAGGTAGGGTTTAAATCTCCTTCTCTTCGCCTTTCGTGTCGCACCAGCCCTACAGCCTCAGCTTCTCCTCTGGAGCCGATGGCTTCTCTCCAGTGAGTAGAGCCGGACGCGCTAGCGCGATCAGCTGTCCCGCGTGTAGACAATGCCTCTGTAGCTATCGACATTGCAACCCGATAGAAACAGAGGTCCGAGTATCAGAAAAAACAAGAAAAGGTATCTCAGCTTCCTAGTATCCATCATGTTGTGATCTCAAATCTAGTTGCCGGCAAGGGTATGAAGAAAAAAAAACACTAACACACTAGCACTAACTAACTGAAAGAAACAAAAAGACAACAAACGACACAGAGCCGCTGTAGCAGGCTGTCACTAACACGGCGCCATCTTGAATGGTTTATCAAAATTAAATTTTCCTATTTAATGTCAACAAATGTTTTCTATTTAGCACAACCAACCAAGCAGGCAAAGATGACAATATGCAGGAAAGTTCTAACTCATAACTCATATAGCCATCCTCTTTTCACATTCTAGGCAAAGAAAGAAAAGGTTCATAGATGAAGGCTACCACTCTCACCAATGCACTCCAAACTTTCAAGCTCACAGCTGGTTTCAAGTATCACTTTTTAAGACTTCCCGGTACTGTATAATCACCTAGTGGATCAGCCTGGGATACAGATGGGAAACTTTGGTAATGTTATATATCATAATGTTCATTTTATGTACCTAATACATAAGATGGACATTATGATAAAGTCATAATGTACCTAAGCTAACCTGTCATGCTGTTGAAGATGGCCTTTAGTTAGCATTTTCTGGAAGTTGCACTGGAACCAGAGGCAAGTAACTATTTGTCGATTCTTGACAGTAAATAGAGTATTTGACAATATGGCTGACTAAGATAAGCATAATAGATAGGACAAATAGGTTGGTTAGGACTGTTTGGTCTGTCTAATTTAAATCGTGAATATAAATTATTTGTGTTGTCCAGTCTGGTCATTTAGTTGATATTGAGACAGTAAAGGATCATATTGTTAAATCTAATGGAAAGCAGAGCAGGATGAAGCAGAGTGATGAAGGAATTCAAACATTCAAAGCTCCTATGAAGAAATTGTCTTGTGGGGCTTCGGAACCAGGTGGTATGGTGGCACATTACTCTGCTGGAGCTGTGGGTTCAATTCTGAACCTGGGGTGCTATCTTGTATATTCTTCCCATGTTCACGTGGGTTTCCTCCAGGTGCTTCGGTTTCCTCTGTAAGAGTTTTGTTAATTTACAGGGACAATTTATTAATTGTAGCAGTAACCACGAGGTGATACTTTTATGGCTATTAGAAAACCAATCGATCAGCAGCTCACACACACAGATTAAATAAATGAGCTACATTTATTAATACATAAATTGTGCGTATAAACATATAACAGTCTGGCTGGATACTGATGGCAGATCTTACTGTGAGGGTTATCAAAATGCAAGGTATATAATCACAAAGAGATACAAAACAAAGAATATACTTCAGTATACCATTCGGCTATACTATATCGTTAATAAGTCTCATTAATACCACTTCCACATTAGATGCTTAAAGTAAATACATTATTCATATGAATCAAATTGATATCAACTTGTGTTGGGGTAACAATTGAATTCTTGAGATGCAATGTAGAATACTGGGTTTACTTATCTGGATAAGGATTTGTATTTCCTGGCACAGACACCAAAGACCAGCTGGCGGACTCTGTTGCAGCACATCCAATCAGTGCGATGCTGGCCCACCCAGTCCTGGTCCAGATCCAAGTTGGAAGAAAGGAGGAGGGAGAAATCTGTCTGCACAGGGCAGTCTTTATTCTCCCAGGGACCTACTAGTAGTCCGGCTGACTAGTAGAGAGTCTCTATGCACAGGGGGCTACCGCGGATCCGAGCAAGTCACTCTTTACGGTGGAATAAACTTGGTTTCTCTATTATTTCTCTATTTTTATCAATCTCGGACAATTGTGGTTATTTTGGAAACATTTTCACATGTTCCTTGTAACTACACTGCTGTCATTATTGTAGCAATAGACAAAATAAAATACTTGGAGTTTTGTAATGTAGGGATTTCTATATTTATGTCTTTATTCAGAGGTTTCATTAGTGACAAAGGCTAAACTTTCAGCTTCAGTAACGAGTACCCTGTATGGCCGACATTACAGGTATTTTGCGAGCAAGGTATTTCCTATCCCAGCAATTATCCCCTAGCAGTGTAGGGCACATACCCATGTGAGCCCAGAAGTGCTACATTATTAATAATACAGTATCTTCCATGTCACATTAACATTGGAATGTTTTTTTTTGTGTAAGTGTAAAAAGAGGTAATACACAATGTGTCTCCTCTATAACTCTTTAGTTTACACAGATATTCTGCCAGAGCCTCAAAACATTGTCCAATAATACTTTTCTTGTGTCTAATTTTTAGTTTAGCAGGATTTGAGCTACAGTATATGATTGTAATTATAGTGTTATTAATTTCTTTAGATACGTGATTCCATATTATATTCTGTATTCATCAAAGTCTAAAAATGTCAATATAGTGTCCATAATATTTGCTATTTTAGTTTTTCAAAGACATTTTTATTTGTTAAAATAAAAACAATTCATGGCGATAACTGGGCTTGAACACGTGATTTCCAGCATAGGAAACACATGCTTTACCCATTACGCCACAGATGTAATCATGAGGGAATGAGTGAAACTGAAGCAGGCATTTCCAAAGAAAATGTACTACTGTGATAATGTGAGCTACAGTATATGAATATAATTATATCATTATTCATTTCTTTAAATACACTATTCAATATTATATTCCCTATTAATCAAATTCTAAAAAGTATGCTTTTGTTTACTGCGATAATGAGCACATTCACAGAAAAGGTTAAAACATTAGAACTTTTTACAACGTATACAGTATAAACTTAAGAAAGTTTAAACTTAAACTTTTCCAAAATAACCACAGTATGTAACCAAATGAAAGTCTGATGCTTAAAATGTTTATGAAGAAAGTGGAATACTGGTGTGTATTTTTTATTTAAACTACCAATACTAGCCATATACAGTTTACATAATATGTTTATGTTCCTAAATTAGTATAGTTTATGACCTTCAGACGCATTATGCTCCTCTTCTTTTTATGCTCAGCTACTAAAATTTCTCTTTAGTTGTAAAATTCCATATAAATATTCAATACTAAGTGGATTCAAACATGCACAGTAAAGAGATTAAATCGTTTCACTAACAACCAATACACCATGAGTGCCCCTGTCGGTCATTTTGGCCAGCCAAATCACGTACCGTGGTGCACTGTGGGCAACCGCATATGGTACGGGGTTGTATCGTGCATTTTGAATGGCTGCATCTGCATTGACATATTTATTAAACACCTTCAAAGCAACTAATACTTCAATGTGTATACACTTACTTGGATGTCATGTTTCCTAAATTGGAGGGAAGGGTAAGGTAAAAGTGGTACAATCAGAAAACGGGCCATGACTTTCAGGAGATTCATTTTTTGTTTAAAATTTTGCAAGTGCTCAACTCTAGATATTAGGTACCATAATAGCTTAATCAAGACCACTGTCACTTCAGTCTCCTCTTGAAAGCTGGATACTGCAGAAGCACATAGATTACATTTTTGAGTGTGTAGTATTTCCACTACTGCAAAATTTACCTATGAAAGAGTTAGCAGAGCTAGTTTGGACACGGTTGATGTCATCGCCCTCCCTGCGTGTAGCAGGGACCTCAGCCAGCTTTAGCTCCTTTAGCTCATTCAGCTGGTTCCTTGTTGCATTACACCAGAGACCCAGGTTCGCTCCCAGGTGTTACGGGACGAACCAGCAAGGTGGAACGGCAAGGGCATGAGCCCATGCTGAACCACGATGGTCACATTGGTGCCGTGACTCGGATGGGAGTGTTCATTGCCAAGGAGAAGTCAGCAGGGGAGGGTGTAGCGGAACTAGTTTGGGCAAGGTGACGTCATTGCCCTCCCTGTGAGTAGCAGGTACCTCAGCTGCCTGGGCTGAGGGAGGTCTCTTTTAGCTCACTCGGCTGGTTCCCTGTTGCATTATGCCAGAGACCCAAGTTCGCACCGAGGTGTTGCGGGATGAACCGTCAGGGTGGGGCAGTGAGGGCATGAGCCCACGCGGAACTACAATGGTCACATTGGTGCTGTGACTCGGACACGGGTGTCCTTTGCCAAGGCGAAGTCAGCAGGAGAGGGTATAGCGGAGCTAGTTTGGGCATGATGACATCATTGCCCTCTCTGCGCACAGCAGGTACCTAAGCCGCCTGGGCTGAGAAAGGTCTCCTTTAGCTCATTTGGCTGGTTCCCTGTTGCGTTATGCTGGAGACCCAGGTTTGCGCCCAGGTGTTGCGAGATTAACCGGCAGGGTGGAGTGGCGAGGGCACGAGCCCACACAGAACCACGACGGTCAACCCTAGTGTTGAGGTGATCATTCCAATGGGCATGTCTACAGATGAACCATTGAGTTCAAGTGAAGTTCAAGTTCAGCCAATTCCAGGGAGTTCATCAGAATAACAGGATCATTCTTATCATTCCCATAGAGCACTGCATAGCGTTCAAAATAAGTCAGAAATCGAATTGTAGAGAGCCACAGAAAAGGAGCATGTTATGTAACCATTTATGTACAGTGAATCATAAAGAAGTTGAATTTTACAATATATAGATCCAGACTGAGAAGCCTGGCAATCAGGGAACTAATTACAAGTACTACCATGAATTCAATGATGAGATCTGTGTCTGAAATAGAAAATTAGCAATATTACCGCTACTGCACAAAGTTGATCAGTATAGATCTGTGGCAGAAAGAAAAATTTACAGAAAACAACTAATCTCATAAATGGTAGAACAATTTATGGAAAAAAACCCAAAAATTAGGTATATTATGCCAGGTGCCTACCCAGCACTGAACCCAGTCAGAACCATTCCAACTATCAAGTTATGAGGTTGCTTCTTATCAAGGAAGAAGCAATGAGATGCATCTGGGATGAAGCTTCTTGAGCCGTCAAAAAAAAAAAATAATAATAATAATAATTGCTTACACTTTCTGGACACTCCTCTCAAAGCACTTTACAAAATAATGACAGGGACTCCCCTCCATCACCACCAATGTGCAGCATCCACCTGGATGATGCGACGGCAGCCATAGTGCCCCAGAATGCTCACCACACATCAGCTATCAGTGGGGAGGAGAGCAGAGTTATGAAGCCAATTCATAGATGGGGATTATTAGGAGGCCATGATTGGTAAGGGCCAATAATTTAAAACTTTACATTTTAGCAAGACCTGAAGAAAAAAATGATTCACTTGGTTCAGTGGTTCTCAAACATTTTTGACCAAGTATCACCCCTAATCAAACCAAAGCATCCAAGTACCACCTACAAGTCATCTTCTCATAGGAACCCCAGAAAATCTCAATGACCAATATGAGCGCACGTGTGTGCACACAGTCACATACACACAATAAATATTATTATAATAAACTTTATTTGATATAGTGCCTTTAAAGGTGGCTTCTCAAAGCGCTTTACAGAAAAAAAATATTGTTGCAGAAACACAGCCACAGGTAACTAGCAAAGAGAGGACATTAGCTAGCCAATATGATAAAGGAATAATTTTTTTTTATTTCTTTTGCACATTTATTTGAACATATCCATCGATTGTACAAGCACTTGGAAACTGTCCAATCCCTAGTTAGTCTGAATTTCTTTTATGCTCCGGGCATTCTCCCGATCTGGCGCCAGTCTGTGTCTTCTAGGATATAATGCAGGCGATTTGTGTTAAAATTGGGTTTCCAATAACGCCGCAGCAAACTCTTGTTTTTATGTCCACTATAATGGACAATCTCCCTTGCTTTTAACCTAGCGTTTCATAATTTCCTAAAATGAAAATGAATTACTTTATTTCCCTCACGGGATCAATAAAGTATCTATCATCTATCTATCTAAACTATGAGACAGAATTCTGGGGTCTCCCTATACCAGAGATTACGGTAGGGCTTCAGAATGGTGATTGGCTGACACCATCTGACACCCCTCTAATTGGGGAAAAAAGATGTGCTGATCTGCTCTACACACCAGGAAGTCAACAACATATGTTGTTTCTATTCGAAAGGCGTATTTTAAAAGGTTAATTAAGAAGTAAAAACCTTACAGCGTACACAGATTTCTAAGCTGAATAGGAGGAAGAAAAATCACCCGTGTTTCGTGCATAAACAATGGTTATTAACTATCAAAACCTGTTTTATTTATTTTATTTTTATTTAGATTAATAGTTCCTGTCACCCCATTTCCATTTAAATCGCAAACCCATGTTTAATTAAATGTCTTTTAACGTAAATCGTTATCTTTGTCTTCTGCATAATAATGTTCACCACTCTGTCCAGCAAATTAATAATAAACTTTATTTTATATAGCGTTTTAAACGAATAAGTAATTAGATTGCTCATAAACCTAATCACTTATTCTACATAAACACAGCGTAATTGATTTCTGAAAATGCCTTTTTATTTTTATTTAGGCTCAGAGTTCAACTATAGATCGTACACTAATTACTAGCAGTAAATACTGATGTTTTGCTCCCTCTTACCACAAAAATATTTAAAATAATGTATTGTAGCTGGGATGAACTTTTTTCAAACGTGTCTCTACCTACTGCTACTCGGAAACGGAATGGTTAAAGATGGCGACAACTCAGGCACCCAGAGATGGGGGGGGGGCGTCTTTCCACCTCCATAACTAAAATTCCAAATAGGAGTAGTTTTTAATTCAGTTTGAATTAAAACTGTACGAGCTGTCTTCGTATTTGGCAAGGACTTTTAAGAGAGGGCACGCCAAAATTTTTCAGTGCCGTCGTCTGAGCTTTAAAGGTACCCCTGTCGCGGAAGAATTTGACCTTGGAATGTTTACCCAGCGTAATTATTGTTTCATTGCACTTTGACCGATTGTCTTTAAATCAATTGTTGTCAGAACATCCCCACCTCCAAACAAGAACAAAATTGCAACGATTTTATTAACTGGCTGTTTAAGTAACCTAAAGTATATATTTAAAGTAATAATTTAACAATATATGTAAATGTTTTAAGATATGTTTATGTTGTGAATGTCTGTAGATTGTATCTTATTTTTAGTTTTTGTTTTGTTTCACGTTAATTTTATAAGGGAGAGTGTCATAGAGATGACACCTTTACCCTCTATCTTGATTGAAATACTTTTATTTTTTCACAATCTGGCAAAGCCAGACAGAATTCACATTTGCTGCAGCCAAATGGCCTTGCAGATCAGAAAATCAAGGAACAAAACAATTATCGCGACCGGCTCCTCAATGGAATCGCTTTAACGTGCTAATGCGTTGGTGTAACAGTCCGGGTGTGGCAAACTTCTAATGTCTCCCGACTTTGGCGAAAGGAACCCGTTTTTCATTGGAAGACAATGAATACATTCTAACTGTACATGAGAATATAATGCTGGTGCGCGGGCGCGGTGGGGTGTTGTACCAGCTGTCAAAAAAAAGTTTTTTAAAAAAAAAAGTCAATTGAGTGTCCATAATATTGCTATTTTGCTACTGCTTCTGAGTCTCTGTGTCTACAGCACATTGTGAACAAACCGGTTTCACAGGTATTTTCAACCCCCAGCCACTTTTGTTTCATCAGTTGTTATCCTGTAAAGCCCTTTGAGGAGCCACCTTTAAAGGCGCTACAGATGCAGCCATTCAAAATGGGTGAGGTATTTCGCGGCATACCCCGGTGGGCGTGTCGCAGTATCACGCGGTATCACGCAGTTAACGTGGTGTCACGTGGTTAACTATCCGGCGTCGCCTTGTAAAACCGCCAGGGGGACCTTAACCTCTCATGTACAGCATTTGAGCCTTTAATTTTGAACTGTGTATTACAGCATGTTAATCATCAGTCATTCAAATGTTGGTATATTTTATGAAAGCAAGATTGCTCAGTTGGACAAAAGTACACAACCTACCTTTATCAGAAATATTTATGCATCAAAGCCTTTACTGAAGATATTACTAATAGTATTAATAATGGATGACTTTGGACAAGCTGTATACTCAAAGTATAATTTCTTTAGCACATTTGTACAAGCACTTGGAATCTGTCCAAGCCATACTTTGTCAGGCATTTTGTTTTACTTCAACGGGCATAAAAACTTCCTTGCTTTTAACAGGCGTTTCATAATTTCTAACTACGAAAATGATTTAAAATGCGACACCTATCATTCAACTAGAGCTTAAAATATCACAAGGATACTCAAGAGCACAGCAAAGAGTGTATTAAAAGACACTTGTATTTATCAACGCTTTCTTTTCCGTATACCAGATTTTATGGAACCACTTCAGAGGGGTGTCAGCCAGTCAGATTCCAGGAATCGGCACTTTAAAGGAAAAATACACACCGGTATTCCATTTCTCCCTAACGATTTTAAGCATCGAAGTATTTAACTAGCATGTGAAATAGCGTGTGAAAAAGTGGTAGTTTTAAGCTTTTCTGCTAATATAATATGGAATCGCGTATCTAAAGAATTTAATAACGGTATTCGTGTGCTGCGACAGGGCTGTGTAGGGCTGTTTCGCCTGTCTGTGCATGCGAGCTGTCTTGTAGCCGACTGGTCTAGGTGCGTGACTACCAACTGGCGGGTTGTGTGTTCGAATCCAGCTGATGCTGGACTTTTCTTTTAACAAACATTTCTTCGAAAAAATAGAATAGCGATATTATGAACAATCAATTGACTTTTATATTTCAAAATATCGCAACATGATCGATATTTGCGATATTTTGAACATATCTTCCCTTCTGACAGCGGTTCCTGCTTCTATTGTGTGTGTGTGTGCAACAGAGTAAATTTTTATAGAGAAATGGAGGCTGGACAGCATGCGTTACAATATAAACATTTATATTGATTTAAATCGTGTTCTGATTTAAATCGCAAACGCGTGTTTAATTATATGTGTTTTTTAATCATAATCAGGCTAATGCAACATAAATTGATACAGTATCTTTGTCTTCTAAGTATCTTAATAAACTTTCAGCATAGCTTTCTACCCGTCAAGATTTATATTTCTTGGGATTTTGGGATCAAACGTGGAAGGATTAGATTATAATCGTTTTTATTTGTCAAATACGTGATTGTATTTCTGAATGTTATGTGACACCTACAGTAGTTCACTGCTTTAAATACATCGAATTAAGAAAGTTATGTGTAGCACTTTAGATCTTTTTTCTGAACCAGGGAAAATCTGATCATGTTTCTCTATAACAATAATAAAAAACTTTATTTTACATATCGCCTTTAAAAGTAGCATCTCAAAGCAATACAGTAGATCGAAAAACAGTTAAAAGGGACCAAATTAAATACCAGACAATCGCAAACGCATTTTCAATAAAATTATTTTATTCAGCAGTTTGTGAGAGGGACATCCAGCAGGGAGAGACACATACACCGGTTTTCATTGACAAAATTGTTTTTTTTTCAATTCCTCTTGTCTAACAGGAATGTTTTGTTTGTGGACAGACTGTTAGACAAGAGGAAAAGACCGCCTCCTCCTACGAAGCATTAATCGCGTATCTAAGGAAAATTGCAGTATACCTTTGTTCATGCACATCATTATACAGTACAGTATCTCAATTTGTATTTCGATAAAAAAAATCGTTTGCCCAGCCACTACTGTTGTTATTGTTTTTATCCTGTAAAGCGTTTCCTTTTTCTGCGTTTTCCATTTCCTTTTTCTGATCACTCACTTTCTGGATACACATCTCACCTCTCCTGTTCTTTGTTTTCCTGGTTTGCTGATTATGCCTGCTGCGGTCCACTCCTACCCTCACACCTAAAGAATACTATTTTAAATTTCTTGGCACAGTTCATTAACCCTTGTATGTGCTGTCCGCGCCCAAAATGCAATAAAAAAAAGTCAAAAACCGCGCTCAAAATGCAATTTAGAGCTTAATAAGATACACTCCACAGGCAAAATTAAAGACAAAATTAAAGACGATTAAAATCTGTAATCTTTCCACTTGTACTGTGAGTCATCCGACAGTTTCTGCTTTGTGTAAGGATGGTGAGAAAGCTGTGCTCAATGTATTTAAGGGACTTAAAAGTAAAAGGAGATGCTTCATATTGCTTGACTAATTTTAAAAACCAAATTATAAATGCAGATGCTCCCCCGGTGCTGCGCCGGGTGTAAATATCAAAGTATACATTCCCAACAAGATTTGTACCCATCTGTCATGCAAATAAAACACCTTGAATTGAATTGAATTGAGGGAGAGAGGGGGGTAGTGGGACAGAGATACTGTAGAGAGACTCAAGGCAAATAAGATACTTATGGGTACGCAGGCATTCACGACAGCAACATACGAAACGTTTGCACGTACTGTATAGTTAAGTTATTACTTGGTTTTCAAAGTGCAACGAAATACAATATTGTTGTTGCTGCTGTTCTGGTTGTTTTTATCCCGTAAAGCGTTTTGAGAAGCCACCTTTAAAGGCGATATATACTGTAAAACCGCTGATTCTTATGGAATGTGTTCCGCAGGAGATTCAAATTTTTATTTATTTATTTTTTAATCGCGTATCTTAGGAAATCTCAGTATAACTTTGTTCATGAACAGTGGCATGTTACATTATCATTCGTTTTTTTAACAAGGCTCGCCAGCTAATGTGAATCGAAACCTGTCTTGCTAGCTTTTAAAGTCGTGCATGTGTAAACTGTACTAGAGGGCATGCAAGTTACTCTGCCCCTTTCAGCTGCAGGGAGTCCCTCTGCTGCAACACACAGCAGACAGAACGGGAGACTATTGCCTTTCATATCTGACACCAGTGAAGTAAAAGGGGTGTCTAAAGGAGTGATTTCAGACCACATTTTAGTTACTTTATTTTGTTTACTTTTAACATTTCTGTAATTTACAGTAGATGTCACAATAGAAGCCCGAAGCCTATTATACTCAGTCTAGCCTTGGATCCTCTGAGTCCCATGACTCAGTCTTGTCTGCTTTCCTAGAATAAAACCAGTTAAGTCTTGTGTACTATGCAATTTATATTTTCCGATTCCATGCATTCCCTTAATGTTTAGAGTTTACTATATTCTCCAGACTCAAACACATAAGTACTAATAGCTCTGTCCCTTTAGGAGACTCTTTGCAGTACTGTGTCCCACTACCCCCATTAATTCTTTAGGTTGGGTCTAATATTTTCCAGTAATATACAGAATGGGATACAAAATGCTGTCAGGCAGGTAACAGAAAAGAGAAAAATATAAATATTTCCATTTTACAGACGTTCACACATTTATAACATTTTGGCTCAATAAAAAGCTAACCCAATAATTAAATGTGATAAAGTATAGTTTGGATGTTTATACATTCATGTTAATCGTATTCTTGATTTATTTCAATAAGTGTTCATGTTTCATTTGCTAACTTAGAGCATATTGTGCAATGAAGAATAAAATAGCTGCATGACAAGTGACTTCCTTCTCTCAGTGGAAATTAAAAGGTAGCCTGATAAATTATAAGACAGTAAGAAAGGTTCCAATCAGGAGGAGACAATTCTTTCCATTTTTTTTGTTTGATTGCTGGTAGCAAACTGATCTGAGGATCTACTCCAGCTCTTTCTCTTTTTATCATACAGTAAATTTTATTTTCTTGCTTTCTGAAACACAATATAACAAAAAATAACCTCACAAACTCAAAGAAAAAATCCTTGCTCCCCCCCTCCCCTTGGCAGTACTTCCTCCCATGCTTTTAACTAAGGGCATCTAAAATACTGTCAAACAGCTACAATGGTATCTCTGTACAAGGGTTTGACTGTGTCAATCACAGCACCTACCGTTCCCTTACCAGCAACAACATGGATTCTAACACTCAGACATTAAAAAAAGTCAGGCCAAGAGAGAAAATACCGAGCTTTACAACATGCGGTACCAGTAACATTTTACCCACAGTAGACTCACCAACCAGATGTGTTTCAGTTTCTGTGATAAGCCTAGATTAATCATATCCTCTCCTCTAGTAGGAGCACCAAGTGTAAACATGTAACGCCCCTATTAAAAATAATGGCAAAACAGAAGTTCACTCTTTCTAGAACAAACCTTCCTATGGACACTCCTAAAATGTATAAAATAGTGTCCACAGCATCTCATAATAGAGGCAAATGGGGAACTACAAACTCATTTCATACAATGCCATCCATGAGGGGTTAAATACACCCTGAGAGAAATTAATTTCTGGATAATTCAACGGCTGTGATTTCTGGAATATGTATTATCCCAAATATTTTCAAAAGAAATTGAATCATTTCAATGAATCTGTGCCATTCAAGTACCTGCTCCAGACAGTAACCACTGCTAAGGGTTTATATGAAGCTTGCATTAAAAGACTTTAAAAAAATGTCATGTTGCCATAAAAAAGTCATGCCTTGGAGTATAGACCCCCAAAGGAATGCCATAGACTCAAACTGCAAAATAAACACATACAGAAAGAAAGTATTTGTATTGTAATTGCAAATCCTGGTATGAGTGATTGGTATGACTTTCCTCATTACAAATCTCTTATTAGAATTTAAATTTCTCTGTAACTCCAGGTCAGAACAGAGAAAATGTAACTACCTTAAGGAGTTTACGATTATGAAAAATAGAAGGATAAGCATGATACGTATGTCTTCTGTCATTTTCTAAGTCATGTTACTGAGCACCAAATCTTATTGAGAATATGAATCCATTTAAGGTTTATACCATTAACGTAAAGGTTTATTCCATGCTGAAAATGTTTGTACCAGACTTTTTTGAGGCCTGTTTAAATGTGTCTGAAGTCGGATGTTGTAAATTTTATTGTTAAAAAGATCCATGAAAATGTCACTACTAAAGTTAGCTGGTACTGTTGGTATTGTAAGTGGCAAGTAGAGCTCATATTTTAGATTTTGTGTAGTTGCTAGCGTTGGACTGTGTGTTGGATGCACATGAATTGAAGGAATGGGCAAACATAGCTGATGCGGATCCACAGAGCCAGCATATTAAGATGTTTATAATTAGAGGCAATTTGTTTAAATAACTAGGTATGGATACTGATGTGCAAGAGAGGTGGAAAGGCTGTTTCCTTAAGCCAGCACTATAAAATGTTTTATTCTCAGTGAGATGCTGCCATTTCATAGTGGGTTTCTAACACTGTGTATAGTTCCATCCACACAGTGCCTTTACTTCCATCCATTTCTAATCTCTTTATCCAGCACAGAGGATTTGGAGCCTATCCCAGTAAGCGACGGACACAAGGCAGAATACACCCTGGACATAGCGCCAGTCCATCACAGGACAGACAGACACAAACACACACACACCAGGGCCAGTTTAAATCTAACCTCAGAACCTTTTTTTTTCAGAAGACTTAGTGTCTGTATCTGCTTCATTTTCTAATTTTGGTAGCACCTCTAACTGCTTGTCTTATGTTTTATGTATTTACTTTGTAGTCTGTGGTCCTTTTATCTGTTTTTACATCTAATGTATTGCTTTGAGATGCCACTTTTAAAGGTGATATATAAAATAAAGTTTTTTATTATTCTTATAGAGAAACATGATCAGATTTTCCCTGGTTCAGAAAAAAAGATCTAAAGTGTACTAGTTTGTCACTCTTCTCATTCCCTTTGCTAAATGACTTTTCATACTAATCTGATCAATCTAACTGCCAGTTTTCTGTGCTTTCTCTATCCTGCTAGATTTGCAATTATTCTGAAAATTTTCATCTTGAAATAACTCATTTCTAAATACCTTTTTCACTGTTAACATCTTGCAGCAACTCTGCGACAAAATATACACTCTGACAGTTCATCCTGCTACCAACATTAAATAAAACAAATCTTAAGATTTCTATATTTATGTCTTTATTTAGTGGTTTCATTAGTGACAAAGGCTAAACTTTCTTGGAAAAATGTATTTTATGTGTTGCGGAAAAAACTGACTTGCTTTAACAAAATATGTTTACAAATCCTTTCACCTAGCATTTTCGTAGTTAGAAATTATGGAACGCTCTGTTAAAAGCAAGGGAGTTTTTATGTCTGTTGCAGTTCTTTTGCAACATGAATATAATTATATCGTTATTAATTTCTTGAGATACGCGATTCCATATTATATTCCCTTTTAATCAAATTCTAAAAGTATGCTTGTTGACTCCGGTATCGCGTTAGTTAAAGACTTCGATGCTTAAAATGTTTAGGGAGAAATGGAATACTGGTGTGTATGTTTTCTTTAAAGTACCGAGACCAGCCATATACTGTATGTTTAAGTTCCAAAATTAATATCGTTTATGGACTTCACACGCATTGCAGTATGCTCCTATTCTTTTTATGCTCAGGCACTAAGATCTCCCTTCTGCTTTGTGTAAGGATGGTATCAAAAGCAATCTTAAGTGGTGAGAAAGCTGTGCTCAATGTATTTAAGGGACTTAAAAGTAAAAGAAGATGCTTCATATTGCTTGACTAATTTTAAAAACTAAGTTATAAATGCAGACGCTCCCTCGGTGCGCTGCTCTGGTGCGCCGGCTCTTACACAGTGCCTGTCTGCCGTAAGCGTTACAATATACATACCCAACACTTCTTGTACCCATCTGTCATGCAAATAAAACACCTTGAATTGAATTGAATTGAGGGGAGAGGGGGGGGATACTAAAGCCAATACTGGCTCAATACCCTCAATGGGCTTTGACGTGCTAATGCGTTGGTTTAACAGTCCGGGTGTTGCAGGCTTCCAATGTCAACTCGACTCGATTGGAAGACAATGAACGTATTTTAGCCCTAAATGAATTAATAGCAAACATGGTTTATATAAAATACATTTTTCCAAGAAAGTTTATAATAATACGATCTATAGTTGAAATCTGAGCCTACTTTAAAAATAAAGGAAAAGCATTTTCAGAGAGCAATCACGCTGTGTTTATGTAGAAAAAGCGATTAGGTTTATGAGCAATCTAATTACCTATTCGCTTAAAACCCTATATAAAATAAAGTTTATTTAGAGATGAATGATCAGTGTCGCAGTTTAAATAATGGGAGTCAGGAAACTAACACACAGCGCCACCGGATTTAATAACGCAATAAAAACGCTATAAAATAATGTGACTAGGCACAGAAAACGTTTACAGCACAGTACAATAATAAATGCTGACCATGACTTTAGAAGCATAAATTACCTTACACTCAATTTAAACACAAGTTGTCTTTCTGTATGAACCTCTAAGCTGGTTCATACAGAAAATGTAGAAATGCATTAGCCTGATTATGATTAAAAAAACACATAATTAAACACGCGTTTGCGATTTAAATCAGAACACGATTTAAATCAATATAAATGTTTATATTGTAACGCATACTGTCCAGCCTCCATTTCTCTATAAAAATTTACTCTGTTACACACACACACACAATAGAAGCAGGAACCGCTGTCAGAAGGGAAGATATGTTCAAAATATCGCAAATATCGATCATGTTGCGATATTTTGAAATATAAAAGTCAATTGATTGTCCATAATATCGCTATTCTATTTTTTCGAAGAAATGTTTGTTAAAATAAAAGTCCAGCACCAGCTGGATTCGAACACACAACCTACCAGTTGGTAGTCACACACCTAGACCAGTCGGCTACAAGACAGCTCGCATGAACAGGCAGGCGAAACAGCCCTACACAGCCCTGTCGCAGCACACGAATACCGTTATTAAATTCTTTAGATACGCGATTCCATATTATATTCCCTTTTAATCAAATTCTAAAAGTATGCTTGTTGACTCCGGTATCACGTTAGTTAAAGACTTCGAAGCTTACAATGTTTAGGGAGAAATGGAATACTGGTGTGTATTTTTTTCTTTAAAGTACCAAGACCAGCTATATACTGTATGTTTATGTTCCAAAATTAATATCGTTTATGGCCTTCACACGCGTTACAGTATGCTCCTATTCTTTTTATGCTCAGCTACTAAGATTTCCCTTCAGTGGTAAAATTCAATATCTACAACGGGCACAGTAAAGACGTTTACAGTAAGTATTTCTACGACAGACCAACGGACCAAGAGTGCCCCTGTCGGTCAACCAATCACGCACCGCGGTACCCCGCGTCATCTTACGCCATGATACGCGACACCGCAGCCAATTATCTGCGGTACGTGTCTGTACCGCTCACTTTGAATGGCTGCATCTGTATATAAAATAAAGTTTTTTATTATTATTATTATTATTATTATTATTATTATTATTATGAATATTGATCATATTTTCCCTCCCAGAACTTGTAAATTGTTGTTGTTATTCTTGTTGTTATCCTGTAAAGCGCTTTGAGAAGCATACTGTCCAGCTTGTCAGGTGCATTCTCTTGTAAATTAATTAGTAGAGCTTTGGGTTTATTAGTGCGCCACTTACAGCAACCCAATGTAAATACATTTTGTCTCCAAATCCACCACCACTTGTATGAATAATAGCCCTGCCAAACGATGCAAATTCCGCTGGAATGGTTGTGTGCAGGAATTATTCAGTATGGCATCTCCATGTTCAAGTAAACACTGCTCTGTGTGCAAATGCAAATGCATTAAAAAAAAGTTTTTTTTTATAAAAAAGCCACCTTTAAAGGCGCTTTATATATAAAATAAAGTTTATTATTATTATTAATATTGATGATATTCTTCCTCCCAGGACTTGTAAAATTGTTGTTGTTATTGTTGTTATCCTGTAAAGCGCTTTGAGAAGTATACTGTCCAACATATTGTATTTCATTGCACTTTGACAGATCATCTTATAATCACTTGTTGTTAGAGTATCCCCCAAGAGGATATTCCACCCAGCACACCAGACCAGCGGGGTCCAGCCTGCGCCGGTGAGACTGAGCCGTTATAATGGTCTGGCGTCTCCTTCCTGCCACACAGCCTGAGGCGACCCGGGAAAGGG